>NW_022884524.1:0-1261168 GCF_011952205.1 Bombus bifarius
ATCAACGAATAACGGATTCACGATACACCATTTCGATTCGAAACAAACACACAGCCGATCGATTACGTTTGTGTAATTACCGATGTAACAATGACTTTCGAGAAACGTCAAATTCTGTATTTGAAGCGAACTATGTCGACGAAATATCGCGAAATCCTCGTGGTCCATCAATCGATCAACACCACGGTGTTTTAAAGGGAAGAATTACGTCGAGAATTAAGAAAGATTTACCGTCGATCATCTTGCTGATCAAACACTTTACGTATCAACGTATTAACAAATGTTAGTGTTTGAATAATCGATAAGGATAAACGTTTCGTTAGTTACTCGCGCAGACACATCCGTCTGATGCGCTGTGTGAGTCCAATATAGTATGTTAATTCCTGGAAAGATGCGAACGGCTTTGAGTAATGGAGAAAACTAGTAGCTGCCATTCTGACTCTTATAGGAGCGGTCAGGAGGCTACAAAACTGCGATGGAACTTTTCTGTTCGCCTAATTGTCCCAACGGGTAACCTCGACGCTTATTATCCCTTTATCCCTGCCCTTTAGCCTCATACTCCCACGATTCTTCCATTCTCCGCTTCGCAAAGCGATTTATAATTAACGTTGCTCCAACGAAAATCCCCGCTGTTTCGCATTATCGATCCGATGAACCGTGTTCCAATTCATCCTTCTTATCATAATCCAATTAAATTTCATCGTAACGTATTAATTATTATTCTACAATACGCGATCCGTTATGCCGTAGATGTTTGAACGCGGCGGTAGATGCGAACGTCTAACGTTCGCGAATGACCGATAGAAAATTTGTCGTGACTCAACCGGTTTGCGTTCACAGGCAGACGTTTCGAGTGACGAGGAAAGCGGATTCACCCCTTGGATCAGCATTACCGGAGAGCTCGTTAAGACGGTTGAAATCGACCCTCGTCTCGGATTTTCGAACACAAGCAGATAATTAATGGTAAAAGCATATTGTCGTCGATATATCGTCTTTCGCCCAGCGTGTTAGATTCAAGTAGCTCCGGAATCGAGCGAATGTTCGTTCACCGAATGAAGAATGTAAGTGCACTCGTATCCTGCATCATCGTTTCTGAGTATGAAAGTAGAGACGAAGGCTCTTACCTGTGTATTTATGGTTTGTAAGCGTATGAAAGCAAGGTTTCTATGTTGGTTATCTTGTGAAATATGCACGTCTATACTATACGCTTACTACGCTTACTATACATATATGTACTTTGAGCTTAGTTAGACATGCGAGAAAGATCCAATTGTAAGCATAAACATATGTAATCTGACGGAAATGAAAGTGACGAAACTTGCTTATTATTGGGTTGTTTCTCGCCGACATTTTATTAAACAGTTCCAGGAAACGCATGCTGTAACAGGTTAATAATAGAAATTATTCCAGCGATCTGTCGCTCGAATTTTATTTCTACACCAAAGGTTTATCCAACATCCTGTTAGCGATATAATTTCCATCTGCGAATGCATGTCGTAGCTGTTACCACCGATATTCTGTCATCGTGTATCCAGCAATTGACTTAATGATCCGAGTGAATCTACTCTCGATGCAGAACCTAAGTGCATACACGAGGTAACATATTGGATGCTCACACGGTTAACAAGCATCTGAGCAAACAACCTACAACGGCCTTGACAAAGCGGCACCAGCTCTCGCAGTCAGCAGAGCTGTTAATGTAAGGCGCCAACTGCGAAATTCCGCGGTCTGCCGTGGCGTATAACGAAAGCTCGAAAAACCATGCGGTAAAATGATAAAAATCCTATCAGCTGAGCATACAAGGTATCAATGGCGATGTTAAATATTTATTCGTGGACAGATCTGATTCTCCATATTATACGTGCAAAATACATGGAAATAATAACATCGTAAGCGAACTTTGAATCGCAGAGTATATTCTCCGTATTCAAAATTACGTTGCGCCGGTGTAATTAGTTATTTGGACTATTTTTGCTATAACTTAGTCAAGCATGAGTTAAATCATTCCATTATACGTTATATGGATGCTTTCAAAGGCCTCATGCCGTGAGTTTGTGAACGCAACCTATCGAAGGTGCATAGAATCCGAGGGCGTATGCGTGCATGCGAACAGAGTACACACAGCAGGATACAGCATTAGATAGAGTTGGATGCTCATGAATTATAGAGATCGCCGTCTATTACGAGATTGAGGTCAAACATCTTACACATGGTGGTCTATCGTTGATAATGATGATTATCGCTTGTATTTGAAAATATATCGGTATATGAATCTTTCTCATAAATTATTATTCTACATCGAGTTTTCAAGAAAGAAACAATCGTAATGGAGATGTGTTTCACGCTTCATAAATGGCGGAGAGATAAAAATGTTTGCGTATGATACGCAGAACAATTTCATGTTGTGTTTTCGAGGATGAGTCAGAAACGACGACAACATTCGCAGATGAACTGATAGTTGAAATATAAAATTAATTAGAAAAATTTATCTTTCTATAATCGTGGAATAAATAAGATTCAGTGTTTATGTTTTGTAATCGAGAACATCTAATCCAGACGATTCATTTATTTTTAACAAGTGATATTTAATTCTGAGAAAATAGCTTATTTATCGCAAGCGATAATTGATCGATGTTATCATACATGACACGAAAATAATATCATCGTCTACAAGTGCTCTTTCCTAGAACAAATTTTTCCGGAATGAACAAGTACACTCTTGCAAACGTATCGCGATAAGTCAGGTAACTGATAAGCCGATCGGTGCAGATATTTAAGCAGCCAGCAGATATTAAAACTCAGTCTGTACAAAGTAACATAATCGAAACAACAGAACTTGTACGAATCTTTCGTAAACGCGTCGAACATGGGAGCGCAAAAAGCGATCGCTTACTTGGCAATAGTTGCCGTAGCTGTAATCTTTGCGCAAGTAAACACGGCTCCGCAAGTCGGTCACTATGCCGCCAACAACACAAACAAGTCACACAACTTGATCGTTGGGTACAGAATGCCTGGTGACAGGCTTGTACTCAGACAGAGTGTCGTTAAGAATTCTTCCTGGGGAAGGATCGTCGTCGAAGAAAGAACATTCAACGTCTCAAGGTGGGAAAGGATCACCATGATCCAGGCACTTGATCAGAAAACCAATGGTAACGGTGCCTACGCCAGCATTACCAACGGTGGCCCAGGAAACCAGAACGTTAGCATCCGACTAAAGAGCCAGAGGGGTCATGGAATCAACTTCGTCATCGAGATATACTCACGATACTAAGCTGGTATGGCTGACACGAACACAGTTGTTTGGATATATTTATGGAATGCAACGTGAAAATCAAAGTTTACTTGTTTCTTTCTTGTAAAATCTTTTACATCTTGAAGAATTTGTCTAATTTCGAAGCAAATATGTCAATTATTTAATATAATAAAATTTATCGATCAAAAAGTAATCGTTATAGAAATATATAAATACTAGTTTTTAAGTAAACGCAAGTCAAGAATGCGGGGCATGCAAGAAAGATCGAGAACGTAAGAAAAAGAAAAGTTATTTAGTCCTGGTGTCGATAATAATGCAATTAACGCTGAGGCGGAACGACTGGACGTTCGTCGAAAAACAGATTGCGAGGAATTCACTGATGGAATGTCTTTCTTGTATGCCTTAATCAAGCAGACCCCGTTCCCAACGGTGGCTCCCGATAATTCTTCCTTTCGTTCCTTTCCGCTTCTTCGGCGTAGCATTCGCAATCCCGGCGTAGCTCGCAGACGTTTCTAAGAGGCAGTGATCCTCCGTTTCCGAGGCTTACGTGCAAAGTACATTTTGTGCATGCATGCGTGGTAGCACGAAGGAGGAACAACCGACTGGAAAATTGTTGTCGCTTCGTGGCGCGTTCTACCATGGGGATCGTACCGGCTAGAAGAAACTTCGAATCGAGTTGAGGGCCACTGAAATTGGTGGCGGTATCTCAAGCTTGCGAACGACCATTTCGTTAACCTACTTATTCTATCTCTGTTTCACCCACGCAACGAGTTAGAAAGTGCCTAGTTTGTCTGCAGTTCCAACCTTCTCAAAAGGTGCCCTCGCTCCAGGGGGAAATACGGTTTTCTTTCTTACGGATTGTTCTTTAATGACGACAGACACTGAGAAGTCGGTAGATATCTATTTCGTAAATAGAAACGAGCTCGTGAATCACTTTAAATATCAGCGAAATGGAATTCCATTTTAAAGTTGTCCGAGTAATAGGGTGGAACGTGCACCGTTGCCAAGCATGAGACGCGAGTATAGACTGACTGTTGTTTGCATAACCCGCTGTAAGTAATTCGTTAGTTCTTCTCAGGGTCATTGTTCGTATTTTCGATGTAGCAGTAGAACGTCCTCTTTATAATTCTATTTCGGATGCGCGGCATGAATGTTCTGACAAACAAGTCGAGATATAGCTATCTTGTAATATTTATTCCGTTACCATGGCTAAACACATAGGAAATAAGTGGATAATTTGCAAACTGTCGCGCCATATTTTCTCAAAATATAGACAGAGTGGTCAATAATTTAGTACATATTTACCTATAGCAATCAGAAATCACTGGCCTAGGTGCTACAGGGAAACGCTATACCGGGGATATAGAAAAGAATTACAGCATATGTTCCGGAGGATAAAAACGTCGCCCATTACTTTCATGATGATTTACTAAAAATAACTCTATATATAAAGAAATCTAGAGTTCCTTTCTTTGACACCTGGTTGTTCGTTCGTATACATATATATATACATGTACGTATGTGCACCATGGACTATAGAATTCTATTCTAGATTTTCTGGATGTTTTTTCTTTTTATACGAATATCGATCTTCGTTTAATTGATAGGCCGGGAAACTCGTTGTTCCACACAAGTACGGTATCGCATATCTCATATTGGATACAGGTCATTATATTTTCTTTCCTATCTTGATGGATTTAAACCATAATTTGATGATGGAAACTCTGATAAAACCGAAGGTCGGTTCTTTGAATATAAAGTAGTTTTCCTCCTATGCAATCAGCTCTGATAAGAAGACCCATGGCTCGTAAAGCGTGCACGCATCACGAACATCCGACCGCAGCTGTCAGTCGAGCGTAATGCGAAAGCGTAAGGACCACCGCGCCTAGTCATAAACCTGTCCCGCACGCTTTTGGTTATTGCTTGTAAAGTTGCGAAACTGACGAACAAACGTGCATGCGAAGCGACGTCGGACAGACAATTCGATGACAGGATTGGGCGAAAACGAACGAACGAATGAAAGCGTGTTTGCACGACCGTACACCCTGGTGCACCTACAAAAGAACCGACCATCGATCCGAAACCGCAACGGCCATTATCGAGCAATTTTAAACGGAAAGCCGTAGTTACAGTTTCAGCATTTCAGACTCTAAGCTAAATAACAGGACGCGTTTCTTCTGTTTCTCGAAATTTAGATCCGAAGCGCAAAAGAGTTAACGTAAAATAGTAACATAAATTTCCCCTACATTCGGGCAAGCTAAGACAAAAAGATGGAGATGATTCGCTTTAAGATATATATTACCTTTTTTATTTTCCATATGTAGATACTAAAATAACGTGAAAGAGAAGCAGGTTACGAGCGTTCGGCATATGCTACCTGAAATATCACCGACGTAATGCAAGTCAGTCGAGTTATAGACATTACGCAGCAAGTCTCCAATGAAATGGTTTTAATGGATTGGCCAACTGACTTGCATTTTCCGTTTGATGCTCGAGACGCGACTCGAGCAAACCTACTGTAAAAGCTGATGAAGTTAAAGATTCATCCGTGCGAGAGTTGAGTACATGCTTCTGACGAGTTGTATACATCGATTTCAAAGTATCGCACTTTAAAAGTGATTAAATAGATACACGGTGTTCTATAAATTTGTTCCGGCACTAACCAACATATGGAAATGATTAATGAAAACGGACAACTTTCTACATCACGTAGATGAAATTACACCTTAATCTAATACTTATACATTACGGTATTAAATTAATATTTGTATTGGTTTATATAATTTCTTAATTATGATTTACAGGGAAGACGATTAAGAGGATTTGAACCGAAAAACTTGGAATATTATTGGAATAGTATCGTTGGTGTATCGACTATAGGAACATTTAGGAGTATGTATTCGATACCAGCTGTAAGTCCTTTGAAACCAATTTCAGTTGCTGATTAGCCGCAAATGCAAGATCACAGTACGGTCACGACGTAAGTCAACTGTATTGTCCCATGCGGTCAGCTCGTTAACTGGTATGAACTCTAGATATTCTGACTAACTAATTTACGTTTATGTACATAAGTAACAAATTTGACTAATACCCTTTGATCGGTTTCTTCGCAAAGAAAATCACATTACGATGAGATCCATAGTGATTAAAAGGGATGTCTTAAGAACACAGGCGATAGACAGGCGATTATAAAGTATGGTAGGGACTTTTTGAGAATAATTTGAATATGCGTCACTTCAAATGATTCTATATCGTCATTCTACAATCTATGACATTAAGGACAAAGTATATATGTATATCATAATCACATATTTCTAAACTTCCTGGTTATAAAAGCTTAACTACGTTTGAATTCAACTTGTTACCACTATTGGGGATTTATTTAAACCACCTTAATCGTGTTAAGCTAATTACCCTTTAACTTCTATTTTAGGTGCGCGGTCAATGTACCAGCGTCAGTTAATTCATTCAACAGAGAGAGAAAATAAATGCAATAAAAATATGAACGGTTAGAAAAAGTAAGTAGTGGAATATTTTAGAATTAAAATTCCGAAAGAACTGGGACAACCAGTTTAAAAGCTTTATGTACCGCAGAACAAAAGTACTTCTAAATACTTGTCCATATGAAACAAATGTAATACACGTTCGAAACGAAAAAATTAAGGACACGTTCGTAAAAAAAATGTCACTTTTTAATACATTGCCTGATACTTTTTATTTCAATTACATCGTGGCTCATTCATATTTCTGTAAAGTTCGTATTTTTAAGCTTTCTAAAACGTTTCACGTAATAAATCACGGTTATAAACATCCCTTTCTTACATTTCCAGCGCGACGTTACTGCCGAAGATAAATTATAACACGCCCCAAGAAAATGGCATGACATATCGTGCGAGAGTTAGAAAAGGTAAAAGGACGTAAAGTGGTGGGTGTTAGGACAGGTAGGTGAACTACAGCAAAGGCAATCATTGTCAAGGGATACAGGGGTTCACGTCAATAAATATTGACATTTACGCGCCTTTCGTATATCGATCTGAGGGAGAACTGTCTAGAAAGGGAGAAACATCGTTTATATATTTATATGATAAATTTTAAAATATTTGTACAATGTAATTTATACGATTACTGTAATTTATGGATCTTACTAATAATACGTTACACTTATTAAGCTATTATCTAAAGATGAATACAAATAATTTTTAGGAACGGATTAATATCGAAACCTAAGCAGGAAAATGACAAAGTTGCTAAATGGACGCTACTACATACAATGGTTACAGGTGTAGCTTCGTTACGAAACACTTACACCTTTTTTGGGGTAATAAATAGTAACGGTAGATTTTGTAAGTATTAAAATTTTTCCTCTACTTATTCCCCTGTCTTAAGGTGCAGGTAACGTAGGTAATTTCGTTCGTGAAACTTTATAAAGAATACTATAAATCACTTTATGAACGATCTACATATTTATGTTTGGGTTATGATAAGTGAATTTTTGAGAGGACCTCTTTCAAGGGTGTCTCGGATATTTTTGCAAGGGCGCCGCCGCTTCGACTGTCTCATACAAGAAAATGTTTTTAGTCGCTTGAAAAGGGACGATGAAGTAGATTGAGAGTGACGTACACGAATGTGTTTGCGTACGAGGAAAGCAAAGGGTCGGTTAGTAATTTCTCCGACTGGTCAGTAGAAGAGTTTCGTATAGAACAGCCAGATAGCTCGTGTCGCAGACCGCGGATGTACGGAACTGTATCGATCGAGGCGTTAAATATTTAATCGCAGGAAGAAAGTTCAATACACGGACGAGGACGGTTGTCTTTCGAAGACAGGCCGAAACGAACAAAAATGAACACGACAGGAACAAGGCAACACGCAACAATTCCTCGTCTGGCTGGTATTTGCCAAGACTGGGTTGACTTTCATTATTTAGAGCGGCGGAGAAAAATGAGGATCGTCGACACGTCGTTTCTACCATATATCGATCGTAATTTACCAGACAACTTACTCATATGCATGTATACTAAAACTGCAATCCTTTTGTACAGTTTAGTATAACTTCATTTAGGCGACCTACTGTTTTCCCAAAATCGTTTCCGCGGCGATTTTTATTTACATGCGAGATAATTTCGTAATAATTATAAAAAGAGTGCGTTACATAAATGTAATTTATCCTAACGGAGAAATTATAATGATTACTATGTTGCAGAAAGAAATTGTTGAAATATGAATACCAATGAATTTGGGTTAACTATTCATGCATAAAATATACTCCATTCATAAATAGAAACGAGGTAATGGAACATTTCTACACGGTACGATCCCAAACTTCACTCGAATGACTTCCGGTAGTTGAATCTTTGAATGAGGGAAATATTGGCGAAACACGATTACGTTTCAATGATTCGTTTTCTCAAGAAATTGATAATTATGGGAGCCATTATCAGAAATTATTCTTTTAAAAGATTTTTAGTGCTAAATTAATGTATAATAGGAGAAGAAGGGAGCTTCATTAATGTTTGAAACTTTATATGTATTTGCTTGAAAATTTCACTATGCTAATCATTGCATTCAAACATATTGTGCTACGAGAAATTAATCGAAAATTTTATTAATACTCAAATTTCGGTGTATAAAATATTAATATGACATATTAATTGGAAACTTTTCATTAGGACATGAACATTATAAATGAGTTGTAAGTGTATTATATCGAATAAATTTCGTAAGCAAAGTTCTATGTATATTAAGCAACTCTGATAGCAACGGAGTATCGATTGCTTCGAAAGATTTTATACCTAGCAATAAAAATGTCGCAATTTACCTTTCAAAAAATAAAACAGGCCAATTTTCTACCCTATATTGACAGGTTGCTTGTTACTGAAAAATTGCATTGAAAGCACGCGTAACTACCGAGTGAAGTCGATAAACAGTAGAGAGATACGATCTTTCCCAAGTCACCAAGGCAAGCTAGCTTCTTGTGGACTGTGGTGCCGTCTTTTTTGGTAGTACACTTTTAAAGGAGTTTTTAGATAAGAAGACTTTAATAGCTAACACCGAACAAGTTAGCCGTTGCAAGTTTTAGTACATCTTAGACTCTCACGTTAGTTTCAAAGTTTAAATCACGCGTTATTAAAATTTCTACTTATCTATCACGTTTTACATTCCTTTCTACGAACTTTATCACGATATAGATAAAAACCTTTATTATTTTCAATCTTCACTTACGAATAACGAATTAATTTGAACCTCGATGGATATCGTAATTAATTTTAAATAAACAACAATAAAAATTTATCAAAAACAGAAATTATAAGTTGCTGTAAATACTAACAATAGTTGGCACAAACGAAGAGTTGACAAAGAAATCATAATGAAATCAGTGACGGTCCACGTGTAAATTCCACATTGTGCGAATAAACATCCATTCACACACACATAATAATTCAGGTTTTATTATTATAAATATTTCTAGAATTGATTAAAACATTGTTTCCATAAGTCACAGTAGATATTACTTTTTATAAATTTTACGTAATGATTTTTATACAATACAAAATAAAAAATAATGTTTTGTTCATATATTCACTGAAAAGTAGAATGAAGATAAAAAATGAAAAATGGTTTGTTCAATCCAATATATCACAAAACTACTATATTTGATTGATATTAGAGAAGAGATTTTGTTTACACGAAGTTAAACGAAAATATCGAAAATCAACGTTTAACCAATATGGAGAATTTGCATGTTTTCATTTATTCAATTAAGGAACAGGCAAAGCGTGCATGCAATAATAAATTGCTACAGAGGTTAAACATAAACAAACTAAATGAACAAAAAAAAAAAAAGAAAGGAAATAAATTGGTAGAAAATGTATTTAAAAAAGGAATCACGAAATGCTACGGTTATTCCCACAAACTGTTTAAAATTCTTCGAAATACGAGTAAAACTTTCGAGATACGCTGTAAGTTCCGTCAAAGGCGCGGAGATATTTTAAACGGTTTACTTAAAGCTTCGCGTCTCATGCGTTTTTCGTACTTCGTACAACAACTTTAAATGACGACGAAAGTGCGACTTTTAATTGCGTGCTTGGCGAAACGCATCGTGCGAGTGCAACATGCCCCTTGCACCGTGGCACACCCTTAATGAGATGGCCGGCTGAGCCGCCTCATCGGTGTTAAAAATGTTTCTCTCGCGCGCAACCGAGGAGATAGGTTCGTATAGCGGTGGATCTTTCTTGTGTGCACGTATTCGGTGCGCTAGGTAGTCGCGCACCCCCTGTATCTTACAGCAGGGTGCTGCGGGGACTCCCGCTTCTTCCTCCTCTGAACGGAAGTTGCGCTCGCGGGGGTGCTTTTACCGCCTAGCAGATAGCACCAGTAAGTATGTACGTTCTTGGCGCTTGCGCACGTTGTTCTTCGTCTTTGTCGTACACACGCTACTAGGCATACGCTCGAACGTGTCCTTTCCTCGTTGCTCTCCTTTGGCTGCATCGTCAGGAGAGAAAGAGAAAGAGGAAGAGAGTGTGCGCCAGCCAGCGAAAGCCTCACGTGCGGAAGGGAGAAAGATAGTAAGCGATAGAGCGAGACGGAACGTTTACGAACGTGACAGAGAGAGTATGCGCAAGGTACGAGTGAGAACGAGTGAGAGAGCCGGAGCGTTGCGTGGGGAGCGATCGCAGCTCGTCATTCGAAGCCCGCCAACGGACGAGCGAGCAGCCACGGAACCGGACTGCGATTGAAAGAATCCACGCGATCTTCGTGAAAATAAAGAGTACAGATACACGCTTGCACCTAAGATCAAAGCAGACGAAGGGATTGCATCGTGACAGAACATCCATTTAAACAGTATTCACCGACTGTTTTGCGGTAGCAAATCAGTTGCCGGTGTAACACACTGGTTCGTTCGGTCCACTCGAACCGAGCGCTCGTATCTCGTTCGGTTCGCTTCGGTCACGATCGTGTCGGCCGCAGTGCTTACCGGTGTCTGTCTCGCGTGTTTTCAATTCGTATAACGGAGAGGGAGAGTGACAGCGAAAAGAGTAGTGGAAAGGAAACAAAACTGTTGACAGTGATTAAACGTGACTCGTGTAAAGCACCCTTACGGGATATCTGTGCCGTGTGACATTTTATTCGTTTACATCAGAGAGGTTAACAGGACGAGAATATCGAATCGCTCGCAAGGACAAACTGCAGGGAAGGAGCAAGCTGTGGTTTATGCGCCAGAAGTATTAGATCGCGTGTATCTTATTTATGGTGGAAATCACTATCGGTACGAAAGCATTACGCGAGATTTACCAATAATCGAGTTTGTGCTTCGATCAGTGTCCGTTGTAGCGGCTAAATAATTCGTCGCGACTACTTTTACCCGCGGTCGGTTTGTGTTATAGTGTCGTTGCGTGCGCCGATTTAACACCGTTACGTTTACTCTGAGTGCATCGACGAACCATCGAAGTTTCTAACTGAAGGTGGCTAACGGTGAATCGAAATTTGTTCGATCTACGAGCTCGAATCGAAAAAAAGCATCTCATAGGACGACAACGGTCGAGTATCTGTTCCAGAGGAAGTCATAAAGACAAAGTCTCTGCAGATGTATAAGAGGGGATAAAAAATCGAAGCAACGGAGTTCCATTGATCTGAAATATAGAGTACGTTGTAACCATAATCTTGTGATATATGACGCATTCGAAAAATTGAGATCTTGTTTCGCGCGCAAACGGAGTATCGTATTGGTTGCGACGTTCGAGGACGGTTGAATTCGTTCGATAGTTTTTCGGTGGACTACGGGGAAGATATCAGAGTTGGAATATTTGTTCCGATATCGGAAGAAGGAATAATATAAAATTTCTGGCATACGAGAGAGGAGGTACGTTTCGAAGCTTGTATTCGATCGAGCGTATCACGACTTGTACGTGACCGACCCTTCAGGAAAACAATCCGAGAGAGGCGACTAACGACCGGTTTGTGATTGAACTAACCTTCCCTTCACGGTTTTTACGAAAGACCATAGAGAGGACTATCGTCTTAAGGTATTCAAGACGCCGTCTTTTGCCATAACGTTATAATCTAAACGTTGAATCCTGTACAGTGGCGCAGAAAACCCGCATTTAACAACCGAAATTCAACTGTAACGTTTTGCGTGTACCGGTTACTAATTCGGCGTGGTTGTTCGTGACATTTCGGTACGCGTGTGTGTTACGAAGATTGGTGCTCGTGGACGAATCGTATCATCACGTGAAAAAAGGTACCCGTGTGTGTAAAGAAAGCTCCTTTCCCAGTTGGATTACAAGGAAGTCATCGACATCTCGTGTTTACTCCGTACGAGTGGAAGGATTGCCGCGACCTCGTGAATTCCAAATTCGACGTGTCGATCGAGACAACAGACAGCGCGTGGCCAATTACTCGCGCATCGTTACAGCATTAATTAATTGGTTAATTAACATCTTAATTAATTCGTTCGATCGCTCTTAACTATCCGACATATCGTGCTACTCCCGTATCTGCACCTTGCTGATCGTATGTTTTCGTGAATTTCTCAAGGTTGCATTACTGATCGCTAGTATCCGGAAATTCCCTCGTTCTATACGCTAACGCCGGAAATTCGATTACGCGCGAATCGACATCGTTGCGGTTAATTCCGGTTTCAATTATCACCGGGAGTAACGATTTCTCGAGCTCGATTTTCGTGGTGCACGCACCCCAGCCTCTTCGTAGATCCTTTGTCCGATTTAGCCGGGATTACGCGTTGCTCCGTGGAGGCAATCGGTCTGTAATTGTGCCACGCGCACGGTTAAACGCTTGTCTACGCGAAGAACAATAAACGGTGGTGTTTACGTGACGAAAGTGCAGACGCAGCCCACTCGGTCACTTGTAAAAAGTAAGTACCCTGTCACGTTTTACCATTACCTATCCGCAGTTCATGTGTATGAATGCCATGCGTGAATGTGTATCGGTCGATTCACTTACACTGTTCCTTTGTGCATGTGTCTGCGTGTACCTGCATATAGATATGCGTGCGCGTGCACGCGCGATGCCTCCGGTATTCATTCAAAACAAAACAACCGTGCTCATCCATTACGGATATGCTGGTATACACGTACGTGTACACGCACACGCACGAATCTATATGCATACATTTTGCAAGTTAACCGGCTCTGTGACAATATTGTTTTTGTCGGTTTTAATTAACATTTCGAGGCGCTGGTTACGGAAGGGACACTAATGAGGATCTAAATTTTGCTACATGGTTTGGTTTTATTTTCTTTTTTCTTTTTTTTTTTTTTTGTTGAAGTGTCGTGTACATGACCGTGTTCCACGTTAGCGAATCTATTTTTGCCACGATTTATTTTACCGCGAGAGTTTCGGAGTAACGTAGATCGATGTTTGTTATGCGTTATTTTTTTAGAACGTTGCTGGGAATTGTTTTTGTTAACTGGGCTGCTTAATTATCAAGCTGCATGCGTACGTAGATAATTAGACATAATTGAGAATTTGATTTGTGTTGTTTACCGTTGTGTACACATAATTAATTATGAAAGATGTCTTTATGTTGTAATGAGAAGTCCCCAACGTACTTCCCTCTCTTATCATTATTAGTACATAAATTCTAGAGATGAAGTTTATGACTGACGTCTCGCAATGAAACTTAATTAATAGCTAGAACGATTACCTCTAGAAAGAGTTTTATAGCATAAGAAACGTTCAACATAAAGGATTCACAGCTAAAAGCAATCAGAAAATAATTAAGCAAGAAATTACGGTTGCTTTATGGAATGCGTTGTTTTCTAAATGTATTGATTGAGATTCGATCAATTCACGTTACTTCCTTGAATAACAGGGGAAATCTAAACGGTGTATCGCGTATCGTGATATTAAAACTTCTCGAGAAAATCAGATGTTGACATGGTAAATCAGCGGAGAAAAGGGTCGCAGTGAAAGCAAGATGAGCGCGAGGAATAACGAAACAAAGAGTAAAAGACGAAAACGGAGAACGGAAGAAAAATCCCGTAGCTAAGACTGAGCCTGCCCTGCGAACAGAACAGCGAGCTATCCGACAGCTCGGTAGATCTTTAATGGTCTCCTTTCCTACTGGATGTACAGTGTTTCATGCTTTATTCCAACTTCTCCTTCTTCTTCTCTCTTTCCTTGATCGGACCATGCCACACGTTTCACTCTCGTTCTCTTCCGACTCACGTCGTAAACGTGTCTTTCGTGCAAGAACGCAATAAAGTTCCGCCTTCCCTTCGAGATCATCCGGAGCTACGGCTCTGAAAGCAGGTGACTCTGTTCCAAACAAGATTCACTCGATGGGGGGTCTTTTGCAATGAAGAACGAACGTTGAACTGGTATCTCGCTGAGGAGATCATGCCTGACAGTAGACGCGAGCGTGCAAATTAAATTCGGAAATTTATGCGAATGTATTGCTATTTGTCGTTTGACATGTAACAAAATTGCAAATAAATACTTTGTGCGGATTCTTCGAGTATTAAATTAAAAAGTATTACATTCAAAATGTATATTTTTGCGGTATTCAAATGTATACATTTGTACTGAATTGGAAGTTGAAGGACAGGTAGATGGGGGATAAATTGAGCGAAGTTAACGTGAAAAAGAAACAGGAGGCAGTTGGTTGCTTTACCCGCAAGCTTTCGTGGTTGAACTAGACGTGACTGCAATAGCTGCGTCCGGACACTTGGCAGCCTCTGTCTGCTTGCTTTTTATCGTTTCTTATTGTACAGTTTTCTTGTTTTATTTTTATCCGACACTATATGATACTTTGCTTGCAGCATCGAGCAGCATTGAAAAATGCATTATCATCAGCAGCGCTTTTGATTTGTTGTTCCTTTTGTATCTTTCGGCTGCTCTTAGGTGGTTGATCTCGCTTCTCCATCGGTCTACCATTCAGTCGGTAAAACTTTTAATTTGTCATGCGATTCATCCATTTCCGTCATTGCACCTTGTTCTTATGTTCTTTGCACATAAATGTGTAATCCTTAACGTGGTATCGAAGAATCGAAATAAGTTTATTCAGCGGATGTATCGTAATATTAATAACAATTTTACGATATTTATACGGCCCTAATAGAATCGTCACACGATAAAAACGATCGAGGAGTGAAACCGAAGTTTTTGTTCACGCATAGGCTGCAAAATACGTTGTTACGATTTTACGGGAATACAAGACCGTACCGTGGTACAAATTAAATCCAGGTTTCTTCGTTACGATTGTACGAGTCGGCGGGCTTTTAGTTTCCTTTTATTGTCTACAGTAGAATCTTCTACGCTCTCGCGGATATCTAAGGTATAGGAGTCTCCCTTGAATCGTTAATTAGCTTGAATTCTTGGATTCTAATTACACAGTGCAGTTTACGGCTTTATTTAAGCACAGTAGTTCTCTCGGTCTCGGTAATACCGAGGGACGCTGAATACTTGTACCAAGCAACGCTTTGAGTCATCGTCCGTGTTTCGTGTATAAGCTGATTATCCAGCCAAACTCGACTACATTATTAATTATGCACTCCGATGACGTAGGTGACCGATACGACACAAAGCTTTTTCCTGGAAGTGGTATACAAACGGCCTCAAGATTCAGCTGGACATCATGCCCTGGTTCATCCTATTTCTTCTTCTGTTAGCTGTGATGGAGGCCTTCCCTCGGGAGGCCACCTGTTCCCGCCTGCCGGACATCTACTGGAACTCCACCAATCCAATGTAAGTTACAACAGAATCTTCTTCTTATCTTGTGCACTGTATCTTTTCGATGTAATTACCTTCTAGAGGCGCGCGTTGTATCGCCTTGATTTATGCATTCTATACGGATAAATCCGAGATACCGCGAAACTAGCTATGTAGTTCGTTCCGTTAGACGTTTGTTCGGCAACGATCGCGTATACTTCGTACTACTCTCTGTTTGACCATTTACACAAAGAAATAAGTATTTTTAGATACGTATACAAGTACTTTAGATTAACATTATTAGCGGTGTAAAACAAAGATAGGTTTTAAGTGAAATTCGCAAAATTCGTGCTGCGAAATAATCAGTGCAGAAATTCGAAGCACTTAACGCTTCTAGAAACGGTGTGTTATCGTTTAAAAAAACATTTAATTTAATTCACAAAATGTAACAACGTAGCACAATGCTAGATGTTCTACATAGATTTTGAATGTGAAAGTAGTTTTTCTAGTTTCTATATACGCACAATTGTGTTTCTCGTATCTCTGGTGTAGTCACCGAAAACATCGTATTTATCGAGAACATTACCCTACGCCCTATACGAAGAATGCAAGCTCCGTTTAATCTCATCCAAGATATTACCGTGAATGTCCTTGTTCCGGATAGGAGACGACCGCATTTCCACGTTGAAGCATTCCACGAATGGTAACGCCTTCTCGTGTGGGAAAAGCGAGCTTTCCTGTGTAGTGGGGCCGTTTCGATATAGAGAACGTGAGATCTTTATCGCCATTTATGCGACCATTCTACCATTTCTTGTCGGGAAATCATATTTTTCAACTTAATA
The DNA here is from genome assembly GCF_011952205.1 of Bombus bifarius. Taxonomy (NCBI): domain Eukaryota; kingdom Metazoa; phylum Arthropoda; class Insecta; order Hymenoptera; family Apidae; genus Bombus; species Bombus bifarius. The sequence goes on from NW_022884524.1 coordinate 16,762, forward strand.
TTTTTGCATCTTTATCCGTACACTTTATTTTTCCTCTACATTTCGTTACTTTTATACACTCCTATTTAGGTTTCTCTAGATTTCTACCCAACGATATCTTTCGCTATGGCAATCTTTTGTTATACTTTTTTTCATATTCCATTTGTAGAAAATCGTTCCGTATCTGCCCTAAAAAGTGCAATGGTGTTTGGATTAAAAGAAGAGGAAATAAAGCAAGGGATATCTATAAACTACATATACCGCCACGAGGCAAATCCTTTAAACGTAACCACAGATAGAGCAAGAGTTTCAGAGACCGATTTCTTGACCTTCCTCTCGCTTTTTACTTCTCGAAACTCGAAACCGTTTCGCCGGGTACACGAGCGTGGCGCGCTTCTCGATTGGAGTCGTGACGTATCACCGCGATATTTCTTCCCGTGAAACCACCGATACACGCGTGACGAGGGCGGTGTACATGTGGATGGTTCCGTTCGATCGGTTTCCTTTTCCCTCTTGGCGCGCCGTAGCACGCCGAGGGAAAAAAGGGCGGAATTGAAAGCCGAACGAAAAAGGTCCGGCATGTTCACGCCCCTACCGGCTTCAGGATGTACGTGCGTTGCCGTGAGCGGCTCTCGGAGGTCGGGCATTATAAATGTACCGGGTGAGTCGAGTCGAAGCGTCGAAATCGATTTACTGGACCGCGTTTCGCGCGAGGGTCAAGTGCACTGCAAGCCGAACCGTTACGTGCACGAGGCGTACACGTGTGCAACGATGCGCATACGTGTGCAGCATCCACGCGAGCGTTAAAGAACCACCAGCCAGGATAGAGAATTTTACAAGTATCGAAGTTGAGTGGAGCCGAGAGTCGAGAAGCGAAGATCGATCTGTCCTCGAGTTTCGTCGGGTGGTTGACTAATGCGGTAGAAAGGGATGGGAGTGAGCAGAGTGGTGGGCGAGCTCGGTTAACGGGCAAAAACCAATTCGTTGTCGAAGCGGGATTGAATGTCGAGCGTTGTCGTCCGCGTTTTATCGTCTAAATCGATGGGTCTTGCTGGTCGGATGTGCGTATCTGCGTACACGTCTACAATGAAAGACATTAACGTCACTTTTTTTCGGAGTTCAATTTCCTGTTCATTAATGGAAGGAAAAAAAGATAGGGGTTGTACGTCGTTGGTGGGTCGAGGATAAAACAAATAAGGTTGAAAGCAGGCTACAAGGCGTAGAATTAATTGAAGTATATCGAATGACATGTATTTCGTGTAGATCGGTATCGAAGCATCGTACGATTCTATTTGAGACAATCTACACCTATTTTAAAGTTTTCCAAAGCTTATTTGGACCAGCTTTAATACAGTATGTACTTTCCAAGTCCCATTTCCATGTATGTTCCGCCATTGGTAAGAATGCTCGTGCACAATCTCGATACCGATACTAAACGTAACCGTAGATTCCAGAATGGATCGTGGCACCGTGTATTCATTTTCTCTCGACAAATTCAAATCCCACCGTAGTTGGTACCGTAGTTGGTAAGATATGTCTGAAAAAGGAAAAAAGAGAAGAAAGTTAAGAGGATTACGTTAAAAGTGGAAGAGTAGGTACAGCACACGCCTTGATAATTCAGCTAGCGAGGATTTTTCATAAAAATTTCTCGTAACAACTTTTGCCCCCGTTACTATCGCGATCTCGAAGATAATTGAAGAACATAAGATAAGAGATGCTTCGCTAAAAAACTGATCTCCCTTTGTAATGGTTTCGTTCGAGAAAATTGACTCTCGACAAGTGAATGTTGCACTATCTTCACAATGTATCGAGTATGGTAGCAAACTATAAAGGAGCCAGTACTCGCAAACTGTCTCTCATGCATACGGTATACACTGGTGTCTGTATATACATGGTGTGTGTATATATCTTTATCGAAACGCATTGAGCAGAGTTTTATTCGTCGTAAAATGGGAGAAAATTGAGTTCCCGTTCTTCGTGAAGCGATCTAAACCGACCTTTGCGTTATTTCAAATTCGTATCCTTATTGCGTTTGCATACTAGAATCTTCCCCTCAAATTATTTCAAATTACAAATTTTCACTACGTTCGATTTAAAAATAACAACTACATTTTCATGCATGCGATCGAGATGCATCGCGGGAAGCATTTACAATGCAGTGGTGTTTGTCGTATGCTTCCAACACCGGTTATCGAGGTATCGCGCACCACTATTCGATTACCAAACTAATATATCATTTAGGTCTGTAATTATGTTGGAAAGGAAAAAAACGCCCACCCCTAGATCCTTATGATTTACTTTCCCACTCGCGCCGTAGCTCCACCGACACGCGAGTCAATTCGGCAGCCATTTATATTCTTCTCCGTACCACTCGAACCGCTTATAGCGATTTAACAAACGTCGAATGCCCGGCGTACCGCAAATAAAAGCCGAGCTTGCCCGGTATAAAACGAGGCACCGGTTCATACGTCGGCCGTTGAAAAAAGGAAAATTGGATATTTGCTTAATCGCCCTCGACGCTTCGTCTCACTTTCAACTTCTGTTGGTCCCCTCGCTTCTGGCTTCCCCGTTTCGTGCCTCCTTCTCCCGCTGCTGGTTCTCTGGCTTCTCTCGGGGCCGGGCTGGTGGCTTTCAACACGATTGATAATTTATTTAAGTACCACCACGTTAAAGTATAACTACCGACCGAATCTGCGAAATCAGAACGACCACGCGATGGTGGTCATTGCGGCTGCCAAGCATTAGTCCATTGTTCGATTTTTAATTTGCCCTCCCCTTTCTTTTTTTCTTTCTTTCTATTTCAATTTTACTCTCTTTCTCTCTCTCTCTCTCTCCCTCCCTCCCTCCCTCTGCCTCTCGGTCTCTCTGACCGATTTTCTTCTCTCACTGTGTGTTTGTCGTGTGCCAGCGTTGTGTACCATTAACGGTGATTCAACGCTAGTAATTCTCAAATAGCTTTCTATCAAATGATTCTCGTACTGAACTGATCGATCCGCACACTCGAATGAAGGGAAATTACGTGAATATTTTTGTGTCTGTACATAGACTGTGCGTTACGTTAAAGCTGTCGATGTGGTAAAGTGTCTCTTTGATTCTCTGTTTACAAGAACCTCGCGTGTAATGTTTTGTATTAATTATCGTTAGTCCATCGGTTCATTAAACAAGTGTTCTATACGTATGCTAACATTTAAATCTATAAATCAAGCGTTTTTCCTGGAGCATGTACACAGATTCATCGTGATTGGTCGATAAAAACGCTCGTGTCTTTCGGATGCAGATCCTAAATTTGGTTAACGAGTAAATTACACATCGGGCGAATTTGTATCGAAAGTTCTTTTTATAGGCTTCGATCTTCCATTTTCCCTATTGATTGCATGTTACCTAGCAACCGGCCCTATATCGAATCACATTATCTCGATTCGAGAATGGCATAGTAGCACCTGATCACGGAGCAAAGCCTGCTGAAAACATGGTGCCTTTACTTTGCCATAACAGCCCGTGTTATTCCAGTTTTCTTCTTGTAGGCTGCTTGTCGCTTATTTACATGCACTAGACCTGTCTCCTTTACTTTTTTTTTACCTTGTTTCTTTCTGCAAATCCCTTCGTAAAGCTCTTCGTTCCATCCCAGGTCGATGCAACTTCCTTATTGTAATGCGAGGCAATCCTACCAGGTGATTGCATTGAAAAATACTAAAATTGACGGTATTAGCGCAAGCGTATTCAAGAGTAACTAGCTATGATTTTTACCCGAACGTGCATCGATCAATTCCATCGCAGATTCAATCGCGTACATACAAGATGAAGTGCAAAGTCTCATTTTCCGTACGATCTTCAAACATATTGCAAGACGAACAATTACCAAAGCATTGCTCACGAATTATTCTACTCGTTACAAGTCGCTTTACGTTGTTGCGTTATTCGAGTACGTTATTGTGCGTTAGGCATGGCCCGAATTTCTACCAGGCGCCACGGAATTAGTATCCAAATTCTACTCTGTTCCAGATCTAACACGCTAGTTCGAATGGCTGTCACGCTTCACGTTGTCCAGTCGAATATTCGCTTTGTCGAAAATTTCACGTTAATCTTTGTCGCTTTTTCTGGTATGTTGTCATATACGCGCGTTTTAAATACATATATTCACGCGTATATGTATAACGTCACAACAAATTTCGATCGATACTTAAAGTTCCAACAATATGTAGGTACTCCGAAAGAACCAACATAGTTGTATAGTTGCATTACGAGGCTCTGTTGTGTCTATGCAATTAAAGGCCGATGAAAATGATTCGTTGAACATGATTTTCACTCGCATCAATGCAATCTACCATGCGATCTTTGTCGATATATCGCGTCACAGCATTACACATAATATTGTACAGTAGGTAGGTACACGCGTACACGTCTATCGTTCGACAAATCTTCGATGCATTTATATTATAGAGGTTACATAATAATTCCCATTGGATTGCCAGGGATTGGTGTGTAGTCAGAATAACATGTCCTGCCGTTGGACTACGGAGATGATACATTCCGCTGATAGTTATGTACGTGGACCATGCATACATTGGTCGCCTTTATAAGCACCGCGTTTGCACGTACAAGCTACAGTACGTTTCACACTGCATCTTCGTCCTTTGCAGCGGTTCGGTCAGAATACGATGAGATTAAGGTACAAGCTTCCTGCCGGCAATGAATTATGTGCCAGCACGGCACGCGGAGATGTTTCTTCGCCGGTATCGCGCCAGGTCGGTCCGTACGTGGAGCCCTTACGTATGTTACTCGGCCGTAATGGTAGCCGGCGTGGTACCATCCCTTTCTGGACACTAATTCACGCTCTCCGCGCTCTCAGGAATAAAATTAACGCTGCGCCGTGAAGAATCGCGCGACGATTTTCAGGCAACCCCTCAACCGGACGACTAAATTATTAGGGGCCTGGAACCGAGACTCGGTTAAATTGTTTCTCCTTTTTCCCTGTCTCCTTTATTTTACTTTCGGTACCGCGAAGATTAATGGAATTTTTATTAATACAAAACATACCGAGGATGGTGATTTATTGCGCCGTTTGATTACGTCGTTGGATGGTATGAAAATGAGCGCGATACGTTGCGTAATCCGCGCGAAAATTTGTCGTTGCTCTTTTATTCTTCTTTTCTTTCCAATTCCTTTCTTTGGCCTGTCTCGTTTTCGTCGATCGATTATACAGCCAGCGAAAATGGAATCGCGCTGTTAAATTATATCGAAAAAAAATTAGCGATAGAATGGCGTTGTAATGGGATTTATGTTCGTACATTATAAAAAATTTCTGATAAAATTGATCGTCATGCATTCGATTAACAGCTACATAGCGAAATGATGTTCTCGTGTAATGTATCATGGATAGATATTTTTCATACGCACCGTATACATCACTTGTCAATAGTATCGGAAAGCGATGCAAGTACTTCAGCAGTTTCTGCAATTGAACACGCTCTTGTGCCATGATATCGCCAAATACGTCCTGCATATTGAACATTATATTTATTATAAAAGCGTTGTAGCTTATCTATTATTCAGACAATTTAATAACGATTTGTACAAATTACGTGTCCTCTTGATGAAGACGATTTCATGTTTTCAAACACTCGATATGTAACGCGAGGTTAATTTTTAATTTAATTTGCGATAAATAAACGTCGGAAAATATGAATTGGGCATTAACGTTGATTTAGCTTTCCGTAAGGTGAAAGGCGTTCCCGACAAATAGATCGTTCTCCGAAGGCGAAGCTTAACAGTTCAGCATGAATGAAGAAGAAGAAGATAAATGTAACGTGATTCACAGCGGCTTCTAGGTTTATACACGGGATTCTCTTGTCTCTCGCTGTTTCATCGTGAAATCACTCTGCCTCATTACAGCTGTAACACGTCCCACTGACGACGTGCAGAGGTGCAGGTTCCCCGTGTAATTTTGCGAGCGCATTGTTACACGATATAGACTGACGTAATTTAATTCACAGTAGTGTGTGCGGACCGTGTGCACAGTAGAGAGGATATATAATCGTACACACGTGCCCTAATACGCGGCATGCTGCCGAGACTACAGCCTGCTTTACAAGCACATGCTTTACCGATCTATGAAATGGTCTTGAGTCGTATAATGGCACGTTCTTGGTGGTTGCGTTCTGAAACAATGAACGCGACTAATGTCGCGAGAATATGTCTTATTCGATTAGTGATAAACGTCTGATAACGTAATACCTGCAAACTGCGAAGTGTAAGAATGCAGCGAATTAGTGATACGGGATAATTTCAAATTGAATTTTCGATGTACCGTCGCGTCGCGAGGGAAATTTTGGCAAACAAATTGACGTGATCCCGTTTTTCCAAAAATTATAAGGGATTTTTTTAAATAAACTTTATAGACACTTAGGATCGTGATAAGGTTGCTTTAATTAGAAAATTTACCAACAACGGAGCTGGTACGTCAACATGTCTGACTGTACGCTAGCTCGAGACAGAATATGTACTCATCAACGTCCGTAATTACGAACGAGATTTTAGTCATGTACGGTGGGTGTCTGGTGAGTTATCAACTTTCTACGGTGCGACGAGATCTAAACTTCCATTAGGGAGTTACTTAAATGTTCATAAGGGCTTAGCTTTCTTCGACGCAACGGCTCCTGTTTGATGCTTTACGCTTCAAATCTCCTCGCCTTTCGTCTATAGATGCATCTCGTCTTTGGGAATGCGGCAGCAAAACGCTATACAATATGAATGACTTCGTCTTAAGACCACTTTTCCGACTGTCTAGTGATTACGACCGACAAATATACATTTGCAGGGAAACGAGAATCGAGGCTGCGCGAGTGTGAAACTCGAGGCAGGAAATAAGACGATGACCCGCGTTTCCAACTGTGAGACGAGTTTTATTCATCTATAAACCAAAAGTAGAAAAAATGGTGCTTGGAAATCGCCAGGTTTCTCAACTCATAAAACGTCGAACGAAACGAATTAAATGTTCATAAAGAACCAGTTCTTGCTGTCATAACGCATTCCATTTGGTCTTTTTAAATTGCGGTTGAGACGGTGATCGTTTTTGCCAGTTCCATGACTGGCTAAAAGTATTGACACCTTGCTCACGTACGCACGGATAACTTCATCTCTTCTGGAGATGGTCGGTGTAGCTGTGTAGCTGCACGACTGTGTAATGATCAGAGGCGCAAAAACCACTGCTCTTGCGGTATAGCGGAGCAGGAGAGAAAGGGAAGAACGAGGGGAAGATAGTCGAAGGCGAACGGAGTAGGGAAGGAATGGCACCTCGAGGAAAAAAGGAGCGGAGCTGATCGCATGAGAGAACAGGGGTTGGCAGATGCACTGTGTATCGCGATATAAACCCACACCGTGACGCTAGCCTGATGCTTGGGTTATAAAGCACAGCTGACGCTAGGTATAATATATTCTTCTCTACCTCTGTGCTCCACACGCTCGCATCACTTTCGGTCTCTTACGCTCTTAGCGTCTCTCGAACACGCACGAGCTCTTGCACCCTCGCCACAGTCCGCGACCGCTCGAACAACCCTACTTCTCTGACTTCGTTCGTTCAGTCTAACTGTCCGTTTCACTCGGTCAGAGTGGCCGTAACCGATACGTTCGAACGAAGGTGGTGTCGTCACGGTTGGTCGAAGACGAATGAGATTGCGAAGTTCGATACCGCAATTAACGGAGCTTTCGTACTAAAGGAGGGTTTCAGAGTTCATTCGCCCCAACACGTGTAGACGTTAAATGGAATAATAAATCAGAGATCGTAGATCTTCCACGAAATGCCGCCACCAAGAAGCGGCGAGAAAGTTTTTAACGATAAGATTCGTAATTCACGATATACGTATCTTCGCAGCAAATAGCATTGATAGCATTGTTCTTCGTAATTTTTACAATTGATCCGCAGTAAGAATCGACTACCGGAGAAACGCGAATTCGCCTTGGAAACTTTCTCGAGAACGTGCACGATTTTTCCCTTCATTTTCGTTTTAGCTGGCCTTGCGAGAAGATCGAGGTACGCGTCGGCCAATCCAAACGATTTTCTAGTAGGAGATAATATCCGGTAGGCGGTGCGGTAAATAATACATCTTCGGGCGCGAAATCATGCTACGAAGCATCTGATCAAAAATATAGCTTTTATCGGGAAAGGGATAACAACTATTGGTTACTTTATCGGTACGGTTCTAAAACTTTCACGCTCGTACACAGAACTTATAGAACGAAACAAGGGGATGTACGAAAGTATCGAGGTGGAAATACGATAAGAGGAGTGCTTAGTGTCAAAATATTTTTCTACGTGGATATATCAGGGGATCATTTATAAGACAATTCATCTTCATTGAATGTTTCAAATACAGCGCTTGCCTAAGAGAATCTTGGGTCGACCAACCAACCCCAGTGTCCATTGTTAGCGGATTACACGAGGATTTCCCGGGGAAATTGATACTCTGTTTGTCCGCATGGCCGCTATGAGGTTCACGGAATTCTCAAACTCCCGCTAACTTGAATAACCATCCCGCAACGGTGGCTTACTTTTCCCATCCATTTGTACACTCCACTTTTTCTTATTACTCGTTATAATAATATTACACAAGTGAGAACTATCATACCGATTCCGCGTCCTAGTATTATTCTACGTTCCGCGAAATATAGTTCCTGATAAGAAAAGAGATTCAACGAAATGTTACAAAGTGGATACGTTAGATTAAGTGAGCGTCGAACAATGATATTTCTGTTTGCAAGTAAGATTTCTTTTGCCCATTAATTTCTTCAGCGAAACAGAAATACTCGGTGGTCCATCGGTGAACGTTTATGCGCTGGACATACACGTTTTCCGTAGCCGTAAAGCTGTTCCTATTTATCGCGATTCACAAAAACCGTGTTCTCATTTCGAGCACCATTACGATGTCTGGACGATACAAGCTCCAGTGGGTTAAACGACGGTGTTATTTCGTAAAATGAAATAAAGGAGACATTCATACCAGTCTTGGCCCTTCCTCTGTACCGAATCCTGGGGTTGAGTAATGAGTCTAAAGTTCCTATCCTCTTCTTCCCACCCTTTCTCTGCTTTCGCCTTTGCACGCTCCTTTCTTTTCCTCTCGTCTTTGTCTCTTCTTTCGGTGTTCGCTTCATCTTGAGGAAATTTTCCCGACAGATGTCAATGTCGACGAATCGCGTTTAATGAATGCAAGGGGTACTCTCACAAAGAAACTTGCGTTTTAAGCGACGCAAGGTGGTCCGCGATTAAATCGAAATACTCTTTTTTCACAAATTAATTGCGTGACGCATTACTTTCCTTTAGGCGGTATATCAATTTCTGATATTAAATCGTACATCGTCTTCTGTTTCGAGCCATTAGTTATGAGGGAAATTGAAAGGGCGCGGACTGTCGGACTGGTGTATGCTTCCAAGTACATTATCGACATTTGGCGCACCTCTTCGATCGTTTCGACAGTTTAGAAGTGGCTATTAGACTTATTCGAGAGATTAACTATCGCCGTTCTAACGACCGTCTGGACCGACCTGGCGACTTTCTTCGGTTTTTATATCATTATTTATAACATATTACTTCGAAAGTAAGATTTATAGATTTTGCTTTTAGTCATATTTCCTTCTAATATACTCAATTTAGTCGATAAGGATCCGATTAATTTACTAAAATATGACATAATTTACCTGCATAAATTCCAACGAGAAAATATTTATCCTTAAAGATCTTATATCGCAGATACGATCGGTCCTCAGCGATCATCAAGGCATGTATCATAATCAAATCTAAACAGATGGGAGTTACATTTAATCGAGTCATCCCTAACGTCTCAATGTGTTCTAACCTAATTTCGACTCCCTTGATGTTTTCACACACGTGCACATACAAGGATCTGCACCGTGCACACACGAAGGCAGAAACGCCGGTTGGCTTGGGCCAGTGCCGCTCGAAAGGTATGCATCGGTGCAAAAAGCAGCCACGTTTCGCGTAGCGTTAATTAAGCTCTTAAGTGTCGCCGGGATATCCCTTCATAAGTGTGTACTTCCTGCTAACCCTCCATCTAAAATTAGAATTTCATTACTCGCAGTCATAGAGAAACTTCGTGTTTCGTTCTTCCTTCGAATACGCACGGTCTACGATAATTTAAAAGGTAAAAGGAAATAGAAAACGGGAAATGGGAAACAGAACAAGAAATGGAATTTAATTTCGTTCATTTTTAGATCTGTACTGCGCGCGACATAGTTTTTAATTAGCCATCCAATCAGTTCCGTTTTCTCCAATGTACAAATACTTTTTTCGCGCGAAATGAAATAAAATGAAAGTTGCCCCTAGCTCTAAGCGTTATTACTAATTTTTTTTCAGGGCAGGACTGCGCGTAATGTACCCCCTATTTAAATATTCGGAATTAAGACAGAGAACGAAGGGGTGATATTTCACGAAGGGATACGAACAATTTCACGTTTCTAACTCCCCCCGGTCTCGTCACGATCCCCTTTATGTTCGACATTCTCGGCATAGCCCAAGTTTCGCGGCGTTTAATTATGAAATATGTATTTAGTACGATGAAAGGTATGCTGTCCGATAATTCATCACGGAATAAATACATGGAGCAATATCTACGGAAATATCGTGTCCTGAGCACGTACTCGTTTCCCTGTGCACGAATCACTTTATCGATTTTAATTCGAGCGATGCGCTGATAAAACACAGCCTCGCGATTGAATCGTTCGAATATTTTCTCGAATAAAAAGCTGTACGATCTTAATTTTCCAGCTGCCGTTAACTTTTATTGCGAGCAACGATCGCTCGAGAATCGCTCGACAAAGCGTTCGAAAATTCGTTTTCCATTTTAAGTTGGCTATACACGGCCGGTGTCGCATCGAGAAGCTTTGGTTGATTTGGACAGGTTGAAGTACGCGCGTTTCGTGCAAAATCCATCCTGTCAACTGGGTCAAGCTGCGCATTCCACGCGTATCTTTTTCCAGCGACCGTTTTTATTTCATCGTTTTTTACATCCACCTTTTTCGCCTGCATTTGACAGAAAATTGCGTTATTAAAAGTGAATTTTTATGCGTTGTGTGTTATCGCGATATGACGTGGCGTTCTGTATTTTTGTTTCACCGATTGAAATTTCAAGTTTGCTGGACAGGAAAATTTTAAAATCATTTTGTCGTCACGATGCTATGAATGATATTTAAAACTACCAAAAGAGTAAACGTTTTATAGTGTTTTATTTTTTACACGCAACACCGGATCATATTCATAACATTTTATTCGTGTTAATCAATTACGTGGAATAAAGGCAAAAGATCGATAAACGTGGCCGTTTAGTTCGAATAAAATGTGTAGCCGGTTTAAGGTGAAATAGCAAAGGAAACTTTTTGATGTCACTTTTCTTAAAGAATGCAAATCCGAAGCAAGGGGTCTCGCCGGGCACTGGAGGTAAACGCGAGCTGGTCGCAAAGTTGGTAATCTTGTAAATCCACAAAGACCGAAACTGTGAATAGACGTCTTCTCTGGATAAGCTCTTTGGCAAGTTCCATCGAGAAATTTTCTCAGCCTCCCCGACTTCTCCTCTACACTCTCTGATTCTATAGCTATACACGCTCGTTCGCACTTCTTCGGTAGTAGACTTTCTTAATTGTGTAAACATACCGAGCTATGGCCGTGGTAATTATACGATGAAGCGTGTCCAGAAGGTAAAATAGCGGAGCTTGACTGAGACGAGCGAGCATTAAAACGAAATTAGTCACGGATCCACGGATGGGAGAAAACGGGGGAAAAAGAGCGGAAGAACCACGTTATTCTTTGAAACAAAGAGTCGAATGGATTCGTCCTGCAATCAACGCCGTTCATTTCGATTTCAACAATTTAAAGGTAGCAAGATGAACCAGTGTAGGACGAAGCGTAGCTTAAGTGGCCCTTGAGCCGCGACGACAATCGCGTGAACGCGCCTTAATTACGCATTAATTCCAGTTTGAGTGCCGTCAAGCTCGAACACGGTAGAACTACGTCGCCTGCCCGCTTTCTCGCGCTTCTTCCCGCCAAATTGTACCTCCGGGGGTTTTAACTTCGACGTTTCTCCGTCTCTTCTTCTTCCTCCTACCTCGGGACTCTCTTTTCCATTCAATCCGGCGGTTTTGCTTCTCCACGAACGTTGACGAGAACGAGAACGAAGGACGAGTTGGCTGGACTGCTCGTAAATGTGCTCGTAATCCAAGCTGGATGATCGTTTCTTTGTCACGAGTTACGCGAAAGAACGAAAAGAGAGAAAAACAGGAAAGCGTTTAACGGCGAAGCGGACGGAACGAAATAAACGAGATCACTCGGCAGAGGATACCTTAGATTCGAATTTTCTTAGAGAAAAGTTCATGCGGCATCCAGTTAGGCTCTTAAACTGTGCTTAAACGAAGTTAACCATCTCCGATTGGTCGTAGTTATAAAATTTTGAAGAAACGCCACTCTTGTCACTCGTTGGAACTCGCAAATTGCGTATTTATCTCGTTACGCGTTAATGTTTGCAAACCGCCTTGAATTATTCCATTCGTGGCTTGGGCCGCGTTCCGTAATCCCTTTTTCGAGCAACCGACAAAGTCACACCTCCGATAATCCCCCTGATTGCTGTCTCATTACGCTACATGGACGAAAGTTGACGCGGCAGCTCGCCTCAAAAGACAACTTCATTTATATTCACCCGCCGTTTCGATCCTCGCGAATCGTTTAAGCGGCGCGTAAACGACGCTTGTTACCGTACGAGTCAGCTTTCCCGGCGTGCGATGCTTTTCTAGTAACCGACGCATCGTGCATCGTCCAGTAAAAGTTAATAAGGCCACGAGCATTTCTTTTTGGGCTGCTAGATCCAGTTCCTTTAAAGGATTAATCACAGCGGCGCTGATCAACAAGGTATCAGTATGTTCCTCTTCTTATCGCGTTTCTCTTTGATGCGCTCTCCTCACGACTGACTCGTTCCCTTAGAAGGTAGCACGAGGGAATCGAAGCGGAAACGTCTTGTTAGTAAATTTGCTACGATCCTTCCTTCATTCGTCGTAAATGAGAAATACGCGGAGACAAGCTGTGCGTCGGTTACAGAATAGTTTGGCGGAAGTTTAGCCGCGACGAATCAGATTTTAAAATTAGAAACTATAACGCAAACTTCTATGCTGACTCGAAACTCGGAAAGTGTAAAACTTTCGCTATATAAGGCATAGCAGTGGCGTTTGGGGAATTTGTAATAAAATTCTTAAACCAGTCTTCACGTAACCCAGTTTCGTGCCTATAAATGTGCCCGTAAGTCATGCAAGAACGATCGTACTTTACTACGACATCGACTACGTACTATTTTCCTCCTTTTTCCACCTTCCTGGATCTTTATGGCTCCGTGTTTCGCACGAAACTTACAAAGTACTTTTCTCGCGGCATTATGGATATCGATAGCTAACACGATAGCAACGATATCAACCATGTAACGATAACAACTGCCAAATGTTTCTTCGTCCCTTTTAATATCACACAGTAGCGCAGTAAAGTAGGAGGGAAATTTCGATTTTCAAGAAATTCGATCGTTTAACCGAATGGCACGGATCGTGCAAGGCCAAGGTAGTAGCAACCGTTCCAACTGAATACACGTATTTAAATGTTGCGTTCGATCCATCTCATGCATTATTTAGTTTAAGCGGTGGGGCGTCCGTTTTGTGCCGCGATCGGGCTGTCGCATCGTGTCGACGCCGGAACTACGTACAGAGCGCCATTCGGAAATAAACGTAGCTTCGTATCTGTAGGAACGCCGGTGTATGAGAGCATCCGTGTGCCAGCTACGGTGGTCGCACGAGAATGCATTAAAGATACGGGTTCTCCATGGATCAGTTCGATTTCGCACTTGTGCGGTGCTCCAGCGAATATGCCTCGATATATCTATCGATATACGCGTGTTCTATCGTGGACGTGGTGACCTGCTGGGCTTTTAATTGAATGTAATTATGACGAACGGCAAACGCAACATGCCGAGAAATTGGATTGTCACTTTGTCATTTAATTCCTTTTGATCGTAACGCTTTATCGACGTTGATATTCGCCGTAAGACGCGTAAGTGTCAAAGCGAATTCTCGTCGCGAAAGGTAAACGAAAGTAGCACGTATCCCCAAGCACGGGTAACGACGTATCCAGATAAAAATGTCGAACGTGAACAAAAAGGAACGAGCACGAACGACTTTCGATGTCCCTTCGTTTCGCGAGATCTTCCCAACGAGTTCAAAAATTCCGTCTCATCCACCGAAAATTGGATACGTCTCTAACGTATACCGATGACGAAGGAACGTACACGTACATAGGAGAAAAAGAAATAAGGAAATCCACGAGAGTCCATAACCGAAGAAAGTCCAGTTCGGATTTCTTTTTCGGAACTCTAGCGTTGAATTCAATCTAAAGTTCGGCATAGTCCACCGCAACTCATTTCCCGCTCTTCGCATACCCGCATCGACAGCGAACCAGACAATGTCAAAATTGTTGCGTAAAGCTGACCCGGAGAAGGATTCCATCGACTGCTTTGTAAGGTGTCGTACAAGAACAACCAGCACGCTATCGGAACATCCGTATTCTTTGAACTTTTTATCGAGTTTAGCCGTGGCATATCGAATGGATTGAAAGAAGAAGAAGAGATAAGAAGTACAGAGAGGAAGGAAATAAAAACTGGGAAGGAGAGTATCAGGGAAAAAAGGATCGGGTGTGGAGTTTTATCGACTTTGTACGACCGGCGCCGATGTAATTAGATTAATTTTTAAATCGGTCTTTCCGGTACTTTTATTATTTCGTTCTACGAACGAGAAGAAATACGAGAATATGAGCCGGTATTTTACTTTCGAGCGTTTATAAAAAAATATCAGGCGAAATTCAAGGAGTTTGCTAAACACAGAACAGAATCGTGTCAAAGCGAATTTCGCGTATATAAGCCAGCGTCGATTCGTCATACAGTCTGTAAAACGGAGGAACACCTTCATTGTGAAGTGTTGTGCACAGAGCGAACTAACGTGGACTAGTTCACGCCGTGCTTTTTTCGGGTACACTTTCGAGGGAGGCACGGGGGTGAGAGTTGAAAACCCTCGCCTCCTCTTTCTCTCGACGGCGTGGCACGACGGTATATTCGAAACCCGGGTCTCTCTGGAGTGGCTATTAATTCGGCACACTCTCACCTCCTGTCGCACAATAAGCGTGAAACGCCAATTCATATTCCGTGCCTTATATACTCGTTGTCGAGGACAAAAGTGCTTCTGGCCCTGTAAAGGGAAACGTAGAGGGTATATCCTAACCCTTTGACCGTGCGAGCGACCAAAGTTCGTACATACATACATATAGAGGCACTGTACGTGTTCGTGCCCGTGTGTGCAGTATATATATGTACGCACGTGTATGTATATGGATGCACATATTGGACTTTAAAGAGTATAGTATGGAAGTGTGAAAGGTCCGTTATTTTCACCTTGGTGTTCTCCGATCGTTCCTGCCGAGTCTGCTCCCTACGCCTATTCGTTCTAACCTTCTAACGAGAAAAAAGAATCTGCAAGGGAAGGAAATAAAAATTCCATCGTATAGCCGCACATACTTTTCTCGCATCTCTCAACCAACGCGGTCGAGTATCCACGCTTCTTTCCTAAATTCCAGCGCCTATACCTATGCATCGTTGCCTTTCGTTACTCCAAGTTCGTCGACCATAGGTTCGTCCGATTAGGATTGCTTTCCAAGATAATACTCGCCAAATGGCTATTATCACTGGTCGATGGGAAGCTTTTCTTCGGTTCGTATTCCTCCCTCTGGATCCGATACGGTGGTTGGCTACGATAAGAAGATCTTCTCCCTCGAGAGGGTATCCACAAACGCGAAAAGGAGCAGCATCGTGGATGATGAAAAGAACAAGAAAGAGAAAGAGGACGGAGAGGGTAGTTGTTAAAGAGAAAGAGAGAGGAGAGATCGGTTGGTTAGACGGCGTGGCCCGGTCGAATCTCGTTAGCTTCGCGTTCTCTCTAATTGGTGCATCGATTATACCAATTATCGTTTCTACTCGAGAGATTAGCTAATTGCAACCATCTCTCTCTCTCTCTCTCTCTCTCTCTCTCTCTCTGTGTATTTCGTCCTCTCTATCCTTTCCGTATCTGTGTTTCTCTGTTCGTGTCTTGTGGGGCGGGTTTCGCGTTGCATCAAACCGTGATGCACGTGCGTGTGCAACTGCGCGATCGTTAAACGTGACACGTAGCTACGGGAAAGGTGTTGGTACACCGTGCCGGAGAACAGAGCGAGAACGGCCAGGTTTTTTGTGGGACGAGCAGAAGGAGAGGAGCGAGCGAGCGCATTGTGGATAAGGAGTATTCATTCATTGGTATCAGGTAACCCGGTTCAGGCCCCCAGACCGCTCCTGCGAGCGGCCGAGACTCATCCGATAAAAATGCTTCTGCCTATGCCCCTCTTTCGCTCTGGAACGGCGTCGAAGGCGCCGTGGAAAGGACAGACTGCGCGAAAAAAGCAAACGAGAAAATAAAGAATCGACCGGTTTACCTGTTCGCAGGCACTGGATGCGGCTATACCTACTGGACTTATGTGTACACCGCTCCTCTTCTTTCTGTCGAACCTGTTGTCTCTCGATATCGAAACCAATTGCTGTTCGAATAGACTTTACAAGAACTGGTCGGCGTTAGATGGCGTGTCAATGAGAAATCGTGTTTTATACGATTACGTCCGCTCGTATGTTTTCTAGGTGTTAATATCACGGTCCAAGTAGAGCGTATTTTCCCGCAAGTATTCGGGGCATCTATATTTTTGCGTCGTTATAATGGCCGCTGCTGGACCGGTTTACCTGTTCACAGTGGACCGGAACTTGCAGGTAGTTAACCGCGTGTAGGGTTCGCGCGTTTTTTCGTCGTACTCCTTTTCCATCGTAACTCTTCGATGCCGCCAACGTAAGACTCTGTAGGAGGATTATACATACACGAGATACGCGATATTTCTTGGCGATCGCGCACAGTCATGTTAGTTGTCATAGTAACTTAACGATTTCTTTCATCATCCTGAACATTCTAGGACTATTTTCAAAACGAGCGCTACTTGTATGATTTAAATTTCGCTAGCGTACTTTAGAATGTAATTGGTCGTTCGTTAGTTGTACTCGAGCGATTCCAAGGATGAGCCAACTGTAAGCGTTCGCGGTTAGTTATAAAGTATCTTACCGCGATGTTTCGTTCGTGTTACTTTGTCAGATCGTAAATTCTCGATTCTGCGATCTCCTCGAACGTAACGATCTTGTCCAAAGCGTGGGATCCGGTTACCGGTCTTCCAAATCTTTACCGTTCCGCGTTATCCTTTGTCTTCGACAGGATAAAGTTACGCGATATTATCCCGGAATATCGAACGCGATTGCGACCAAAAGACATTGGTCTTATAATTTATATTTTTCATATCGTATTTGGAACATTCACAGTGCCGTCTAAAAGATTCTTAGAATATCGACAGATAGTTTGGCTAAAAGGTACAGCGAGCTTACGTTAACCAAGAAATTCCATTTATCCGTAGGGTTACTCAATGCTTTTTATCCAATCAATATCTAATGCTGTTCGTAGCACAGTAACCGGCTGTGGAAAGGTCACGCAAGATCGGAGGGAAGGAAGAGGTTGAAAGAGGGTACAGGATTGTAGGGATTGAAGGATTGGCGGTTGGATTCTGTAGAACGGTGGCTACATGCAATTTTACGAATCGACGGAAAAAGGTTTTATTCTATTTCCTGCGAGCCCTTTTCTACGAACGACTCGAATTGCCTAAGGCTACTCAAATTCGTTTCGTAAAAGTCACTGGAATTTAACCGAAACTATAGAAGCTACAGAACCTGTGAATCGTGTAATTTCCAACCGGAGCACGTATTTATCGGCTGAATAACGCTGTGAAAACTGAACATGGAGAAACAGAAGCCGAATCACCGCTTTGAATCTATAAGATACGTAATACAATCGCTTTATTTCGATGCGATTAGACGTCTGTGACTGCAGAGCAGTTGAATCGCGAGTACGTGCGAATATCAAAAGAACCATGAATTATTGAAACGATCGCTTCGATTGTTTTTGCACGATCGCAACTGTACGTAATTGTATTTGTCGACTCTTGCCTCTGCTTCGACGAGTCGTCGTATTGGGACATTCAAGTTCCAATTGAATAGTTTCTTTAACCGAAAACGA
Organism: Bombus bifarius; assembly: GCF_011952205.1. Lineage (NCBI taxonomy): Eukaryota > Metazoa > Arthropoda > Insecta > Hymenoptera > Apidae > Bombus > Bombus bifarius. The sequence continues at coordinate 34,954 of NW_022884524.1, forward strand.
CCGAACTTTCTCATTATGCAGAGTTGTTAGTCCGCGCAGTTTGAGTTGAGCCTGGCTTAGCCAATGAGGTTGCTTCGAGCGTAAGTCCCCCTTCATCTGCACCGACTCCTTTTCCAGTATCCACTCCGCTAGTGGAAGCTGCTTACAACTTTTCTCTCGGATACTTTAAAATTGAGCCGCACTGTACGCTCCTATAAGTATACACGTATGTACGAATTCGTATGTACGTACGTGTACACAAGGTACGTACACGTTCGTTGTTCTATAACAAAATCTTTACGCCACGAACAGAGAAAACAGGGCAAAGAGATTGCAAGAAGAGACGGAACCACCGACGCGACGGTCCATCGTGGTATCGAGGATGCTCAATGAATTATCACAAAAGTTCGGTCAGTCGGTCGGTTTAAACGAATCGTCGATGTCTTAAGCTGGAAGCTCTCGGAGCACTAAAGTTTCTGCAGCTTAAAGCGGTACGCTCGTTAAGCAGGTCCCGTTTATTCATAACATAACTGTCGCTCTCCGAAGTACTACCGCAATGTGCCTTCGCGCGGAATTCAGGTATGCTAATTAGATGGTGGCGATGTATTTATAATGACGAAGGATTATCAATGAGGGCATCGTTGGTAATTTACATGACAAATTCATTATCACTAGATTATACGATAAGGGGATTAATAAATATGAATTCGATCAGTGAGCAGGATACAAAAGGAAGGTGCACGACTAAGAAAAATGAGAGCGCCGTTATGATAATTAGTTAGCACGTTGAAGATCAAAGGCTCCGTTTTCGTTTATTCCTGCGCGCGTGACTCGAGTCGAGCGGGTCTCTTTGGATTAGTTCCACTAGATTCGGCTACTTGCTAATATAACAATATTTAAGCATCTTTGAGCGCTTCAAGCTCTAGAACGTTGAATACCGGCCTTCGTAAATCTTTATCAATGATCCATAAAAGCTCTTCCTAGATTTAACCAAGAATATCGCTGGTAGACGCGAAAGACCAAATATAAAGCTGCCTTCCGCGCGTTTGATCACATTTGGTGTTACGTTCTCCGGTTTCGTTATGTTTAAACTTGAAATCTTACGAAGATCTTACGTAACGACGTTAACCTTAATTCGCGTTACAGCGATACACGTACCTATGTATTTGTAGTGACAGCTGATGTTACTTACGCGCGAGTTATTAAAGGATGTTTAGGATCAAAGGAAATTATGCGCTCGCGGTAGCGCATTAACTATTTGCGTATCATCAATGTTCCTTCTACTAACCGGTCTCGGTTTTAAACACTCGAAGATGATATTAAAATTTCTGTAACGCCAAAGAAACATCGATCTCTTTTAACTTTCCCCCGTGCACGAATATTAACACGTTGCCCTTTCCCGTTGCGTTCGATGAGATATAAAGTGGCCACGTTAGATCGACACGGTGTATCAGACCCTTCTTAATGCCAGGTTGTCATGCGGGAACATAACCGTAATAAACGAGGGATGATCGCTTTTGAAGGTTTCGATACGAAAAATGTCTATCACGGCCAGCGTAATATCGTCTCGATGCCAATGACTAGTTAGATTATAGGCCGGTGCTCAACCCTCCATCATCTCCCTGCCGTCGTTTCTTTCCTTTTTATAATTACATTGCTCTCTCGCGCGCACCGGTCCCATCTACGTTAAACGGGACATCGAATTCAGACAAGAGGGAGATTAAAACTAGCGACAAATACGGAAACACGCCGACGATTGCTTTAACCTCTTCGTCCTATCACTTCGTATCTCTTCTCAGTCCTGACCCTTTCTTTTCTCTTCGTCTCGTTTCTAACTTCTCGTTACTCATCCGACCAACTTCTCCGTTTCACGCACTAACCGACCGAGTAAGATAGATAAGAAGCTAAAGTTTCGTTCGATTCTTACGGTAGGGCGCAAGAAGGAACCGAGTGAAGGGGAGGCGAGATCCAGCGCAGTGAGGGAGAATTTGCTTACGACATAGAACGCGCGAAAGAAAAAGGAGAAAGCTTACGGTAGGGTTTGGGTTGGCAATCCGCATTGCGTCTGCTCTGTGTTCAATTTGTCTTCCTCTCGACGTTCTGGCTGTGTGTTTGTTCTTGACTGCTCTAATCTCTGATGAGATCGAGGAAATTATGTCGTCGCGGTGATTTCGACGGAATGACTTTTCATGGACGTGGGTGTACAACCACCAGCCAGAGAATCTCGTTATATACGGATGCTGTTGCGGGAACGGATGGATGTTCATTCCCTGTAATAACCCTCGATGCTTCCTCTCGGCTGGTTCGGCTCTGTGGATGATGGGTGAAATCACTGACCCGTTTCATGATGTTCTTAAGCGTGCCATATTGCTGTCTTTACAATCTCGTTAACGATGTTGATTCCGTATTCTGGATTCTTATCGAGACAATTACGAGCAGAGGCGCAGAGACAGGTTTCGCGTAAACCAAACGTCAGAAGATTTTCCTGATAATTTTGATTCGCACAAACGTATCGATCCTGTGTTAATCGTTTTTAATGTTCCGCGTTGCGGCATACACGGTGCGAAGCAAGCGCCTTAATATTTCTTAATTGGAACGTGGCTGTCGTTTCTAATATTTCAACGTTCGTTACAACGAATCAAAGCGCAGTTTTCTCTGCGGAATGAACGATAAAACGCACTCGAAACTTATCGCGTGCCAGAGCAAACAAACGTATTTATCCAGATCTTGCGTCCGCGATAATGTGAGTGACGAAAGCGGTAAATGCGTGAAAAAAGCCGGTTTATTCTTATTTAATTTTATGCCTCACCTATACGTACATTTCGTTCACTTTTCCTGAACGAGTCGTATTGTTTTATTTATACCTTGACACAGCACGACTTCCATTCCGCGTTGCGAAAATCTTCATTTTATTCCGGTTTATCGGCGAAGTAAATTACAATAGGTATCGTAACGTATCATGGTAAAATAAAATAAGATATTTCACGTATTTGGTGGGTACACAAAACCACGTGAAATCTTATCATTGGGCGTAAGTTGTTTGTTCATCATCGTTATTCCAGAATACAGATATCTTCATTTTTATCGTCCATCTCTTTCGGAACTATTTCCTTTTGCGCGTGGTTTCGTTTACGTCTATCCTTTCCTTTGTCGATTCGATTTTCCCACCAAAAGCTTCACCGGTCTTTGTTTCTCTTTTCAGAAAACTATTTCGTTTCGCACGATTTACTTTATACTTGGCGAACGTTGTCATCAGGCCGAATGTCGAAACACTGCGTTTTATGGATATTCGCTCGAGTGAGCCGCGATTACGTGCCTTTGACGTTTGAACGACGTTGGGGACGTACTTAACGCCTGTCTCAGGAGACCAGACGGGATTTTCAGATCGATTCCAAAAAGAACGAGGGTAGAACCACGACTAATCTTTCCAGTGTCAAGGTAGCGGACTAGATCAGATAGCTCGTCTCCCTCGGTCGACCCCATTTAGATAGACGTCAGGTTATCATTCGTGGGACTCGTCGAGGCCATTGTTACTGAATTGAGAATACCACGTCGCGATAAAAAGGGATTTCCAAGATTTTTCATTTCGCCAGAGAATTTTTACGGTCTTCATTTTGCGAACGTTTACGATCATGTATTCCTTCAAATATTTTGATTCTCTTCGAGCTTTCTCTCCTTTAGTTTCGTTCTTCTTCTTGTTGATATTACGTTTCACCGTTTCACGATATTTGCATTCTCTCCAGGGCGGCGTTTGAATATTCCAAGAGCATATTTTGGCAATATTCAGCGAGATATATATACAGAGCGCGCGTAAGAGTCTCGAAAATAAATGCGTACGTGAAATCTCGGCCGGATGGGGTTGAAGCAACTCGACAGAATATTCACAGTATTCCCGCTGAAAGTGACGGTAGCTATTGTTCTCGAGAAGCTATCCGGTACATCGGCCGGATCGTGCAAAGCGCATAAAAGCCGCGATAGTTTGTCACCGCGGATAGGGGGAGCGTGGAGGAGGAACGTTTTCGCGAAAAAGCTGGAGCGCAACCAGTCGGTACGTTATCCTCGCACGCGATACTCGCGCGTAAAGGATAACGTAGGACGTCGTAAGAAAGTCGATTTGGCGATGTGTTATACGGGAACGGCACGCTCTCCTATGCCGCTCTGAATTCCGTGCCAGCAAGTTTCCAGAAACGTACGAGGCAATGTAATGCGTAATGTACAGCGTAACGTAAACCCCCGAGTTCTGGCGCTGTACGTTCGCTCTACGAACGACGAAGAGAGGTTTCGGATAGAGGAACCAACCGAGTGGGTTTACCTCGATCTGGCTGAAGGCCCAGCTGGCCGTGACGCTGTTGCCTTATAAATTCGGAATATCGTTCGCTCCCTTTAAAGAGAAAATATCATACAACCCCTTTAAGGTCCTGCGAGTATCTTTCCTTTTGTCTTTCCGTCTAATCCGCTTTCAGATTCACGAAAACCCGGTTAAACTGGATCGATCGACGATCGATGGAAAAGATAAAAAATCACGTTCCGTACTCGTTCGTTTCTTCGATGCTGTTTCTTCAATGCGTCCGATTAACCAATACGTCCGCAGGAATTTCAATTTCCGGGTCAAGCGTGGACCAACATCTCCATTCGTTGCTTCGTTCTATCTTAAACGAGTTTATACCCAGATTTTATACTCCTTTTTATTTCGTTTTCCTCGTTCGTGTTCACTTAGCTTGATTTGATTCGCAGGGTTCTCGCGAAATCGAAGCGGCACGTCCCAAAATCCGGAATGATTTCCCCGTGATTTCTTTCGATTTACTCTTCTCGAGTTTGAAATTTCTCCGACCAATTTCAAAGTTTCGGATGTCCGCTAGCAATGGCAACTGCACGAGAAACGCTCGCCATTTTGGCATGGAGATTCCAGCCATAAATTTCGTTCTTCTATTCCGGAGTAAAATTTTCCCTCCCGGAGTCTCGAACGATCGGCTGTTAAAAAGACGTAAATTTTTCTCATGCGGTGTAATTGCATACGCTATATATTAGAATTTTACCATGTCGCTGGATGAACGCAAAAACCTGCAGGAGAAAGCACAAGATTCTTGCTGGCCTCCTTCGAAGCGAATGGTAAATTTCGTAGGTTGTTCTCTCGCTGTTCCTATCGTCTTCTTGTTCGATTTCGACTTGGCTTGAAATTGGGCGACACACGCAACGACGGTTCTGTCGGTGGTGGTTGTCGCGGAATTCACGTTCTTGTATGTATGAAACGCGCATCGGTGTCCTCCGTATCGCGTTTGCCTAACGATGTCCAGTGGATCGGCAAGGCCGATCGTTTAAAGTCGATTATGCTCGGGGACTATCGAGACGATACAGCCTTGGCCACTGTTCGACTGGATCTGAGTACGGGACGTCCTCGTTATCCGTGGACTCGTCGTCGTGTGTCGATTCAGAGTGGTTGGAAGAGGTACTTAAATATGTGCAACGAATGAAGCAGGACCATCGGCTCGATGAGGGCCCGTGATCGCCGATATCAGGCTTTTTATCGTCTTGATAAATCTGCATGGAAACGCTGGCCGTGTGCGCGCGCGGCTACTGGCCCGATGATATGCAATTTATTGCCTCGATTGAACTTGTAATTTCTTCGTTGCATTATGCATTCCTCGGCCCTCGTCTTTTCGCGAGCTTCGTTATTCCGTATTATCCGACGTATTCGTGCGTACGCGTTCGGACGTGAATACAATTTTCAGCATCGGAATAGAATACGAGATACGTTGGAACGAGTCTATAAATACACCGTAGGAATATTTCGTTTCCACGCACAAGAGGGAAATACGTTGCTGTTTGTAATATGCCGAGGGACTTAGCGTTTGACGCGTAAAGAGGACAAGCTCGAAGCTCGTTCGGTTCGAAAAGATTTTTGCTCGTGCGAAGGTTCTGTGAAATCGTAGACTAAGGCACCCCGAGAAAAACTGGTAGGGACGCGTTCCCCTCTATTTACAGGAGAGATGCCCGCTACATTGGGGACCAGATATTAAATTTCAATCGATACAGCATCCGTTGCTTGCCTTTTCTTTACTCGCGCACCCTCGCGCTTGCGGGAAAGATACATGTTTGATGGGAAATTAAGGGTGGCAGTACAAACACCCACCCGAAGCCCGGTATAGAGATCGGTGGAACCGATGAGTGTGAAGTAAGAGGGTTGTAGTATTATTTTTCTCGTGAAGGAGGATTTGCTGTCGCGAACATCGGGAGAATTATCTTGTCTCGATTTATAACGATCTTTTTCTTTCTCTAGCACGATATGCGCACGATATTAAGCACTTGAAATCTCATACGAGATTTACTTCTGCTTGTTTGCGCGCAATCAATTTATCAGCAACTGATTTTAAGTAGAAAGACTCCCATGAAACGCGGCGTCTGTTAATAAACTAGCGATCGATACCTACGAATGGAAAACTAGTTCCTCGTACAGCCGGGTGTTACGTATTTTGTACAAGGAAGACGAAAGCACTGACGATATAGAAGCAATATGCTTGGACGTATTTTCATGAAAATGCTGCAGAAAACTAGCACCATCCAATTCGCGGTACTGACAAGCCGAAGTAAATATACGTCCGTATAAAAATTTATACATTCCGTATTCCTGGCGAAATATCTAACCGGTTACCATTGCCTCTTATATGTCGCATCTCGATAAGAAGCGACAGATACAGGTCACTTTTTGCCTCTCTGCCATTCCAATTAAATTCGATATTACCCCGTATCTACGTACTATCTCTGTCGTTACCACTTTAAAAGGCGGCTGCTTTTACGCGTGTATCTTTTTACTTTTGCCACTTTTTATTTGAAAATTACAAAGCAGGCGATAGCTTTCACGGATGAAACGTTAACGTAGCGACGATCCGCTCGGGGCGAAATTGAAAATTTCAGCATTGTCGGAAAGGATAAACGTTGGAAGCACAGATTACAGAGGTATGCCTGAAAGTTGAGAAATTGATGCTCGCTACGTGCCTCCCTACGACGATACTTGATGAAGTAGTGTAGGTTTTCATGCGCATCGTCCCGGAATCGTGCTACTTCCGAATTTCAAAGATGCATCGTGCGTCGAAGTTTCGTTCTTGTTCTGCGGAGCAGCGTTCGATACCGACCCCGTTATTTTGTCCCTGTTCCCAGTCAAGATATTCCACCAGCATCCGATTGAATTTATTACTTACACATCTAAGTAGTTTTTCAAAGTCATCCTCGTAATACGTTGGTTGTCGTATTTTAAAACGCCGCTCCGGAATCGTGCTCGGCCATGGTACTATGAAAATCGAGTTCCGACCAACTCTGTTAACTTTAAACGCGTAATAAATTCGAAAGAACGCGTTTTGCGTCTCGAAGTTTCGACTTTTCAATTTGCTCGAAGGATATTATTCGCCTAAAAGTCGGCGCGGGTGAAGAGCGTTAACGCAACCCGGGGAGACTGTAAAGTGCGGAAAGCACTTGGCTCGTCCGTTACGTTTATAGACGATGGAAGTTGTTGTCGAACGAATCGTGATCCGTAAAAAATATATCGTCCTTTTGTCGGGACCGATGTACGCTGGATTCGTGGCAATTCCTCCCTCTGGTCTGGATTCTCACCCTCGCGCCATCAAGACTACATTTCACCCTTACATTGCTTATATCCTGAACGTCCTGCGGACACGGTGATGCATGAAACCCATGAACGCGATAACTTACGTCAGTTTAGGAGAGAGGCCGATGTATCGAGATCGGAATGAAAATCCTTCCGTATGGTTAGGGGGTTGCTTCGTTTTATCTATAGGTCGCGTCGAAGGAAACAAATCATAGTTCTTTGGAATTGCAGAGAAATTGGAAGTGTCTCGGACGTAATCGTTGGAAATATTTAACCGATTTATCGTAAAGCTTCGTTGTCACGCATAAAACGTTGTTTCACGGCGTTGTAAAAAGATTATACGTGTAATTTATTTGCTTGGAAGTTGCACCGTTTTCGTGGAATGTGCATTTTAATGTTCCGCACGAAATCCACCCTTTTCAGTCTGTCTCATGTCAGCGACATTGTTAGCGGGTAGAGGGGATCATGCTAACACTTATGTGTCTTTCGTTGGCTGGGTACACGATATGCTCTCAGACTTGTGGAGAGAACGACGTACGGACGGATAGACACCCTCGGGAACCACTCGAGCTCCCTTCGCGAGGGCACCCTTACTTTACGTTGAGTCCCCGAGGCTTAATCAATAACGGATGCATCCCGTGTAAATTTTTCATGCTTGTTATTCAATTGAACGTGCTGCGTCGATACAAATGATCGGACAGGTTGTCGTCTCGGCTCAATCACAGTCATTCAAAGTCTAGCCTCGCGATCGAATCTTTTACTACGTTTGACTACAGATTTGGAGAATATCGTACTATGTAGTATACGAAACAGGGAAGTCTGTCGTTCGAGAAAACGAACAATTAATTAATTTATTTGTTATCTTAAACGGGAGAAACTCTCGTTAGTTTGCAAAAAAAAAAAAAAAAATAAAATAAGGATCTGTAAAGGAGCAATTAAAAAATACATAATAGATAATAGAGGTGTTACACATTTTTACACCGATTAGTCATTTTTTAAAACGAAAATTGTCGCTCGCAAGGAAGTTTAAATAGACACAGAACACGTTCGCTTTGATACAGGTACGTACGATTTAGAATATCGGTATTGCCTAATGTAATAATCTTAGCGATCTTGAGGCAGCATAAAAATGTATCCTCGATAGACTCATTAAGAGAAAGATCCGAAAAAAGGTTCCTGAACGGATGGCTTATCAAGTCGACGTCAGCTCGATAGTTAATCAAATCGCCAGAGATTTTCCGAGAACTCGAGAGAAACCGTAACGTGGCCAGAAAAAGTTTGATGGCGATGTAAGCGATTTCGGCTTTCGTTCAATGCGATCTAATTTCGATAGAGCGAAGCTTGATAATTAATTACGTTAATCACATGGCATAGCTCTCCGTTGCGAAACGATGAAGTGACTTCGCAACAATCTTTTCCTTCTTAGATTCAATGGCTATGCTTATGGTTTATCTTCTATTTCCGGCAGTTCGACTTTATTCCTAGACGAAAAAAAGCATAAGAAAAAGACTAGAAAGTTAGTTGTACGATTGCATTCAGGCGCACCACTCGAGCTCATTTGCTCGAAAACGTACTGACAATTCCACCAATCATCGTAGTACGATGCTCGGGGCAACGTAGCTGTCTTTTTTTTTTCTTTTCGTTGGTTAACAAATTACCTGTATCCGTAAGTGACGACGATGGAGTATGGCGCGAGGATTTTTAGGTCTCCCTCGCGTATCACCATTTTATTGTGGTAATTCCAACGATGGATGGACACGTCTTATCCGGAAACAACCATTATCCGTCCAGTCTCTTTATTTGATCGATAAGGTCATCAGCTTGGCTCGATACGTACGTATTATGGAATTTGAGATTGAAGAGCCGGCGATATAGGTTACAATATGATTAATCCAACGAGTGCAAAATTATAATCGAAGCAACTCTATCCAGATAGAGAAGGACAATTCGTAAAGATTGTGTCCAACGAGAGCATTAAAATTAGATTACCGCTTGTGCTTTCATATTCGCCTAATAGATATCCTTGTAATAAGGACGGCTCTATCTGTTCATGCAAATCGATCCGGCACGCGCAGCCAGATATAATCTTAAGTCCTCAGAATCATGCAGATAGATTTTGAGACGCGAACGAGAACCGTCTTGCAGAGTGAATAGAGGTTCCAGGAAAGGTTCCATTTACATGGGCAAATATTCCAACCGGCTATATATCGGCGTGTTCTCCTCTGCATCCAGCCTGCATTCCAAAGTTGCCCTTTAATTAGTACGTCGCGTCTGGCCGAGGACTAACTTGCAGATCGGTCCAATCGGCACGTGTACGCCTCTGAATTCGTTCCCGACCCCGGAATCGACTTATAGCTTGTTAATTAGTTTGCCTTCGTTACACTAACTGGATAAGACGTTGACCATCCGACGTTTCTGGATGCGGCTGGCGGTTTCCCTAACGCAAAACGGAAATTCGAAGCTGATCATAGAGGAAGAAACTTGGAATCAAACGATTTAAGGGGAAAATATCGATTTTTCATCGGCTAGGCGAGAATTTGTAACGGAGATACGAAGATGTACAAGAACTTCATGGTTGATAACGAGTTAATAAAGTTTCCCTTTATAAAGTTGTGCCCGGAACAGACAAATCGATAACGATGTCGTTAGGAGACGCTGCGGTGACCGTTATTCGCACGGACGAGCGACGCTTTCAATCGACCCGTTGGTCGTCGAAGTGAAAACGCGAATTAACTTTCACCGTGGTAACCCATCTATCTCGCACGCTACATTAGGCGCCACCCCTTCGAGTCACGTGCTTTTTCATCCTTTGAATATTGTGTAACGATGTTTGACGTTACGTCGAAGATGTCCTTTCCCTAGTTATCCCCTATGTATATATACATATATATATTTGCGAAAAAGTAGAACGGATCGGGTCTTCTTTCGCAGAACAGTGCATGCACGCGAATTTTTTCTCCCCGAAACAAATCATTACGAAAACACTTCCTATTCTCTCTGCCTTTTCATCCGCTATCGAGGAATCTCTGTACGCGACTGGGTGAAACTAATTTTTACAATACTGATAAAAGTCGATGGAAGGAGCGTTCGTTTCGCATCGTACGAAAAGAAAGAAGAGAAAAAAGAAGAGAAACGCTCGACGGATCATGGAACAACCGGTGATTTTTATTCTCTATGCGGCGCTGGTTCCACCGTCGTCCGAATTTCTCGCTGCGTCGAATGAAATAGACTTCCGTTCTGAACGTTCTGCGATTTAGATGCCGTTACCTTTTACATATGGAACGCGACTTGCAAATACGCGTGCAGCAATCACCAGTCGCCGTAACTCCATCCCCTTCCTCCAGCTTTCTAACTCTCTGTTCCCTTTCTCGTCGAGCGAATCGTCTATCGTACGATTTTCTTGTCATCGAAAAAGAAAGGTTCGTCGTTATGCAACGTTTTCCTTCGTTTAATTCGATCGCTCACTTGCTTCGATTTCCTCGTTGAAAAATGGCCAACGGCGTCTCGTGGAAAACAAATTTCTCCCCAGAAGACGCCAGGAAGACAGGTTGCGCGGGTTCGGTAGTAAAGACGCGGTAGTTTATGGTATAATTATGTTAATGCATTAATAAAGAGATACGACAAGTTGCGCCTCCATTGATGCAGGCTATTTCGCTTCCTCGCTTACTTTCCTGCCGGATAAGAAGACTCGTTGGCTCGCCTGAACTGGAAATAAATCGGTCGCGTACGCTTCCACGTGGTAACCAAGGAGGTAAAACTGCCTTGCGAATCGCGGACACGGATACAAGCGGGTCGAGTATCTTGGCAACCGACTGGTCGGTGATTGAAAGTAGAGATGGATTAAGGACGATAGGATAAGTTCCATTTCCTCTATCACAGTCATGTTAAGAACTAGTCGGTTAGCTCATCCAACGATCAATTGACCCGGAAACAGCTGGATTCTTGGCCACGCCGTATACGTTTGCGAAATAATCGTGGCGACCGATTGTCGAGCGAGATCTCGCGAATGGCTTCTCGCTGAAACGTGTAGCTTTGCGACTGTGTGTGAAACGATGCCGATGGAAATAGGGAGGTAGTGATTCGAGATACCGTGGAAATCCACGTTCGTCCGTGTCCCTTTGTCCACGTAGTCGCGTGCCCGAGCCAACGATACGGAGATAATGTGATTTGTGTCGTACTGCATCGAAGCAGTACACGTCGACGAAGATGTAGAAAAAAGGGTGGAGCGAGAGGACGGCTACGTGGCCGGAGAAGAGAGAAGATGGAAAAAAATGGTGGATGAAAAAGAAGGAAATAGGAGGAGGATGACACGGAATTCCACCCAAGGCTCACTGGCGTGCTATTAATGTTTCATCAGACCTAGGAAAACAGAATCGATAATGTTTCTTCTCGAATGCGGTACGTGTTTGGCGTGTGCCGAGAATTGAGACACGAAATTCGCATTCGTCGCTCTCGTACGGCTCTCGAAGCAGTATAAAATCGCGACAAAAGTAAAGGATAGAAATTGGCGCGAGGGTTTATCGGTTCCGCGATAACCGAGGTCGAGAAGTGGGTAGTCAAGAAAGGCGAAGAATGCGATAAGGTCGAGTTTATGGTTATTCCCTCAATTAAGTCGATACAACGAGGCGCTTACGTCGGCCTGTGATTTTCACCTTTCTACTCGGCTACGGCAGTGGCTAAGTCACTTTACCGTCACCACCCCGCACCTCGTCACTTTCATTTCCAATTAAAACGATGTTCCGACCTGTTTTTTTCTTTACCAAGGCCTTGCTTTACCGTAGTATTGTGTTAACGTTCCTTTATAGAAGGTCCGCTGGGAGACCAACAAGAGTCGATTACACTTCGTTTGTTTCGCGTTCAAAGACTCTCTAATAAATCATCCGCTGTTTTATCCTTCTCGCGAAAGAAACGGTAAACGCGAAGAAAATCCTTCTGCAATATCGTCGTGTTTGTAACGAAGGAATAGAAATACCGTTTACCATCCCTCCGAAGATGAAACTCGTTGCATTTCCAATCTGAAGAAAGGAATTGATTGGTACCGCCTTTCGCTAGAGATCGAAGGACAAGAAGGTACAAGAAATTCATTCCATTTACCTTTGCGCTCGAAAACCAAGGAAAAACAATCTGTACTTTCAACGCGAAGCGAATTCCTTCGAGAAGAATTGTCCGATCATCTGTGCCAGCTGTATCCTCGGAAGTAAGACCTTAAACGTATACAAGCACGTACAAGCCATATGTGCATCGATATTACTCGCCGGACGTTCCCCTTCTTTCTTTCGCTAGAAACATGTTTTTCTCTTTTTTCCGTTGATATACATCCGAATTCAGCGGCGTACTTCGGCTCGCTTCCATTCCGCTGGATGAATCGAGGCTCGGTCAGATATTGGACGCAGCCGTGAATGGGGGATACGTTGTATGAAGTTGCTGAGGACGACGGTCTAGCCGGCCGTAGGGTCTAAGGAGAAAGAAAAGAGGGAGGAAATGGGCTTCACAGTAGAGGAGACCAACGATACAACGAAAACGTTATTCGGGGCAGGAGTATCGTGAACGCGGCTAGCTTTTGGCGCGCATTGCCATGGTGGATTCCATTTTATTTCCGGACCACCTTTCGGTTAGCCTTTTGTGGAACACCGTTCAGCGGCGGGTTGGGAGTTTTCGCCCTTGCCACTGCTCGTCTTTGTCGTCGAATGTGTACCGTACACAAGAGATACCGGATGGAACAGAGCGAGGTAGGATTTCTGCGAGGCAAAGACGCGACTTAAGACACTTTTTCCGATCCCTTCACCCTTCATCCACCTTACTTCAACCATCTTCCTTTGCATCGTTATCCGGTGCTGTCCACCGGAGTGCTTCGATTGGGCAGCCATAAACGAAAATGTTTCTATTTGCCGATCGAAAGGACTATGGCGTTATACTACCCCAACGAAGGCAACTGACTCTTTTATTACGCGAGATCCTTCTTCATCCCCTCTCCAATTCTCTCCATGTATGGAAATTTTATCTCTATTCGTTTTGTCAATCACCCAATTTTCTCTTTTTGGGGTTTTCGCATGCCCAAAGACCATTCGTATTCTTTCGCGTACTTTCGTCGGTTGATTCGAGCGAGTAACAAGCAAGCGAACTAATTAAACAGAGTTCGTAACAGTGACTGCCGAGAATCTTTGAATTAAATAAATCTTAAAGTGTCTGCTCGGAAGCACGATTACACGGAACGAAGGTGCAAGTAGACCTTATTAGGCGTCTCGTTAAAAGAATAATAAAAATACGCGGGAGGTACTAAACTGTCGAGGAGTTTAACGACTACTGTACCCAGCTTGCCGCTGAGATGCCCGCGCCTCGTTGGAAAACGCATAAAATCTTCGAGCGCGCGAGGCCTTGAACCCGTGGACGCGTGTTCCCGCTTCCGATGCAAATGCCTGTGTTTCATAATTTGGAAAAAAGGTCCGTGAATCCTTTCTCCGTTGTCCAGGCCGATGGTGAAACGCGAAACCCAATTTGAGCAACCAAGGACTGTGCTAACGTAAAATTAAGAAGAAAACCAGAATCGAGGGTGTCGGTCGATTTTTATAAGAACAACGATATTAATATGGCAATATGTATTCATGTAAAATTCACGCGACCTACATATCAAGTAGCTTCACTAACTCATTGTAGTAACTTTCTACTAGCGTGTATGTACATAAGTTTTCCCTCCCCGCTTCACCTCTTTTTTTTCGTTTCTGTGACATTTCTGCTAACCAACGTAATTACGTGGACTGACATTATCGCGACGGTAACTGATAATGACGTTCGGAGGTCGTGGCTTCTTTGCCGAGTATATTATACTTTGCGCATGATATGACGTTCCCCGTTATGGATATTCGTTCGCTTATGCGAAAGATATAACATTCTTAATAGCAAGTGCTAGTTACCGGCCTAATATTTTGTAACTGATTTCTATACAGGTTTATCGTCGAAATTCGTTTGTCTCTTGTACACATTAAAGCGCGCCCGTGTTTGCATAAATTTCATGGGAACGATGCGTGTAACTATCGGCTAACGTGCGTTTAGTAGATCGTCATTTTGTGTAACGTAACAGAGTTATAGGGTTGAATTTCCGTGATGCTTTTCAGCGGTCACCTCGTCGATGAATTTAATGGGAGGCACGTCGAAAGCAGCAAAGAGCGATCGCTATCGGTATCGTTTTAATGGGCGCGGCCGTCCTTCGCGATGAAAACGTCGATCGCCAGGCATTTGATCGTTGTGTATCACGAACGGCATCTAGGAACCGTAAAAAGCGTTAGTTGCGGTGTATTTGCATAGGTAATTGCTCTTTACTCACACGCCGGCTCTCATTGTTGGTACAATCGAATTGGGTCGACTGTGATTTTATTTTCACCTGCTTTGATCGAGATGCGGCAAGGGAAAATCGTGCTTTCCATTGTACGATCGTCTGTGTAACCTTCGTCGTTCAGAAATCAAACGCATTGTTATTTTAAGAAATTCAAGCTATCGATGAACATCGATAAAATTGCACGCTTTCAAATTATAAAACTGTTTGAAAGATAGCGAACGAAAAAAGGGGGGGGGGTGTAATGGAAAGGATGAAAAAGGAAGAAAAGAGGAGAAAGGACGAGAATCGTATTTATTATAAATGTAAAAGTTTTAGTGTTTCGACGATTGGCGAGAACGTAATTTCCGAATTCATCGGTGTAAATTACCCGGAATGTGATAAAACAATCCGAAATCGTAAAAATCCCAATGAACGTAAATTCTTGCTATTCCGACCGACAACGATGAAAACGTTCGACGACGTATACGACGAAAGCTTCGTAGTCGAGCAATTTTCAGCCCGTAACTGCCTCTGATTACACGATAGCCGGTCCCTTTGCCGTGTGTAAATCTCGATCGGTCCAGCAATGAGCGTCGAACACAATCGATCCGCGATCCTTTGCAACGATTAAACATCGCTGTTTTGCTCTCCGCGTCTCTCTGTCTGGACCTCTCGGTCGTGCTCTAAAAACTGATACCCGCGGTGACGGGCTATCGCGGCACGTCCTCGCCGCGAATTATCGAAGATATCCAGCGGGCGTTATTACGATAACACGGTCTGCGTCCGATGACAGCGTGGCCGGACAGCCCCGAGCCTGTGCCATTGTCGGCGCTCAGCGAAGCAGATCGCCCTCTCACCGGCTCCGAGTGGAAACTAACACGTCTTTTGTCGCATGACTAATTGAGCCCGATATATAACGCAGCGAACAAAAAACGTGGTCGGTCGCGCGGCCATTCCGGGGAGTAGAGCCGGAGGCGGTGGTCTCTGTGTACAGGGTCAAAGGGCGAGGACGAAGGATGAACACGAACCACACGGAGGGAAAAAGGAACGGAGACCGTGGAGGATGCATTCAGATGCGCGACTCGCGGGATAAAGGATGAGAGAGACTTTGGTAATGCCGGGCTTTACGCGGCGAATAATCAATGCATCCTGGTGTGCAGCCTCGGTCTGCACGGGCGGTTACACCGAGATAAATGTAATGCGGCGAACCTACTTACGTCCTTTACGTACCGGGTGTCCGAGAAATTGATAGAGGTCGCGCGAGCCGACCGATCTCCGTTAGTGGTGGAAATCGATGACGCTCGGTGATAAACGAACGGACGTCTCTAAATCTCTTTCTTTTACGAGGTTACGGTTTTTTCGACGAGACTCGACGAACTGCAGGTACTTCGCCGAGATTTAGATCGCGGTATCGAGCACGTTGATAACGCGCTAAGGTCTTGCGGTATAATTCTAGTTTACGAGCTCCTTTTACTAGGTGCAGTCTCTAAATTTTTTACAAGAACGTTTCTTTGCTTCGTGCAACAGAATGCCAACTCTCATCTTATTTTCCTTTAAATGGCTTCCTTTCTAAAAACTTTTATCGTTTCTCCGAATTTTTCTACAAAGAAAAGTACGACGTTTCGCGTATCCGACCTGATTCCTCGAGAGAGGAAAGTGTGAAAGGAATCAGAATCTCGCTGTAGGAAACGCCCGATTCGGAGATGTCCGTTTTTCCTCCGGTGTGGAGACGAAATTCACCCGGTCTGGGCATAACTGAAGAAAGAGAAAGGAAAAGGAAGAAAGGGCGATTGTTCGGAACGGAGTTCGGGATATACGAGCCTCGGCACAGGTTGCCGGTTACTTCGGTGCTAAGAGAGATTTAAGCTCTTGCTCCGGGGGAAGGAAGGATGCCCGGGATGGTGGTAGGAATTTAGCGCATTATGGCGCGAGTTAATATTGGGCGGACAGCGGGTGGAGTCCACTGCCACTAAATATACTCACTCCTCCTCCGGCACTCTTTTGCGGTCTACGTTCAAAAACTACCCAAGTCGCGGCACAATAAAAACTTCTTTTTATTATTTCCATGCTCTTTTCTTCTTCTACCTGCTCATATCCTATCGCTCGTAGTCCTTTATATGCAATGAAAATTTCAGAGTAATCGTTTCGCTTTACAGATATTCGCAAACTGTTTCACCTTCGAAATATTCGTATAATTTTTCTATCTTGTTAGCAGCCTTCGTAAATTCTTCTTCGTTCGAGAATAAACGCGTTAACGAAACAATGTGACAACAACACGTTAGCGCGGAGAGAATTCTCGATAATCCGTCGAATAAAGGTTCAAACTGTGAAATATTTATATATTTGATCGCGTTTGTCCCGACAGAGTGGTAGTAAAACTGTTTGAAATCTGTAGATTCCTAGGTACCGCGGTTCCATTTGACACAAGAACCGTTGCGTGCGTTTCACCTATGTAAATGAAACGCCCTTTGTAGGCGTGAGATCCACGCGTAACGAGTATGTTCCGTGCGACAGAACGAACAATTTAATCGGTCCTCGACAATTCGGCTGGTCTGGCAACTTTGAGAACTTGATGAAAGCACGTGCCGGCTGCGCACGAGCCATGAAATTATCGATACCTGTGAAACGTACTTCACCTATTGCCGGACCGAAATGTCCTTTCAAATCGCGTATCTATGAACCTATCCTCTCTCTATTTCATAGACCTCAAACACGCCGACACGTCCTGAATTGCCCTCGTAACGAGCTAAGTGATCCAACCGATGCTCGTTCCAGGTGACACCGCCAGTGTCCAACTTTAAGACACTCGACCCACTCTTTCGTATCGAATCGATCGCTCCTTTTTATACTTCCGCTTCTTTCCGAGTCTCGTCGTATTTCTTTTTAACTTATCGAGAATTTGTCTTTTTCATTTTTACGGAGAAAGCATGGGAATTGTAATATGTTTTTGAGATCCGAATGTTTCCGAATTTTATCCCGTAAAAATGTCGAACAAGAACTATACTTCCGCTTTCCGGAAGGAATAATTTAAAAGCGGTCGGGAAATCGATGCAGAAATTCATTCGCATACATTCGGTGTTATTCTTGTATTTTCTACCCGGAGAATTTATCGAATAACCACTTAACAATGCGCGGATGTACTTTGCATTCTTGCGAAGTTCATCGATCGACGTACCCGTGCCTCTTGCCATGCAAGGATGCACATCGTACCTTAAAGCTTCCCGTAAAAAACTGAAGGCCTCGGTGGCCTTTAGATCCTGCCGTACCGCCGGAGGGTCATCCACGAACGACCCGAACAATATTGCCGGAGTCGCGCCGTTTGCGAGCGAGAAACTTTTCAATGGATTTACTGGTTCTACTTTCTTTCCTTCCATCTCTATTCGCTAAATTCACTTAGTCAAGTTTTATTTGTTCATCAACTTACGACATCGTGCTGCCGTTCGGTCGATTATGTAACTCATCCTCCCTTACTCTTCGTCCTATTTCGTAGACTTTATTCACGTTCTCTTTCTCTTTATCGTCAAATCGTCGTCCATTTGAAATTCGTTAAATCCGATATTAAATTGCTTTTTCGACCGTATTAATCGAATTCTCTTTGTAGACGATATATGTATGTTACAATTACGTCGTAACGACGACACATGGTAGACGGATCGAAATTTAGAAAGGGAGCGAGTCGAAGGAAACGAAATTGATCGTTAACTGGCAGAGTCCTTAAATCCGGCAGGACGATGATGAGCAGGGCTATGAATGCAAAATGTAATCAAAGGAAAGCGGGCGTGGAACTTTTTCTTCGTTGCGGACGTCGATCATCCACGATCGCCAGGAGAAATCGACCGACGCCGAACTCCATTTAAAACTCACCCGGGCCCATATTCCAATTTGCAATGCAAAGAAATATTATTCTTTAAACGGTCGACGCTAATCGAATATCGAACTTTTATCGAGAATTGGCCGGGGTGTGCCACGAGAAGGACGATATCGCGAAAACGGGACGGTATCGCTCGACGATGCGCCTTCTTTCGATTCTCCGTGAAAGATATCGAATCTTCCTTTTAAATTGGGCTTTATGCTTCTCTTAAAAGGAACCGATCGTAACGCGACGATGTTACGTGTAAAATTCTGACAAGCAAATGGTTGCCGGCACGAAATTCCGCGCAGGTCGAGTACGCGCGTGCAATCGCGAATATGCACATGGTGTCGGCTATTATTTCGCGTACGCCTTTTCGACCGACAGCCTGCAGCATCTCTGGTCACGTAACGACGCGGTTTCCAGTAATATCGTCGGCGCATATTTTCCATGCACCGCCTAATTAAGTCGTTCGGAAGAGCTGGATCGAGAATTCAGTCGTTTAACGGGCCTGAAATAGCAGGAAAGAGGACAGGGTATGATTAAATTTTTCGAGGTGCAGTTCCCCAGAAACTCGGTGATCAAATTTGTGCGTTAAACGAGTCTCGTTATCACTCTCAGCTACATTCAGCCGAGAAGCTTTATGGTACAATAAATGCATTACATTAAGAAGCCGTTGTAAAAAGTTTGTCCCAGTTGGCTGGCTAGTACGGTGACACGAGGGAGCGAAGGGAGGGAACCGGTCCGGAGACGCTACCGTCGAGAAAAATGAGATTTACGAGTTACTTTAAGCTGTAAGCGGGCAGAAGTTTCTAAGACGACTGTTCCTCTCGGCGACGGTGTATTATCATGGTCCGGCTTTTTGTTAAGCCGGCCGTTTTAAGCGCGAATCAGCATTGCATGCCGGCAATGGCAACGGAACACGCGTAATTAACCCACGAACGAATGCTAGTTAAAATCGACTCAGTTCCACGATTTTCTTTCGTGCCATTGCTGATCTTTATATCGGTGGTACGCTGCGGTATTTGTATCGGTCGCGACAGACAGGAGAAGAACGTACCGCGGAATAAAGCGTAGCGAATCACGCGGGAAACGATTCTAGAAATTTCACGTTGACTCTTTTCGTAATAAATAACTCCGTGTATTCCAACTTGGCCAGCTGTTCGCGATTCAGCGTGTAATTTAATCGGATCCAATTATTAAAACGAAACATTTCTCGTACGTTGACTCATTCTTTCCGAAGTTTCATTCAAAGTTCCGCGGATCTCTCGCACAAGGGTCGTCGACCTCGCTGCATCGCGTGCACGGTACGCTGTTCGGCATTCTTTCGGTCGTTATGTCAGAAAGTTACACGAAGAAACGCACGAAGAGAAAGAGGGAGAGGAAGAGGAGTACATGTTTCCACCCGCTGCTACATGTCAAATCGACCTGCTGTGTTTTTAAGCACTCGCGCTAGCTACAATAGCGTCCGATGCTACCGATTCCTTTTACAGCGGTACCTATACGCGAGCAAAGTGCACGGAAAGAGGGGCAAATTTTTCACGCGTCTCTAAGGGTCCGTGTTTTTCGCGGACACGAGGTTGTTACACGCGAACCACGGCGTGCGCGAGTACAAAGCGTTCGGAGCAAGTGCACACACGCGACATCGTGGCGGTGACTTACCTACAGTCAGGAATAATGGATGAAAGTAAGGCGAAGAGCTTTCGAGGAACGGCGAGTCGGGCAAACGCTCGTTTCGCTCCTTAATGTACCTCGCAGGTATAAGGTTTTAACCATGGCGCGCGTTCTCGCGATAGTTATCCTTCGCGCGATCGTGATAAATGAAACCTCACGGCTGTTTAATTGTCCGTACGGTGATGATCGTAATGAACGTCGTCAACAGCCATGTGTTTACGTGTAGGGAACGTGGCTACGGAATTCAGACTTATCTCACGCGAACCAGTTACCTTTACTTTAACGATTCGTCATCTTTCTCGCAGTCGCACCCGACGCGAATAGAAAGATGGGATAAAAAGGGTACGCCAGCGAGCGTTTTCCTTACGTCTATATATAAAATATACGCAACACGTAAGACACGATGCTACATCCTTCGATAAATTTCGCAACATTACGGGCCACGTACGGTATGAAATATAGGCGAGGCTTAATGTCTCATTGAATATGGGGGTTGATAGCACATGTATCATTGACGTATTAATTTGTTCGGTCGCATGCACAGGTGCGACTTTTCGTTGGTCTTTAGCAGATCGTAACAAATTGGCCTCACGAAAGCATAAATTATGCTTGTTAAAGGTGCACGAGGTGCAAAGTGGATTTATTTAAATCGAACAGACAGCTCTGACAAACGCGTGTTTTTTATCCGAACCTGTCAAGCTGTAACTGGTAAAACAGCAAAGAATCACGAGGCAAAAATGATACATATTTAAATCGACGATGATACGTACATAGTTGATCCCGCTCTAACTTTGACCATTTACTTTATCGTACGTCCTCTTTCCCTTTGAATCGGAAAAATTGTCCTCGCCGTCGCTGTAACGCCACACGACCCGTTCGACTACGTTAAAAATTACGATAACTCAAAGTTGCGAGCTATATTGTTCTTTCGAGTGATCCCCCGCCCCTCCCACCTCCCACCACGTTGATTCGCCAACTGCTTTCAGAGTGCTATTATCCCGTTCGCCATCAAGCTTGTCCTTATCCAAGGTTTCTTCGACAATTATATTCGTACACGAATTTTAACTCGTCGACTATCTGGCCCTTCCATAAGGCGAGCATTGTGACACGATGACAAATTACCTAGCGTAAGAGATAAATAAAAAATACGGACCCTCCTCGGGACGTAGCCGCGTGTCAGGGCTAGTTGATGTAATGTCCTGCCCGCTAGCGCAACGACGAACGATCAATCATTGGACAATATTTATTTATACGAAAGCCAGCGACTGACGGGGGTTGCCGAGCTGATAGGGACCTGTTCGCCCTCTTTTCGCCTCCTTTCGTTCCTCCATCACCGCGATGACGCAGAGGGGTGGAGGTCGAGGATCGACGCGCATTGTCGCGTCGGTGAATGCGGTTTGATCGGCCCGTGAGATAGATTCAACCCGGGCGAAGGATAAAGTCTTGATGCTTTTGGACCTGGAACGAATGGTCGTCCGGGTCACGTGTTCCCTTCCCAGGGATAAAAATCGCCACTGCTTCGAATATATTCGCTAAAATGATTCTCCATTCCCGCCGTGTTTCAACGTACGTTAACGCGGGATCTTTGACTTCTCGCGTGCACCGGCATTTCATTTTCCACCTGTTTCATCACCATCATGCGCAACCCTTTTCAACGAATCTTATCGACGCGCGAGCGTTTCAGTTACTCGACGGCTAACGTTCGCCGGGAATACGACAAAACGAACTGGCACATTTGCAACTCGACGGAGAAACTCGGCTGCCGTGAAAATGGAATTTTTTCGCTGGCATTGCCAGGCCGGAGTTAACGAATTAACGAGAGGTGTACCCGACGCGAATACTACGATCCGTCGTCTCCTCCCTCCTGGCGCGCGCGTGATTTTCGGTACATAAAGAGAAACGCCGAGCAGCAGCCACTCGAGACAGGTGTCATTAAGATTTCGTTTCAACCGCGACTGCCAGACGGCCGAGCTGAAGAGCGTGTTACTCGCGAGATGTTCGTGAGAAAGCATACGAACGTATGTGGTAATACGAGCGGATAAAGAGAGAAAAGGCGAGAAATAAAAAGACAGACTCGTAACGAGCCGACACGGCTTCTTGGTCGATCATCTTCTCCTAAATACCGTCTTCATCCCGCTATCTTTAGCTGTGACCCCGTGAGCTTTCTTCGATCGCGTGTGCATCGTATCAGTATGCATAGCTGCACGCACGGTTTCGTACCGGTTTCTCGCCTCGATATCTGGGCCAGGATAATATCCAGGTTTACGCGCGATACGCTCTGTAATCATTTCAACTATACGGCTTCTTTTCGCTTCGTCTGGCGCCTGCAGCAAACTGACCTTGTGAGAATAATGACGCCGGAGAAAGTGTACTCGCTTCGGAGTGGTAAGCGAAAACGATCGTTACACATGGAAACGATTTGTCGTTGCATCGTAAAACATCTATCACTCGAGAGAATTTATCACGTAACGCGAGTATTACGCTACGATTTCCGCTGTCTTCGAAATTTCTCTTATGTTCGTACGAGAATCCAGTCGCCACGAATAGGATCGTAACCTTCAATCTCGACGAGGTCTTTCGTTCGTATGCGAAATAGGATCGTCTGGTCCTCGATTTGGGACGAAACTCGGAGTTTCGCTTCGCGGAAATCGTAACGATTATTCTCACAGTTCCGCTGACTGCTACGATATCGGAAAAACGTGCTAGAGTCAGACCAGCACGACTACACAACGTGCTGTTCGCAGATGTAGCAACGAAATTCGAGAAAACGCGGAGGGTCCCCAAAGATTATAACGTTATTTACCTTCTAGAGATAATGCGGGGCGAGAAGTTTACGGGATTTCGGTGTATCGCCATTGTCCCAGTTTCACCGACAAACTTCCCATCTCTATTTTTCCCTTTTATAACTTTCTACCGGTCAGTCATCGATTTCAATTCGTTCTTCCATCAAAGGCACCGGTCGCTCCGCCAAATCGATTTCGAGTTATTGGCGTCGTTATAAAACAAGGCGTACGTGCGCGCAAAAACTATGAAAAATCGTGTACACAAATAGCAGGTAACAGGGAACGATCCCCTGTAGACCATTAGTCATCGCGCTTGCTAGACAACAAAAACTAACTTACGTTCAAACGAACGCGATCGCAGCCAACCAACTTCCATGCATCGAACCGGACCATTTAAAAAGATCGTGGATCGTTCAACGTTCGTTTCTGCCGGTTTCCGCCGCCATTCCAAATCTCCAACAGTTTCGTACTTGAACAATCGTACAGATTCGACAACTTGGAAAATCGTGTATTGGTTTACGCGCATACTTTCAGGGCATGACTCTTTTACGCGGCAGTTCGATCTCCCAAGCTTTCTCCAGTTTCGCAAAGTTTTTCGATTTTCGACCCCGATCGTAGTTCGCGGTTCGAGTGACACGAATTGCGACTGACCAATCTCGAGTCTCGACGCGAGGCCAAGAATATAGCAGACGTTCAAACTCTGCCTCCATCGCGGTAGTTTGCCAACTGGTTGACAAGTTTTGAGCGGAAGTAGGTGACCAAGTTCACGAAACCACCTCGAGATTACGGAGTGTGCGATTGACACACATATCGTGTAGGTTTCGCCTCTGTATAGGTGACACGTAGGTCGCCCGAGCTGTCGACAAAGATAGCCCGTTGTTCGTTCGCCGGACGTACGAAGGTTCGCGGAAACAATTTTAAGCTTGACTCAAATTCCACGGGACGATCGTAATTGTGTTCAGGTGCAATCGAGACGACGAGCTGCAGGATGACACGGGCAATAAAATTTCAATAACGAGAGTATTTGGTTTGGCGGTTGTCTGCAAATACTCCAGTGGATTTCCACGGAATCGCGAATCATCGTTGCACGAGCCAACAAGGGAAGAGAAGAAAATATAAAACGCGCGAAGAAAATTGAAGGGAGAAAAATTGCCGCGGAAGAAAGAGTAAAGGACCGGCCATATTTCTGATTACGGATAATAAATGGTATGACGTTGGCTCTGGTTCTGGCAAGCGTAGCTCTGATGGATATAATCGCTCTAAAATTCGAGCAAATTCCCATTCCGTGGAATCTGCCGGCGCGGTGCGAAGTACGATAGAGTGTAGAGAGTGGAGGCGAAGGGAGAGAGTGAGAGAGAGAGAGAGAGAGAGGGAGGGAGAGAGAGTAGGTGAACGGGTGCTGGCAGAGGCAACGACGGGATACGGTTCGTTCTCAGGCCTCGGAGCATGCCCGTTTTACGCGCAGGAACGGTTTACACTAAGCCGCGAGGATCATACCCGTTTAATAACGCGATAACATATCAATTTCACGCAAATGCTGTCCCGGAGAACCCCTGAGGTAGGCACGCTTTGAGGCCCGACAGAACCCGGGAAATCGCGCTGCCTGCGCCACACGACCCAGGAAAATGGCCCCGGATAATTAATGTCGGGCTACGATCGTCCGGGATGATTAATGGCGTACCTGCTCCTCCGCGTATAATAACGCTTTCCTCGCAAATTAGTGCTCACGCGTATTCAGTGTTCGCTCCTCTTTTCGTTATCGAACGGTTCTTTCATCGAGCCACACCAAGACGCTGAATACGGGGGATTAAAGCGCCGGCTTATGAAACGTTTATTCTTGGCTAATACTCTTTTATCGAATGAATGTACGTGTACGGTGGCTCGCTTTGAAAATTCCTATCTGGCTGCCTGAATATTCAGAAGGGTCGAACTTTAAGCAATCTTCGTTAGAAAAATAATTTACGGTCTTGCCCTTTGAGAAGAAAACATTTTTCCTGGTAAAAATTCTGCCGGCTATTAAAATCAGCCGTATAAGAGATAGCGATCCAGCCCGGACGTTATCCAACGAGAATATCCATCCTTTAACGTTCGAGCGACGTATCAGGGTTGCGAACAGAGTTCTCTTCGCTTCGATCGCCGTAGGGGTTAAGACTGGCCGATCCCATTCCGCTAGCGTGATCCCTTCGCCAGGCTCGGTTTCAGGTCACCTTGTTCCCCTCACGCGAGCCGAGCGCGGTAATTGATGGAGTAATTTATCGAATACACGCGGCCGCAGCGTTTCTTTGTTCGCCAGGTATTACCGCGCAATTACGCGGAAGAAAAGGAAATTGCGACTTTTCGCTGTGCTCGCGGGTATCTGGTATTTCGTACGTACTTCGATATACGCGAATTTACGCATCAACGACCGGTTACCAAGGGACTGGATGCATAAATAAAGAGAAAATTTTGGTAGGCGTATCTGCAACGGATGCGTGCATTCAGGAGATCCGATTTCCTGACACGGTTTAACATGCGTATACCGTGAAAGCGAGTCAGCCACGTGCGCGATGCTTCGCGAAATTTTGGATAGCTAGGATGAATTTGCACGTGATGCCTGGTACGTAGCTTGACAGCGACTTGATCCCCCTCGCCGAGTTACCCGCATGACGGCTGACTGCTATTCCTATCCTATCCTGGCAATATTAATAATGTCTGGAATTTCATTACGAGTTTCTACCCACCTAAGCTTCCACGTTGATCCGACTGCCATTTCGTACCTACAGGTGATTCGCCCAGTTGGTACTGGTATAAGCAACTCGTACACACGAATATACCATCTATTCGACGCGCACACGCTCGTGTGCACGTTGCTCATCCCTCATTACATCCAAAGATACGTCCCCGCGGGTCGAACGAGTTTGCCGAATCTGGAATTGCGCGATAGCACGAGGCGAAAATCCTTTGGGATTGCGACGCGTTGCCTATCTGAGCGATCGTGTTTGCGCACCACCCGCGACCCATCGATGCACCCCCGTGTTACTTCTCTCTTACAGTCTCGTCACTGTTTTATGGAAATACCGTTGACGTAGATCGAGTGTGAAGAGGAGTTTTCACTTTGTTTGCACGGCGATATTTTTAACCGATTACGCCGAATCGATCGATGGATGAAAAGTTAAGGAAGATACGGACAATTCCCGAGATGAATTTCTCTTTCACACGAATTTCCCTTTTACGCGTACGTCGGTTTGCGTAAATTCGATCCGCAAGTCTCGATATTAAACGTCTATATAATTGACGAACGTCGAACAACGCCGATCGTTTTATACGATTTTATTCTCGTAGTCGAGCACACGCTGCTTTCCCGGCAATGTGGCATCTTTACGACACTTTCAAAGCTTCGTGATTTTACAACTCGTTGAGCTCATTTCCTTACCGCTCGAGAGTCGACCAACTTTGATACTCGATTTCCACCACTTGCCGAAACTTTTCGCCGGCACGCGCATAAAATTATTTTTACCGTGAATATCGCGTTTCCTCGTCTGTCCGCGTTTCGCGCGTTTATCCCACCCGGTAACGTTGTTAGAGAATTTCACGGTGACGCGTTGTCCCGTGAAAATTCCCTGTCCCTGCAAAAATTTCCATTTTCGTACCACTGTTGCTCGTCTTCGTTGCCTCCTCTTTCGACGCTTTTCCGTTCCTCGGTTCCTCGGACGAAACCACAGCAGGGAAGATCGAATCTGCGTACGAGACCGGAATCAGGCCGATCTAACAGTGATTAATCGAAGCGTAATCAACGTTAGATTGCCTCTTGGAATACTCGTAAGCGGGCCGGCTAATTCACGGTAACCAATTGCGACGTGTATGCGTACTTGAAATTCGGAAGTGGCGCGGTTACGTGATGATCGATGGCGAGAGGCCTTGTTTCGCCAAGGGTAGACACGTACCGGATAAGTGGCTCTCGGAAACAATCTTCCTGACACGCGATTGATCGCGAAATGATCGATGGAAGGATTGCGGGGATCGTAGTGGCGTCACTTCGATGAAATAAAAGTATAAGACCAGCGTGTCGTTCACCGTTAGGGCCTGCATGAGAAAGATAAGCTCTCGTTATTCGAGCGAGGATGCCTCAGCCACCAAAGATTACTTCGTATCATCGATCATTTCGGTAAATAGACGAATTCCTCTGTTTGTCTAGCCGAAATTAGTTTTTCGTTCGCGTCTCTCATCCTTCGCGACACCCTATCGATTTGACGTCTTTAATTTTCGATGCATGACTCTCGGCGATATAGCCGAGAGTTTGAGTCGTAAACACGGATCTCGTAAACAAGGTTTCTCGAGTAATTCGAACTACAATTCCAATCCTCGAACGAAGTTTTCGCCCTGTAAGATCCGTTAAAACGGTGTAGGAAATAATAGCGAGTGAAATAGCCGGGTGCCATGATAAACAGAGTTGGAAGTTGAGCGTCTGGTTGCATACTTAAAGTGCATATTAGAGCGTTGGTACAGGCAGTAGGTGTAACTGTAGTATCTAGTGTGCCGCTATAATAACGCTAAGTTTACGTAGGTTTGCCGGCAGACAGCTACGATCGTGGTTTCAACGTCGTTGAACAAAAGTTTCCACGCCTGCGATACTTTGGAAAACGTTACATCACGTTGTGCAATGTTTGCGCGGACGTAAAGTTTTAGTTGCCCGTATTTAAGAGGGAATCGAAGAAATTCACGGTATATCGATAAAATTCAGCGTCGTTTTGTATTTCGAAGAATACACGAATAAATCCTGAAATTCATACGAATTCCAAGTAGAACAAGGATGGTTGGCCGAACATCGACATTCGTTATCTCGTGATAACACAAAAGGCACGTAAACTGGCACGTAATTAGATGACTCACTTAGTTTACTGCGACACAATATGGGTAATCAAAGTTTCCCTGGACCAGTTTCGCGTTCGAACATTCGCCGTAGTAGATCGAAATTTCGGTGCGGTACGATACAGGCGCGGTCTTCTGACGGGAACGTAAATCGAAGGTACTCGACGGCCCCGAAATGTCGGAAAGTCAATTACATCGCGAAAATTGCATTTAAGATCGCCTTGCTGGCACAACGGATGCAATTGCAGCCGCGGTTACAAAGGCTTGGACCACCTCGATCCTTCCGTTTGTGCAGCCTAATTATGGTAACGCAAAGGAAGCCCCGTACTATCTGTAATACACCTATAGAGCTTATAGTTGGCTTCCTATGTACTTGCTTGTAGGTTCGCTTTAAAACCCCTTAGCGGTTGGACTAACGATACGAAGGATATACCATATCCGATAAATCGGTGTTCTTAAAAAAATGCTGCGAAATACCGATTCGGGAGAAGCGCTCTTATCGTTCGTGCGTCTAATGGCTCTGGATTCATAGAGAAAGGAATTCTCGTTACGCGAGGATATCGTCCCTGAGCAATTAATCGGCCAGTTACATAAGTAACGAAGCGACTGCACGCAGAGTTCTATTCCGTTGTCGGGAGGACTTCGTGATCGTAAATAGCGACAGGTATGCGAGTATATGTTCCTCGGAAGAGGGTACGTTTCGCGTAAAAGGGCAGTTTCGTTCGATGTGAAAGAGTCACGACGATCGTCAAGATTCCAAGATGCCGGCGTTACGCGCACGCGATGTTATTGTACTTATTTCGCGACGTACAGGCAAAAGGAATGGTAAATGTGTCTGGCTCGGCTACCGGCGCGGGCAAAAGGAAACAAAGCGCGGTATCAGGAGAAGGCTATGTAGGAAAGGAACATAGCAGCGGAGGTTGTACTCGACACGGGTAGAAATGTGCGAGAAAAAGTGAAAGACAGCGGGCAACGGTGAAAAGACAAACGGACGAGGCAAGGAGTACGAGAAGAGGACGAGAATGTTGATTGGCCTCAAATTGAATCCCATCCATTTATCACTCTCGGCTGGTTCGCTCGGCTTCCTTCTATTCGTTCCTTCCTTCTTCGGCGTTCGCCCTTTTCCCAGGATCGCTGGCATTGCGGACAAAAATCGGAACGAGCCTTTTAGCTCTCCTCTACCCTTCCTCCTCAGCTGGAAGATTCGCTGGTCAAATCAGAGTTACCCGTGCAGCCACGAATCGGATTCGTGGAGCGATGAGCTGAGTTTCTTGTATCGCAGAGAGGACCATTCACATCACACGTAGGTAGGCGTGCACATTGTGCACATGGATCAAAATCATCGTGGTGGTGGAACACGCCCTGGTAAATGAACGAACTTTTTAGCACCGCGAACTAGCTGCTACCGTTTTACGGAGATGTAAAATTAATTAACGTTTTGAGGGGAAGCGACGTGGAGCGGGTGGGATGGCCGAGGCAGGAAGGAAGGAAGGAAGGAAGGAAGGAAGAAAGAAGGAAGGAAGAGAAAGACGAAACGTCGCGACATTATACGATCGGTCGACTAACTGTCGACTCGACTAAAATCTATTGGCTGCTTTTTCTTGTTCGCGCGGAAGGAGCAGTGGAATTGGTCGGGGGACATAAGACGGGACAATTACCGGTTGGCAGCAGAAAGGAGAACGAGCCGCTCGACATTCCTAGCGTCCCGTTCGATTATAATTTCGGTAATGCTGCGTTCGACTCTCGGCCCTTATTAAAATTTTAATTGTACGTCACGCAGAACGAATAAAACCGATCACAACCTGTCTCCGCTAATTAACATTCACGACGACGCCAGGAAATTCTTGAAATTTACTGCCCTTACGGCACAAGGCGAAACGAAGGGAAAGCTATTTCGTATTCGTGAAAACATACTCGCGAATCAAACGAGTAGTTGGCCTTTGTTACACAAACGTTGGTAGGAGCTTGGTAATTAGCCGCAGTTAGGTAAAAATTATCCCATCTCTGTTTTTCGTACGCTCTTTTTCCGCAAAACGTTGCATCGAATTATGTTAATTGAATGATTTTGAGCGAGTAACGATGTTCGTCCAGATGTACATAACGATCTCATTACCGTTTAAAGGACGAGACATTTTTGCGTGCAGCATTTCTAACGTCTTCTTGGGTCACTTGGGAGTGTCTGAGTCACGTCTACGCGAGTACACACCTTACCAAGCGAAACATTATGCAAATCGAGTTTAATCGCGTTCTTTGAAGCGAGAGCAGTAGATTCGTCAGATACGCGCGTAAGAGAGAAAACGGACCGGGCGGTGTATAGTCGATTCTCGATTCGCGAATAAAGCAATTACACGCGATAGTTCTATATCGCGCGATATTATGCCAATGGCAGTAGTCTTTGTAAATCTAGTAGTAAGCTCTAAAATATCGTAAGCATTTTCTATTTTCTGCCATTTCTGTTTCATCTCACACCGTACGCGTTTCCCTCCCATTCGAGATGGATTACGATATGCATATTCAGATGAAAGGGTACTCTTGTCCTGGGATGATAATCCGTTTACGTAGCAGGGTGTGACCAAATGGTCGTGTTCGTTTTACCTTTTTTGCTTGGAGCAAGTGCATTTCACGCTCAATTACTGTATGCCGCTTTACCAACGTCCTGTTCCTGTAAGAAACTTTAGACATCTGTATACATTAGAAAATGCGTGTCTTAGATAGCTATTAAAAATTATCTCGTGAAGGATGACACGAAAGAAGTACCGCTAATGAACGTGCGATCAATTCTGTGGATTAGACTTGGTATTAAAAAGTAATCAACATTTTTTGTCACGCAAGAAACAAGGTAGACGTTATACGCAGATCTTGAGCCGATCTCTCGTATCGTAGGGGCAGCATCGATCAAATTAACGAGCCACCTCCATATCCGGTAACGTTGCAACCATTAGCGAAAAAAATTCATTTTCGCCAAATTGTTGCTCGTTAAGTGACTCGTTCAGCGTTCGATGTACGAAGAAGACAAGATACCGAGGATGATTAGGAAATGGCTCGTGTAATTCGCCTGTACAACGTGTTCAACGATACAATGATTTTTATGTCTAGTTACGTGCTCCATCGACCGTTTAATAGGCGATACTTAACCGACACCACTGAGCGCGGAACCTTTCCCGACCAATTAACGGTGTAATCAACAGTCCTAAAAATATTATATCTAATGATAGGCTCCTTAGAAGACCGCGTTTGAAATTACAGATTGCATTGAGACAAGATAATTGGTCGGTATAAGCCACTGGATGCAGCTGCACGATTATAATTGTAGGCTCTCCGTGACCAGTGAAAAAAAGAATGCTGGTAATATAATCCGATCATTGACGTATTCTCTTCCTTCTGCCAGTGGCTGCGTTTAGCAAATGGCCTCTGGCGCCGTACATTTCATGCAACTTTCCTCTCTAGAACTTATGAATTATTCTTCCTTCCTGTCACGTAATGAAACGAGGTAGCTTCGAGGTAGCTGAAAAAGTAGTGAATCATTCAGCGTCGTTGGAATTAACGCAAGCGCCGTTCATACGGACAGGTACAAGTTGTTATGGATCTTAGTATTGTATATTCAGGATATTTCGTAAAATTATTTTTCAATCTATAGAATTGAAACTACATGGAATGGCAGAAACTCATCTGCAGTGTAAGGTTCTACAAACGTGAGGTTGGTTTATCGCGTAGTTTCATGCCTCCGGAGAGTTGTCCGTACCAAAGATCCGAGCCAAATTCTACCGATTCTATAGTGGTTTGCACGTGGTTCTATGTTAGCCTGATCAAGTTCTCTTCACCGTCCGTATGCGCTTCTATGCCGTCGAGGATGTTTGTGTGCGGTTCTATCGACGTGCGACGAGTCCTACGGATGCGTATTGCCATATGTAAAGTCCTATAAGTCTGTACAAATGTGTAGGATATTTCATAGATCCTTCATGGTGTACGAAGAGTTTTTCCTGTTTGTAGTAGTCTGTGCGAACCTCAAGCTGGCCGAATCCTGTTGTACGAGCTTGAAAAGGTCTACGTGGAGTTCTACGAGTTACGCAATATGTGTCAAGCTTTTCCGCATGAAATTGCTCAACTATAACATCAAGATGACTATTTTAGATATTAAATTTCCTTCGCGGTTTGTCCAGATTTCTAACTAATTTCGTTTATTATCGCACCTTCCGCTTAACTGATTATACGATCGTCGACAAACGTCATGCATGTACTGCATACCTTTTCCCGTGTAATTTACTTTTTACTTTACTGACGCGCCTTTGTTATTCAGTCACGCATCTGTAATTAGTTCAAGAGTTAACGGGGACAAGGAGAACAAGACTGCCTCTGGAGAAGCAGACGGACCTCGATTATTAGCTAGCGTAGGATTTCTCCTATATTTTATTATTTCTTCCAGCGCTTTCTTTCAAACTATAACTTCGAAGCGGTTATTTTACGGCCGTCCCACTGGAACACGGCGGGTTCGGTTCTCCGATTGCGTGTTTGCATGTAGAACAACGTGTCCCGAAGAACGGGTTACCGTTTTCAGAATAACAATAGCCGAATAGCCTTCGATGAAACTTCAGTGATATATAAGACCTGCCATCTAACTCATCCTTCTCTAATTGGGCTGTTCGAAGCAATAACTTTTTCCATCTCGCTCACTTGCTCACTATGCCTCTACGAACGGTAGAGGTGTACTCGTAAACGTTCCTTTACGCCGCCTCCGTAGTTTATCGA
The DNA here is from genome assembly GCF_011952205.1 of Bombus bifarius. Taxonomy (NCBI): domain Eukaryota; kingdom Metazoa; phylum Arthropoda; class Insecta; order Hymenoptera; family Apidae; genus Bombus; species Bombus bifarius. The sequence goes on from NW_022884524.1 coordinate 67,746, forward strand.
AGGAATTTCTAGGTAGTCGAGTTATCTTTTTCTTTTTGCGTTAATGCCCGTGCCTGCTTTAAAGCTAACCGCTCCGTACTCGCGTCTCGTGTAACCATGAATCGTATTAAGGTGCCCCTTATAAAATTGCCTTTCAGCCGAACGAGCATGTACTTTATTTAAATAGCTTCATAACGTTTTTGTAATGTTTCAATCAAATGCTTTCTAATCGAATTTATACGGTATAAAGCGTGTAAACCTGATCCTTTTTTTAGGACGTTCGCGTGTTATAAGAGGGCAATAAGGAAGATCATGTTTAATTTTGAATGCATCTGAAATACGATTCAAATAGGTTCGATCCTATAAGACAGGAACGAAGTTTCGTTTAACAATTTTTCGTTAGGACGAACGGTGATTTTGTAACGGAGGAGTAATCCGGTGCTCGACTCTTTGATCCTTCATTCAAGGTTTCATTAAGCGGAGAAAAGTATTTACACCTCGGTAGTCGATTGAAGAAACGTTCAACTTGCGGGAAGAGTTGGACAGACTAGGTGACTCGTTTGTTCGACATTTAAACCGTGCATGCACATCCTGATCCTAGACGTTCGTTCATGATCTTACGTTGCGAAACGTTTAAAAATACCACTGGACAGTTTAACGCGATTTAATCTACTTAGTTTCGTAGCTTGTAGCCAGAGAGTTCCTTCCTCGTTCTTCGGTTAAGTGGTTTAGTTTTACGAATGGACGAGATCCGTAAGAGCCAACACTTAATTGGAACGTGCTCGTCCTTTCGAGGAAGAAAACCATTAAGGGACAGAGCCCATGAATTTAGGAGAGCGTGCTTAAGTCGATGGACATCTTCTCGTATTCTTCATACGGGTGCTCGAATCTAACGACGGATTTCGATTGTCGGATAACGACTGCGAAAGTACTTACTTTGAAAGTACCGAATATTTCAAGCGCCGTGTCGTTTCGAACGCAAATAAAAACAGATATTTATTCAAACCCGGATGGATCTCACGTGACGCGACGCGTAACCCAGCAGCGTATATTCGATTTAATTTAATACGTTAGAATTTATTGGACGTTTCGGTAAGTGGTACACGAGCCACCAGGCTGAAATTTATCACAACGACAACGAGCGGAGGAAATATCCACAGGAATGAAATATAAGGCTAAATATGATCGAGTCTGCGAGGGAGCCCACTCTGGTCGATAAACTATCAAACATAAGTAAAATACTCTTGCTTTTACACGCGGCGGAATTTTACGGCTTATAAAATGAAAAAGTGTTTTATGCGCGAAATCGGCTTCGCCGTCGATGCCCGGCGCCACTGGATCGGCGAAATTTTTCGTCGCGATTGTACCGCCAGGTCGGGTAGACGACGCGTCGATGACCACGTAAAATTTCCGCGGTAATTTCTCCCATTTATCGCGTAATCGATTACCGGATTGAAATCGCGTGAAATATGATTTTGTGCCAGGTGTGGTTAAACGGTAAATGCGATTATCGTCCTGTTTTTGTTTTCCGCTATTGTACGAACCTGTCGTGATAAGGTAATACGCTCGGTCGACCGATAACGTTAACACTGGATTTTCCGCGAGAACTTTCACGGACTATCGCGAGAAGACGTTCGTTCGAAATGATTTAACGACGATCGCAAACTTCTCCTTTTCACAGCTTTCGTGTAACCTCTATCAACCTGATTTAACTCTCGTTAAACAAAAAGACTTTTATTATTCGGAAAATTGTTGGCAATCCGCATCGACTACTCTGAAAAACGTCGACGCGATACACTTCGTGCTCTTGCACAAGAAGCACACCCCGACGGATCGAGGCCAGCTATCACAAGTGCAATAAATTATCATGATGTATTTTACCTGAGGGACCAGAGAAGGACATCGAGAAACGCTTTCGTGGCATGACATTTGCATATACTTTCGAACAAACCGCCTAGCTTCGGTATCAATTTATCCATTGAAGACGTCTCGGACTATCCACGCCGTGCGGTGTTTTGCTGTAAAAGCAGATTACAGTGTAAAAGGGGCAGAACCGGAAAGATAAATGGTAGGAAGGTAAGAAGGTAACGTGTCATCTTCTTGTCTGACTGAAAATGGACCAAGTACGAAGTAACGACCACTTAGTCTTGCCCAGCGTAGCTCTTACAGATTGAATGGAAGAAGAGCAAGAAGAGGTCGGAGAAAGTGTTGCACGGAAGTGTCCGACGGTGCATACTCAGCGCTTATTCTCTAATACTAATTCTCAACGATGCTTTATCGCTCGATTTTGTCTCTTCGCGAAAATACGAAAACGTAGAAATCAACGTTTCCTATCGAAAATCTCGTCGGTAGATATCTGTTACGTGCACGTATATTCGTGTCCAACGGAATGGATTTATTCCCGAGACTAGAGCACCGCGTAAATCTATTCGCACCCGACAATACGAACACGTACGTTTTCCATTCCTTCGTTAGCGGTTTACAGGTGCATCGAGTAACGAGCAACCATAAAACGCGGGTATATGGAACGGATGAAAAAACTGCTGACGGCCAAGCGTAGTCGCAGGACGAACCCTTTACTCTGGGATACTTACGCCGTTACAGGGAAGATCTATAAAGGGTAGCAACGGCCATACGAGGGCGCGGCTTTATTCGAATTTGCGTGTAAACGAGGTTAAGCACCGGGCCCTATAGTAGTCGGTGATCTCGAAGGAGCGCTCGGCTCTTTTTCCACGTTAGGCGGAGGTTAGTCGAGGTCGAACGGTCAGGCCGCACTTACTTGCGCCGTAAACTCTGCTGGTTACATAAACGAGGAGAAGACGATGCACACCCACGACACACCGTTCAGCCGGACGATGCAGCGCGAAGCCATCCACGAAGGCACGCTCGGCTGCGAGAGCTCGTCCGCTTTCTTCTCCATCGGGGCCATTCCTTACCGGGACATTTTTATGACCAACATTTTCGCCGCCGCCACCGTCGCTGCTGGCGACCCCGTCGCCACCCTCCGCCGCGTTCTTGTAACGTTCCACGTTGTGAAACGTCCAAACGAAACGGGCTGGAATCTGCAACCGGACGAGGATGCATCGCGAATGTAGCCAGCTATGGGCGTAAACAGGAGCCGGCAGGAAATGATTATTTACAGCGGCCGAACCTTTAACTCTCACGCACTACGTGCACACGTATGGCTATATAAAGTGAATTCTCCGTTATAGCATTTGAATAGCGATAACGTCGTCAACGCGTGGGCATAGCAGTCGAAAGGATCTCTCTTTGATCGAGTGTCACGGCTGCGAAAAATCCACGTCGTTATTTTGGCTCCGTTGTTCGGTCGTGGGTCACTCGATCCGCGCGAGTTCGATCCACTCGATAAGAGAGGCGTAGGTTTTTTCGGCTTACTTGAAAGCGAATTCACGCGGTCCCCCGATGCTTCTATGGCTAATAAATACCAGTTGGAATCTTTTTGCTGGATTATCGCCGAGCGATAGATATAGCTTGTTGGCCACGAAGACGCACAGGAGGAATCCAATAAATTATACTCGAGTCGTTTTCGGCGAACGAACAGGTAGGTAGCTGCTGCGCGATTTGTAAGTCCGATTCGTGACCAAGAAATCGATCCCGATTCATTATACGCCGGTCTTCTCATTAACGCGCACGCGTTCCTTCTCTCGCGAGAAATGAGACGACGAAGTCTCTTTAGTTTCGAAGTGACACGTGACCGCCTACGGAGACTTAAGCCAACGAGTCACGCGACGTAGCGTTCAACTAGCTTTCAGTCCGTCTCGCGTCTACCCTTTTGGTGCGCCTCTTTTAAGGAAACTGTCCTCACCTACGATTAAACCTGTTTCGATCGTCCGAGCTGACGATAAATTGGCGATACCTATAAAAACCACCGTCGGACGTTGCGAAACAAAATCGAGATCGGTTTCAACTTCTATTCTACGAAATGATTCATCGTATCCGATATCGAAAAAGCTAACGAAAAATATGCAAATTATCAAAGCAGCTAGAAATCTCGTCTAATACCGAATAACGTGCCACACGGTGCTCGTAGCACGCGAATAAAAAACTCGGCGTCGCGTCGCGCGGAACGCTCGTTGAATGAAACGCGACGCAGGGAGAAAGAGTGCTAATACCTAAATAATTGCCGGCTGAGCCTGATATGATTTAATAGCGCGTGAGGTTGGGAAGGGTGGATGGGAAGTAGAGGAGAGGAAGAGAGTCGCGACTGGCTGACGGCTGGCAAAAGAGAAAAACGACCGCCGGTGGCCGGCCGTGGACGATAAACGTGGTCACAGAGGCGACCAACGACCCTCTAGCTTTTCGCGCGACCGTCTCTTCCACGTCCGATCGTTTCTATGACGAGACGCTGAACGCACGTTCGCTGGAAATCGCCGGCTTGTGTTATTGGCCCCTGTCCGACAGTGTGGCCGATCGATCTGAAATTTGGTGACGTTGCCGGCAATAACGTTCGTTTTACGGTTTCTCACGGGGCCATGAGAGCGGATCCAGTTATCGCCGATCACGTCGCCGCCGAGAGAGACCTTTAGTTTCACATCAGAACACTCTATTTTCCGATGATTTGAGGGAAGTGGAGTTTATAGAAACCGCTATCACAGCCCTATCTATTATACAGCGCGGAGCTCCTTGGATTTTATCTACTTCGTTTTCCTTATCTCGACGAAAGCTTGGCGAGGTTAACGAACTAAGCATCCGAATATTCTTTCCTCGTATTTCTAAGAAGGACATACCTTTCATCGAGAAATATTCCTTATTTTGTTACACTTCTCACTCCAAATAAGGAGAAGAAAGTAGAAAGACTCGAAGGTTCTAGCTCATGCTAGACAAAACTTCTCGATTGTTTTGTCACACTCTGCCTTTACGTATTCGACATATTCAGCTTCTTACACATCCAATAAATAGAGAGATTGACTGTTGGCGACTTTGTCCGCGATTATTCGAAATTTTTTCTTTCTAATAATCGGCGTGGGTGAAGTGAAACCGCGGATACCTTATGACGGGGGTTAAAGATACAACACGCTGATGCCCGACAAGCACAACGCACTAACCATGATGCATACACGCGTGAATATGATATACCATGCACGACGGGGCTAACAGAGATAGAGCCGGAAGATATATGTCCGGCAGGCAGTCAGGGTTTATTTGAAATATTTACCATTTTCGTGAATAACGCGCTCCTACGTGCGGTGGTAACGTAAGATGCACTCTACCGTATCTTGTAAGTAGTCGCGTATTATAAGATCCGGCGATTAGATGAGACATCGGGAAGCCTGGCATCGGAGAAAAAAGCCGGTCTTCTCGCTTTCAGTACACCTGCAAGCTGAGAATAACCGCATCCCTGTATAATTCATTTGGTATTCTAAGCGCGTCCGTTAATACCAGTAATATAATCCATTCGATATTTTTCAACCGCGCCTCCATCCTCAATTGCGCGCTGCCAATGACATTCTGTTTTTCGTTCTTACACCTCGGATTCTTCGACACAGAAAGTTACTCGGTAATTATCCTCGATCATTAATAATCGTCTATTACTCAAAAATATCACATGGAACAACATGGCTTATTTAAAATTAGTATTCAAAGTTAAAAATCGATTCTTGAGAACGTACGTTAGAATAGGGAGTTTACCCGAATTCTCTGCGAACATTTCGCAACAATGGCAACGTTTACGCGATTTCAAGCTGCGCATAGTTCGATTCGATCGGAGTAGAAACACCGGGGTTGCATGCGATCCACGTCGAACAGGGATTTCAGTCGTGAGAAAGATTGAGGCGAAGATAAATGGTAGCGGACCCGGCGTACGGAAGTGAAGAAGACAGGGTGGGGTCAGGCTAGATCCGATTTGCCGGATCTAAAGTTACTAAGTACCCTCTACGCGACGGTAGTCGAACCTCGGGTATTAGTAGGTAATAATATCAGATAACGAGTACCTGGACGGTAGCAATGGACGAGAAGTCGAGGAACTCGAAGCACACGTTGCACAACAGGTTTTTAAATGACTCCTGTAAAATATATCTCGCGTTTCGTTTCGTCTTGAAAGTTTCCATATCTGAATCGCACTATACTAATTCTATACCGATAATAATTAATTCCGTACTATTATGCTTTTTTTCCGTAACTTCTCGTTACTTTATATTGTACTATTCCCTTGAAATCGTAAATGTTTATGAAATAATACAGTTCGTCGAACGTTTATAATCGAACGAATATTTACCATTGATATACGTTTAATATCGTCCTCGCGAACAACGGACGATAGACGAATAAAAGCTGCGAAGGAGAAAGGGCTGAAAAACGACGGTCGATCTTTCGTTGCCGGCTCGATAATTTTGACCGCGACCAATGCAAATTCAATGTCTAACATGCAAAATTCACTGAACTCTCGAGTATCATCGCGTCGAGTGTACAGACTGCGAATACGCGTAAGCGGCGCCAACGATACGCAAATGATCCGCTCCCGACTCCATTTCAAGGAGACATAGTGTAAACCGTGCGTGCATTGCGTTAGATGTTATTTCGATCGAACGCGTCTACGTGACGTTGTGAAATTAAATCTCGGCCATTATCGTGCGCAATGGTGTTATTTTCTCATTTTTCGTCTTTGCATATTTTAACCTACTTTCTCGTTTCTACCGGAGCATACGCACGTTCGTGGATGTTTCGGAGGATTGTCGCGTTCGATTTGCGACAGGCTTGCTCGGACTTGTTTTATTTACATATATTGACAGATGCGTGTGCACGTCGACCAGTTTCTTGGAGCATAAATCTTGTTGCATCAGGAAGCAAATGACAGGGAAAATGCCGACATCCATCATTCGTCTGATGGAAAGGTTAAGACGGATCGATGTTTTACCATTCCACGGTTTTTTGCCAAGCTACCGTATTATATGTTTAAATTACGTTTAAAATTCGATATTACCCGTAAAACTGGTTAATTAAAATCGATTAAATAGAATCACGTTTTAGTCTGTGTAGTATATATATTTCGAAGATACGAAATGATCGACGGATAATATTAAAACGTTCGAGAGTACAAGTTATGCACAACAGCCAGGGAAGAGGCATAATAGCTGAAAGCGTATGCTCGAAGAAATCAGCATCAGCGGATAAGTGTCGTCTATCTGTCCACGTCCGAGCAATGAAATAGCACCCGACCGGTAAGGGAGATTCGAACAGACTTGCCAAACTTTTATTTCCTTTAATCCTCTTCTCTTCCCTCTCGTCTTTCCTCGGTATATTTTATTAACGTACACTTAGCCTCATCGTAAAGTTTATCGTCGGGAAACAGAATCGCGCCGGGAAGAAGCTCCGGATACATCGGACGAAATGAAAGGATACTTTCAAACAGATTGTTCCGAGCGTTTACGTTTAAACCGCGTCTCGAACAAACGCGATCCCCTTTTATTCCGCTATCCCTTTTCCTTTTTCTCTTGATGATTTTTCGAAAGCGTCGGATACTTAGCCGGCTATTCATGGTCGTGGAACGTAAAGGCTGATCTTTAGTAGCAGTTACGTTATTAGCGAACGATCTCGTTCGATCGCGGTCGAGTTTCTGCCGTCGAAAAGATCGAAGAGACCGCGAGGCTAATCCGAAATTGCTAATTCCGGCCGGCTAATTCAATTAAGAGAATGGCCGTACGAAGCGGATGAGAGGGACTGGCAGCCAGTTAGAAAGGGTGGAAGGAGTTTGGCGGCCAGGGTACACGGTATTAGGTGCTTCCTTGGTGGTACGGCTAGTTGAAATAGCGGACTGGGTTGACTGGCTCGCTGGATTGGCTAGGTCGACCCTACTAGAATAGAACTGACTTTGCGGTAACTGCTGACCAGCGGCCCTGGCGCGGTCCGCTGCCTACAAGCTCGAATCATCGATGCTTGCTGGAAACTAACGGCGGAACGAACGTACGACGATCCATAGGGCCTGGCAGAATGTGCGCATGCAAAGTAGAATGGACACGAGGAACAGGGTAGTGCGCTGCAGCGTACCGAGCCGAGGGCCAGGCATAGAGACGGTCCGGCCGTGCTCTCGGTCTACCCAACCCGCCAAAGGAAACCAGCCAAATCCGTCGTTTGTTTGCCCATCGATTCGTCCACGTCAGAACCCCAGGGCTGTGCGAACCCGACCGTTTCTATCGCGCTCCGTCGCCTGAGGCTGATCGAGGAAATGGACGCGTTCCATGAACGTTTCCCCTCTCTCCTATCCGCTAGACGGCCAGTCTCTTTTATTAGTCTCGAACGATGTTTGGAGATTTACTTACCGGCGATGGGGAAACGAACGATTCGACAAACGATCCGACGAATAACTGGAAATGGTACGTCGAGATAATTTCTGTATTTAGGCTCTTGTCGATCGACTAAAGAATTTAATGTTCCGGTAGTTTTCGCGAGTGAAAGGGAAGAGAGAAGAGAGTGGGGAAAAAAACACGAGGGATGCGGCGTTTAAAGTAGATTTCCCTTTCATCGGTTCCCTCGATTTCTACGCAACGATTCCGCTTTGTCCCATTGAAAACAGGAAGTTGGCGTATTAACGATCAAAGGGACAGAGAATCGGAAACGTAGAACGGTTACGCGTTTTATTTTTCATTCGCAACACAGCTAAACGTTTGAGAGCCTGTTGCCGTCGACGCGACGATGGGGAATTAGTGTTAACGACGTTAAAATATCGGACAAACGATCCTCGTTAAAAAGTTTGAATTAAAATAAATCCTTTTAGCTCGACTGGACAGGTCTGATCGGAACGAAGTGTATCTCTTCCCTTGCAGCGAGGTTTCAGGCTTGCCTTCTTACGCCAGAGGCAATGGGCTTTGCCCTTACGTTTAACTTGACAAAAAATCTAATTAGAAGTGGATTAAAATTTAATCACTGGCTGAAGGAAGTTATCCCAGGCGCTATCGGTGGGTGGTGTCCGCTCTGTTTAATTGCACCCTACCTGTACCCTTCTCCGTCTTTATCCGAGCTTCGCAATGCCTATCTCCTTTTGCAGTTCCATTCCTTTTCTTTTCTTTCTTTCTTCTGCGAACAGTTCGTCCACTCTTCGATCGTTGGCTCGAGCGACAGCTTACTTTGCGTAGACGTTAAACTTTGTCATTTAATCTATCCTCCTTTGCTGTCCGGGTTGCTGCACCTCGAACATAGTCGATGACAAGTTTCTATTCTTTGCAGAACAAATCCGTTCCCGCCCTTACTTCTCTCTCTCTCTCTCTCTCTCTGTTCGACGTTTTCATGAACGATGTATTCGCTCGAAACCATTTTCATCGTTGATCGGTCGATTGAAAAGAATCGTTGACGATATAGCTTTCAAAAATTCATGGAAAAGTTTATCGGCGACGTGTAATCACGATCGCACGACACTTCGTTAGCGTTCAGCAGGCTCGCGACCGATTCGTTGTAATTTCACTCGATTCGAGTGCGGCATCGGTTGCTGGGAATCGTATTTCGGTATCAATGATACACGATGATTCGTTAATCTGTGCACAAATTACCATCTCCTACACACGCCTCAGCCATCCTCTCCTCGGATTTTTGTAACGAGCTTGTTTGTACGTTTAACGCGTATATTGACTCGCGTAGAGCGGAATCAACAGTTATGGCGCGATTGCTTTCTCCCCGGGGCTTTTCCCCGGAGCTTTTTACGGTTAGTAACGTTTATGCACAGAGCATTGACAAACGAAAAACACATGCACGGTGTATATGGTAACCACGTTAAAGTCGTCGATCGAACGCGCTACTTCGAAACAGCGAACTCTATGACTCGCGAGCGTTATAAAATCCCCAAGTTGTACGTGCCATCGAACGATCGTTCCGATTTTACGTGGCTCGAGCTTTTCGTTTCAAATTCTACAAGAGCGCCTTAAGAAGAACGATAGAAGCCCTCGACGACACGATGCCACGTATTTCCAGCCGAATTTCCTCGAGTTCGTTTCATGGATACTGGTGGCGGCGTCTCATTCAGCCCCAAATTCTTCCTGCGTTTCGAGGTCGCTGCGACACGAGGGAAAAATCGCAAGACCATGTAACCGGAGGCGAAGCGGGGCTCGGATCCTCGTTACTCGACTTCGTAGACTCGTTTGTTGTAGCTCGAAAGCCGGTTGCGATACGTTGCATGCACGCTGCGTAGGATTGTATCTTAGGAAGCAAGTCCGCGCCATCCGGCCGTCGGGAACGTGGATAGATTGCGGGTGGGAATAGGCGAAGAAAGGACGGAGAAGAAAGTACAAAAGGAAAAATAAAGGAAAGGAAACAGTCGCGCTCGCTAGCTTTGTCTGTCAGATAAGAGATTTAACCTCCTTCGTAGGCTCGGTCCGTTTCTTACTTCCGTCTGACCTCGATGAGCACGAAACGACTTGCCGGGGGCGAGATGGCCTCGTTACGTTGCGATGATGCAACGAATGCATTGCCCGTTTTGACCTGGCGGAGAGTCTTTTTCTTCCTTTGCCGGCTCGTATACCGAGGCCGCGGAAAAAGAAAAAAGAAAATGAAAGAACGGAAGAGAAAAAAGGAGGGAAAGAAGAAACAGAAAATACACCGTTGCCCACGCGTCGCACCTACGCTTCTCGAGAGGAAGTGGCGGCGATTCGATCACAGGTTGGGCCTCGAAGGCGCCAGCGTAAGTGGCGGCGACACATTTACGTGGAAAGAGTGGACTTTAACCTCGTATCGAACTCGGTTTCTTCCATTCTTCTTTACCTCGGGAAGTTGCTCGACATTGTAGAACAAAGTCGTACGCACGGCTGGAATATACGTTGAAAGGAGGGCGAAAGCTCCACAGCTACGTTCTCGCCACCACACCGTGCGAAAAGTTCGATTTAAATGTTCTGCTTTAATCTTCTGCTCTCGTTTCATAGAATAATACGAGTATCTGTCTCGTGTTATGGTATCGTACCTTTTAACTTCTGTATGTCTTATCCTGCAAAACGCAGTTTCCAGTTTCCTTCAGTTTGGGATCAACGTGTACTTCAAACTATATATAACCAACTTTCTTAGCCAACCTGTGAAAGTGTCGGCTTGAGAACAGATTTTCCGAGTAAGTAGATCAAGAGCGTATCCATACAGACATCGCCAGACTCGAGGAGAATCTCATCTCGGCACGTGGGCCAGCCCGTATCAGATAACGCGAGAATAATTGAAGAGAAGATTAGATTCTGCTCAGGACCCCGCGGCTACATTTGACTGGGAGACTTACACGTGGTCCGTGCTCGGCCTCTAGGAAAAAGATGACCTCGTTAGAGCGTTTGGTCTGGCTAACGGCACGAGAACCACGATGCGTCGAGCTTTCCGATGCGGCCAGTCGCTAACCGTTCCTAGCCATCGTTGGATTCCTCGTGGGGAAACCTCGTTGGGTAATGGAGGGTTGGCCGCCTCGACCTGCACCATCAAAGATTCACTGGCTCTCGCACGCGTCTCTGTGGCGCGGCCACAACCTCGCGCCGACCCTAAATCCGGCGGACCCCCTTGCCTCGTATTTCGCAACCAAACCTAATGTAACCAGCCTCCGTTATTATATACTTGTCACCGAACCAACTTCCATATTGCCTCGCCCTTCTTAACGCGAGCCCTTCCAAGTTTCCAAGTTCCACGCGCTATTACGCTGCCGTGAACCTTTATAAACTAAGTTATCCATTAAATCAGCGACACATAATCGATACGAGTGATTATTTAGAGACATCGAATATATTCGATGGTCGGTGTCGTATGGTCGCGTTAGGAAAGTTAATCAGATGCAAACGAAATATCTACGGGTCAGAAACGAATCAGAGTCGGAAGTCGATCTATTATCGCTTGTAATATTAGCCCTGAAATGGAACTGATACTACCGTAATCAGACCTTGTCGTGTCGTATAATAATTCTAATGAAACGAGAGAGGGATCGAGGACCCGCAAGACGAATGTACAAGGAAGGGCAATTAATCGATCAGCCCGAACCCTGCGTGCTGACCAAGTGTCCCTCGAGCTAGCCGATTTTTGATGTTTGGCGATGTCGTTTTTAGTAGACGCCGATAATCCGCTTTGAGATCCTTTTTTCTTGTTTCCATGAAATAGATGACAAGGGTCTTCTCGAAATGATAGGCTCTCGGTCTCGATCGACTCGATCGAGACGGCGGTAGTCTAAGGAAAGTATTTTATGGAAACGATGATTTATGACACGAACGTTTCTATATTGGATACCAAGTATCGAATCGCGCATCGAGATTGATAAATTTGCCCCCCAGTGTTCTCGTTCTTTTTTATTTCGGCAGTATCAGCTGGTTCGTTGCGTGGCTGATCGTTGAGAAAGCCGCAAAATCGACCGCGAGTACCATTTCTTGCGAATGTAAATAGCTCGGAGCTGGGAACATGCACGAGCCTCGAAATTTACATCCTCGAGGAAACATATCTGTATGCGGTATAGATTTTTCTTCCGGTGTACTCGAACGAGAAACTAGACTGTATCTCTCGCAGACATATTAAATCTATATTCTTTGTTTCGATGCAACGTCCGCAATTTCTCTTTTACATTTTCACCATGGTTCCTTTCCTGTTATTCTCGCTCCTGTAGTATCAACGATATTTTTTTTCTATAGGAATATTCAACGTTCCGTACCATCCAAAAATACAAATTTCAATGTACACCGTAGCTATCTGTTTTGAAATCGCGTATAGCATCGCGGTACTTTACCCTTACAAATCAAACCGTCGCGGTGTCGACCATTTGCTCTTCGCAAATATCTGCTTACAGTATCGTTGTAATCTTCGAAATCTCGCGAGAACACGCGCAAACAAAAGAGTGAATAAATCCAGAGAATTCGTCAAGGCTTAGATTTATTTGCTAGGGAAAAAAAACGCTTGTTTTATTTGACCAGATTCGGGATTGGTTGTTTCGCGATCAGAAATTTTACAAAGAGAAACTGCCGCGAATCGCGTGACGTGATTTCGTATCGATCCGACCAGTTTCGGGGCATTGTTCCTCTAATCCCAAATCAAAAATTCTAGCGTCGTTTTCCAGCCGCTTTCGCGAAAACCTCTGTACGATCGGTCTGACCAGACGCAGCCACGTTCTACTTGGGCGTTAATTCGATGCAAGAATGAAGACGGAAACGATTCGACTTGAATCGAGGGGGAGGAGACGGGAGAGGAGGGATCAGAACGATCCTTCGAAGTGTCTTTCCTAACTACCTGCGACGAATTAAGGGAGGCCGAGTGAAATTAAAAGAGTAGCGAGAAAGTCGAGGGGTTCAGCACGTTCCAATTATTTGCACGAGCCGTGCACGAGGGCCAACCATGGTGCCGACTTCCTTTTTTTCTTCTTCTCTTCTTTATTTCCCTGGCTCGACTCTCCTGCCTTCGGCCGGGCTCGTTTTCTTTCTCGAACTTGCGACACGATAAGGGACCCATCCCACTGGGGATTATTTTGGATTACTTTTTGCATGGACTTTCGCAACCGGGAGGCGGGGGGGGGGCAGAACGCGCGGAACTCAATACGTCGCATAAACTGTGCGGGGATCCTGTGGACGAAGGGGGAGGAGAAGCAAAGGGATGCGGGCTGGTTGGAATTTAATTTCATTAGCCAACGAATTTCTTAGGAAATCGCGTGTGTGGTGGCTGATGTAAATTCTCCGGCACGACAGAGAAATGTAACGTTGTCTGTGACAAAAAACGAGATGACGAATGGAGGAAGGTAAACGAAGGATGAAGGATGAGCCGCCGTATGAAAGTAGAGAGCCGATGAAAAACAAATAATCAAGGAGAAAATAAATTTAACGTCCTTTAAGAGAACATCGTAACGATATCGATCTAGAAGGGAAGGTTTCAGGTTATTGGTTCGTCGAAACGTCTCTATAAAGTCAAACGATGAAAATAATAATTATCTGGTTGCTCGGCGACTTTACCACTGGTTCTGTTTATTTTGTGTTTTCACTCGATTCCACTGAAACGGTGGTTGGAAATAATTCGCTAAATCGGGCCAACATGTCGGAAACAGTGTTCGAAAAAGGAAAACGGAATTACAGAGGAATCGGAGTGTAACCACTTTTGCTCGCTGAACCGTTTCTCTCCTTTTGGCCGTTAAAAGTCACTGTTTCGAGAAGGCAAGGTTCTCGACTGTTGGAGAATAGTCGCGCAGGTACTTGGGACGATCGTGTAGATCCCGTGTCATGAGCGAAAGCGAGAGAACTCGACCAATCATTGGGGCAGTTCTTCTCTAGACGCTGGTAAACGAGAGTTTGATATCGACGAGATTCGAAAACGAGCGTGATAAAACTTGCGAGAAATCTTCGCCGCGTAATGCCGCGTTAAACGTGGGAAATTCGCCAAATCCTTGCATACGATTTTTGGATGCTTAGTCGGTCTCGGATGAACCAAATTTGTCAAATTATTTCTTAAGAACGAAAATAATAGTAGGACGAGAGATACGAGCGAGCTTGTGACACGGGCTCGGATTGAACGATAGCAACGTTTCCACAAAGTTATCCGTACTAACCAGACATCGGCTCGTGGCGGATAAATGACAGCCTGTTAGCCGGCAAAAGACTCGAGACGAGGGTGGCTCCCGGGGGTAAATGAGTGCTAGCCGGTTCGAGAGTGCGAGGGTCAGAGGGGGTTACAAACGATCGGGCGAATCGCTCGCATTAGTCTTAGTCAGAATCAGAGATAAAGCAAATGAGGGATAACGGTACGAAAAACATTGACCCATCAGTGGCCGGCTGGATTATTCAACAGCTGCAACTCGGCTGAATAATCAGCATGCCTCCGCGGAGCCGTCTATTACGGGTCAAAAAGCGTAATAATCGATAATTAAAGGGACGTTAAAATCGGGGGTGAGCGACGTGCGTGTCACTCCCGAATGAAAGCGGCGGTGTCCGCGTGAAAACGCTTCGCGTTTCGCTCGCGGTGAATAGCGTGCAAGCGTCGAGGTGTACGCGATGACGACAGCAAAACCGGCACACTCCAGAGGAATATCAATCATCGTCATCAACGAAATCGCTGTCTCGTGAGTAATAGTATTAAGTACGTCGCGATCTCCTCTTTCGCGACGCTAAGATATAACACGATGGGACTTAATAAATTGAACTCGCGTTCCGTCGTTTTTCACTTCGACGACGCGATTTTTCTCTTCGACTCCGGCCAACCATATTTACGATTCAGATGGTAAATGGAATCGAAGATTCTACGAGCGTTCCCCACTGCCAAGTTGTGTTTTCCGAAACGACTACAACTTTGGACCGTGTTTATCATGTTTCTACCGGAGGAGGAACGAGCAACGATCTTCGATGTTTGCGATTGCAGAGAAAGGGCTGCGGTCGTAATTCGTTCGAGACAAAGTACCTCGGCCTACCCCTGCAGGAGCAAGGAGGTGTGCGGGTAAACGGATCGTCGGCGGACGGCCCATCAATTCGAACCACTCCGCAAATAACGTCATAAGATAGACCATCGGGGACATTCTTCGGCGCGTTATATACCGGGTGTATAAAATATGAAGGGGAGCCTGAAAACGACCGGCATTCTCGTACAATAACATTCGCGGATCTTTCGGAGCACGCCTCCCTCGACGATCCAGTGGCAAGCAGGCTCGTCTGAGGGAACAAGCACGGGGAAAGGGGAAGAGAAAATAGCGGAGGTGAGCTATCGGCGATTCCCGGACATAAATCGACGTGTACTTACCGAATTGCTTCCGAATCGTTCCTTTATATCCCGTTCTCCCCGCAAACGTATCCTCCAGCTCTTCTCTCCTCTATCTATGCTGCTCCTCGAGATCCTGCGATCCGTTGTAGACACGAACGACTACACGTACGGTTACATGGTCGCTCCTTGTCGCGGATTAGCCCGATCGATCTGTCAAATCGCTCTCACGTCGTTTTCACCCATACTCTTCCAAACGAAGCGTTCGCTCGCTTGTTTGGACAGATATTTTCAAGATGATAGCACGAGGATACGGGATTCTTGGAAACTGGTTTCGCTGTACGATCTCGAATAGCCGACGAAAGAAATTGGATTCCGAAAAATATATCTTTCCTATCGGCCGGATCTTTATTATTCTTTTACTTATCCAGAAATCTCCAACGTCAAAAGCGATACGAAAGAATTCATTACGGCCGAACGATGCACAGGTATCGAGCCAAATCGAATCGAATCGGCATTCGCGCTGTACGGCCAAGTTAGTACGGCGGTTCAAAGGAATTTTTTTCCGGCCGCGGTTCGACTATCCGCTGGTCGTGAAGCATCGAATAGCAACATTGCGATCGCTTTGCAGGGGAACAGTGATTGATTCGTCCCTGGTAACTCGAAACGCAACCGGTGAACGTGTATATACGCATACCATCGCGAGGCAGACGCGGTCGCACGCTCAGAATTCCAGCCCCGTTGAAATGAAACTTCGCCGTGGCGTCGACATTCCCCCGGCGCCTTTATTAAATTGGAATTTAATTGCTCGGCCTCGGTGCTCCATTACATCGTGTGTATTCTCTGCGCCGATGCAAATCATACGATGCACGCGCGTGTCGCTTCATGCCACGCCACGCCACGCCATACCATGCTACCGCCTCTCTCGCAACGATAACTCTACACCGTGCACCGCGACTCGCATACCTCCTCGTTTACGCACTGATTTTTCTCGATTAACTACGTGTTTGCAGAGCATGGCTGAAACAAGGGTGGCCACGTGGCCCGATGAAAGCGGACATTTTTAATAAAATCTCCCGTCGTTCGCGATGCATTTCATTCTGCGACGGCAAATACGCGAAACAATGGACTACAATTGAACAAAGCGTCGACTAAATTACGAAAAAGTCTGCAGCGACTGCCCGCGCCCCCTTCACCCCTTTTTTTTACTTCTTCTATTTCATCTTTCTGTTATTTTTCTTCTTTTTTTTTACCGTTTCGCCGCTAGAATATTTTTAATCTAGTCGGGACGTGTTCATTAACTTTACAATTTCAACTATGCGTGTCTGTTCGCCCGACCTCCGAATGGTAGTAATCCATCCGATCTCGAAACAGTGGAAGCAGGAAATATCATACACTCGACGGCGTTGATTTACCGCGTTAATTAAGGAGCACGATAAACTTCACGTACAATTAACGGCCGACTGGAGTCTATCCACAATAGCTGTGACCGTCCTGGAAATTCTCTACCGGGGGCTTCCTCATTGTCCGGGCTTTCTGCGTCTAATAAGTGTAATAACGACAAGCAATGGGTTTCCAGTGTTTTGCTCGTTCCGGATCATTTGCGCAGTTACCTACCTTGTCCGAGACAGAAGGAAACTAGAAGACTCGACCGGCAGGAGAACTTACTCGAGTCATTGTGAAAAGAAGCCAGCCAATCTCGAGCTACGTGACGGCAGACTCTCGAACCTATCGTTCGTCCCGCCTCGCTCTTCTGTGTCGTCGATGAAAAACTGGCGGATCCCGTTTACGTCCACCCTGGCAGATCCTTTTCAGCGAGGTTACCGATGAAAAACACCGAGGAACTAGCCGAGAGGAACCGCTCGCTCCGGTCAGAAGGGAATTTCATTAACGACCTTATCCACCTACTTAAAAAAACATAGAACGTCTGAACGACGAGTCTGTGGATGAACCTAACGACCGAGGAAGAATAAGAGAGAAGGAGACGCAGAAGAGTAGAAAGACGAGGAGGAAGAACCGAGACGAACCAGAGGGAGAACGGGCCGACGTTACGGAGATTTTAAGGGAGGAACTCGACGAAAGAAAAGGAATTACAGGCGAACGTTCCGTAACGAGAACGGGGACCGAGGATTAGACAGCGATGAGCAATAGATAGCATATAGATAGTGGAACGCCGAGGGTAAGAAGAGAGAGAGAGAGAGACGAGGGTGGAATCTTTAGGGGAATAAGAGAAGGCGTAAGAGGTTTCGGATAGAGCGATATCTTGCCGAGTCTTGGAACGCAATCAACGCAGTTAGACGAACAGTTCATGGCGCGGAAACTCGGTAGTGCTACCGGTAACGGTTCTTAGAATCGCGAGTAGAACCTGCGAACTAGACGAGTCTGATATACGGTTAGGATTCGTTGGATCATCCAATACCTCGTAATCGATGCTTGAATCGCGTGTTCGTGTGTCGCGACGTCTTCGAGTCAAAGTGATTGCCGAGACCTATCTCCGATTCCCGAATTCCAGCCTGTCACAGGTAGATCAAACTTTTGATTGGAGCAAAGGTGCATATGTACTAGTCGCGTGTAGGATGTCGACGCTGTACACCGATCCTGGGAGTCTCTGGTATCTATCGACACGAGGCAAGATGCACTTGTTACGCACCTAGGTCAGATTACAATCGCGACGCTATTGACTTTCGAATACCTTATTCGCAATCGAGATCCAAGGGGTTTGTCTTTGGCTTCCTATTTCCAGTCACTCTTCGACATGGTAGGATACATCGCGTCGCAAGCGGTAGACGCGAAGGGAGAGATTGCTTGAATTGGCTGGATCGTGAGAATGTTGCGCGCGAATAGAAATTAAACAGAAATTGATATACGAGGTTCTTTCGTTCGAGGGGATCTTGCAAATGGGCGAGTTCGTCTTCGTGGAATGGAAGCAAATACGTCATTGTCCTATAACCGGTGCTCTTAAACGACTGCCAGGGGTGACGTAAAACGGCAGCTATTGCTGGCACGGTGACCCGAGGAAAAAGATGATTCATCCTGGAAAAATTCAAGCTTGCACATTTTCGAGCGCGTTCATGGCCGGGCCAGGATTGATGAGCTCGCGTCCACTGGTGGATCGCGCCACCGCGTGTGATCGACGGTCAGCTGCGGCTGAAGAGGAAAGCGCGATTTGATAAAGAGCGTCATTTTTATTTGCTCATCCAGCGATACGCTATTCCTCGCGCGAACACGCTCCTATCCCTACGTTCCGGATAACCCTGGCACGGTGTGATCCGTCGAGGTTACGAAAGATGGTAAATGCGTTGTCATCGATCCTCATTATCGTTCGTTTTAAGTCATCTTTCTAAGGCGTGAGATCGGAGAATATCTTACAAGGAATGGCTTCGAATGGAAGAAATTAAACGAATGAATTTTATTCCAATAAATATTTTATTTCAAACTTCGTTACGAGAAAATTACATATTCGGGGGTGAAATAATATTTTAACGAAATAAAATCGTAATCAACGCACATACGAACATACGTATGTATACGTGTGCAAGTACAAAGCGCGATCGAAGCAATTTAAAATGTGATTACACGTTTTTGTTTACCCGCGGATCTCGGGTACGCGATAGACGTAATTTATACGAATAAAAGTTGAAGCTTCGTCGCTGTGACGAACTTGCCGTGACAAGGTTCGGGCGTTTCATTTAGTAGATGAATTGCGCACCGGCGACTGCCCGCCATCATTATAAATCACGACATAATTACACGACCACCATGCCAGGGTGCAAGTGGTATCTCTTCTCTCTCTCTCTCCCTTTCTCTTTCTCTCTCTGTTGTTGCTACCCCTACTTACTCCAACCCTGTCTCGCTCCCATAGTCTCGGCACACTTGCGTACACGAGGGCTGGTGTACGTGCACCCCTCCCTCCCCCCCCGTATATAAATGTTTGCGGCATGTTGCGTTCAATGTATCTAACCTCAGTCGGTCGGAATTCTGTGGAGCAGCTTTAGCGTCTACTTCGCAACCCTGCGTCCCTTTTTCCCCCTTCGTCGCGGTGATTAATATTTGGTGGTATGTTGTTGTGTTCCGTACGCGTCCACGGACGAGCACATTTCTCAGCCGAACGCAAGATACACGAGGATTCCCGCAATCTTCCTAGAAATTTTTCTTTCTTAAACAATGGAAGACTTTCCTTTTCGGGCAGGACGGCGACAAAAATTCCTGCAAACCAAATTATTACGTTTATTCTGTAAGGTCGTACACGCTATTAAATATTTACGTTCATCCCCTGAAATTGTATTATGATATAAAATTGCAGGTACCTGGTGTTCCATGTTTCACCGTCCACGCGAATTCAACATTGTCGTTGTCGTCGTCGTCGTCGCGAAGTCAAACATTTCCTCGACCGCGTGTAATAACATTTACATACTTCTGCGTTGAAATTATCCCGTTTTCAGGTGCTCCGCCGTGTTCCGTCGCTTATGAATCGTCGTTCTCACCGACGCTGCGTACAGCCGAAAATCGCCGGTATCCTATCGATCAGCGAGTCCGCGGATTAACTCAAATAAAGGATCCATAACGAACAACGAATCCACCCACGTCGTGACATCTTACGCTCTCCCGATAAAACAAAATTCGCGCAACGAACACGCGAGTATCGCTATTTGTATGCGTATCTCGGCGATACTTGTCTCCGATAACGATCGTTCATCGTTCATCGAGTATCTCGCGTTCAACAAGCACGTTGGAACAGGAACCAGAGTCGCGTTCTTCCCGGTCAGAAGTATTTTCTCGATACACAAACCGGCTGCGTATCGAGCGATGGCGTTGGTCGTCGAAGTATCGTTAAGAATGACACCTTGTACCGGCGAGAAAGCTCGTTTTACTTTCTTTCGGTTGGTGACGATGAGTTGGTCGCTGTACAGCTACCTCGAGGGAGTGAACTACCTAACGCAGGTCCCGATGTACCTTGTTCCTGTGTATATCTTTCCGACGCGACGTGCCATGAAGATATTATTGGCACTTGGTCGGCTACCTCGTCGCGTACGTCCCTCTCGCTTCGTTTTGTCTGCGCGGAGTGTCCCAGTCGGCTCGGAGGTCGTACGTGTTCTGTAGCGATTCGACCCGCAGGGTATTCGAGCATACCGTGACATAACCGGTACCTGTACTGCCTATCGCGAAGCTACTGATCCGTAGAGGAATTCTAGCAGGTATATACTCGATGCTGAGATGACTGCGACCGCATCGTGGTCGCATCGCAATGAAACCGATCGCTCGTGGTTGTTTTCTTTGCTCGCGGACCTTGTCGAATATTCCGCCCTCTTTCTCTGCCGGATCACGATCTACGTACTCGAACGATTTATTGTATTATCCCGGGCTTCGGATGCTAATGCGGCCCGTAGGAAATTTTTATGTAAAGACCCCTTTCTCGTCGCTACGTTCTTCTCTCGTTGTACTCTCCACTCTGCTCTTGCTCGTACGTTTCCAGGATGCGAGTACGCGATGGGAGGTATCCTTATGGTTCGGTTCTCTGTAAAATCTTCTAGGCGGCGTAAAATCGTATCTTACATACCGTTTAATATCCACCGAGATTGTATACTCAATTTTCCGTGCAACTTCTGCGAAAGCGGAGATTATCTGTCTCTATGGTTCAGCCGAGATTTATGGATCCCGAGCTCAAGCGTGCTCGAATGACGTTTCAACATAATAGATACGTTTTGCCGTGGTTCATCGCTAACAAAAAAAAAAAGGTTATTCCGCCCTGGCTTTCGTCTCGAATAGAGCCATTACCGATTTGATTTCCGCTTTAAAAGAAGGATAGAAGTGCCTCTAAAAGCTTGGTCAGCCATAGCGCTTTCTCAGCCTTCTCCGCTGTTCTAGAATTCCGGTTAGACAAACGTCATAGCCAGCGGAGGGTCACTTAACTGCACGCGAATCATTTTTAACGTCATCGATGATCCTGCCATTGCTATTCTTCGTTGCCAACCACTCTGCGCACGACCCTCCACGGTCGATAATCGGTCTATTCGACGAGTAGAGTTTGATTCCGAACGTAGATACGTCGGATCACCGGTATGTAGGTCAGCGGTGCTTAAAATTACTCCAACGATCGTCAAGACGGAATCGAATATATCTATAACCAGTGTATATTTCCGAATTACCCTCTTCCGATTTTCCGTAGAGATTTCTACAGTGTCGAGTGAAAGAGGAAAGAGATATGTGTGTACTTTAAACCGTTTAAGGATATTGAGAACAACGATATACACTTTATCGCGTTATCCGAGATACCTAAATAAATTTGTAGGAATTGCATCGCGCGTACGATTCGAGATTACGGTAGCATCCCGTGTAACGACGTATGACGAACATACCGAGAGTTAACGTACCTCGTGATAGATACGTTACTCTGTCGAAGAAAGAGCATTCCTCTTCTATCGATCCAGCTTCCAAGGCGCGTAGCTTGCCCTCGACAAAAGATTTCTCTGAGCTTTCCCGTACGAGTGACGTACAGAAAATAAATATTGGCGGAAAAGCTGTGTTCGTTAATGGGCTACGGTTCCGTGGTGCTCGAGTTTGCCAGGAGGAAGCAAAGAATGCCATTTAAACGCGACAGTTAAGAGGAGTTAGATGGTCGTAGAAAGGAAGCGTCGCGAACGATGTTTGCACGGTTTACGAGCGATTCGCGGCGTGGGACTGTACGCTTTGTGGTCGGTTAATGTACCGGATTCCTAGTTCCGTTGATCCACAGCCTGACCCACTGGAATTTCGAGAAGGTTCTGCTTCTCAGACGCCAGCTACTCGGAAGCACTCCAGTGTCAGCCCACTAGAAACGATTCTGTTAGATGCGACGAGAATCGTTTCGGCCGACGCCAATGTCATGCCGCAATTTACGCGTGCCCGATGCGAAACTTTGTGTTATTGCTGCTGCGTAGGACGTCGTCAAATATTTGCCTTCCTCGAGTGTACTTCGTCTTTGGCAAATCTATATTCGTTTATAACGTATCTCTTAATTCATAAAAATAACCAACCATCTCGCATCGTAAATATTGATGCAGGCTGCTTCAAAAACTACCAAACGACCACTGCACGATTCAGAAGAGAGCAAGGCGGCCAACAGCCGAATTCGAACAGGACCATCCAAAATGGCACGATATAACGTAAAATAACACACTGCGCTCTTTCCCATGGTGTTGCTGGTAACCCTTTCGTCGATACGATCTCAAATCTTAAATAAGAAAACAGAAAATAACCGCACAATTTCTACACAAGAGTATTTAATAAGCGCTGTCTTCTGTGATTAAAATGATTGATTTCAAGTAGCAAACCGTGTTATCGTTCCGCAACGTTGCTCAACGTAGTACGGTGGTTGGAAGTAGCTAGATGAGCCGCTGGCTTCCGCGGTAATTTGCAGTCTTTGGTGTCTCTGTCGCCGAGGACTGGCCCGGAATGACCGGTAGCCTTAGTTCCCACCTATAGCCGACGCCACAAGAACATTAAGTTTGTGGGTTTCTGCGGGAAACCTTGAATACGCTCGGCTATAACTGACGAGCCGTGTACACTGGGTAATTGCCGAGATGCGGATATTACGATGGCCCTCGCTAATTACTTTCGCATTCCCGTTTCTGCAACGCGCATATTGCTTTCGCAACCGGCGAATAACGAGCCGAACTGAGAAAGAACTTGTTCCAGTAGCGTGTTCCTGCAATTCGCCCACACGTCTCGCAAGAACGATTATGTAATTTCATCGGGCCAACGATATTGTTTACAGCGAGTGGTTTCCTTCCTTCTGAATATCGAATCGCGTAATTACGCCTAGATATCTGTAGTTGACACTTTTACGTGCAGCAGTATAATTATCAGAAGTTTCTGTTCGTACACGCTTGATTAAAAAGCATCGATTCCGGTAATTCGAGGAACGAAGGTATCGTTTCTAATTAACCGAACATGTTGGTCGATTTGCGGTAATAGTACGTAGACTTTATAAATTAATGGCGATCTAACGACTAGAAGCGTCGTTTCTTAGGAAAGCAGCAGTCTATGAGGTGGAATTATCCGTTGGAAAGTTTACCACACACGTAGCATATCGTCATTTTCTTGGGAATTCAAAGACGAAGAATTTCTTGGATAACGAAACTGTTTCGTAAGATCAAACGATTAAAATCATTATAGATCCTTCCCTACGGGATTTTTTAATCGCAATATATTCCGTCGAAAAGTAAGTAACTATAACCTAATCGGACATTCCTCTTTTCTGTTTCAGGTAAGTTTCAAAGCATTTGTTCCGAACTGTGTTCCTACGAGAAGGCTATAATCTTCTTATCGTAATCGCTTGGCAAAGGTACGTTTTTCGTCTGATCGTAAGAAGTTTCGCAGTAACCAGCCGTGTACTCCATTTGTCTCTATCGATCATCGTGATTAGGCGGGAACTTGTTCCCCGGTTGGAACAGATGGAAACGCTCGGGGCGTCGCGAAACGGAGCTAGAACGAGCGGAAAGCTCCTCTTTCCTCGCCATACTTCATAAATTCGCGTCGGTGGAGCGCTATCCGGCGAGATCGTGCGTCGGATTGCGTGTAAATAAATAAAGTATGAAATAGTATCGGTGCCATCTCCGGTTCCTACGCCGGGTGGTGACCGCTCGACGATGCTGCCATTAATAACTGTAAGGAGCGGGGTGGACGGCCATTCACAGCTAAAACCAAAGGCTGAGAATGAGAGAAAAGGAGAAGTAGCCCCGGACAGCCGGCCTGGTGATCCTGCTATTAAACATATCATACCGCGTTCCGAAGGCAGGTCTCGTATGACGTAGCACGCACACCGTTCCCTTTCGAGGAATTCGGACGCACACCATCCTCGTGTGCTTTATGCTCATGCGAGAATGGACGACGCTGAAGGTAAACTCAGGTAGAGTACGCAACCCCTCTCCCTTTCTCTCGTTCCCTGTCTCAACCCCGAGAAAAATAATATTTTCGACGAGGCTCGTGAATTAAGGAAATACGACGAGGGCAGAAATCGGTCTCCGTGTGGCAAGCGTAATTAATCGTCGCCTGCGTTCAATCTTATATATTAGACGCGGCTACCCTATATCCCAAAATCTCGTGTTACCTACGGTTTATTGGGCGAGTCGCGATTCTTTACGAGGGCCCATCCGTGGATTTATCGTTATTACAGGAATGAGACAACGGGTTAACGAATCGAGGGTAACGATAATTGCGTATCGATTCGCGATCTGCCGGCGTATCGCGTCGTCGTGGTCGTGGACGCGTGACATTGTTACGATAGCGCGGTCGCTCTAAGCGGTGCGGCGGACGCGCGCCGCGCAACAAGTGCGGTCGGTGCGATACTTTGTGCAATTCACGAAGACGCATCGCTTCCCTCTGGGGGGTCCCTTATTCCGCTGCTGTTCGATCAATAATTAACGATCGCCGGCGATCGAACCGCTTCGAGCGGAATCTTTGATCCCTCTCGGCAATCCGATCGAATGCACGCTTTCGTATCTATGGTGGAGCGCGAAGTTCAGCAAGCTGTTAGCCAGACCGCCTCACTATCCCGGAGGCAACGTCGTATAGTGCGTTAAGGGCCGATAATATCGTCGATGCGGCCGGTAAACCGCGTACGTCGGCTTCTCGGTATTTTAATTTTCCTAGTCGTTAACTTTCCAGCACGTAGAAATTCATGGCGCCGTGGAACGCGTTCATCGTGCCTACTAATTACATCCTATCAACCGGACTCGGCGAGATATATTGGGCTGTTGAACGGGTTAGGGGAAAATTGTATAGAAGCATCGATTCACGTGTTCTCGAAGCTACTACCGTTAACGCGTCTCGCTGGGGTTAGCGGGGTGTTTGAGGTGCGTGTCGTAATCGAGTATAATGGGGTGGCGGCGTGTCTCGTTGCGATGGAAATTAGACGTACAAGGCCTCGGCACCTGTGACATTAGTTTATTACAGGGCAACGTCGTATAACGGCAGTCTTAGACAGATGTGTGACTCATTAACTCGACGAGGCTGATTCCTCGATCTGCTAGACACCGTTGATCGAATCTCAACGTTTTTTAAATGCTTCTTGGAAACAAGGATATTAATTACACACATTCGCGCTCCGTAATTGATCTTCTTCGAAGCGACTATCAGCGAGTATTGGCGGGAAAACAATTATCTTCGTTCCTCTGGAATAGAAACCCGTAAGCATTCGATAGATTCTCGGGCTATCGGGGCTGATGCTCGAGCAACCCTCGACGCCGCATCGTTTGCTTAAACTCGCGAGCGTGGAACCCGGATACGATGACGGGGAAAAGGGAGTCGCTGGGTGGTTCGAGAGAAACGAGCGTGCAGGCGGTCGAGCGTGGGGCAAGTTATTCGCGCTACGTACGCGGCATTCGAGCTCCCTGTGGCACGTAACGCGTATCGAACATGAGTAGTAGGTTGTTATCGCCCCACGTGGTGCACGGCGTATTTAACAACTCGTATTTGCCTTGGCACCGATCCGATCCCGAAGGTCTCCGGGTTTACACGAGGATCGCGCTTAAGGGATTAACACGCGAAGCCACGCGAGACGGCCAGCCCCACCGAATGACCCACACGGGAACGTGCAGAAAAAAAAAAAGAAAAAAAAAAATAAGCGGCCAGGCACACGGGCTCTTGGTCGATCGAGCTTGGCTTCTTATCTGTCGTTTGATCTTTCGTTCCGTGAACAAAGTCTTAACCGTTTGGATACAGTGGAGATTAGCCGCTTAAACTGTTTGCAACATCGTTCTTGATGTTTTCTTTTCACGCGAACTTAAGGTGGACGGTCATACGTTTTACGGCTATGTACAGATACGCAAGATATCCGCTACACGTACGAACAGCATCGAAGGCTAGATTGTTATTTTCACC
The DNA here is from genome assembly GCF_011952205.1 of Bombus bifarius. Classification (NCBI taxonomy): domain Eukaryota; kingdom Metazoa; phylum Arthropoda; class Insecta; order Hymenoptera; family Apidae; genus Bombus; species Bombus bifarius. The sequence goes on from NW_022884524.1 coordinate 94,197, forward strand.
GAGAAATACCTGAATCCGAGAAGCGCGATCCCATCTCTTAGTAGAGCGATAAATATGTTCAATGGACAAACGCGTATAGGATGCGATAATTACGAAACTGACTAGCCATGGTCGGCGTGACTCGATATATGAATACAATATCCGGTATGGAAAGTTCGCGAGCTCGCAACGGGACTGCCGTATAAAAATGATTTCTGCTCGCGCCGACTCCACGTACCTTCCGATACAATACGCGCGTCACGATTAGACGTATGACTCTGCAACTACTTATCCGTGGCGATAATATTATATCCATCCTGTGTGAGCAAGGTAGGACTCTCGCTGCGCAACCTAGCCGCCACATAACGCGTACGTACGGCGGGGCACACGAGCGCGTTCGCCTCCTCTCTCCGAGGCCTTCTCCGAGGCCTTCTCTGCTCTCTTTGCAGAACAGAGCGGAACGGAACATATAGATGTATAAATCAACCGGAGCACGTTGATAGAAGCAATAAAGAGTCGGGGAACAGGAATGGCAACGTGCTGGTCGGGAGGGGGGGGGGAAGGGCTGGGATAGGAAAAAGCAGAGGAAGGGGGTCGAAGGTGGAAGAAAACAAGGAAACCAAGGAACAGAGAACGGAGAGAAGGCGAAGAGAGGAGAGTAACAGGATGAACGAAGTTGGAACGATACGACGAGGGAAAGAGACTTATATTACGGCATGTGCAGTTCGAACGTTAGCCGAGGAATTCGGACGTAGGCTAAGATCTCCGTAGAGGGAGAGACGAGAGGTCCAGTGGGCGAGTCGAACAACGGCTGCCAAATTAATGGCACCCCTCGTCCCACATTTCTCGATTTCTCTGGCTACGAACCTCCGCGCCCTTTCTCTTCCACCTCTTCCCCCTTTTCACCAAAATCTTTTGCCCCTTGGCCCCCTGTTGTTATTTCCGTCGACGCGACCCCTCAGTCACTTACCTGCTGATACCGAAACAACCGTCGAATTACCGATAAATAACTGCTTATTGAAGTATGGTCCAACAATCCCGGCCGATGCATGTTGTGCGACATAGGTATCGATACGCCACGTTGTTTCTCCTAATTCGATCCGTGTGTTTCTACGCCCTGCAGCGTTTCGTTCGCGTTTCTCCGGAAAATTAAACGAAATATGAGGATAGATATCGAATTTTCCGAATCTCCTCGGCTTATTCTTATCCCATATATCATCGCAATTCTTAGAAATATACAACGCTGTTGCTGAAATTCATGGATATTCTGACTGGAATTTATATCTTATGTCTTATCCTATATTCTCTCCAAGTTTTCATCAACTCGGTAGCGAATGAATCGATCGTAGCGAGCATAAACCTCGACTGGCGCGACGACTTGCTGTCGCGGCAGTAGTCTTTGTACCGAGATAATGTTGTTGCCCGAAAGTATTTGCCAATGATGCATGGACAGCGAGTGCGCGTGGAATATATAGAGCCAACATGCTGCGTAGACATTATCTTATATATCGCCGTATCTCTGCTACGTATTCCGTCCTTTTTTCTACAGATATATGTATTTATACGTGTGCACACGTATTAGGATGTTGGCCTACACCCACACCGAAATCCCCTGCCCACGAATGTGTGGGCTTTGCTTTACACATATCGAGCTTGAGAAGTTTGGCGATCATAAAGAAAGATTCATGAGAACGATCGGTCTATTATCAGGCCGGCGAAGCAGGTTAAAGTTTTCGGCGCTTTGTAACATGACTTTTCTTTAATAGCCTGATAGCGGTTGGAATGCTTGTTGTTCGGAAGAAAACGATTTTTATATCAACGCTGCTCTGACTGGTCGCCAAACGGTTTTGGAAGCAAACTGTTCTCGAGATTCCATCTCTATTATGAAAGAAGATTCATCGTGCTCGAATCTAGAAACGAGAATTCAAGAGCTAGAGTAGTTTCAAACGAGATTTCTTGAATATTCCCTTTAAATTTTGCGCTGCGAATAATCCCCGTTTTAACCTCGATCGTCGCTTTATCCAAAGTACCCTCCGTTATTCAAGATAGGATTCATCCAACTACGAGGCACGATAGGTCGAGCGTCGTAACGCGCGCAAGAAGGGCAGGAAAGATGAGTCGATGTTTCACACTCCATCTCCTGCCACTGCTGTATCGTCTGTTCCTGGCTGTGGCGTTGGCCAACCGGTGTTGGATTCTCGGTACTCGCTCGCTTCTTTTTATTTCCACCTTGCCTTATCCTTTCGCGCGAGATCGCAGCGAAAGGCAGCCACCGCGAACGGATCATTTCCCGACAAAATAATTTATACTTGCGCGCCGAATGTGCCGCCAAACCATCCTATCGGACGACTTTCAAGAATTCAGTACGAGGATTTCAGGCGTTCCATTCGACGAACGTTTCGATCGAAATCTTTCCAAGTAATTACTACTTAAGTTTGTCGACCGTGAAATCTAGCTCGTCCGTTTTTCTTTAATTGCAAAATCCCATCGCTCTTATCGCGATAAGCGCAAACACTCTATTCCCTGTTTGTTAAAACGACGCAGGATACGTGGTTACGGGTATCGATCGATACATCGAATTACGGAGACAAGCTGAACGAGTGACGCATCCTGAACGTATTATCGAGTTTCGTATCTAGCTTATTATCGCGCGTCGATACAGCTCTCGATCGCGGATTCGTTGATTCGAACCTCGATTCGATTCATTCGCGGTTCGCTCGTCGAATTTGACGCGTAATCCTCGTCGAGGTTGACACGTTGAATACGAGAGACTCGATCGAGAAAAATTGTAATCAACGGGAGAGCCGGCTCGAATATCGCAGCAATCTTCGACACGAATAATTCGCAAGAGTCGAATACGATCTACTCGTTCTTTCACCGTAGCGTTCTTTTTCGTGGTCGTTTCGATGATCGAGCGAATCGATCGTCGATGCCGAGGTTTATGGCGATACACGAGCGAGTTTCCCTTCAGGGTCGCGACTTGGAACGTGAACAGAGAACTTTTAAATCGCGCAAACGTGATCGCACGGCAGGATTGCGAGCAAATAAGACGCGCGCTGCGTTCTACGTGAGCAGCAGTTCGAACATAGCTGCAAGGATCCCGGGAGAATCGGGCTCGAGGTTCGCGAGAGCATCCGTGGCGATGTCCATGCTTTGGAAATCAAGCAAATCCGAAGAAAATGAATTTCGATTCTAAGCGATTCTTTTTCGAGTCGAACGTATCGAATCGACGAGTAAATTCCATCGGGTTTCTATCCGGAGTCGATTGGAACTTTCAGACGATCTAACTTTTCGACTCGAGCGCTGGCGAGAATTATTTTTCGCCGAGAAATTCGTCGTTTAAATAAACCTGTAATCTCGGGGAGACGAGGAAAAGCGGCAGGTCGCGGCGTCTATCGATTTTGAATTTCAGATGAAATATTAAAATGCCGCCGAATGGTTCGATGTAAAATCCTAAGGGAATACGTTTCGAATTTATACGGATATTCCGGGAGAAAGAGAGAGCGCGATTTTTACTGTGAATTTTAATCGGGGACCACGGTGTCCTGATTGATATAAATCTGCAATCGCGCGTTATCATTCGCCACGGAATAATATCCCACTGATACGTTTTAGGGCAAATGAGATTTACGAGGGCGGCATTTAATATTTACAGCGACAGCCAACGCGTCGATCGAACTAAATCTGTCCGACATAGTAAAGCACATCCTCCGGTGTAATAAGCGCAGTTCATCACGCGACTAGTCAGATTCGATTCAAAAGCCATCATCGGGGGAAAAGCTGTTTTCCAGATCGACTTTAAAGGTTCATCCATAGAATTTCGGAGAATTTCGACGGCTCGTAGGAATCAAAATTATATATCAAATAGCCCAATTATCGGTCGTAACGTCCTATGATTCTTTGCCAATCGGTCGACTAGCTCTTCGAAACGATTCAGATAATTCAACTAAGGTGACGAACTGGCAATCTCCTCCGTTTATTTTCCTCCTTAGCTGTTTTCCTCGAGACTTGCTGGCAGATAAGTACAATTAAAATTAAAAAGTAATACCGGTTGCCCTGTTCTTCCCTTCTCCGTTCCTCTTTCCCACCCAGTTTCGTTCTGCTCCGTCTCATTAACGGTCCGAACAATGAAGGAGGCTACGGACTGCAATAAACACTTCTGAAATTGGTTATTTTCCTAGACGCCTTGACGAAGGTAATTATACGTCAACCGCAGAGATTACCATCGTTATGATTGCTCTTTGTTTTCGTACTTTCGCCTTTGCTCTTTTTCCTTCCATCTTGGCCTTTCTCCGCTCCCTTTGCAATTTCGTTTTGTCGTTTGCGTTTCCTACGTTTCTGATTTATTCGGTATAGACATCTCGTACAAGTTGTATCGATATTTTCGTCTTGATAATGAAATAAATAATCGAATTAATTTCCCCGTGGGAATATCGATAGCGTAATCATTTACGGGGTTTACGAACACCTTAGATATCTTTTGATCGATACGTTTTATTCGTGTCGTCGTTCCGTCTTCTCGAGAGCCGCTGATGCATTTACATTAATTATATCGGTGATTCGGACGCTCGACTTAAAACGAGCTGCGTATTTCGGCGATGGACGCGACAGGTGAATAAATCAAGATGACGTTGAGCGATCGGGACATAATATCGCATCGACTTTTTTAAGACAATGATCTTCGTAAACGTTTCTTTTTACATTATGCCTCGAAATTCGAATGTATTTACATTCATGGGATAGTACTTTAACACGTGCGATATATTTCGTGTGAATTTATAAATATTTATATATATATATATATGATCATTTATAAACATATAATAAATATATGTAGTTAATAATTATTATTAGATACGAGAATTATTAAAGGAATAAATTTATTTACATGTATGCGAAAATTTATATATTATCATCTTTTTACGTGTATACATTTTTCAGATGAAATCGTTCTATATTTATACTTTGACTTATTGATTTCTCATGACGTATTGACTTAACAATCTATTGAATATACGTAAATGTAAATATATTTAAACACACGAATGAATTATTTAAATATTTATTTAATTACCATCCGTTTCATTTATTTTCTTATTTGTTATTTCCAAACTTGGATCTCGCTATAGCAAATATTTCGAATATTTCGAATTCTCATTACCGTGACAGAGAAACTAGGATTGTTTTTCCTCTAAAGAGATATTTTTCTGCATAGACATTCAAACCGCAAATAACACTGCACATTACGTTTCTACGATTTATTCGCTTGTAAAGGCGCGACTAGCCGAGAACATTGAAAGAATCGTGTAAAAGACAAGCTGGTTCTCATTTGTGACGAAACGACTTACTGTGTCAGTCGATGATCGTTTGTCGTACTCCCGTAAAAGAGTAGAAACCTACGTAACGTGGCTCTTTGCGATAGAATTTGTTGCGCAAATCGCGATCGTTGACGGTGAGCCGCTTATTAAACTATTACCGTGACGTTATAATGCAGTAATTAGAATACGGAAAGAGAATGCCTGTGGCAACGGGCCACTTCCCCTCCCTTTTTCCCCAACTGCACGCCGTTTCCTCCCGATATTATTGTGCCGTTGCGACTGTACGCTACGTCACGGTAACAAGGTTCTTTATATTCAGTCCGTTTCGAAAAGTAGGTCCGCCCGACAGAGGCGTATAAAGGTAGAGCGGAGCGGCGAATAAATGCGTTTATTATGGCGACGGTACGCTTGAAGGCGATGACAATTTAAAATTAGAACCGCCCTCCTCTATGAAAGCTTAACTTCGCGAAAAGTAATTACACCGAGAAACCGGCTGGGGGCTATAAACGCGTGCTTCCATCGTGTCTTCGTGGTCGAGAGTCGGCTGCTCAAAGGAGATCGCGGCGTGTACTAGCGAAAAACGGACGAAAATCGCAACAAACACGAGCATCTATCGAGTGTTTAAAACGCACAGTGTACGTACGTACGTCGTTACGCATTTTTCCAAATCTCCACGGTATATCGAACTACACGCTTCGATACGCGATTCCCTTATCAGTTTACTAGCGAGTCACCGAGCTTGTCCTAACGAAGATAACGGCAAGCAGGAAAATATTTAGAAAGGGTAGCGTTCGTACGGTACGTCCGAGATTGGCCGAAGGACGCGAAGGCGATTCATTAGTAGCTCCGTAAAAATTAGGGAGCTGCCCCTGGCTCATTTGCAAAGCATCGTAGCTTCTCCTTGCCCGTACACCTTGCCCCTCCATCGTGGATCATTTGCGGCACGCAACAGCGTCAGGCTCCTTTGACTCGGTCTCGCGAAGACCCTCTCTAGCGTACGGTCTCGCGCGAGAATGAGGAACGGGCAACGAAGAAAAAGCGTCGCAAATACACACCAGCTAGGAACGAGCCTGCGCTCCGCCATGGAGGGACGAAGGTAACGCGCGCGCCGAGAGCCGATGGGAAACGGAGAAAGAGAGACGAGATGGAGGGCTCATCAGTTAATGGAGGCCGCAATTAATAACGCCGCAGTCGTTTATCACTCCGATCCGCGACTTATCCTCGTGGTGCTTCGTTGCCAACAGTCGGGGGTCTCTTCCACCCTCTCGTTTCTCCGAGGCGCGATCAACCGACTCCTTGATCCTACGACACTTCGCTCCCTAAAGCGGACAAACGGCTTCGTGAAACACCGGTTGGTTCCATGGAGTTGCCACCGGGTTGTGCCTTGGAACGCGTTTCCGTAATGCACTGCCGGGACTCCGATCGGGGAGGAAACTTAGTAGAGCGGAAGGCGAAATACAGGGCCGCGGAACGAGATAGGTCAATGGTAAGCCCGAAACAACGGCAGAGAACGTGGATATTAAACCAGCCAAATGTCGACTCGATGTGACATTATGTCGCCCATCGTAGTACATATACTCGCATCTGTCCGGAGAATTTTACGACGTGACACCGACACTTTGACGACAGAAGGGTACACGACGTTCGCCAGTTTTACGAACTTGGCGCTGGTTTACGGCGTGCGGCGGTGAAGCAAGCCCTCGATGCTGCGTTAGAATAGCAGAAGAAGAATACGCGCGCGCTATTAGACACGCAGGGACGTTCGACTGGTTCCATGCGTTGTACCCGCAGCAGCGAGGACGCGGGTACCATCGCAGGATCGAATTATTCAAATCTGATCGTGCTCGACTGCGAATCCGGGCAATTGAGTTTAACGTTTCACCAGCCGAGATGAGTCGAAGAGTAATATCGCTGCTGGATGCGAAATGTAGCGAATGAAACGGTGCGTGCGCGGATCTCGAGAAACATTGCCCGGGGCGGGATCTTTTGAGATGTCGGAGGCCGTAATATCCGGATTGCTGGCGAAATGGACGTTTAAAAGGTTCGAAATTGTTTGACCCCCCTGAACAGAGAACCGAATGTTCGGATTCCTATCGGATGAGAAGGAAGGAGGAAGATGGAAAACGTGAGACGAAAGGGGCCCTCGAGCGGGTTAAGAGCCGCGTGGAACGAAGGGCGAATGCGAAGAGGAATCGGGCTCTTCGCTAATTAAGCGATCGCATTGATTCGTAACGGAACGAGGCTTCGCATTTGCATGGCTGGCTACCGGCGCGTTGCCTCGATCGACTTCACCTTCGTGTTCCACTCTTAAGTGGTTACTACGGAGAGTTTAACGAACGATTTCACGAGAACCTCGGACTACGCCACTCGAGATACCGGGCGAGTGCGCATCAACCCGCCGTAGACACGAACATCGTTGGAAAATCGTCTCCGGGGGTCGTCGTAGTCGTCGTCGTAGACGTCGATCGAACCAACAACCGCACGAAACGAAGTAAGGACAAGGTGTAGCCAGTGGCTGGAGAACGGATCGTACGAATTATCGGTCGTTTAGCGGACGATACTCGGAGGATCCCATGCTGAAATCGAAGATTCGTGTTCGCTCGAGGTCACGAAACGAGTCAGGAGTCGCAGCTCTGGGCGCAGCCTACGTGGGTCGAACGACGAACGCCGTAATGCGAAACAATGATATTGATTAACGGGCAACGAGTTCGGGAACGTGGGGTTACCGCGTAGGCTCTACAGTTCCATGTTACGAATTCATTTCTGCCGTGTAAATCGTATATCGAGAATGCATTGTTGTCGGCCAGGGATTCTTCGTCTTGTTTGAGAGTTTCGTGTATCGCCATACATCGATACGTGGACAGGAACATCGGTATTACTTTCCATGGGTGTGTCGTTCATCGTTCACGATGTTTGAATACGATTTTTCTCGTCTCGATGTTGCAGAGGTAAACGTCAAGGATCAATGGGAGGACGAAAATGAAATTGTAGCCGGGTTCGTCGTAATAAGTCGGCGAAAGTGAAGGATACTTGACGTAAAGCGCGCGAATCAATTACGAGGTTCGAGACGGATGCAGCGAGCGCTCGTCTCTGAAAGGAGACACAAGTTTTCTGTTCGTAAACAGGTGCAGCCTGGCAAGAACCGAAAAGGATTTAATGGAGGCGGTGGAAAGTAGCGCGGCAGGAACTTGCAATTCAAGGGATCTACGTTCGGAACGGTCACGATAAGGATCGAGAGAGGCTACGTCGAGTTGGCCCGAATCAAAGTTTGCACATGCGGTGTTCCGGAAGTAGCACGGGCCAATCGCAAAGAGTTTCGATGCCCCGTTTTCGCGGATCGAGCAAAACTGCGAATGAAATCGACGTCTCTTCCAACATCGTTCTCCCCTGTTGCAACTTCGATTCTGTTCGACGTGCTGGGAATCGGAGACGTTTAAGTAGCGGAAGGAAGATCAAATTAAGAGCAAGCGGCAGGCAGACACGATGAAACATTGAAATTCTCCGTTCGTTGGCTAGTTCGATCAGTGTCAAAAGGTACGCGAACACCACGAAGCCGACGGGCGATCCGTGGCAATGCGGTTGCCGCTCAATTATCAATTAGTCACGTTCCACGGTGCTTATCAGTGTAAGAAGCTTTGATAGTGTTCCCCAGTGTTCGATCGTAGCTCGTTCGAGCGACGTCTCGGTCTTAGTCTTGGTCGCAGACTCATCCACTTTTTATCTAACCACGGCTTCTTTCGTCTCGGTCGTGCTGTTTTCACGCGGCTTCATCGATCTCTTTTTGCAGCTCGTCAAAGAAGAGACACAGCGGATCGTGATTTCGCAGCGTGTTGCGCGCTCCTCTCGCATATTGAGACATAAAATCGATAAGTTTTTGCGCGGCTTGCTTAACCCGTCCGTTTGAGCCCGTTTTCGAGCCAGGCAACGTGAAAGAAGGAGAAGACTCGTCGCGTCGCATCGCGGGACGATCGTATACCAGAAGCTGCGGGTATTTATGTGTCTGCGACGTCGATGCGAAAAGAAACTGCCCCGGGCACCGCGGCACTCGGTGTACACGTCAGGGATCGACGTTGGTAGAGAACAGAGCGGAGATCGAGCCGAGCGAGAGCAAGCTTTCACGTGCTGAAACTGGTTCCACGGAGCACCGAACAGGCATTATCTACGTCGGCGCTCGCACGATTTACGATTCGCGGACAAACTCTGGCATTATTGGCAAGAAAATACGAAGGACGCTTTCCACCGCTTGATTATCCACGGTTTTCAGGCAACGCGTGTGGGATTGACGAGTAGCGGCGTCGCGTGATCGATATCTGGAAACCGGCTCCGCGATTGTTTCCCAGGTATTGCGTTTAATAGCTGCCGGAATTCGGCGGTTATCAGTACAGATTGCATCACCGAATAACGACATTCGCGGAATAGAGGCAAAACTACCTATTTTCCAATATTGCAACACGCGGATAAGCAACTGAATTTAGATTCAAAGATATTTGCAAGTTTCAAAGCAGACATGAAAAGAATGATGAATTTACAACACTTAGCACATAACTACTGTTCACCACTCGATAAAAAAGGAAGGGAAAACAACGAACCTGAATTTTCGCACGCGTAGCACACGTACTTTTCGAGGGACGAAGATGAAGGCGGGCCCTTCGTCGGGGCGTCGTTTATCTCGTCGGATGTTTATATCCCGTTTCCCCCCTGACGTGCACAAGTGACACTCAACGGTGTTTAATAACCCGTCGGTACCGATTGGAAATTGATCTTCTCCCTTTCGCTCTTTTATATCTCCTCGTACCTTTCCCATTCTCCTCCTTTTTTCTTCTTCCAGCGCGGTGCTCCCTTGTTATCGACTCTCGCGCGTACGGATCATGAAATCGGGTGCTTGACTCCGATTCCAGAGATCGATCGCTGGAACGCCTCGTTTGTCCTTACAATCCCGAAAACAGGGGTGAAAAAAAAACAAATTGCCGTGAGAGGGAGGGAATCTGCTTAGTTTGCCACGCATCAACGAAAGAAGGAGAGAGAAAGGAAGGACGAAAGGAAGATATAGAATCACGTTGGTTGTTCCCTTGTACTTCGTGTTAATTCTAGGCTTCGCGTTCTCCGCTCGATACGCGCGAACAGAGAGATTAAAAGGAGAAAACGAGGAAAAGAGAAGATAGGTGAGGGTGCAAGGGTCGGGAGATGGGGTACGGGTGCAGAGAGAAAAAAAAAGAGAAGGAACGGTGAGGCACGAGGGAAGACGATCAGAGGAGGAGAGAGATCGGCTTTCATGCCAAGCGGCAGTAAATTTGCACCGTCGCGACGTGGAAGCGGGCGATTTCTTTTGCACCTCGCCCTTAATCTGCGCATCTGACTACCTAAATTGGCTTGAGCAAAGTTAATCTCGACAGCGTTATCAATTAGCCGTGCTGCAGATAACACACACGGGCTTCGAGACTCGAGTTCGATCGTTCGACGTGTTTTTATGTATTATACTATATATATCAAATTTTACGCATGCGTTCGTTCGATCTTCCATCGTCGATATCACGGGGGACACGTATCACGCGCTTACAATTTTAGTCATGCTAGACTCTATGCCTTTTGGTTCAATTTTTATCTCACGATACTATCTACGTAATATTATGAAATTATTTAAAAACAAGATGCTTATCTGTTCTACTAAACGTATTATATTCGTTCTATCTAATATCTGGGCAAAGGTAAAGCAAGCGGAGCCACTTTTTATTCAGCGTAGTTTGATCTCAACAACGGCTCGTATCCATCGCTGACCGCTTTTCGACGGTATCTCCGGCGAAGCAGCGGGGCCCGGCGTACAGGATAAGATACTGGCAAGACCAAAGTCGAAGAGAGGTGGTTCGGCTGGCTTCCTTAGTTCGCGACGCGACTCGGAGTACGGGTCGGAGAACGCAGTAAATATATTCTTATCTATCCGCCAAAAAGTTCAGCCGAGCCGCTAATTAAAGGTATAACCCTCGGACCGTCGCCCATCCCTCTGGCAGGCCACCACGGAATCTTCGGGTCGTTACGATCCGCCAGTAACCTGCGGGAAGTTCGAGGAAGCAGGGGAAAAGGAGGGAGGAACTGGTCTCGTTGTTTCGACTTCGTCTCCACTCTCAGAGAGTTAGAGAAATATATCGGTTAACACCTCGTGGCACGCGAAACGATTATCGAAATCAGCGAAACTCTGGTCGAATGGTCGCGACGTTTCACGACGGTTGCCGCGCATTCCAACGCAATCTCGGCCGGCGATCTTGCCGGAATAAATCTAGTTAGTTTCTTAGATTCGGCGCGGTACGTGGAAGTCCGAGGGGTATTAATTTCAAGGTGCGTCGCTGTTAGTCAGCTCGCGTTACGCTCGCAACGAATGGTAACCGCCGGTATTAATCGTTGTATCGCACGCGAAAAGGGGTTACCGAGCTGAACGCGAAATTAACGCGAGTCAATGCCGATTCTGCTTACCGATAAACTTGGACGATGGTTTTTTGCCTTGCGCTATCCACACGGGATCCGTGACTCGTGCACGTTTACGAGATAATGTTGGTCTCGCCGCAGTCGCGTTTCCACCCCGCGATAACATCTCGCATCACGTGTTAAATATCCGATTTATTGCCCCGTCCCTGCCTCTCGTTCGGACCCGTTGTGGAACCGCACGCGCGGCTACGAGAAACCAACCGGGGTAAGAAGAACGCGGGTGCTTTTGAAAGCGAAAATTCTTGCCGAGGAACGTGTCTTTTGTATAGTACGTATAAGGGGACGTTTAGTGGATGGGGCTGAAGTTATAGTTCTTGCCGGCCACGATTTTCGCGTGTTGGCTTCGCAATTCCGTTCACTGGTTAGGAAACAAGGGAAAACTCACGGTGTCGAATGAGCGCTACTTAACAACCGAACAACAAGCATAAAAGGAATATCTTGTATCGGCGAAACTCCGAAACCCGGCGGTAACTGTTTCGCGGCAACTGCAACCGTAACTCTATTCAAACTGCAGTTGCTGGAACAGCCCTCGGAGACTTATCGTACTTGAAAACTGACACTAATTAACCCACCGAGACCGTAGGCCGCGATAGTTAAACTATCTTCGTAGGTTGGCACGGCGAACGAAAATTATACCGCGGTCCAAGTTTCGTGTCTCTGGTGGTGAGAAGCGCGTGCTTGCCATTGTATTTATAGCCTCAAAAATTTCGTTATTCCTGCCCCTATTTCTTCCAACAATTTCATCGTAGATTCTTTGGAAATGTCGTTCAGAACGGAAATAACCACGATTATTAGGAATCGATCGCGGTTGACCGTACCGGTGATATTTCCGAATCGTTCGAGCCGCAAAGTACAATAGCTAAGTTAACGTGTTACTTGAACGTGATTTTTCCTTCGCCCTTCTCATCGATTAATTAGTTGCTAAACGGTTCGACCGAAGGCATTCGTGACAAATCGCAATTCGTAATACTCGAATGGATCCTCCGATGCTCCGAACGTGAACCAATAGTCTGTAAATTAATAAATCAAGGCATGCTCGTAGTCTGACGGAGCAGTTTCGTTTGTGCGACCTATAGCTTACAGCAATATCTAAAAATATAGTTACCTCCTGTGCATTTCACTTCTTCTGTCATTTGTGTCATTAATTAAGAATAATCTATTCATTAAAACCACTTATATCATCAGCGTTTTAAATTCACAATCAAACGCACTAAATCTATAATCACTAACACACTAAATCTACTAATCCTTGCATAAGTAATACTATTCTATTCCTATAATATATCATGCGAGCATTATAGATTGCCATATTCTTCGTTGCATTTATTCCTTTCTTATGAAAATAATTTTAACGCTCGAGCAACGTTCGACAAAGAATTCGACAAAGAGACGAACTCCGCCTTTGAACGAATAGCACCTCGCTTATCCCGTACACTCAAGTAACCAGATCGTCGTAAAATAGAAATCGGCTAATTAATTAGCGATTACGCGCGCAGCGTGACCGCTATCAATGGACTATCTCGCGGTCTGGCCGTTTCTATCGCTTAGCCGGATATTTGCCGCCGGTTTTACGCACTGTCTATCCGCGACGGTAACACGCGCGTCATGGATCGCGATTTAGCGAGCTCGGCCGTGCAGATAGTCGGCCATACGTTAAACGAGCCATTCTTACGCCGCGTATATATATATCTCTCTGGAATTGGAAGTGGCACAGGCTCGGTTGAGTGATCTACGAGCACTCGACACGCTCCGGGGCAACAAATGCGCTTCGCTACGATTTCACGGCGAGCGGTACATCGTACCGGCGACAGCTGCCTTTTCGTTTCCTCTTTACACGATCGTGGCTCGTTCGCAAGCGCGACCGACGAAATTCGCGTCGGATCCTGAATTCTATCGTCGTCACGTTGAATCAAAGTTTTTGTCGCAGACAATGGCAAGATAAAGAAAAGTGGACAACCGGGAAATGACAAGTTTTCTATCGTTTCTTGAAAAAAATCGCTCAACGATTGGCTCGATAAAATTATAAGTAGCACTATGAAAATCACTAGCACAGTCTCAGATTCGCGTACTTATCTTATCGGTATTTAGCTCAGGAATGTGTCATCTTAGGCACATTGAAGAAAAGTAACGTAAATCGCTAGATTAGGTCCACGCACATGGAATGTCGCGTAAAAAGGCTAGGATGTTGCAGTAGCAAACAATTATTTCTTGAATGTTCGTCGATTATTGCAGGAACGTGTCTCGAAACGTGCCAGCAGAATGTCATTCAGTTCGTTTTATTAGACTCCACCATTATCTAGTTAACGTTGGCTGACGGCACAAGCCCTATACTACTTACAACGCGCACATGATACAACACGTACAAAAATTCAATCTTTCTATGCCAAAATATGAAATTTTGCGAGCGTCTTCCCGGTAGAACGGTGTACCACGTATCCCTCGTTGAAATTGTTCCTCCATTCGACGTTCGTTATCACTCCACCGGGACTTCTTCGAATAACTCGAGCTGGTTGCGTGTCAGTGATCGCGATAGCGGAGAAATTAATTACCGGTGAGATGCATCGGCTCGCGGTCGGTCCAATAAAACAACGTTATCAAATGCGACGTTCGAGCCGCTCCCGGATAAGCTGCATCGCCGAGGCATCATCGGGCCTGGGCCAAAAAGATGATCGATTATTCAGAGAAGCCACTTTGCTGCCGGTACCCGTGACTGGCCTCAGAATCGTCGGCAGATAAGAATCGTCGATAAGAGGGCGCGCGTGAGACCGATTCGTCGATTGCTAGTGCTTCTATACTCTCTCTCTCTCTCTCTCTCTCTCTCCCTCTCTGCTCTCTCTCTCTCTCCATATATACCTGAGCTGTATCGAACGAATTCCGTTTTAATTGGCACGATTCCGGCAGCTTGTTTCCCGCTGGAATTCCTTCTGTCAAAATACTTAATCGTATGCATCGTAAAAGACCATGCGATTCGACATTCCTCCCGTATCGCTATTTACCAGTTTTTACTTATTTTACACTTAATTTTATCAGGAAAAGGTTTAGTCAACTCCCACGACCAAATATTTACGCGTACGGGTTGCGTATCCGTAACGACATTGTTAGTCGGAATGTACCTTTTCGCTTGGTTGCGTACGTCTATTGACAGTAGTTAATTGCCTGATATCTCCTTGTAAATAAGGTTATTGATCGAAGGAGACTCATTGTGCCATGATCACTTAACCACTTATTACTTAACCCTCTACATACACCTTGTGTAAATAACAGTGGAATGCATTTCGTTCAACCGGTAACATTGTCCAGTTGCTGTATCAAAAACTGTAGAAATTAAGATTGTTATACATATACGTATAACGTTATCGTTGCCGCGATTGTTTGACGAAACAATTTTCCGCGGCTCGCTGCGATCAATCGTAGGTACCTGTATGTCTAGCTTGGCGATAACAGTAACTCGTGATGGCAAAACAGCTTTTTCAGCCATCGTGCAATTTTAACGAGGTTCAAAAGTTCGAAAACGTTTCGCCGTTGATATTGCGCGATTTCGTGCAGGTCGAAAGTTATCGAGGGAGAGGGTTCGGTCGAGGGTAGCGTGACGCGGTGTCGTAAGGTTAAGCACCGAGTTCTGCCCCTCTTTGTCTCTCCCTTTCTCTTTCTTTTTCTTCGACTTTCCGGCTTTTGCCTTCATGCTTTTGCCTACTTTTCATTACACATAGTCGTCGCGTATCGCGCTGGGATCTCGCCGGGATTTTTGCATAACGCGATTACGGTCTTTTGGCGAGCGCGTGCTTTATTAACGTGCTGCATCGTCCGATCGTGCTCCGGCTACTTGGCCGCGACGCCTTCCGAACGAGCCAACTATCTCCTGCAGCGATCAGAATTGTGTGCGAACGGCGACGTGTGAGTTCCACACAGCGCGCGTTTCTCTCACCGAATATATACATAGCGCCCTACAAAAGCCACGCTCGGGGGATGTTATTATCGGCCACGCTAACTCACCGAGCTATTTGCTCCACAGAAAATTTCAGTGTTTTATTTCTTCGTGTCACAATCTGATCTTAAAAACGCCGCGCTCTTGTTATCGAAATTTGTTGCAGATTATACGTAGGTACCTCAAAATGGTAGGTTATGTAGGCTACTGGAGCGTAGATCAAATATTCGACGAGACGTTGTCGCATCTGTTTACAACGCGACACCGAAACCTTCGTGCGACAAGGATTACGGAGTTTCGTTTATTACGTTTCATTCGAGTTCAGCTCTTTCCAGATCGCTTATTTTCGACTTTTAGCCCGTTCCACGCTCATTCATTAAAACGTTTACAAGAACTCGAGCGATACACGAGCAGCAAGTTGTTCTTAATTCACTTATCCTCGTTCGTTACCACGCACACGGTCGCGTGCATATTTTACGTTTTTCGCTCGCACATGCGCGCGTATTGCACGATATCGTGTACGAGGGTAGAAGTACCTGCGGAAAATGTACGAGGGAAAGGGATATGCAAAAAAAGTTTCAATTATGCCAAGTAACGTAGGAAGAAAAACGATAAAGACGAAGTTCGGAGGAACGCGAGGAAATAGGCGAACGTGGTGTCGCCTGTTTCGATAATCTGTGCGCGCCGACGAGATAGTATTCTTATTTTTTTTACAATCCGAAGCTCGCGTGAAAATTTGGTGGGAGAATCGATAGGTGTAATCCTTGGAAAAAAGTATTTTTAATATTCCAGTAAAATTGACCGCAACTGAAATAGATTACTTTAGACATCTTTAAATATTTTTAATATACTATTTATCGAACTAAAAATATACGAGTTTGAACTTTAATTATAATTCGAATAGGAATATGTATTTAAAATTGAAATTTCTAATTCGATCTAAATAAATATTTCTAGTTGCTTTAGATAGTGTCTAGTTAAATATTTAATCAGAAATCGTGTATTTTTTACTGCTTCTTCAACTGCTCGATAAAATTGTATAATTTGAATCTTCTTCGCATAATTCACACATCGGTTATTCGGGCGTTCAAGTGTATGCTGCTCGTACTTGGATTCCGAGCCAGAACCGGTGTCCGCATTTTGTCAGATGGGGTTTACGCACCCATACTCACACACCAGCCTAATATTCTTTTCTACCGCTTGTCCAAGCGAGTTTACATTCATTCGGCAACGCACACGAGCGTTGGCGTGTAATGCCTAACATCGAATTACAACGACTGAAACGGGAGAAAAAGAAAGTGTCGACCGGAGTGGCGTGGTACTCGTCGACCGCTTCTTCACGTGTACGCGTACAATGTCATTACTTACGTATTATCCTCACATTGCACTTTCCTGCGACATTTAAACTCGGTTAATGGCCATTGAGCGAAACGTGAAATGCCCTCGCTCTCATTTGCCTTCTGCTCTACGGGTTATCTTCTACCAGCGTTTCGCCGCTGATCTTATAAGCGGTTGCTAGCAATTCTAGCGGATTATCGCGCTGAAATTAAGCGGTCCATTTTTCTATTCATTGAAAACATTGGAGAAAAGTAAAATTGCCATGTCTCTTAATAAACTCGAAACGAAATGATACTTTCTTTTGATAATTGTAATAGGACGTTGACGAATATACTTTCATCTCGTTGGGGTGCAAAAATTTTCTCTTAAAACGCGAAGGTTGCAGAAAAACGGCATAAATCATATTTTTTCACAGTTTAGGAATCCGATACTAATATTAAAAAATGCAAAAAAATTAATTTATTATATTTTTTCTGGACGATCTTCGTGCCAAAAACAAAGATCTACCTAGGATTAACCTCGCCATCAACGTCGGAATAAAGATCTTATTTCCTTGCCACCAAGAATACGATATACATATGTATAACATCCGTCAATGCTTCCGACGCGATTAACCATTTGCCATCGAATCGTTCAATCATCGACGATACAGGCCGCGCTTCTGGGACGTGTCGAATGCATCCTGGCGTCGGAAGTTCTCCTCTCGAGCCGAGACTCCCCCTCTAGTCGGGGGACTATTAATCTCCGCTGCTGGCCGATGTTATACGCTCCTTCTGAGAAGCTTCCTCAACACGCGTAGCCGAGGACGTGAGCACCGAGGACTGGAGCCGTTGGCACGATCGTGAACGTTATCGCGGAAGGTGTTCCGGATGCTTCTGGCGGCGTTGAATCGACGACAGGTGCACCGCTCGGCTGCAGAAGATGCTCGAGCAGCACGATGCATGCGTCTGGGTACTGTACGCTTCATTAACCGGCTTGTTTTCGTCCCCGTCGTGGTTGTATCGACGCAGTCACGTCCACGCTGCTCGAAGGCAGCCACGAAAACGAAGACGACGCACTCTTTTGTTCGCCAACCAGTGGATCAACGTTCCACCGTTAACCATCGCGAAAAAGCAGATCCGGCTGAACGACTATTCGGATCGTAATTGTCCTCGTTTATGCAAGACGACGTAATAAGAACCTCGATAGATCGCGGTGAAGTGATTTCAGGTTTCACGAACGCGTAGAATGATTCGGAGAATGCATTCATTGGTCGAACGTGTCGGTGAACCGATAGCAGAAGAAATGGCTGTAAGTTGCCTCGTTGAAAGAGGATATTTACGCGAGTATACGCGAGTTCTGGCGTTATATCCAGTAATAATTGACGCAGTAAATTAGCCGCGAGATGGGGACGGTAATAAATGCGTTCATAGAGCGTAAGGGAATAATAAATGCGTCTGGCGTCTTTATTAGCGATACGAACGGTGGAATAACTTCTTCTTAAGCAAAGGATTACAGTGCAGAGATTCTCGCAGTAGCAGCCAACGTTGTTTTCAATGAGAATCTCGACCGCGGTATATTTGAGATCGCTCTTTACCTTCCCTTTTTTACGCAACAAATTCTCAGCAGGAATACGTATACAGAGAAAGTTTGCGTCTCTTTAGAACGGTCCCTCTGTGCAACGAGTTTTTCTAATGAAACGAAAATACGCGGACTCGAGGGACGGAGCTGTGGAAAACGTGGGACAAGAAACGCGGAAAGAAAGCAAAGAGCGGTTCGTGTCGGTCACCGAACACCGTTGCCGGACCCATAGCTATTAGTCACCCATTCTCTTCCCCTTTTTCCCCGGGTGACTTCCGATTCTAGCTGCAATCACTACGTAACCCATCCTTCTAACCTCTCGCTTTCTCGCTTTTCTCGGTCCGCTTTCCCGGATAGATATAGCACCCCGCCTTTATCTCGTCCGCGTTACAGATTCCTCTTACGCGGCAATGGTTCGATTACTCTTACTACGCCGCTTACTATCTTATTCTCAAGCCGTTCCCCCTTTTCGCCTGTTCGTCATTTCGTACCGAAACGTTCCATCGATTCGCTCGCTCTCTTTTTCCACTCCGTCCCGCCTTGGGCTACTATTTTATTCCCGGGACAGTGTCTGCCTTCTACCGTTTCTTCGTTTCCTTAAGACGTTCTTCTTGCATTTCGCAGCGATCCTTTCGACAAAGCGTCGTGAAGATCGCGCGCCGTTCCCTCTTATCGACTCTCGAAATTGTCGCGAAAGTGCCGTTCGGAAGTTGGAAACGGCTAAGAAAAACCGGAACATTTCGTTGGAAACTTCTCCACCGAACGAATTACTCTCTTTCTTATTTCTTTATTCGCAATCCCATCTCGAGTGGATCTTTCGTTTCTTTAATTCTGCGCGGTACATGTTTTGACAATTTTACTGGGAAAAACTTCTCGAGGGAAACGCTGTAGGATATCCGCGCAACGACGCCGCATACTCGTTGAAAAATGAGTAGACGTCGCTACCGGACTCTAAGTACAAAAGGCGTCGTCGCGAAAATGTCACCGCAACCACGATGGTCTCGCGAATTTTCGCCGTCCAGCAGGAAGACCGAGCGGGAGTTCTTGGCGCGAAAACATCTTGCGTCAGAAGTTTTCCCGGTGAACCAGCTGCGGGTGCTGGTGGAGATCGTAGAGAATTGCGGGACCGAGGAAAGTGACATCCGCTGCTCGAGGCTTCCTCCGTGAAGCGTTATTCGCCAGCGCAGCGTCGAGAACGAAGCGGAAACGAAGTAGCTCGCGCGCCAAGAACATGACGGACAGACTTTCCCGAGTTTCTAAGCTCGCGCTGCGCACAGTCGTCGCTGAAAGTTCATTAGAAGCGGCCACTCCGTTCCTACAGTTTCTTTTTCTTGGAAGATACGCGGTTGAAACTTTGCAATCGTAACACGGAGTTTTATTATCAAACTTAACTTTGAAATGACAGGCCGACGCTTTTATTGCACGTCCGATGTAGAATATCTTACGTAGTCAGATGAACTTTAATCTACTTGCAAATACCGAACATTTTTTTCCATTTCTTACTTCTAGGATACACGATATCTTCTCCTACGTGTACATTACGATCTTGGTGTAATTTACCACCAATAATACAGGGTAATGATACTCGGAAGATATCCGGTCGTAATTAAACACGGCGAATCACCGGCCGTGAATCATTTACCTATAGCCGAGCTGAACGCGCGACGATACGGAGCGTGAGGAGGGACAAGCCGTACAAATTGCTATGCGTCAGGCGCAAAAGAAATCACGCGACCGCCCCTCGCGCACGCCAAGGGGTTAATTTGACGTGCGGCGACGACGTACAGGCATAGTGCGTTTTATTAATTTACGCGCCGGTGGCGCGATCGCGCGCGGTCTCCTCAAAGAGTCGCGGACGTTCCTTTCGTTCGTACGTCGGAATAATTTAGCGGCCGAGGCCGGGTCGGAGGCGAGTCAACGGCGTGTTAAATGCGCATCGGCGCACATCCTCGTGCTCGATGACTGCCTGCCGCGTTGTTCTTGTTATTATTTTATGCTTCTTCTGGTCGGTTACGCGGCAGCGTACAAGCTTTGCCGCGCGCACTCGAACCGCGTACACCTCGAGCAACTCGATTCGACGGCGGTTCGCTGCCCCCCCGTCGAGTTTCCACGTCCTCGTCTTCTCGTACACGCTCTTGCGCCACGTCGCATTCCTCCTTTCCGCTTTTGAACGGCCTGTTACTCTTCCACTAGCCTTCGCTACCCTGATCGCTGCCTCCTCGAATGTCGTTGCTCGAATTCACGACGCATAGGAAATATTCTATTTGTGACCCATGGAAACACGAGATCGCGACTACGTCCGCTGGCGACGTCTCCACGGTCCATCGTGTATGTACATATACATGTGTATAGATCGGCAGGATTGCAGCCACCAGCATGTACATCGTCTGCGGGCTGACACGCTTGCCACCGACCAGTCGATGTTTCTCGCTCTGTTGCTCGCCATGCGCTGGTCGCTTTGTTCCTCGTAATCTCCTTTGAGACTGGTTTCGGTGAGACGTAAGAACGTGGCTCACCTGTGGATTCGCGAAATACGATAAACAGGACCAAAAGGTGAAAGGTGTTTGCATCGAACACTGGAGATGGCGCGTTTCTTCGTACGTCTATTGAGAAACGAGGCAGAAATGTGACACTTTGTCGAGATGATGGAACAGCGATCGATCGTCGTACGATTTATCAGACAATCATAAAGCGAAATAAAACGGTGACTAGACATCTGGCGCAATAGCTTCTGGTACGGTTATTTCGCGAGGCAAACCCGAAGCGACGCATCGTCAAGATGCGCTGTCGATACGCGCGTTCCGCACGAAGGAACCATCTTCGCTCGCTTTCTCCCTCGTCATCTCCGTTGTTCATGCTAGCGGCGCACTTGACGCTTCTTCTGATCATCTAGTGCAACGGGTTGCTTGCCGCGTCCGTATACGTGGCGCATGGTAGTAACGTACTTGGAGGTTCTTCAGTTTTTGCGAGCATTGAAATTGTGCGGTCTGACGTGGCAGCGAGGCAAGACGAGAGTACACGAAGCCCCTCGTTAGTACACCTACCGCTGTCTAGTTTACGTAGCGAAATATGAAAAGCGGGGATAGTAGAATCAAGGAACCGGCTGGGTAAGCAAAGGGGCTGGCTTAACTTCTTCTCTCTGTTCTCTTTTGCGTTGCAATATCAGGTATTAGCATCATATACAATTTCCACCATCAATCATTTTCATCGATTTTCATACTTAGGCTTTCTATAATCCATCATTGACAAAATCTTCTCTAACAATTTACCGACTCGTAGCTTGTTTGCGCGCAAGCTACGTGAGAACTACATCTTCTCTTATGCGAAAATCGCTGATCGTGCTTGAAATAAATGCGCGATAAGAGACCTGGAACCGAATTCTTGTTATAGCACCCCGATTGTTACATCGTACCACGTTATAACCACATTTTAAATAAACGAGGTAATTCGATTGATTGAGAGATCGCCGTTGGAGCGAAAGCATTTGACCGATTGCTGCCATCGAAGATTCTTCGACTTCTGTGCCAGCGCGGGAAACGGTTTTCGTCTCGCGCCACTTGCTGGAAAACTAACGACGCTATTTCCACTCGATCTACCGCACTTCCTGCACTTATCCCCGGCCTTGGGACATTGCTTTCCCTCCTTTATTGACGAATCTTCTGAAAGAGATCATACGTAAGAGAATAAAGAGAAAGCGTTCGCACGAAACGCTGACCACGTCAGCTTCGATTGCGAATTTCTACGTTCGACGTCCGAAGGAGATGGTTTTATAGAGGACGAACCGCGAATTTCTAGATTCTCTTGTGTCCGAACGACACGGAGAAGGTCTTCGCGCTACAAAATAGGAACGTTTCTTGTCTGAGCTGTTCCGTGGAAAACGGGATGAGGTCAGGGAGAAACGTTTAGTTCTATTAATCACATTATCTTGGCTTCAAGGTTTTGTCATGCTACGCTCGCTAACCATGATTCGTCCCTGAATATCCTACTACAGATCCTACCGCTGAGAACGGTTTCCCCGTAGAATAATAGACGACTGGGATGTGTTTCTTACTCGCTGGTTATTTGTGCTTGAAATCAGCGCGGCTGGACTTTCATTAGAATCGCAAGTGGTAATTTACGATTGCAAATTATGGTACCAGCGTCCGCGCGAAATATGCCACAGTTTTAAGGAAACTGTAAACCGATTCTCGTAGTTCGATATGACAAAACTATTGCCTTGGCGAATTATAGTCGCTCTCGAGTTAATGGACGAAATACAATCGATAGCTGTTGAGGCTATTCGGTTTTAAACGCGGTCCAATTCTAACAACTTGAATATGCATTTACACGCTGTGGGCTATGCATAGAAGCCCGGAGACACATCTGACCATAGGGACCGAGTATATTTGTATTCATACGGAAGGACGAAGCTTCGAGGGTGTGCGTAAGTAGCCCGCGCAACTTAAGGAGTTTGCAGAAGGTGGAATCAGTAGCGAACCATGCTGCGGAAGAGACGGAACTCGGTTTGATATATGATTACAAGTTCTCCTGCCGCCTAGGAAGTGCGAACACAATCCAGTGTTCTTCCTTTCTCCCTCTTTCTCCTCTCACCTCCACTCTCCGCGTTTTCTTGATCTCTGCCATGAACGTAAGAAGCACCGTGACTTAAGACATACGAATGAATTCGTAGAATATTCGCCGAGCGCAAACGACGAAACCTTGGCTATACAGAGAACGCGAAGCGCACAAACTTTCTTTCCAGACGAACACGGTACCAGTTGTATATTTTCCTAATATGTCGTTCCACTTCCTCCGTCTTGTTTCCGACTTCCAACATTTTCAATACGTTTTGTCGTTGCAATTTCCTCGAGAGAAGATTGCTTCAGCGGCAAGCCTTCGAAGAGAACGTCGAATGTGGAATTTGGTCGAATCGAATCGACGATCGTCGTTCTTGTCAAACGACGAAGGAACAAATCGCGTCGAGCGGTTAACGATACGTCGACCAAGGGAGCCGTTGAACGCAGTAGCTACGTTTAGTGGGATACACGAGAATCGCGAATAATTCGCTTACCGTAGCGTCACTTAATCTCGCGCCGGTTCATTTGACACGATACGAAATTTCGGTGGCGGTCGGCCGAGGTGAAGGAATTACGGGAAACGTGGTGGTCCGTGTACAAGTTACACGCCCGAGGAAGTCGGCGTGCCGTGCAAGCTAAACTCAGCGAGCGAAACTAAACTAATTTGCCGAAACTTTTATTAATATGCAACTTGGTCGGAGGTTTCACCGGGCCAGGGATGGATAAACAAACGCGGAGATAACGTCTGGCCAGGTCGTGCGACTTTGTACGGGACACACGCGTGGGAGGAAAGAGAGAAGTGGGGAGACGTGGCAGGTGGGAATCTAGCTGGCGAGAGTCACCGGGAGCAACGCGTGTATACCGGTTTATCCATTACACCAGTTTATCCGGACGTGAAACAACGGTGTTGAAACAGCACGGTTCAGGCGGCGGGGCGCGAGATTCTCGGAAACGGGAACGAGACGAGAGCGAGGCTTACTCGTATCGAGGGTGTCGGTGTTCCTCGGGAATCACGGCGATAACTTGCATGTCAATGTTAACCTAGCCGAATGTCGGGGCCGATATCGTGTCGATCGTCTTGTCTATCGGTACACGGGTGTGCAGTATAACAGATTCGAAGGTTGGGGTGCGCGCGCGCATATGCACTGGACACCGATGGTTGTGCGTCGAACTCGTTCGGTGGCAAGATTGAGCGTGGTTGTCATTCCGGCCGGCATAAGATTAAGCGTGCATGTCGTTCGAATTTACAGAAGATCGATATCGGGTCGAAACAATGGTTTTACCAATGCAACGATATTAAGGCAACGACTCGGCTGAAATATCCTTAAGTATGGTCGAGCGAGCGGCGTACCGGAGTTGCGACCCTGGACGTCCTCTCGCGAGATTTATTAAGGACAACGAAAGTTTCGAGCACGGTATTAAACAGGTTGCATAAACCCGGCCGCGATTCGAATAATTAATTACGGGGGATGGATGAGTCATTTTTCACCGGGCGGAAGGCTCGCCGCGCTCCAGACGGAAGAGTTATCGGTTCCACGAAGTGGCTGCTGGTAGAAGCACACTTTCTTTTTCTTCCTCGCGCATCGCTCCAAACTCCCGTCCCTTTTCCACCGACTTTTTCAACCTAGCACGTCTCCCGTACGTACACAACGATATCAACGGTAATTAGTCTTCATTGTCCGCCGGTTGATTCGATTCTATTCGATTCACCGTCCACTCGCTCTGCCGGAGAAAGTCGAACGAGGGAGAGAATTCTCGAGTAAACACCGACGTATCCTCTTTCTTCTGTCGTTCTTGTATTCTGTCGTTCTCTTCCCACCGTGTCGCCTCGCGGCCTCCACCTCCTTTCTCTCTCCGTTGCTCTTCGGCTTTCCTTCGTCTTCCTCTTTCGCATCCTTCCCCTTCTTCGTCCGCACCATCCTCGTCCGTGGGTGTAAATCTGTCTCCGAGATTAAGTCCGAACCCTGAGTTGTATAAATTGAAGCCGATCTCCCTGCCGGGGCTCCGGAGTAGCTACTCGGCCACTTTATTTTCGTTTATTTGTTGTCGGCAAACATGCCCGGTCTTCCTCGCAGCGGCGAGCAACCAGCAACGACCAACGGCAGCGGCGTTTCGCTCGCACACGTTGCACCACCACCACGTACATCTCCGCGTCCACCCACGCTATTTTGTTCCGCGAATTGCGTGCATTCGTGTGTACGTGTTAGTTGGTGTGCGGAATTTCGCGCACGGGCAACCCTTACACATTTCCCCGTCTTTATTATGCAGGACGGTTTGCGGTTACGGATCTGTAAATGTACGCACTCGGCACGTACACGCGTGAATTTTCACCTGATCGTCGGGTCGTGTCTGTTGCACGGAATCGCGTGTACCACTGTACCAGGGATGGAAAAAAGGTCGCCATACAAATATCATATAGAATACTCGTACGAAAATAGCACGAGAATTCCGTGTGTTTCTGTTTTTTTAACGACTAAAAGAAATTTATGTTTCGTTGTATCCCTGCGTTGTGCACGTTCTACGAAAGTCTGTTCCGTTTCAATGAACTCGCTACCCACCGTACGTGCGCACCCGAGATCGCTTTATACGGCAGGGTGCATGCATTGAAGATTCTTTGCGAACGCGAGCATCTTGCGTACACGAGGGTAAGTCGATCACGTGCGCCGGAAAGAAGCACGAAGACGTTGTGTGCATCTATGTTTGAAAGGATCCTTTCTAGCTTTGAAGCGAGCGGAAAGTCCCGGCATTGTCTCGACGAGATTGGAACCCTTTGTTGTATAGTAATGGGAACATTAATATCGGTGAAAAACGGGAATTTTCACGGTGAAGGTTCGATGCGTCTCATCGGGAGCCGCGATGCGCGAGAACCGCGAGGGTATTTCGTTTGAAAAACTGTCGAGCGACGGTTGCAACTGAAAATTTACTCGTTTCCGCGATAGTCTCGCTATTTCATTTTTTATTATACCACGACCCGCCCCGCTTTATTGCTCCCAGATGTAACTGAAAGCCGCGCTTGTCCGCGCGTTATAGTTATAGCGCAGGTAATAACGACGTATAAATATCGCGTGTTCACCGACTGCGCGAAAACGAATTGCGCTCGTAAAGGGTTCGCCTCCGGCAGATGCGTGGATAAGAAGCAATTTTAAACGTTCCTCGATAACTTCCGTAGTCACGTTACGCGAACCTAGATGACAAGATGGTGAAATTCAAACTGCAGATATGCGTCATGAAATGATCGGCGCTAGAATTACGTAATTAAGGAAAAGATGGACTATACGTTGAGAAGAGAATATTTCAATTTTATGGAATAGGAATTAAAATCGAACAGGGCTCGCAAAGAAAGAGCAAAGGGAATAAAAGAAAAGTTTTAGTTTTACATCTCTAAAAATCTCTGATTTATCGAGAACTTAAATATCAGAGATTCGTACAAATCTTTTTTAGCAATCTTTATGAAAAGCGCAAAAACTCCCTCGGCCAAGAAATAACCAGAAACCAGAAAAGGGTTGTTTCAGGCTACTTTCCGTGCATTTCAGTCGCGTTTCGCTAGAGAAAAACGTCTATCGGACACGTGTGACCGGCGCCGTGCAGGCGTGTGTATCGAGCAATGCGAAGAATAGATCGCGCTGCAGGATGATATATATATCGCTGGTTGGGAAAAATGGTTGCGCCACTGGGGGAATAGGGAGAAAGCCGAAACACAGTTTACGCTTTGGTTGACGACGAATCGCCTTCGCTGGTTTCGGTTGGTTACCGACACGTTTGTCACCAGATGCAGTTGGTGTGTAAGCGCGATCGTTGCCCTTGCACCGCACTTCCGGGCAGAATGTGACTGAATTCGAGGCACGCGTCAGCCTCGACGATTTTTTCTTTCATATTTTCCTCGATTGCTGGACACCAGCGATCTCGTAAATTCTTTCGTGTCTGTGATAATGATTAATTTTTGCAATAGGAAATAACCTCTTAAAAGAGGATTTGACGTTGTCGATCGCTTCTCGATCTTCCTCCCTCGAAATTCGATTTACATTCCAAATATTCGAGAATAGGGCAGGAGAGTCACACATTTAATAAAATCAACGGCATTTCTTTTCTACTATTTCCATGGTTCGTAATAAAAACAAATTTTCGCGACCAGGCAACATTCCTCTGTATTTTCGTTGCACGAACATTCATCCAGCTTGAATTCTCTCCACGTCGATTTTACAACTGTCTTCCAGCGTGTAGGAAAGTCCGCTTCCTTCCATTCGACTTCAGTTTCTCCGCTGTCTTATATTTCCATCTTAAGGTCGCCGTATTCCAGAAACATTTTTCACCGGGGCTCGGCTAAAAGATTTTCAAAGAGGCGCCTGAGATGAAACGACAATAGGTTCGGTGATCGAGCGTCGTGTCATCAAAAATTCAACTTGTCACTCGCCAGGCGGTTGGATCAACGGTAACACGAAAAGAATCTTCGTCAGAATTGAGTGTCAGGTTGAAAATACATCTAGTACGAAGAAAAGACAATAAGTCGTTCGGCGTGCACGGCGTCTAAACGCGATTCCTTTCTTCTTTCTGCGAAACGTGGAAAGATTGGAGCTGCAATATACCAAACCGCCGTCGTTTGCCTTTCGTACGACCACCTCACACGGAGCACGGATTCCGTAATCTGGCAGATTTTATTTTCTCAAGGCGGACGATGGCGGTGGCGAACGCCGGTCTCGTCGACAGTTCGCGAACTCATATCTCACGGAGAGTCCGTTCCTGCGGAAACTTCGATATCCTCGAATATGGTGCGAGATCCTGGGTGACTTGGAGCGAGACCGAATTCTCCGTTTCCTTCCGCGCAAGACCTGTTCGCCTTCGATTCTCCATGACACCGACCGTTTCGCCGACGATAGAGATTCGGCTATTCGTCGTTTTTGCACCCTTCGAGTCAACACGATTCAGTCCACCTTCGTGCACCGTTGCTCTAACGAAGACAGATCGAAGCGTCGAATTCGATCGACCGTGATCACGTCATATGTCTGCTCTAATCGCCGCCATAGTTCCACATTGTACGACTCTTTCTTTGTTTCTTCGAGGACTTCGGAGAGCTGCCTCATTGCTCTTTCGTTCAATTAACTCTCCAAGTTCCTCGCATCTGTCGAAAAAAGGGAAAGGATTCGTTTTATTAATTCGCGGCAGCTGCGTAAGGAACTTCTTGTTCCCTCGAACAGCGAACATTCCGACAAATTATCGATCCTGACCTTTTGCGAATAAGAGAACGCGTCGTGCAGAAAAGCGTACTTGGTTGAAATAGTTTGAAACGGCAGAAATAGCTTAACAAACGCATGCAAATGGGACACGTACGTGAATAGGTACTCGGGCGTGTTGTATCGAGTGGATAAGTTTTGCTTGACAATAGACATTGTTCTCGAGTCGATAAGTGCGTGTTCCGTTCACTGTAAGCTTCTTCCATGGGTCTATAATTCGACAAAGAAAGAAGAAGCAACTTCTCTCGCAGATGAATCGTTATAACACACAAAGTACCGTTCAACGTGTATATAAAAAATGCAAACCAGTTTTATGAGAAGCGGAAAGACAAGGAGGAAAGAAACGATGTCGCTCGTGTCTCGTTGCTCTCTGTACTCTGTGTCGCTTATATGTTTATCGCAAACCGGTAGGATGACAGGAAGAAAAGTCGAGAGTCGTATCACGCCAGCGAAAACGGACTTATTTATCGTCCCCTTTCTCGAACTTTCGCGAAAGCGGATGCAGAAGCTTGAAAACGTATTCCGGAGAAAGAATACGTTTGATATATCGAAGCTTCCACGATTCGTCTGCATTCCATCGCAGCGCTGTACGTGAAAATACTAAAACTTGCTCGTGCTTGTTATCAACTTCATTCGCGCGGCAAATGGCCTTTTCGTCGTATCCTGTTTCGAACGGTATCGTTCGAACGATATCGAAGAAACTATTATCATAAAGCGACAGAATGTTTCAACCAATTCTGTCAAATTTATTTATCTTCAATTCGAACGATTAGGATGCCTTTAATCGCGGTAATATTCGGAAGAGAAAAATTTGATGGATTCCCATTTTCACGAATTTTCTAAAGGTCTGGAAACCCCGACGCTACGATTCAGAACAGAATCACGATTCCAGATCCCTAAAAATTCAACGACTTCTTTCCTCCGCGACAAATTTATTGCCGTCCATGCTTCCCTTCCGCGCTCTTCCACGAGATTTCATCGAAATCAGCACCTTTTCCGCTTTTTTCCTCGCTCACCCGACAAAGGTCCGGTCATAAGTCATTGCTCGACAAAAACTTGAAGTGTTATTGGTAGCGGCACAAAGCAGGTCCAGTAACTAAGCACGTCACTCGCGATCGTGGCGCGAAAACAGGTATCGCGGGACAATGGGCATTGTACTCGGATAGCCCGATAAATACATCGTCGACTGATTATGTTATAGAGTGTCGTGGAAGCGGTTCGCGAATCGTATTTGCCAGCTAAGTAGCTCGTTGCTCGATCGCGGGGAAAATCAGACCGTAACACGCGCGATAGCGAGAGGAAACAGACGCGGAGGAGCGTGAGTCCGATGCTTAGAGGAAGGTCGATAGAGAAGCTCGTTTATTCTTTCAGTCCAGTCGCCTATTGTTATTCGACCCCTTCGATACTGACCGTCCGTTCCATTCAAATGTAGCGTCTATCAATTGCAGGTAGACCTCGACCGATTGCCAATCGGTCGAATTCAAAGCGATTCGCAAAAGGGAAAACAGACTGGTGCCACGAGGGTCGGTGATAGGGGACTTTGGAAAAAGGCCCATTGACACCTCGATGAGATTGGACTGGATCGAAAGGTTGTAGTCAGGTGGAGGAAGGTGGGGGAGGGTATCGATTCGGATTTATTTGAACGGTTTTTAAACAGATTGTTGAGGTTATTAGATGTATAAACAGAGAAACGAGTGGATAAATTGTAAAGTAGAACATTTATTTTAATACAAAAGTATAAGTACAATTAGGAATATAATTTGAGCTGGTCCAGATCCTCGCTCTAGCAGTGTTACCCTGTAACTGAAAAACACCGAAGCCATAATCGCCTGTCAACTGTCTATGGTCTGCCTTCGTTCCAGTCTATTGTCTATACGCTGTCGATGGATTCAGTGCCTGAGAAAACTAAAAAAACCAGATGTAGAGTCTTCTTAGAAGCGGTGACCACTTTAACACAGATGATACGAAATGAACGAAATAGAGAACGACTTTCGTCGCCTATTGATTTTTTTATGTTTTACAATTTACTCCGGCGTATTTTTTATCATCCGTATACCTTCTCACATGCTCGTTAGATATATACCGTCGTTATTTCGTACGAGTATGATTATTTAATTTTGTTTTCTTTGAGAAAACGAATACTCGAGTGCGGAGTTCTTTAACGCGGAATTTCTTCCCGGTAAAAATTCGCTGTGCCGAACGTGAAAACTGTACGCGATATGTTTCTCGGTGGATGCTTCCTTGCTTCGTTTATAAAGTAGACCATAGCCCCGCTAAAGTAGCTGAGCGCGATATGCGGTTCAACTGTCTGACCCAGCTACGCTCGGTTGCAGTAGAATCGTGCCCGGGGTTCGGTAACGAATCCACGCCAAGCGCTAGACGTTCCTCCCAGTTGGCTCTAACGGCTATATATTTTATAGACTTTTACAGCCAGAAAAACATTATGAGTTTCTGTGTCTTTCTCTCCCTTTTTTTCTCTTTTTCCGAAGGACGACGAAGTTAAGAAAATTCTCAGGCTTCTGGCTCACGTTCGCCATGGGTATCGTTGGGTGCCCGTTAAAGATCGTTCGGTGCAATTTCGCGTGAGGAACGTTTTACGAGCTGCTAATACTTCCAACCGCCAGTGTTTGCGACCAATTACCGGTATCCATTACTTATCGAAACGGTCGAAATCTTTCGTCCATCTTGGCTCAAGTTATCGATTCCTCGACACCAGAACTCGCCACCAAACGCGAGCAAATCCTCTTACGAGGGAATAGAGGAACATAGGATGAAATTGGAAGCCAGGGAACGGGAAGCGACGTATTGTTATCATAACGATAGCGGCCGACATATGTAAATCGTTGGAAATTAATTTAGCAGAAGTTCGATATTACGGTCGGCTTTCTCGTTCTCCACGGTGACGGTGGAAACGGTATGTAAGGAAGGAGAGAGGGGTGGCGAATGAGAGGAAATAAAGCTCCGTGGCCTACTTCCTCTCTCTCTCTCTCTCTCTCTCTCCTACCCTGTCTATCTCTTTCTCTGTCGGTTTCTCTCCCTCTAACATTCCATATACCTCGCAGGGAAGAGAATCCGGCGAAGGCAAGAACTTCACGAAGTTAGAAACTTTTCTCGCTTCCTCTCGTGTCCAGTACGTTCGAGCGTCCTCCGTCACACGCTTTACTTCACCCATTCGACTTTAGCTAGCTAGCTGCTGTGTTCAACCAAGCGACGAAAGTCCGCCTCGTTGGAGCACGCGGCAGACTTCGACGACGGTACCTCGGTGTAACGGCGCGATAGGTATCGCGCTCGAGATCTACCATTTTATTAATGATCCGCCGAATAATTGATTCTCGGATGAAACTCGGCAAGAAGGCGCGCGTGAGTGGCGACGATTATAAATGTAATGCGCGGCTCGATTCCTCCGGGCCTTCGGTCGAATAGTCGGTGTCTCTCGCGAACGCGCGGCGGCCTCACGGCGAGGATAAAACGGATAGAATACGTAGCCGGAGGGAGGATGCGAATGTTTCTAAGAAAAATCGACGGGCAACATATCGCGGCGATAGAGTGGCGGGGAATGCACAATAACGCAGGAGTTATGGCGTATAATCGTATTCTCGAACGGACGTGCTTGTACACGAAGGCGAGACCGTGCATCGACGAGCGCACACATCCCAGCCGATAGTTATCCGAAGTATAGCCTGTAAGCGACACAGACGTACAGCCCGATGAGTATCAATAGCTATCTCGAGAACCGGTAGGTATGCGCATTGGCGCGAGACTGCGAATAGCGTTGCTTGGGCATACGCGAGAGAGGATCTGTGGAATGGAAAACCGAAATCGAGATCTGATTTCGCTTCTTGGGACTGCTTTTCGATTTACGCACGCCGGCTAAAGGCAGTCTCGTTGCATCGAGAATGGAAAGAATTTGTCGTTTCGCGAGTCGACTTGCAAGAATTCTTTGAACGCTCTCAACTGAAATTCGACTTGCATAGAGTATCCGTGTATCCTTTATCGCGGCATCGAAAGTTTCTTCGTCTGCCTTTCGATGAATCTATCGGGCCGATCAATCGGACGAATCACGGTATCGACGTCCCTCGAATTACTTTATCATTACGCACATTTGTATGCAAGCTGTTTCTCATATCGCTTCCTCTTCCGACTCATTCGCATTCCGTTGACCGTGTTATATCGGCGTTCTCGCGGATTATCGTTCCCCGACCCATTAAGATTCACCGTGACAATCGGGAAATAAAGAATACGCGTGATAACACGTCTGAGATGAGAGAGAGATGACGTAGCGCGGCGTCACGATCGCCTCCACAGCGTCGAAGTATCGGCCGAAACTGGTCGGTTTCTCGGGCTCGTTGACAGATCACCGCGACGTCGGCCTTCCGGCTAATTTGCCTCTGACATACAGTCCGAATGGTGTTATTAGACCGTATAACTTAGCACGGTGTTTGTCGCGTTCTAACCGCAATCGGGTGAAACAGGTTGTTGTATCAGTGCTCAGTGTATCGGTGCCTAGGCGGTGGCGGTGTTCGAGCTACGGCCGGAGAAAGAGAGATCGACAGAGGCCAAGGAAGAACTTTGCCGCTTTCTTATACGTTAGTCCGTTTACCGCTTCTATATGGTATCTTCCCATCTTCGATGTGTGCAACCAGCCAGCGAAGCACGGGAGTGCGACCGGCTTTCTAAGCAACCCGATCGCGACGCGATGGAATTCGTGCTCGTCCAGACACGGCGACGCGTTCGCCTCTTCTTATTCCCCTTCGCCTGGGTATTCCTCGACGTCCCCATCCCATCGTTCCTCGCTGCTCTCTTTGTTCGTCCGGCACAGTCGATTCCTGTGTTTCCTCGCTGCCAATTCTATCCCGGAGACGCGTTCTTCTCGCTGTCACGCATCCAGAGGATTCACCCAGAGCTTTAGTTCTCCGATCCCTAACGGCTATAGCGTATACGACGCGTCTCTGCTCCGCTTACCTCGTTCCTTTATACCGAGGATATTCTTGTAGACCCTTTACCTTCCTCAGTTTGGGAACTAATCATCTGATAAATCCTTTCGTTGAAACATCTGTCCTAGCTTTCCAAAGGATTAAGCCTTATGGGATTCTCTCTTCTTCGATTGTCTTTGGAAAATCCTTATCACGTATAACTTTCGAATAGTCATCTACCGGTTGATTGTGATAATGCTGCTCATAGACGGTTTTACAGAAGCTTGCTTTGAAATCTCCTTCGTGAATAGAACAATCGTCACGTGCTTGCACGAAGCAATCGTTTCCTGTTACGCGTATTAAATAAAAAGAAGC
This sequence comes from Bombus bifarius, assembly GCF_011952205.1. Classification (NCBI taxonomy): domain Eukaryota; kingdom Metazoa; phylum Arthropoda; class Insecta; order Hymenoptera; family Apidae; genus Bombus; species Bombus bifarius. The sequence goes on from NW_022884524.1 coordinate 127,866, forward strand.
TTCTTGATTAAATCCTAACCTGTACCTGTACACCGACCTACGTACATTAGACCTACGATCTACCTCGTCCTGGAACAAAGACGCGAAGCAACAGTGATTTGATCTTGGGTGATCGTGGCGGCTCTAGAAACCTCTTCACTTTCGTTCCATCGGTATCAACGTCTTCGAGCGACTTTCTCGACTAGAATATTCAGAAGGGAGCAAGTCGAGGGCGTAAAGTTCGTCGCCAAGGCGTGGCTGAATGAGACGATCGACGGTTCTCGCGCGCCTACCGCCAGCGAGGACCGCGAAACAGGGTTGCGAGGAAAAGAAGAGGGCCAGCTCGTAGGCAGACAAGTGGGGTCGGCATTTCGGTGAGCAGGGGCTCCCCCTCGTGCATGCATCCTCGCGTTGGAAGCTGGTTGCCTGCAACCTTCTCGGCCTCTCCTCTTTCGCCAGATCGCAGCATCCCATCGCGAGACGTAAGAATAAACAGGTTTGCTGCGTCCTTATAAGAGGCCGAGGGAAGGAAGGAGTCGTCGAAGGGAAGGATGAGAGGGCAAGGGCGAGGCGAGAGCGCTCGACACGCACTGGGAGCGAGGGAGTGGAGAGAGGAAGCCGACGAGAAGGACGACCAGAAGATGCGAAGGATGAAAGAGTGGTATCCTCGAGCTACGAAGCCACGGTATCCTCTTCTTGCACGCACGAAAAGGGCTACACGCGCGCTACATTCGCGAGTACTAGGTTCGAGACGATGCTAGCTTACGTGGCATCGTTCGTCGACACGACACGCGTTTCTGTTGCCACTGTATTCGTGGTTACAGAACGATGCACCTTGGTCGGTAGCGTATGGTCAGGTAGAAGACGAGTCGCGACAACGTTCATCCGCGTTCTTCTCTGTGATTTTTAAAGAAAGAGCAGAGGTGAGAGGCATCGAATGGTCGATCCTCGAACGGCCAAGTGGTATCCGGCTTCTTCGACCCACGAAAGAGAAATGTCCTTCGAGCTTTTTCTCCGACAGTTTCGTTCAGCTACGGTCGAAGGCCGACTCGATCCTAGATACGACGCGACGGCAGAATGGCTGCACGTGAAATTGGCGCGATAGTTCCTTATCGTGTCAGTTCCTTTCTCGAATCGTTTCAGCTCGAAACACGGTTCTCCTAGATACACACGAACGTGGATCTTTGTACGGTCGTGGATATATAGGTGAATAAATGTCTCGATAGGGAACAAATTTTATAATATTATCGCAAGTATTATATCTTGCCGCGATTCGCATCGTTTTCGGTGAGTCGTTAATATATTTACCGTGTGTATTTTGATGCGATAGAAAAAACACATGCGAGATATCGATCCCGAGCGCCGAAGAATATATTATGTTTCTTAATCGTGACGCGAAATTGCTCCCACGCGTGGCAACGACAGCATGCAACACAATCGTGAACCGATCTCCCTCGCTAATTACCAAAACCGCTTAGACGACCGCTTCTTTGCTCGTCTCCCGGGATTAATTGCGTTCCGTCGATTCCTTTTAGATTTGAACGGAATTAATTGCGTTTCTACGTCGCGAGCTCGCAAAGGGGTGGAGGCGAAAGGGTGGGACAGGGTGGAAAGAGGGGACCGAGCCTTTTTGTCCCGGCGCTGGCTCGTAAATCGATCAAACGCCGAAATCGAGTGTCCATAGTCCGTGCTCACGATACACGCAGGTGTGTACGTGTGGGTCGTGGTTCTGTGTGCGCTATGGGTGAATGTATGAACACAGTTGCGAAGCACACGGCGAAAGGGAATACTCGACAGGTCCGGACGGGGGAAAGCAAGACTCGCCCAAGCTGCCGGTCTTACCTTGTCGTAAATATAAACGTGTTTCGCACATTAGTCGAATTAATTAAATGCTAATTATGATCGGCCGATGGCACAACGTGCATACTGATACCGGCCACGATTCGCGCGTCTCTTTTCACGTATATCCGTATACACGCATATATGTATATATATATATATATATATGCACGTGAATATATGTATGAACGGAACGACGCATGTGTTGAATCTTATTAAACCGGAGTTCTCGGAGAGACTGGCCCTTCCCTATCTTCTCACCGGTCTATCTTTTCCGATCGTCCAGCGGAATATCGCGCGGCTCTCCGTTAAATCGCTCCAACGCTCTCCAATGCCACCGACTGGAAGCCAAAGGAACGCGAAATTTTTACACGCGAGTTGCCGTGCGCCGCCTTATTTCGAACCGTTTCCCTCATCCTCTCGTCGGTCTTTCCGCCGACCAAGACTCGGTGGAACAGTTCGTTCGGTTCTTTTTATACGGACATTTATTTCGGCTACCGGGTACCGGCTCCTGCCGTTAATCTGCAAATATTCGCTGACGGTAATTAGAGACACGCTCGCTCGGCTGTCCGCTCGTTCGATTCTTCGGCTCGTATCGCGCGCGGGATCTTGGCAGCGAGACGGTGATTATCGTGTGATGAATCCCCTGTGACGGCGGGGGGACAGGTTCGCTCGAAATCGAGAAACGATTCGGTATAATTATCGCGCCTCCGACCTGCACTCCGGGAAAGGAATGGCTTAACCGAACGAAATTATTGCCAGCCAAATTTTCGTCCCTTTCTTCGTTTCTTTCCTTCTTTTCCCCCCACGAAAAATGTTGGAAATTTCTCGTAATTACAGCCTTAGTGAATTCGTGACCCGCGATATTATGAACTTTGCATGTACGATATGTACGGCAAATGCGTACCATTTAGGGTACCGTTAAGAGTACATAAGGCGGAATATCGAAGTTTATCCGAGCATTATATTTATCGAATTAGCGTGTTGTTATGTATGTGCGAAACTGAAGTGAAACCGATAACTCCGATATCGTATGCTTCCGTCATTAATCAAAGAGAGTCGGATCAGAGGAATTCCATCGTAACATCGGCACAGTGACATAATTACGTGTAAGGACTCGTTTAACGAGGCAACTGATCGGTAACACGCTTTCGTTTTCTCTTGCGTGTCGATAACAAATGGGCGAACGTATCGTCGCGTTGCACCGTTTCTCTGTGCAAGGATGGAAGGCCAGATAAGGAGGCATTAATCATTTGCTCAGATGGTTATCCGACGTTTCGTGTCACGTGAACAAATGGAAATGCCACGAACTCGTCGACTCATGGGGCGAAATCAAAGATTCGCCCGGAGGTGGGTAGAAGGACGAATCATAAATCGTCGGGGAATCAGTCGTCCCAGAAACAATTTTTGAAAAATACCTAGTCGCCTGGTACACGCACGACACATGGGGTTAACAGTATTAGGCTGTCGATTGTCGCCACTGCGTACAATCTCGTTATCTAGATTCTTGTTACCCCGTCCGGTCGGTGGATGAACGAGCGCAAACCCATACACGCCCGTAGCCATCGTTTCATTCGCGCTAAAACGTACATCGATCAGAACCGGCAATTACTTCACCATGGCCGGTTGTCAGTAAACAGACTTAGCCGGCAATCACGGTATCAGAGCCGATGATTCGTATTCATTTCAGCTCCAAGCCCGGGGATAACTCGCATTAATCTCGGTAAATGACACTTTTCAACGTTTCGATGAACTCATGATTCGATAATGGAGTTGGAAGTGTCGGTATTTATTTCCAACTATTGCATTTCTCGTCTTGTATTCTCTTAGTGTCATTAAGCTTCTTTTATTAAGATTTATTGTGTATGTTTCGAACACGTGAACTGTTAGTTGATTATTTTATAGGCGTTTGTAACGTAGAAGAAAAAAGAGAATAATTTCGCCAGAACAATCGTTCGTTCGATGAACTTCACTGAGTCTTTCTATTCTCCGAGACTAAAGCTTTTCATGCTCCGCGTTTTTTTTCGCACTCTAAAATTTCTACGCGATAAACGATCCGCGATAACAAGGGAAATAATTGTTCGTCTTTATACGCATATAATTAAAATTAAATATAATTAAAGAGCAATAAGGAGGAGCTAAAGAAAAAACATCAAGGAGACATGTAGCATCGGAGAATGCCAAAGTATTTTTCGAAAAGCGTTAGTAAGCGAATTTACGCGGTCGACTATCAATCTTCATAAAAAACGATATCACGCGGCTAATCCTGTACGAGAGTATTTTTAGGCTCACGAAAAGCGGCGGTAAATGTGACTCAGGAGCCAGACAATCTGGAAGAAGATGCATTGTTTTTGGCAAAATTGCGCGTCAAAGGTGACGCGTCGAATTCCTGTGCTGTCATTCGAAGTTGTGTAATCGGACAATTACGAATCATTGATCGGTTACGTCGTCCTCTTTGAATTGTTTGCTTTCGCGTTCATTCTATTTCACTTTGCCAAAGACGCAACCGCCATACAATTTAGAAGTACACTTAGTACTTGAACGGTATACACGCACAGCCGTGAAAAAAGAAATTACAACGCGAATCGATGTAATTTTCTTTCGCGATAACTTCCTCGATCGGAAGAAACGAGGCAACAGGAAAAAGAACGCAAGGCCGAAGAATTTCGCCGGCCGCGGGAGCAGTTTGGTACGCGTGACTGTTATTTCTCGGCAGAAACGAAAGGAAATTAAAGGCCGATCCCGAGGTATTGAAAAAGCTTCCATTCCCGCGTGAACTGCCAATAATTGCCGCTCAAGTAGCTAGTTAAAGTTCTAACCTACCCTAACGTCCAGCACACCATCGTACGTGAAAATAAGTTACGTGGCGAATCATAATCGAGTAGGCGAGCAACGAGTGCTTGTAATAACGTAAGATGGAAGTAGAATGAATATCTTTCGCGTATACGAGATGTTAGATTTGAAAATCTATCGAGAATGAATACAGTTTGCGGAAGAGTCGAACAAGATTGCCAAACACGGACGCGTAGAACGAACTTCGTGTATTTTTCAAACGTTAAATTTAAAAGTTAAATGTACTTAATGAAGAGACAATTTCTAGCACGAGTAATCGTACGGTTATAAGATAAAAAAGTAGAATGAACATTTTCTGTATTTTTAAAATGATAATTTGAAAGTCTGTCAAAGTTACGTACCTTCGATAAGAATGTAGTTTGTTGAAGCGTAAAACGTACAATTTTCGTATTTTTAAATTTGAAAGCTTATCGAAGCTTCGTGCATTTAGTGGAGGTAGAGTTCGCTTAATGCCACAAATGGAGAGATTAAAGCTTAACTTTTCATGGACGTATTACTTCGACTTGTCTGACCAATGGCCTTGCACATTCTACCTATTCCCCTTGAGGCACTTCTCTACTACTATTCGTTCGGATTATTTAATCACAAATAGCCGGATATTTGCTACTGAAAATACCTTTTGCTTGGTTATTGCTATTGTTTCAATTGGAATCTGCGTGTGAAACCAAAATAAATCCGAGAAGCGTTCCGAGGTACGCCAGATGGCTCAAATTACGCACGAAACGAAAGCTCCGCGCTTTCCACGGACAATTTATTCGAGAATTGTTCGATTCGATTGCGAGCTTTCATTTGCTTTTAATTTCCATTTTGTGTGCGTTGAGTCGTTCACGAGACAGTAATTATATGTCCCTAAATAGAACGTAATCGATGCGTCATGCTCGTATGGTGTTTGCGCAATGGCATTATATTCTTCCAATTTTATATATTTCAATGCCGTTTCCGTTTCATTAATTATATAGTTAGGTAACTGTTGTGCGATCGTATTTAAACTAAATTTACTCTCACCGATACAATAGCGAATGAGAAAAATTAATACATTTTTCGAGCGATTTTATCGGTATTCGCAATAATTACTAAAAATGACTACTATTTTTCCATCGAATCGAACGAAAATCATTAAAAAAAAAAAAAGGAAAAATATATACAAAAGGGAAATATCAGCTCACCATCTTGTCAACATCGTTACCCAAACACCGAAAATATCTTCCCTGCGCGATATCACCACCTCTGAATCGTGCGGTTCTCACAGAAAGCGTTTCTTTGTAATTTCAGGTATGGAAGAAACGTTTCGGGTGACAAAGTTACGTCACAGCCATCGTGTATATACATCTGTCGATAGCACGTGTCCCTCTCGAACCTTTTCCAACTCGAACCCTCCGCGTATCTCCAAGTGCGACTGGTTCGCGTGGCGGGCTATTCTTTTTCAAAGAGAAGATCGTCTGGCGTATCGTTAAAATCGTAATGCGGTTATACTCGTTCTGGTCGCGGTACCTCGCGACGAAATACATCGCTGGAATTTCCGCAGCCAAAACTGATAGTACGCTGGAATTTTTCGGTTACCGCGGTCGTGTCGAAGCACTCGTATCGTACAATGAAATCTATCGCAAAAATCGTAAAATCGACACTACCAGCGTTACTCATAGCAAGGGACGTTTCACAAAGAACACGAACCATAGTCTATTTGTGTTTTATCTATCGACGATTTTCCTGTCTATTTTCAAAATAAATCGTGAAAGATTGGAATTTATCGGATCATGGGAAACGACTGTGTATGTAAAAGAATGAAAGATCGACGGTATAGAGCCCATTTTTTGCCGGAAAGCAAAATAGAATATTTCTGACATTCGCAATATTTAATTGGCCGTTATCGAATCGAAACAAAAGCAACGAGCCGAGAGCTTGATTCGAGGAATCTAGTCGTTAATTCGTACTATTATTCGCGCGAATCGGCCGGAAATCCTGCGCTTCTCGACGCCACGAACTTTGTCAATTTGGCGCGTCGATAGTTCGCCGCTTTGAGTATGTGACGCGTGGTGTAGACGTTGCGCTGGACAGGCCGGTGGCGAGATAGCTATTTAAGGGGTGGACTTGAACGACTCCACCCACGGCGTTTATACATATACATATATACGTATACGCGTATAGAGAAAGGCGTCCCTGTCTCAGTGTTGCTCCCTCTCTCTGTTCTTCCACGTGCCGCGTTCACCACGAGCTTCGATGTTCCGAGATCAAACGCGGCTGGCGTCGGTCGAAGTTTCTCGCATGACAACTCGCACGGAATTATTAGCTCGTCACGATATCGTATAACGTTCGAAACTCCGGCAGGGTGGTATCCGGTTGAAATGGCCCGATTGTCCGATGTACACAAGTGGTCGCGGGGTTCTAGAAACCGGCGCTGCAACGACAGACCGGGTGACCATTGAACGGCGTCGACTATTCCGCGAAATTTATGCGCACCATCGTGCAATTATCCGGCTGGAAGTGCACTTAACGACTTTGCCGTACGAATAAACTCTCGGCGAACGCCCGCAGACTATCGCTACGCGGCGCGGCATGCCACAATACAGGTGCCTGTATTTATCCCCGCTTTCGTCGTAATGCACGGCTTTTAATCAGTCTCGGTGTTCTTACACACCCTCTACGCTTCTCGATCTGCTGCGGGTAAAGATCGCTCTTTGGTCCGATCGTTTATTAGTCTCCACTAACGTGCTTTTTCTCATCCGTCATCGTAATATCGTTCGTTTCTTCCTTCTCTGCGGCTTCCATTTATAATAACACGGAAATTCAATTACGATCTCTTTACTAAAATATACGAATATTCTTGTACATAAATGTAAACTTTCTTAGAAAGCGGAAATAGCCGAGAATAAGAAGATTGAGAAGATTAATTAGTTTACGTTACGCGGAACAATGTCGCGTAACAGTCCGCTGCTTGCGCTAAATGTTAACGATGTTTGACGTTGCTGAAACAAAACCTTGAGCTAACAGGGCGTATAGAGAGAAAGGAGTAAGAAAGCTCGGATAAAAACAGAGGTAAAGACGGAGATATCCTGCGCGTGCCTACAGATTGTAAAGCGGAAAGTTGGAGGCTTCGCGATGGAAACTTTCGTTGCGCTACTTCGGAGGAAGAGTTTCCGCTGAAGAAAGAAGCGAAAAATATGTTTTCGTTAGTGACAGGGAGCGGAGGGTGGGCACAGGGTAACGAAAGGAGAGCAGTTAGATAATTCCGTCACGAAAAGTTGATACACTGCAAGTGGGTTAAATTTATCGATCTCATTCTGCGGCTAAGGGGAGTCTCGATAACAGTTGACCGAAGTTCGTATCCCGTACTTAACTTTTCCGCATTTTGCAACGTTGAGTAGGCGATAATGTGTTAAGGCAGCGGGATAAAATTGCCCTAGTCTTCGCTCGAATGTCGCGACTTTTCGAAAACACGCCTCGACCGATTTATGCAGAACAGTTTTAAATAAAACTTGGAAGTAAAATGTGGAAGAAAGAGAAAAAATAGAAACATCGGTACTCGAAGCGCCCTGACACGAATCGAACAGCGTATCTGTTGCTCGATTTAAAGTTTGACCTTTTTGGGCAAAAATAATCGATGATAATTGATTATCGATCCATGAGATATTTTCGATAACCCATATTCAATTTCTAACTGCAACGAGAATAATAAAATTGCAAATAAAATTCCGTCTATCGACGGCATTAATTGGCTTAAATGGCAGTCACGAGAGATAGTGTTGAACGCACCCGATCGTTTCGTGGGCTCGCGCCAATCGTTAATGGAGCAATTCGTTTACGCGGTTTTCACCTAATCCCACGATCATACTTCATTAACGTTGACGCTTCGATCAAAGGCAACACTTATTGAAATACCGATAATAAAAGCAGCCCAGCTCGTTCACACTGTTCTGCGTAGGCTTGCGTACACGCGAGTACAAGCATGTGAGAGAACAGTGGTTTTCGTATTGAAACAAACCGTCATTTGCGATAGTGGTTTCCGTGAAATCGTCTCGCAAAATCATTCGACTCGACTATCGCTACTAAATGAGTAGCTGCAAATATCTGTTGGATGTAATCCTAGACTCTGAAAGCTAATACATTCCTCAAATTCGCCAAGAAAATCTGTAAACTGCTGTCATTGTTCGATTATTCTGACAAATGGAAAGACTTCAACGCGACCTTAATAAGCGATCTTGATCAAATAAGCGAACATTATCTGCGAATATTCTGAAATCTTAATGACCAAACATTCATGCTTATACTTCTTAATGATCAGCAGTTAAAAATTAACGATACATTCGTTGTGAAAATGTCGTCTAATATATTTGAAACATCCCCATACTTTCATACCACTTTTTCCAGTGTGGAGAATGGGCGCTGTGTATAATCCCGACCCATTCATTCCACACCTTAAGCCTCGGAACGAAACGATTTCCGTAACGATCGATGCCCGATAATCAGCATTCCACGAACGTCGCGCGAATCCTCGCCGCATTACTGCACATACTTGGCGTAATTGTATAGTCTAGCCTGGCCGATTCGTTATTGCTTTTCGATATATCGCGGCGCGACTTCGCGCTCTCTGTTTTCCTATTCACACCCTTCGAGGTAAACCGCATGCCTTTCTCTCTCGTTTCCTACAATCTGAGCACGTCGGCTGCTGTTGCTTCGCAGAGGTCATTTGTTACTAAACGTTGCGCGCGAAACGTGAAACGGAATGCTTTTGATCGATCCACTCCATCGACGATTAACGTCTGAATCCGTAGACTGGAGTTGGAACGCGTTTGCTCCCCGTGTCTCGTATCTACGTCACGAATTCTACCACCCTCTCGCGCGCGTCTGTCCGTCTTGTCTACCCGAGTGACTGACTGCCAGTTCGAACGTCTATCCGGCCCAGTGTCTCGATTCGATTCATCTGCTATAAGCGCGCAGGTGCAAGGAGAACTTCTGTATCCCCTCTGGCGCAGAGGTGGAAACTCGAACAGCCAAATGTTTCTGACGGTTATCCATTATTCATAGCCGACGTCGTATTTGCTGCGTGAAAAACAAATTCGTTCGTTCACCACCAACGGAAAAACTAACGCGCTTAACGAGCTACGTTTTGGCCCGTTTCTCTTTCAATATTCATAACGACGCATGATCAACGGCGTGCGAACTCCAACCACCCCTCATCCACATACAGCTACCTCGCTGCAATGTGCTGCGAAAGAAACCAACGATCGCCAAGACGAACTGTTCCGCATTCGATGTACGCTTAAAAAAACGTGTGTATTAATGGACGATAGCGCACCCTTGCAAAGCTAGAGATTTCTTTTATTATCGATGAAGAGGCTAAAGGGATTTCACGGGGAGAGTGTATTCCGACGAGGGAGAAGATGAACAAAACCAAAGTCCTTTTCCCTTCTGTTACAAGATCCAGGTTTATTATACTCATTATTAGAAGAGGGAGCTTTCGGAGCAGACTTTCATCTACACTTTTCAGGGGAACCGTAGAATGGAATCGTGTCATGGCGAAGACACCCCACGAACATCGTGGCTCTGTTGTAACGTCAGATATCATCGAAGGCGTTATTGCGCCGCCCGTGGGTATATATTTTCATGGAATCTGTAGGGTGACTGGACCTCGAAGGGGGTTGTACGGTGCATGGGAAAATTAAAGGGGACGGAAAAACGGGGATGGAGAGAGCGAAAAAGAAAATACCGGTTAGGTTTCTTGTAACGGAGGGCAAAGACCGCGTTGTTCACCAGCCCGGAAGTCTAAACTGTTATGAAACAGTTGAGGAGAAAGCTTTTTTATCTCCGCGTTCTCTGTGCAGTTCTTTCTGGAAGGTAATCGTTCTTCTTTCTTTCCGTTTCCTTGCCTGATACCTCTTAACTTCCTTCTTTTGGGCGTGTGTCCGTACACAGTGTCGGCTAAGCTCGGCTTTACGGTTAGACACACAAAGGTACGAATATTCCAGAGCTTTTGAGAAATGATAAACGCACTGCTCGCGCCGTCTCGTTGCGCTTCGTGACGTTCCAAGTAACACGAGACTCCTTTCCGCGAGTCTTTCAGGGATATCGTCGACGAATATAAATCGGACGATATTTCCTTTCGTATGATCAATTTGCCGCCGTGACAACGCGACAATGATTTTCGAGGCTGTTTTATGAGGTTTCGAACGTTTGCGAGCAATCGAAATTGCATTCGGGGAATTTCAATATTTCACGGAAAAAACAAATACAATTTGCCTGCTTGCTAAATGTCAACGCGCGTCGACACGGCACTGGGACACGCGAAAAGCTCCGTTCTACTATATCGGGCAAATTACTTTTGCGAAAATGCGTCCGCCGTACAATTTTCCGGAAAGACGTTTTCTACGAACGCTTCGAACGCGTGTATCTCGTCCAACCTGTCACTTTTCATGCTGTTCGAGGACGCCGGGCCTGTTATTATACGGAACAAGTAGTCGCGCTATAAAAGGATGAAATGACATTCTACGGTAGCAGTTCAATATTAAACGTCACTTCTACCCGATACGGGAAAACATGGCTCGTTACGAGTTTTTCTCTCCACGCGACAAATGCAATAAGCGCGTTTGAAATTCAGATAATGGTGAACGTTGCGACATTGCAGCAAATAGGTAGTCAACATTGCTTTCTGAAATGTTCACGACTGTAGTTATTTTTATAAGCCATTATTTATAAGCTATATTTCTATTTGTCGTGGTCAGGAGTCGTAAAACTACGAGGGAAAATCACGACAAATCGCATTTCCTATTTTTAACACGTTCAACAGTTTCAAGATTCAGTGCGTTGTTAATCAATCCCGTATTACCCAAATTGTTTTTATATGTTTTCGAGTTAAACGTGTGCCTTTTCGTTTCATTTAACAATTTCAAACGATATTACGATTATATTATGTAATGATATTACAGTATTCGAGATATTAACATATTATTTGTCTTGATAATTATACCTCCGGCTTGCATAAAACTTCCATAACTTATGAGATATTACATTTTCGGAATTAACAGATTATTTTCATTTCCAATTACGTTCTATATCCAAAATTGACATTAAAATAAAAAAAATTAAAAAAACGAAGAAAAATATACTTAACGTGCTTTTCTCTTATGATTTTCATATGTATATTTATCGCTATAATAGAACAAAATTTTAGTAGTGGAATCAACAAGTATAAAATTTACGCTATTCTCGAATTAATTAACACAAGAGATTGAAGTAGAAAGAAAGAAAAAAAAAAAATGCTCCATCAGCCCATCCCATCCATCAACTCCAATTTTCCCCTTTCTATCCCCGGTTCCATTAATCGACGAGGAAACGATCTCAATTATCAGACGACAAGGACACGCGGCTGCTTTGGCCTTGCAATTTTTTATCGCGTCGTATCGAAAATTGCACGTGATGACCGTGTTGGTACAGCAAACGCACACGGACGAGAGCCGGTGCAGCTCGTAATAGAGACGCTCGCGGCGAGTTACGGCTACCTGCGTGCCTCGTTAATTCGGTACTTGATGTTTGTAGCGAGAGAACGACACCGGTTCATTCATTCGGTAGGTTCCAGAGGCGTTTCGCTGCGGTATGCAGGGATAAAAAATTGCCACAGATAATCCCGGTATAGAGCGTTTATGCGCCGTATGAACTGAATCATCGTCGAACGAACAGAATATGGGTCAGTTTTGAAAAGCTTGCCCCGTCAACGGTTCGCCTCTTTCTTTTTTTTCCTTCGTCTCCATTTTCGCGATTCTTCTCTCGCTTTTCCATCCCCGTGTGTCCGCGTAGGCGTTCCCCCGCGTTTTTTCACAGAAGAAAAATAGTCCCGTCCTCGCTGCCGTCACCTCTTAAACGCGCTGTTCGATTTTTCATTTCTTTCTTTTGTCCCGTCACTGTGTCCCGTTTGATCGAAGCAACAAAGAGAGCACACAATATGAATTTCTATCGCGTGGCAGCCATTCGCGTGAAACGCTTTGGAAATTCACACTCTTCTTTTTTTTTTCTTTATTTTTCTTTTTTCCTTTTTCTAGCTAGCTATTGTTTCGGATGTTATGATTAAACGAGAGTTTGTCAAAGGATCGTATAATTTTTACATTAAAACGGATACGTTCAACGACGTGGTCGCAATAGTTAGAAAAGCTTGTCCGTCTTCTATCGGAGAAAAAGCTCGCTGCCTTTTTGCCTAATTATTCTTCTGAGGAAGCAGAAGAATTATTTATCGTCCAGAACATCGTAACCGAGATGAAGCGCGCCTGAAACTACCATCGTGCACAACTATCTTCAATCAAATCTGATACGTTCACGTGGCATTTACAAGATACGTACGAACATCGTCATCGCGTCGTGGATCACCACGCCTATCCCCGTCCAATTATCGCGAACGGGTCCGTATTATCGGGAAGACGATAGAGAGAGAGTTTATGGGGAGGCATTTGCATCGGCGACGGAACAGGCGCGTAAATCTCGACTGCCGGTCCGGTCGCGCGCACCTACTTGCGCACCAAAGTACGTAAGAAACCATGAAAAAAAGGACGGATTGCTGTGTGGCAGGATGAGGTTAACACCAGGGCTTAACGGGGCGGGAGAAGATAGAGAGAAGAGGTACATAATGATTTATCTGAAACTGATTTCCCGCCTAAGCACGAGAGTAATTAACGATCGATGCCGGAGCCAAGATTTATCTTCTGACGCGTTTCTCTCTCTCTCTCTCTCTCACTCTCTCTCTCTCTCTCTCGCGGCTCCTCCGGCATCGCCAGGAAATTTCGTGGCGGTGCACACGTTGACTACGGGCATTCCCGAGGTCGTCGCCACGGTTCGAATCGAAAGGTCGAGGTGAGAGAACCCGTCTCCATGCTCCAAGCCACGAGCAGATCGAGTCGAGGCAAACGACTCGATAACGGTATCGATACGTAAATACTCGATAAGGACTGCGACGGCAGACGGCATCTTGTAATTGCGGATTCGTGTCTCAACCCTGGCTAATGTTCACGGTCCTCAGCCGTTCGAATATTGGTCTCTCGCGAGCCGAGTCGTGATCTAGAGGGTGATCCAATTACTTTCCAAACAGTGGAAACGTGCCGCGCCTCGGTTTATTCGATAGTCTTTGAGAAACACGACCGATCATCGCCCGCCCAACGAAGATCGTATAACGGATCATCTCTCCCGAGCTAGACAGAATTCACCGTCGCGAATAACGAAATTCTCCTTAGATCGCAGCGAAACTTTAATTCGCAGATTTACCCGATACCCTGTCGGCTGACTCGTTGAAACTGTAGGAGACTTGCCTCGCTCTTCTTTCTTTCCCTGTCTCTGCTGAAAGCGTCTCGTCCACGGGATTCTCTTGCAGTTTAATTTGAACGAGCTACTTTCGCGATCCTTTGACGATGACCTTTATTAAAAATCACAAGGCTCGCTAGGGACTTTCGAGAGAGGTGTTTCGATGCTGATTCGATAGAAGGGAACGATCGAGTTTTAGAGAACGAGAAAGTCGAAAACCGACTTTCAGGCACCCAGTACATGAACAGCCCTGAAATAAAGATACCGCGTGGGTCGCTTTTAGGTTCATCCGTATGCTACAGTCTTCTATTCGCGCGTTATCTTAACGGATACTCGTATTCGAGCGTGAATATCTGTCGCCGGTCGTGAGATTTAAACTTGTTCTCAGCCGTTCCCCTATCGTGGAACATTCGTTGCGTTTCTCTGTCAAGTACGATAAATAATACCTCCTAAAGACAACGTCCCGATGGTGATCTCAGCCAGGTACATCCACACGTACTAAAATAAAGTACCCAACGTTTCACCGGTATGTTTCAACGAAAAAAAAGAAAAAAAAAGGGAAAAATACAGACCGATCCAGATTCTCTCGATTCGCGAGCGAAAGTAGATGTCAGATAGCAATTAAAGTTCTGTTTTAAACGGCTTATCGAGACTTCTCGCGGTTACGCCACGAGCCTAATAAAAATATCATTCGTTTGCATTTTGCGTGCAAAAGTTTAGCTTGCCTAGACTTTAATTATTTTTTAGCAGACATAACGCGTGACAAAGTGAACCAGCTCACGATCGTGCAATTAGGATCGTCGATAGCGCGTTCACGGGCTGTTTTTTAATTTATCAGCAAACGATGAGGCTAGTCGGCGTTCCACGTTTCCCCTAGTTGTGGGACGTCGTTTATTTCTTAAAAATTCGTGTCGATGCCTCGTGAGATAGTCTGTTTCTCCGTTCAGTGGTCAGTGTCCTGGTCGTTTTCTCGCTGGAACGATCGCGCGATGAGGCACGCGAGGTCGAGTGGATCGGATGTCGATTAAATTTGGCCGCCGTTGCTTGGTGATTCCGATCCCGTTTTGTCCCCTTTGAAAACGTCGCGGCGTCCATCACGAGCGGCTAACTTAATATCCTAATAGAATTTCCAGCTCGAACGTCGGTACAGATAGCGCGGCGATCTAAATTTTTGACAACGTTGATCGTGTACCGTCGTAACATCCATGAAACTTTGTCCCGCGATTAATAGACAACGATACTTCTGCTATTTTTGTCGACGAAATTTCGTCGGTTTCGAATGCATCTTTAATAAATTGCGAGAAACTTGCACTTAGCTCGACCACGGTTTTCCGAAACTTCGCCGCGAACTTGACTCGCCCGTGGACCAACTACTCTCCGAAATGCTAGACAGCTACGCTCGGTAACTACGTCTACTTCAAAATTTACGAACGAAAGTTTTCCTTCATAGTAGAACGCGTCTTAGAAATTGAGAAGTCAGAGATCGATCGGCGTAATCTTTGTTTATCGGAAAGCTGTTTTGCACTACCAGCAAGAGAAAGGGTTTGTAGTTTCTAGACTCTTCGGTCGACATGCAACACCATTTCGAAATAACCACGGTAACTGAAAGCAGTAGTTTCTTATTCAAAGATAAACATTTCAGATGGTCATCAACCACGAAACGATCATTCAGTCCTTTTCCATTCACCGGTGAATAATCGAATCGTACTTTGCTGTTTATCCAGGCGAACGTTCATCATTCCGTTCCCTGTATCCCATCATCCGCGTCTCCAGAACCTGTTCCATGGCATGCGAACGGAATTTCAGCGTAGTGAATTTCCTCGTTTACGACTTCATAGTGGCAACTCAAACAGACTCGAATGACATTAGTTTGGACGCAAAGTCATGTTTATCCGTGGCCGGTCTCTTCCTCTGCAACCGTCCGTTCGTATTTCACGGTCGCATCATCCCTCGACCCTTTCCCAGCGTGGCCTCGCGCAGATGAAACGACACGACACGACACGAGACGGTGTACGTTTGTATGTCCAAAGGCTCTCGAGGTATTTTCAATATCCGGCAACGGACCCTACGTTTCCGCTTTTGCACCCTCGCCACGTACACCCACCGCCACTACCACCCAAACCATTCTGTTTTCCGTCTTTGTCGTCGAGGCCAATGGTAGTCCGCGTCGATGATGCGCGTCGAGATACTGTCGGCGTTCAACGTTCTAAAAAGACGGATTTATCCGTGTACAGGGTTTTGGGTTGCATAACTTTGCTCGAATAGAAACATCGAATTACACACGTGCAAACAGAGGATGCATGAGACTCAATTAAATATCCGAGACGAACGATCAGTTCGTTTTTCAAACACTCGAGATTTCTAACAGCAGGTTCTTCATTCTGGTAAATAGTAATAAGGTCTTTCCATAGCGTATAGATCGAAAGAGGTGCGATGAAAGTACTGTTTTGCGATCCCGGCGGTGCTATAATTTAACCAACAACGAAAATTCTGCGCGATTAACGTCATCAATATCCTCTTACGCGGAGATGCTCGACACCATTAAACGAGTTAGTACAATGGATTCAATGCTGTGCTTAAGATTGTACCGATGAATCGTATTCACCAGTTCGTTGATAATTCCACCTCGAGTTTCGCCATCGCGTAACTAACAACCACCTGTGTAAATTCAATTCCGAACTGACGTACGATCTTTCTTTGGCGCTCGAATAGATTTCTACCGGTACGACGAGCTGATCGTAAATCCCAGATGCGTTGGTAGCATGGAAATTGGGGAATTCGCGAATGAACAATGGTGCGAGAGCTTACCAGCACCTCTCGCAAAAGCTATCGGCGATACTTAGACCGAGAATAGCCAACGCAAATGGATAGAGGCCGTTGAGCGATTTTAACGCAGCGCAGGCATTATTGCGCGGCACATTAGCGAATTGGCCAATCTGACAAAGGGCCTGCAGGATTATCTAATTCGTGTATGACTCGATCAACCCGCACAACCCAGCCTACTTGCCGCAACCAAATCACGGGGGTTGGTATTGCCCGGCTTCGCATATATACGCAATGATTCAGAAGACGGTGAGTTAAACTGGCTGTTACCGGGGCATATGTATTATGACGTCGTCAAATCCATCAAACGGCAGATCGCTTCAAAGCCGCCATTAAGCCGAGAGTCGTCGGAAGGGACGCGCGACGCTGTATAGCAGTGGAATGCCTCGGGCTCCGACAAAAGCCACGCGTTGTTAGCTCCCGAAGAAGCTCCGATTCGACGCTCATTTGCGTTTTCATCTCTTTCTCTTTTACCCTTTTCTCTTCCTCGCTCTGTCTCTTTGTCCGATTCGTTTCAACCCTTTCTCACCGCAGTTCCACCCCCCCCCCTCTCCACCGACGGTCTATGCGGGGGGACTAATCGGAGAATTGGCAAACTATCGCGTAAAGAGGTCGGTTATACGCGCGGTAACGAGAAACCTCGTTTAGAGCGAGCTAATCAAAGGGCCATGCTAATCGTCCGAACTGTATGCGTACTGATCACTGCGATGACTATAATCCCGGCTGTTTCTGGAATTACCGGGCAGCCGCTGCTTCCCTTGTTCGCTCTACGCTTTTCCACCCCTTGAAGCTTCCCCTTAATAATTCTATCCATAAAAATTGCCATCGAGATCAGTCTCTTTGGAAGATCGTATCCGATTTTGTGCCTAATCGGTTCTTTCATTCGCTCACGACAGACTGTTGGTTACATTGCCGTCTGCGACTACCTCGCATAAGCCCGATTTCCGGTCTCGTTACCATGTTGCATGCATGCATGCATTGCCGCTTAGAACAGCAACGGCTAGTGGCGCTTCGTCAGTGTACGCAATTAGTAATTGTAATAGGTGATTTCCACGAGCGTGAGAGTCGGGCGCGGCTGATTACTTATCATTAATATTGCATTTGCGAATTAATTAACGACAAAGCCTGGCGTGGCTCGTCTATTGTAAGCAGGACAGGACGAAGCCGGGAGCGGTGGACGGAGAAGCTGTAGGGTAGCCGGTTTCGTGGCTCTCTCGGTTGCGCAACGGTACACTCATCGACGCGCGTCTAAAATCAATCGCAGACATTCGATGCTGGCGGGCGCGTGCCGTGACACATGCGTGAATGCACGTGCGATAACCGATCGAGGCTTCCTCTTTCGCGTGCAGTAT
Organism: Bombus bifarius; assembly: GCF_011952205.1. Classification (NCBI taxonomy): domain Eukaryota; kingdom Metazoa; phylum Arthropoda; class Insecta; order Hymenoptera; family Apidae; genus Bombus; species Bombus bifarius. Next base: position 145,988 of record NW_022884524.1, read on the forward strand.
CCCGCGACCCCCGGACCGTCATCGTCTCCTCGCCAGGAGTATCTGACAGATAGATACGCAAATTGACTCCATTTGGTCCGATGGCGATCGTCGAAGGTTGCGGGCTACAATCTATTTTCCAAGCCCGATAGGTGTCCATTGATATACGTGATTTGAGGAGTGCGTACGTCGATCGTCTGCTAAATCAACGATTTACCCATTGCTCGTGACGATATGTTATAACGCAGAACACCGAATCGTTGGATTTTCCAAATTTCTTCGATACTGTTCGTTTTTATATCGAGCTCGATGAATAGCTACGATCGATCGCGTAAATAGCGTTCATTCAACATTATCGAATTTTTCGATACATTACGATATTTCGTTCAACTTTTTGCTGTTATAACAACCATAAATTTGTAGGAGTTTCAGCTTCTTCCATTTTATGTGCAACAATAGCTGCGAAAACTGTTGACACACCATTGTGTTCAGTATAACATTCATTCGTCCAAGTATTGTATATTAAATTCTATATCGTCCGATAGTACGTATTATACTTTCATACCTACAGTACAAACATTCGATATTATAAACGTAAAATGTATAATGCTTGATAAAATACGTGCAAATACTTCTTGTAGTCACTACATATATATATCGTGTGCCCATTGATTTATCAATACGTAACCGATGTCGATTACACGATAAATCAATGATTTATCTTGGTTCGTAAGGCTATGCGAAATGTCGAATTGGAGGTTAATGAAATCGCAAAAAGGTAGTTAATTGGATTCGGGCAGGAATTGATAGAATTGGAATCTAGTAGACGTCTTTTTGGTTTCGAAGGGAATATTGGAAACTTGCAATCGACAATTGAGCAAACAACGACACGGATGGATTTACGATGGTTCGATGTTAATTCATTGATACTTCGGTATACGCGTATCCGGGGGATGGAAACGTGAATTCGCGCATACATTGTACCCTATTCTGTTCCCCTTCCCGTAGATCGAGCTACGATGCCGCAGCTGCGCGAGAAACTAGCTGATAGATACGCAAATTAATTCGGTTTAGTTAAATGATAATCGGCGCGCTTCGAAGGTTGCGCGGCATAATATATCTCGAACGATCTTCGTAAATTTATCGGCGTCGTTAATTATTTCAAACATTTTTAATATACGACCTTTCAACTTTACGTACATTATAAAAGCAAATATTTGCGAAATTTTCACTTTATACTAATAAAGGGATACTTTTTAAGATCGGAATCGATCTGCTTCAAAGTATTATCTCCCTCTTCGAGTGTAATCTAAATATTATGTTATATTCCTTATAATACTTATCCTTGCGTATACCAAAAGATTACTTACCCGTGAACAAATAAATAAATTCACGTGGTCGATGGAAAAGAATTAATTCCATCAAAAAATTATCAGAAGGACCGTTTACGTTTGAGAATCTACCGCTTAAGCGCAGTGATCAAAGTTATCTGGCGATGACAGGCGGTAACACTTGCTCCAGATGACAGCCTTTGATTCTCGTTACGAAGCGTTGCCTTCGAACTGGCATCGCCCTAAAACCTCCGGTAAACAGCGTCGACGGTCTCGCTGGGGGAGCGACGCCCTCGTCGGTTCTCTACGAAATCAGTTGACTCTATTGTGCGTAGCCTTTGTATGGAGCGACTGAAGCAGGCTTTGAGCCTGTCCCGCACCTTGTGTGCGGTGCCGGACACAGCAGGTGCGTTCACGCTTTACGAGTTACCTCGAGCACGCCGGCTATCGATTCAATCTCGCCTCCGTTTTATACTTTTATTCGACGACGAGACCGCGGCGATTCTCTCTCGGGCGTAAATTTTCGAAAGTCAAAGAGCACGAGGATTAGAGTTGGATGCGTGTAGCCATCGGGGTGAGATCGAAGTTGAAATTTAATTAGCTAGTACCTAGTACATAGTCGCGAGAGAATTCGACAGAGACTCTCCTTTCGAGAGAGGATGGTATCTGGCGGCTTTGATCAGGAGAAACAGCGGGAAGGTGCAGAGTCGAAATTTAATTACGAAGCAACGAAATCTTCGGCACGCGCTTAATCATGTTCCAATTAACCAAGGATGGCCTGTCGCTAGCGGCCGAATCCAACATAAATTGAAGGACCGCGAAGTAGTCGAGCGGGAGCGGAGCGTTTCATCGGGCAGCAACAAAGTCGAGGCGCTCGTCTTTCCACGAGGAGGTTCCGCCTCGCATAACCGGCCTTAATCGGACACCCGTAGTGATTACAAACGAGTATCCCCGCGTGTCCATCCACCGAGCCGGATTTCTTTCGTCGCCGAGATCTTCCATAAATTTCACCGGCCGTCGCACGAATTAATACCACGACGGTAGTACAGTAAAAAATCTAATGAGAAATCGTGCGACGAGCCTGTGAAGGATGGCAGTGAATGCTATCTTGCTATTTCGCATCTCGCACGGTCGGCGTTTCTTCGCTCGTTGGCCACTACCAGAATAAGGAAAACGAAAGCGTACGGGAACAAGCTTACGTACGCTTACGTGCACGTACCATACCGAGGAGCACGACTACATATATACCCCGGCTGGTTTATTTATGGTGTACATTGTAATTGTAAAATAAACTGTCTTTGCGTAGTCGTAGCGAATTGATCGACTCCATCCCGAGACTTCGCCAACGAACCCCTATGATCTCGACGAGTGAAAGAGTGAACGCGTTCTAATCTTGATTTTCACGCGTATCGCGTGAATTTCCACGGTCTGTGTAGAAAGAAAGAGTCGCACGAATAATAGTCGGTTTATAATTATAATTCTATGGGATTCAATTAATAATAAAAAGAGACGACTGTTGTTTACGATAGATTGGAAGAGAAAATATCGTAAAGGAGAATCGGAAATATAGATCAGACGAGAGACAAAAGGAGCACAAAGTTGCAACAACGAAGACATTGAAGTCCCTACCATTTGACGTGCTACACGAGCCTCTGACATTACGCAAAGTTTCAGACGTTCTTGTTTGAATGAACGATGACGTTACGATACGTCGCGCGTTTCATGCGAACCGGCACAATACGGTAAGACTGTGAGTAATATAATTCCAGTGCCTCTGTCGCGACTTAACGAGGTAGTGGCTCGTTGAAATGTAAATTACGCCAGAGGATTGAAGTTGGATCTTATATTGGGTATAGAAAACTGTATTTACGAGGTAGACGATGTTGTTACCGCCTCGAATGGAATTATTGCTGCCACAGTTGGAACGTAAGTGTCAGTTTGATGATCCAAGGTTCGATTGTAAACTCTCTTCTTAATTCCAGCTTTTCATTAACTGGTTTGACCGTCTCGTGAAAATTTCTATTAAGTTTAACAGAAACCCTCGACGAGAGATAAAGGAGTACCGACATCGATATATGTATAATTCTTTGCAGATTCTCACTCGAGACTATCGATTCTTGCAACGTATACCGAGTGTGCAAAACATATTCTAAAGCTGGCGTCTCAAATAAAGACGGTTACACTCGTTGAAGAGCGAAAGATGGGTATTCTCGAACTCGAGATCGCATCATTATCGGTTGCCATTGAAAATTCGCTTCGGTTTTCTATCGGGGTTGAAAGATTTAATTTTTCAACCGTCTAGATGCGAGATATTTGCCCGACGCCTATTCACAAGCATTCGCAATTCACTTTGTCCTTTCGTTCGAGTTAGTCGCGAGGCAGCTCGATCGTAGTACGAATTTCCGACCGAAGTTTTCCCTTATTCCGCAGGACGAACGGGAACCGCGAGGGGGTGAACGAAGATTGTATATTCGTGGCTGACTCGTCTTGTATGTGACAGATAATGACACGCTCGTTGTGTCGAGGAAATGGCATTTCTTATCCCAATGGATCGACGTCACTGGGCCAAAAGAGAGCTTTCTGACTAAAAGTACGTCTTCCACTTTTCCCACCCCCCCTTCGCGCGTCTCTCTACAATGGTGCGTTTGCGAAGAGCATCGGAGTCGCGACACGCGTTCGCGGGGGAATTAATTTCGAAAAGCTATTCGAGCGAAAGGGCGCGCTAATTAGACCGCGGTTAACGCTTTATGCGATTCTCGGTTTCAGGTCGATGACGTCACCCCTTCCTTCTTCGCCCGTTTCCGTCGTCGTCTCGTTTTATTTCCAATGTTATTCGGACGTGGCTCGAATTTCCATAGAAATATAATAAAACCGAAAGTTTTCGTTGTAACGATGGCTTGGAAGGATCGGTTTCAGGTATTTCTCGATATCAATGGAATGCTCGATTGGTTTCAATACGATGAAAAACATTTGATAGTTTCGAGAACCTTCGAGTTTTCCAAGGGCCGAAATTAACCGCGCTTCGGAGATCGTTTTCAGAGAATGTAATTCCGTTCGGCGGTGCTGGGGTTTGCCATCGATGAATGGATACTCGATAACCTGCCGACTTACGCGTAATTTAATCGTCGTTTGCGTCAATCACGAGCGCCCTTTCGCACCTCTTTTCCCCCCCATAGTGCAGGGTTAAAACGAAACGATAACGCGAAAATTCCGTGCCGAATGGGTGCAAGCCGAATCGAATTCGCTTTATTGACACAGGGGACGCTGTGATTTTACGAGCTGTCCGCCACACGTTTGTTACAAATGGCGGGACAGCCTGCAAAGGAGATGGCGAATATTTTATTCGCGCTTATTACCCGACTTTTTACGAGTTCGTTAAACTCTTAAACGGAGAACTACATTTGGTAATGTCGTGACATAGCTGGGCAAGAACTGCGGTAAAAATCGCACACGATTTTCAGTAATCGCACGGATGTTTAGATTTATTGCCTCGAAGCAGTTCGAGAAGGGCACAAAGGAGAGTTACCGTTCTAGAAGGATATAATGATGATTAGACCGACGAATAGGAAAGGAGTGGTCATAATTCAAGCTGACACGCGAGGACTGAACACAGGCGAACATATTTGCGTCTTGTCGCGAGTTGGAATCGCGCCTGCACACAAATACGGCGAACATACATCACCGGAAAAATGCGACCACGACAGTAGCGTCGTTGAATGTAACAACGATAACGTTTCGAATAATGATGAATGCCAGCGCGAAAAGTATGCCAGGAAGAAGATCGATGCGATAATATTGCCACCACTTTACTATGATTAATAGACGTGTCCGCAGATCGTCTTGTCAGTCTCGAAATTAAATATCCATTAGGGATCAAACGAGGACAATAAATTTCTAAGCCGGCTAATTGTCGGTATCTACTTCTGCAAACGTTACCGGAGTAAATTGCCAGGCAGCCTGAAAGGAATGAATCACGAGATTCCACGGGAAATAAGCGCGAGAGAAGAACCACGTAAAAGAGACGAGGAGAAAAAAGAAGGGGCTCGCGTGTGCACACGGAAATGAAAAAGAATTGCTAAAGTCTGGTGCGTGTTTAGCAACGGCGTTTCTCGGTAACGCGAGCCGCGTTCCATGTCGTCGCGAGAGAACCGCCTAAAATATGCGCTCGCGAGCGGACGAGTCTCAGGAACGACGGCCAGGCGTAATTGCAAATGTAATTCATAAGTAGCTCGCACCGTGATAAAAAGAGAATGAGGAGAAAATAAGCTATTGCCTCGCTTTGCCTTTTATTCTCTAGTCGAGGTCGCGGCTTTCATTATACGAGAATAGGTCGGAGGATCGCTCGCGGCTGGCGAAAATTGACCGCCGCGTTTCTTTTCCGTGCCGCGAAAATATTCGCCAACATCGTGACGTTCGGACGAACGGCCAACAGCCGCCGAGATGTAGCCACGTCGTGTAATGAAACTCGTTGGTTTGCATACAGAACAGTAATACAGCTGTCTCGTATATCAGGTGATTCTCATTTTGCAATTTGTTCTTCGTCCACTTGTTTCTAATCTGGTGTTCATCGAGAAATATTTCGTTCGCGCGAGATTACGCGATGATAAAGTGAATACCATAGACAGAAAGGGAGGCGCAGAAAAACTGCAAGGATCGGAGAAGAAGTTAATACCTTTACAATCCGCCGGGGAATTTTTGTCTCGGGCAATTTATTAGCGAAATTAGGGAAATTAGCGGCTACCGTGGCTCCCTTCACGTACAGACTTATATTTCATCCGTGGCTCTCGCCTTCATAGCCCACCCCGAGCTTTTTCTTCCTTTAATTTTAATTTCCACATGTGCTGCCACCGGTGCCCAGGGATTACACCCAGAATCCATAGAAATTTATACGGCAGCGTTTGTTTCTAGTCGGCGCGGCGTCGTCTCGCTAATTATAATAATTGATAAATTTCATACGGAAATGATATTTCGAGGAGCGAAAGACGCGCGATTAAGAAAATCGTATCTTTTGTAACTTTTCGACGCTATTTATTCATATGCTGGTACAGAGGGGTTCTTTAATCCACGATTCACTTACAAAAGCGAAAGGATCAGAGTAGACGTCGTTTTCTCGCAACAAATGTTTTAAACCCTCGTAGGAAGACTATGCCATCTCTGGACGAGTTTGCGTCGGGCTCGTTTAGCAATTAAGACGATTAAATAAGCTGCTTCTGAAGTCGCGTTTGTATAAACTGTTGGACGGTCTTTTGTCTGATCTCTCGTCGTGATGTTAATATGATTTCAGCCTCTCTTTCTCTCTCTCTCTCTCTCTCTCTCTCTCTCTCTTTCAGTCGGGTCATCTCTCATTCGGTTAAAAATATCCTGTTGCACGACGAACTGTTTTATATGTCGAGACGACAGGAGACTTTGTCATAAAAGTCTGGAAGCTGGACGTTAACGACCTTCCGTAAAAGAAAAAGTATTTCACGGTACAAAGTGCGATAAAGTATTTACTCATATCTTGTAATATAATAGTCAATTAAAAATTCGATTTGTAACGTTTCACGTTCCTCATTGGTGGAACGGACAGCCACTTATTTACGAGTTTTCGAGTGAGAATCAGCACGGGCTTCTAAAGCGATCTGGCAGACAGGCGGTTCCCTGGTGATGGAGCGCATCTCGCAGCCTACACGGCGCGTAATAATAATCCAGCTTGCTCAGCTCGTCGGGAAGGCAAACACTCGGCCGCTTGCTAGTCAAAGATTAATCCTTTGGATCTCGAGTGCGATCGTACACGGGGCGCGGTGTTGGTGAGGCAAATAGCGGGTCGATGTGTATCGAAAAGACCGAAATAACGACCAAGGACGATCATTTGGCCGTGTTCTCGCGTGACGGACAAATATTTGCCGATTATTTCGAGGTCGAGGCGGCCTGGTTTGCAGCCAAAGGAAAAGCAAGCCCCGGTAACCGCGTAAATACATCGAATCCGCGGGAAATACGGATAGAAAAATTCTAATCACGTTCGTGAAAGTAGGCGCGGAACGGAACGGCGATCAGACTCCGGCTGCATGATTTAATAATTCTCATTCAGCGTCGGTGTTCGATGGCTGGATCAAATATCGATGCCCCTCTCTCTTTATTTCGCTCTCCAGATCGTGGGATTATTTCGCGTGGAAAGAGCGGGATCTGGTTGTTTGAAATTCGTAACAACGATATTTCAACTTTGGCTGTGTACAATTTATCTCTAGCGAGTGGCATTATTCAAGTGTCCGATCCCGTCGATCCTGCGCTTCTTGAAATGTGTAATTACGCGCTGGAACTCATCGGTTATGTGCTTTTTCCATTTGTAGTCAGTCTAACTGAAATTATTGCCCTTTCAGTTTCCCTATTTTCTCAATAGCGATTCGTGAAAAATTTGATCTACCATTTGCCGAATGTCAATTTTCGCGTTCCTGTAATAAGTCCGGAAGACTGATATGTTCTATAAGCTTGTATTTTCTCGAAACATACTATCTATCAAAGATCTATTTCGATTATCAGTTTCATCTGTATAAACAAGCAATGTAACAGGATTCGCATACACGATGACGCTCGTATCGCATATATCTTCCATTTTCAATCGTATTTATCATCTTGCCGCGCGAAAAATCGCGACTCGGTGACACATGGAGTTTAGCTCGCGTGCTCATCCGCCGGTAATCCGTAGCATTTCGCCGCGTGTAACGTTTTATACTGTCCAACGAATCGACGATAGATCTAACGCGCGATAATTCTTGACGTTTACTCGTTAGCTTTAACCGATCCATCGTATCGTTAACTCTCGTTGGCGAAACTTATCCGTTCTTCGCTTCACGCATAGTTTTTGAACCCTTTGCACGCGTTTATCTTGATTCCAGCTATCCGGAAGACCGAGTAAATAAATAAACACGCACGAGAAACCGCAACAACGCTGTGCCTACACCGGGTATACGATGGGAAACGAGACACAAGCTGATGGAATTCGTGGTCCAGGTAAAGGAGCTGACAGACCGTGAACGCTATCGGTTCGGCACACCTTTGTTTCGTCGGAAATATCGCGCTGCTTGAGAGAAGCGGCCCATTTAGACACCATCCTGTCACGAGTGACGGCCGAATCAAAGAGATTTCACGAGTTTGGCAGAAAGCTCGAGGGAGATCGTTCTACCGGAAAACTTTGTCGATTCGTTTTTGTGAAAGGACTCTGCGATCGACTTTTGCCAACGATTTTATCGCGTTTCGGGATGGGTGTGAATTGAACTTTAATTGCTTCAAGTTTCGCGAGTGTTTAACGTCCGTGTTTTTTTTCCTCTGTCGAGCCCAAATTGAAACGGTTGGCTCAAGGTTGCAGGACGGAACTTTAGAATCATGATTGCGCGATGAGAAATTGTATATTCACGGTAGCTACTCGAGTATTCGTCGTTGATGTTCTTGACTTAATTGTATGTATTTTGTTTTCCAAGTTACACTCGATATTTTGTCATTTTGCGCTAGATCATTCGCGATTGGTTATTCTCCAAAGCTGTTCATAATTTGGCTATTGTTTTATACTTTATATACGATGATACGATTCATTTCATTAAATTTCTATGCAAGAGGATGTTCTATAATTAAAAATTGGAAAAACTGGTGAACTGCCAGAGACAAGCTACATTTATGAACTCGTGAAGAAGAATTTAAGACAAGTATCGTACAAGAGTTTTATAGACCTTACCGCGCCAACTTTTGCATATCTTTGAAACGGCTTCCATTGCAGACGCCTTGCAGACGTAGCTCATTGCGGGCGCATTTCAGTCGTTCTCATGCATGAAATATTTTTTAATTAATACACAACGTGACGCGCTACGAGATGGTAGAAACGTCGCAGACAAACGGTTCGTTATTTCGCCCATACGTACGGCTTTCCTCCTTTGTCCTTCTCTCCTCGAATGAATTCGTCAAACGAAAAGCATACACGTTGGACCGTCAGGGATTGGCACAGGCGAAATGGAAATAAAAGTGAAAGAGGGAGACGCATCAGCATTGTAGCGGCTCGGTCCGGTCATTGACGAAACGGACCACTGCCGCCACATTATATTTTCGCGTTTTGCCATAGGAGAAGCATGGCAACTACCTTTTGGCGGTCTCATGTTATTTCAATACGCATCGCATCATGGTAATGGAAAAATGTTGATCGTAAGGACTACGAGTCCGACACAGAGCTTCGCGAGCTTTTTTGTTGATTATTGTCACGTTGTTGCGGCATATCGAAACTTTCATTCTCTTTTCAGAGAAAAATATGGGAGTCCGTATTTTTGTTGAATATGCGAGGAATTGGACACTTGAGAAACGTAATGGAAACGCTTGTATAATTATATAATATAATTGAAAAATTAAAGATTAAGAATGTTCTACATCGTCTATAAAAGCTTTTCTAGATCTTTATTTATTGGAATTAATTTTTTAAAACCACAAATACTCGTACAATTCTTTTCTTTTAATTTAAACAATTTTGATTTTTTAAAGCGCTCGGAAGTATAAACGTTCGCTCATAAGACACTTCTTACTTTTGCCATATTCATTGCACGCGAAGGAAACATTTAAAAACTGTTACTGTTTTAAAAGCGACTTCACGCGTGTAAAACGAACAGACCCTCTCCATTCAGATTGAAAGAATGGCGTGACACAAATGTTCATCATCGTCGATTCACGAAGAGAGGAAAAACATGGCCAGAATCTTCCTTTCGGCACCGAAGAACGTTTGCATTAATTTGAATGGGAATTGCAGCCATGTCTCTCGTCATGCTCGTTTTTCCCCTCGCCTCTCCTTCGTTCGTTTTCTACTTCTTGAACAAATCACCGCTTTTCACTGTTTGTTATCCTGCCCGAGCTTTCCCTATTTCTTGAAACTTCCGCCACTTACTTCCGGTCTGTGCAGTGTTGACGTACTCGCCTTGATTCCGCCACCTATTCGCCACTTCGAGTGGTCGCGGATTTAGAATTTCAAAATTCGTCGCCTTTTTTCTCAACTGTCGCGGAACAGTTTCTTCTCTAAAGCTTCCAAAGTTTTCACTGCGAATAGTTTTATTCGCTGTTTTATCCAGCCTTTCGATTCCGTTCGAGAACAATAACACTCGAAGAGTTTACAAATTTAATTCTCTGTTTTTAGACATAGAAGATGAGAACTTGTTCGCGTAAACGAAACTAAAACCTATTTCGTTTCATACATGGTAAAAATGAAATACAAATGCGTAGAAATCTAGAACTCACAGATCTGAGATTCATCGAAGTCTAATACTGACAAGGCTTCCTATCGAACGATGAAAACGCATTGCGGGCACCGGGTGCAGCGGTACAGCGGCGCAGCGGTGACTGGAAAACAAAGTAAAAAAGACGCGGAGGCACGGCAGCAACGTCCAGACAGAAGTTCATCTGTATTCAAAAGAGCATAATTTTTCGTGGTATCCGAGCCGGCGAAATGAGCTGGACCATTAATTAGAGGTCTTGGTCGGCGAAATGGAAGGAGCGGCCGGGTAACGATGCCGGGGGAGGTTTCTGAAGAGGGTGTATCGGTCGGTGGGGTACGGGGAACGTAATGGGAGCGAGTCGTCAGTGCCAGCAGCATATTCCGCTAAATCAAAAGCAGCACCCGCGCTATTCCTCATACGGGAAGGAGGGAAGAGCTTGGCTCTGCCGGTACTCGCCACGTTACTGGGGATCGAGGGTGGGGTGAGGCGATGGCGAGGAAGGGGCAAGCGACAGGAGGCGATGATTTAACCGGTAGGGTAGCCTACGTAGACAGGTGACCCGCAAGTTCCACGCAGACTGTCCCGTGTCCGTCAACTAGGCTTGATTTAGGATGGACGACAGGCTGGATAGCCAACCATCCCGGTTAGGTAGCAGCGAAACCAGATCGTGCGCCGCGACAGCATCCATTCTGCATATCTTTTAACCAGTTGCCCGCAATATCAGTCGGGTGACGAGTAGTTCGGATCCAGTCGACGAGTTGCCGAAACATCAAATCATTTCGCCAAGGCGAACGAGCGATGACTAATCACGTCCGATCCCAGTTTTTGACAGTTGCGCGCTTGCTCTATCGATTGACGAGCCTGTAATAATATCTAGTACGGTCACGATTGTTCTTTGTTAATCGTGGATGAATTACCGATATACAAAGAATGCGCCGAAGCATGGTTTTTCATAAAAGTTTAAGCAACGATCGGAGGAATGTTGAACTAGGAATACTTCGGGCGTGGATTTTAGTACAAGCGTCGGTATTTAGCATCGAAGAGAAAACAAAAAGAAGATTCGTTAATGGGGCATGTCTTTTGAATTACGATCTGTGCATGGGTTTTCGTAATAAGAAGCTCACGTACGACGATATCTTCCGGTTTAATTTCTGCACGCGAGAAGCGAATTCATGCGATAGCTGCAGTGGATATCGAATAATTATCGAGCTTGTGTAACCGTAATAGCGTGTGTTCGTTGTTTTCGAAAATTTGATTAAATTTCGTTCGCCCAACCAGCCACGGGGTGAAATCGTTTCTTGCGAAGGGAAGCATCGTGTTTGCATAAAATATTCTTCCCCGGGGAAAAAGAGGAAGCGAACGAGACGTAGGATCCACCTCCGGCCTGATTCGGCCACGGAACTGTGAATCACGGTTTTGCGTGTCGACAGGATGTCCTTGTTGCCTCTATCGTAGGCGATCCAAAATTCCAATTCCAACGAAAATTCCAACTCCCGAAATAATGCAAATTAATCCCCACTCGCCACTATTATTCCATCGACTTCTTCAAATTTTTCTTACTTCCACTTCGCCAATTTCATTTCGATGTCGATCGTAGTCGTTAAAAAGCCGACAGCCTCGTAATAAAGAACTTGGAGAATTTGTAGCCGGAGCGATTCGCGTGAACGATGGCCGATGTTGATTACCATCTCGTCGGCGAGGGTCTCGCTGTAAGCAAGCGTTGCTAAGGGAAATAAAGTGGAGACTGTAGAATTGTCGCCGGGATCGTAGCGTTCGCGTACACCATAGACGCGATAACTATGTAGATATTAATTCTGATCGCCCGTTGGAAGTCTCTCGGCGAGTGAACGGGGAGAAAGGAACAGACGGGAAACGTACGGAGAAAGAACGCGGTAGACTGGAGCGAGCGGGACGAGATGCACGAGGGGAAAGGCAGACACGGAGGAAAAGAGAAATGGAGGAAGCGGGATGAGAGAGAAGGAGAAGAGGTCATGGAAAAGGGAGAGACGAGTGCACCGTAGCAGGCATTAATGAGCGCTCTAATTAAAACACCGGCTAATGAGAATATATTAGAATGATGTTGCCTGTTTTGCACGCACGTGGGCTTCGTGGACTCCGATGCAACCTCTGTCCGCGTGTTTCACCTAACACGGCCATGTGTGCTGGCGAGTCGCGAGTTGGATCGATGAATACGCCCTGTCTCGACGAAGGAAATCATTCGTCGCGAGCCGAGTAATGATTTTTATCGTGTCACTGGTAGTGCCGCATAATGAGGAACATTTCCCTCCTGCAGTGCAGTGGCGCACCGCGATCAAATGAGAACTCGACGCGCCTAAGTGGAGCAGATTTTGAATGGAACGACTCGGTCAGATATAATCGTGGAAGTAAACCGATGACAGGAAACAACAAGCAGCAATGGAGACCGGTGTAGGCTGGTTGGTATGTCGTGTAAGTAGGTTTACTAGCTTTGTCTTTGTCGACGTTGTCCAAAGGTATTGTTCGACGGGTATCGTCTGGGATGCTTGTTTACGATATCGTTCGATCGATCGCTCGTTCTTCGTTATTCTTCGCGAGATGCCATTGGCGAAGAGACGTCTCTTGTTTTGGCCCACTTGCTAGCTTCAAATGAAATCTCGACGATTAAGTGGAGCGGATTTTCAATAAAGAACGCAAAGAGGAACGTGGGAGAAGAATTTGTCGAGTAAAAATCGATTCTTTCTTTCAAAGAATTTTTTTTCAAGACGAAACTTCGAGTATTCGACAAAGAAAACTCTCTTTCGTTTTGCGCTTAATTTTCGGAGGAACGTCGCTTTTATATACCGCCCACGCCCTGCGATATATACCCGTAACGTTATCGCACGACTAATCTAACGTTCTTCCCTATTCTCTCTGCGATTCTGTTAGTTAGTCGATTTGTCGTAGGCTATCCCAATTACTGCCAATAGTATGGGAGGCATCGCTCACCGATATAAACTATAATCTAATATTCGCGTGACCGCGGATCAAGATAATTAGAACACAGTGTAATCGGGGCGCGTGTTCCGGATGGTAAAGTACGCTCAGTACGTGGCGATCATTTTAATGATTTAGGAAGTGCCAGTTAACGACGATTGCCCTGTGTGTTTGCGATAGCGAGGCACGAGTCATGCGTTAAAGTACTGTGCACAAATTACAGTTGGCAACGAGGTTGAGCATTACGTAACGAAACGAAACAGAGCAAGGTAAAAGGCAGGCCAATTCTGTCACGCGACGGCTTTACTTTCCTCTGTCATATTTGAAGCTTAATTCTTGAATGTAAAAAAATAAAAGGTTTCGAAACAGTTTGTCCGTGAAAAACGAACCTGTTCATTTTTTGAACGATATTTTTTTACCTTTTTGTTTCTCCCGTGCGAAATCTTTCACAATGAACTCATGGTGAATGCGAGACACGGTTTCACTGTTCCTACGAAATACCAGAAAATCAAGTGTCCCCGCTGTTCAGCGTCCTGCCGACAATTCCACCACTTCGACAAGCTACGACTCGTAAACAATACAAAGTACTCACGGCAAACAAATATAGCGCCACGTTTTACGACCGATGCTGTTCGTTTTATTGTCATACGAAAAGTCGCTTTATCGGACGAATATTGTTTTTTCCCTTTCTCAAGATCTCTGTCCGCGATATTCGTGCGGAGCTTTGCCCGCTGAGAAACAGGAAAACAACCCAACCATCGGCGTCGCCGAGAAAAACATCGCGATCACCTGTACTTCGTTTAACCGTCTGTGGCCCGATATTGTCGCGCGTGTCTGTCGCGCACAGTGTAATTCCACTTATCGCCGCCATCTCGAACCTCCTCAATCGTGTTCGGTTCACGCTAGCCGCGATAAGTTTGCCGCTCGCCACGATCTCTTCTACGATCCTTTTTGCCTTGTACACGTCCAATTACAATGAAAGGTAACCGTTGTTTTACGACTCGAACACCGAACCGCACTCGTAACGGAGCGAGTGACGATAATCGCGGAAATCGTCCGTGAGACACGAGCGTAAATTTTCGTCGATTAAATTTTCGCTTCTCACGGCTATTAGGCGATCGATTTTCCTCAATTTCTTTCGCGGATCTCTCGTTGGTTATTGACGCCAGCCACTTTCATTTATCTCTTGGCAAACTTGGTCATTCAGGGGTCTCGACGTAGAAAAGGAATTTAGTGAATCGAAGAGAGGCCGAGCCGGTTTTGTCTATCGGCAGTAATCCCAATTACAGGAGACTTTCAGCGGACCAAGTCAGAGATCACAGGTGGGGTCGAAGTTTCGGTGCCTTTGAAAGGATCACCGCTGACTGGCTCTTCATTCCGACCAGGACGTTTTCTTTCTTTGTAGTTACTTTCCTGTCGGATGTGTACGCTCTCCGGCGTCCAAAGAAGCAGGACCCGGTGCCGAAGTCGCGTTGCCTACAAAGACAAAGACCTTTCCAAAGCTGTCTCTCTTCTTTAAGAACCGCGCCACGAGGAAGACGGATAGCGGGGATTTAATTAACTGGATATCTGTCTCCGCGCTTGTAATCTCTGTCATCAAAGACGTCTGGAACGATCTTGGACGAGTGGTAATAATACGGTGTGTCTTAGGAAAACGACATTTGCCGCGTTTATTCGATGGCGTGCGGAAAGGTAGACTTGTCCGTCGAATCGCTCAGCCGGAAACAGTTTATTCTTTTTTTTTTTTTTATGTTGCTTCTCGCGGAAAGAAGAGAGAACTTTACGACGTCGTTGTATATTATTCCCAATGCTCTTCCGTCGATCGAACTGCTCGTCTTAACATTAAAAAGTAATATTCGTAGTCCGCGAACTGCGCTTTGCACCCGTAAAGAATTTTGTCTATGCATAACGGTCGGCGACGTTTACAAAATATTAATGTCCTTCGTGTTCCGTTATACCGGGGCGCATCTCTCGAGCAACGAATTTAAATTTATATAAGTTCGCGGAAGAAGTTGGCCGACTGGAAAAGGAAGAGGTTCGTGGAAGAAGTTCTCGCGCTATCGTGGAAAGTTGACGAGGTCCTCGCCACCTCGTTCCAGGTATCGATCAAGCGATCGTAAATTTCCAACGATTCCCTCTCTGTCGACTAGCCGACGCGAGCTACACAAACGAACGAATACGTGATACGTAACGCCTCGTAAGAGCTCGTAAAAGAGAAACGCGGACGTGTAGGACAAGCGAATAAAAAGCTCCCAATGATGCCATCTGCAACCCCCTTTACAGCGGCGTGTTCTGCACGTTCGACCCTTCGTCTTAGCTTCTTCGCTTTTTCTGCTGGCAACCTTCTCGCGGAATTGTTAGGTTCCTCTTCCATCGTTTCTTGTCGCGATCCTCCACGACGTTGGCAATTCGATACCGTGCTCAGAGTCCCGAGATTACTGCGTCTTCTTAAGAGATTCCAGAGTTACACGATTCGTTCCTTTCGTCCACGTCGTACATCAAGCTCGTTCATACCCTTTGCCTTCTTTTTTAATTTCATCACGCTGCATGTGCGAATCGTGTATACGATGTGTGTGAGATGAAAAAGGCAGAGCATTTGTATATACAAGTTTCTAACACTCGTGTCAATTGCGAACGAAGTTTCGTCAAATATTATACATACGATACCTTGCGCTACTGTTTCTTTGATGAATATTTAATCGCTAGATCAATCGAATCGGTTCCGTACACAGAAACATATTTGCAAACACAATTCCTGTTCCATTTCTACTCTCGCTCGAGGAATCGCAGCCGGCATCTTTGACGAGGCAGCAAAGTCTTCGATAAGATTCCTCTTGAAAACTGACTTCCGACAAGCTTCTTCCGCTAACTTGTTTCGCTAAGCTTACCCCCTCATTCCCGCATTGTTTCTCGATCTATGACCTCCGCGAAACTTTGATTCGCTCATCGACGAGGCTCGCAAACGATACACCGACAAACCCGATAGCGACTTGCGAAGCCGTGATCGATTCGACGGTTACGTTGTGCCGTAGCACATTTATTTGGAGTATCTTGCTCGATCGCGTGCAATAGCCCTGCAAACTGTGATCCGTATCGAGTCCCTTGTTTTCAAACTGAGAACTCCGCGATCGAGAAAATGCGCTAAGAGTCCTTTTGACTATCAGCAATACATCTTAATCCCGAGACTATCCATCAAAGCTTCTTGATAGTGGAAACCCACGATCTCGCCCCTTTTCTTTCCGAGGGTTGTGTTGCTGGCCGATGTCCTGAAGGGGGTAATGTTCGAGAGCCGTTTAAGTGGCCCCGACTTCAAAGAGAAAAAGGTGGAATCGGCAAGAGAGAATATCCCGCGCGCGAACCTGACTCAACGAGTTAACGTAATCGAACGACCGAAAGAGCTACTTGTAACTTCGTGTGTCGCGTTTTATCATGGACCCTCGAACTGGGACAGAGAAAACGAGACGCGGGGAAAGAGAAAGAGAGAAAACGGATACTGGGTGTTGAGCCGGTGGTTGCCGAACAGCGAAAGAGAAAATGAGATGGGAAGCGTACACGAGTCTGTCAGTCGGAAGCACACCAATGCTACTTCCCACACCTTTCGTTTTCTCTTGTAGCTAGCAGGAAATTACCCACAGAGTAACTTTTGATTTGACTCCCATGGCAAACACGGTTTGCATGATGTCAACGATCGCCGCTTCTTTCGTTGTTTTTTTTTTTTTTTTTTTGTCTTTTCCTCTCTATTTTTTCGTCAGTGGTCGCGTTTACACGTCGTGCTTTGGTCGCATTAATCGATCGACCCAGTTACGAGCGAATAATCCCTGTACCGTACGGTAAAAACGCCTAATTTATTAGCGAATTTCCTTCGGCGATTGCTTGTGTGCTTCCTCAGAGAGCTTTGAATTCTTTTAGAGTACTTGCCTCGAATGTAATTAGGCGATCGTTCCTATTTCCCTCTCCGAAAGTAATTTTGTGAAATCGCCGACACGCGATTCTTAAAAGTGCTAGAAACGATACGACATTGTAGACGAAACACATTGTAGACGAGAACATAGCATCGCAACGTACGTGGAACTGTTGACACGCTATATTAAGGGTGACGCATCGAGCCGATACGTCGATACTAATTATTTGCAGATAAAACTCATTACTCAGTCGTGATTAACGACGGATTAAAGAGCCGGTCGTGGTATTTCGCTGTCTCGATGGACGCACCAGACGTACGATGGAAATGATCGAGGTATCGAAGGAATCATTTGTTGTCGCTGGACGAAAAATTATCGCTCAACATGTTCGCTTGTGGATCACCGGGTGATCCTTCTCAATTAATGATAGGCGATACGATTGAGCGAAAAAGGTATTGCGATTTGTTTTAAACGGCCTGCTAAAGAGATACAGAGTGTTGGAATATTGAAAAATCTGTAACTATCGCTTAAAATGGAATTCAAATAATAGTTTAGATCATTATTGTCCTGATTAATATTACAACCGTGGCGCGCGAAAGTATTCGAACGCTTACCATACAAAATGTTTATTTTTTATTTTTATTTAGATTATTTATTTTTAATCTTATTTTAGACTATTATTACAATGAAACTCGAACCAATGTTATTTCAACTCATCGCGTGTACTTTTGCAAATATGTTCTATGCGTTGTACCGTACGATACGTGACGAGGTGCATATTACGGTTAAACAACAATCGGTCAGTTTCGCCTGTAACACAGCTACGGGACTGGCGCACGGAAGAGTAATACCTTGTGTCCCGTAATCCCGGAACAAACCGGGGCAATAATTTTAAATCAAACGCGAGAACCGCGGGAATAATTTATCGCTGGTTGGTGCCGCTGCGGCGTACGCTAATCAGACCCTATCTTTCTCTTTTCCACTTTGGTGGTAGAGCGCTGTGCCCGCACGTGCACGGCAAGCCGGACGTTTTAAAACGTTCGGCGCAAATTTCATTAACGCGGCCCACATTCCTTGCTCCATAAAAATTACTGACGCTCGCCGTAATAAACTAATTTGCACGGGTGTACGTGTAATTACGTATTCCTAGTCGTTGCGAGAATTTCTTGACCAGCGCGATTACATTTCAACGCCTTTCTTGCCGCGAAGAATAGAGCAGGGTCGATTCTTCGGCCCACGAGTTCCATTTAATTAGAATTATCAATTGCTGGCGAAGATTTGCCGACGATAATTGGCAGTGTTGATTAATAAACGGAGAGGCTGGGATTAATTACGTTTATGCAAATCTCAACAAAGAAAGCTACTACGATATTCGAATGGTTGCATAGTGAGTAATTAAGATTACTTTAAAACATACTGTCATCAAGAAACCAATGTCAATCGAAGACCATTTAGTATCGTTTGAAAGTCAGTCGGAGTGAGTCGAGAATTAGCCAAGCTCGCGCGAACATCAGTAAAGATCGTTTGACAATTACGTCAAAGACAGTTTGAATCACTCAAAGATTATATCGAACTTGCTCAAAGTTACTTAGAATTTTTCATTTGCGAAGTTGTACCGTTTCTATGTGAGAGATTCAAAGGTCACAGAAATTTTTAAGATAGTCCAATATATACACGTCCGCTTACACGCAAAAGGATACGTAACGTTACCGAGGTACATCGCGTGAAAGGAAAAATAATCGCAAAGCTGAAGAACGTCTAGAGGGCCTATAAACCCGTTTATCAATTTTCAATCGACCCCTAAAAGGTATAGCGAGTATGGGGTTGGCGAGCCACCCTTCCTTCTCAATGACTGAAGCGACGAGGAATCGATGTTCCGATAGAAAAGGAAAGGCTTCCCTCGAAAAGTGCACGATGGACGTCTCGCGTTGGAAAAATATTTCCACGGTAAACTTAATCGGCACGCGCGCCGGACGTTTCGTAAGTAAGAGACCGATTCACCTGCACACCCAAAGGAAAGGAGAGTCCCTTGGATAATGCTGGGCGATAAATATTTACCTTGAGCTTACGTCGAAAGTGCGTTGTCTGTGTGTTGTCGATTGTGCGGGGGTGCGCGAAGTCGGCTTGCT
The DNA here is from genome assembly GCF_011952205.1 of Bombus bifarius. Lineage (NCBI taxonomy): Eukaryota > Metazoa > Arthropoda > Insecta > Hymenoptera > Apidae > Bombus > Bombus bifarius. The sequence continues at coordinate 165,502 of NW_022884524.1, forward strand.
AAGATAACCCGCCTCTCGTACTTCGAGGATTGTTGTCGCGAAAGGGTGGCGTGGAAAACCGGGAAAGTCTGGCCCGCGACGTGGTAATTGTTTTCGTAGCTAATTGTTTAAAAGCTTGGCAAACCCGCGAGGAATTACGCGGCGGCAACGACGGAGACAATCCCCGAGTCAATATTGAATTATGAATTTATTAGCTCCCTGTCTCCGGCCTTCTAGTCGATAAGGGATGAGAGGAAGGCGGGTCGAAGGTCCTCTTTTCAGCGGCGAGTCCGTGAGATGGGAGGATGGAGATGAAAGGGGCGGAGGAGAACGTGAAGGACTACTTCCTGCATTCTCCATGGGATCCTCATCGCGTGTAGACTGTAATTTTATCGAACCAACACTTGCGACGTTTTCGTCGATTGGTTAAATCGTCCCTTCTCTTTATCGATCTTTCTCGCCCGGATCCTTCTTTTTCTTTTCTCTTCTCTCTCTCTCTCTCTCTCTTCTTTTCCTCGTCGCCACCTCAATCGTCATTCTTCCATTCTCCTTCTTCCCGCCGATAAGCCCTCCGGTGCTTTCCTTCTTAAGTTCAAAGCCCCCATATCGAGCGATCCTTTCGTATCCAGCTTCGCGGAAAGTACCTCTTTCTCTCCTGTTCCTTGCCTGCTGTTGTTTTTCTTTTGCCCTTGGTATGCGCGGCTCATTCGTTTGTCAGCATCGCCGGTAATCTCCGTCCGTGAAGGAATTCGAAATTTCGTTGATTACATGCTCCGTTTCTTCCTGTTTCCGTTTCTAGGAAAGTCGTTTGTCTTTTCCACTTACACGTTTCACCGGATAGAATCTTATCTTCCCGTGAGTTCTGTTGCTCATCGATTTACACGGTAGAGATACTCGACGCATCCCCTGTTTTAGTAGCTGCGATATTCCTTTTTAAATAATTTGCTGTGACTCGCTACGCTATAAATATGTATTCACGGTTAACGCCTGGAAATCTCATTCCATCGCGAAAGAACGCCAGCAATTTTTCCAGTTCGAGAAAAACACGGTTAGAACAGAACCGAAACCGTGGATGTTCGTCGAGCAGGCCAAAGGGGAGGATGGAACGAATCTACATTTTTATTTGCATCGGGCAATTTGCGATTCGATTTAAGCCCTGACGAACGCACCGCGAACTCGGCTTTTCCTACATCACGATTCGCATTTATTCCGTACAACGTTAATCTATAACATCGATCTATCCGTGTAACGATCTTCGCGAAACTTACGTGTCCAAGCTCGGTCATCGCGATGGTGTTCGATTTTTCATGCGATTCTTTTGGTCCGAACTTCAACGTAATTACTAGCTGAAAAACTTGTCGATTTTCCATGTCGACAGCTCGTTTACATGGTCAGCCTGAATAAGGTATTCGATCGTGATTCGATCGCGGTATCCACGTCGAGTAGAATGGATATCGAATTATGTGTAAACCGCCATGGAACCAGGAATGTCATGCGGCAGCGAAGAGCGAGTGGAATATGATGGGTCGAAGGAGCAACGAGGATAGTATCGTTGCTTGATGAGAAAGAGGGAGACAGCCGAGCGAAGATAGAGCGAAGGATGAAGACAAACCGTGACGGATGGACGGCTGGAGGTTCCCGTGCCATTATGTAAATTTCATTAGAGCTTTTGTGCGGAGCTAGCTCTCGTGGCCTGGAGTGTCTCGAGTCGCGTTATTAGCTCCGAGACTTTTTTCCTCGGCCGGTTTACCAGTCATCCCCGTTACGCGTTGCCAAGACGTAGCTAAAGTCTGGAACTAACTCTTCGATCGACGAGCCTCGATGCATCATGAGAAAGAAGCATCGTGTTTTTCAGGCTAAAAGACCCGCGATTAGCCAAAGAAGTTGCTTGATGAAGAGTTGCACGGTTTAGGGAGCTAAGACCTCGTTTTCGGCGCCTCGTGCTTCTCTAATGATTCGCCTGAAAATCGATTACAGGAGGGAAATATTTTTCGTTCGTTTCACAGGAACCAACCCTTTACTTTACTCATAGCTAATTCATAGTATCTCGGGATAAATTACGATCTTCAAGTATTCCTCTCATCTATCAATCAATTTGCAGAATTATCATTAAATAACACTCTCTGCCTCTGATTTGAAAAGATAGAGAACGGAGCGCCATGGCGATTTATTTATTCCAACTGAGATATCGAGTTTTTAACGAGATTCCAGTGCGTCTGAAAACTTCACTACGAAATGGCAGCGGATGTTTCAGTGCACGCCCGAGGCGCGCGATATCCTAGTGCCGGCCACTGAAATGCGAAGTCTGCCACCATCGAGATTAGGTATATGACGGCAGGAAAATCTAGGTGCGAGCTTTCCTTTTCTCGTTTCCCCTGCGGGGCTCGGCATAGCAGTAAACTGACTAGAATCTTTGTCCGCCATCCCGTGGGATAAGACTCCGTGGTAAAGGCAGAGCGCGGCCTTGTGTTGACCTCGCAAATACCGATTCTCTCGTGGGATCGGCTTGTCAGGCTTATGGTTTTGCGGACGTATCGACTGGCCAAAGGTGTCTGCCGATAATAAATGCGTTATCCGCCACCGTTGAATCCCATAAAATTTTGTTAGCTCGATATTCCATCTCGATGATTTAGAGCTTTGTTCGAAAAAGGTCCAGCCATTTTGAATATCTTGGGAGCAGGTTTTGCCACCGTTATGTGACTCTGCAATTATTTAAACACACGTCACCATATATTTGCGAATAGTCATTCTCCTGTGAAATTGTCCAACCGGCAGTAAACTGTTGTCGAATGAACTTATAAGGTCTGGCGAAGTTTGATAAAGTATCGCACCAATCTATCGATCTGGCAATTTAAATTGCCGTGTTTTACAATCCTCCTAAAATCCAAATTTGGTTCTCTGCGATGTACAAAGCTGAAACGGTGTTGCGAAATGGTGTTTTGTAATTCGCAAATTAGTTTAAAGAATATACGAACGTTATGACAAATGTAAAAGTCCACTTATCCTGTGTACGTTATCCTTTCTTCCATCTCGAGTAGATAAGTGTTCTTGGTTATTCGTTTCTACAACAATTTAATAAACGATTCGAACGCAATGAAACGTACGATGATTTTCTCACAGTTGAGTTTTGTGGCGTACAACGAGGGAATGCACTCGGATGGAGAGACGCTCTCCCAAAGTGGTGCTTAATATTTTCCCATTGGTTGAAAGTTTACCAACATCGTTAGCGCTCGGATGCCAGCTGCAGGCTCGCGATATTTCAAGGCGGAATCATACATTTTGCGCCGTCGTGCGCGAAGTTCGGCGGTGCCCCTGGTGGAATAAGGTCCACGACGACCACCGGCATGTATGAATAAATTCATGGTAGAGGAGTTGGCTGGCAGGCCGCGGCCGGGACAGGGGAACACCAGGAGAACGCTGGACTAATCCAAAACAATGGAATGCGCCGACTAGGTTAAGCGAATTAATCTTTCACGTTGCCGTATGCACAATAGGCCAACGACGTTACATGATAATTACGCGTGGGATTCGGTATTGTGTATAATTTCGACCGCTCAGAATATTTCGGAAAACACGTCCGCAAGTACGACCGTGAATCCTTCTTCGAGTTGGCTGGCAACTAATATTTTCTTCCGATTTGATGGTCGAAATGTTCGACTATGAAAGGCTGCTTCCACCAGCGTTAAATGGAAGTAGCATTCAAACTCAGAAAGACGGTATGAATATTTTGAATGTTATTTCGCGCGTTGATTTTTTCGAATTTAGAGGCAAAATGTGTCGGTTGTTATTGAGAATTAAATTGGTTGCCTTCTCCTTCCACTTCGCGGGATTTTATTCTCCTCATCGAAACGATGTAACTGGAAATTGTTTGGAATGTACTTGTTTGTTTCACGGTGTTGCAAACGTTAGAGATTGTTTTGTTTTACTTTATTTTGTTCTTGTTTCGTTTTCGTTCCTGTTTACCAACCTATACGAAATTATTTTACACGGAAGCTTTCGTAGACGAGGGTGCGGGGTACAGGGGTATCTGTAGCTCTAATTGTTTCGAAACAGACTACTCGAGAACGCGAGATACTCTTTAATTGCGTACGTCGGTACCAGGTAACCATAGCGAATACCTAGCCCTCCGTACTTAGGGAAGTCCGCCCTTGAAGCCCTTTTTAACACTTTTGCGATTTCCAACGTATTGAAACACGAAGTAGCGTGGCTGCTGATTATCGATAGTTTCCTCTCTCATATTTTCCGTCCTCTATCATCGAAGACACTTTAATTATGTGCGGTCCGCCGGGATGAAACCCCTTGCGTTTCCTTGCTTTCGACGCTGACGTAAAAGGGAACATTTTTCCTAGCTTTCGTAACAGGAAACCTATCGTATATATTCAAGAACCGGCATTAAGTTAGCATAGAAAAAAAAGACGATTTCGGAGACAATCTACTCTAATCCGATTAAAAATATTTCATAATCATAAGAAGACGATTCTCTAAAATTCTAAAATTCTCTAAAATAAATTATCTAAAAATCGTATGGAGTATTTGTTACACAGTGCAGTAGTAGTAATCTTCTCTACAACGCTAAATTTGCCAAGTATATATTTATTAGTGTCACGGTTAGAAATACGAGAGTATTAGTAACCGAAGCGAGCCAAATAATTAATTAGCAAAACACCAGATAAATTAATTCAGCCGTAGAAATTGTCGAATCTCTAAGTTGTTACTGATGTAACGAGTCATTGGACGTTCATATATCATGAGCAACGTGATCCAAAATCATACGGTTCTCCAAGATACGAGCTCCTATGTTATTTTCAAGGGAACGAAGACGCCTTATAAACCATACAACGGAATCGAAATAACTTTCCCCCGGCAAAAGTCACAGGGCACGACGATAAGATGTAATAAAGTTTATACTGGAAGCTGCAATTCCGACGGAAGTAATACGGCTAAAAGCACGCTGAGCACACCATATCGCTGTAAACTCTACACGAGGGAGCTCTGAAGATGAAAGAGGATCTTAACCATCGGTAACAACAAGCTCAAGCGTACACACGTCGCTCTGTACGAACGTTCTTGCGATAGTATGTTCTGCCCTGCTGAACCGGGCGAACGTTTGCAATTTACCGCGAAATGGGATACAACGGGTAGAGAACGATTACGCTGCCACGGGGAAAAAATACGAAAATTCGGTTAGACATCTCGCAAACTCGTATTCATATCACCGTGTTTATTGCTACATCCGAATTTGATATTTGCTTCTTCTATACATTCACATCACGATACGTCCGGGTTTTGGAGAAATTGATCGTACAGATTGGTTTTGTTTAGGACACCGAATATTTTTATGAAATTCGACCCACAGATATCGAATAATGGAATTGAATTGGTTGTATCGTTAAGTTGGGTCGACGTACGAAAGCAAAAAGTTGAACAAATTAAAATCGTTGCCTTCTTTGATGTTTCATCGAAAAATCTATACTCCAAAATGCTAATGTTTATGTCAGATTCTAATATCTTTTACCATTGTAGACGTTTACAAAATCTAAAATTATTCTGAAATACTTACCAACATGTACCAAAATTTTTGAAATAGTTTTCGGTAAAAATAGAAATTTGAAACGTTTCAGACGTGAAATTTCGTTCGTGCCGTCAACTACCCAAAAAGTCGGTTTGACGTCGAACCTTTAATTAAGGCACCTGCACGGAGTATCTTATCGACTACATCGCGACAGAATTTGCTTCGCCGATCGTGCGAGCTGATTTTGATGACCCTTGCTGGCTTGCACCGCTCCAATTTCCGCCCCAGAGGGATACAAGGTGCAGGGTTATCGCTACGTTTAAATGCTTGTCGCGGTCTTTCGTCGCGTGCTCTCCTCGCTATGTGACAAGCTACCACGAACGAAACTCAAAGTGGACCATCCTTATCTCAGCTGGGAATCGCGTTATTTAGAGCACATCGATCCCGAGGCTGCCTTCTAACGGACGCGAGGACACGAAACCGATAGAGGATGGCCAAGCTTTGTGGCTAGCATCCTTCCGATGCCAAGTAGAAACCAAGACCTAACATTCCGTCTTCTTGCTTTTGTTTAGGATTCGACTGTTTGATGAAATCTCGTCGAGAAGTTCTAATTTATTTCTCCCTTCGTTTCCTTCAGTTCTGTTAAATCTTTTGGATAAATATTTTTGGGAGATTTTATGGAATTTTGTAAACTTTCTCGTATATAAATTATTAAAGGGTGAAATATTCCTAGAACATTTTATAGAATTTTATAAGCTTTTACGTGTACAAATTCCGAAGGGATAGCAATAAATCTCCTTATCTTGCTTCGTGTGCTTTTGTTGTTCGAAAAGGGGATCTGATAGAACGTTACATTCGTGTTTGAACGTTTTATTTGTCAAAGATACCTTAAATCTAACGTTGCAAGGCTCACCGTATTATCATTTTACGTAATACCCCTTGTGAACACGTGCAATCGGTTGAATTCGTGGCGCGGCAATTGGAAGCGACAAATCGATCGTTGTCCCATTAAAATGAACGGGCACGCAAGAAACGTTAAATTCAATTTCCGTCGGAAAAAGTGGTATTTGCCGGGATCGGCGATCCAATACTCTTCGAATAAATAATACCGCACGCGTGTCACGAGCGTTTCCGCGCTTTTACCAGTAGTCGGAAATATTATTCGGTGACAGCTGCTTTTATGGCGATAATTACGTTTCACCATACCATAAAAATGTGTTCCACGCGATAAAAACAAAACGGACAATCTTCGCGCAATAAGACGGGTAAATAAAGATTCACGTGATCGTTATAAGGGTGATTTTCATTTCGAACGTCATCGAGTACATTTTCTCGATCTTCGTTCGCAATTTTCTTCGTATCGAGCAGTTCATTTTTCTGTGGAATCGAATTAAGCCAAGCCTGCCTTTTGCTCGCGTCCAACCTGTACGCCGGTACTGCAAAAACGAATCGATTGAATTTCAAATCGCGCCGAGTCTGTGTCGCCGCGCTCTGTGCTGCACGCTTGATCTGATATTAAAAAATAGCCCTGGTTTTACTCGAATGTAGATCATCGAGCAATAATTGTTCGAGCCTCGTACAATGACGAAGTCAACCGAGAAAACGACCGACCTATTCGGCTGAACAAACTGATGTACTATATCGTGCGTGAGCAATGGTCGAATTTGCGTGGATATTTACGCTGTCTCGTTGATCAAGCTCGTTCTTGAGCAAGTGAATAACTAACGAGTTACCGTCAGTGTTCTGCGTTGGAAAATAAAAACGCGAAACACGAATGAACAATTAAAAAAACAAGGAAATCAAAAAAAAAAAAAAATGGGTGGATAGGGAAAAAGAAGGTATTTTAAACAAGCATATAAATCGCACGGACAATAATAAAAAGGAGAAAAAAAGCATGGTGGATAAATACAGAGCGGTATGGTCTGGCGATAAAAATTGTTAAACGAAACAAGTGGATATGTTTCATGGTTGGTCGTTAACAAATTCCGTGGGATTGTTAAACGTTCGATCCATGTACCCCATGAATACGCCAACTTTTTTCGATGAAGTATTTAAAATGCAACAAATACGGTCGGCGATCCTTTCTTCCTGTACAATGGCCCATTGTGTTTTTATTATGGCGTAGTTTGTACGTTGCAATGTTGCATCAATATTTTATACTCGTAGTGAAAAAACTAAAACTGTGATATGAAATTTTGCGAGGAGGATTACGATTAGAATAGCCTATCGTTCGAAACGGTGCAATATGAAAATCTGAACGTGAAATTACGTTTAACTTTGATATTTGGTTCTTCGAATTTTCTCTAAAAGTTGATACGTCGGAAATGGAAATTTTAGAGAGTAATAATAAAAATCAATTGAAATCGCACGGAATCTTTAAGAGCGGTGTTCTTGATTCCTATCGGTATCCTCGTTCGTTTTTTCACCGTCGAAGGAAGTCGGAGGACGAGGGGGAAGACAGTTTTCTCTCTTCGGGGCAAACGTTCCAGCTAATGCGGCAATGAATTCGTATTTGTCCAGGACGTTGGTGTCTGGAAGTGAAACGAAAGAATAAAAAAGTGAAGCAAGAGAAGGGATGGTAGCCGGAGAAATTCGCGTGTAAACGAGGCGTGTATTCTAACTCGTTTAATTTTATCGGATGGAGAGCGAAAGCTCGTCCTAGTCAGCGAATATTTCCAAGCGTACATATTGTTGCGTCACGATGAATTTTAATTTTCATTCAACTGCTTTAACAAAATTTAAAAAAAATAGTAATTTTTACATCTCTCTCATATACACGCGTAAAAATGATGAAACATGTTATTTGCCGATGCATCTGCTTAAATTTCCGTTCCTCGCATTCGTTGAGTTTTATTCAACGATATTACAATTTAATATAATATTTCTTGCAATTAAATAGTTTATTACGCATCGATATAAACGTAAAGTTTTGTAATACAGATCTTTTTACCTTTTTGTTACACGCGAGGCTTCTCGCGTAGGAAACACTTATCACAACGAATTTCTCGCGAGTCGTCAAACCGGTTGCAATGTTTGCAGACGACATGCTTACGGTATTACCAGCGTGATAGTCGAAACGAGATAAATCGTTCCGAGATAAATTGCATTACAAATTCGTTATAAGCTTTCTTGTTGGTCCGTAGCTATATTTAAATAATCGACATTTTTATTTTGTTTCAGGTAAGTACCTGCTGCACGTATCCGAACATTCCATTAATCTGAAAGAAGACCGAAAGCGTACATTCCGGAAAACGTAACACTTTTCACGGTAAGATCTACTCATCCAATAATATTTATAAAGACTGGTAATAAAGATTAGCGATAGATACGAAGATGTCGATACTCATAGTTCATAATGACAATCGTTTGGCTGGAATCGAACAAAGTACAAATGAACTCAACTTTTATCTCGATTAAGTTATTAGACGACAAAGCACCGCGATATCTCGGAAGCACTCCCGAGGGGAGCAGATTTTTCTTCGAATTTCGCGCGTTTCGACCTGTTCACTGCAGGCCACCGGCAGACACATTAATTTCACCTTCTTCCTCGTTACCTCGTTCTGATCCAGCAGCCCCCGTTGGCCGCTCCAGTGCTCGGGGACCAACGAAATTTATACGGAAATAAAGCGTCGAATAAATTGCACACTTAATTGTGATTCTAAAGCTCTGACCCCCGGTCATGGCCCACGTGTGATACATTTTTAATACTACTCGGCATTAATCTCACATTAGCCTGTTACATATATAGATGAAAAAAAAAGAAAGGAGCGACTCTTTTCTTCTTAGATGCGGAATTATGCGACGCGTAACGATTCTGTGCTCAACAGTTTATTTTACCTTCGTGTTTCATAACGATCTTATAGAAAACTGGGAATTCAGATCTCTGATTATATAACGAGAAACTAGAAATATCTACCATCGCTGCTAGGAATATTTGCATGTACAATTCATTTATCTTCTTATGCTACCAAATGATAGGAAATTTAGTATACTTGAACCTAATTAATTAAGAATTATTATTAAGAACTATTAATTAAGATAAAGAAGAAAGCTCGTACCGTTTCTGGCTTTATCTCTGTTGATTACGACAGTACAAACTTACGTTTGTTAGCCCCGATACGTAAATTCTATGATAAATACAGTAACGTGTAATTACTTTTTGCGGCTACGCAAGAATTCATCTTTTACAGCCTTTTTAAATAATTGTATTAAGCTCCCATTAATATCACACAGCAAACAATAATTCAAAGTAAACTTCTGGGAGGTTCTCTCGATACAGGAGCCTGGCCGATTCTTAAGCGAGACGGTTTGCATTTGAAACACGAGGAAAGAGAGAAATGCAACTGGTCTGGTCTGGTGCGATACGGTATTCGATAATTTTTTAACGCTTCGAATCGAGCATCGAGTCGGTAATCACGGTGTTGGCTTGTACGCTAATTACAATTCCGACACGGATTCGGACACCACGGCGAGGTCCGGCCACGCTTCGTCGAACTTTATTAAATGTCCCCGCTTTCACGACCCTGCGAGGCCCGTGTTTTTTTTAATTTGCCACCCACGCTCGAACTTTAATCTCCGTTTTCGATCGGATGTGTACGCGTAAATTATCGACGGTCGGAATCGTGCGCCGTACGCCGCGCTGCTGAGAGCAACTCCACTGTAAATTCTCTCAGTATTCCTTGCTTTCTCTATAAATGCCCTCGTTAAGGTTCCTTTGTTTCACGGCCGGACAATGAGAACGGAAATTCCGCTTTCTAATTAACATTTTGGTGGCCGGTATTTATTGGACAATTTGCAAAACGCACGAGCCAAGACGATCGTGGAAAGGTGATGTTCTATAGGAGACAAAAATACGAAACTGGAATTTTACCGTAAGACAATTCTTACGAGAGGGAATATTTTCCCGTGAAACGTCGATATACGACGCATCTGGTGTGTCGTTGGCTATTTTGGAGAGATATCGAACGATACATCTCGTGTGTCATCGGTTTCGAATGGGTTAACACTTGTACCACTTAACACATTTACCGTCGTGTCAATCATCGGTGACCGAGACAAAAATTTCTCTGCACACTGCGTGTCACTTCATCAACAACACGAGTGTGTGTAAATACTAACAACGCGAAATTACTCGCGTAATTATAATTTCTTGAATAACGGCAGAAAAATATAACGAACCGGGCATAATAAGACGAAATTAATTGTATGTATTTCGCTGTCTACTTTAATAATTCAATCGGTGGAGATAAAGGACAACAAAAGTGGACTCCACAGAGAGCGTATTAAGTACCGAAGAACACACAAAACTCGTCGTTTCTGTTTCGAACATGCTAAACGAATGAATAATTCAAATATGCGGGAGAAAATCGGTAAAAGCAATTGGCGAGTAGTCGTAGCAGATTGTCAGAGAGAGAAACGAATCTCCAGATGATCGCTCATAATGTGACGTGTCGCGACAGAGTAGTTTGACTGCCAAGTCGATTGGGTCGCGCTAACACCATATGGGAGGTGCCTCGAGCACGAGTGTACAACTTGCTATAAGTGCAATATGGAGGTAAGGAAAGAGGATATAAGCCTATGGCAAAGAAGAAGCATTACGAGCGCGGATAAATATGTATGCTTGCACGGGGTAGGGATGGAATAGGGGCGGAGGGTGAAAGGGACGGCCCGCCAGCAGATAAAGGGCGACCGAGAAGTAAGAATTCGATTATCTTGGCGGATGCTCGAACTTCTCTCGGATTTCCTGGCGCGGATAATGGAGCACTCTTTGAAGGAAGCTTTCGCGCGCGCGGATGAGATACCCCTCTCTTGTTTTCCTCTCTTCCACTCTCCCTTTTCTTCCTTGGCTCGATGTTGGCTGGCTTTCCGCGTGTACGCGTCGTCCGCCTCTCTACCCTGGGTTGTCGAGCGAGAATTCAAAGCCTCCTGTGGACGAACAAAGAGAGGGAGAGAGAGAGAAAGAGATAATCGAGAACGAAGGACGAAGAACGGGGAAACGCAGAGCGGTCACGAGCACAAGACAGAGTACCGCTGGCGAAAGGGACGAACAATACCGGGTATTTCGGTGGACCAGCCAACGCCGAGGGAACGAGACGGCCACGCTACTAAACACCGGATAAAGAGACCGAAATTTCAAGGTGGAACGGCTGACAGTTACCTGCTACCTATCGACGTTCGACTTTTTCCGACTGGTTTTCAGTTGGGTCGTGTTCAGTCGGGGGTCGTAGCTTTTAAAGGTTTTATAAGTTCGTTCGATACTTTTGAAGAAGCAAGGGGAAATTGTTCGTGATAATTCGAAAAAGCGTGATTAACTTTCTCTACATAATAGGTAGCATTGTTGGAAACGCAGATTAGATAGATTTGAAAAGTTCTTATGGAATGACATCTTTTGCCCAAACATGTATATCGTTCATTTTTTAGTTGAAGATTTCTTGGAAGAGAAATCATCGTCGTTGACATTTCAATTTAGGGATAATTCACGCAAGGTAATCGGTGATTTCATACACGTCCATTAACTGATTTGTTTCTGGGTTTTTCGCGGTTGTTTCTTGTAGAAATGTTTCTTCCTGGGGATCGGTACGCATACGAGAACAGAGAAGGCTGGTTTTTCGTTACGGCCCGGTGAGCCTCGCGGAGTCCACGACAAGGCTCATCCATCATTTCGTGGCTTTTTGTCAGCGTTCGGCAGACTGATGGAGGAAGTCTTAATCCATATCTGGTGAGAGGGGGGTATCATCATTCGTTGAGAGATGTTTTGCGGCGAACGGTGTCTCCGGCTTTTTCTCCTCGGGCTGCATTTTCGGGTTGGCTTCGATGCCCGTGTTAGGCACAGGAGCGCGAGCATAATAGAGCCCTGGTCGGCGATTAATTAATCTCGCTCGGACGAGAGAGAAACGGTGATAGAGAAAGAGAAAAACACGCGGAACAGGGGATATAATTAATGGAGGAAACTTGGTTTTGTCGTAATTAAACGAGCAAAAAGTAGCCTCGATTAATCTCGATGGAAAGCTCTGTCGATTTTCGTATCATTCTTACTATCACCGCTGCTTATATCACCGAAAGAATTCGTCCTTCTTTTCTCTTCTTTCTTTTCTTTTTTTTTTTTTTTTTTTCTAAGCGGAAAACACAGCGCAATTACTCAAGAGCAACATCGTTGTATCTACCGAAGACGCGTGACCTCCCACGGGCGCCAAGCACCCTTGCTCCCCTCGAATTTACTCGTACATTAATTACGGCCAGGCTGGAAGGCAGGCGTAATAACGAGCACTGGGTGCAGCTAAATTCAGGCACAGGTAGCCAGATGAATAGAAAGGTAGACGGCTTGGCTCAGACAGTCTTTCCTTCTCGCTCTCATCTCTTCGCCCATTTCTCGCGTGCATGTTCACCGACACACGCGTATGAGATTCGACAACAGGGTACTGGAATGAGAGAGAGAAAGAGAGAGAGAGAGAGAGCACACGAAAGACCGTACCTGGATGGCACTATATTGTTGGCTTAGCTGCTCGTGGAAAATTGGGTGGGCAAAGCTTTGACAGGTTGTTTGGTAAACAGGGGCCACGTTTGCGTGTAAACTGTATGGGCAGTGGCCTATTCCTACTTGTGATTTACCAATGCCCGTTTTCGGTTCTCGTTGCGATAGAAAATAACTCATTACACAAAATCTGCACGCGTGCTGCTTGGCAACCGTGATTTCATCTTCGCGAAATGTGAGAAATGATATTGCATTTCTTCATAACGCTCAATAGTCTAAAGGAGAAACCAAACGATAATTTTCGATTTGTAATTTCGAACAACAAAAACGATTTGTCTGACTACGAATGTTTGCTTGAATCTTCCTTGAAATAAAATTTGTATCATTACGATCTAAGGTTTCTTCCTAAATTACTGTTACAGTTTGATATTGCTTTCAAGTAATTCGCAATTGCATATTCAAACGATCTCGGCTCGATATCGCAACCTATCTTGGCTGACTAATTTCTCGGTAATCAAATTAGTACTAATTCGATGTACCCATGATTCTCTGGGCCAGCAAGAAAATAAACAGACACCACTACATTTCCTGACAGACGATCGAGCGCATCTCGGGAAACTCCGAAACGGAGAGTTTCGCTCGGAGGAGCTGATTCCGCCGCGACTAATTTAACTTTCGCGACCGCGAAATAACAGTTTATCGGGTTCGCGTGGAGCGTTGCCAACCGGGTAGAAAGTAATTCGCGATATTTGCAAGTTCGCACCTCGTTACGGCGATGTTAGCCGCGGTGCTTCCTCGATTATGGGGAAGCTGTATAAACTGCAGGGGCAACGAATTTTTGGTCCAATTTTTATTCCTGGCTCGTAGCAATGTACCTATATATTTGAGTGTGCAAGCGTGAACGTTATCACGATGTGTATATGTATACAGACACGGTTCCTGAACGTCGAGATGCGAGATTTTCCTGCACCTAAGCGCGAAAGAAACGAAAGAGCGAAAATAGCCAAACTCTTGGAATAATGAAATCGTCGACAGGGAAATCGAGAAATTGTCAAAGACTATGTTTGTAAATCGCGAATAATATAAATAAAATAAAGCTATTGGAGTAGCATGAAAATGCATTGCCACTTTATGAATGAAATTTATGAATTTTATGAATGAAATGAAAAAGACACGTTAAATGTTTACGGTATGATATTATTTATTAATAGGCTGTGATTATTTATGCATTTAGAAGAAGTATCGCGTAAAAATGTACAGAATGCGATATAATATACAAATATCTGAAGTCTTATATCCTAAAGAAACAAGTTTCTATCTCTTTAGTTACGTTCATAAAAATTTAAATTTGTAGAGATATCGGCAGTCTACGAACGAAATTCGTTTTTTAATTTAATGAAAGTTAATCGTAATAATTTAATTTGTCGTGTCGTTCAAAGTTCTGTGAAATTAAGGAGGAATATATAAAAGGAATTGACGATTCCTGCAGTTTCTAATAATTTGTTTTATATTCTATGAATTTCGAAACTATTCTCGATTCGATCACCCCGGCGTGCAGTTATACGCGACACAGTTATCGATAAATTACGGATATATCGTTGACAAACGGTAGTAGTATCTCTGCTGTGATCCTTCGAACCTTATTGTCAACGCGGACAATGGCCATGGCGCTCTATCAGCTCGCATTTCAATCACATTGTCGATCGAGATTTAAATCCAGGTTTAAGTGATGCCAGGCCACTCTCTATTCGTTCGTTCCTACCTATCCCATATCTCATATCTCCGATCTGATAGAGGCAGATTGATTCGTCAATGTCGGAAATGAGGATTCACCGTGGAGAAACTGAAACATCGGAGACGTTTTATTTCTATATTAAAATATCTTGTTCTTTTATACGCTCCAAATTTCCAAGAAATATTCACATCCATAGACAGTTTACGTATATTCGTTTATATAACGTTCTATCCACTTCTCTGGTCAAACTATAGGAATTCTAAAATTATAGGAATTCGTTTCTTTGCTATAATTTTCTATTTTAGACAAAATTATTCCCATTATATGTTTTGCAATTCTATTGCAAAATTTCCATACCAAGTCTTCCAATTTAAATCTCTATTTTAGAAGACTTAATTAAATATCTATCAAGTCTACGGTTGGAACTAAAACAGACGTTCGAAAAATTCAACTCGTGGAGATTCTCTTATGAAACGAAGTACGAAGCTTCGCGAGCCAATGTCGTTCGGTGGTAACAAGCGGAAGTCACGATCGAATGAAACGATAAACCGCTGAAAGCGCGACGGACTCGCGTTGATAAAACCTAATGCAAATCAATCGCCTGCCTCGAGATTCTAGTTGCGCCGGTCGAAATCAAAGTTCAATTAACTTTTCCGCGCGAACAATCGGCGGCTGATGAAGCAACGGGGCGCGAGTATCGCGAATCGCAATCCCGGCAGAAACGCGTCGTGCCAGGAGGTGGCGATGTGTGCGCCCCGTGTGTGAAACAACCCCTGCTGCTTCTCGTGGATGCGACGTACACATCTACATTTTTTCTTTTTTAGTCTTCTCTTTTTTTTCTTTTTTTTTTCTTTTTTTTTGCTTCAACCCCAACCCAGGAACGAGCTGCGGTGGCTACAAAAAACACTCGTTTGTTTTTAGCCGTCTGCGGCCCGTGCATAGCGAAACTCCGCTATCTCGCACTGTAATACGCAACTCCACCGCTCGATTAGTTTCCTTTTCGTCGAAGGAACTTTATCGCTTTTTCATACTCGCCTTCTAAAGTTACTCGAGGTGCTCAATTATCTTATGTTAATGCAAACCATTTGTTACCGATCGTTTAACTATGTCGATTTATATTTCCGTGCTCGATATTAATTAAACGCCATGCCGTTAATGTAGAGCCCATGTGGACGGCGATTGCATTTACTCGAATATTTCTAAAACAACTAGAGTTAATACCTATTTCTGTGTTTTATTCGACGATTAAAATAAACGACGATCCTCTCTTAGTAATTAAAATCTTGTGTACATTGCCTATGCTTTGTGACTCTCAGTGGTATGAAACAGTAGGCAAGAGGTGCTTTAAATTTTCGCCAGCGAAAGAGACGAGCGGTTCCTCGGCTGGATCGGTGGAATTTTCCTTTTTCCTGTTTATCTTGGCCGTTTTGTTTGGCCCAGCGTTTCCAGGATAAAAGTAAAAGTTGCAACAAAAGGCCACTTCCTTCCATGGTGACGCGTACGGTGCTCGGGCAGCAACTAAGAGTGAGAAGAGGGGGAGGTAGCGCGAATGCTTAACGCTTGTTCTTTTGTCACGGTACACGATGACAAATACTCCGACGTAAAGTTAAGAGCGGCTCCCGAGTCGACACAAAACGTGGAAGAAGGAAGTAGGGTGTGAACGTTGTTTCGCGGCAATTACGACGCGGTTCTGCTCGTCGGATGAAATTAATTAGAAAGCATCCAGCGACTATCCCGTCGCGTGCCCTTCGACACTTCGCAAGTTTTTCAAGTAGCTTCGCGTAAAATCTACTAAATTCGTTTTAAATCGTGCACCTGTCACTTTTTCACGTTTCGGCGTTGACTGACGATATTGCAGTGGCTTAACAACGATTTTGCGTGTTTCAAAACGAAATATCTCGAAGTTTGGAGACTTTTCTTTTTTTCAGTTAGATGCGGGTGTTGCTTTTTATTTTAACAAGAAACGACGCCGCGAGGCACATTGGTAATTTATTCTACTGTACATACATACGCCCGGTATGCCGAGCGTTCACGTTGCTAATACGCGGTTGATTTTCTTGCTAGCACAGTTACGCACGTAAGCGTACTTATGAGAAAAATGGAGCAGGGAGGGTTCCGTCATTTTTTAGGCGAAGTGGGTTAAGTGGTACGTTAATTATGACGAAGATTCTGATCCTGTTTTATACATTCTTTCCCCCTTCGTCGCGAGAGAACGATTGTTACGATGAATTCAACGACGCGTGGTTTAGTGTTCGAAAGCTGGTAATTTTAAAATCCAATTACTCGATACTTACGTAACACGTAACGCGTAGCAAGCTGAAACAAATTTCCTCGTAACCTTTAATTATCCTATATTATAGCATATCGAGCAGAGTTAAAAAGAGTCTCTAAAAGGGTGTGTCAAACGGTTCTTTAATGTTTTAAAGCAGCAAGCCGTACACGTGTACGATCGCAGCGTCACAAGCAGATTCGCCAATTCTATTCTTTCCCCTGTTCGTGTAATCAAATCAAGGAGTCCGACAAGCGGCGGCTTGGAAGAGATTTCCAGCCGGGGGAAAGAAACGGGATCGATCTTCCTTGGGCACGCCAGATGAACTCGAGCTTACGTAAAAAAGCACGTCCCTCTTTTTTGAATGAGCAGGGATAAAGGTCGGTGATATCGCGCGAAGGAGAAACAAAGTCGAGGGAACCGTTAGTGGAGGCAAAAAGCGGAGTAGCACTGAAAATAGTCGTTAAACTCGCGTCGTAAATTATGCAACCGCCGTCTTGCTCGTCTTTTCCATCCCAAGATGCTTTTCGCGGTGGCTCTCTTCGTGGAGAACGTGGCTACGTTTACGGACCGTTACGCTGCGATTACGCGCCACTTCGAACGTGAACAATGCGTGCTTCTACGGAGTGGAGAAAGTCGTGATTCGTGCCGGTGGATCACGATGAGCCGACTTGCAGCAATTACCCGTGGTCTCTTTGTGACAATTCGCAAGAAAAACTCACGAGCACGGAGATTTAAACGGCAATGTCGTTTAAGCGAAACGGTTACCACTATTTCTTTACTTCTTTAATGGCAGGTTATTATCATCGATTCTTCTTTAGTTATTCTCTACCGGAGAATCTCTAATGACGATTTACCGGGGATAGTCTAATGACATTAAAAGTTAACGACCAGCGTATGATAATACCGTAACTTTTATTTCAAGTACCTACGTTTTTTCCCCTTTATTTAAGAAAGACATACGAATAGTAAGTCGCATTGGATTCGATGAAACTTAAATCGCAATCGGCTCGACGATGCGAAGGTGTAAACAATTAAATCGAAAGATGCATTATGATGAACGCGGAAGCCAGAGATTCATCTTAAGCAAAAGCTACAGCTAGGAATGCCAAACAAGAAGCAATTACACCGCTCCTACAACCGATAAAAATATTTTATCGCGTGTTTAGCTATGCCCGGCACGACTACCGTTTTTCGTGTACATCGTCCTCTCTGCTCAGCTATCGCGATAGCATAGGCGGAAATAATAAACGTCGATAGAAGGGATATACAGTCATGGCAATTACGTGATCGAGACACGCCGGAGGCGAAGTTAAAGTTCGCGGCCACGAATCGCTCGTAAAAGCGGTCGTTAAAGGACAGAGGCCGTGCTCGAAGGGCATGCATTCCGTCTAATTTGCCTTCGCCTCGACCACGACGAGCGTCCCACCGTTGTTCTTAGAGACGACGAGGATTCACCGATAGATCGAATAATAGGTTACCGTTGTTCAAGGTCTGAGAGATACACGTAACGAATATTCGCTCGTCACTGGAGTATCACAGAAGAAACAGCAAGTATTTCTTCGAACGATAGTTGTCGACGACGCACAACAGGAATTCGCGTGATGGCCGAATGATTAATGAAAGCCGGGATGTGTAACTGGCGTCACGCGATGCCAACGTAGAAGGCTATGTCTCGGCAATAAACAACGGGTGGAGAAGCAATCAGCTAAATCATTTCCTGGCAAAGCCACCAGGTCTCTGGGTCACGATACACTTTTACCGAAAGATGCACGAACGATAGCACCTCCGACTCCAAGATATTCGATCGATGCGGCCGATTCAGGTAACAAGGCGATTCCCGTCTAACAGTTGACCGATGATACTCGTCTTCCTGCGTGTTATTTATCATTCTCGCAATACGAGCCGCCTTCTCACTGCAATTTTTTCGGCAACAATGAAACAACGTCGTGCCCGATACGACGAAAGCGTGCTTCTTGAGAGCCTGGTTACCACCGCGTGGATAACGATCTCCTTCTTTTGCAAGCTATTTGCGGAGTCACGCGACACTCGACGCATTAGTATCGTCCTGTTCTCTGTCCCGATCGTACGCCGATTCTACCTTGAATTCGCAACGCAGGTTCAACTTTGTCATGTCACTTTCGTATTCCACCCACGACGAGCCTCGCCGAAAGAGGAGCGTCTTCTCGACTCTTTCATTGA
Source organism: Bombus bifarius (assembly GCF_011952205.1). Lineage (NCBI taxonomy): Eukaryota > Metazoa > Arthropoda > Insecta > Hymenoptera > Apidae > Bombus > Bombus bifarius. The sequence goes on from NW_022884524.1 coordinate 184,670, forward strand.
AATTTTCTTCGTCGCGCCACTCTTCCAATCGTACTGTCTTCGTTGCAAATCTTCTTGGTTTCTCGAGTACCAGCGATTTCACGAAACGCGTATCTATATTAGTATAAGATGTGAGTATTATCAGGGAAACCAAGCGTATACACTCTTTTACTTGGGAACTTTTCCTACGTTTTCGTTTCGACAAACGGCTAGAGTTTATTAAAGAATCGTCGCTTGTTTTGTAATTAGTGTCGTAACTAGCGAGACACGGTGAATTTTACGAGTTTATTTCAAACACGGAAAGATTGTATTCTATGTTATTTAAAACATCTGTACCGCGATAAAATTTGATTAAAACTCGTTGCTTTGAGTAATTTCGTATCTTCGATATGGCTGAAAAGTATTTAATTCCGCGGCATGCTGCCTTTAAAGCGCAACATAAAATATTCAACCCTGTCCTCCACAGGGACGTCGCGCCGGCTGTGCTTGACGTTAAGGCGGAGCTATTAAAGGGTACGAGGTTGGTCTAGAAAATCCGTAGGAAATAGGATTTTTCAATTTGACCGATATCGAACTTAGGATAACGAACTCTAACACTTTAAACACTTTCAACATCCAATAACTCCTTATGAACCATCATTGAATTTTCTGTTCATATTCCGAATCAAATGTCCCGAAAAATACATAAATTACGAGTAAAGAATTTATCGTTCCAATGAAAATTGAATCAACGATTAATTTAGAAGTTTGATATTAATCAAACAGAATATGCGTATATACACAGAATACGACGTTCTTTTTTCCAAAGACAACATTGTAAAATGGTGTTTTCGAAGCGATCTTCCAAAGGGAATCGAGACACTTTCAATCTGCATACCTAAATTTCCCGTTTAAATATTCAACAGTCGTCAACGACGGCGTCGCAATTATACAGTCTTGAATACCTTCTAATATCCAGCGGCTGAGCGCAATTAACAATCCCACTTGCTGCGAACATTAATAAAAAATTATGGGTCGTTCAAATTCAACGTCTGATACCGAATGATGTAGCCGCTTTGAAACACGCTGTAATCGTACTGTTCTGTGTAATCGTCATGTATACTGTTTTCCAACTTATTCTCGTTGAAGAAAAGAGGAAAAGAAAGTACAGAAATTGAGAGGAATCTCTTTCCTAGTCGTAGCGCGTAAAATATCTCGCGAAGGATATTAGAACGGAGGTTGGAAGAATTCTAGGAAGGTCTGACAAGAATTCCTCAGCATGTTGGAACTTGGTCAAACACGTTTGCAGGACAGAAAGCGTAGCCGGCGACCTGCGAAAAACTGCACGAGTGTGCAGAGCGCGGGTTTTATATGTCGTCGAAACGGACGTTTTCCGGTTAACCGCGAACTCGAAACCGACCCTCGACAACAAGTCCCGGTTCGCTCGGTCCACTTTCGTCCACGATCGCTGCCACCGAAACTTTTTCTTCCACCGACGTGACGATACACACGAGCAACGCGAACCGGCCGTTTGTCGACCTTCTGTGTATACGCACTGCGATACACGTACACGCGACATACTTGGCGTACGAAACACGGTGGAAATGCAACGCAGGAAACGAAGCGACACCGAAGAGCTTTTCAGAAGCGAAGGGTAGTTTCTATGCCATCGTATCAAGAATTCCTTTTTCCAACGACAACAAAATTTCCGTGGCGCCCACCCGACGTTTTCTCCCCTTCCCCTCTCCCTTCCACGTCTTAATTTCTTACAACGCAATGTTCCGAGAGGAAACGCATTTGGAGTTGCAGCCAACCACCAGCCTTCTCTCCGAAACGAGTTTATGCCTCCAGGACGCTGTCTCGGAAGGAGTGCCCGACCCGACTGCCGGCGAGATTTTTATTTCGGCCGAGTCAAAGATACGAAGCTCCTTGTCGCTTATGTAAACGTTTCATTAAGTGGATGATTCGTGTATCTTCTCTGATTCGTACAGGATGAATCAAAAGACGACGACACGAGCAGCGAATGGGAATGGGAATACGATCCCCGATGAAAGAGATTCGGTGAGCAGCTGTTCGGCAAGGGGTTTCTTAAGGATTTACAGGCAAACCCATTTACGTCACGATGAATTATCTACGCGAAATTTTCTGTCTACCGATATTGCGACGAAGGTACACTGAGTCGTGAATAAGTTTCGGATGTAACAGAATATCTTGTAAGAGGCAGTTAGTAAGTCGGTGCAGTGCGTATAGCTTTGAACCTTTTATTATGTAATCTCCGTTTCTACGACGTATCGACTCAGAAACGATGCTACGTTGTAGAGACCAAGACGTGGAAATTAGAATTATTATGCGAAATACGAAAATTATGAATTGGCATTTATGAAAACAGTCCTTGGTATCGAAACGCAAGGGAAACTTTAGAAATGAATAAATTGTTGTCAATTTGTGGAAGCTTCGCAATCCCACAAGAAGTAATATCAGAGATTATTTACTTTAATAGCGGGAAAAGTTGGTCGTTAGTAAACTACGAGCATTCGTTGTGGCTTTGTCCAACTGGGTCGTTGAATAATCAGAGCAACGAGCCCGCGCGAGGGAATCTCCCGTTATTGTTACTATCTGCGAAGTTTGTAATTGATTTTGAACGGCGTACCTCCAGTAGACGCGGCGTGACAAATTAAAATCATCGTTTCCGCAGTGCGCGATAACGCATTTATTACGTCCCTGGACGATAGTCCAGGATACTTGGGACGATTCCCGTATCGTGACATTGCGTATGCTGTACACTGTTCTTGATCGAACATCGCTCGTTTCACTCGCCAATTAATTATAAATTCCATTTTCGCCACATTGGATATTGCTTATGGATACTTTATTAAACATTTTATACCTTGCGTTGTAAACGCTTTCTGTCGCGATTAAGAGGTAATTATTCGTTATCCACGGTGTGCAACTATCGATCGAAATCAATTAGCTACTCTACTGGCAATCGCAATTACTAGAACTGAGCGGATCGATTATAATAGTTGGCATTAAACCGTTCTCGAGCTTGCTCGTCTTATCTCACGAGGAGAGCAGCGAGAAGGGGTCAGTAACTTACGATCTACTTGCATGTAACAACGAATCCGTAGTCGATCGGCCAGAATCCTGCGATTCGTCACGCCAACCCCTGACCAGGCTCCCATTCGTTATTTACCAAGAACCATCGCCACCCGAGAGACTCTGCAAATCGTCGATATATCGATCCGACTTCGTAAATTATGTCAATCATTTGCCCATGCACCGGTCCTCGAATGGCTCCGATCGTTGCGCGGAACGGCACTTTCTCGCTTGCTTCTGGAGGCTATTGGAGGACAATCGATACATCGGTCTATGATTTTCTTCGCGCTCTATCACCGTTCGCGTGAACGTCGTGAGAAGCGTACACGAGGCTGTCGGTCGACGTTTACACGCCCGGGACCATTACATACGGATTTGTAACGTACGTGTTCCTGTAAACGTAATTCCTTGAAACGCATGTGTGTGCGCGTACAATCGCAGCTAGGGTAATAGCATATAATTAGGGACGGGGCGGGCCAGTTTCTAAGGCTGCAATTTTCGTTAGTGACTTAGACAGGCGCGGCTGTGAAGCTTGTGCGTGGTGTAACGCGCGATGGAAAAGTGGGAAGTCGGGTACTGGTTTTCAAAGCAACCCTCGCAATAGCGCTTACGTGTCCGGGCCAGATTGTCAGGTTGATCGCTTAATCGCCGGCTGGCGCTGGGTTACCGGCACCGGGTGAAATAAGTTCATTTTTCGCAACCACGTAAATTGGTTTCGGTGTTTGCTCGCGAGACCTAACCACCGGGTTCGTGGCCCTCGTAGCCTGTAATTTCACCCTTGGAATATACGGCAAGGAAGCGAAACTTCCCGATATACGGTACTCTTACAGAGTGATAATACATATGATAGAAGAGAGTCGGGGATCTTGATAATTTTCAAGGGTCTAAACTGCTTTGGCGGACGATATCGTTCGGATAACGTTCTGACATCTTGTTCCATGCCAGCGTTTATCGCTAATCGAAAGGAGCTTCCAGCGAACCGCTGTTCTCGCCGACAAAAAGATAAAAAAAAAAAAAAAAAAAGAGAGGAAGGGAAGAAGAAGCGAAAGTAAGACGGAGGAAGATGGAGGCCGTTTCAAAAACAAACGCAACGAACCTCGTAAGATCCATCTATTTCGAGTCGACGAGTGGAAAAGTTTTAAGTTCCAGCGACGAGTCAGCCAGCTAGCCAGACTGCCTACGGGGAATACGAAGAGTAGAGGTGAGCACGAAGAAAGGGGTCGGTGAAAGTTTTGTACCCTCGTCAGGAAGGGTGGATGCTCCCGTGAAAAGCATCGGGAGGCCGGAAGTCGGGACAAAGGCCGACTTCCACGCCGACTATCAACCTGTACGCGTTCCTTTTCCTACCGTTATTAATGAGCCTATCCCGGAAATTAAGCAGCCGGCCATCAAGGTGACAGCCTCGCAGGATTTCGCGCGAAAGCGAAAGTGTCGATGTTTCAAAGTGAAAAATTATCCTCGAAACGTTTCGCTGTAAATGTTCGAGTAATTTGTTTACCCGTGATACGACGAGTCAAAAATAGCATCGATTACTGTATAACTCTGGCAGGTTCGTCGGAAGAGTAATTAAGAATGATTAATAATAATCGATGATTAATAATCTGTCTACGCCTTTGAAAGAAGATCTGCCACGCATCATTTCTCATCCGAGTCGATTCTTTTAGTTCGGTAGTAACGTAACTTTCTGGTATTTAAAAGTACATGTGTAACACTCTGATATTATTTTACTTGACGACGTTTGTTCGCGTTTTAATTAATAGAGGAAAAAACGCGGTACGAAGGAAAAATAGAAACTTTCGGCTCTCTTTGCCGGTAAACGACACTGAGTATAAGAATACATCCGAAGGATGTTAAAGGGCAATCGGAAAGGCCGTACGTATCTGTCTAGACTCGGCTTCGAAACTTATTCTGCCTTCGTGCATATAAAACACTTCTTATCTGAACGCATTAGCTCGGCAGCGAAACCCACTGAATAACAATGGCAGGGCATTACGCCTTCGAGACCGAAGCTTATCCAGCATGCTATCTGGAGTACTCGAACCGATACTCCACTTTTTCTCGCGCTCCCACGGATACGAGTGTACTAAAGAGTAAAATTTGCAACGCCGTGTCAAAGTTAATGGTGCCGTTCGAATATGAAAGCTCGTCGTAGACTTTCCACAAACAGCTTGACATAAGCAGAATTAAAGTCTCTTTTACCGTGTATTTGGAATTCATCCGACAATACGGATAATTTACGGAAAGTTTCCTTCGCCGTTTTCATTCGACGTACTCGTTTCAGAAAACCTGTATTTTCAAATCGACTCTGCTGTTTACGTAACAAGTGTTTCGTTTCATCACTCGGAGAGTGCAGGTGCTACAACGTCTCGTTGCTATCGCGGAAAGCAATAAGACGAACGAAGAGAACTTTATGGTCCTCGAGGAAGTAGTTCAACTCGGCAACTCTCGCAGGGCTGTTCGCGGCGTTAATTCTTAGATGATAGGCGCGAAATATACAGACGCTAGTTTCGTAGAAGAAATCGTTAGGTCAGGACGCTTACACGTACTCGTGACAGTTTCAACATCCATCTCATGTCCGTCATTTCGATTTGTCTCCGCAGTTACCGTTGACAAATATCGCAGATGCCCGGTTTTCCGATAGTCTGCGCCTGTCCCGGCGCAGCAACGAAATTGCTCGGGAGAAAGGTAGCGGGTCTTGTGATATCCGTTCGCGAGACCATCTTATTGTTTTAAGGTAGACAGCTTTATTTACTGCACGACTAACCACGGAAAGCGACGCGATCCGTTTTCTCTTGCCAGTATCAAATTGCTGGTGGAATCCGACGTCGCGAGGGCGCATTTCTTTCGCCGGCAGCGCACCAGGGTTTCGTCTGTGTCGAGATTTACTCGATTGATCGCGGATCAGAATGAAGAAGCGAGCGGAACTCTGAATAGAAGGATGAAATAGACGCGCGTGAACTTTTTCTATCACTCTGACCGGGTCTTTGTATTCACGCGGCCGCGTTCGAAGAGGAATTTCATAAGAAGAGTTCTCGTCGTTTCGATGCAAAGTATGGGACGTAGAGAAGATTTGCCGGGGCGTTTGGCGGCAAAGAAACGCAACCTCGCAACTTCTTTCACCGAGGATGACCATGGTGTCTGGTTTTTCATTCTACGCTATACACATTCCGACATTGTATGGAAAAGCGCCGACAGGATTTGCGAGCTTACGTCTGCTGTAATGCGACCGTTTCCTGGCGCGAAACGACCACCGTTCAATGCAAGGCCACGATAGATTGGAGCATTTTGGTGAATGCGCAAAACGTGTTTCGTGAACGTCCTGTTAAAAATGCGCAAAATAAATTCGGCGCTCGAACGGATGCGAGACAACGAGCTTGACTATTTCTCCCATATAGGCGACCATTTTGAGGAGATTCGCCGAAATGACTTCGTTATTCAAAGAAGTAGACGGTATTCAAAACTTCTGTCGAAACTTTTGTTGAAAGGAATCATTTTCTCCGATCGTAAAGATACACGGTAAAAATAAATAATACATTAATATACTAAGAATATCACTGAGAATGTATTCTGATCATCAAATCGTTTTTCTCATAAGATATAAATATTTATTTTGCATTACACTGCGCGGAGGTTGACCCAAATCTGTCATAAAATCTCGGAGAAATAAACAAGCACATCAAAAAAGAAAAAAGAACGGAGAAGGCAGAAGAGCAGATGAGAGCGCAGGGACACAGAGTCGTAGCGGACATAAATAAAAACCGAATTTAAAATAGAAAATATATCTCTGTGTGCGAGTGTGTGGTCGAGCTGTCCCTTGAACAGGACGTATGTGGCGAGCGGAACGAAGCCGAAGCGTTATTTTCTGAAAAACTATCGCAACCCATAAGAAGAGCGGCAACAGAGCCAGCTCGGTAAACTTCTTATTCTCCAACCACTCGTCGACTTCGCGTCCGCGTCGTTGCGGAACTTTTTTATTTATGAAATTCTCGCTACGGAGAATTACAACCACGGTGGCACGGCGACACCCTTGTTTCCCGCGAAATCCTCTACTTCCGCCCGAGATTCCTGTGCACCAATAAAAAGGAAGGAAGATAGGAAGAAGTAATTTCTCTGGTAATTCCTTCTTCGTGATCCGGCACAACACACAAAACTCCTACACAACCCAGTCGCATTATTCACTCTCGTCGTAAAGATACATTTTTGTTGAAATACGAGACAAAAAGTGTTCACCGTCAATCGAGATTCTCTTACAGAGAACAGGATAACGTAGAGTGACTTTAAACTCGCGAAAGAGGCGAATTATTATTGGAGAGGGGCGAAGTAGAATAGGGACATTCAGCGCGACAGAGATGAATCGCGCCCCCACTCAGGTCGAACAAGGAGACCGACGTTGAAAAGCGTTCGAAGCGAATCACGCGACAATGAAGCCGTCATTGGTTTCATCAGCATGCAGCATTGATCCTATTTGGGTCAGAATCATTAAGGATTGCGTTTCGTTTTGCGGTGCGAAAACATTGTGCCACGTATACGCGGCTCGACCATTTCCCGTTTTCTGGCGCACTGGTTACGCGGTTGCTTTTCTTCTTTCGGGTCAATATCTTCCCGGCCCCAATTATTCTCTACACCGTGAACCGGAAAAACTCGAAGGTTCCATTGAATCGTGTCCGCTTTTCCTTCTTCATCGTTCTGGGTCCCCGCGCCTCTTATCTTCGGCTCGCTTCTTCACTCCCTTCGTTTCGTGGCTACTTGTCCTTGTGTGTGTTTCGTTTCACTGTCGTCTCGGGGGATATCACCCCAGCTTTCTGATCTCTCTTTTTCTCTCTCTCTTTCTCTCGCCCTCTCTCTTTTCCCGGTTTAACCAACGGTCGTTTCTCTTTCTTGCCACCTGAAAACGCTTTCAGCCAGCCCACTCGAGCTTTAGGCAAGCGAGCAACCGAGCAGCCCAGTCATTTCGAACGAGAAGACTTTTCTCGGTTATGCCTTTTCCGCTGTTTGAACCGTCGCTTCAGACTATCCTTTCTCGTATCGCTATCGCTCTTCCTTTCTTCTCGCGGTAAATGGGGACGACCGAAGAAAGGACAAGGATAGAATGGTTTCTCTTTCTGTCGTCTACTTCTCGCAACAATGTTACTTTGTCGACCTTCACCGACATCGCGCGCACGGGTTAAGCGGTTTCGACTTGTAATTCTCCGACGCTTTTCACTGCCGGGAAAAACGGTCGTTTTACGGGGAGGCACGCAAACAATCTCTCGTTTTGTCCACTTCCGCCCCTTTCTGCGTTCTCGCGTTATTTGCGAAACGAGAGTGGGATTTCCGGTGTGCCGTGGCGGGTAACAAGTTCCCAGACAACTAACGAATCTCGTTGCGGCTGTTTCCCTGGTGCTACTACAGATTTTTTCCTTTTTTCTATGTCTTTTTTTCGACTTTCCCTTCTTTTCTTATTTTGCGGTTAAACGAGCTGGTTATCCCGAAGCTTTGAAATCTGCCGGGTGTTTCGCTTACTGTGTTATTCGGAGTTGATCTTTCTCGATAAAAAAAATGCGATGAAATTTGCACGAAGCAAAAGCGTAAAAAATGATACTGTCTGTTCATGACGTTTTCCTTAAAATAACAATCGTTTAACCCTTTTTCTTTCAATATTTTTGAACACCTACCGAAAAATGAAAAGGATACTGACAGCACACGATGAATCCATAACCAACAGCTGGTAATCAAACGATTGTTTATTATACAAACTGGCCGAAATTCTACGAAAGAATTTTCAAAAGCTCCTCACACTTACGCAGCTACGAAAAAGGTCTCTTCTTCATTATCATGAAAATATTCGTCGTTTATGCTCTCGATGTCTATTCTATGCGATCATAAACGCGTCGATGCGACACTCGAATGGTAGCCCGCTGTTCAGGAGCCGATAAATTTTATCGCGTTCATATTTAAACGAAAGGAAGAGGCGAAAAGCCACGGCGTGGCGCAACGATGCCGACATAAAGGCTCGTGACACCACTCGTATTCTCGCTGTGCCAAATCTCGACCGAGAGTACGGGCTAGTCATAAACCGTCGTAAAGCCAGGGTGGGCCGTCGTAACCGTTTGACGTTTTACGCGGTGGCTCTCGCGTTCCACTGCCTACGTTCTACATATTTAGCGCGCACCTACTACCATTCAGCTTCGTTTACACCGCGTCATGCAGGCTCATTTTCGTCGAATCAACCAGTTATTCGCGACCGCCTCCTTTTATACGTTCAATTTAATCGTCGGCTGGCGGATAACGGCCAGCTTATGATCCTCGCTCTCCATGCTGTTAATTCTCCGCGGCCCATTCAAGTAGACCGTCGTTCGGAAGAATGGCATTTTCCTGTCCGATCGTTGGTCGATCAGTTTATTCGACTGAATTAATCATTTCGTGGCTGGCAGTTCGATTAAGCGGTAACCAGGAATTGCGTTCTCTCCTATTCGCATTCCGGACACGTTCCCCAACATACAAAATCACAAGACCGTAAAAGTATTGTATGGCGATCTGAAATCAAGCTTATTTCTGTGAGAAAGTTTGCGTTCCGTTGTCGGGGCGGTGGGTAGATGACGAACCGATCTAAATCGACGCCACGTTTGACGGTATGCAAATCAAGAGAGATTTACGCGATAATTACAAGTTTGGATTTTGTGTAATCGACCTAATCGAGCGGAGCTGAGAATCTGAACGGTTTTAGTATGCTCGATGGATAATAAAAGGTACGCGCGTTGTAAGGAGAGCGAGGAACTCGAGCCTACGAGGAACGAGCTTAAGATCCGAGCGTTAGCACTTTATAGACGATAACTGAAACTATCTCGGGCTGGTTACACGCCGGTCTAGCATCGGTAACTACTAATCGAAGCGAAGGAATCGGCGTTTCCAGCCCCACGGCGTATTCTCATCGCTGGAGCACGCGTTCGAGACCTATTATTATGCGAACTTCAAACTACCACCGCATCATAATCGCGGACCGGTCTCTTCGTGTTCTCCGCGATGATACACGTATCACGGTGAGTTTGTAGTAGTTGGACGATCATGGATGAAGCAATGAGAACGAACCGAAAAGAAAGAGAAGGAAGAAATGAGGTAGAAAGAGGATTCGGTTGAACCGTGAAGAAGCAAAGGGTACAAATTGACAACGAAAACGTGGAATTAACTGTCACGCGTACGTAATCAACGTAATCAAGTCAGCTTCAAGAACAGCTTTCTGCAAAGAATCGACGCAAATATTCGACTAGAAAGCGTCGAAATTAAAATATGACTGGCGTTGAATTGAATTCCATTCTACAAAGGGCGGATCGGGGATGAAGGAAAAGAAAAATTCCAATTTGTAATTCTTTCTGGAATTATGACACGGTAGAAGAAGGCGTTCGAGGGCGATAAAGGCGACTTCGTTCTGGGTTTCCTCGAATGGAGAAGCCAGAATCGTAAATGACGGGCAAGAAGGAATGGAAATAAATCGGCGATCAGGTGCGCCGAGCGGTAGACGCGGTGAAGGAACAGCCAGGACGTAAAAGAAACGAACTACGACCGATGCAAAAGGCGCAAAACAAGAACTAGGTAGCGAGCTTAAGTGAGTGTAATAAATTGATCGAAGGAAGCGTGGCACGCTGGAAACACTCCGGCTCTATTAGCTGGAAGATGCATGGCTGCTTCTTCTTCGAAAAGCGGACACACCCTGTACCAATCAGCGACCTTATACCTTTATGCGGACCTCGAGAACCAGGAAATACCTCGTAATAGCAGCGTAACTCTCACAAACTGGAAATTTACATACTTTCACGTTTCTCGACTTATCAAGAACGAAGGTTTCTATTAATCTCTCTGTAGAACTTGAAACTAATGTATCGGTTGCGCTTTATCATTTGATTATATTTAACTGTACGGAAACGTATTTTCACACGCAACCAGCATGATCGTTTCACGATCAGCTACCACGATTAGGTAAAATCTGACGAATGGTTGGTACGGCTGAAGAACTCGAAGAACGGAAGAGCTCAGCAAGGTCGGGAATTTTGTCGCGTGGACGGGCGAGGAAGCTCGAATTAAGAAAGTTTTCCACGGTCGAAGGAAGGAAAGTGGAAGCTGCACGATCCCATGGAAGTTAAAGAAAATGGTAGTCGACGACTCTGAGCCGAGATGAAAGTCTAGAAAGAGGCTCAATAACGATTTCAACGAAGCCCCCGTTGCCTCTGCTCTCCTCTTCTCCTTTGTTGCGTCGATTCCCATCCCCGATCCTATCTCACTCCTACGAGCCACCATTTTCCACGTTTCAGGAATTTAGCTGGTTGTAAGTTAATTTCCCTCGATTCCTTATGCAACGGTGCATTAGCCAGACGACGGCGACAGATGTCGGCGTAACTGTAGCTAGATCGTTTCGAATGTACGATGTTTGCCCTGCTGCTCGTTATCATTGATGATTCCCTTGGTTTCCGCTAAAGAGTAGCCCGTACTCGCCGAGCAATACGTATTAAACAGTTGACCATTTTTATCATTAAAGAGATGAATTTCTTTCTACGAAAAGAAGAGAAACGGGAGAGTAAGAAAGAAAAGGAAGAGACAGGAGCAGAGCGTGTAGACAGGAAAACGGAAAAAGAAATAACGGAGAGTGATGAAGCGAAAGAAAGAAGCGGAGAAAAGAGAAGATGGGGAAGGATACGCAAGAAGCAAGGGAAGGGTATGAAAAACAAGGGAAAAAGGAAAAGAGAAATGGAAATTAAGGAAAGCGGAAGAAAAAGCAACTTGTTTCTAACGTAACGTGACGTGACGTGATCTAATAAAATAAATAAAGAACGGTAGAATGATGTCCATAATGTGAAGAGGAATAAATGGATCTTAATTGGCCTAACCTGTAACTACAGAAATACTAACAGCGTAGAACAAGAGAAAGAAGGTAACGATATGAAAACCGATGGAATATATATCCTCCGACTTTACAGGTTTGATGAATCAATTTCTATTCAGAGGCGAAGAGATAGGCGCTGAAGGTAATCGCGCGGGGCTTTGCGGAATTGAATTCCGCCGTAATAAACAATCCCTTCGGCGCAGAGCGCGGAGGTGAAATTTATTCGCGCGGGGCCACGATTGCATGTTAATGAACGAGCTTGATCCGTGCAGCACCTGGCGCATTAGCGGCAGCCTGTAAATTAAAACATCCTTTCACCGGGCACATTCGATGGTGGCCATTCTTAAGTGGACCGTCGCCGACGCGTCGCCATAAAACGTTCGAGTTATCCGTGAAAAGAGGCAAGAACATCGGCTACCCCTCGAGGCCCATATTTCACCCTGTTTACGCATAGATAACGCGTTAAAAAAAAATAAGCACACGACGCCATTTCAGCTCATTAAATATTAATGCGTCAACCGACATCGCTAATATATCTGTATTTTATGCAATCTTTTATGCAAGACAGTTAAGCGATGTATTGTCCTTCCAAAGAGAGATTGATGCTACGATGGTCCGATTGTTCAACCGGTGCGCGTAGGTCGCTTCGTGTTTTCATTGAATCATTTCGGTGCATGGTTCAACACCGTGAAATCGAATCTCTAAACAGTCCGATGTGAGACGTAGGTCTGCTCTTGCGCGAGTAACTGATTTTTATTATCACTGGGAATTTTTGCGAAATTTTAAACAGGAGTTTATGTGGAGTGTTATTTCTCTTATGCAGATTACGCGTGTTTCTGGCTTTCGTATTGCTTGTTGCAAACGGCTTGGGGCGTAGCTTGAATCTTTTGCATAGAAGTTGAGAGAACGATGTAAACTTGTACTGGTATTACAGAACACTTGGAGGATGTCCTTTTTTTTCAAATTTAAGATACAGAAAGTTTCTTAATGATCATCCAGTGTCTGCGTAATATAATATTGCAAACTTTAGTTTAATTTCGTGAGATACATTAATTTGTTTTATCTGGATGCTTTCAAATAATTTCACATCCTGCACAAAATACAATTTCCTCTCTTCTCCTTGCTTGAAATAATAGATAGATAAGCAAATTCACGTTTCTGTTCCCAGCAACGCGCAATGGAGATTAATGTGTTTTGGTTTTTCAACAAACTAATGGAAGTAACCGGAGCCTTTTTTTAGATTAAACGAAGCTGGAAAGGACGCAGACTTCGTGCATTTACATTGTAGTTTTGAGTGCACAGCGACGACAGAAATTCCTCGTTACAGGATCCGCGAACTCTATTCATTATTTCTCTCTCGAACAATTTTCCTCGTTACGCCGGAACGCGAAAGATTCGCATACCTTTCACCGAAATTACGAGCGCACGATAATTTTCGTAGAGCGTGAAGAATACCCGAGAGCGACGTAGGGAGTGAATCGGGGTGGGTTGCGAACCAGTGGGGAGAAGACCGATGTATTTTAACCACCGACCCCGGCGGCACGGCGCGGCGGTTTTCCTTTCGTCTTCTATTTTTTCGTTTGAAATTTATCTTGCTTTTTCGAGCAAACCGCTACGGGTGGCAGTGCTTGATAGCAGCCGCAGTCCTCGCGTTTTCACGATATGCAATTGCTCGTGTACCTGTATTTAACGCCCTCGAAGGCACCGCCCGCTGGTTATGGTGTTATTATTCACCGATGAAGAGAGAAATGCAACCTTTTACAGTTCCGCCGCCAAGAAGATCTAACAGCGTTATCGCGTTCCACTGTCACGAGGCATAATTCTTTTTCGCGATATACGTTCGCAGCTGTAATCGTGATTACAAAGTTGACACGCTAATCGTGATAATTACCCCGTTTATTATTCACGCGTAACGATTACTATTAGCGTTGATTTAAAACAGTCGGAAGTTTCCCTCCGTCTCTTTCCGTCGAAAACCACTGTGTGCGATTTCTCGCTCGGACGCTTCCCCTAAATCGAATTTCCTCGAAACCATAAGACCCCGACGTCGTTGCAAATGCAGTGTTCAATCGTTTCCTCGGAACTGGGTGTCGCCCCGCGTGGGTTGCGAAGCGATTTCGTATGGCTCAGCCCGTCAGCGGCAATTTAGCATCGATACGAGGGTGGCAATGGCGTGCACAACAGTGGAGTGGAAAGGGAGAAAAAGGCGGAAGCGACGAGGAACGAGGCTGGTTGAAACGGACAGACCTTCCGACTGGACGGATGTTTTACGAACGAAAAATAGAGAACGTGGTTTTACGAGATGTCGTTACCGAGGCGGCTAAACAAATTAACCCCGTAAAAAGGCAGGCTGGCCGCCGTGGGCGGTAGAGACGACGTGCCCGTTACCAGAAGCAGGCGGCACGAGTGAAACGAAAACGAGAGCAGAAAATTGAAGCGAGAGAGAAGAGATAGAATACCTCAAAGCGAGTACACGTCCGAGTCCTTCTCAAAGGCGTGTTACGAATGACAGGAACATCCTTTGACAGGATCCGCGAACACGCGAAAAATAGTTGTACTCGGTAGCAGCGAAGCAGCCGCGCGGATTTAAAAATTTCACGTGCACCGGAGAAATTAGTTCTTCTAATCAGCGATGGTTGTTTTAATAACGCCGCTGTCTGCACGCCACGTCGGATGCTCACGCTAACCGTACTTTATTTTCCCCTTACCGCGCCCACTTCCTCGCTCGCTATACCGCCGCAAGCAGCCAGACCTCGAAAAGTGTTCTTCACCCCCGGTTGTTTCCCGTTGTTGGCGTCTCGAACGCGGCGACCCCTTCCAGGCTCTATGATTCGAACGATATGTCCATGAATCATAAGGAGGAAGAGTCTGTGTCTATGGCGAAAATGGCGGGATGAGAGATGCTCGTAAACCTTGCTCACCCTTTTCCTTCCGCGCCATTTCCGATCGAAGTGTCGCGTCAGGAAGCATTCTGCGTTCTTTCCCGTCGTGGAAAGCTACCCTGCTCCGAGGAAACGTTAGGGCACTTCCGCGAAATATGCGAAGAATGATTCATCGTTCGCGAGAAATGGATCGGATTACAGGATTAAGTCGCGCGTCTTCGAAATGCAACTTTAAACGTCATTTATGGTAGTTAGATCTTCTAAAGTATATCAGTGATGAATTAAACCTTACAACGAATATATTTTTTCAAATTAAATACTGAAAATAACAATAAAAGTTTTCATCGAAACATTGAAAGACGAACGATGTAGATACTTATGACGAAATGATCACGCTATTCTTCGTGAAATTTATAATCGAATCTCTGCTAAATGATGATGCACAGATGATCGGAAACTTTGAAACGAGCTAAAAAATATCAAAAGACGCTATAAGCAGAATCGGAAGAAGCTACAGAGATTTTACCATTCTCTGTAAAACGCAAAGCCGGGATAATTAGTAGTAGGTACGTTAGAAGGCAGATTATGAGGGCGTGCACGATTGTCTGTCGCAATTATGCGTCATAATTATAAGGTGGATAATGATGTGCTTCTGTTGCGCTATTTTCCGCAGGTGCGAGCGCACAGTGGCCGCCGAAATTACCTTTTCGTTGCATGCGGACCACCTTTAACCTGCTCAGTCACAGAGACTACGTGACCGGACAGCCGGGCAGATAATGTCGCGAAACGAGCACTCCGTAACCCAGATCTCGCGTCTATGGACGTAACGATGATACACGCGCATAGTCGAAGTGCGTACGTGCGCATAAGGGCGTGTACGTGCGTTTCGAGGCGACGAGTTAATGTTACTACGCTACTAGCAAATTTGCTTATGAATTCCACTGTGCATCCCTTTGAGATCTCTGTTATTCCATAGAAAGTAATAAGAGAAATTCTTAAAATGTATCTGAAACGACAAATGTCTTGATATTTTATTGAAAACTGAATTATCGAGCGTTGAATTATCGACATCGTTTCACGCTATTCACAAGGGACAAAGATTCAGTGGAGGTTAGTCGTTCACCGTTGGAAACTTTCTATAGTCTGCGTCCTAGTTTCAGAGATCTTTAGACGCGATTTCGTTCATTACGGGAACGAGTAGTTAATTAACGGTGAAGATGTAGGGCAAGGGTGGAGGTGATTCCTTGTTTTCTCGCGAAAGACGCGAACCGGAAGATCGATGCCCTGAACGAACTAACCGACGGAGAGCCTAGATTCGAAGGACTCTTAATCAATCTTAAATGGACGGACACAGGAATGGACCACAGAGTCCTGACTCGTAAATTAATTGTCTGCCCCATGGGAAGAGGGTATGTTCCATCCCTCATGATAGGCATATCGTGTGCACATGTACCGATATATATACCTACGCGATATATGTACGTACATAGAGACAGAGATATAGAGTAAACGGCGGAGAACGAGAATCGGAAGAAAAGAGAAAAGGGTGTAAGCGAGATAGAGAAAACGATCTCCACCTGCCACTACTCAACTTCAAACTCAGCCAACTCTTTCCCCCAAACCCCCATCGTTCTCCTCACAGAAGCTTGCCACCCTTTCGCATCCTCTGCCCCTGCTCCGTCTCACCCCTTTCCCTTGTCTCTTCTCTCTCACTCTTGTGGACGCCCCCAAAGCGCCCCTCAATTTAGCCCATCGGACTAATGGATTATTATACGCCTCTGTCTATACGGGAACGATCCCATTCTACCGAGACCCGGGGTATCTTTTGCGGAGATATCTACTTTCGGATCGATTAACCGTGGCCCTCTCTCTTTCCTCACTCCATGACCACCGCGTACCTCTTCTCTCGCCCTCCTAGACGATGGACGAGCGTCCGGCTATCGGCCGGCATGATGGACACCCGCACGAACCAACTGCCGAGGCAAGATGAAACGGACGAACCCGATTACGAAGTAGACCAATTTTCTGCGGCACTGGATACAAATTGAATTCCGCGCAGGATTAACGTTAACAGCGACAGATTTCGCGCTGGTTCTTCCTCCGCGTTCGATACGTTTCGTTGAAATCACGCATAGAAACAAGTGTCGAGATCAATGAATGGTAAGGCTGAAATGTAATAGAAAGTCTTTGTAGATCGTTCGAAATGTTCTCGTGTAGTTTGTTTGATTTCCATCGTGAAGGTAACGTTATTAGATAACGTAAGTTAGTTATAATAATGGGCGGAAATAATGAAAAATTAGTTATGTAATATTCATGCTGACATTTTTTGAAGTACTTGATATTTATCTCACAACGAGACGCAATATAATTATCAGGGAAACGCTTTCTTCCGAAGACAAATGGAAAGGTAAAAGACGATAAATTGTATTAGCCGCATATACTTCCGCGTCTACTTGTTAACATCGATGTTTTCCACGGCAAATGGAACTGTAAGCGTTCTGCGTAAAAATTGCGAACGTCCGAAGATCTCTCTTTCGCGTTAGACGGCGCGATATTTCGTTTTCCGTCGTATGCTATAATTTAATTAACATCTTTCCTTAACCACTGCCAATATTCGTTAGACCGTTAAACAATATACTCCTTTCCTAGCACGGAATTTGATTAGCTCTCTCTTCGGCACGGGTCGGTTAATTGATTTATATTCATTTTGCGAGTACAATAACGGCGACCACTTCTTTCCATTTGCCCGCCTTGCGGACTCTGCTGCATCGGATATTAGTGACTCGTTTGCGCACGCCTGTACGCATACTTCTCGCGATAATTTCGGGCAAAATGCAATTTCTTTCTCTTCTCGGCTGTTCTTCCGGCACAGACTTTGACGGCGCGCAAAATGACATCAGAAACTTGTTCGATAGTCGCTTAGGCAAAATGCTTTTCGATAGAACGAAGGGCATGGGAAGGAATTATTTTAAGAGGAGCCGCTGTATTATGCAAAATTCGATAAAGAAAATTAAGTTGCAAATGTAGAAGTCCAACTAGATTCGTATATTATTATAATAATCAGGTGTCAGAAAATGTAGAGAACTTCATTTACAAGTAGTGAGGCATATTCGTATTTCCATATGATGTCTGATTAGTTACGACTGTTTCTACTACCGCCTATAGAAAAGCAAAGAGCAAACGAATTTTGTGCCATCTCATGTTCGTTCTGGCTTCGGTAAATGCGTTAACTTACTACGCTCATTACGGGCTCTCACGTGACTCTCCTAATTGGACGAAAAATTGATCGAGCTCTAATGACGCCAGTGAGTATACAAAGGCATAAATGGGTGGCGGCACACGGTTGTTGGAAGAAATCCAACGCGTCCGCGTTGGTTTATCATGGAAAGAAGGGCGGAGAAGAAATTCTAGCTATCGCGATCTCCCGCTCCTTTCCTTCATTTTCTCCCTCGAACATCGAAGGTACGGGGTGACGGGTAGAAACAGTGCGAAAAAGCGGAGCTGATCGACAATACAAAAGGAATGGTACTTCTCGAATCGAATGGCCGTCCGGCTTAATGCCAAATTATTTTCTGCTATTGAAAAGAAAGAAGAAAGACGAAGAGTTTAAGGAGCCAGAGACCGCGACTTTTAGAGGCACTCTACTATGACGTGAGATATGTGTTCAATGGGTTGAATCGAGGGCCGTATATATAGGTTGAATCGCCGCCACTCTTGCTCCTGTTCTAGAAGAATAATCGACTTTGGAACGGTGATTCGTAGCAGATTGTGCTTAGCCATTTCTTTCGAAGATTCGTGTTCGGCCTTCTTCGTTTCCTCGAGTACACTTCGACCTTTGCTTACGAATGTACTTGCTTGTCTCAAAAACACGTTTCATCTGGTCTGTTACAGAGCAAATGTGGATCACAGTCGACAGAATAGCCGAATATCTTGATTTCTGTTGACGAAAACGCACTTAAATACTTCTTTTTGGGATATTTTTGTCAAATAATTCGTTGTATATCTTTTTTAAATAATACATCAATTCTGCGTAATTGAAGATTACGCAGGAAGGACGGGATGCGAGATAATTCTTATCCTAATCGGAGTTCGCGTGAATTTGTCCGCAAGAGTAGCACATTTTCTCTTCGCAAAGGTTGCAATCGACGGTAGAAAAGGCTTTTGTTTGAGACTGGAACGAGAAAGAAGTACAAGGATGGCCTCGAGAGTTTTCATTGCGCTCTTCACCCCGCTATTATCAATGGTATTTCTTCTCGAGAGTTTATTACTTACCCTTGGCGAGGTTATATATTGCTCGACTCTCACTCTGTCGCCTTCGTTCTATCAGCGATCAAGAACGATTACCAGCATTGTGTTTCCAAGCCACCTTTGTCTCTGGTCTTTTGTATGAGCGATCCTTCACGTCATTTCCCTTGACTGATGTAAGTGTGTTTATTGTAAGCTAAATAAATGTTTTTCTTTTACAAACGCAACCGTTTTCAGCTTATCGAATCAACTCGTGCATGGGAAGTACCTTCGAGAGGCGCTCGCTCTTACAATGTACACTTTCAATAGCGCTAACAGACAGGTTTGTTTCCTGTTATTCATCAAACTGCTGTTAAATAACATTTATAAGAATATCCATTGAATATATACACATGACAAGTTTCATATATAGAGATATTTCAATGAAACAATAACTATTCGCATAAAAATTGTCACGGGAAGATCGTGTGAAAGAAGAAGAATCCACAAGCCGTTCATTGAGAAACGATCGTAAACTCCGATCCATCGTTTCGCTGGATCGACAGCCACGCATTAGTTGGCACGATCGTCGACGTCTTAATCGCGTCTCGATAACCGGCTCGGCGGCAGATGCTTCGCACCGCACCGTATTTATCGTATGAAAACAGATGAACTATCGAACGATTGGGAAAACAAAAGTGGCGGGTACAAGGGAAAGAGGGAAAAGGGGCGGTATTCGAGGACCGTGTAGGTACGCCGGCACGACTCTACCGGCGGACGATTATATTTGCCCGTTTCGAATTAGCATAATTGAACGTTACCCAGAGGAGAACCGAATTGACGGGGGATAATGACTTCCTGCCAGAAAAGAAGTGCGGCCTGGTCGCCGGTTAATTACACGCTTTTCTGATCGGTCGACGTCTTTCGTGACACACTGGCCAGCCATTTGAAACGTAAAGAGAGAAAAAGAAGTGGAAGAAAAGACGACTGGAAGGATAGATTTAAGGTACTGCCATGGTTCTGCCGAAACATTAACGAACCAACTACGCCTCGTCGCCAGCGCATAACGATTCGTGAGCGTTTTGAAACCGGCTGGCAAACAAGCGACTGCTTCCCTGGCAATCGCGTCGTTACGAGGTACGTTGACGAATTAATTGCCGGTATCAGAGCACCGTGGTAAATCCCTGGTATCAAGCTACTGGTTATTGAGTCACGTTTCGAGTTCTGATCAATGCGTCTCCTTCTTTCCCTTTCCACCATGATAATTACCGTATTATCGATTCATGTCGATAAAACAACGCCATGGGATGGATCTATTTCGAATATTTATCATCTGTACGATATTTAAAGAAACAGAACAGATCGATACTTCGGACAACATAAACAACGGTATACACCCACACAACGAACTACACCCTTCATCGAAGAAATTTAGAACTGCAAGAGGAATCCTTTAATACATCGCTCTGCTTTTATACACATTTTCAACGGCTTAAATAGGTGCGTCTTATTTTTAACTAATATGTAGCTCCGCTACATGCTGATCGCCGTTTTTCTTAACGCGAACGTGTAAACAAAGAAAGATCATTTATGAAACAGGGAACACGAACTGTCCAACACTCGCATCTTCGGTAAACGCAATCCAAGTATCTGTAAAATCGGTCAGAGCGACACGTGACTAGTGGCGCGCGGCGGAAATAACAAAAATACCGCGTGTCACAGACGAAGATTTCTCAACGCTTTCGCGTTACATCGCAAAGAGTATGTGTAGTCCGCGTTGTGAAGTCACGTTCCTCATCGACCGCAATATCCCGTCGGGTTGCCGCGAACACGATTCCGTAGTCCTCGCTTGATACGTAAGTTGTAATCTCGCGAATCAGCAAGCTTCAGCACGTCGATCTCGCCTCCTACACGTCGGCGAATTAATTAGTGGTATCAGCAACGTGGTAAACTCTGACAGTGTGCTACCGGGTACTAGGTCACGTTTTACGTAGCTTGTAATACCTTCGGACACTTCTGCGTGTATCGATTACACGTACCAACTGACCGGCTTGAATCGTTACCGATTTCTGCGTACATCCCTTCGCCGGCGTCGTGTTGCGCGGCACACACAAACGCAATCGTCTCTGTATGCGAGTATCTGTGGCGACGCACACGATCCAGCCGCTTGCGGTGTAAGGGCATCCGTGTGATCGGGGTGCATACCGTGCGCGGCGGGTATTATGCACGTGCAAGTGGCTGATATAATCTCGCCCAATTTGGTAAACATATTAAGTGCAATCTGAATAATGCGATCGCGGTTTAATGTCATAGCCGAGGACCACCGGCATCGAATAGACGGAAAATACTCTATGACGCGAGACTGAGTGAGATCGTGTCGCTGATTTTCACCGCGCTGTCAGGTTCTTCGTATCTTTGGATCTTTCAGTCAGCGAAGAAGATAATATAGTCGTTTGTCTCGTAACGTAGACAATGGCGAGTCAGGTAAATTGTTTCAAATGAAACGAGCTATCGGAGAGCTGTTCGTTGAAATATTGGAGGATGAATTAAGCGTAGATATGATTTTTTGAAGGCTGACTTCGTTTAAAGCAATCTGTTTTGCAGTCACGGAGAAACTTTAAGATTCGTATACTATTATGCAATCTGCAAATAGTTTTTCGATATAGCGTTTCACTCAAGAAAGGCCACTCAGTCGTTTCAATTCACGTACGTTACTCCCCCTGTGATCTCATTATTCCGTTTCCTATTCCTTCGACCAAAACCACTTCGATTATTCCAACCTAAACACTTCACCGACCTACGTACACTCTCCAACAAGAACTCTACCGCGAATAAGCCGGTGGACAGGCGACTTTAACGTTCTTTATACCACCCACGAGGGTTTATCTTTGCGTCTATTTACCGGCGATACTATTCACAATGAGCGCCGTAACTAGCCCCGGTGACGCGTGTTACAAACTGTCCGGAGTCCGGCACCGGGGATTTACCCTCTCACCGAAGACATTCCACGGTGCGCGCAAGCGAACAGGAGATTGCCGCGCGGCTCGAACGTGGCCGTCCATCGTCCTCCGTCCGGCATTCATCGTGGCTTAGGCAAGCGAAGTCGAAGGCCGCGTGGCGGGCACAAAGTGCCGCGCCGCGAGTTATACACCCGGTTCCTCGCCTATCTGAAATAATCGGCCGGTGACAGGGGGCCACCGGTGATCCGGCGATACGCCAATAAGGCAGCGGACGCCGCATCGTTTATCTCGATGAGCAGAAAGTATAGGTGAGGTCAGATCGGCGGCGGCGAGGTGAGGATCGAAAGAGGAGGCAAGCCCGAGGATAAAATTGGTTCGTGTAGCCCTATTGACATGTCAAGACGTCCGTTGGGGTTAAGATAGTCGCGATTACCCGGTTCTCCCTTTCCAACCGCCTGTCGACCGGACCAAGGTTAGCAAGCCGCGGCGCGCGGTCAATCGAATTAGCTCCGGAACAAGGGTATCGCTAATTAAAGAACGCTCAGCTGACAATTACTATCGACGAGGTGATCTCGCGTTCTCTCGATATTTTTCTGCTTGATCGTGAACGATAAGCGACCGCGATTCTTAATGGGCGAAGTATATTAAAATATTTGTAGAACCTACGACCTTGTGCAGGGTGTTCAACTCTGTAAATGAAAGAAATATAATAGAATTTCCTCAGACTAGGAAACGCGAAGCGCGAAATAATTAGAGGATCGTCAGCTGATTCGTTGACGTTCATTCGTGCCAGCTACTAGCGTATTTTTGGCGTGAAATATTAAGCTTCAAACAACATTTTTGTAGATGAACCTTTTCGTGATCTCGATGTCTGGAATGATACCTTATAAATACTCACCTTTTTCTAACACTGTTTGTATGGTTCGTAAGCAAAATTTTGTGTTTAGTCATCTAAGATCAGAGGTGCGAATAGGAAAGGACTGTTACTTGCTGAAACCCTGGTAATTTGATCAAATTTTCATCGAATGTATTGAACACGAATCGTTCATTCATGATGTACTGACGATCGAAACGTGTGTTTAAATCCGTTCGAACGGTGGAAATTAGAAACCTTTGTGCTACATATTAATTCGCATGGAATTAAAATCGAACGAGTTAGGATTGTTTCCGCGGCGATCAAGCGACCGTCATTGAATCCGTTGTAATCGATAGCAAACAGGGCAGTAAATGGCGGCGTTTACTTTAGTAATTACCAATGCAGAATGCGCGGTGAAACACGGGACGTCAGCAGAGACCGCGCGGGCAAACCTGCGCCGTTTGCCTGACATACATCGTGCAAGAGCCAGCGACGCGAGAAAGCGGGGAAAATTTGGTCGTTCGTGCAATGACAAATTAATATTGTTTTCGTGACTCCGAGGCTCGTTATTTATCATGTAATATCAT
Source organism: Bombus bifarius (assembly GCF_011952205.1). Taxonomy (NCBI): domain Eukaryota; kingdom Metazoa; phylum Arthropoda; class Insecta; order Hymenoptera; family Apidae; genus Bombus; species Bombus bifarius. The sequence goes on from NW_022884524.1 coordinate 208,087, forward strand.
CTAGGCGATCACGAACTAGATTCGCAAACTTTTTGTTCTGACTTAAATTACACTGAATTCCCTTCTTCACGATATTCTTTAATCGAACGATATATTTTAGAAGATCGCTCGTGCAATTCTGACCTATTTCTTCGTAAAATATTTTATAACATTTCATAGAAATGTAAATTCATTGACTTTTCTCGAATGGTTATTGACGAAACGCAACGATTCTACGAAAGATTCAACGTCTTCATCGTGTATCCAATCACACTTTCCCGTGATCTCTTTAATCCCAGGTTAGTGGCAGTCGTATCCGACAAATTTGATTATAATAACTGAAGAGGATCCTGGGAGGAGGATGAAATGCTGGCTACGAGCGTCTATCAACTTCCTGACGAAGAGTGACGTTATCGATCGTATTATCGGTCTCGTAAACTTCCACTTCGGTACACCGGGTCGTTCGTAAATGTCGATCGTAAAATCACGGCCAGGTGCGGAGGAAGGGTGGGCAAGTTATTGGTCCGTTTCCTGCAGGGGATAGTCATGCTTCGTGTTACTCACCCCCTCGACGCCTCGAAATCCCACGCTCGAACGTATAAATACGTTTAATCTTGTTTCGCGACCGAATCACGCTCATTCGACCAACGCTTCTGCTTTTTTCCACGTGACTTTCTCAGCGACTTCGGAATCCACGCGTTTGTTAAATAATAGGTGATCAGACTATGATTTGTTTTCTCTAAAAAAAAAAAAAAAAAAAAAAAAAATAACCAACGATTCACGATGAAAGATCGTTCGAGTCGCTTTGAAACTCGTCGTTGGTTTTTATCGAATTATCGTCCTGGATATTTCTTGATAATTTCATCGCTTCTACGTATAAATTGAGAAATATTCCAAGCAAGTTATAATGAAATGATTCGGTACAACGTTTCCCAGGGAATTTCTCTTTATTATTTGCCAGACGAATTACACGAGGATCATACACACCGCACAGGCAACAGCACGATGGTTTCCGGTTACTCGACGCGTTTATTACACCGCTCGTTACATCTTCCGGCGTGGCTGGAGTACACGACTGGATCAGAAGCGAGCTGGTATAGGGTTACTCGTCGAATTTTCCGTTCGAAGACGCCACTTCGTTAGGGGTTTCGTCTTTCGTCTACTAACGTTTTCGCGAAAGCATTTTCGCCTGTCGACCGCACGCTTCCCATTGAAACCGGATATCCGTCCATCTAATTGCTTTAGCCATGAGGTTTCTAAGTGTTCTCCCTATTTGGGAGAAAATGGATGATAACTTCGAGCTTCAAAGGAGCCACGTGCAGAGGGAAACCGAACAACTGCAAGGAAACCAAAAAGAAATATAATCTCGCTCGGTTGAATCAACGAGTAACAAACGAGTGGATCGTCTCGCAGTGACCCCACTGTTTCGGTTTGTAATATAATAAAACATCTCTGAATCAGGGGATAAAAGTTGCATCAAATCATCGTCAAGATTTCTCGAGCAAGTTTACGATGTAAATACAGAAAACGGGGACCTGAATTTTCAATTCTTTGGCAAAGTTTTATCGAAGACAAATCCACGAGAAATTTATTCATTCGACTGATTCGTATAATGCAATCGCAAAACGGTGGCGGTACTCGAAGGAATTGCATCTCGATGCTCGGATCTGGAATGTGCAATGTCGCGGGCCGCGTGTACGTGAAAAATATTCGTTCGTCACGCGGCTTCTTTAATCCGCATTACCCGACTCGCTCGCTTTCAAATATCCATAAATCCGAATTCAATCGGGTTATAGGAACGACCTAATCGCGTTCAATCAGCTGCGAAGGCGTCGCGAAACTGAAAGAAAAGGAGGCAAAGGAATCAGGGGCGCTGAATCTGATTAGTCAATCAGCGAGTCTGCAGGACCAGGGAAGGTAAATCGTCGCCGTCCGGTATGAGACGATACATCGATGGTACGGCTTGGAAAAAGGGGAGCTAGAAGTCTTGGTACGGACGAGTCACGGACAGGGAAAAGGGAAATCAGCGGCTAAAACCGGGGTTGAAGCGAACGAGCATCGAGAGATGGAGCAGGAAACGGGCGGGAAGGAATGGTAAATGCGGAAATCGGGCTGAATCCCGGCCTGTGTTCCGCCGCAATTTACGTAAATGCGACTCGAACTCGAGTCTCAAGACCGGAAGATCTTTGTCTCGGAAGCCGATCATCGAATCAGAGATTTGTGAGATTTGACCGGCTCGACTTTCCGATGTCGGTATTTTCCTTCTTCTTTTCGTCGCGACCTCTCGACAAAATCACGATTGTTTATAAATCCGATGGGCTAAGATAGCTACGGAAAGGTGTTAAAGGTTGTTAACGCGTTCTGAAATCGTTTACGGTTCTTCGACACTCGAGCAGTCGTTTTTTACCTTTTGGTACTGCCATTACTTTTGCCGAGATATATGTAATTGGAACATAAATGTTCGGGTGAGAGCCCGTGTTGGACTAAAAGCATAGGCAAAGGGGGATTCGTTAAACGAAACCGCACATGTGAAGAAAATTCACGCTTGGTCTCTGCTACGTTAATAGAAGATGCGAATTCGTCAAACGATCTCGAAAGTAACTAATTCTTGTTATTCAGCATGAAAATAACGGTAACAATGGTAAATTTTATGGAAGATAGATCAATGCTCGTCGAAAGTTTCACAACGAGTGACTATAATACAACAAACTTAATTAAATAGTAAAATAAGTTAACAGTTGTTCGCACAGTCCAATAACCTGTCTCGTCTCGTGCAATTAAAAATAAGCGCTGTATTAAAATAGGAAATAAAATTCCAGAGGGAAACAATTGTCACGAGTGTGCAACGTAATGGAAGAAGAGGTTGTCTGTTTCAATCGTTTTGATAGTCCATCGAAGTGGTAGCGAACCGAAGTAAACTCGAAGACATTTGTATCCAGGCAAGAGCGCAAATTTCGATTCAATGGCCCGTGGGAACTTTTGGCGCGAGAACAAGGGCGCTTGATTCCTGCTTAAACGCAGGATCCACAGGGCGGAAGCGGCGATTCGCAGTCAGGAAGCGCGATTTAAAGCGTGCCACCGTGGAGGGCGTCCTTCAGTCTCTCGTATCCCTTTCATATCTCAAGCGTACTGAATTTAATGCGAAACTGAGGGCGGTTGGAGCATCGTTTATCCGTCTAGCGCGTTTTGGATATGGGCCATAACACCGATTACATTTCGCGGCTTGAAACCGAGTCCTCGGCCGATATTTAACGAAAAGTAGATCATGATATTATTTTTTTTCTCCATTTTCCCTTCGTTCCTCCCTGTCATTTCGATTCTCGAGCATATTATACATCTTCAGAGAGATTTACCAGCAATTCTCTCTGTTTATCGCGAATTTGTTAGTACTCTTCAGAATCGGAATATCAGGCTACGACCAGGAGTGGGTACTTCAGTTAACTCGCGGAAGACTATTTATTCACGGCTCGAGGAGCGCTTCTTACCACCGTGAAAGGATTCGCGAACGTTCGACCCTCCTGTAATTTCAATGCTCCTTAAAAGCGCTATTTCACAGAAGTGAAATACTAAAAGATGTACAGATATAACTGGTTAGTCGCCAGCAAACGATACTTTCACACACTTCCGTTCCACGATCTCATTCTCTTCTTTGTTACTGTTACATCAAACATCTGATACGGAACAAATATTTCACCGGATTTCTTTATATTTGCCAATAAATTCTGGGAAAGATTTTCAAGGAAAATAAATGTCGCTATTCATTTGAAACGATTCACCATGGGATTGTACGTTGTTCGTGGTGATGTTGCACGTTAGCTCGCGGAACGTCGGTTTAGATAGAAGCTGCAGAGATGTCGATATTTCTGCTGCATTGTCCAGTCGCAGTTGGCTCGGTCGACACGATTAATCAGTCCTATCCCTCCGGTCCAATGGCTGGAAATGCTGCGAAAACAAGGATGCGAAGTCCGCTCGAGAAGGCACTCGTGGCCTGGTGTCGAGATCATTCCAAACAGTAGCCCTCGCAGGATCCCGTCCCTTCGCAGCGACCCCGTTTCCGCGAATTGTTGTGACAGAAAGCAGCAACTACTTCGACTATAAGTGTGTACGGTCCTTCGTTATTGCGCTCCACTGTCTCCTTTGTCGTTCGTGTTTCATTAGCAGAAATGGCATAACTCTTTCGGTCTCTGTGTATAGTACGTTCTCAACTTGAAGTTTCCACTCGATGAAGGCTGAAAAGTTTCCTCGTCTGCCCGCCCCTCGCTTATTTTAAATAGCGTTTAAAAGATCAAAGGATAAGTAGAGCGTCTCGGATAATGTGTCAGTTTTACCGGCTTTCGATGCCGGAAATTTGCACCGAAATGTTTCTTCTTGCTGACGTGAAACTGTTTCGAACGATTTTCTATTTAGTTTACACGTATTTCGGTGGAAAAATTGGCAAAGTAAATGCAATTGCAAATGTAATGCAACAAGTATAGGATATCCAAATTGCAATGTATCACGATAAAAGAGGAGAACGATGCAATATCTCGATCGATACGATGAAAAGGGAATATCGTAAGGCCAGTATCGGACCTAATGGATCGTATTAAGTACAGTCCCGACTATAAGCACCCCTTTGACGGCATAAACTACAACGTCGCAACATTATTGGATTAAACGTATCTCGTTTGTGAAACCTCACACAGATTCTTCAATGAAATTTTAAAGCCACTGCGTAACAACCAAATAGAATATTCGTCTGTTCTAACAAGACTGAACAACGTTAATCGCTCGTCAACCGCAGATGACTAGTAACCGAGTGGAGTCCGAGCAACTATAAAGGTGGAAGCTCTGTGAAGTAAGTGCATTTCTATCCACCTTTTATCTATGCGTATCGAAAATGCACGTCCAGATTCGCGTTTGTATTACGATAGCACGTTCGGCTGTCCGCGAGAAACGTCTTGACTCTCGCAATGATTTCTATTTCCCCCACTCTGACAGAGTCGTTTGAACGAGCCACATGGGCCACGAACTTCGCGTTTCAACCCCTTGAATTCCGAGATGCTAACGCCCAGAAGTTGAGAAGTTCTGAGGTTGTCGATACACGTCAAGCTTTGAAGGCAAGCTGGAATCACGCGAACCGAGAAATTAATTTTCCAATAGCGAGGAACGAGGGAACGATAGAATCGCAATGAAAGATCTACCTTCGACTGTATTGAAACGTATAGCACTCTTAAATTTTGCTTCTAGATTTCGTTTCTATCGTATTAGGTTGTCCGAAAAGTGTCTTTCTTTTACAGACACGTTTTTTTCAACGATGCATTTTTATACAAACATGAAACCCAATCTGTCGAACGTTGTGATCTTTATTTCGATAGAACAAAATGGATCGTACGTAATTCGATAAAATAATATAAAACGGAAAATGTTCTGCATTGCTTCCTTATAAAACGAAAGAAACTTTTCGGACGACATAATATATTGGTTTGTACAGTGATGGAATAAAGTTTGTGTTTGGCGATTAACTTTATTTCTAGGGATATTAGCGGTTTAATTGAGCCGTGACTGTTAACAGCGTGTTCATATTTTACGTAAACAAAGAGGAGTATCGGTATCGATTTCCCTTGTGTCGCGATTCGAATCGTATCTATTGTCTGTAGTATTATAACGGCGTGTAGCGGTTAGTAATTGGCAAATAGCGTGTGCGTCGTCTCTTGTTGTAACTGGATAAAGTAATTGTATGAACACAAGATCCAATTGCAGCGGCATGGTTGTATCGAACGGTATGTTTGAATTTCTAGACTATTTGCAATGACACTATTAATCGAGTAAGACACAAGAATCGCCAAAATCGTTCGCATTTCTTCTTTCGTTAAAAATGTCTTTACGAACCAAACTCGAATAAGAATAACGGTAAAACAGAGCTCGAACGAATTAGAAACATTTCTCCCGCTGCAAAACAATCTATCATCAACTGTCAGAATTCACGTCGTCTCCGATAATCCTCTCCTACCACCAATTCAGAACCGTTTCCCCTGAAGCCCGTTGCACCGGTAACGACGTCAAATTCGCTGAAATAAAACGCGATAACAGCGTAGCCGGTAAAAAGTGCGAAACTAATCCGCGAAGCGCGAAACGACCGAAAGGAGAACAACAGACGCGTTGAAGCGAAGACGCCGCGAAGTAAACAGCGAAACTGCAAGAAATCGTGGCCTGTGCGACCGTAAACACGGTATATAGAGCGACGAGTTAATCGTACCGCTTTTCCCAGTTCTCTGCCCCCTTTTCCCCTTATGTCCCACTATCTCGACCATGCTGCTGGTCGAAACGCGGCGGCGGCGTCGCCGGGCGTTGGTCGTCGAGCCTCCATAATTCATTCGGCAGACAACCAGAAATCCTGGAAACATACATTTATGCGGCGAGTCGTGCCAGAGGGGACTGGGCGCGGCGTACGTTGTACGAGTAGCGGGTAGAATGGAGGCCGAACGACGGACAAACGGATGGACGAACGGAGAGTGGAGGCGAGAGCAAGAGAAAGAGTCGGTCGGTGAACGGCGAAGGGGTTGTTACGCGGCGTGGACCAGGCGGAACGTCGAAATCAGGGTGACAACCGTGGAGTTGGCCCCGTGATGTACGGTGCGCAGATACGCGCTATCGTACCAATAACCGTTCAAATAATAGCCCACGAACTGGTCGCAAGCGGCGTACTAGCGAACTCCATCGAATCGGCTCCGCCGGCGTCGAACGTTGTCGTTGCTTTCGTATATGACCACGTCGACTATCCACACGTCGGTGATACTCGCGAAATGCCACTGGATATCGCTGATTCGGTGATTGTACGGTCGGTGCCAGTGGCGTTGATGATAGCGGCGAAGAGTTAGTTGAACGTGGGAATTTCAGCGGTTTGGAATTAAGTAGCTAGGCAAGATGCTTTCCAGATGGGACACGACTTGGCAACTGCATTTTGATCGGTCGACGGATAACATCGGCGACGGTATCAACGCAACGCAATCTCGTAGACGGCGTCGACGCCGTCCGGAACGATGACGGCGACAGCGGCTGCTGCTGCAGCGGCGGCGACGGATTTGGTGTCGTCGCGTCGTGCGCTTAATGGTAGTAACATATCCCCGCTGCCGGTTTTACCTTGAGACGATAATCAAGGAGACGCGTTACTTGTCGCGAGCATACACGCTGCCGAAGCCACGGCACAGACGGTCGTGTGTGCGTGTTCGCGTGTACACCGTGCGCCGGATACGTCGTATCGCATACTTGAACTAACTTCCTTTTGATCGCGGTAACTGCAACGAGTAGGCGGTTCTCGTTTAATCTAAACGAATTACGACAACGGGTAATGTGTGTCAGTCGGTAGATGATGAAGCTTGTTTAAACGTTAAAGGAGTCGTTTCTTACTTAATTAACCAGCTGTTGTCGGTTTGTTCGTAAACTGTCTCGTTAAATCGCTTCGACTCTCCGTTCTTCCAAAGCAACTATCCTTTAATCGCTTTAGGAGGCGAAATTCGATTTAGCGTTCCAACTTGAGAAACAAGCTTCTTGCCAGCGTTAATTAAGAGCTTGATGACTAACGAATTTACAGTGTTTCGATATTTTGCTAGTATGTTCAATATTTGCGGACCAAGAATTGCAGAAAGCTAAACGAACGGGAGCGAACGGTATTTTCCTTCTTGTAGAAAACACACCGCGGAAACGAACTCCCCTTCGGTTAAACGACTCGGCCACGGTAGTATCCAAGCCGATATTCCATTCGGCTTGCTAATCTGATATTGTTTTGCCGGCGCTGCATCGAGACTCGGCACTGTCCCGTCGCGGTATTTTTACAGAATTAAACGGGCCGTAGCGATAGTCGGAACACGATTTTCCGTGAGCCACGGTTGCGCCCAGCCTCGGCTTCGCCGCTACGCCGAAGGGTGGTTGGGAATGCAATATAGATTCGCAGATAGCCGAGTCCAATTAGAAGAACTGCCACTCCGCAGTGGCAAATAATACAAACTACCGACGGGACAGCCTCTCGAAGTTGCATGCTTGGCTAAAACCGGTTTCCGTTTTGCGCGTTACTACACCAGGCCATTATTGCGTCATTGTTATGCCCGCCGGAGGGGAAACCCCGATGTCTTTACATTAAAGAAAAGGTCGCTTTCTTCCTAATTACACGCGAATCCTCGCCGGCGATCATTAAAACGGCAATTTGTTAATGTCACGTCGGCCGGCTGACCTTTCGTGTCGCAGCGAGCCTTCGACGTCGATGAAAGGGACGAATGGATGGAAGAATTCATCGGTATCCTGTCTTCCCTCTTCGTGTTTCTCGCGCTCGATGCCTGGTTATTGTCGTGTCTGTGATTTAGATGTCGGGTGTCGACGAATGCGGTTTCATTCCTCGGCAATTTCCTGCTTTCAACCTAGACATTCAATTTACTCTTCCTTCCTTACGACTACGAGTTAATCACAATTTTTGATTAAAAGTTACTCTACCCTTTGCCTTTGAATTTTTTTTATTTAAAATCTATCTCGCGTTACGGTAACTTTTTTGCGAAACAGACTTTACATTTTTCTCTGCGATTCGACCATACTAAAATTCTTAAACGCAACAGAGCATTAAACTCAACTCCGTATCTCAGACTTGATACTTAATTCTGTCTCGTTTAGCTAACATACGGTAAGTACGACATCGAATCTCGACAAAACCGAGGTTCACCATGGTTGATCCTAGCTGTCTGGCACGGAACCGGCTGAACCTACTGCGTCGGAGAACCGCTACTATTACACGGTGTACACACAAAACCAGGCACCTTGGTAGCAAGAGGGAGCATTCGCAATTTACACACGACGTGTGTGCGTGCATGTGTGGGTTCGTATTGCGCAGAACACGACGATGCAATCTTCTGAACGTGTGTAACGTTCCAGAAGGACGGGATATGGTTTTAACACACGTTTAATCACGCCAGGATCCCACCGCTGGCTGATCCGACCGTATTCTCACTGTCTCACTCGCCCCCGTCTTTCTCAATTTTCACGGCTGTCTCTGTTTCGCGTCTCCTTTGTCTTGCACGCGAGCCAAGCTAAACGTTCCTTCCTTTGGAATTCCTCGAGTGTTTTTGCTTCGCCTAGGATCCCTCCTCTATTATTCTTTCTTCTTTTTAAACTCGCGCAGAATAGACACGTACTTTCGTGTCTGGCGGATGAGACGCTTTGCGGAATTAGATTTCTGTAGAAAGTTTGTTTTCTCGAGAGATGGAGAAAAAAAAGGGAAACGAAAAATACGCTTCCGACGGCGTAGCCAGCAAAGATGTTAATTAATGCGTACAGCCTGCCACCGTTCTCGATGAAAGTGTTAAATATTAATTCAAGTATCTTTTGTTTGTACCACGGAAAGCTGAACAGATTATTATGACTGGTTCAAAGGTTTAGCGGACTTGGTGTTTACAAAGAGCGAATATAAAGAATCTGTTTATCGTCGAGCGAATAGTCCGTATTTTGAAAGAAGAGAGAAACTTTTAATTAGGTGCGAGCATGTCAGTTCGTTTCAACTAATTCGACATACTTCCTCGCGCGCGCTCTTTCAAAAGTGTCAGGCCAATTTTCGAGACTGGAATTTTCCAGAAAACATTGATACGCGACAAATAAACAAGCAAAAGCACGTTTAACGAGCCCCGGATAAATACTCTGCCAGTAACCTTTAATTAGCAAACTCTTTGACTTTTCAAAGACCACGGTAGACACACTTTCTTGTTGAATATCATATTTATACGCGGATTTCAAATGCTGTTATGAAAGATAAAATGTTCGAAATTCATAATCTACCTCAAACAAAAATGATAAAAGGTATTGCAACTTTTTCTCATCTTTCTCTAAGCAAATATTTTCCTGAAGTTCGTATTATTAAATTAATCGCTAGTTTTTGCAATTATATTGGAAAGTGTGTTTACCAAGCGATCATCAAATAACTGGTGCAAAATATATCCGATCGCTTCACTGTTTAACGAGGACGATCTAAATTGATCGAAAAACCAACAAACCGAGCGCTTCTTGTTTTTAATTTCGAAACGAATCCGATACAACGGACTGGCGGTCGTGAAATCACCGTCTATTCTCTCCTTCCGCCATTTCTCTTCTCGAAAAATAGACAGTTCCTCCCGTTGAACCAAAATCTTCGCAATAATAAATAAACGAGGCTCAAACAAACTCCGTGTTTGCACAGTTTCTATCTTAGAGACGTCCTCCACTTAAACAAATATTTACATGAAAATAATATTGCAATTCGATGAGCTTAATATACAGAAAGCTCTGTAATAACTTCGATAACAGAATGGGATATTTTCCAAACTTCAAATGGAATAATTTCCCCTCCAAAACGTAAATGTTCGTTTACACTCAAAGTTCCTTATCCAGTAGAGTTCCATGGCCAGCAATAATGCGTTGAAGTTTACTCAGAACTTCACTACCTACACGTTAAGTTCTCGGCATTGCAAACATTTATCAGTCACGTAACCGGCCGGTTGGGGTTACTGCCTTCTGCACTCTGGTGAAATTCGAGTTTGCGGTGGCGCTTACGGTTTCTTGCCGCAATTAGGATAATTGGGACAGCGGATCGACACAGAAAGGAGATCAATAACAAAACCGATAAGAACGTTCCCGCAATTAAGCCGGCGAGTATCCCCTTAAAGTTTCATTAAAAGCGCAACGTTTAGCCAACTCTCGTTCAAGAGTTTCGATAATTGCAGTCCTTATTCGTCGGTACGTGTCGCCTTACGCCGCGAAATTATGTCGCTGTGACCGTCTTGTGCCCCCGATCCTCCTCCGCGTTCCACTTTGTCTTTCTGCTTTTATTAAATGAAACGATAATTGAACGAAATTTCGTTAGCATACGGAAAAGAATGGAGCACGAGGACGAGTCCAGCACCAGCTGCGAATTATACTTTAACGAGCGCGTATCACACGCAGATAATCGTCGGAGAATCAGCGTCGAGTTTCGTTATCAATTACCGCTTTCGACGGCGGGGACAATTGTTAATTATCAACTTCTTGACCAGTCGAATAGTTCGATACCGAACGTTGGTCAAAGTTTCAGCCGACAATTAATTCGTAACCTTTCGAGATCCCGCAAGTTCGTTGAAACGGCGTTAAACCGCATGGGTTATTGAGCTTGTCCATTAATACGCGTGAAAGACCTTGTTTCATTCACCGGTAACACGAATAACGTGGAACGTCTAGTCTTAAGATCGATTCGAGAAGTTTCCGAGTTGTTCATTAACAGGGCTTCATGCGAGAAATGGTTGCAGAATAGTTGATGATACATCGGCTGGGTAAAGGCTAATTTTAAGTATCGTTCAACGGAGCTGTCTGTCAGAGTCTCCTTGGACTTGCATTTTAGAGGAAGTTCTAGGCATGCAACTGCCAGAGATTCTGTTCTATTTGCGATGGCTGAAATTAGGGGAATATGTAATACTTACATCGGCGTGTACGCTGATTCCGCGCAAACGGCGTGTTATCTCCGTCTTCTGCAAATTGGTCCGGGAATCTCGGAAATAAGCTCGGGAATCAGCAGAACAGTGAATTGTTCACCGGCTGTAAATAAACCTGATACCTGACTATCTCGGCACCATTCCTCCAACAATTTATTTACACGAAATTACTCGAAGCCGTTTGACCGTGTTATATGGCACCGTTTAATATAACTGATTCGTAACAGCCAGCACGCCATAGTCCGGATCGTTGGTCCCGACCGAGAGAAAATGAATCGATTCGATCCCTAGACATTTTTAAATTGTACGCTTCGCGGTTACTAGCTGGTCGACGCTTGAAAAATTGCCCGCCTTTTGTTCGGTTCGATTAATAAACGGCGCAATTCCGCGAAAGCACGTCTCTGCTGTTTAGCAGAGGGGTTGAAAACTCAACTGGAGGCCAGGAATTAACGGTAAAAAAAATTCCCGGGTGAAGCGCGAGAAATAAAGTTCTGGTCTGTTACAAACGCGGAGTTCTCTCTGGTTTCCTTTTGTGCGCCACCCATTCGCTCCTCGAGGCTCGATCGGGGGAAAGCTCGGTATTTGTTCGCTTCACACTCGATTAAAAGCCTTTTCCTGAGCGACCGTTCCTAGATGCGTTTCTCCGATGCACCGAATTTACGGGATATCGCCTCGGATCTCGGTCTACTCGGGGTTCCTTCGGCGAAATTCCTTCGTTCAGCCATTGCAAGCGAAAGTTAATCGAGTGTGTTCGAGGACGAATGCAACCGGTGGCGCGCAGACGAAACGTTTTCTTTTGTAATAAGCTACGTTCACTGGCAACCAGTTTGCTCTTTGTTGTCGACCCTGGCAATCTTCCGTTATGGTCCAACCGATTCGTTCCGTCTATATCCTTTCCTTTTTTCTATAACACGCACCTCCTCGTCGTTCTGTTTTACACCGCGGATCCTGAGGCGACGCTGTTTTTTCTTTTTTTTCTTTTTATCGCCCGATAATTATCGCGGCAGCAAGTGGATTCGATCGAATCGCTTTCCTCGAACGGAGCAATTCGTTCCAAACGCGATGCAGTCGGCTGATCGACGCGTCGCGGTACGATCGGCTTTGAGACCATTGTGCATCGAGAAAATTAGTTTCCCGGAGGAAAAATGGAGCGCGAGAAATAAGGGATGGGATCAAAATGACGGTCAGAGGTAGACTCTGCGTTTATCGAAAGTGAGGCTAATTAGATGGGAAGATAGAGTTGGATAATTTGTTCTTCGATAAACTTCCATAATTCTACGTAGGAATATTCCTGTTAATTTTCATATTTTCTTTTGACGAAACGTAAAACCGATCGGATGAATGTGTCTTAGGAAAGGTAGGTCGTCTAGATGAAAATTAATTATCCCGCTTAAACGTCGAGACAGAATTTTAATTGAAAAAGGATCGTGGTAGCAAACGCTCGAGTCACATAAAGAGGCGAGCGTAATACGAACATTGAGTCGGGTGAAGCAAGTTCAAACTGATATTTGGTTATTTCGTACTAATTATGTGCTCTACTTTAAAGAAGAAACTACGTTGTTACCGTTAAGAAATTCGCGTCTTTCTCTCGTTAACGGAGATTTTGGAAATGAGTATAATCGTGGTCGGTTGTTTATGGAACTTGACTAAAAAACATAGAGTAATCGGCTTGGCTGCCGATTATGTTTGCAGAGCTGATGATATATTTTAATTTCACCACGCCAAAAATGTACTTTCGACCAGTGAAGATATTTTCAGTACTTTTATTCGTAAAGACAGGTCATGCTATACCAAATAGAGAATATAAATATTCGATACTTTAGAAATACTTAAAGTGATACGTTTCTAGGATTATCAGAGACTATATTTTTTACAAAATTTCTCTTAAACCAGTAAAGGCGATAGCTAAGCCATCTACAATCACAGAGTACGTAATATTCTCAAAATGAAATTATCAGAATCTCGCGTTCCTTAAAATCGAATGGGCATCAACCTTGAAGTGAGCGATTTTTAAGTAATTCATCGTTTAGTAGGATATTTGCAAAATACGCGGAATATTTGAACCTGTTACAAGCACGCCAGGCTACGAAAGATGCGTTCCGATGCTCGTTGAGAAATTGTACACACTTTCGACGGTAAGTCGTTGGATATGGTTGCGAAAGCCTATCTGTATCGCGATCTCTCTCTCTCTCTCTCTCTTTCAGAGGTGGTAAATAGAATCAAGTCGCACGAAGATTTCGCGCGCGAGCGTCTTCCGGCTTGTACGATTCCTTTTCGTATTCGCGCCACCACCAGGCAACCTGATTTTCCTTAATCCTTCGGTAGGCGGATGGTACTCGTATATCAACCTATTCGACGAAGCTCGAGGCAGCTTACTTTGCAATGAAAATCGAACGCACCACAAAGCAAAGCGATAGCTTCAAAGCGAGATTCCATGCAATTGCTGTTGCGCGAAATTTTTAACTACAAAAGAATCCTTTCGCACGAGCGATCACAGAACCTTTTTTTCTCTCTTTTCTTTTACTCTATTTCCTCCTCTTCCTTTTTTTTTTTTTTTAATTCACCGATATTAACATCGAACGCACGATGGTTTCCATTGTTGCATCGTTCAGTGCATTCGCGATACATTTTTTACTATCAATATCAGCACCGCCTCGGTGTCGCACCGACGCACGGAATACTGTACTTTATCACGTTGATGGCACGGCTAGACACGATATTGCATTCAGGATACGACGTGTCCGCGTCATCGATCGATGAAATTTCATTAAGTGGTATCGTTTCCGTTTTGCATAGAAGGGCACCGGGATATCACAAAGGTGCGACGAGAATCGTGCGCGGGAAATCGAGGTTAAACGGAAACTGGGGAAAAATCGTGCATTTTGTACGGTTGTTACGTACGAGCCGGTTAACAGGTCATGAAATGAAATTAAATATCATCGGGTAGCGAAGCGGACAGCGGAACGTCGATCTCTTTCGAAATCGAACCATCGAACATTAAACTCGATTAAAGTTGCACGTGAATCGTCGCTGGACACGCGATCGCTGCAAACGTCAGAATTCATCATTCTTTTAATTCGTCGAACGGTAAATAAACGACGAGTCTGCGAAAGACTAACGAGTTTTATTACACGTAACTGTGGCGTACATTGATTTCAAAACGTGCCCGCGTATGTATGTGCCGTTCATATTTTTCTCTGGAAACAAGCATATTGCATGCATTCTCCCTTCGCGTTCGATCTTCGGAATCAAGATAGCAATCGTTTCGAACAGCTTCCGATTCGTGTAACGTCGAAATGAAGCACACCTGCTGTATGAACGACTATAGCATAGAACACCGTGTCGGCTGGCTTCGATCGAACAAATAACCACTTGGTCGCACCAAGCCAGGTATACATACCGTGTCCCGGAACGTTGGCGGATTTTTTCCCACCTACAGTCGCGCCAGTAAATCAAGCTTCGACGTTGCCGATGGTGTCGCGTAATACCGTCCCACCTGATTTCCGGCAACGTGCCGTATAATCCAGTGAATAATGAAAACATTATCACGGTCGACGAAGTGCGCTCATGCAGGTATCAGGGTGCAGGTAGTTTGCAGAGAGTGGCGGTACACTTTTTCGATGGACGGTCA
The DNA here is from genome assembly GCF_011952205.1 of Bombus bifarius. NCBI lineage: Eukaryota > Metazoa > Arthropoda > Insecta > Hymenoptera > Apidae > Bombus > Bombus bifarius. The sequence continues at coordinate 223,153 of NW_022884524.1, forward strand.
TGAGGGGTCGAGGAGAGATTTTTGGAGAGGGTATATAGAGAAGGGATGGAACAGGCAGATACATTGTCGCGTCGGGCAATGAAAAATTGTCACAGGTTTCCCGATAGGGAATAGGGTTGGTACACCAGTACCGTATCCACGGGCTGAACCGGGCTGGTCGCGTAGTAGCCTCGTTTCGTAGGATCACATTTTAGCCCGCGTCACATGGAAGAAAAAAAAAGGATATTCCGAGTGAACGAGCGATTGAACGAGGAATGGCGATAGGCAGCAGGACAAATAGTATCGAAAAATCGGCAAGCTCTCTGTCTTGTTCATTTAAAAGTCGCCGGTTCCATGCACGTGCGTTCAACATGCCATATGCCGGTTAGTGTCGCTACGTGGGTGCATATACGTACGTCGAACGCTTTTATTTCGAACCGTGATTTATGTCAGTTCGCGTGAAAGTCGACGTTGGTCTACGATCATCCGTTTCCACGATAGCTCCGCCATTGGATTCGTAATTTCAATCGAAGACCAAAGAAAATTTGGAAAATTGAAGTGAAAATAAGATGAGATTTTTCTGCGCCAGTTTTTCCGCTCGTTTACCCGGAACCGTGAGTTATAGCCACCGCACGTCTCTCTCGAGCGGTCAGCTCTCCGAAAAATTAAAACGAGCACGTGTTGCCAAGAAGTTTGGAAACGAGCGGTTCCGCGAAGCTCGCCAGCAATATTTTTCCTCGCATTTATTTAATCTGCGATAGCGAAGTTTATACAGCGCCGTCAGTCATTTCGTGGAAAAATAAGAGGGACAGGGGAGGGAATTACACGGCACTTAATTCTGCCCTCTGTTAAATTCCGACTACCGGCTTGTTATCTCAGTCCCGACATGGAAGCTTGCCAAAATCGCGAGTTGTTCGCTGACGTTTAAACTGTAAAATTTCATTCATTCCCGAACCACGCGCGTTCACCGATTCACGCTTTTGCTTCCACATTTTCTCTTTGTTTGTCGATAGAAACGACTGTGTTCCTCTTCTTCATTCGCGGACGTGAAGTACACCGCGTTTTCACGGGGATGCGGCTAAGCGGAGATTCGATGATTGGCAGAGCGTGCCGGAGACTTAGGCGAACAGATTTTCCTCGAGCGGTTCGACCATACGGAGCTTCGATAGTTTGATTACACAGTGCGTGCCGGGTGGTATGTGTTGCACGGGATTAATTTAATGGACAGTCGATGGGCGAGTACGAGCAAACTGGGATCCGAGGATCGTCGAAATTCGATGACTTAATAGCACGCAAAGCGAAAACGCGTACCAACGCAAAATAAGGAAAGTTTCGCCGAATCTCATTCGTTTCGCTAATGAAAAGGTAACTGCACGCTGGATTCGATAGCTCAAGGCTATTTCCGAAACTAACTTTCGCCGATGTATACGTGCATTCGGTGCATTCCACTGGTGTATTATAAAATCCTTGTATCGCGTTTTATGATTAATCTCGCAACGCGTGGTGGCAAAAAACTATTCGCCCCACCATTATCAGGTGGATGAATTTCGTCGAACTTTGTGCGCTCATTCGTATACAATCAGCCGATATTACTTTGGAAAATGACTAACTTGTTTGTGGTTATTTGATTCGCGTTTTAATATAACTGTTTTCCCCTTAACGATGCGACAGAGCTTTTTATCGTTAGCGCGGTAAGTTGGTTACACGTTCGCCAATGAAAATTTCAATTTTCGTTTGAATAATATTTATTCCATCAAACTAAATGAATTATTCCTCGATCGTTTCGTTCCATGCTGGAAAATGTCAGAGTCCTTCCACTTTGGCAACATCAGGTGCTTCATTCTGAGTTACAAGCAATCCGGACGGCACATTGACCTGCTTTAAATTCATAAAGCATCTAGCCAAATCTCTACCCTTCTTGGTATTTCGAGGACACCGGGAAAAATTCCAGAACGTAGCTTCCGCTTACACTATCAAGTAGTAGGTATGTCAAATAAGATTGAACAAAAGTATCTCATACCTCTAACCGTATTATATTCACGATCAACCAGAGTGCATGCTATCGTGTTTCAAAAACTGGGCAAAATTTTGAAGAATTTTAAACTAGCTGGCGAACGCAATGAGACAATAGAGTACAAGAAAAGAATCTCGATTCTATCTGGTAACAGAGTTTAATCGGTGGAGAATAACAAAACGGTTTTAATTACGGAAATTGAAACGAAGAAGGAAGCAAGCTAAAGCTCGTTGAACTACAGCGGTATCGCTGATGAGATAACGAAGGGATCGCGAAGTTGACTCAAGCAAACGTGTTTTAAAAGCCTCCGGTAATTGTTGTTTTATGAGGGTAATCTGGTCGCGCCCGGTCGATCGGCTTGCAATACCGATCCGACTCGGGGGAAAACTGCAATCGGTGGTTCGCCGGCTGTGCAAGAGTGCCCTTGCCGCTTGTTTCTCTTCCCCGATATCTCCCCTTCTTTCTCCCACGTGCGACCAGCATGCGTACAAGCGTGTATAACGCAGATTAAAATCAGCGTGTACGCGGTTTGCCGGCGTATGTAACGCGTTCTCTCACGCACGTATCCCAGGGATTGCGTCTGCTAATTGAATCGTCTCTAAGACCGGCTTATGGGTTAGAAATCTACTCGCGTCGATTAAAGGAATAGCGGTGCGCAGCATCGTTTCAGCTTCCCGACAATATTATCATCGGGAATTGCTCGGGATCTCATAGCGAGAGACCGTAAGCACGCGCTGCTCCTCCTTGTTATCGTAACGCTTCTAACGAGAAAGAAAACGCTCGGGCTTTGCGCGAAATCATGCGGATAAGATTGGCCGGCGGCGTCTAATTAAAACGTCTGGATTACCGTGGTCGCGTTTGATGTCCCACCATGCCCGTTCCACCGGCCCGGATGTAATTAGCTGTTACGCGAACGAGCCCGTTAAGAGGATTAAAATTATACGGCCAAATATGCCGGAATTGTAAGTATTTGTCGTGGAAACTGCGCGAAACTTTCGCCGCCGTACTACTACTCTCTCTCTCTCTCTCTCTCGCTTTACCGGTGATCCTTGCGACGGGAAACCAGTCGCCACCCGACGTTGGAACTCGTTAAGAAAATCATCAGAGATTTTCTGTCTGCTGTCCTCTTCCTCGCCTACGTTCAACAGTAACTTTAGCGACGACGCGAACAGCGACAGGAAACGCAAAGTTTTGTCGTGTAAATATCGAAAAATATCCAGGAATGTCTGGAGTGTTAGTAAGGCGCCGCGCGTCCTTTGCAATCGCTTGTCAACGTTTGCGGTTTTATCGTTGGAAGGAATTTCCGGTTAGCGGGAATCGAAATCTGTGGAAAAAAAATTGTAATTCGAGCTGAAATTTAGTTGGTAGTAGTGACGTATGTAAAGAGAAAGTATAAATCGATGTATAATTAAAAGGATTTCTCCCAATAAAGCGTTGGAAACGAAACAAAATTCGCGATGGTAATGAGATCCTGACATGGATGTGTCTGACCGGGCTTGTAAATATGTCGTTTGGGTAGGAAAAATCGACAGCCTTTTCAAAGAGCGTTTAATTTGGCCAGTTTTGGCGTGCCAACAAATCGTTTCAGGCGAATGCTTTTAAATTAATGTGACGCCCAGCGAATTAATATCCTTTTAAATTAACACTATTATGGGCACGAACGATTTTCAATGAAATTACGCTTTAACGCGATATATCCAGCGTATATCGCTGACGTCCAGTCGAAACGCTGTAATGGCCATTCAGTTTTTATATTGATTGCGGTCACCTTAATTATTCTATCACGAAACTAGTGTTTACGATAAAAGCACTTGTCCCCTCGGATCGATTAGGTTTGGCTCGATCGTTCGTTAGTTCGCGCGCGTCGCATTATGCGGCACGCACGCATAAATTAATCTTTTCACTGTATATCGTAACGAGGATGCGTATGCTGCGTACACTGCGTCTTCGTCCAATAACATAAGTATGTACGTACTTAGTATACACGCCCTCGACCAAATATTTACGCACTCTGATACCCATAGCTTATTAACGCTGCATCGGTCGCATTATCAAACTCCCGACGAAAAAATCTATCGCGAAACTGATCGAAACTTGGAAACTAAACTAAACTTTTCTAAAAGAGGTTGTAGCAATTACGTAGCATTTCTATATCAAGTTCGTAATAGCATGCAATCTGTAACTCGATTAAAGTTAGTTAGCGCAAACTATCTGTGACACTCGGTGTCGAACAAATTTATCGCATTCTTTATGCAGCCGTTCGTTTCGTTGGTTTTCATTTCTCTGTTGAAAAAAAAGGAGAAAAGCAGAGGGTGCGACGAATGTAAAAAAATCCATCGTCGACACGTGCCACGGTAACACACGATTTCCGGTCTCGAAAACCGATGGCCAGCGAGAAGGGTGTGCGCGATCTCGTCGCGCGTTCTCGCTTACATTTTTGTCTTCCATCCGGTCGGTCGAGCCGAAATAACCCGAACTCGGTGCTGCGATGGTTTCTCGCGTGCTCGGAAAAGCCAGAGCGCCGGTCACAATGGCCGTGTTCCGTACGTGTTCAGGGACGTACGTGCGAACGAATGTTGCCCCCTTCCGCGCGAAAGCAATAAAATTCCGGCTTGGCATTCGTTCCACGCAATAATGACAGCGAGAGAGGAAAAAAGCGTGCGGTTTCCGGCGTTGGCAGGGTGACGACAGTGGGGGAGACGCGCGGGCCGAGAGGCCACGGGGAATATGAATACGTTCACGGTGATTCGGTTAATTTTTAACACACGAAACAGAGGGCAGTTCGCCGTTGGCATATTTCGTCCGGTTCGATGGCTCGCCTCTATGGGACTGTTCGTTGAAAATTTGTGGAAAAGAGGGTGGCCAAGGGAGGCGCGAGGTTAAGGGATTCCTGGTCGGCGAGGGAACGTGAGGAACGAAGGGTGATGGGAACACAGAGAAAGAGAGAAGGTGGAGGGTGTTTGTTGGTGGATGTCGTTCGCTATTGAGGGCTCCGGGTACCAGGGGTCATGAATGCTTGTCAACGGTGAGATATGATGCGTGGATTACCCCCCTCCCCTTGGCGGTGTTGTACCTCGCCACGGGGAACCCCTTTTACAACCCTTCCCTTTGCCTCCCTTTCGCACTGCCTTTGCGATCTGGCGAGCGTCGAGCCACTTGCCGTCACCCGCGCTTCTAGACCGGTAGATTTATAGGAAAATTCTTCTTGCTCCGCTTTCGTACCATGCGACACAAAGGTGTCATCGGGCTTAAGCAGAAGGGATCGACGCGACATCGCGAATTCAATCTGCCCTGGCTATCGATAAAATTTCGTTAGGAATATTTTACGAGACCGTTACGCGTGAATTATCATTGTCTACGATTCTCGTACAATTTTGTCCTAGTCGTAGAGAATAAGAAAGAGTATCTGGACCTACGGAGTAGTTTACATGGCAGTTTACATGACCTGATACATTGACGTAAAATTAAGAAATCGCGGAAGCACGCCATCCGTTGTCTAAGCACGATGTCTGCTGTATTCTCGTTCACTCACGCCTACGCTAACAACGACAACGATTCGATTACACGGCTTTCTCGCGCAAGTTACGCGTCGCGAAACTCCATATGGCGTCGATTCTATTTCGCGTTTTTTCACCTATTCATCGCGAAATACTTGTCACTAGGCGCTGCACGCGTTCTCGCGAGAGCGTGGCTAAACAGGGGGACGGAAAAAGCTTTTCTCTTGTAAGACGAGAAGCAAAGGTATATATTCCCCGTTCCCTGTCTCGCGCGTTCTCTTCGCCTTTCCTTGCATTTACTCGCTCGAATCCCTCCCTTGCGTCTAGTCGCGTTCTTTCTCTCTTGCTTTTTATCTTCGCGCGCTGTCGCTACGTTTCAAGCTCCAGTCATGCTCGTCTTTCTCTCGGTTTCTCTCTTTCTTCGCTTCTCTCCCCTAGTTCGAGAATCGCGTGGCAGTCGCGAGGCCAATGATTCGTTGAAATGCAAAAGAACGCGTCTTTGGTACAAACGACGACACCAGAAATCACTGGCGAGTTAGAGAGAAAAGATAGAGCGACGCGAAAAACGATGGGACACGATGAGATGGAAGAGGCAAATGACGAAGAGGAAAAGAGAACTGCAAGGACCACGGTAAGGACTCGTGAAAGGGCAACTTGGCGAGAGCAAGGGTGGGAATAAGGAGAAAGGGAGCAACGGGAAGGAAGTTAGCAGCGTAGGAATGCCGACATGAAGCGGAACGCGGTCGCGACTCAAGGAAGGAAAGCAGGAAGGCTTTCCATCAGGCAAATTGAATAGCATTTGCAGGCTGTTTCGCCGGCAAACAGCTGGATGATAGATGATATCTCGCTCCCTGTCGTTCTTTCTTTCGCCTGTAACTCTCTCCCTGCTGCTTCTGCCTTTCCGAAAAGCGATCGCTTTTCCTTTCCTTCCTTCCACGTTCTATGTGCCTGAACTTAATGAAACGTGTATGGTCGATTATGCAACGTATCGTGCGTGATTTAGACGCGTTTCCTTCAGATAGGAGCATCGTTTGTGTTGAGAATTGTGGATCTTAATTGCCGAAATAAAAGTAAAGGAACACTAAACAAAAGTAAAGGTTACACTTAGAATTCATATTAAAATAGTTCTAGATTTGTTTGATAAACGATTTTTCTCTCTTTGTCTCACCATCTTCCATACCAGACTCCCAACGGAACAGTTACATTCATCTGTTTTTCGAGACGCAGCGTGCACACATATTCACATACGTGTGTCACTACTACGTGGCCAATCACACAAAATTATACATATCTCAATAGTTCTTCATTTACAGATAATACATTCTACGATCCACGGATTTTACATAACCGCGGATAATACTCAAGATTATATATAGCATGTATCGCACAGGAATACGTAAAACATTGTTAAATGCATAAATTGACAATGGCGGAGAAAAGATGACGAAATAATGAAAAAATATAACAGTTACTCTACGGTATGAAAGGACGACAAAAGTCATGTTGTTAGCTACTTGTTAATTTTTGGTTAACGAAGGACATGTGACAGAATGAAATATCATTTACTGGTTATGCAGTTCACACCGCGCTTGCTTAGTTCGGTTGAGGTAAAGAGGCGGAAAATTCCATCGTGTTCTTCTAACTAATTCAACGTTCACGTTGTTGCACGAAGATTACCTCGTTTGCTTAGTTACAACGAAATAATTATGCAACGGAGGCATCGTTCAGGATGCCGGGCACTTTGTATGGGGCCGCGTTTGAATTTCGTAAAGCATGCTTTACGAACTGTTACGAAACAAAGCTCGGTATTAAACGAAACGGATTATTAGAACATTTGTAAAACATCGTAGTTAAATATTCGCAGAGTTTGTTCGCGGAATGTTGTAAAGCGCTCGCAACGCCGAACGAAATCAGTTTTGCAGGCACGCTTTTTCGCCCGTGCGTGTCGGCAGTTCGTTGGCCGCTGTTATAATTAAAACGGCAAGCTACGCCTTTGTCGTAATCCGTTCTGTACCAGCCGGGGCCTGTTGAATTTAATTTTCCGTGATGTTTCAAAAGCGTCGTAAATCTGACCACTAGTAAAAACTCTCAGTCGTGGTAGAAATTACGAAATAAATCGTATTCGCGTGTCTTCGGTAAAATTGGAGCCGTTCGCCACGATACACAATGCCTGCCATTTCAAATTGAAGTGCTTCTCCTTCGAATTAGATCAAACCGTAACCAGAACCGATAATTCAAAGCCAATCGCGATGCACTGAGAAGACACAGAGTGACTCTTAGTATAAAAATAAGAACGCGAGACATAGTAACACTTCTGTATCTTCGTTTCAGGTTTCGTTGTCGATCTTACGCGATACTTAGTCCAGAGATCTAGGGTATTCGTTTCTCGTACTGAATCGACGATTTCTCTGGAAATCTCGGTCGCTTCGGCGGAACGAGCAGTTCTCGTTAGCGGATTACGACCGGTTCGTCCCGTTAGTCCAATACAATTCCAGTTAAACGGTGAGTTAAAAGTCTACTTGAACGAACGACACCGCGTATGACATTAAAACGAAGATTGTCAACTCGGATTAATCGATGTTGCGATTTTGCGACAAATCATACGGCCGGATGGGAATAGGAAGAACGCGTAGTGGAAGTCGAGCGGCAAAAACTTAGAGGGATCGATAGTTCGTTGGTGGGTCGCAATATCGTCAAGAATTGAACGTATAAAAATTGCACCTGCCCGGTAGATTAAGACACACCGCGTGTATGGCACTTCTTCGTTGCTTTATCTCTGGGAAGTTGTTCTTGCTTCTTTAATTAACTGTCGAACGCAGCTGCAGCTCGATCTTTCAATTTATAAGGGATGACAGCGGAAAGATCTTGGAAAAACATAACTCCGACGAGAAAAATAGCCGATGCTTAATACCTTCGTCGACTCTGATGGAAATAGATCGATCCTTCGGAGATTACAAGGTACTTGTAAAAAATCGTCAGCGTCCAAGAATCAGAGATCCGTTTTATCCTTCCCGTTACATATTGTTAATCGTAAAAGTGACAGACAGAGGAGTACTTTTATTCTTCAATTTTTCACGCAGGAGCTTTTCGATGGTGTTAAAAATCGAAACTTTTTACTCAGGGAATAGAAATGAATTATAATTGTACTTGAATTGAATAAGTGCGATAGAATTTTGCATATCAAATAACGATATTATCACACGGTAAATCGAGTGATCGAATACATAATGGCGTATAATAAAAGGGTTCGTTTCGCTCGAGAAAACGCGCCATTTACGTAATTGAAATGTCGCGATGCAACGTCATCGAACGGTCGACGAGGCGTGTTCATGATCTAGAAATCACGGCTAAGAATGGGAACTCGCGGGGCAACGAGTGCAGCTCCTATGGGAAACCCATAGCGCAATATCTTTTTCGAACGACGTACGTGTCGCGCGATAGCGTTCGTGGCAGCGACATGACGACATAAGATATGCATGAACGTGTTGAGTTATATGAAATAACAGTAGAACAAATCTTGATAACGCGCTTTCTATATCCAAGACGTAGCGCGTTGATATCGACCTTTTTTCCATTTCCGTCAAACTTCTTGCGCCGTCATTGTCGTAATGTATTCGAGGGTCTTGGAAATGTTAAAAATTCGTGGATGATAAATTATGTATTTGGATAAAAGTAGTCGGAAGCTTTTGTCAAAACGTTCATCTCGCTCTAATGGATATGTTTCATAGTTATTTATACAAGATCTCGGGATCGTTCTAAATTTCTGCGAGGTCGGAGAAAATTTTGGAGGAAAAAGGAAAGGTAACGAGAGCGTTAAGAAGCGGGTAAGAAAATAGAGAAACAAGGGCAGGGGACGGTGCTAAGTTCTAAAAAGATGGCGACATGGGGGTGAAAAGAGAGAGAGAGAGACGGCAACGCACGAAGCTATGTAGACACGAATTTTTCGACGAAGTTTCCTTCATTGCTTAATTATAAAAGTTGTTCATAATGCAGCAGCCCGGTGGGAGCGACGGCTACGCCGGGAGACCGGCTGCCAAGCTTCATGGTAATTCCCAAATTAATTAAAAGAAAAGTCCCCCGTGCTAGTCGACTCCCCGTGGCTCTGTTCTGTCACCTTATAAAAGTCGTGAAGCTCGAGGTGTGTGCAACATTGGTCGGTAAAGAACGTTTCTCTCTTCGTTTTGCATTTATAAACGAGGGATAGCGAGGCTGGACGAGCAACTCGGCGTCAGGTATAATAACGGGGGCCTTGTTTCTTTTGTTTCGGACGAGTATTCTCAAGGGACGGCTTCGTAATTTATGCACGTTGCGTATTCAACGAGACGCGGCGAGTGTTAAAAAGTAAACGCACGGTTCAAGTTTAATCTATACTACGAAAGTTTCACGAGTTGGTCGGTCGACCAGGGAACGTGCTGCGGAATACTCGAAAAAATTTGCACGATCGCGAAATCCTAGGGCAAATAATTTTGACAGTACGACGAGAGGGCGTGGTGTGTAAGAAACGAGTTAGGTATACGAGAAACTGCGAACTGATAAAAGTGACATTTACATATTGCATACGGAGGCTCGAATACGACATGGAAAATACCTGGTCTTCGAGTTAGCAAGCATGTGTTATAGCTTACGGTGCATACGGGGGCGCACTCAGCAGTGCGCGCGTGTGTTCGTCGCCGACTGAGGGATGGAAGAGGGGGCTGATGAGAATGTGAACGGAGCAGACGCCGGTTGTAAGAGATTGCCGAGGTGGTCAACCAGACTAGCTGTCTGCCTTTTTTAACCCTATCTCGTACTGCTCTTCGAAGCGGTGAGATAGACGTGGTTGCAATAATTTGAAGGAAAAACATTGACGAGGCTTATCGCGTCTCGAAGCTCGACGTGACGTTGAAAAAAATTGAACGTTATTGCCGATATCGTTAGCAGTGGTGCGAAAATAAAACGTCGTTCGCCTAATCTTCGTCCGTTCTTTTTTATGTTTTTTTTTCTTTTCTTTATACGTATATATCTATGTATATATATATTCGAGCTATATAACACGATCAGATATCGACGCTCGAACGCTTTAAATCCTCTTTCAAAAGACGGGGCAGATGAAAAGCGACGGAAAAGGACAGGAAACAAACTCGTTGAATTTTTCTCGTTTCATTTCATCGTGGCTCGCTCGGTTCGGTGAGATCCCCGACACCCCTGTAGGAGCCTCGGTGTCTGGATGGCAATCGATTTTCCTCTGTCGTCGTCGGCGTCGTTGTTACTGACGACGAATATTCACGAAGTCATCCGAGTCATTGACATCCACTGGGCGACGGTGGAGGCGGACGACATCAAGTGCGTGATGTTGGCACGGGGGAGTGGAAATCTCACACATGCGCCAGTCTTGTGTGCCTGCATACGTGCGCGCTATGCACATTGCACCAGCCGCCCTCTTCGTACCCTGTGGTACATCGATGACTGGTCCCTACCCCTCTCTCTGAAAGAAACGACGAAACTCCTCGTTTTCAAGAATCCCCCAGTTTTTTTGTCCAAGCTCGTCATCCACCGCGTCGATGACTATTCACCAGCGGTGCGACAATCGTTTCACGCATCTCGTAAACGCGCTACTTTCAAGCGTACCCTCGTTCTGCTAGTAGACTAAAAAAAGTTGCACCCGAGTGTGCGACAAAATTAAGACACTTTTCATTTATATAGCGGGCGGAGCATTCAATTACCACGTAAATAAAATATTTTTTCTCTTATAATATTTATGTAGATTACCTGCGTTGTAAAAATTCGATTATTTTTCCAGTCTGTTTTCGAAACATCGTCTTTTGAGATATTATCGAACGTTGTCTCGACATTTTTTAGTTTGTAGACGAGAATGGAATTAAAGAAAACTACCCCGATGAAAGCGTTTTCCTTTCACTACATCTCCTTCGCTCGAGATAATATTTCCCTGACCCTGGTCGAAGCTGGACCATTTTCGCGGTAAAGTGGGAAAGCTTCTTGCAAGAACGTGACAACGATGGCTCACTTCGCCGGTAATATAACGAACGGCGAAAGATCGTTGCATTAGATGCGTTACTCTTATCGACTCTGCTCGACGACCCTCCACCGTGTTGGTGCAGGATTCCCGCGCCGGGGGTAAAGCCACCGACAGCACCCCCGTCAAATCCACTTGGCCCGACCAATCGCATTCGTCCTCCACCCGCGGCTACCACCGTACTTCGTACTTGAAGTGGCGGACGAGACGGATCTCTCCCTCTTTAATTTCCACGCGACGCAACTTTTGCATCGACGTCCTCGTGTCAGTATACGCCGACGCCACGCCGCCGTCGCTAGGGAAACTTCACTGACGCGCACCCGAGCCGACGAGCGTTGAACAAAGAGGAACGCGCGCACCGCTGGCTCGAAACCGAGTACATACTGGAAAATCTGTGCTCCAGTTTCAGGGCTGGTTTTTCAGGGTAGAAAATGTGATAGCGCAACGATTCAAGCAGCGATGTTTCGAAGGTTTTACGTACCGTTCTTTACACAGGATATACAGAATAAACGCGGAAAAGAGCAAATATATGTACGTGCAGGGAATTTAACGGCGATGATATTTATTAGAATCATAAAGGCAAAAGTTGTTCTTTTATTTTATATTCTCTGTAATAAAGTCTGTGTTCTTTAAATTAAATAGTTTTCTCGCATGACTTCCACTTTTTATTAATTTTCGAACGTGACATTTTTCTATATTTCTATGCTTTTTTTATTAACTTTACCTTCCTATTTTCCAATTTCGTTTGATTATTAGGTATAAAAGAAGACTGGATCTAAGCGATAAAGAAGTCTCGTAAGAAGGTGAAGACGACAACTGTTTAGCGACTCAATATACGACGCTCCTATCCGCCTAATACCCTTAACGCGAAAAAGTGATTAAAGAGCAGCCACGAAATCGTCGTATCGTTTACGCGCGCCTAAACCTTATTTATACTAATGATCCTCAGAAGTGAAAGAGAGAGATAGGAAAAGAGAAGAGTCGTTCGCGTCTAAGGAAAGAAGATAAGTAAGTTCATCCGGCAACTTTAATAAACTCCCCTGGCGAAATTTCTGTCCGTTCAAATATTATTACTCATACTTTTGTAGTAATCCTGGTCGGGACCGTTTAAGCTTCTCTTTCGTGTAGCAACTTCATGGTCCATACGTATTACGCTTAAGAGGCACACCATAAATAAAATAGTCTAATAACACGGTCGAGTCGTGAGCGATAATTTCGAACAAGCAACGTTCGCACTAACATTCAAACGTTTCAAGCCGAACCATGCGTTCGTGACGTATCATTACGCCCCTCCTTTCGTTCTGTTCAATTTCATACGACGAAAAAGTCCCACAGGGGCACGTACTTAGTTATACGAAGGACACTCGTCTGCCAGACATCCGGCTGTCAATCGCTCCAACCAAACTGGTCCGTCTTTGGCCCATCGTCGTCGTATAAAGGATCCGGTTGACGTGTTTCGGTTTGGCCGCGATCAACCTCGTTATATTATTGCGAATTATATCGTATTTTCGTGGTTAAGGGAAGAAAGGGGGAAGGGTGATTTCGGTTGGGAAACACTCTCGATGCAAGCACGCCTCAATATAGATTTTGTCTGGGATTATTAGATGTTTGGTTACCTCCCGATAATTACTCGTGGAATTGCTTCAGTCGACGCTTAGCCCAGCCTCTCTCTCTCTCTCTCTCTCTCTCTCTCTCTCTCTCTCTCTCTCTCTCTCTCTCTTTCTCCCTTCCCGTGATAATCGATACGCGACGCGGAATACGCGTGCACGTGTAAATATGTATATGAATATGCGTGAGCATAGAGGAAGAGACTGGTTTATCGTGTAGACCGTATATGTATATGCATTGTATCGATTCGTAGACAGAACGGATGCTCTACGGTGGATCTCTAGTGGTTTCTGATTATCAACCGGACGGAACGATAGTCGCGCGGTCAAAAAATTCCTATCGATCGCCGGTACTCGATGTCGTAATATTTCGTTACCCGTGTCCCGACAACTAATGAAAATGTCCACGCGAAATTCTTCGTTTCGTTCGTAACTCGCGCGTGACTGTCTTGGTTCCGCGTTCCTAAAAATACCGTCGTGCATTTCGCGTCGCCTGTCTCGCTTTGAGATGAACACATCTGTTATACAAACAAACGAGGAGACCTTCCAACTTCATCGTCGAAGCTTAAAAAAGAACTCACCAAGAAAAATTGACGCTAATGAAAAAAAAAATCCGATTTCTATGTATAAGGGGTATATGTAATTTAAAAAGGCTAAGCAGGCGCGAAAGTTAGTACCGATCGTAAATACTAGAAGTTCATTCACCGGTGAGAAGTTTGTTTCTAGCGGACACGGTTGAAAGGAAATTCGACACTTGCATACCTGGCAGATCCGCTTTCGAAAGGTTCTTTGGACGCTTCGCCGACGGAAGCGCTCGTTGTACCGGCGAACGCAGTTCATTCTTCGTCGTTCATAGTAAATGGCCGTCGAGCGATCGAAATTCGATAACATCCCCTTTGGCAAACTTCTGTCCGCGTGGCGGGCAACACGAGCCGTGAGGCTGCACGACGGAACGTTTCTATCACGGCCCGGACCTAGCTCCGTTCGTTCGTTTCGACGGAAGCTAAAGATATTGGAAACGCTCTAACGTGATCGCTTTGAGATAGATGCCTGGGTGTGCTCAAAGATCGACCAAAAAAAAAAAGACGGGAAAAGTCGAGACGATAAAATAAAATGAGGAACCGAGGAACACGAGGGAAGAAGCAGCGAAAGCAGTCTTGATTCTTAGAAGGCAAGGGAGGAACATCGGCGAACGCATGAAATCGAATGTCTCATCTTCTTCGCGTATTTCTGCAATCTCTTCTGGGATCTTTGAACTTCGGTTCTTTAAACATCGAGAGGATATCAAAAGATCGTTGGTTAAAACTTCTTCGGATTGCTTCATTCGTTACCAACACTCGTCATTTTGCATTCTATCGTCGAGGTCTTTACGAATGAGAACCGACAGAGTATAATTAATTGAGGAAATTGAGTCATCCGAAAGACACGCCGAAATCGCGTGTCCAGCACGACAGCAGAAATGGAATGCAAATCGACGACGAAACCGAAAAATCCACCTGTCATTAATCACTTTCCCCGCGACGTGGTTGCACGCGTTTGCCAGACACTCGAGTACTGGCGTGCGTGTATAGGTTTCATTTAATTTTTCTTCCGCGAGGCTTCGCGTTTGTACGAACATTGTAACGTGCGTACGTGGGTGGTGGGCTTTTCGTGATGTTCCAGACCCCTCGGGAATACCATTTCAATCTGATAACGCGATGCCTGTTATACGAACATACCGCAACAATCTGGTAACGCGGCTCTCCCTTATTCCGCCTCGCCAGCAACGTGGGTACACCTTGTGTACATATCGTACACAGTCATTCGCCCTGATGCCCAGATGGCTTTATTCGTACGAGTGTTTGAGACTAGAAAAGAGCGAAAGGTTGAGGGCACCACGACGATGTCGGGCTCGAAATCATACGACGAGGAGACGTTGGAAGTGGCGTGCATAATGCGACGGAAGAGGCAGACATATCACTTATTCTGATTGGCTCGTGAAGCCCCTCGAAAGTGCAGAAATCAATCGACGAAACGGTCTGGCGGACGAGTGTCGAGAAATGAAACTACGTCGATACATCAATAGCCTGCGCCCGGAGCAGACGTACCGATTCGACGATGTATGAAGTCTTGCTTCTCCCTATTGATATTCCAACGAAAAATATTTCTCTCCGATCAAACGAATCTACGCTCACGCGTTAGGATATTTTTTTGATTATTTTGTCAGTTGATTGCGCGATTCTTATGCAAAAAACACTTCAATCTGGAACGAAGTTACATTTTTTTTCACGATCGTTGCAACGAAATTCAAGGAGGCTTTTAAAGGATTCGGGAAGAAAAACGAAAAAAAGAAAAAAAGAGAAATGACCATCGATGGGAACCTTCCAGGAGATTGAGGAAGCGTATCGCGAGATCGGTTCGTGCCGCTTCTCGAATTCACCTTAATGCAGATCGGCACTTTCCGTGAGCCAGCTGAAACATTCGTAGACCGGAAATCGCGAGTAAATCGAGCGCGGTAGTTCTTCACGGATCTAAAGCTTCGTCGAAGTGCATTTTTCACTCTAGTTAGTACTCGATGGCCATTACGATATCGTTCGAAAGAGGAGAACAGGCCAAAGAGCAAGCACGGGATTAGTTCCGTTGCTTTATGACGCGTGAATATCTCTGGCAGACTCTCTTGTATGACCGGCTGTGTCTCTCGGTCGCTTTTAAAACGTGTCACGATATAGTTGAAGAGTTTCTTCTACTCGCTCTCTCTTCGTTTCCTCGATGTCTACCTTAGCGGTCCGTTTCACTGTTTTCTCCGTCTGTCTGTTTGTCTGTCTCTGTCTCTGTCTCCCTTCTAGTTCACCTACGAGAGAATGGGAGTTTCTTAAGAGAAGAACGGATAAGGTTTCGGTTTGGATCGCCAACCGCGGCTAGGTAATGTTCAGGCAACGCCTCAGGTTACCTCACCATCTCACCTTCGGTGTACTACCAAGGATTTCAAGGAGGCCGCAGAGACCCTCCTGTTCAAGGAGCCGTACACGATTTCCGAGCGACAGAAGGACACTACTGCCATTAGGATCAGCTCTTACTTCTCTTCCTTCACGCTGCTTCTTTTTTTTTTATCACCCTTACCCATCCCTTACCTGCGCCCACTCATGGTCATGTTTTTGAGAGACGAGTATTATCCAAAGAGCTTCTCTTCGAGGCGGTCGTCCGAGTTCGAGAGAGTTTGATTCTCTCTTTGACCATTAAATTTTTCGCCGTTTCTTTTCCACTTCGCCGCTCTCCAGTGCTCTTATTTACGGAGGTCCTCGAATCTTTCGCTGGCTTACGAAGTCAATTTAATCGTCCGAGTTCTTTCGTCCTGACGAAAAAGTTTCCCCGATCTGCTACTCGTAAATTATCGTTAGACGATAATTTGAAATTTAGAGCGCGAGAGAGGGTTTGATATGACAGAATGGTTAAACACAATTAATTATCTGTGTGTTATCTCACAAGCATAAAGTAGACTCGATGCAACACGTGCTACAATCAATCTAGAAGTGGTAAAAAGTATTAATTTGCTTTACTATTACTAACTCGTTTGAACATTAGATACATATCCCACTAGGAATAAGACACTATACTATGTTTGCGATTTTGCAATTTTAGAAAATCCACCTGTGAAAAGATTATTACTATCGTCATAAACTCCTCCGTATCATACAGATTCCATGCCTCAAAAAGTTACCAAGCAATTTGACGCGATGAAAATTATTCAGGTCAGGTTGTATTTCCAACTGGAAAAAATTTCGCCAACCAACCTATATGATACAACAAGAAATATCGAATCCACCGGTTCGTCTACGTAACAATGAAGAAGCTTACTATTGCTCGGGCACGATTATCCAAGAAAACAGAGTTCAAGAATTTCCCCGTTGCTTTTCACGAGCGACTGAAAGAAGGAAGGTACATTTTTTCGCGGCTCCCTCGAGACACGGCGATCTCTCCGAGTTGACGAGACTAGACACTCACTTCACTTGCGTCTCGCATACCCTCTCATCGAGAATCGGTGACTGCACACCACACTAGTTGCCGGTACACACGGAAACACACGGCCACGTATGTATCCGGGAGTTTGCCTCTGCAGATAAATGACGCCACTTAGAGATTAGGCGCTCGGGGACTGCGGTGGAGTGGCACGAAGGTATGTATTTTCCCTGCCTACCTCGTGGAAAATAGCGCGAGCAACTTCCATTCTGACTGCCGTACTCTTCGTCGTTGGTTCTTCTTCTTGAAAACAAGGTCGAGTCCCAACGCCGTTGGTTCCACCTACCTCGACGAACTACGCGTGTTATCGCAACGTGAAATTTAAAAACCGAGAAAACATCCAGGAAATTTTGATGAGACTCTCGCGATGAAATGTTAATCCGATTGGAAGCTGACACGCAGAAGTAGGCAAACTGTCGTTGGAAGTGATATAAAGTGGCCACTGGCGTTTACGTGTCCAGTGCACGCTACGTAATTCCCGAGGCTGGTGTAAAATGCTTTTTTCAAACCGACCGATGTTTCATTCGAACTCTAGTCCTTGCATTATTGAAAATATTATTTCACCTCGCTTTACAATCGACGTTTATCGTTAAGAGGAAATTTAAAGTCCGGCCTGGAAATTAAATGGCGATTAAACTTAGTTTCGTGTCGATCCACGACTACGATATCGTATTATCGTGGGAACAAAAATGTTGGGCCGGTGAACGATCGATCCGTTGAACTTCGTAAAATACGTACCCTTCGGAATTCTTCCATCCGTGTCATGGCGCGGCACGCTCGCTCGACTTCACGGAAACGAGGGTCCCCGGCGACGCATAATTTTGTCGGGCAATGGTGCGAGTCACGCTGTTCAAATCGCTCAGCAAAAATACCGCGAAATGTTGGTGGACCACGGACCCACAGTGCCACGAGGTCGTGTATAATTCTCCCCTTTGACTGCGCAATCGGAGCGACGCGATTTACACGGGGGATCTGCCAGATTTGAGGAAAAACCGGAATCGCATAAACTCGAGCGAACTCGACCGAGAATGATATAGTTCGACGCGTGTCGTTTGCGTCGCCGTTGCTCTTCGTCGTCATGACGAATACCTCTAATACGTCGACCATATTCTCGTACGTTTCGTTCGAACGTTACGAAAAATACAGTTATAATTCGAGAAACAAGGCAACGAAGGTGCGAGAATTTTTCCTGTGCGCACACGCTACCAGCGTGTAGAACAGCGTGGTGTGCCGAGGATAATGAGAAGGCAGTAACAGCGGTACGCGTCGCATGTATTTTGACAAATTAAAATAATACGAGTCTCGTAGCCGACGTTTATCATTAACTGCAGAAAATTGCCAACTCGTTCGCGTAAAGCAAGTTCCACGATCGAACTAACGCGCGTTGTTTTAAAAGACTAAAAGATACATGAAACAAGCGGATAGAGATCGACGCCAGTGGCACGGAAACGGAATATTTTCGTAACCCATCGCGCGTTGTTACGAGAAACAACGGTGAGACACGGGCGGGGCCGGTAAGGGAAAATATTGTAAATGGCGGTACGCGAAAAAAAAAAGTGGAAAACGGCATGGAAATTGAGATAAAACGCGGGACACGGTGCAGCGCGGCGTCGTGAAATAACACGGTACCCGTAGGTGTCGCGCAAATTGTCTCGACGCTCGCGCTGAAATGGCAAAGAATACGTCAAAAAGTTCCTTGCCATTCCAGCCAGCACGTGTTCTACTGCCTGAAAATTGCACGTTATCCAGGTGTTATTCCTCTCTCCTTATTGAATCACACGACGATTTATTGCGCATAATACGATGGTAATTGCGACCAAGTACGTATCCGAAATTGGGGTCATTAATTAATGGTTCAGCACTTTGTCGAGTACCGATTAATTTAATTAAATTGCTAGACGTTCAGCTACTAATAAGAGTTCTTAATGGTTATATTGTGATTCCCTTAATTTGTCGGGAAAAATATTCGAAACTTCTCGTGTTTGTTACACTGATAACAGTAATAGGAAAAAGAATTAGGAACGTGAAGATAGGATGAGTAAATAGATAGAAATACAGAGTGTAAAAACCGATGGAATAAGATAGAATTGGGAACCAGCGAAACTCACGCGGGGTCGGCTTAGCTCGCGGAAGCTTTTCGGGATTGTGGATGGTGACGACGAGAAATCGTTCGGCTAAAATGGACGAGCCGTAGCTCTATTTTCAGTCTCGTGTCCTCTTATACCTGGAAAAGCAGAAAATTTCCATTTAAAGATGAGTACACTGTATCTGGGCAGGATAAAAATGTCCGATGAAAGCTTTCCACTGAAATTCGTTGTCGGATAACGCAAAACGATACCAGTAAATTTCCTCTATGAAAACAATGTATTGTCCGGCGATAATAATGGAAATTCGTACCAAAAATCCAAACGATAGAAAAACCATTCTACGTTTTGCACGACAATTTACTGGCAGCTCGTCGATACTCGTATTTTTTGGCGAATCGTTGGTATTATTAACGGCAAATCGCGTTACGACGGCCAATTACATCGGCAGTAGTAACGATGGAAAACGTTTACCGATACAGACCGTGCGCAGCCGGTCGAGAGAGCGCGGTGATGTTTCAATAAGCGTGGCGCGCGCGCCGCGAACCGACTCGTAAATCGTTTAATCTGTTCCGTTCTCGTTTAACGCGTGTTCTTTACGCGTTTAAACCCGTAGGTATTTCTGGAGGCGAAGGGAGGCACGCGACGCGCGATACGTTATAAATATCGATCGCAGGGCAAGTCGGCTCGGTTTGCCTGGCCGTACACTTTAAGAGCAATACCGCTGGCAATAAAACATTTTCATAGTCATCGGGCTTAAACCAACGCCGCGTAAACTTCTTTATCGGCGATCTGCTCCGGGGTGGGGAATTAAATTAGTCGAAGGAAGTTTCTCGTTTTCCATATCTCGGGCTAGTGCTTTACGTTCGCACGGCGCCACGATTTTTCTCGCCTTATCCGGTACCTTCTGGAAATCGATTTGCACGGCAAGGGTCGCGGAGAGATTTGCTTCCGCAGATTTCAATAAAAAAAGAAGGAAGCAGAAAAATAGTTGCAAGGGAAAAAATGATCGTGTAACGATGTGTATGTAAATGTTGATAAGATATTTCTGATTATCATACGTGTTTACAATATTTTTACCCTTGTTATTCACGGAAGCTCTATTAAACTGCGCATGTAACTCAGCTCCGAGGAATATAGGCGTTTTTGAATAATCTATTTATTTCAGCCTGTTCAATATTTAAGACATTATATACAAAATTCGTTGCACGATAATCTCTAAAAACCTCGAATCGCCTGGACGTATGCAATTTCATTTTATCAATGTTGCTTCAGTTACGATGTAGCTATTCGGAATTACGATGAATTACGGTTGCTTTTGCTTACGAGGACATCCGTAAAGATCGGTTGGTCGAAAAGTGTCGGCGTGCGCGATACGACGGGGTGACGAGGTCCCTCGGCAAGGTCATAAATCGCAATTTATGCGCGTGCCTGCATAATCCAGCGGAGCAATGGTATCGAAAGTGGAACATCCGCGACGGCATGATCTTCGAACAGATAAGAATAAAACGGTGGAAGATAACACAGTGTGGCCTGGTCTGGCGCGCATCGAGTCGGATGCGATACGCCGCCGTTCCATCGCCACGATATTTCTCCGCTTTATCGCGGCAAGGAATAATTCGTTAACAACGCGTTACGAGCAGATAGCGTAATTACCGGGTTACCGGTACCCTCAGCGAACGAGGCCGCGAGCCTTAGCCGATGAACGCTGCGCCGCATACATTTATAGGGTGTCCACTCCTCTGATTTACCGTGATTCATTCCTCAGACAGACCGACCGCCTAATTATACCCGCGATAACGCTTTACGCTTGCTTAGCTATTATTTAGAGGGTAACGTCTAGCGCCGGGGTATACTTGTCTCGATAAGAGCCTTCGCGGCCATGTTAATAAATTTCTTAATACCAGCACCGCTGCCGGCTCCAACTCCAACTTCACCTTCTTATGTAATAATCCGTTTATTTCTTGGAATATACGACGGAGGTTTTTAAATTTCTTTTATTCTGAGATCGAGACTTTTTAGATTCCAAACATTTTTGGAATCTTTCTCGAAGTATCTTTGTGCGGCTTTAAACGACGATAGATTAGCTCGCTGTCTTTCAACCACGTCACGGTTTTCGAAGAGAAGGTACAGATAGTAAACTTATTTTTGCTGTGTATCGAGGTACCATATTTAGACAACTTTACGTTATAATTGAATTCTATAAATTTTATACTACTTATCTGCGATTATCGTTTGAGTTCTGATAATATTCTCTCTGTCTGTGTGTGTTGCGTCTTGTTTAATTGGTACTGATAATCTGTCTTCAACGTTATTTTATTTCAACACTAGGTAAACGTACCATTTTTTATGCTACGAACAGTTAATTTGTATTTTTATGAAAACGCATTTCGCCGAATGGTTGAAAATGTAAATTCATCGTGGCGTTTAATCTTCTCGGGAGATTTTCTAAACAGGCAAATTTGTTGACCTGTTGCTGCAAGTGAGGGGTACCGCCAAGGAGAATGTTTCGTAAAATTGCACCGTTAGGTGAGAAATATGGAAGTCTATGATAGCGCAGTGTTTTATGGTTAAGTTCCAGTATAAGAACGACGATTTGATTCTCTTCGAGCGGAGTTCGTGCAATTTCGAGCAAATGAAAATTGTATAACTCATTTCTGTTTATATTACTCGAATATCCCATCCACGTTTCTAGACAAGAGTTTCGCGTGATCTTTAAACTTCACGATTCATGCGATGTTTCAGTAAAATGAACACATTCTCATCGTGCTGTACAATAGCGCTATACTTCATAACCCAGAGGCTGTAACTATTCTTGAGCAAAACAGCCCTCAGTTTTGCCCCCGTTTCCACTGTTGGATATATACTACTTCCTTTCCTCCAGTACTAGCTAAAGTTGAAGCTAGAAATCCAACACTCTGCAGGTGATACCAACTACAACTTCTCCAACAATTTCTCTTCATTCTATACCCAGTGCTTTTACTTCAACATTTTTTTATTCTTACTCTTCTTGTTCCTTATCTTTGATTTGTTCCGTTGCAATCGCAGTTAACTCAAACCCGACCAATCCGACATACGATATCGACAAAACTTTTCTCGTATATCTATGAAACTAAAACCGATCGGCAATTGTATGAATCGATGAATTACTCAGGATGTTGACCATCGCTTGACACCATGTCGCGTCTTATCGATCTTCATAACATATATGAAAACAATTAAGATCCGTGAGATGTGATATATCCTATATAACTACCCTAGAATATTCCACGAAAATCACACCACAATAAAAAGTACGCGTTCGAACGTGGCCGAGAATCTAAAGCATCGATCGCCCGAAAGTAGCGGCCACGCGGCGGAAGTCAACGACATGTCCCTGCCGTGTTTCATCGCGATTCAGTATTGCAGTACGGCGACGCTCTAATTACAGTCGTGATAACGTTTTACGCACGCTTAGCAATAACTCATAGGAGAAAACCTGGCGTCGGTGCGCACTTATCGGGCCGGTCACGGCGCCGCCCCATAAAGTAGATTAGGTAATTCACGGTGTAAACGTTAAACGGACGAACGATAGCCCGGCCCAGGTCGGTTCACCGGGCGTCCTGAATGGCTTACCACGTACTTCTACAGCCGATACAGGTTCACGTGATTCGCTCCGAGCAATAAATTTCCAAGATTTAAGTGGCCGCGTAATTTGAAAGCCGCTACCGACCATCTGGTTTATGTAAAACAAGTGTAACGTGGTCGTAGCTAGACCGCGCGACATTGTCAACGTTCACGGAACGTGGTTTTGGGCGGAGAATGGAATAAAGAAGCAAGATTCTTCTTCGTTCTTGCGGAGGCACTTGCTGGTGCATTAACGACGTTTAGTAGCTTAAAGATTAGAAAATGGGGGTAACGAAAAGGTGAAAAAAATAGCGGTTTTATCTTTCAGATTTTTTCCAAGCGCCAAGCAAAAAGTTTAGCATGCTTGGGACGTAATGATATTCTCGTGAAATGAAATGTGAAATAGTAAGTGGAGCACTATCTAGCTTTGATGGCGAATTATACTTCATTTGCATTTTCTGATCATGTTATAT
Source organism: Bombus bifarius (assembly GCF_011952205.1). Classification (NCBI taxonomy): domain Eukaryota; kingdom Metazoa; phylum Arthropoda; class Insecta; order Hymenoptera; family Apidae; genus Bombus; species Bombus bifarius. The sequence goes on from NW_022884524.1 coordinate 246,422, forward strand.
TATAAAAACCATTGAAGAAAAACATTGTACATTTACACGCATATATTTTCTCGTGATGTATAATTTTGTTCATACAGTAGCAGTAACTGGATATTCCTGATAAGAAACTTAATTTCAGGTTCCTCGGAATCCATTAACATTTTCTCTATATATAGCTGAAGCTAATATATAATATTACAAGGAGAATAATATATTGACCTATATCACTCGGCGATAAAAATAATAATCTGGTTGGATTCGGATAGGTGCCTATTTGTTAAAAGGGTCAGTGTGATAGAAGCCTGCAACCACGATAGTAATATTTTTCTCGATCATGAGCATGATTCGCCACAAACTGGGCGGCATTTCGTGACGGATTACTATGCACAACTAATTACAATCTCCGCCGTAGGGGCGAGATAATGTCGAGCGTAGAACAAGTCTATAATGGATTCCAGTGGAGCGGAAACGATTGCAATCACCATTCGTCATGAACCGAATGGAAATTTGGCTTTTCATCCTTACCGTTATTTAATGCTGCCGTAAGTTTTCGGACCGTTTCATTACCATAATTTAACATACCATTCGCATATAATTACTACGCGCTGAGTGCGGAATGATGCCAATTATTAAAAGCGTGTACTGGCCGAAAGTAATCGTTCGTGCGGATTCATTTGTTATCGGTGAAACAATCTGGGTACTTGGCTAAATATAGCTCGATTATTCGTGCTCGTTTCGTATCTGAAAATACTTGCGATTAGTCTCTTAACGAAATATCGCATCGAACCGCTAATACCGCCATTATGAAATAATAAACGAGGTTATTAATTTTCTCAAATTAATTTCATTAACTTTATTCTTAAATTTATTAACAAATTCCACATTACAATGATAACAAATCGTGCCCAACTGTAATCCTGCAAAACGAGTTCAAAAATTGTTGAAAAGCAAAAGATCGATACTCTGATTAATAAAGGAAACAAAATTATAATCGACGAGTTACACATTCACAACGTCGAAGTGAACGCCTAATTTTATCGACCTAGAGGAGACAAAGTTTCCAATTGCAAATGTACCAGATGTACGTACATACGTATGTGCCCGGATAGGTTGGCGAGATAGTCGAACGATCTTCGCCGGGTGAACTCCGGCTGCGTCAGCGTTTGGGCGATTGCCCTGCAGCAGCGAGAGCGAGACGGTTCTCAGAAAAATGCTGGACGCGCAAGAAAGATTGCGATAGGGTATGGTCGGTGCGCGAGAAGAGAGGGGCGAGACGGATAGATAGGAGGAGAGAAAAGGGAATAGGTGAGCTAGGGGAATCATTCGAGAACGGTAGAAGATGATCGGAGGAGGAATGGCGAAGATGAAATGAGATCGAGTCGTGGACAGCTCGCAGTAGATGAAGAGAGATTAGAGCAGCGAATAAGAGAAACGAAACCCGTTCAGTTTGAGTTAATTTCCTTTGCAGGCTTGGATACTGCCGGATGGTCTGATCATTGTAAACGAGCGATCCTACTCGTTTCGACTTACCGAGGAAAGAACAAGGAAAGAAGATTCTATGGAAAAACGAAGCCTCGAAGACGACAGTTGGGATAGCATTTCCGTGAAATCGGTTTAAAAATTGGATAGGAATGAAGATAGGAATTTGTCTAATGATTTTATGATTGCAAATAATTTCCCACAATTTTCCTGATGGGACGTCGACGCCGAGGAAATAGCGTTGATGTTACATCGCCGTTCGAATGGACAAATAACTTTCGCTTCTATTCTTCCCTTTCTACACCATTTCCGAATATTTCGCAAACTATACAAACGCGCAAAACCATGTAATAAGTGAAATCTTCGTCGAGGCTTCTCCACACGCCACTCTGTTTCGTCAGATTAAACGCAGCCTGGGTGTAGCGTCGTAACACGGAGTCAACGGATTAAAGCTTCTCAATAAACCAAACAACGTGGGATCTATGGGTCGAGATGCGAAATTATTCAGCGATATCTTCAGCGACTCAGGCGTTACAATTTGCGTCTGTGCTTGTTCCCTAGATCGGAAAAAGTCAGCCTAACTGTAACCTTAACGTTGACTACTCGATGTATAGCAAATAACGGCAAAACAGACAGTTCAAAAAGCCTTCTTGTTGCAGTTGCGACTTCTCATACAGGGAATACGCTACCGTGTCAGTCAGAGTTAACAACTCAGGGGTTGCAACCGTGCATGATGAATTCTGTCTGGAGTGTCGACAAGACAGGAAGGCAGCAGTAAGTTCGCTCAGGTAGGAGAGCATTTGCTCGCGCTTGCAACGCGGGCAGGAAGCTACTAGTTCCAGTCAAGTCCCGGGCTCTGTTCGAGTCGGTTGTTTTGATGAGAGACGTTGCTGCACTAGGGTTTAGCTCGGAAGGGAGGCAAACGGGGATCAGGATCAGAAGACGACAAGGGAACGCAGAACTTTCTTCAATAATGACGAAGACCCCTATGGCAAGCTCGTTCCACCCTCGCAACAGAGCGCTCCTAGTAGTTACACCCTTACGGACTTACTACCCCTTAGCGACAGTTTTCAAATAGGCGTCTGTCGTCTGACACCCCAGTCGACATTCACCTATGCTGCGCCTCTTCGAGCCCCAGCGTCATCGTCGCCTTTCGTCGTCCTTTCGTTGTCTTCGAACAAAGAGATGCTTTAGTTGCACGTTACGTCGAACGATGGATTTCACCTCGACGCGAATCGTCGCTGTTTCCGATGGTGTTGTGATTTCTACAGGCGTTTCGACAGGCGTGACTTTCTTCTTCGTGATAGGAATAAACCGTATCTAAGGCTGAATCGAGCGAAATAATGGAATTTTGAAAAGGATGAAGTCGCCGAACCCAATCTGTCACGTCTCTACATCCTGACGTATCCTGACATCCCTCTGAACCTTATTAAAGCTTCATAACGATTCGTGAACTTTGATCGCGATCAAAGAAACGAATCACCAGAACGGCCGGTTGACTGTCGAGCTGCTAGGAAATACTCTAAAACCGTCTATTAAATTTCTATCGACTCCACGCGGAAATGACGTCCCCCGGGATAAAACGACGGCAGTAGTAACAGAGAGAAGCAGGGTAGGTGTAGGAGAACTGGGGATGAGTGGTAGGGACGATATTGTAGCGGTTGTGGCGGTAGGTCGAGAAGGCGTGGTCTGCCGAGGCTGAGGGGTAACGGAAGAAGGGTGGCTCTGTCTGTCTTTCTTCTCATATGGAATCCCTATCGAAAGGGGTCTAACTTCCCTTCTGGCCTCTCGCTTTTCTCTAGTCGCGATGCTCTCACGTGCGACTTACGATGCCTGATGCGACGACGCCTGATGTGTGTGCATCCTTTCTCTTCTCCCGAGCCCTGGCTCCGCTCTGAAACGAATGTACATAACCACGCAAAGCCACGGTGTCCCCGTTCGTGCACGTACAGTGGGCACGATGCACCTGTAACGCTGGTGGAGGTGCACCAACACTCCCTTTAGCCTGGTAGTACGGTACAGTGTCAAAGGGTTGAAGGCGTGGGAGGGTAGGTGCAGCAGGCACGAGGGGAAAGCGCGAGCTCAGAGGGTGCAGTGGAGTAGGAGAGTGTCTAGACAGACAGGGTGGTTAGGCTGGTTGGGTGGCTGGCTTGCTGGCTGGCTGGCTGGCTGGCTTGGCTGGCTGGTTGGCTGGCTGGCTGGCTGGCTGACTGGTTGGATGACTAGATGGCAGTCGCAACGGTGTGCACAGGGTTGCATCATTCTGGGCTGCATTGTGGCAAACGAGAGAGAGGAGAAAGAGAGTTGAGGTTGAGAATGATAGAGAGAGAGAGAGAGAGAGAGAGAGAGAGAGAGAGAAAGGTAGCTGGGAGGATGGAACTACTTCTTCAGGCAGACTACCTTAAGTGAAGACTGCCCTCGTGGTACGTGCATGTATCTACCTACCTACCTTTACGAGCCAGATAAAACTAGCTGAGGGGGAAAAAGAAGGCCCTTTCTTTAGGCCGCGACCGTAATGAGAGCCGCGACTTGGGTAGAGCAGGCGATTGGCCGCTACTACAGCGAGAAAAGGACAGGCAGCCCTTCTCGGCCGTCTTCTCCTACATAGAGACGGACGTGTCCTTATCACTGAACCGTCGTTATGCGTAATGAGGGAACGTTCTCCGCGGGGCGAATTGAAAGAGCTCGATTTTGAAATTTCCGCGGGAACGGAACGCATTGTTTTGGAGATGACCGAGTCAGCTGAAATTTCTTCTTCGGAACGAATACCCAATTTTTTTTCTTTTTACAATTGCTTGCCCTTTTCAAGAGCCACGAATGAACAAACTCCACGAGGAATAACCTGTTTCGGAACAACGTTCTCTTTACAATCATTCGTATAATTACAAGAAAGTGGCGTATAGAAAAGATACAAGCCAAGTAATGATAATGCAGTACGAAATTATTTCTTATGATCTGGGATGATCATCGTGTTAGTCGCGATAGAGAAACGATTTTTCATCGGAAAACGCGATAACGCGACTCTATCGATGGAAGAAAGAAATGACATTGACATTTTCCCTCGTTAATATTGCCTTAACATCGCCTAGATCGGTGGAAGAAGGAAATAACGCGAAAGAACATTGACGGTGTACCATGCGCGGCTTGCTTGCGTTCGCGTGTACCATACGAATCTCCATAAATTACACGTCATACTTGCATAATTTTAATTAAACAAACACGACCAACCGCTAGATCAACAAAAACGCACCGAACGACTTTCCAATAGCTTGCATTTTGGCGTACCTAACACAGACAACTGAGCTCGCTCGGTTGCGTTTGTATGCCGACGCGTATCTGCAACCCCCTCTAATTTATTCCACTCGCTTAACGATTTGTCTGATGCAACGTAATTATAAATATAATCAGTATACGTTAAACGAAATAGGCTACACGCGTATCGTGCGCGCAGCATTGGTCCGCGGAATATCGCCATTAACACTGTTCATAGCCGTGAAATTTATCGTAAAACTACATAACTCAATGGTCTGCCGTATTATTTCAATGCCGTGCTTCCCTATTCTTCGTTGGTGGAAATGTTAATTAATTTTTTTCAGAACTTTTGTTGAACGAGTTGTTTGGATTTTACGAAGAATTTTCATTCGCATAAGTTCGATGTAACTATGTTAGAGAAGAAATTCTAATACCGCGATAGTTTCCTTGCGCAATCTTTGATTATCACTTCGATTTTAGGTTTTTCCACTATCGTGATCGATAATTTTTAGTTCAAATACCGGCCGAATATCCGTAATAAAAGGAGAAAGAGAGAAGAAACCGAGCATAGAATGGTCATAGAAGGGAAAACTTCAAAAAACATTTAACATTTGCATTCGACATTTCTGCGTTTCGTTTCTTTTTCCCATTGACCACATTGAATTATATTTTACCCATTGATTTTATGTAAATTAGAAACTCGATCGACCACGTGAAACGTGACAAGAAGATGCCGAAAGAGTAAAAGTGGAAGGAAGACTCAATTTAATCAGACAAGATCAATCATGACGGTTCGTGTTCCACCGACGACGTAGGTTCTCTTTCACCTTGTACAGCTTATCCAGATTCACCGGATTCGTTAGCAGATTCGTTTAAGAGTTTGGCGAGGCATGGCTGTACGATCTGGTGGAACGCTGTCTCGGCTTTACTGGCAGGCAACCAGCAAAGAAGAAGCCTTTCCCTACCAGCGCGTGCAAGGCTACCGTGTGCTTCCTTGGCCCAGCTTAGCCCTTGCTCCTCATATTCGATTTCAACCTTCAGCTGGGTGAAACGTCGGGGCCGTTCGGCAGGTTCACTCACGCACGTTTCACCTACCGATAGTCGACGTACGCCACTTTCGTGTTGACTACCGTTGTCGTGCGTGCATGCGTGTTTCTGCCCATCCGAACAACGGGTATCGGATGTACGCTTTCGTGTGCACGCTCCTGTAAGTCCTCTCCTTCCAAAATGTCGGCATTCCGAATTATTATCCACCGACCGCAGCGTTGGTACCATATACCATACCTGTTTAAACTTGCATGTTAAAAGGAGGATAAATAGAACATTCCCCTTACCTCTCTCTTTCCTTTTATCTCTGCCGTCAATATTTTATCATAACAGAGGCGACGTATCATGCAAATGCATAAAGTTATCAGACACATAATATATTTGTTTTTCAAATAAACACTCGTCTCTTTTAGTAAGTCAATTGTTTTTTACATCCGTTTGTCGTACTCGCGTTAAATATTTTACTTTCTCTTTATGACTATCGTATCCCGTGACAAATTTCGTTGTTTGAAAAATCACATTATTTCTTTATATTACCTACTATATAGGTATAGATAAAAAGTTGTTTGTTAAATTATCAGTACGGTGTAACCATTTAGCGGAAAGATAATAACGCGTAAATCTGTCTCGTTCGTTTTCTTTTTATCTCCATCGTTATCTACTATGTTACCGTAATAATGTCACGTCATGTTTATACGTAAACCCAGTTCATTATGCCGCTTTAGTGTGAAATAATTACAGGTGGAAACGCATGAATGACCGTATTCGTCGTAACGGCATCGGTCCTGGCAGCGGCGCTTCCGGGAATGTAGGAAAAATTATATAACGCAGAACAGGCATATTAAAAACACAATGCCTTCGACGGAACGCGTACGCATCATAATTAAAACTGTCCGGTAATTCAATAACGTTGACCGAGCGAGACAGCTTTGTGGTTTCGTCGGGCGACAGCCGCCAGATCGAACGAAAACACCCTCAAAGGCGACCAACGGCGCAAAATTATTTTGCTCGTTTATGATAAACAGGAAAAGTGTGGCGAATCGATGTGGCGCGCGCCGTTGTCGCGACAGAATTTCCATGGTGCAACGTAAACATAAAGTTATTAACTGGAACAACAGCCGAATGAGAAACGATGTATTCCCATTTGCGCCGTTAAATGGAACATTTGTGCTGGCGGCGAATTTTCCGCCGCGTATTTGAACGCCGTTAATCGGATAATATTAAATATTTGCACGGATAATGCGCGGAATTTGATCGAGTTCCAACGAAATTCGATCGGTAACCCTCAATAACGATCGTCCTTTTCTTCTTTTTTCCTTTTTCTTAATAACGGTATGCCTATTTCTCGTCTTCGCAAAGAACTCAGTTTCACAAAGGGTTAAAATTATCAAAATTGTACGGATCGACGATATGTTATTACGAAAAACGGCGATCGCAGTCGGATCAGCGGCAAACGTTTCGTATCTCAAACGAAAGGGCCACGAAATTGGTATTTCACGCTATAAACGAGAGTACTGATAATTCGATAATATCGGACGTTCCGAGCTGCCTGGCGTACAAAGTCGCGTTGCCCCTCGCAGCCAGTCGAGATCGGAGCGATCGAGAGTCTATTTTGAGTGAGACGTGGGTATCGATGAGATGTAGATACAGATAATAGATTTATAGAAACGGAGGGAACTCGATTTCGCTTCGGATACGACAGACGGTTTAGCGATATGGACAATTTGAAGCAACGTCGATCCCCCGTTAGGGACCTGGCGCAAAGAGCGAACTTTCAATAAATTCAAATGTCATCGTTCGAGTTGAATTTTAAGGGGCCGGAATGAGACATTCGGACCGAGAATAATCAAAACTTTCGAACTCTTGATAACCGGCAATGTACGTTTATACGACGTCATAAAAGTAGCTCAAAACTTTGACTTTACAGCTTCGTCTCGATTTAAAGTCTCGTAAGTACGACCTCTTCTTGCGGATAGACAATGTACAGTACTGTACAGTTCATCCCGGAATTGTCGTAACGTGATTACATAGAACCTCGTATGCAAACGTTGTTGCACTGGCAGACAGAAAAAAATCGTAATAATTCGTCTACTGTAGCCAGTCCGCACGATTCCACGGTAAGGCGACCGCGATTTTATTGCACCTCCAGTGGACGTGAGCGTCATTACCGCTCAGTAAGCAGCGAAATTATCATGGAATAGTACCCCACGTTGCGAAAACAAGCCAACAGAATCCGTGTACGTAATATCGCGGAAGCTACGATTAGACCACATTGTTCGTTGCGATACTCGTAAAACACACGTTTTTTTAAATTTTCCGATACTCTTTAGCTCGTCGTTTGAAACAAATTTTTTGGGGGGGGATGCGACCATCGATACTTTGCCATCGTACGCAGGAAATGCAACGAGAGAACCAACTGATAAACGAACTGATAAAAATTATCGTAATACGTCTCCGAGGCAGCTTTCGCCAGCAAGCCAGATCGTGGAATGGAAAATCTCTTTCACGACGGAACCAGCTTAACGAAATGAAATTTCACAGTCCGTCCATCCTTCTCTCTTCTTCCGTGTTTCACTCCCTCCGCTTTCTCTTTTCTTTCTCTCCCCTTCTGTCTCTGTTCGTCGGCCGTCTCCTGCGTCTGTTTATCTTTCTTCTATACTCCGTTGGTTCACTCTTCGGTCGCTACTGCCGCGCTCTTTCTTCCTGCTAGTGGAAGCAGCTTCAGATATGAGAATTTAAAATAGGGATGGAAACGAATTGCCGGGTTTTCAACTGCTACGACAACGTTCCGCTTCTATGGAGCTCGCATGCACGCGGCTTTACCATACGTTAATACAATAGTTTAATTCCACAAAATAGAATATACGCAATGTAAGATAGGAATAGATATAATATCGATGGATGAGTTATTTATTTGATATGTATACGATACACGTTAGATTACTGGGAAATAAAATTTTATTTCACCTACATATAGTATGAAAGGTTTATTTTTATATTGCGTATCTTCTGCTTGATACGTTGTTCGAATTCAATCCGATTGAGAATGGCTGAAGAGATTTCCGTTTAACATTCTGATTGGTTGGAAACAGAGTTCCTTATAAGAGCAACGAGTCGAGGATTCCTGGAGTTGTAGGTGGTGCATTCCAAGAATCGGCCGTGACTGTTGCCAGCGTACCGTCTATGGCCAGCAATTTATAACTTCGTACTTACGAAGCAACAGCGCTTCGGGTTCATCCCCTTCTGCAACATTAACGTGCGTTTAGAAATCAACCTTCGCACGACGATTCAACTTTTTCCATACCTATCGTGCATACTCTAGAGCATGCATATTGGTTGAAAACATACGAAGAGGAAGTATTTCGAGTTGGAATGGATATTTTAAGCCACGCTAGATTCGCGGTATCACGGTATTACAGATTCGTCGCGGACGATAGACGACGAACGCAACGCGCGTTCGATAAGGGGATGAAACGAGCGTTCGCGAAACGGATCGAGCGAGCCGGGTACGTTTCGGTGTTTTAATGGGTCGTTATTGTCAATAACGATTGGTTTTACGGACGAACGAATGTCGTGTACCGTGTGCGCACGGCCAAATGCGTATGACGTTCTCGCCGCACGCCTCACGGATTATTTGGGCTGCAGCTCGATTCAGATTCCACCGGTATTTACGGCGGACACGTCGCAACAAGGAGCTTCCAGCGTAATCCACCGTGAAAGAACAATTATCGGCGTCGCGATGGTGACAGAACGAATGGGAAATCCAGCCAGGATCGTCGGTTGGTTATCGATTTTCCCAACAGTCCACCTATCTTTTTTTCCTCGACGAATCGTTTGAATTCGGATACGACCCAGGCACGGTTAAAACGTGTCACCTACGCTTCCTGATTATTTGATCAGTTTAAATCCACACCGATTTCTCGTCAATCTCGCTCGTCAAATTTTTCGGAAAGTAGAATGAGAAATGTATCCGTGGTATGATAATACTTTAGCCGGTGGTATAACAGCGGTAAATTTAAAAATAAATGATAATCCGTGGATGGTGATACGAGAACCTATATACATATACATATATATAAACGTGTATATAATATATATTTATATATAATGCGCGATAAATCTTCGGTGCTCGGCTCGTCGCCTATACTATATCCTGCGGTGCGAGCGGTCCAGTCCTTGAATTTGCCACGTTCATAAATTTCAACGGCGCGATAAAGTCCCCGCTCGAGGTCCTGGTCATCGCATCGACGAGGAAGTCTACGAACCGGATGTAACGAAGAACATGCAGGCGAGAATCGCCGCAACCTGTGTGCCGCGCACGTCCATCGAGAGACGTCCGCGATCTTCTTTTTCCTTTCTCCGGGCCCTCTGCTCGTTTCCTCTTCTTTTTATGCTCGCTTTCCCTTTCCGTTCGTTGCCGCAGGATTCGACCGCGTAATCGTTACGACGGCCACGACAACGACTACGACGAAGAAGACGGTAACGTGTGGCGAACGAGGCCATAAGGCCCGTCGAAGGGCGAGCTCCGCACCTACAGCGTGAAGAATGTTAACAAGCCGTGGCGGTGGCGGCGTTGCACGGACACTGGCCAGTTTTTCTGCGTTTCTCTGAACGTGTGCCGATGCCATCGGGAAGTCCTTAAGCCGTCGGGTAATAAATGTAAGGATAATGAGCCGTTGCACGTCCAGCGAGGATTAGGACTGCAGATAAGAGTCGCTGATCTCTTCTCGCGCCAAGACAATACGCCCTCGTTGGGCTTTGATATAACGAAAAGGACGTTGTTCGACGGATCTGTCCCGCATACACGCGTACACGTGTACTATATAGCGCAGATTGATTGCGGACTCCTTCGTGGACGGGCGTCATTGTGCGTTTGGATTTTGATTAATCGCTTCCGCCGAATAATTAAATACGGCGGTGGCGGCAAAAAGCCCTAACGACGTAAGCACGGGTATGAAAAAAGGGAGGATCTGTGTTACTTCTTATCTGTTAGGGAATACAATAGGTGCCAGTTTGCCGCACGAGGGAGAATTACGTATCGAGCAGCGCGGCAGAATTGATCGTTACGTGGAGAGTTGTTAATTAGCATAACGACGAATGTAGGTCGGCCGTGATCTTTTTACGATGCTATAGCGCAAAGAAGCAAAAGTAAAACGATTTCGTGTAAATCACACGTACCTGGTTAGCCATTATCGATTCGCTTAAAACAACGTTAGCGAATCGTAATGGTCGAACGTAACGCGGAATGAGAGAGTGGATTCGATTTTAAGGCTATTTTTAGTCAGCAGTCGAATTGATTAAGGATCCCAGAGTGGAAAATGGAATTTCGGTTACAAGATTAATTGAAATTGTTCTCTAGGGGAGAAGTACAAGTCCCGAGATACCGACCTGAACGAAAACTCTGGTAAATCGTTTCGGAATTGCTGTCTTTCCAAGCCGTGAATTCTTTTCCCGTGCCGACGGTGTCGACAACGGCGCGGCGTTACTCCTCGCCCGAGCGCCTCGGCTGAGACCTTTATGACACAATGACTTAATGGAAGTTTGCACATTACTCACGAGTTCCATGGCGATTATGTTGGACCATGGCGGTAAAGTTAGTCACGCAAGGTGAATACACGTAGCGCGAGCAGGGCGTAACAGAGGCGAGGGAAGATGGATGTCGGTGTTTTGAGAAATTGAGACAACGGCCACTGTCACGCGAGATAAATTATACACAGCTCTATTGGTAAATTGGATCGAAGACGATCGGGATATGGATACGGAAGACAGTGATTTCACCTTAATGATTAAGCTAGCGTTCGATTCATATCGATTACACTGACATGCTCGTTTTCAGTAAAATTATCAACACGATGTCGTTTGAATACGCGTGATATGGAATGATAAAAACATTGGGACAAAACGATGATCTATTCACGTTTGTCAATTCGAAACTTTCAAAGTCACTTTTATAATATCACGTTTCAGCTAGAAAATCTTTTAAACGATTATTTCAAATCTTTGAAAGCGAAATGACGGTGCTCCTGCACAGGCAAGACTTCGTAGAAAGTTGAATGCTCCATTCACGTGGAAATGTGCAGACAACTGAGCATATCCAGGCGTATCCCCCAATTACTTCGATTGCATTAATTAATTGCCTTAACGATAATCTTATTCCGTATTCAAATTGTTCCGCCATCCGACCCTTGTTATGCGATATCAAGTGGGCGAGAACTCGCATCGAATTGGATTAGGTCAATTCCCTTCCGCCCCACCTTCCTGTCGACTCTCTCGCTCGACCCTCGACTATCTCCCTTTATCTGGCCGCAGCTCACCCTAGTCTACGAGCATTACGCGAAATCCAATTCCTTTGGCCGAGCGTACGGTCCAGCCCGTAATATCCTGAACTACGTCGTACGGGCTCATCCACACGTACAGTTATGCCATTGCACCGCCAGTCAGAAACGCGGTCGACGCGTCGTAGATCGCGCTAATGATTCCACCGAGTTGGAAATTCAGAATCGGTCCACGATCTAACGGGTCATAAAAGACAGCACGCGGTACACTGGAACTCGATTCGAACTACTGTATTTTCACCGTGTTTCCGGAATCCTACGAATTGTTGGCTCTTCTTCGAGGAACTTTGTAAGAAGAGTGGCGCGAATAGGAGCGAGGTTAATGCCGAGAAGTTTCAGATGAATTCCTTCTGCATGAGCAATTCTTGAGCAGGTGATACGAGGAATGCACGTATCTTTTTGTCAACGCTGTGAAGATCGCGTGCGAAATATTTCTACGTATATTATCCTCTCGCTTCTGATATTTATAGGATATTTATATTATTTCTTTCTTTTATTCATTGGAATTTCGATCCTCTGCCTTTATCAATTCCTAACAAAATAGTCCTTAAGGTGTATCAGCTTTAATTGCGAAGTAAATGCAACTTGAGTGGGAAAGCAATACACCGATCCTAAGCGCAAGAAACATAGCAGCAGATTAGTTCAATTAGGGAGATTACAAGGGCTTCGGAAAGAAGATCGACCACCCAGTTGTCGCTAAGTATCCGACGAATATACCCTGTCAGAAGCATCGAGCTATTGTGAGACGAGGGATGAGCGAAGCTCGAGGGTGGCCAATTAGTCAGAATTAGAAGGGCCATTAGTCACTATCTCGCCGCTACGCCGTGCCGATCGTCGTATGTTCCACGACCCAACTACTAGCAGAAACACGAACTGTGTTTCTCGGCCATTGGCACGCAAACCGGGATGAAATTACTTTACATTTTAATTAGCAGTCCAGTGTTCTCTCCTTCCCTTTCCCTCCTGCTTCTGTCTACCTCCAACCACCATCGCGTCCGGCGTCTTCGTCCCGATCCCAATCTATCGACTCGACGATCGGATTATACTCCGGAGAGCGGTTTTCGGTTTTCTTCGGGGGGTCGACGACGTAGCCGGAAGATCCTGCAGATAGTAATAAATTGGACGTTAAGCGGCGAAAATTGACCAATTAGAGTAGACGGCCGGCTTTTCCCGTTCCTAAAGTCTTTATAGGAGTAATCGAGCTCCCCACGAAACGCGAATTAATTGGTCCTTCGGTGTCTCGTTGAGAAACTCGATGAGGCTCGAGGTAAGGATATCCAAGAGCGAGACTGTGGTGATAGGTCTAGAACGTCTTATGGGGAATCGAGTCGTTTATTAGACAGAGTCAATTAACTGGGAACGCCGTTTCTCCAGATACTTTTGAATAACAATAACGAAACTCTGGTCACGAATCGTAGAGATGTTCCTCGGGCGAAACTGGGTTATTTAAATGCAAGCGTTCTCGTCCACGGTTACCATTCGTTATCCACGCGTGGAATCGACCGAACCGTACTAAAATTACGCGTGTTCAGACCACGCGTGCGTATATCGTAGTAGAAAAGTCGACGATAACGATTGCGAAATTTTCTATTGTAATTACGACTGTCTATTAACTAGCAATGATGAAAGAGAAGCCGGCATAGCAAAAATTGATCTACTATGGATAATGCGTTAATGATTTAACGATGAGCGATCAGGAGGTAGTAATGCGCACAAACGGGGCCAAATGCAAGTGCATACATACGTGATAATAGGCAAACCGATTATTCTCTAATGCGGCCAGTTCAACGTGCATTTGGCGTCTTCCGGCGAATTCAGTGTATCGACCGCTAAACGTTAACAGTCAAACGACCAATAATTATTCATGAAAATTTGGCGAACCACTGATCGATCTCTTCCTTCTACCTTATTATCTTGTAACTTTTCTTATCGCTTTCATACGTACTTCCACGGTTAACGATAATATCGAAACGTCGTAAACAGTAACGCGAACATTCAAAATCGCCGATCCTGGGTCATGAAAAGCTTTTATGTTCTCCAGTGGTCGCGGTTCTAAAACTTTCAATAGCGACAGCCAATCCTATTAGCTGGGAAACAAGCGGTCGAGTCGACCACGCGGAAAGCTGCGTGCGACGAGACTGTCGAGAGTTAATTTCACGGGGCAATCGACCGATCCCACTGTTTTCCGCAAGGACGGAAACCTTTTCGCGCAGAAGCGGTCGCATTGTTTCACGACTCGCGTTTGACGTCCGTGAATAAAGGGCTGCCCCGTTATTTCTAATAACCGAGGCGATCGTTGGCAAAGAACCGGACGCGGATGAAGCAACATTTTCGCAAACGGCCGATTGGCATGCTCGATTAACGGTGATGGGGGTCGCCACAATACAGCAAACGCAGTTTACGAACTTGGTCAATTTTCCTCTCGTTAGTCCACGTACTACGCCTGACCCCGACAAATTCACTCGGCGTTCGCGTTTTTTGTCAGCTTCCTGCTGCCAGTCTCGACGTTCACCGAACGTCACGAAATTTCGTGGCCACCTACCCACCGCTTGTAATTGTAACAGGGGTAAGGACGCACGGCGAAATTCTGCTTGACGAGGATTGCGCTTTTCGAACAAGTTTCCAACGAGTTTCCTGATATTTCCTTGTGTATCAAACTTGTATGAATGCTTTACCGGCTAATAAGCTTGGGGTAGAAAGTTGCGCATTGAACATGGCTGTAGTTTGATTTAAATTAATATTGTTACCTCTTTCGCTCGTGTTATGTAAGGAATCTTGAATCCCCGCTTCGTAACACCGTACACTCGTTACATGAATCGTAATGAATTTCAATTCGAGAAAGATAAGTCTTTTTTATTGCACAAAATTGGTGTTCTACTTGGATTTCAGCTTCTTTTAGATTCTTCGATGTATAATAATAATGTTATAATAGTAAGTAGACAAGTCCAAAGGTAAAGGTGTACTCATTTTCAACTAAATAGTGATTCCTTGTTATTAAAAAATTGTCTAACTTTAGAAAAATATGAATGACTTTTCTCAACTTTACGACGAGGTCTCGTTAGAAAATTAAAAGCCTTTTCGTTTATTGCGAAGAAAACGTGATTGGAAAAATTGTAAAATGGTAAATTTTTGGACGATGATACATCTAAAAGTCCAATCTCAATTAAGAATATGGAGGGGGGAGGGTCAGAATAGCGTGAGCCGTTTGTCGGCAAGTTAAAATTCGAGTTTTTAAGCTGACATTTCTTGCGGAACAAAGCTCGGTAGCCGTTTTTAATGGAATGACACAAAGCTTCGAGTCATTTGTTAGTCTAGACAACGAACGCTCTGTCTGAGGATGTGAAACATTCCGCAAATGCACTTTACTTTGTCCATTGTCGTGGATGGCAGGCGGCATGGAGCTCTGCTCAACTCTTTTTGCATGCGACCCGTGCATTTTTCTCTCATTACGTCGCATAAAACGCTTTCCGCGGAATCTATTTTGGCTTCCCCTTTCGTCGACTCAGTTTTTCGCCGATGAAGCAATCTCCGAACGCGGTGGAACCGTTTATCTCTACTCTGCTCTTCGATGGGAGATTTTAATCGAACGCTTTAGTTCAACCAATTCGATTCTTATTCACTTTGATTCTAATCTTATATTTCATAATTTGTGGGATCTTAAGAAACTTATAATAAAAATGTCAACTAATTTATACGATTACCTTATAAGAACCAAAATCTTAGTTAATTATCAATGACACCTAATCGACTATGAAGTGGATTAATCTTAGCTAATCTTAAATTTCGTAAAAGCTGATTAACTAAGACACGCGCTCACATCGAAATACAGGATAAAATTGGATATTATGTCTGCTTACGTAACCTAATGTAATTCACGACCAAGTTCCGCGGTACTTTTCCCTCAACCACCTGTCTATGTTTAGAAATTTGGACTGTTCGTTTTAGTGGTTGTATCGTTTTCCATATCACAATCGCAACCACCATCGTAGTTGGTTCGGTGTAACGAGTCCTTATTCGGTGGCACGGGATGAAAAGCAGGCGAACGAAATTGGCGGAAATCGAGAAAAGGAGCGGACGAATCGATTTATCGGAAGGCAGACGTGTATGCACGTACGTTGGAATCCGTTAACGAGAATTTTATCTATGGAATTCCGCTGTTATTTCGTTTGAAACTCATCGCGCGCCGATAGAATCACATTCTTTCGTGGTAATAGAAATCGAAGCACATATTGACCGTTCCTAATTCCGAGCGAGTGGCGAGATCAAAAAACGGGCGGACGATTGATTAGAAAGCAAATGGAAAAGATTGGGGTGGCCGGCCGGACGGGGGATTACGAAATTTAACAGATGCTGTTTGCGCAACACGGATCAGCAAACAATTCTCTTGGATTTTCATTTGATACGTTCATTGGTAGTAGATCGTTCATGGGAATTATGAAGGTATCTACCATTTAATCAAGATTGTATAAATTCGTACGCACGAATTGACTCACATAAATTGATTAATTTCTCCATTAAGAGCATACTTCGTAACGTAACAACCGCGTTAATCGTTGAGCGCATAATAGCAGTTTTGTTAATTACACTGAAATGAAGATGTGAGAAATGAAAAGATCGTAATTTAAACAGCCGAGATGTGTACATACAGGATAATTTTACATCATTCCGAAGAACCAGTGTTTAATGTGATGAATAGCAATTATGGTAAGCTCTTATTTTCAGGTGAATCTACCTCGGTAAAATGTTACGACGCAGCGATAGTTGCAGAAACAACAGGGTTTTACCACACGTATTTAATCGTTCCTGAAACTAAGATCATTTTTCAATGAACAATAAAATTAATGGTCTTCGCTTACTTACTTCCCAACCATCCTCAGTTAGAACGGTCACCTTACCGGTGAAATATAATAATTATCTCGTATCCTTGTTTGTACACCGAGATATCAAAGTTCGCGGAAAATAAACGAAGCAGGCAATTTGACAAGCCAGGACACACGTGTTTGTGAAAGCAGCGGAAGACAAATTTTGCCGGACTGCTTTGTAATTTCCCTCCTCTCATGCCATTTCTGATTGTATCAGCCAATTTAAAGACACTTAAATATAGGTAGCTATTTGACGTAAACAAAATTTTTAGCAATTCAATGTTCGCGATCACGAGCAACGTATTCTTACCGTGAAATAAAAGATGCTTTCTCTCGGCTATATCGTTGACGGTAATTCACGAAAACGAATATTATGGCCGCGATTTATGTATATCTATTAACTTAATCGAGACAGCTAATTCAATATCTCGTACGGTACATTTTCCTTCGTCGAAGATCTACACGAATTTGAAATACAGGTTGGCTATATCGTAATATTGGTAATATCGTTTTCGAAGAATTTCGTAGCCGTTTTGATAAGGTTGTTAATTCGCCGTGGCCAATCTACCTGGCGAGCCGGATAATGGCGCGTGGAAGATCACGTATCCTGCAAGTTATAGAGAAAACAAAATCGAAAACCAATATCGAGTCGACCACGGCCGGGCACGCCCGTTTATTTTCGCGATTTTAAGTAGAAGATCGATCGTCGTCGAGGTGACCCATTCCAGCTCGGTTCGTTGAATTCTTGCCTCGATCTTGACGTTCACTATCAATGTTATTGCCTCCTCTTGTTTTCGCTAAAATTACTAGCGAAAAATAAAGGTACCGACTTGTACCGATTACTTTAGATCCGGTGAAAACGTTGGCCAGCATTTATTGCGAGACGAACGAGAACGCGAGATCAATCAAATAAAAAAGTAAAATATCTTTGAGATATTTTGCTTCCTTTTTTATCCCTTTAGTAAATGATTCTCATATCGCAGAATTGAAAACTTAATCTTTTAAGAGATATATAACGTCGTCATATAACGCAAAGATGATCCGGTGTAATTTATTGCACAGCGTTAATAATATGCTATTTTCTTTGTTACTGTGTATCGCCATAAATTTCGGTTCACCTGGAGAGTTTCATTAATCCATTGGTCCTACAGCTAAAAATACTCGTTGAATAAGTGACTAAAGCGCAATAACGCATTGCCAAATGATCGCCCGCGACAGGTAGATAACTTTTATCCCGGTCGAACGATTTATGGATGGTCGCATTAACCGCAACGTAGTTGTTTAACGCGTTTTAAATAAAATCGAAACTGGCTACGGATAGCAGTCGCGGCGCGAGGCAAAACACGAGCAGATTTTCATCAGCAGATTACACCGTCGAACCTCTAGTTTTAATTATCGAGCTTTAATCTAATTTGTGCTTCTCTTTCTCTCTCTCTCTCTCTCTCTCTCTCTCTCTCTTCCTCCCTTTCTCTCTCCCTGTCTCTCGTTCGCTCATTCGCTCACTCACACTTTTCCGCATCCCAGAATCACGACGACCGGAATGACAACGTGATATACGCGGTGTCCATGGAGTTTCGAGCGACGAACGAAACTTCGTAAAAGTTCATTTATTTTTCTACGAACGCGAGAGTACCGCTGATTTATGACGCGTGTCCGGGTCGCTCGTATCCGCGGATAATGAAAAATCCTCGCAGAAATCTGCATTTATTTATTCGCCAGTGTCATGTATATTCTTTGATACAAAGCGAATTCTATGCTCGCGTAACATGAGATCACCATTCGTGAAAGTCAAATGTCCGATGTAGCGATGATTTTTATCACGTCGAATAATATTTTCCAACTGATTTGTAACGGGTTTGAAAGATTCTTTTGACGATTTTTGAATACCGACTATTCCCTTTTGTATCTACATTTTTTCGCTATAGTAATGGATAAACGAATTATTTCTAGAATTCTACAAGAGTACACTTTATACAACGAATCTATCGCGACTGGTATTTCAAATAGTTGCTTTGACCATGCATAGCTACGTATCGCATTGTTACCAGCAGCACTTTAACCCTCAAAACTACTGAATGTTATTTCGCTTCTCTGACATTTCGCGGTTCGCGTTTCTATGCATTTACTTCGTGCCGGGCATAAATTTGAGAGGATCGAATGAACGCCATCGCTGAAACAAACAGCTCGACATATCTTAGGCAAAGAACTATTTCAGGAGAGCTATTTAACGCGGTTCGAATTTCTATGTAACTCTTTATCGTAGAACGAAACAGGAGCGTAAACGAATTGTCTGCTTCTCGTGCGATAAAACTGGTAGAAATTTGAGTAAAATGAGCGAAATAAATTGAAAGACATGCTGCGAATACGCCGGTTTTACGTGTTGCTATAGGAAACAGGGAACCATAATGGAGAGATGAATTTAACCGCGCTGCCTCGAGCATCCTTATTTTACTTAACCATTAATTCAACGACGACCATTCGGCGACTTTATTATCTCATTATGCTTAATGGATATCAAATTTGACCGTGCCGACCATTAGTAGAGAAGTTAAGCTCAAGTCTATTAACGCACCGACACTTACGCCGCTCCTATCACCAATGGAAATCCTGGTAACCGAGGACGCGGTCCGTCGTTTGGAGTTTCGCTTTGGCTGAATTTTCAGATAGCGGGTAAAGAAGACGGCGAAATTGTGAATCATCGCGGCAAGACAGGGACGAACAGAGAGAAACGAGGGAAGAGAGTCGAGCGAAGAGAAGAAAGACGGAATGAACGAAGAGAAAGGCAATAAGAAAGAGAGAGCGAAGAAGACAGTGGAAGAAAGACACGATGAAAACTTTTATCGACTGACAAGCAACCGCGCCAAAGCCGTTAATGGCTACTCAAATATGCGCCCCTGCAAGGGTAGTGCTACACCGTGGCTTTCGAACTTCATTTTCGAAAGTTCCAGTTGTCTGAGGGCTACACTTTCCAAACGTTCATTGTTTACGAGCGGCCAGGGACGTGGAAAAATTTTCACCGTTGATACTATCGATCCACGTTAAATAAATGCCAATTCGTTTTAAACGATCGACGATAAATCAACCGTTCGTAAGAAATTTCACAACTCCGACACAATCCTCGGTACATCTTGTAAAAAGATTCTGCGATTCGTTAGCAGTAGCCACTCGAAAAGATCGTTGACCAACCTGTTGTAAGCGGAACGAAATACTTTCACCATGTTAGTCGTCACCGGGGCGTGCCTCGTTTCTTGGCATTTTCATCGCGAGGACGTTCCCCAAATCGGTCAACCTGCACCGTGGGCTCGAGAGTACGAGCAATTAGTAATCGGTACCGGGCAATTACCGCGGCAAAGAACGAGCGCCGGAATACCGTTTCAGTCGTGCTCTCTCCCCGCCCGATAAATCTTCGCCGTCGTGCAATTAATCGGGCGCGAGGCATTCGAAACACAGAGCCCGCTTGGTATCTGGTTGACCCTCGGTCACCGACGTACGAACCGATGCTGTCTTTCCTCTGTGCGCTATGTTGTATATGGTAGCGAGTATTATGGTAGCCAAGGTCTTAACCTCTCTCTCTCTCTCTCTCTCTTCCTCGCTGGCTAGCGAACTTCGTTTCATTTCCCTTTTCATTCTTCTCCCGGTCAGCGTCTCCGTTTTTGTTTCCTGAAGGACATAACAACCAGAAGGAGAGGCCGTCTCTTATTCCTACTTCTTCCTCTCCCCCTTTTCTTCTTCCTTCTTCTTTTTCCTACTTTCGATTCTCCTTTTTGCCACCGCTCCTTCCGTTCCGGATTATGTCGAAGGTAGCCCGAAGGTAGCCCGAAGGTAGCCCAAGAAGAGAGGCAGCAGCCGGCCCAGCTGCTGAACATAATAACAACCACCAATTAAAATACCTTATTACGGAGGGACAATACGATCCGGTGAGGCGGAGGGCAGGATTTTAAGGAGCGAAAGGCGTAATCCCTAACGAGAGAGAATCCTCCCAGTTACGGATTGAATTTCATCGTGCCGAAGAAGGAGTTTGCCTCGGGAAAAGGTGGATCATCCGTGAACGCTCTGTTACGCTCGGCAGAATCCCTCTCTTGTCAACACGCGGATTAAACACAAATTTCCCATTAAGGGTGTCGTCCTTTTTCTTCTCTTTCGCCACCGTATGCCGCAGCCACAACCGATACCTGTATCTTTCTGCACACGTTTCCCCGAAGAATGAGGGACGGATTTTAATATGCGCTCCGAACCGAAGTGGAACACTCGCCGAATCCACTTTACAATGCATCCATTGAAAAGTATTAACCGTATTCGGTGGAAAGGAACGAGGCAAAGTATGCGAACTACACAAACTCTAGCTACTCGCCATCCATAAACCAACGAATCTACCAGAAATAAATAGAGAATCTACAGGGTGCTTCACAGAGTTACGGTCAAAGTCTACCTTATCTCTGCTTGCAATATGCATATGTTCTATGTGGTATCTCTTCACTCTAATTCACAGTTTGACACGTTTCTTTAGAGGTGTGTGCACACGTTCAGAGATCCTCCTTTTCTCTTTGACATTTCTCAACGGTAGATCAAATTCTCTGTTTCAATTTATCCAGCGAAGGAACTGGTTCCTCGTACACCATAATGTTTAAGTGTCACTAGAAATAAAAATCTAACGGACCTACGTTTGGCAAACGACTGTGTTATGCTATATATTCGCGTAGTTCTAACGATTCGTTGGAGCCTACGTCCATCGTGATATCTCTGTTTGTTCCTATGAGAGTTACACTTCTGAGTTTTGACTCCAATTTTTTAAATATGCGATATAAACGTTATAACGATGCCCAAAGCTAATCGTAATATCTCAGTGAATTAACAAGCGTAACGATACGAAGAAAAACCAGATTTACGCAGAAGCTGTGTAACAGAATCGTGGATATAACAAGCATCACCGTTAGCGACCAGAGAATTAATCTCCATTGAAAGGGAAGCACGTAACTGCGGATTAAATTGCCTGGCCTGTTGAAGAAGAGGCTCAGAAAGCGGCAGTCCGTCGTTCTGTCGATAAATAAATTAGCGAAAGGCAATGCATTGGTCCCGGCCAATTAGGAACGAGCCGTGGAATAAAAATTGGGAGTCCGTTGCTTTCGAACTTTCCCTCGGCGAAATAGCCGGTCCGTGATTCGACCCTTTTATAATTTTTGAATCGACGCTACGGTTGCCGCGCAACGAACGCGCCCCATCAGGATTATCCCTCGGCGATTTACGCAGCTTCTCTTTTCCTCGCGCTCTTTTCATCGATTCCACGTTTTTAAAGGCGTTCGAGCCCGTTACCATCGGCATCCCTCCCGATCACGACGAAACCTGTGTTTATGAACGACTTTAACGCTCGAGAAGCGCGAAGTAGGAAATTGCCGATTTACGCAATCGTTATAGGGAGAACTGGTTACCACGAGCGAGGAAATATCTGTGGTTTTCGGTTAGGTTTTCTCTTTTATTTTCTTTTACTTCGCGATGAAACGTGTTGCAAAAGTTCAAGATTGGAAATTTAAGATCGAACTTGCTGGCCAAGTCGGGGGAATCGATGTAAAATTTGATTTCATTTTTATTAAGAACCGGTTTTACCGGATTCCTGGACTACGTTTCGCGCTCGATTCGGTTGTACTGAGATCACGTTGCGGAAATTGGACGGGTTGTCGTTTTGAAAAAAAGAAGGATTACGACCGTGTTACACGTACGACGCACGGTATGACCGAACGCTGTTTTATTTTGTGTTCGATGAGTTTTTTGATTAAGTTAATTTCAGGGGAGCGGTATCTGCCGTGATATTTAAAAGCGTGGGACAATTACACGGACATTTTCTCGTGGAGTCATCTGACGTGCTTTTAATTGCCTCGGGAATCCGTTAGAAAATCGACCTTTCGTCGCATTACATTCCACGATTCATATTACGCTGTCTTCGGCGATCAATGTGATTTCTCTACTTTTCATTTCGCCAATAAAAATACACTGAGACGAGAAATCTACTAACGCGATACGCGAGGAGGTATGCAAGAAGATCTCAATCGTTGAAACGAGATTTCCTTTAAAACTTCTCCTCGTGCATTGTGAGCGTGCTATGTTTCAACGTCGTGTCATGTTTAGGTGATAATTTACAGTTTTGAAACTGTCAATTGAGCTTTCGTTGTATGTTATAATTTCGAGACAAGAAAATTCTTATATTACAATTCTATAATTTTAAAACAAGGAAACGAAATGAGAAAGAAATCGGAACAAATATTTTATGACAACATTTTCAATCTTTCTCGCGTTTAAACAGTTTGCACGAGGAATATTATTCAGTCAGGTATTAAACTAGTTGAAACACTGTTCTCGATAGACGATCTGAGGAAAGATAAATCAGCATATTGCGTTGAACAGACAATATTTGTTGCAATTACGGGTTATAATAGGGGAAAGTTGAACGGTACACCTTGCGAGGTGCAAGCTTCAACGAGAGAACACACGTTCCACGATACACGTGCGTGCACGACTGATATGACTCCATTCGCTCGTTTGCTTAGTTAATATTAACGCTATTAAGCTCATCCCCGATAGGATATCGCGTCCACGCCACTTGCCTGCTGCGTTTATGCAGCTCGGCTAATTTGAATGAGAGTACGCCTCCATTCTGTGCTCTGTTAAAAACCGTGCGTCATAATTAGTCCTTCTTTTCTTCGAGATAACACGAGCGAGAACGCCCATAAATGCGAATATGTGAGCATTTTTTTAAACGAGTATTTCTTCTTGCTGAAAATTAATAACGAGGGAACTGTTGATTAAGCGTGGTAGAATATTATTAAAGATATCGCAGATCCTATTAATTATTTCTCTTAATTACTTTACCCTCGATTTTTGTCGACAACGTTACTCTTTATTAATACTTATTATACAACATTGGTTCGAAGGATAACGGAGGTAATTCAATTTACTCATATATAATAACGAAGCGATTATCTTGTCAGTGAAACCTAACTCAAACCTCTGTCAAGGCTCATCCCCAATTTCCCATCTTCCATTAAATTACCTAAATGGAAGTCGATAAATCATTTAGAAAATTTCCAGGATCAGTTTTTATCGCGTCTCCGGAGGGAGATGGCGTTAAAAACTCGGTGTCCATTGCGACGCAAAAAAAAAGAAATGACTGGCCAAAAAAGAACGACGGCTTAAGTACCATCGAGAGGCTTTCCTAAAAGCTCGCCTCTTCCCTTCTTTTCAATTATTCCGTCCATAGCCGACCTTTCGTTATAAAACCCGATGTTCCAGACGATTTCAATAAACCATGTCTCCTTTCTGCCAGTTGCTCCTTAATGTTACTCGATAAATCTACTAATAATCGAAATTTCTCGTGTTTCAGGTAAGTAAGCAGTCAGTTTTTCCAGTCGAGAATATGTAATCAAGTCTGTATACCAGTTTCACACTATTCTCGTCGTGGCTTTTAGCACGTAAGTAGCGCGCCATTCTTATTGACACCGTCATTAAATAGCAAAGAGAGTCGTTAAGCTGCCGTCCAAACGGCGAGTCGTATCAATAGTGAACGCGTTTCGGATCGAAAGACCTCGGTCGAACAGACCAAAGGAATTTCCTCTACTGGTGTTTGCTTTTACTTTGCAGAAAATTATTAAATGGCCGAGGATCCTTAAAAATCTTTGCTCGTTCGTTTAGAATAGATTCGTTTGAGTGGATGAAACGCAGAGGGAATTATCGAGTCTGGCGTAAATTCGTGACGACAACGAGACAATCGACCTGTCGTTTCGGAGAACCGGTGATTAGAGGTGTGTAATTAGTATTCGTCGACGATTAGCCGGTTCTATCGGTCACCGGACTCTTACGCTCCCGTGAGTATTGCGTGGCCGATAGCATCGTTGGGACGCGAATTGCCGCGATTAGAGTGGTTGCAGGAGATTACCGGATGAAGAGAAAAGACCACGCCTTGCTGCGAATTGCCGCCGGCTGTTGCGTGCGTTCTGTCTCGACTTCGCTTTGATCGATAACCGATCCGAACGTTACGCCTGCGGATCTAAATCGGCCGCGGAAAAACTGCGCGATTAAGCTCGGTTTCGCAATGTCGTCTTGTTTCAGCATTCCGTGTGTCAAGAGGAAATTTGTGGTTCTATTTTTATCTCCAATATCAAGATAACGATATCGTTATCAAATCTTTTGCCCCGCGTTATAAATTCTTCGATAAAATCGTATGTAATATTTATACGAGTAGATCGATATAGGATATTCTGTATAGAAATTTGCAGTACAATATTGGAAGAGGAATATTACTTAAATGAAGTGGCAGGAAAATTTATTGTATCGAGATGAACTTTATTTATTATAAGAAAGTATGATTCGTAAAATTTCATAACCGTCTGTTACGTTTTCAATGTGAGTCTGTATATAAAATTACGTTTGGCGATCAGGTATTTATGTATATTGGACGCAATTGGAAATGACGTGTATATACTGTTGAAATAGAGAAAGAAATGACGAATGAAGTAGCAGCAACATATTTAGGAATCTTGTATTATAATGATAAATTTATAATTTGTCAAGTAAAATTGAGGGATATGAATATTGAGATAATAATTTATTGATGGATAATAATTATCAAAGAATGTGATGCATGGTAATAATGAAACTCATCATTCGATCTCATAATTATTAATAAATACGAATATTCGGTCCATTATCAAAAATACCAAATCACGCAATTCGCCGATCAGAGAGCAGGATATGATTGATGTTGTTTTGTTAAGAAGCGATTAATTTTAAAAATTTCGCTTCAACTTGTCGAAAGATCTTTGAATTAGTTTGTTGAACGAGCTAAATAGAGAGCAGAATGAGAAAATAACGTTAAGACGAAGAAAATGAAGAGGACAAAGATACGAAGCGACGTATGTACACATAATTTCCATAACTAACAAATTTTAAAACGATAGAATTATATTTAAAATAATTTCTCCTCTAGAATTATTAAATTTTGATATAGCAATTTATATTTGAACATTTTTCTGGCATTTCTAGATAACAACTGAAAATAAATTTGGTCTACAGCTATCGAGTGACCGCGAATAACGGTACACGCATAAACGAAAATCCTTGTACGCAATAACAATAGAAACCCGCGGACATACATCAATTTATAACGTTATTTCACGATATAATAATTAACACCTTCGCAAATTTAACTCGAACTCTGTGATCTCTTCCATCCACTATCATATTTTACAACAATTGATACAACATATTAATTTTATCCTGATCTAATAATTAACACAATAATGAATTTTACTCGATCCTTACATTACTACATTTCATAACAGCTTTATATTTTATAATAACTCCGTCGCGTTAACTCCAATGCTTTCCCATCCTTTGCGTCGCGAGAGCGCTTAACAATTTATACAGCTTAGCTAACTGCGTTCTGCACTGGTACATTCTCGCTTCAACGTTTTCAACGTTTTGTATAAAACCACATTAAAATATTTTTCCTTTTCGATAACACTTTCGAGAGTGAAAGGCCTCCGTGTAATTCGGGGAAAGCGATCCGAGTCAGTGTTTCCCAGGGACGGACATTCGAAATCGCGACCAGGCAAAGCGGCGAGAATAAAATGAAGCACGAAGAGCGGCGCGCGCGTAAGCGGGGGCGTAAAAACGGGCTTCCTCGAAACAGGTCCGACAAGTTGGGAACTTTTTCCCGCTGATGCAGGTTTGCTTGAAAACTGGCCGCGTATCGTTCTGCGAACGTCCTAAGGATGTTGGCAAAAACGATATTTATCGTTCCATCCCGTACCCCTTCTCTTTCGATCACTCTCGCCCTTCCGGTCGTGACACCCAGCACGATGGACTCACGGACTCCGTGATTGATTAACGACCGTCCCTTGCATAAAACTACCATCCGCGCCCCTCTTGTTACATCTTTGCCACCCCCCTCCAGGATCCACGATCGTTCGAGCACGTTTTACCACGCACGGCTCGTGACGGATAGTCCTCCGCATCGACTTTCGTGCCTCTCCATATTTTCCGTCTACATGTACCAGCCTCGGCATCAACGCCTTCTTCGTGAGCAAGTGGACCGTCCAGAACGTTCCTTCAAACTGACAGATTGCATTAGCAATAAAAGTCGCATACTGCTGACCAGGCTCGGCCGTGCCACTGCCAAACTTAACGGGGCGCGAAAAACTTGCCCCCTAATGTTCCTCGCATTGGTCGTCTGGTAGGCGAACGCCTTTGATTTCGTACTGGCTTGTTCTTTTGTAAGTCAGTCGAGTGGGTTTATAGATCGACTGGTTTTTTCCTGCACACGCTGCGAGAGAAGTTTATCGTCGTTCGAAAGCAAATATTTGTCGTCGTTCAGTTTGAAAGCTGTAATTCGTTGGTTCACCAAGTACTTTCACATCGTATTCTAATTTTGACAATTTTCATACTGTTGCTTAAAAGAAAAAATGGTGGAGTGTTTCTCGATATACGTACGATCAAGTGTAAAGAAACGTAGTTTATTTCCTGATTTTCTCGTAAACCAACTGCTTCTGCGAAGTGTTCGATAATATATTTGAAGATTATTTAACGCGAGCCAAACCCCGATCCCAATATCTCGCTCCATTATCACGCGCTGAATTAATTATCGATCATTATTTTGTGGTAAAACAATGGCCGGACCGCACGTCTGTTACAGCTGCGCAGATCTTGTGGCTTGACGTAGATTATCCTAAGACGTTGATGTTGTGATGCACCGCGGTGCGCGCATTAGGCTGAGAGCACTATTATGCGTACGAGTCAATAGATCGCGATTCGCATTATGGCGGCGGGTCAAGGTGCTGACATTCTAGGGGATTTATCGAATCGATCGTCCGTACATAATTTGGAATATCATTTGGCTCCAGACATTGAATCATGGTTCTCTGTGAATACTCATAGGCCAGGGATAATTTGAAATGCAAAATCTTCTTAAGAAACACTTGGAAACACTTTGCGCTAACAATTGCGTTTTCTATCTATCGTTGCGATAGTTGGAGTTGATGCTTTGAGACACCAATCGATCAATTCATCGTTTCTCGTACTTTAAACAGTTAAAGTTTATGTATTATAATATCAAAGTTAATATATCGAAGTTAAGTTTATATTTAATTAATTATAACATTCAGCTTTGCTCTAAATGTCGTGGATTACATTTTATGTTGAGAATTAAAAATAGCTGAAGTATTTTACGCGTGAAATAATACTAGAATTTCTAATAAAATCAAAATATTCTTTAATAAAATATATAAAACACGTTTTATTGTTTTTCGTCATGGAGTTTACAAAGCACACTGGTTTCACGGTGGAATGAAACAGTTCTTCGGATGTCTTCGATTTCTAAATCGAAAGGTAATAGAAGACGGAAGGAAAATGTAAGGAAAATAAAGGATTCGAACGTGGGAAGTCGAAAGAAATAGATCTCCAATAGGGTGCACGAAATCACTCACGATCGTAACGGAAGGAGTCTGCATGACAGAATGAACGCGAGTGTCGAAGCTCGAATATCGGCAAGGATTCAATCTTTGATTGTCAAAAAAATGAAAAAATTGTCAGCTTCGAGGTGGAACAACGTACCGGAAATGGTTTCGAAGTTATACCGGTGAATCAATCTTCTACCTCGACTACTTGAAAATGTTATGTACTGTTCCGATAGTTTCCTCCTCCTGATTCTCGTTCTCGTCAGTCGAATGAAAAACGTACACATTCATCGACGCCTGGATGATTTGATACAGAGTCCTCGGTTCGATAGAAAATCGTGGTTTCCTCGTTTCGCGGTTTCCTACAAGGATAAAAGGTTTTTAGTGGAAACCGTAATAACCATACTTTCCTCATTTCCTCTTTCATTCAAAAATTATTCCCAACCAGAATTAAACAACGGACTGGAACAAAATTTAATTAGCTCCCTGTGTTTCATGCCTGCCTCCCAAAACAATTATTCCGATTTGCCTATTCATAATTTAACTCCTCGTATACGAAATCAATGCGTCGGTTTCATATTTTATACATTCCATACATCTCTCTATCCGTTCGTGTTTCACGGTCTATAAAAAAATTACCAGAGCTATGTTCCTAAGTCCACCATGCGAGCCATGTTTTTCAGTCCATGTTTCGAACGTCGTTCATTCATCGTTACATCATTAGCCTGGGAGGCAACGGGCGGTTTTTTCTCGAAACCGGTAGCCCTCGGTATGTATGTTCGTGGTTGCTCCCAAAAAAGGTAGAACCGGCACCAACCGATTTCGTAAAAATAATTAACATCAGCCGTTCAGCCAGTTCTCTGGCAAGCTCCGACCTGACCGAGCGGTCTAAACACGGGCCTTGTTAAAGCACGTGGACTTGTAACCCAACGTAACATATCCCGCGAGCGAAGCATTGTTCCACGAGGGTGGGAATTTCTTTTTCTCCTCCCCTTAACTCGTAGCGCATACCCGTGATATAAAGCTCTCGAACACCCGGAAACTGCTGTGAACGTGGCTAATTAGGCGAAATATCTCGAGCCTTCTCCCTTCCGACCTCCGGGAATATCGACTCGTTGAAAAAGAAAGAACACACGTTGCCACGCATGTTACAAGAATGCTACGGTGATTAGCGGCGGAGTTTAAAACGGCGGAGCTGAAGGTAGATACCATGGAAACTAAAAACAGCGTATGAAAAGCGCCGAAGTTTCCTCATCGCGCGAAAAACAGCCACGCGAACGCACGCTTTACGCCGTTTATTAAATACGCTTTACGGGGCTTTACGGAGGCAACGCGCGAGAATTTCACCGACGATAACTCTGCGATTACATTCTTCATTTTTTGGAACAAATGTTAAGGAAACTCGTAACTTTGCTTCTCCTTCTAATCGGATGGAAGATTTAACTGTATCGCGATATAAGAATTTGTGAAACTTTCTTAGCTTATTTTTACGAAATACAAGATATTGGTGACTTTATCGTATCGTCAGACTCCATATACTAGTAAAATCTAAGTGGAAAAAGAAATGGCGAAATAGTGAATTGGAAATCTCCTCTTTAATCGCGATATTAAAGTAAAGTAGAAAAGTGGAAAAGAAGTTTGAAATAAGATGTTAGTGCAAAGTAGGTCTTTAATGGGTCAATTATTGAGAATCCTCTTGAGATCGAACTCACCGGTAAGCAAAATATATTTGGACGGTGCAAACAGATCCTTATTAGGATCGATCGGAGTAGCCGAATCGATGGGCGGTAATCCTATTCTCGGTGAAGATAAACGTGCCTTGCCTTTCATCGGATTATCGAAACTTGGTAAATTCCAGTCGATAATTATCGAATCTTCCGCAACTTCTTCAACGCGATCGAGCAGGGTTCTCCGTCACGAAAAGCTACCGTAGATCTCGTCGATCGATATCCTACGGGCCGGAACCATCCATTATGCATGATCGTGTCGCGGAAATTTCTGTTTGTGCTTGCTCGTGTCAGCCAAGCGGATGTTTCCTCGCCCCGCTTCGTAGTAGCGACAGACTCGTCTTAACAACGTTGTCTATCGGTTATACCGAAAGCCCTTGTCTTCTCATAGACTTGGCGCTAATAGCGGTAATTGTCAACTCCTCTATTAGCTCATTATCATCGCTCAGCCCTACTTGGTTACCTCAGCCTGCGCGTGTACTACGAGGCGATCGCGCGCTTGTTCGCGCCCGTAAAGGGCCGGAACGCGCACGTTAAGGCTCAGCTCGGTGTATCGATTTAAAAACATTTAAATTCCATAAATATCCAACGAAACGTTGAATAAGGCATGCGGAAAAGCCAGCCTACCGCGTTGCCTGGGAAGACGGCCCGGCCACAGATAACGCTTGATAGGTCGCGCTGCTGCATAAACCAAAAGGAACGAGAAGTTTCGATAACGCCGGCGAGATAGCGAAGCGCAATCTTGTCGTGGGAATGAATGATTTCTTTTTTCCGTGAAAAAGCTTACGCCGATGAAGCTGATTTTTCTCCATTTTACTAGATGCTTTTCTTCCTTGTTTGCTAGCTGATTTTACAGTTACTCGCGAAGATATACGAATATTTATAGACTGCTCTTGTGAATATATTATGAGCGTTATACGAAACAATTTGAAATTTTATCAGCATTGTAATGAAAACCGACCGCTGTGCTTACATCGATAAAGTGTTACGAGCCATCGTATATAAAATAAGCCTCGATTTTGGAATAAGTTAATTTAATTTCCGGCGAAGGTGCGCATATTTCAATTATTTTGAAAAGGCTCAACCATTTTTCATTGAATACGCAAACAAAACCGCGCGAACGATCGTGATTCGTCACGAATTTCGCTCCTCGGCCGATGAATCATGCTGCAAACATTAACGAGACGCGTAAAATATTAAATAAAACGTCGGCGAATGGCGACACGGTAAACGCGGTGGCGAAACGCTTCGAACAACGGCTCTCGTGAAATCGACGAAACAGCATTGTCGCGCTAATGAGAATTTATACGATTTAAAGGGAGAAGTCAAAAAATGGCGCCCGGTTATTTTCCGAGCGAAACACGATTGGAACAAGTCGATCGATTTTAATCCGTACGTTATTCGACGTTTATGCATACTGATTCCGCCATTGATACACAAAAATCCTTGTCGACGGTTCGTTTAATTCCCCGAACCAGCATCGAATCGTTCACGATTGTCCGCGTTGAAATTGGTCCAGACAAGACAGCCAAAGTCGATCGAACTGCACACTCGTCGTTCTTCGTTGGCGTAGACGTTATCGTTCCGCGATACGCCGATCGAAAGAGTCCATAACCATGTCGTAGTTTGTTATTGCGAGAGTCCCGTCAACGGGTATTAATAGCGGGATCGCTAACATTCAAACGAACAAGGATATAAAAGAGAAAAAGGTGGCAAAATAAAATAGACAAGTACGAGAGGAAAAGGAAATGTCGAAGCCAAAAATCGTTGATACGTTTGGCCGTCAAAGAACGGGCTGACGCGAGTCGAATCGCCTGTTAAACGTTGCATCGAATTCCGTACCATCTACAGGATGCACGTAGAAATTTAAAGAGAATTGAGTTGAATGGACTAGGGAGCAACTTGTTAACCGATCTAAAAATTGTTGGTAATAGATTCCACTGCCGTGGAACGAGAATCAACGTCGAAATTGGGAGCTTTGAAAACCGGAACTGCATATGAACGAGCACGAGAAAAAGAAGAAAGGGGAGGGAATACAGGGAGGGTGGTGGCTGCGAGAGATCAAGCTATGGGAATAAATCATTTTTGATTTTAATCAAAAACCCGGGAAACAGCAGCTCGGAAAAAACTCGTTCGTTCCAACGCGTACGTGTGTACGAATTTTCCAGCTCAAACCCGTATATATTCGTTCGTTTCGTACGATAGTTACAGCTAACGAGGTTGAGGATGGTAGTCGGATTGGGAATTTTTGTTCGTAGTCGTGACCCAGTTACAAAAGCGTTGCGAAAGAAACACGGACTACGTTAGATATATCGGGTTATGTGACTCATTTTTCCTGCCAGTTCCCCCGTTACTGTCCGCCGCACGACTACTTTCCCTATTCCTGATTGCATAATATATTTTCGACGCGAAAGAGCTTGATGTATAGGCCCGGAAGATTTACGGCGCTTATTTTCTAATGTTTCGCCTCCAGTTCTGCTTACCCCGAGCTCGTCTGTTTTCGGCTTTGCTCCATTCCATTTCACCGCGATTAATCTGAAATGCCGTTCGTTTCTTAGCGAAACACGCTAGCGTGCCTTTTACTTTCTAAATTTAAGGAAAATTCCGTTAACAAAAGTGTGCAGAAATGAAAGATTTGAAAAAATTATAGAGAAGTATAATACGAACCAAGATTCAGCGAAGTTTTACATTGAATCACTGTGAAATGATACCGATTGGTATTTTAAGAATTACCTTTACCATTAGGCATTAACCTTCTCACACAATAAAAATCACAATTACTCACGAGGAAAAAGATCGAGCAACCGTTGCAAAAATATAAGTTTTGATTTCGATATAGGATATCTCAGAAATGTCTTCGTACTATCGTGGATGGTTTGTGGTCCTTATCTGCTTCTATTTCCAACGATCTCTCCTCGTTTACTTTACATCGACGATGAAACGTGATTAGAAGCTAGCGCGAAACGATCCCGACATGATCATAGCGATTCATAAAGTGATATTTTGCTGTGAAAGGAAATCCTCGGTTAATCAAGCGGATCTAAAATGGTCTCTCTAAGTTCTGTCGCGCAGCTGCGTTCTAATTGCATCGACAGAGGAAAACAGAGACGAGTCGTTATTGTGTTATGGCGCGACACCAAGCGGAACAAATGCCGATGACAGGAAATTGCTGTCAAAGCTCGTGTTTAATCGGCCGGCTAATTCACCGCGCGATCTTTCTTAGCCCGGAGACGGCAATCTGACGAGAGACGCTCGCGACATTGTATCCACGACGCCGAAGGAAATAAGAGAACCGAGACGGCTGGCGGGACGAATGGGAAAGCCGTCACCTTCGTCGAACGAAGAAAAAGACTGGCTAGAAGGGAAGTAACAATGCGGATAATAGGATGGCTCTGTCTGGCCCGTCGGGGACCTCGAATTGATTCGAAAATAATTTCATGGGATGTGGCAGAGAAAGGAGGCACGCGAGACGAAACGATTCGCTTTTCCTTCGACGATTCGCGCGGCCCGTCTCCACTCGATGGAGGCGTAACGAGAAAATCGTTTAAGCCTGGATTAAGCGAGCTGATTCGCTATTAACGCGAGTAATGGAAGAACGCGATTGTTTTCTATATGGCAGTTTACGGTAGCGCGTTGTTCTCTTGCTGTCTGGCCAGTGCTGGCTGTTTCTCCTTCTACCGAACCGAGCCTTCACCTATCATATCGATAACATTGGGTATTTCTCACGGTACTATTTGTTAAAAATAACTTTCTAACTCTATCTGTAACTGTATAATTCGTTTCATCGCGCGTGGGAATGTGCACTACCTTTTGAAACGAAGTTACATGTTATTTTTCGCGAGCAACAAAAGGTTTTGTGCTCGATGGTGACTGAATCGTGGGCGGATCGCTTTTGATTTGTAGAAACTTCTGATTCGTTTTCGGAATCGATCACTCGAAATATATATCGATATAGCAGTACGACGTTCTTTGATAATTTAATAGAAAATTCCATAAGGAGATGAAGCAGGTGAGATTTAGAATCCAGGAAGTGTAAACGTAAATTATCTCGCAGGGTTTCATGCATGCATTTTTTATGCACCTTCCACGAGTGTCCTTGTCACAGCTGCGCATGCATGCAAACGACCGCGATACATCCTCTGGTGTAAATATCGCCGTTGACCGAGCTGCATTTAATGCGTCTGGGTAGGAAAGGGAAACGGAAAATGATAATGTGCCAACTTCATTGGCACATCATTCGGGGGATAATGACCGGGAGGGTCGTGAGGGAGGGCGCTGTCCAAATTAAAACCGGAAACAAAACAGACGGACGAACAATGAGGCTCGCAAGCAAAGGTAATAAAGTATGATAAACGTCACGAGCAGTGCACTTGCCTCTTTGTTGGATGACCCCGGCATTCTCCACCGGCGCTCGTTCCCTGCAACCTACACGAAACGAATTCTAATGCCGGCGTCCTGTGCACGTGGCCGTTCAATTGAATTTCTTCTGTAAAGTTTGCCTATCTCGGAGCAAAAGAAGCTCGTTGCAAACACGCTCTATCGATATCAGAGGAACAATTGGATTGCAGCAAGGAGGAGATAAAAGCAGGAAGCAAAGACCGAGACAAAATGGATAAAAAATTCTCGTACGTCAATTTTATGACATATTTTACAAAATGAGGGAAAATACGTGTATATATCTAAAATACCTTCAAACTGTTTAAATATTATATTTCGCCACACGATTATGATAATTTTTGATCACACGTTATAAACTTCATAGGGCAAATGTTGATGGATCGTTGCCCACTTATTAGCAAATCAATATTGGTCGTAATTAACGCGGAGTGCATCGTTTACAGAAATTAATTCGCAATCGATTCCGACCAATCCTTTTACAACGATCGACATGACGGGTGTCGATGATCCGACATGCAAAAGTACGACACCATAACGGTTTCCGGTTTGGTCAAGAAAATTACAGTTTATCTCGTTAATATTACGTATAATTCACAGTTTATTGACTACTGTCAAATAATTTCTAGTCACGAGGTGTTTACATGGTTACCGAAAATCCAGCCCGATTCACGCCGAAACAGTAATCACTGCATTACCATGTAACAAAGTAGGTACAGCTCGTTATGTAATTCTATTCACATTATACCGTATGGAGTGGCGAGGTCGTTCAATGGCGTTAAATGAAACTCGACAAACGGTACGCGAACAACGGAGTATCGACATAACAATGTTTTCAAGAGTGCGCTATACCGGTCGACCACGGGATTCGTCCAGCCTGGAAAATTAGCACGTTTCACGGCACGCAACGTGGATTCGTTTGAAGGTTCGTTATATCTAGCCGAAATTTCGATATTCGATACGTTAATGGTAAATTCGAGTTCGCTAAGTGGCACGACCGTCTCTGCATGAAATCTGCCCCTATCCTGTGATTCTAGACGGGTGATAGTCGATAATAACGCGTTAAAACAGAGGGAGAAGGTATTAAGAGAAGAGAAATGGTAGACGAAATAGAAAAGTCAAGTGCTTCGCATTCATTTCGAGCACTTTATAAATTTATTTAATATCGACTTTTTTATTATTTCAATTATTATTTTCGACGCGTGTGTGATACGTACGCTAGAAATTTTACAGTAAATCATATAGAGAATAATAATATATTTTTTAGTCGATCCTGGCTTTTTTCCTTTTTTTTTTTTTTTTTTTTTGAGGAACAACTTGTAGTTTCGCTTCACTGGTTTCTGCAAAATATCAGTTTTTACGGTACACGCAGCTGAATTCCAGACAGAGCTGGTAAAATAACTGAATATTTCGATATTTTTTTTTTAAATGATATCCACGCTTTGTAGTTGGAACACGATTTGCATTATTTTCTAACCGTATTATACGCGCAAAAATAATGATTACTTTACCCGTAACGTCTGTATTTTCCGCTGAAGCTCGTTAACCGTTGAATTAGGAACGAATTTCAAGGTATAAATATTTTCGACGACTAAACTGGCTACGCGTACGAAAACTCGTGTCGCACGGAATTATAGTTTGAAAGTTGCACTTCGTTATTTTCAACCAGTGGGTGTTCAACTCACTCGAAAAACACAGTTGTTCTATTTTTGTTTTCGTACGTTTTCCATTTTCGTGGGATCGGCCGTTTAACAATCAACCGGTCGTAACGGGGGAGGGGGGAGGGGGCGAACCAGGGATATCGTACGGATCTCGTTACGAAAAACTCGGAATTTTCCGAACCAGCGAACATTTTTGAAGAGGTCCGCATTTCCATCCGACGATTTTCCACGGTAACGGTGAGCACCATAGGGAATGAGCATTTTCATGCTTTCCTCCATACAAGAATCAGTCAACAGCTGGCGGACAATGAAATACAACAATTCATCCGATTTACCCAAACATCGATATGTTACGATAATTACGAAATATTTTAAACAGCTACAATCGCTTGACTGTAACGAAATAAACATCCTGTAGT
Organism: Bombus bifarius; assembly: GCF_011952205.1. Lineage (NCBI taxonomy): Eukaryota > Metazoa > Arthropoda > Insecta > Hymenoptera > Apidae > Bombus > Bombus bifarius. The sequence goes on from NW_022884524.1 coordinate 283,019, forward strand.
CTGGAAATTTTATTTGAACAACGTCGCTTACTCACATGCAGCGCAATATTCTGCACAGAGTTAATAATTCTTATGGAACAGATCAGGTTACAAGTTCCCTTATTTCAGCCCGAAGTCGCAAGAGTACACGAAATCATCGTGGAATCAGAGTAAAAGGATATTCATAGATCAAACTGACCTTCGCGCGTGCACACACCGTGGTACGTGCTAGAGGAAGTGGAAAGGTCAAAAGAAATCGCGATTTCTCGTATGACTGAGAAGAAATAGGAGAGACGATTAGACTTGCAGAAATATGTCGACGGAGAACCTTTTTCTCGTAACCTTTACAGCCGGAAGTTAGGACAGGTACGTGCGCAATGGAGTAGTTGAAGAAGAGTGAGAAGACGATAGTTTGGACACGAACGTGGACGAAGACCTGGTCTAGAGGAGTTCGGGTCGAGCGAGCTGGCAGGTAGGTTACGTATGAACGGAACTAACGTACGAGGTTGGAGCTTGGCCAGCTACTATTTCACACGAGCAACCGGGGGCCAGGGACTAGCCAGTGGTCGACTAACCTCTGCTGACCAATGGACCATCGGATAACCTATGCTACCTAACCCATCCGCTGGAAATATGCTTACGGTATACGACCGCATTTTCGACAACGCGCCACGGCCGCCCCTTTCGCGTACCGTCGCCCTTACCACCGTAACAGGGGAACGACGCGTTCCTGGTTCTCCGGTATTGAAATCGTCTGTCAGGTGTTTATCGAGTCCTGACACGTGCAGCCATCTAAATTGGCGTAGAACACTGTCACGATCTATAATTTACGACTTACCTTCCCTCGACCAAATTTTTCGGGATGATTAAGATCCTATTGGAACTAAGAAATTGATAGATGTAAAGAAGGGTTTATCTGCGAGAACGAAAGGAGGATAAAGACAACTCGGGAATCTTGTACCAGACATAAGTTTTCAATTTGAATTTTTGCGCGAACGACGTGAAAACAGGGGGTATCGATTTGACGTTGCTATGTATCCGAAGAAGTATTAAGCTTCGGACGATCGAGCAGAAAGTGAGTGCCATCGATCAGCTGGCGTAATGTCTCGGCCGTAGGAAGGGATCGTGCTGCATTCTGGAGAAATCAAAGTGTACGCCTTAGTCCGCTGCTACTTTATATTCGTTTGTGAGGATTTATTGGCGTCTTGGTCGACGGAGAAGAGAAACCTTTTCTCGTTCTGTCGACGACGACGACGACATATCGACGACGATGCGGAACGCCATGACTCGTTTCGAGATTGCAGATTGTCCCAAGGGGTCAAAATACTCACGGGAGAAGATGCGGGAGGAATGGGAGGTGGAGCAAGTGGAAAACGCGAAGGGATAGAAACGCGGAGGGAAGGAAGATGGGAGGCTGTACGGTGGATCGGGCAGAGGTAAAAGAGAGACGGCGATAATCGTTTGGAAGGACGGGACGGTGCTGTCATTTGGCGACGCATGCATCATCGTTTATGCCACTTGATTCGAGTGATCGAACGTGACACGCTCGAGCGGGAGTACGTTTGCAGCAACGCGAGTAAGCGCGTGTGAACGTTCTCGCACACGAAGACAGATATCCAACCGCGTAATCAACGGAGGTTTTTAATATTCGAGACCGCGACTTTTCCATTCTACGAGAGAGGATATCCGTCTCTGATTCTCCGCGAGATCGCATCCTTTCCTTTTTATCTCTTCCATACCATCCTCTTTTCCACGCTTCTCGTGGGAGTGAGAATAGGAAAACTCGAAGGCATCGAACTCGTCCATATTCGGCGAGGCAAGATGGCTCATTGTAAATGCAGAAATACGAGGTCTCTTCTAACCAGTTTTCGAGAGCTTGTGAGATATTAAATCTCGATTTCGTTCTCTTTCTTTCTCAATCTTTCCCCGTTCCCTCTACTTTTACTCTCCGATGCCTGAAGATGCCTCTTGAACCCTATTTCTTGGTTTCTCTTTGGACCTCGCGATGTCGCGCTCGACTTTCCCAATAAGAGCTGCAGAAACGCTCGATCAGGAAGGAAGCTTCGATTCACTTCGACTATGCCCGTGTCTGACTGTCACCGTGAAATATCACTATTCTTGCTTACCGCAGTCTGTTCGAACCAATATCGGAGAACGATGTCGATTACGTTCTTTCCTTGCTGCGTCGCTATCTCGTTTGTCAATGTTTAGCGTACTTGCAAAAAGAGGCTGACAAAGGGATGAAATGTCGGCCATCAGATAGAAATTTGTTTCCTCGTACGTGGTCATTGTTAGAGTTTGAAAGCAGATAAAATATAACACGTCCTTCGCCTTGCATTTTTTATATAATACCAATCCAAATTCTCAGGATATTCGTGTAAAATTTCAAATATATTTTTTCTACTCAAGCAGCCGCGAGACTTCGTTAGATCTCGAACACGAAGGAAATTCCCAAGGTATCGCAAGGCACAATACTCCCTATGCGCGAACATTATTTGTCAAACGTGTCGACGATGGGACAAATCTCGCGCGGTTCTCGCGCTACCGTGGCACGTTGATCGCCTCGCACAATGGACGAGGATGACATTATGATAATATTAGATGTAGGCAAGCGTCCGTACTTGGATGATGGATGGCCTTTAAGATCGAGGAGCCTGCGACCAGTAATACCTGGGCATCCATTGTCGCCAGGCTAATTTCTCCGGCAGTCTAGTCTGCTGGAAAGATGCAGCTCCAGGCCAAGAAAAGAAAATCGTAATACGACGCGACGGTCGAGTTCGAAGATAAGCTCGGACGTGTCGATCGACGAGGTCGAGCCACAATGCGGTCTTGTATCGAGCTTACGTCTTTCTACGGAGACGAAACTCAATAGGCCGCTATATATCAAAAGCACGAGCTCGTGCTTCTTCGAGGCTTTGAGGCAGGCTCGCTGCGGGAGTGTCATTCACCAACGACGCACAGAGCACCCATGACGAAGATAAATAACGCGTTTAACGATACGTCGATACGCGAAATACGTGGCTACGCCGTACGCGAAAGTGTCGACCGTCTTGATCGGGGAAGATAAGTCTTCAGGGTATAATATCTGGAATTCGCGGAGCGTGATGAGGAGCGTCATTTGAAAAATGCTCGACGCGACGATAATCTCGGTAACGCTCGATTCGATGGATATGTCCACCATCGTATCAGGCAATGGGACCTTGTATATACGGTTTGATAAATCCGCGTACATTGTGCTTGAAACATGGAGATTCTTTATGAATCGTTTATGGTAGACGAACCTCTCTAACTAAAACTTTAAGTAATTTCGTGGTACGAGCCGCGAGGGGAAACTTCGATATACGGAAGAGGACATGGCGTGGCTTCGAGCTCGGTTAAAATTAGTTACAGTTCACCGAATAGCACCACGCTGGACCGAATTAAATTGCACTTCGAGCTCGACTTCCACCGAACCGGCTACGAAGCTCGAACTGCACTTGTGCTTTGTTTCAACTACTGTTTGCTTTAAAAATTACTCGGAACATAACGTCGCGCATGTGTTAGAACTACCTGGTTGTAGACGATTCTAGTTTCTAACTACCTACTGCGGAATCAATTTGCGTAGAGGCAACTATCGTGGGTAATGGCTTGACTAGACGTAATAAGAGGACGAAGGCGAACAGGGCAATTAAAAAAATGGACACTGACACGGTTGAATTGACGGCGAAGCATCGATTTCCGGTATTTGACTTGGATTCGCTCGAGTAGAAAATAGAACAAGTTTAACACGCCCTGTCATCGTTGCAATCGAGAGACACGTTTCTCTATAATCCTTCAAGGAGATCATTTTTCATTAGCGAATACGATAAATTCGAGAATCAAAAATATCGGTATATTAACCAAAACGTAACAATCTTTCATCGTCATTTATCATTTCTTTTGTTTAACGCCCCACTTAAATCTCGTTTATAGCGAGTCGGTTTTATCGTCTTACCTAAACAGTGCGATAAAATGATAAAACAGCGCTGCAGCGGCAGGAAAACTCTGTCGTTGCGCGTCTCAACGGGCAAAAAAGTCACACGCCACCAGTAGATAATTCCCCTGTCGAAAATCGTTGCACGAGAACGGCAAAACCGCTCGTAAAACTCGTCTGTATCGCACCTTCGCTCGTCTTCCGGTTTTATCGACGTTCGCCTGTTTTTAACGCTTGCTCGTGGAACCTGTTCGCGGTTACGTTCAACGGTCCGCGATAAGATCTTCGATCGTTCCGAGGAAACCTCGAGCGGAACAATATGTACTTCTCTTCGAAGAACGACGATCACTTCGAAGGGTAATTAAATGCTCGTTTTAGAGTTCTCATTTGTGCGAACACGTGACGGCCGAGTACTCGAACGGATGATGGTTCGTGGCTGGGTATATCTGCCAGTGCTACAATAAATCGATGTCGAAAGAGTATACGTTTTGAGGACATTTGGCTGAAAGCTACGCGACAGACCTTGTGTACCTGTACAGGCTGCTGATTGCGAGGTGTTCATTCCTTAATGTGTTCTTAAGCTGAAGTTTCATTACGTTGTTCTCTGGCGATCGTGTATCTTCTTGCTTGCTAGTTTTTGCGTTATTTCTGATGACCAAATTTGTCGTAAAACGTATGGTTTTAATAATAACGCGAAATAATCTACGCAATATTTTATCTTATATATCTAGATGATCGTACGAGAAAATAAAAATCGTGTAATTTTAATGATAACTTCATTTTCTTATAAAGCTGTTCCAGCCGAGATTTCTAAGTTGCAGCTAACTGTAATACAGAGATAACTGTGCACAACGATTTGCGTGTTCCGGTTTTGCGATGTAATTCTCGACAAAGTTATTTTCGAGATACGAAGACTTCCGTCTGCATAACCTGCAGAACTGAAGTGCACGGGTTCCCATCGTATTCACGGTTACTCCGAGTGGCCTCTCTTTTCGTGTTTACCTGCAGGCTAGCTCTCGACCGCGTTTAATCGGCTATTACGCCGAGGAACGAGCATCGGCCGTATCCGGGAAAAATAGTTTACGCCAGACGCGTCACGAGCGGACGATAAAAGCTCGCGACCCGGAATTTCATGGGTCGAGATTTTCACGAACCACTTGTACTTCTATTTTCGCGCGAATGTCCCACGGTTGTAGAAACGACGCCGAGATGCAAAGCAATTAGCAATCTCGTGGTTATTTGCCGTGACAAGTGCTCCATTCTATTAAATCGTTGGTCAATTGGAATATTTAGTTTCGTTCGATGGAAATTGTTTAGCTAGGAACGATCGATCAATGGATAACGTGTTCGGGATAGAGAAATAATATTCGTGTCCGTTATCTTGCAACGTTGATTACTAATTTATTACCAGAGATATAAATATAATTTCCATAAATATATAATTTCTATTTGAATTAGTCGTTGATAAAAGTCTTTATACTTGAAACTTTTTGATAATATCATATCGTATGATATATAATACTACATTTTCAAAATTCGCTTTTATGTTTCCTAATCACAATGTACGGCTACATCTGTGTAAACAGAGATGTGCGAACCTGCGGTTTCTCAGACTATGAATATTTTATATTTTATTCCATATTCAGCTATAACCAACCAAGGCTCGTAAAACTTTTTATCGTAAAAACATTTCTAGAATAGAAATGATCAAGATGTGAAAATGTCGCGGCGAGCGTCGTTATAAATTCAGAATTCATGACATTAAAGTTGTTTTTCCCGGATTGTTTGCCACGAATTAATCGAACAAGAATTCCACTGACGAACGACTAAGAGATGGTAAGGATGAGCTGGTCCTTTGTGTTATCGACTGCTGCGTTGCGTAACGGGGTTGTTATGTAAGGCGTGGCTCATTAAATCTGACCCATCAATCACCCAGGAATTATTTTCAAGCTTTATGTCAGGGTATACATTCACGAATCATCTTTATGAACGAAGAAACTGTAAAAGAGAATATTCCTTATGGATAGGGATCTTCTTACAATGGCTTTTCTTTACCGTCTTTATGGGAAACTAGTGTTATCAATTTTATAATTCGTTCTAAAAAAAAAAGATAGTTATTATAAAATTAAAAAATCTTAAACATCCGTAATGTTTAAGCGTATTTAATCAAACTATAATTATCTTCGCTGCTTTGAATGACTAATAATACTGTTGCACATCGTATACTTTACGATTTATCTCCAATTCAATGCACATTAAGAATTTATTATGACAAAATTAAGTTTACAACGTGAGCTGTCTTTTTATGGCGAACCGTAGAATGTAAGCCTGGCTCGTTATACTTGACTCTACTGGAGCATCAACAACGCAGCTAGCATGTTGCTAGACGTTCGAGGCCCCTCGCAGATCCGATCTTATTCACGGATAAATGACTCGAGATAAACTGGCGGCAATTGCGCGATTATCCGGTGCAAAGTGGCAACAAGAAAGAATTCGTCAAAGCGTTCCTCCAGCGTTCCTGAGTCGCGACGCTCGCCTCTTGGTCCGGTCGCATCTACGGGGATCTCTTTTATCCGGCATTAACCCGTTAAGACACTGGCGAGAGTGCGCTGCCTCTCGTAGGAATATCAAAAGAAATACGCTTAATATTAAACAGCGAGATACGGATCTCCGACGTTTAAGAAGATGCCAGTGTCTTATCGGTGCTCGCTTCAAAGACCGTTTGGTTTTGTTCCTTTGGTCGGCGCTCTTTTCACGAAAAAGAAGCTCAACTTCCGCCTTCGTCCAATACGCTCTTCATCCTTTCTTGCCGCCATACTGTCGTGCCGCTTTCTAATTAGCCGAGAGACGCGAAGTTACCGGAAATTCTAGAAGGTTTCTTAAGATCGTCAGTCTCTCTATACATTCTCGAATAAATCTACACGGATGAATGATATTCAAAGAGCATGACGGTTACGTACAACTCTTGTCTTTGCTCTGCGATACGAAGAGAGCCGGTTTCGTGCTATTTTCGCGTGTTTCTTTCGCCGAGATGTTCGATGTCTACATACCGGCGGAATGATCGCGAGCAACGACGGAATCGCTGCGTTGATAAAACTCGTTTGAAACACGATTTCATCTTTTCTTTCAAAGAAGGAGAAAACGAGAAAAATGGAAGATCGAAGGAGGTGAAAGGACGAACAGAAACGGGACACTAAGGAAAGAAGTCGGCTTAACTTCGTTACTTACCGTCATTATGGGCCGATAAAAAGTGTACAACCACGAGCAGCCATAATCCGTTGGAAGCTGTATTAATATTAGGAAACGAGGAAACGAGGTGGCTCCTTTAAATTTAATCTCTTAATAAGATCATTCGTCAACGAGCCGCAAACGATAAAGCAGCCAGGATTATTTTTAATCGCTGGCTGGTCACGCCGGAAGAGAAGCTGCTGGCTGCTTCTTTATCAGCGGCCGTATTCAAACTACCGCGCTGGTTGTATCTATTTTTCATCCAATTCGTCCATCGTTTCTTCCTCGAGCTTAATCCCTTTTTCTAGCTACGAGCGAGCACCAGTTCAAGGCTTCGGAAATTTTAGTAGCTAGATCAAAGGATTGTAAAATAGGAATTTTCTTATGGACTGGTGCTTTTCATAGATAATAAAAATAAACGTCTCGAGTAAAAGAAGTAGAAATATTTTTTCGTGATATTCGACGATTCATATTCGACGTTTCAGGCAAAATGAAGCAAAATTCATTTATACAGCGTCGTTCGATATCGCAGAGAGATTTCGTATCACGACACGACTGCCCTGCGAAACATATTTCCCTCGTTTCAACTTCGATTCGAAGCGGCCACTTCTTCTCGCTTGCGGTTCTGACTCGAACCGAAGAGAGAGTCGCCTTTTCTTCGCTTCTTCCTATTTCCACTTCGCATTCAATTCGTCTGGCCTGCGCCCCTATCGCGAATATCTCGTCTACGTCTATCAGGTTCGTGATTTCGTCTCGGCTAACAGGCAACCAACGGCTTTGAAAGTCGTTTAAGACGAGCCAACGCGAGGGGTCGCGCACAGGAATGATTAAATAAAACGTGTCTGATATAGTGGATTTAATTTAGAGTTTCTCGCAGGGGGTCCTAGTCGCGCGTGGAAGTGCCAGGGCACAGGGTGGACCTGGTTTCGCATCGAGTTTTTGCGGCCTTTCTCGGGAATAAATTGAAAATGATTGCCGAGACGCTCCTCGATCGAACGTCCAAAATGAATAGGTTCTCCCCATGGTGTATAACGACACCCTCGGGGTTCTGATACCCTTGGGTCTTTGAAATCGCGCTCGAGTTGGCCAAATAACGCTTTATTTGCCTCTTGGTCTTCTGTCACGTCGACATACCCTCGACGAACCCGTTCGTTCTTTGTTAATTAGACACACATTTCGTTACTACCTTTCGCAAGTGCAATGTTTCTTGTTTCGAAACATCCTTAATCGCATGATATTGTCTATTTTATTAAGTAACAATATAGTATAATTTGTTTGAAAGTAACACAATCATCGAGATTTAAGTAGCTACGCAAGCGACTCCAGAGGCGGTTTCTTTTCGAAAAGTTGATACTTATCTGTCGCCCAATGACGTGCAGGTTTCCCCGATGGTCGTTTATTCGGCTCCCCGTTATGTTCACGTACGAAATGGCTCATTAATATCGATCTCTTTAATCGTCACATAAAAACAAACGCGACACTGTATGTATTTCGTTTGTCAATTTACTAGACGACAAAGTAGGATACTTATGCGTATGTGAGAAATGTGTATGAGCGAAGGGCGTCCCTAGAGGCTATATATCTGGCGACTACTTAATTTTCGACGACTCTATTTACGATAGATAAATTGACAAATAGTAATATAAATTAATAGAGATAGAGATAATGGTTAATTAGTAAAAAGTAATTGAAAGAAGTCGTCGCAGCTGTTTTATCAGATTTCACGCGACGGTTCGTCGACGATTTCGCGCGACCGGCACCGCAAGCAAGAAAAATAACGAGAGGCAAATATACACGAAACGGGAGGCAGTCAACGATCCTGATAGCCTGAAATTCCGGGGCTCGTAATTAGTTGAGAAGTTATCAAAACTCGATAAGTATCTGTGGATGGTACACAGCGTGATTCGTGCGAAAGAATCTTTCCGAGTCGTAACGGTGGTAAGTGTGAAAGAACGATTTCGCGATGAAACTTCGAGGACCGGCTTAATTACGCCATCCCTTGGGGGACGTCCTACGGCGTACGATCTTAATCCACTTCGTCGAGACACGCCGCGATTACTTCGTCTCGAGAAATTGTCAAACGATCGATAAACGAGCCGTGCTTTCTTTCTCCATATCTTTCTTTCATTTTATTATTATTATTACTAATGACGACGAATTACAGTAACTTCCATTGATTCTCAAATTTCTTTTTCGTTATTTTTATCGTATTTTCCAATGGAAAATTTCGATTTCTAAATGTGAGACAATACGATTGGATTTAAAAGACAGAAAGCCTTCTATCTAATTACACAAATTTTTCTATCTAATTCGCGGAAGTATAGGATTCTTGTTCGTTTGTTCAACGTCTGTTCGTTTCCATTTGGTAGATTGTTTTGCGATACCAACAAAACCGAATCGTCTCGGCACAATCAAGCAGGGATATACGGTACTCGTGATCGATTATCGAAGTCCGCTAAGTACCTAGTCCTTTTCTTGCCGTGTCCCCTCAAAAGCCCTTGGCTCGTCGAAATTGCCTTCCCTTGGCGCTTTGCTTCCTCCTCCCATGTAAATATTACCCCGTGAGCCAGCAGAAGAGGAGAATAAATACCCCGTAGCGGCGCCAATTCGAAAATTGCTTATAAAAATAATTCCGTCTCCTTGCAGAAACGATGAAATTCTGTTTATTTTAAACGATGCGACGATGGTTTAGTGAACTAGAAACACTTAAAAAGTAACAGTACTACAATTACCAAAATAAAATTATGCTTCTGTGTATATTTCCATGTTTCTGTGCGTTTTACGTCACTAAGATGCGACCGACCGAATTTTTATTCATTTAACGATAAGACGATAATTTAACTCTAAAATTATTCTCACTTAACACGTCTTAATTCTCTTCGTTTTCGTTAAGTTTTCGTTTAATCGTGCACAATTCTTCAAAACTCTATCTCGTCAATGCCGGTCTTATTACATTTTTAAAGATCTGATATACACAACACACATTTTTGCCACGTGCAACCAAAGCTCTACGCAATACCGAGCATATCAAACCTCCACGCGAATAAGCATTCGTTCACACGCAAATATTTTAAATCATTCTCACCTCAAATAAATATTTGAAACAATTAACTAACCACGAAACCCGTGCAATTCCTCAAATGCATCGCGTTAACGATCGATCTGGTCGCGTTAACATCGCTGGAAATTTTTCACCCCTCGAGGAATGCGTCGTTGGCGAGTTCTTGATTAAACGGTGACAAACTATTCGAAGTAGCGCGCGACCGGGTCAAGTGTTAAAAAAGTTAAGTTAAGCCGCGAGACCGTCGCGTCGACTGGATTGTTTTGCAGTTCGCCTAACTATTTAAAGCATCCGAAGGCCGCAAGGCTTCTCTTCTCTACTCGCCTCGCCTCCATCCCGTCGTCCGCTCTCCGCAGACAAGTAGCCCTCTCCCTCTCTCTCTTTCTCTCTCTCCCTCTGTACGCGTCCGCGGTGAATTTCGATAGAGCACCGATTGTTTCCCACTTGATTATCCGGAAAACCACAGTGCGGCGCGGTCCGATTCTCCGCCGGCTTAACCATAACTCGCTGCACCGCGGCCAACTATTCGCATATTGGTTAATTTAACGTGTTGCTCCAACCATCTCCCTGCTTTGCGATTTATTATTTAGTCGAAGGCGTGGCCTCGTGTACAGATTGATTAACGAGTTCCTCAGATGTTTCATCTAAAACGATTGTTAATCGCAAGATTAGTCGATTGAATCGTTATGAAATGTTTGACAGATTGCCATAAATCTTATCGCCTACGAAACGTTAAACATTTATAGTTCTTCCGTGATAAAAAGGAAATCAGTTCTGTTCTGATATCTGGTTAACAGACTTCGGTTTGTAATAGATCACGTTATATATTTATAATTGTATAATTTATCTGTAAGCGTGGATGGCGAAGAAAACGAATTAATTGGTCGAAGGGCTGCTTCTAAAAACTAGCGATTTATGTCTGACTTTGAATTCTCGTCAAGTATCGTGTTTAGGAATTGTTTTGCTTTGTAAAAGAGTTGGAGTAAATTGTCATTTAATTGTACGGATTTAGTAATAAATAAATTGAATAAGAGTCAACGTTCTAAGCTGGTTCTAAGTTAAAAGGTAAACTGCTACCTCGAAAACAATCGTGGAGAAAAAGAAGTCCTTTAGCGAAGTGAAAATGTTCGCTGTGAAAGGAAGCGAAAGGTCGCAAAAGGATCTTTCTCGGTTTCTAGTGCTAGGAAGTAACGATGAAACAAGCCACGTGTCGCCATCAAGACTGGGAAGCCGAGTAAATTGTGTCATCCGGCGGCGTTGTTTCTAACCGGTGGTCACGCGAATTAGAAACTCCGGAAATCTGTAAATGACTGTAATTGCTTTCCCGCTGGAAATCAGGAACATCTAATTTTACTAATTTTCCAATAATCAACCATTCGCCATCCTCTCTATCTTTCACCTTCCATTCAATTTTTACTCGTATAACTTTCCTTTTCCTTTCCTCGTTTTCCTTCCAATGGAATCACAGTTACACCATTATTCGAATACGTGTTGATATACAATAAGTATAAAATTAAAGTAACGAGAATGACTGGAATGTATATCGAATAGAAAAGATAAATAGCAACGATGTATCCGATTCAACGATTTTAAACTAAACGAACCGAAATTGGTCGGACAGGAAGGAAAGAGGATTGAAAAAATACGCGAGGCGTGCGCGGCATTCGAAAACGGGTGAAAATCCCGCAACGCGTTGCCCAGGTCGCGTTGAATCCGTTAATCTAAAAATTACGGTTAGAATTAAGTGGTTAACGCGTGATTACCCTGGAGCGCTCGCTTCACGCGTTAAACGGATCATGACCGCGTCCGGGGTTCAATCGAAATTTTCATGCACGATTGAGCCTGAGCGCGACGACAGATTGTCCTACCTGTCGCCGTTTAAACGGGCTTCCTCCACGTGACCAGATATCGTTCGATTACAGAATCAAAGGCCGAAGGCGTAAAATAGTGTGTAAATAACAAGGGTGGAAAAGACTGCTCATAAACAAGTGTTGGCACGAAGCTAAGATAATCATAAAGAGAGCAGAAGTTTGAAATTTATCAACAAACACATCTGAATTTAAATTCATCATTAATGACAGTTTCCTTGACCACGATGGAATCAGGTTCCAAGCATTGGTGAGCCAAACTGAAAGCAGAAAAGGGTTAGAGTGTCGAAACGGGAGACCGGATCAGCCTCAAATAGAGAAAGAGGACGTTAGTCGACGATAAAGTAAGAAGCAAGAGAGGTGGTCGTACGTTCTCTCGCGAAAATGTCACAAAGCGTGCCAATTACATTGGCACCCGAAATGGTCCCCACGGTGCGTACGACTGTCTGTTCGTGACTTCGAACAACCTCGACGTTTTGTAGGAACGCCTTTAACGAGTTTCGTTTCCTACGTTTCAGTGGAACTGGTGTCGCGTTCGATGTTGGCAATAACGCTGTCGAGAAACGTTACTTTCACCTTCCTTGACTAAAAGAATCCTAGTTGCCGAGATTTTGTGCGTGTAAGAATTTCTTCGATATTTTAGATTCTTTCGGCGAGTTGATCGATAATCGTACATTTGTTCGGGTAATATTTTATTTTGTGTTTTGCTACCGTTGTATGGTAATCGATTTCTAGTTGCAATTTATCGATTATGAGTGAAAATTATCGTCTTCTCGTGACTCGCGTAACTAAATCACTGTCCCAATTAGACTCGGTCCGACTAGCGAGTCACGGAAAACTATGATTAATAACCTCGTCGATATTCGCTCGACACAATACCGACGGCAGCCAAACTGTGGCATCCTCCTGGACGTTAATTGACCGGTCAATAATTGTGTTTGCCCTAAATGATATTAAGGCACACGGAATTTGATATGCCGCTTTATGATAGACATAAAATGAACCATTTCGCGGCTGGATAACGGTGTTGCTCATGATCGCAGGAACGTGTATGCAAATTCGTTGGTGAATCAGCCCGGTATTCCCGTTGGTCGTTGACGAAATTAAGGAAAAATTCAATTGTCGCGACCCTCGCGTTGCCCTCGAAATTCTCGTTATCCTTCTCGAGTTTCTCGTTCGTTCTTCGCCTTTCCCCTTTCGTCCTTTGACGAAAAATCCTCCTCGTTGCCCTCGACATCCAAGGCGTTTCACTTCTACGCGTAACCGTGAAACTTTATCACAACTATCCTGTATGTGTCTCAGCCAGGCCCCAAGGTTTCGTCGTCAAGGACCCACACCCTTATTTCGTAGTTGCGGCGAAATTTCGTTACGATCTTCTATCCCGTGGCCGTTTCAACTCGGTTAAAGGAAGAAACAGGCCTTAAGGAAAGTCATAACGTCGCGTAGCCGGGAGATCGACCGGGGCAAGAGAGAAATAGAAAATTAGAACGTAAGAGTGGAGATGGAATTTATTAGAACCGTCAAAGCGTACGAAAGATTAAAGTTTGGTCGACTTGGTCTTCTTTTACGTTTCTCGATTCAGCTACGCGTAGGCGCTGATAATTGTTCCCTCCTCTCTTGCTCCTCGCTTTTTATCGGCGGTTTCTTTCGGTGTCTCGCTGTTATCCTCTGACAAGAACTCGCGATGTACTTTTGAGGTAACCTGCAGAAAGTCTCGCAGCGGAAATAATGGCTGTTGACAGAAAATTATAGTTTACGATCCGGCCAGAGTATCCCCGGTGCAGAGGTAATAAGGGGAATTGCCGTTGAAAGGGGGGAAAAAACCAGAGAGTTTCGGTTGTTCCGTTAATTTCACAACATGTTTAGCTGCAGGTGGCGCGAATTAATTTGAAATCAACGATTCCGCGTCTCGCATAGTCTTCCCTTTAATTCATACGAATCTTAGATTCTGCGCTATATTAATTATATAATTCTGTTAGCATTGTGCTGGACAACTATCGTGGCTATAAAATGTGTATTTACTACTACTATTCCTTAAAAATAGCTAAAAGAAAAATGAGGAATGCACAGTACAAAAATACAGGTTACTATAGCAGTCCGAGTTTGAAAGTAGTTTCTGCGAGATTATTAGCGAACATTTGAGGATAAAGTCAAGTTTTCCTAGCCTTCTATTAAAGGCAACAGGGTTGCAGTGCGCTGGCTCGGTTAGCAAATTCTAATTCCCAACGATAAATTAGCGATGCCAAACATGGCGATATTAAACCGATTGAATATTGATACGCGATCGTGATTTTGAAGCAAAACACCGTGCCGACGATATCGTGACTATTATTAGTATACGAGAGACACGACCGTTTCAATAGATTCAAATATTTAGCCAAAATCCTTCGATTTCGATGCGAACGAACATTTGCTGCTAATCATGATATCCAGGAACAAGCTGGCTCACCGGAAATGTTGTAAAACGATATTGTACTGTTTGTTTTCCATCCATATTCACGAATGGATTGTGAAACAAAATGTTGATTTTCTCCTTCGTCGAATCGAAGATTTACATATTTATGGAAATTCATATTTGTATAAATGCAAGTAAAAGAATAACATCCAGAGCGAGATTTGTTTCGTCTACTAAATACTATAACTTATTAACGTATTTTACCTAAAAATCAGCAGTCTATTTATGATGTTCGATAAATATCAGTTGTGTTGACGGTACCAACAAGCTCTCGACGATATTCCATTGAAATAAGAAGCTTCGCTTACTTGAAATATTTATTTTATGAATATATCTCTATTTATTAATGTAATATTTTCGAAGAAACGTAAAATAATTCCACGTAATCCAACGTTCGATGAAGCGTCCCGAAGCAAAATTGCGGAACCATCGGATGGCGTTTCGATGCTGAGGATCAGATAAAACGGCGGACAGCCGGTCTCGGCTACCAATTTGCAATATTTTCGTGTTAGTCCTGCGACAGGCTGAGATATCCGGGAAGCCTGGTTTTTGCGTTACGATGTAGATGATGTGGCTGTTGCCGCAATGGAGATAAGAGATAGGAGGTGACGAGTAAAAAGGAGCAATGAAAGTAAAAAAGGAACGGATAAAAAAAAGGAAGGAGAAACCGACGAGAATAGACAGGGATAAGGGGACGAGAACGAGGAAAAAGTGGGGAAGAGAAGGGCAAACAGAAGAAGAGGAGTGTGTTTTGACAGGGGACAGGATTATCGACGTCCCGTCAGGGGATAGACTTCCACCTTGCTGCCTCTTTTACTTTCTTTTTCTTTCTCCTCGTCATCTTTCCCTCCATTGAAATTTTTCATCCTTTCTCGCTTTTTCTCCTTCGCTTGCCATTGATACGCTTGTCACCGATTCCGCGACACAACCGAGCGGAAGACTCAATGAGCGGAATCTGATAACTGCTGGAAAACTTCGATTCGAATACGCGACACTCGCGAGAACGTCTCCGTCTCCACCTGCTATAACCGAGTGAATCGACGAACCGTTTGGATCTGTTATAGCATTTCACGGAACGTTTCTGGCTGCGTCGCGTTTCTACTCCCACGAGTAAATTGTGATTTCTATAGATAACCGGTTGCGAACCGACAGGGACCCATGTCCGACTCGAAATGAAACGTCAAAGCGTGATTTGCGGCAACTACCAGGGTTCACTGAGCGGCTACGCAACCCATGAGTTTGTCGTCCAGTTAATCCGACTCGCAGTTTGGAAACCAGCCGCGAAGGTATGTTGCAACGCAGTTCGTTGTTCTACGCGGTGAACTGCGGAAAGCCGCAATTAACCGTGCTCATTGTCTTCATTAATTTCCATGACCATTGCTTTGGATACTTGCGATATTGTTCGCACACGTCTGAAATGAAAGGTGAAACAGAGAGATGCAAACATCGCGTACGTTCTACAAGGAAGGATCTGCGTTAAAGCAAAGAAATGGTTTCAGCGGATCATCGGCAGTGGAAAAATCCGTCCTCACGTCCGGATGCTCGACTGATGCGCATTTACTGTAAATCCATTCTCGTGAGCGGCAGCTGAGCCAACCGATAACGTTGAAATTGCGAAATAATATTTTAACGGAATCACGTCTGGCCGGACGTAAATTTGCAGACTTTAATTAAAAGTTTCAGCGAAAAGCGTAGGGATGGGAATCGAGTATATACATGCATTGTGAACGGTAAATAATGAAGTGCGCGTTTACGCGAGCAAAACATTTCAAAGTACGTCGGCCGACTAACGTTGTGGTATGCCGTTGAATAACGTCGAACATGTCCTGCGCACGCTTTTCTATAAAAATTAATCCAAAGAATACCACGCCGCGCGTAACCTTTGAACTGTAACTCGTTTTTCTTCAATTATCGCGGAAATGAATAATGGTCGTTCTCTTAATTTCCTTTCCAAACTCCTATATGAAACGAAATAATAATTTTACACAGATATAGTTATGATATTCAGAATCGAAAATAATTCTCACTTTATATATACAGGGCATTAAATTAATAATTTATTTCCAACAACGTAACACAGCGTGTCGAAGTGGTACGACATTTTTTCTCCGCGGGTATATTTTAATATTACGCATTAATCTACAGCGGCACTTCCGATGGTCTTTCAGCGTCGACGCTGATAAGGATACCAGTAACGAGAAAGATACTCCCCGATGATAAATTTCCCGAGTATGCTTAAAGAGGTATCCATCCATAGATTATACGAGGACGGTAAGACCGGGGGTATTAGCGGAACCTTATTAGCGGCTTAGCCAAGTTACGTGGGGGTAAACTAAATTCTCCCGTCTTCCGGCTTTCTTGCCCGTCGCAGGTGATTCCCTCATAACCGATACGCGACGGAGATGCTTTTTCACGGAAATATTTTCACCCGAGCCCATCTTGATATTATGAAAAACGGATTATCCCGTTCCATTAGACGGTAACGTCGTTTGCCACGTCGCGACTGCTATTTTAACCCTTCTCGTCTGCTCATCAATCCTTCGTGACAACCGCACAATCGTATCGTAAATTTTCAGTTATCGCCAGGATGATAAATTATTTTTTCGCCGAAGAATTCCAAGTTCGAGGTGGAACAAGTTCGCGAAAGTAATTAAAATATGCTTAGGGTATAATCTGTTTAATTAGATCGGTTGTAAATCAAAGATTAAACGTGTTGTAGGGAAGTTTAGGAAGGGTTAATGAGGATCTTATTAGTTACCAGAAGCTTGAACACAGTGTTCTTGTATCTTTATCTCCGATCTTTGTCTAAATGGATTTCAATATCAAGTTGCAGTTTATTTAAAGAAAGAAATAAGAAAATGTGCTTTTCAATGTTTATCCAAACACGTTGTTTTCATCCTACGATCTTCGATCAATCATCGTTGAAAGCACCGTAGGAACATCTTCCGATGCTTAATGTAGCGTGACAGGAGGACTGCTCGCTAAACGCTCGAAACAACGTTGCGACGCGTGTAAAAAACGAGCTTCAAGCCTCGTATATCTGCGGTCACGAAAAAACTTTCTGCACGCGTGCTCCATCGCAGCGATCTCGCGCGTTCTTAGTGCGTAACCCGCTCGGATACTTTTCCTCTACGCGTGATTTACGCATTTCCGTCAGTGGCGCCGTAGTTCGAGACAACTCGATTAAAGTTATGCTTGCTGCGGCTTAGGGAGGATAAGACGGAGTAGGAAACAAAGAGAGAGAGAGAGAGAGAGCGAGAAAAGGGGAGAAAGCCTTCGTAACTTTTGGACGCGTCCCTGCACATTGCTAAGTGTAATATATAATGGATTTTTGGCCGGAAATGGCGAGGTGTCCATAGATCATGAACCCTACTTCCGTCGCACCTAAACCCTACCAGAGGCCCTGCGGTCTGATTTATTTTCCCGGTGGCGCAACGTCGTCCCTCTGCAGGTCCATTATCTTCGCGCTAGTTTCCTCGATTTGTTGCTCCTTGAATTTCCATTTCGCTACACCAGAGGAATAAGTCGCGTTACCGCGAACCTTGGCAAATTTCTGACTGCTACGGAGAACAATGGAACCAGCAACGAGGAAGATGTTGAGTCGTCAACAAGCAGATCTTATTTCAACGTGATAGTGGCGACTTGCTTCTTTGTTCTTTCACGGAGAGTACAATTCGATTGAATCGTTTTATTCGTCGTTATTATTTTATTATATTTGCCTTTATTTCAATCGACCGTTCAAGCTCCTGCTCCAAATAATTCTGAACATAATGAGAAGCATAAATTCCAATGTAATTCGAACTGTAGAATATAGATTTCAACGATGTACACTCGTGGAGAAATTGGGACATCGCGGCTATGAGACTTGGTCACGCGATTCTATCGCCATAAAGTATCCCAACACGGTACGTTTATTCAAATTTTACGAACCAGATCGATACACTGGTTCCTTATCGTGAGATTTCCTTTTTCGGTGGCGAGTACTTATTACGTGTTACGTCAATGTCTTCGAAGTATTTATCGCTTCAAGCGAAGCGTTCCAGGTCGAGTGGCATTAAACTATGTATTAAACGACGTGTCGAGCGAAATCAGCTCTTTTTTATGCCGACGGAAATCGAGAATTGGATCAAAAAAAAAAAAAAAAAAAAAAGGCTGAAATAAGGCTGGACGTTAGTACGGTAATTAGACGTTAATATCGACTGTTCTTTCAACGAGACCGGTTGCTTCAAGAATAAGTAAGAAGGGAAACTCAACTTGACGATGATACTCTTGGCAAATGTAGGTACGTGGTGCTCCATGTGATCTCCATACGAACGCCATCGGCGAACGTATCGCAATTTGTATGTTAATGTGCCCCCGTTTTGATAAAGTTCTACGCGGCTGGCAAAAGGAGATCATGAGATTCATATATGGAAAAGAATTAACTTCATAATGAGTACATAAGTTTATGTATGGTTGGAGTCGTGGAAAGCATAAATTTTAAGCGAGAAAGTTAACTAGATGAAGGTAAAAATTCCTACAAATATTTCGACGCTGAATTATAATCCGATATATATTCCATAATTTACTCGATGACTAAATCAAACGAAGATTAAACTAAATAAATATGGCACTTAGTACATTCTGTGGAAACCACGATCCTCTTGTTGGTTATCTGCCTAAACGTTCCACGAGTCATCCAGAGAAAAAAATGGAGAATTGTACAACTGAAAAATGACTGGATCCTTAACAGACGAAACGCCTTTACAGCTGATGTTTCTGCCGAATGGTATTCGCCAATACTGGGCGCGAGTTCTGAAGAAAAGTAAGAGCCACCGCGGAAAATAATAAGTCGTTGCCGCCCGAAGGCTGAGAACAATGTGGAGGGACGACAGGCAAAGGAGGAAACGATTTAGATGCAGCACGACGAAAGACTCGTCTGGGGACCGGCGGGCTTGAAAACGCTGGCTGAAGACAGCACCGAGCAAAAGAACGTCACCCGGGACCTCTAACGACTCTCGTTTACAAGCTGTGATTTCTGATTATACTTCGCCGCCCCACTCGGTCCATCCTTTTTACGACTTTCTTTCCATCCTATCCCGGGGGAGACAATCAATATAGGAAACTGGGTCGACTTTCGATGAGTTCCGATATCGTCCGACGATGTGCACACCGTAATAGCACTTAATCTTTCAAGATCTCCACGTAAAATTTCGATCTTCTCAAATTGAACGATTAATTTTTCATTAATTGAAATAGCTTAATGCTTACTTAAGACTAATACAACATCATGTCTTAATAAATAAGTATAACTTTCAAAGAATAGAAGTTTTCACGAAGATAAGTGAAAATTGCAAAATTCAGTGCTTTACATTCTTAAAACAAATTTGAAATTAATAAAATGACAACTTAAACCCTCGCTAATCCCGCCTATATTACGTATATTATATTCTATTTTAAAGAGAATCCCTGACATGGAAATCAAACAGTGACTGACTTCACTTAGGTCGATTTTCAGCGATTGATACGTCAAAAGTAACGTTCTCTTCTTAATAATACTGCAGCAGGTTATCGATGCAGCAACTGCACAATGTCTACGATGTCTGTTAATGCAATTGCACTCGGCGTGCCAGCAGTTCAGCTACGTTTTACCAGTAGAGAAAGTTACAATCCCTCGACCACGTAGCGGTGGTTTGGGTTCGCGCGCCATATGCTTCGCGGCTGCGATATCGACATTCCCCGCCAGACAAACGATCGCGTACACGGTCGCGGGACGACGATTACGTAGCAAAAGGGTTGGAATGGGTGCAGGAAAAAGAACGAAACAGGATTTCCGTGCTAGTCCACGAATCTCAGCGAACTTCGAACGACGCATTAAATATTCGTCGCTTTAATCTTTTCTCGGAAGGTAGAGCGGCCGCTTCAATAAAGCGGAGAATCCTCGATCTATGATTGCGATTTTATACAGCAAATAGAGAGGCAGTGCCCTCGAAAACTGATTGCTCAGCGATAATGAAATATCGAGTCGCGCGGTCTCGATCGATCGTCCAACGTTTCATCCATCTTTCCTGCTCGGTTACACGGCCGTGTCTAATTTAAATGCTCCGCGCTTCCGGCCGGTTGGCGTCCACCCGAATCCAGACAGGTTATTTCACCGGCAATAAAAAGACAATACGCCTGCGGCACATTCGATCGGCCCCGTTCGACAATTATTATTAGAGAAGGAACACAGTGTAGTTAGCCGGAACGAGAAGAAGATAAATAGGGGTTGAAGACAGAAGAAACAGACCTGCATAGATTACACACGTGCAGCTCGTTAATTATAGCCATGCAGGAGACTCGATAACGTTTCGAATTTGGCAAGCGATTTTCACGAGGATGCGTAACGGAACAAATGTCGTATGTAAAAATGACACGACGGAGAGAGGGGATGGTTGGAGGATTGAAAGAAGGACGGAAAGGCGAGGATGAAACGGAAACTGCCGGAGAAATATGGTGGGTGGGGGCCTCGACAGAGGGTTAAGAGAAATGCGTCGTTACGCAAGGAGGGTTAGGCTGTCTCCGCGCCATAGTAGAACGGTGTAATGTGACGTAGCAGTGTGAAATCCGAGTAGAAATTCCGGCGAGCAAGCGAGCGAGCAAGCGATGGAATCACGCAAAACTCATCCCGGCTTGAGTGCAAATCGAGCACAGAGAAAGAGCTAGAAATTGGGGGTGGAGAAGAGAGAGCAAGTAATCCAGCTCGCAGCAGGAGACAGAACACAGCGAGGGTGTCGCTATTTTTCATTAACCGCCTGATAGAGCAAGGGGGTCTTCTTTGTCTTCCCCCTCCCTTTCTCTCTTTCTCTTTCTCGATGTTTTATTTCATCCAGTACTTTTTCTCTTTTTCCTTCGTTTCCTCTTCGTTTCCTTTCCCTAACTGGTCCTTACCCTCTCTCTCTCTCTCTCTCTTTCTCTCGTTCGTCCTATCTTCGTTCCTCCAACAGATTTTCCCTTCACTTTCTTTCGAACCCTCTGTTTCTCTTTTTCACCAGCTCCACCCACAGTTCTTACACTTCTTTCCCCGCCCAAAACCACCACCCCTGTGACAACGAAGCGGACCCTTTGTCACCCAGTCCCGGGGCAGTCCTTTTTTTGCTATTTTATTCAACTTTCTCACAAGAGGGGCGAATCCTTTTATTACCTGAGCGCGCGACTCCAGTGTTTAGCGGACAATAAGCCGATGAAAGCTACGTTTGAGCCTAGGGGATCCTTTTAAAAGTCCTTTTTCACCAATCTCTCTCGCTCCCTCTTTCTTCAACCCTCTGACCTTCCTCTCGATATTTTTCTTCCTTTCTCCTTCTTTCACTTTGCGTTTCACTTCCTACCTTATTTTCTTCGTTCGTTCCTTCTCCTTTCTTCCACCAAGGATATTCGTCCTTAACTCACCCTTCACGGAAATTTCACGCCACCTTCTTTCCTCTCTTTTCTTTTCATTATCCGCTTTACGTCTTTCTGCCGTGTTGCCTGACTTGGAATTCCTTCTAGTTCGAAACGTACTCCATGAACTCTAGAATACTCGAGAGGGAGATCCCTTGCCTTCTTTCAGCGGCGACTTCGGCAACGACAAAAGCGATCTTACGCCCCGCCAGCGGAAAGCAATTCGCGGAAAGGCTGAGAATTCATCTTTGATTCTCGCGAGCTGCGTACACCATGGATAATACGTCCGCTTGTTTCAACGACCGTTTATGGGAAAAGAAGCTCTTGCCCGTGGTGAAGTGTCTCTTTACGTTTAACGAGAAACCTATGTATTGGCACGTTAATACGATTATCGTATATTTCCTTTCTTATAATTTACTCCCACTTCTTATCAGAATTATTAATAAGTTTCGATGAAAAGATAATTAGGGAGCATTCTGATAATGGGCTCATAGCTCTATTGGTAAATGTGTAGACGTCGAATGCACTTTCTAGTTATATGGTTGAAATATACAAGCTTTATTTATTTTTTAAAAAGGACAAAATTCTCAAGCACCAGTTGTCAAAGACCAGCCATTATACAGCAATCTAGTGCAGTTAATATTTAAAAAACTAGACCTTCCGACACAGTATACCAGTTTCCCCATTTTGTCTTTTCCCACAGAGTTCTCCAATTTTATATATTTAAACTTATATTCACTATCGCGCGTGACTAACGACAAGGAGGTATATTGTCAGCCTAAACCGACGTGTTAAGTTCAGAAAAGACATATTTTCGAACGCAATCCCTAGTCATAAAGGAGACGCATCCTCCGCTCCGGAGATACGTTCAATCGGCTCGGAATTCCTCCGTGCCACGAGATTACGTCAGCTGATTTATGGAAGAAGATTACCGAACTTTCCTCTAGGACTAGGAAGATAGCGGAAGTAGAAACACGCCAGACGAAGTGCAGACTGTACTACCAGGAGGTGACTCGTTGGGATATAAATAATAATTGCATGATACGCTTGCGACGACAGACGAGAGGTAAGCCATGTCGCAGTTCTTAATAAGAACGCTGTCACGGTTACGCTCGTAAAGCAAAGGGCTGGCAGGAATATCTAAAACGATGAAGATTCTTCCAGGCAACGGAGCCTTGGGGATCGTCGCCGCTCCTAGCGACCGTGCAGGGATTTTCTTGAGGGGAAACGGCTCTTCGTTACGAGAACAGCACCGAGAAGACAGCGATTCCTCGACGAATGGAATTTTGATGGCAGTAAAAGAGCAATTGGTTCGTTTGCGACGATCGTTAACGAATCGTTGTGACTTTGTAATGAAGAAATTGCTGGATTATTTACAGAATGTTTTTTATGAGAGGAGGACGCGAATAATGCTTGGCGAAGTAACGAAGCTGGGGTAAATTAAAACTTGAATCGATTAACCTCTCCAGGGACCTCGTAAAGACCAGAGGAAGATAATTATTTCCTATTTTTCTGAGAAAAATAATTGCCTTTCCCTGGCCTGAATAATATTAGACGTTACGGTTAAACATTTGTGAGAGGGTTTCATATACTGTAACGTTCATTATACCTTTGATAATTATGCTTGAATTAAAGAAAAACTGTTTCACACAAGCTGTCTTATGAAAAATTTCCTACGTCAGAAGGAACAGATTAATTTTCTCCTGTACGATTAAAAGCGAATAATGAAAGAAAGCTTGAAAAACAATTCAACGACCGCGAATAGTACTATCGGTATTCCGGTGGAAATATTCGAGCCACGAAAGCTACTTACTCGATAACGACTTTCTCGCGATAACATTGTGATCGTTGTTAAAGCAACATTCGGATGAAACCAGCTAAACGCTTTAAGTCTACACTCTTGTTCGCATAAGAAGCGAACTTTCGGCGACCAGAAGATTGCCGGTGGTTGCGCGAACACCAACGGGGTGGAAAGCCGAGGACAAGGGCAGAGGATGGGGTAGATAAATGAAGGCAGAGAGACTTAATGAGAGCCGCGGGCGCATTCATATTTATGTGAACCAACCGACGTACCTACCCAACCTAGCTCTCTAGTACTGAATCAGACTCATACCAACTCGGCTCGTTCCTCCGGCCACCGTTGCCCACCTTCTCGCTACGGCCGCCCAGAAACCAACCCTATTTGTTTTTATAATTCTATTTGAATAATTGCCAGCCGCTGCTACCACTCCTACACCTATGCCCCACGTGCTGCTTCCTCTTTCTCCCTTTCTTCATCGATGTTGTCTGATTGTCGAAAGAAAGGTAAAAGGGAGCAATTGAAACATCACTTAGCCATTTCGTGTATTTATTGAAACGAAAGATGACAAAAGTCATAGGAGAAGAGAACGACAGGTTGTAATTTTACTTCGTTGTTTAATGGGAGAATTTTTATATGATATAATTGAAAATAAAAATAATTTAAACGATATTCTAATATCTCTGTATTTATTGCAATATTATGACGAGCAACAAAGATAGAATTTCAACGATAATTTTAAAGTAGAAGTAAAGCTGAAAATAAAGAAATAAAAATATGGTGAATAATATCGGGTCGTAATTAGCATGTTGTACTTGATTTGTAAATGAAATTTATGGTAAAAAGGGCTGAGCTTTGATGAAAACTGCTGTTGGTTCAGGTTAGGAAAGGTTCCAAAGTTTTTAAGGTAGTCGACGTAGGATTACGAATGAGTTAAGCTCTTGATCGTTTGACTTAGCCGTGCGCAAACAACGCTTTTCTATTCTTCGCGAGAAAGATTTTTCCACCACTACGGTTTTCTCGACGAGCCGATCCTTGTACCTACCTATTCCACGATGCCTTCTCCGTCTTTCTATTCCCAGTGCGAACATATAAAAAGAGAAGAGAGGAAGAAAGGGGAAGGAAGAAACTCGAGGAAGAATCGGAGAGCAAGATAACGGCGGAAGCCTCGACGAAAGGAGAATCCTTGTAAAGAAACCAAACGTAAAGGTCGTACGTGCGTCGAGCTTCAAACAGCCGGCCGGAAATTGCATCGGTCGTCTGAGACAACGGTAGACAATTTTTGCGCGCATTGATCGAGATAGAGAATTCGATCGGAAATTCGAGATCCAGAAAACGCACGATTACGAAAGATTGATTCGTACGTGTCGCGTTTATAGAACTGTGCGTTTCTGATACCGTGTGAAGGAATCGAAGAAACCGCAATTTACTCGCTTCTACCAGCTTCAAAGTAGTATAGAAAGAATGTAGATTCACCATACAGTGTGTACATAAAGTATTGACACACCATTCTGTTTACCATTGAATATTCTTATCTGGATACAAAATATTTAATTGCTATAAGAATGAAACGAGGTAATTTCTATAGTTTCGTTTTAGACACTTTCCTCTTACTTGAAAAAGTCTCTCTATAGCAAAGAAAATTGTAAGTAATGTACGTATTTTTAATAATATTTTATTATCGTATTAGATCGTTTCCCATATGGCATCGATATCAATCTTTCGTTATCCCTGATATACCAGGTGCGTTTAATTTCGTGCAAGGCTTAACGGAACACTTCAGCGCGGTAATAGCCGATTGTCGTTCGTTGTGGATTACCTTACTGAATACTTTCAAGCAGGAATGTTGCCCATGGCGGTTAGCGTTCGATAAATTCCGTTCTCTGGTCACTATCGTGACCAAGGTGGCTGCGTTCCTCCTCGAGGATAATTTAGATTCCTGCAGTGTGATTTACTGGCTTTTTACCAAGCTCTAGTCAACCAGCTTACCCTTCCCGACAGAACACTGGCGTTCGCTCAACGAAATTCCATTGGTCTTTATTATTGCCTCAAAATTTCTTGGTCAACTCCGAACGCTCGATCTCTGCGTCTGAGCCATTCCAAACCATACTACTGCGGCGCGCACGCGATACAATTACACGAGCTGCCTGTCTGCTTCTGTTCTTTCTGTTTCTCCGATTTACTTTTCCTAATTCTTGTTTCTACACACACGGTCCCATGAAAGTATCCGAACACTTGTAGCCATCTTTTACGAACATATCACGCGTATAGTACGAAACATTTTGCAATAACACCAGCATTATGAGACGAATTATTAAGGTTATATTAGTAAAGTTTGAAGTAAATATGGAGATTATTCATATAGGAATTACGAGATATTCAGTACAAATATATATTTCTCAAAGATCACAGAAGTATCTAGACATTCAATTATCCATTAAATTAATAAGTTTTGATATTCAGTGGGACCATTTAGTGTTCTATTTAAAGATTCTATTTCAATTATACAGTTTCAATCGTTTTCATGCCACAAGACACAAACGGTGACAGTAATTAGTGAGTTCGAGAAGCGAGAATGTAGCGTGATAAATACTTGAAGGTTAGTCGACGACAGGTAACACTAAAATTCAGCCGATCACATGGATGGGAACAGCACCCCACCAATTTTCACTGCAACCGCGTCTACCAATGAGAAACGTACGGAACACCAAGGAAAGGGGACTTCGTAGCTAGGAAACTCTTGGTGGAAGGGTAAAATAATTGTCGGTGCGCGTGACTCCCATGCCAAACATCCCTTACACTCGAAGCCGACTAGGCAGCAGCCTTGGAACCACCGCAATGCACCCATAAAGTTAATACTGCCGTTTGCTGACTCTCGCCTATATCTGCCTCCTCTCTTTCTCCACCTCTGCCTTTCTCTGACCTTTAAGCCATGTTCTCGACTTACGTGTGGCTCGATACTATAACGTATATCCACGCCCTCGAGGTCTACGCTGTACTGCAACCTGGCTGTCCCGAGGTATCTCCGACTTTTATACCCCGAAGCTATCGCAGAAGGGAATATTCTTGCATCGAGTTTACCTTTTGTGCCGCGCGTTATGAACACTAGGATTCTTCGCTGGTAGATGCTTCTGGATTTAAAAACTTAAAATCAAGCTCTACCATTATTTATATGTGATAGTTGAAAATAAATATATGTATATAGTGGCACTCCTAGAAATATATTATATAAGTTATATAAAAATTTTGTATGATACATAACCATGATCCCGATGAGTTTAGTAGAAATCCGAAAATTTGGCTAAAGAACCTTGAACGTAAATTAAGCGAAAGTTGTATTCTTAAAATTTTCGACGACTTTTGTCACAGTGATAAACAATTTTATCTCTTGCACGTCTATAGATAAGACAGAAAACTCGTAATGTGAGAGGATCGTTAGCATCAGTTACTCTGATTCTTTCTTTATTTCGGTAATTTTTTCTTTCTCCGCGCTTTCTTCTTGTATTTCACGTAGCCGAGAGAGCCCTTGACTTATTTGCGAAGTTCGGGAGCCTGACAAATTTCTGGGGGGAACAAGAAAAATACGCATCGGTTCCAATGTCTGAACAAGGAACGGGCGGCGTCCGCGAAAACAGGGCTGTAATCTTCGCCGAGGGGAGAATTCCAGCGTGGAGGAAAAAAACTTTTGTACTTATGGTATTCGAGGGTAAAAGGGAAGCCTGTGTTTTCGCTGATCGTCGGCTAGATCGGTGGCGCGAGTTTCTCCGCTTTTATTTCGCCATATATTTCATCCGAACCCAGTCGTAATCGTTGGCGGTTAAGCGACAACTATCGCATTTTATTGCATCTTTTGCTACAGTATTTCACTAGAAATTGCGTGTAAACAAAATAAAGTAAAATCCTACCGGATATTAATTTCCCCTGTATTTTAAGACTCTTGCAATTGAACAGCGTAAAATCGTGAAACGAATCGTTCTATGTTAAATCGAACGATTTAAATTTACAAAGACACACGGTTAAAATAAAAAATTTTCTAATTTCGAGGAAGCCGATCGGATCGACGATTAATTTCAGCTGGCAGGAAACAGAGATTCCATGATGGAAATCCTCTGTTGGTGAAGCGGTGGAAGGTGTGCAGGTGCTGCAGTGGGCAGTAACATTCGACCGGTGGAAATCGGTCATCGGAGATTTATTACGAGAATCAGAATTTATTTTCGGAATCGGCTTACGGACACACATGTAAGAGCGTGCCGTAACAGTTCGTGCGCCGCTAGATTGGCAATATACGAAATGGATCTAGGAGAACGAACAGCGTGATTTTCAGGTCAAACGGGAGAAA
Source organism: Bombus bifarius (assembly GCF_011952205.1). NCBI lineage: Eukaryota > Metazoa > Arthropoda > Insecta > Hymenoptera > Apidae > Bombus > Bombus bifarius. Next base: position 311,097 of record NW_022884524.1, read on the forward strand.
AGTTAATTTTCCGCGGCTCTCTATAGCGTTGCATCATCGACCTGTCATGAAAACGGTACGGTGTCGCGGATCGAGAAATAAATGAGTTTTGAAATCGAGTGCTAATCGACCTACTGGTTACCAGGAGCGAGAGAAACGGGCGAGGGGAAGAAAGGGAGAAATATGTGAACAACGAGCGAAGGGGAAAAAGAGAGAAAGAGAGACTGGAAAAAAGAGATACGTGGGCTTGACGGTAACCCTGAAGACGAAGTTTCAATAAACTTCCGGGAGGTGAGACATTGGTGTCAATTTCACGGGGCAATCGCAGGTCACGAAGCAACTCAATAGAGGAAAAAGACGCCAATGACTCTGGTGCAAAGAACGCCAGATCGCTACAAAAAGCGACTGGTATTTGGAACGAAGAAATAAGGCGAGGCGAGAGGACGCCGAGGACGATAGAAATAAATAAAAAGAAAGGTCTAGCTCGGTCGTGTTTCACGTGTACCCAGGACGCTGGTAATAGGCCGAGTCAATCTTGCTTGAAAAAGGTTCAGCGAAGAAAATTGGGCGGAAACAGAGCCTCGATAGAGAAGAAAATAGGAATTATTTTCATTTTACTAAATACACGAAGTAGAGTTCAACTGAAACATTAGAATGGCTGAGAATATTAAAATTTCTCTTATAAGAAGTAAAATAGAAAGAACCTGACCTTAAAGAGGTGTGAAATATTTCACTAATTTGTAGTTACGGACGTCAATTCGATCTGATTAAATCTCGCTTCTCGGTTCATCAGCCTCTCAACTTTCCGGAAAGTTTTCGTCTAAGTATCCGCTTCGCAGCGGAGATCAGGCCAAGAGCAGGAGAGTTAGAATAACAGGGTGGTAGTTGCGGGCTCGAAGAGACTAAAGAGCTCTGGTCCGACCAGGAATGGCGGGTGTTCGAAACTTGTCTGTCCTGGATGCGGTTTTCCGTAAGTACACCGTGAGCTGGGCCATGAGCTGTGGAAGAAGGCTACCGTGGCAGGATCGAAGAAGGCAGGAGGGATGGGCATCGAAGGTAAGGTGGAGAAACGAGACTTAACTGCACGCGATAAACTGTAACTACCGCTTCGAAAACTGCTAGTCAACCTAGTAACTGTTACCACCTAATTATGGCCGAGGCTAATATCAGCTTCTCGTCGCTATTTCGCTGAGTTGTTGCGGCCTCCTCTTCCTTTCTGTGCGAGGTACCTATCTCTCGAAGAGGTCAAAGGACCTGATCGTTGCCCCAAACCTTCTACATTAACTAATGATCGGTTACGCGATATATTTACGTACTAAAAAAATGCTTGCCACTGATGGTTCTAGCACCACTCGACATTCGAAACGAATTTAATACGATCGTACAAACGAAACTGTCTTTCATTCGGTCTTAGCGAATCACGATTTCGACGGTTGCACCACCGTTAATTCCATTCTGCTCGTGGAGGGTTTTTATCGTTTGTAGGACACTCGATAAAAATACGAGCGTTGCCGCGTTGCAGCTCGCGCGCGTCGAACGACCCTGAATCCGCGATTACCATTCAAATTGCCGCAATTTTTCGTATCAGACTTAAAGCGCAGATGGTAGATTGTAGTTTCGTGCCAGCACGCGTTTTTCAACCGCAACCGGCATAATCGGCACGATCCTTTATCCCGAGCGACGTCAAACTCGCCGCTTTTATCGCGGTCGCGCCTCTCCACTCACGCGTTAACGTCCTCGCGTCGCTCTCGATACCGTTTCAAACTTCGAAACTTCGCGAAACTCGTTCACGAGCCGAACGGTTTACAACATTCGTTGCGTGGCATTCTGCGAGCGCCGTTCTTGCGCGTTATAAAAGGAAAGGGAAACGTTCACGTGCGACCGATTTAACATCGCCGCCACGGTTAAATTCCGTGAAATCCATGTAACGGGGTAACACGTACGAAACGAGGTTGTAAAACACTTCCTCGCGATAAGTCTCGTGATTTATCGATCGACGCGGTCAGCCACGAATCGCCTGCTTCGAAACGGCTTGACGAAACGCAGGCATTTTCTAGCTTTTCTGCCTGGCCAGAGAAAATTGAAAGCGAGGGGAAAGAATAACGAGAAAGGGATGGCTGGTGATCGTGGCATTACCACGACTTTATAGCATGCGAACAACTAGCAGATGCTCGGCTCAGAGACATTATCGGTTTTTTGGTGGTCGGGAGATTTTAGCTTTACTGCTCGTAAACACTGCAACGGAAAAAAAGTTATCGCGCGTTCGCGACTTTCGCGTTTCATCCTTCTTTTTCGGGCGACAATCTTGGCTCCAGCTCGCGTTTCACTATAAATTCGAGCAGACTGTCTCGTTGGAGTTTCAACTACTAACTGCGTGGTAAAAAGCGTGGCACACAGAGTCGCGGAATGAACGAAGCGATCGTTGCGAGTGGCTGGTAATAAGACGAATCGGTTTATTGCATTTGGACGCAATCACGCCGGGTGCCGGTGGCGTTTTGTGCGCGTCACAGCTGCGAAATAATTCATTTGCCAGTCGAAATTAAAAGACTGAATCGCGCTGTCGCCGCCGCTATCGGCCGTCGACAAACCGTCCGAACGAATCTGGAGTTGCAGGACGAACGTGGGCGCGCGGATTGCGTAATTAAGCCCAGGCCTGGTAATGACGTTTAATCGAGTAAATGCGTACCGTCGCGTCGATCAGGTTCGCGCGCGCGTACGTCTATGCCGTACTTTTCATTCACGTTCAAACAGCTTTTCCGCGTTTTTGCCCTTTTGTTTGCACAAACGAAACACCGGCTAGCGCGTTTGAAGCTTTTCTCGCGCTACGAAGCTGGATTAACTCCCGGGATTATTTTATAACGTTAACACTAGCACGTGCAGCCCTCGCCGTTGCCTCGCCGAGACCCGTAACCGGTTGTTTACTGTGTTAATATTTTGCGTTACGCCCGGAAACTTTTCGATTAATCGAGTGTCCATAGAAGCTTTCCAATTACCTTTGCTTCCCGACTATATAATTGCCCATATGGAATTCCTTGCCGTGATTAATTTTCCTTTAGTTTTAAATCAACATCGCGTTATTATATCACGCTATATTTCATTATACATTCACGCTCCGACTACGAGACGTGTAATCGAAATAAAAATTGCAATATAAACGTCGGTATTACAGTTACTCGTAAATCGTTTCGATTTTGATGCTACGATTGGGTATATCGAAGATTGTTTTTTTAGTAGATTTGATAAATGGCCCTTGAATTGGATGGATTGGTTCATAGATTGAATCGTTTAACGAGAACATTCTGATATTTGATTGGTATTGTTACACTCGCTTAAGTTTGTAAAACAAGAACCTTGTTTGCCCGTTCCGGCAAACATAATCAAAAAATAAAACATCCGTTTGATTAATTAAAGCAAGTTCGGATGGACGGTCGTTAAATTTATAACTCGAAAAACAATCGACGTTATTACGGGAGAAACGGGCGCGCTATCGGATATTTCTCCAATTGATTGCTCTATGCGTAAATATGTAAAATATTAAAAATATTAAAAAAGGTATGAAACGTTTCTCGTGGCACGTCGTACTTGTTCCAGCTTTATTTCAAACAAATTATTTCGACTAAACCGTTATACGTGACCCTAAGGAACGCCTAGTTATCTCGGATCTATTCGCAACATCGTATGAAAATCATACTTAGGCATCGAAGCAAGATAGAAATTGTTCGTCAAACTCGCCGAGTCCGCGCACGTAATCGTGTGTAGGGAAACTCTATTGAAATTTTGCCGAGTTCCCATCGGACCCGACGCTGGAAGCGCGTCAATGCGTTCATTGCCCGATACAACGAGGATTCCGTCTTCACGCGCGAGATTCTGCTCGCTATTCGTCCGATGGATCGTTTCGAAACGCGAATCCACATTCCTTGATCCTCGTAAAAGCCGGACAACGTCACAAATGCGGCTCCGCGTTATGTTACATCGAAGGATACAACGTAATCGCGTGTGCGAGATCCACTCGAGAACACGTTGCGTCGTACATCCACGCTATTACGGAACTGCAGCTAGCTGAACTCTTCGGTTCACCTACGCATCCACGTGCACCTCTCTCTCTCTCTCTCTCTCTCTCTCTGTTTTCATGGTTGGAATATACCATTTCCATGGTTGGATTTTACACTCGGCTTGGAAGTTCAGCGAATAGTAGCGCAGAAATGCGATATATTCGTAACTGCCGCTTGTATCGGAGAATACTACGCATCGAAATATCAGTTTCTTGTTTATTAACTCCTGGAACTGGGAGAAGCGTGTGTATATGTCCAAATTTAAACGGAGTTTAGGTATTGGTAAAGTAGGTTTATTACTACCATCGAACGTAGATTATTAGTTGATCGTGATAAGCGTTTGATTATGAAACTATTACCGTTAAAACAGATATTAGTGTAATAACCCTATGACATGACGAGATCCTCAATTAGAGCGTCAAATAGCAACGTTGATCGGTACGTTAATAGCCTTTGCTTCTTTCAATAGAAAACCACGTTAATATATACTTCATGTACCTTTACTTGTTATTCCAAATTTTTATCTTCTATGATTTTGGTAAAACGGCTCGAAAATATACAATTTTACGATTCAACGTACAATTCCGCTATACCTCTTCCAACAAGTATATTAAAATCTCTTGCTTGTTAAAATTCGTCCCATAATGATAGAGAGGTGGGATGATGCAGCATATGCAATGATCAGTATACATCACGCGTGCAGATCACGAACCTAAAGATAACAAGAATTAAGTCTCTATGCATACTTATGTGCCTTATTACAGAATATTCGACTCAAATACGGAGCACTTGCAATCAGATGGCATTTTAGGTTAAGTATCACTTGCTGGGTTTCATGGAAGAATGGGGATTACTACCGGTATTCTTCACCGGCATTCTAATTAATTTTAACGCTATAATTGCTTGAAGTGCCCTAGTACCTGGAAAATCTAAAGCTAGTCAACTATCCCTCGACTGATCGACGGGTTAGTCGATAGTTAATTAGTGATCAGTCAGTGGTCACTCTGTCTAAGATGATTTTTGTTGATCGGTTGACAAATATATGCATTTCTTAGGGATATATCTTCCGGTTTTAATCCCTATCACGGACTATGCTCATCTCGAAGAGGTTTCGATTAATTTATCAACTTACATATGATACTGCGACAAAATTGATATTAAAAAAAATTCTATATTCTTTTTTCAATAAAGAAAGAGTTCCTATAAGCAACAAAAAATAACGAGAGAGCTCTAAAAAGAAGCTTTATGAATAAAAAAAGCAACGTAAAAATACCAAAAGGGGATTCTATCGATAATAAAATAATTTTGATACCAAAAGGAAAATTCTATCAATAATAAATAACGTTTTAAAGATATAAGAAGAGGAATTTCAGTGCAAAATACAATATGAAAGTGCACTGCTCTAAAAAAAGTTCACGTAATACAGTCGAAGAATTCAAAGGAAAAAATTCGAAAAAGAAAACAAAAGGGGCAACCCCTGGGAGTCGACACGCGAGGGAAATTCTGATTGACGCGGGACCACGTTCCAGCGGGCCCCGTACGCGTCTTGTAATTTTAAGTATCAGCGCACTTTCTCTCTCCGTCTCTTGGCTCTCTCTCTCCTTTCTGTCGCTGAAACATCGTGCGAGCCGCGAAACCCCTTTGCGACCGGTTGACATCAGTCTACCGAGTTCCAGTTGTGACTTGAATTCGAAATCGCACGGTCGGTCTACTCGAAATCGACACATTAACGATTTATTTCGCGAATCACGCCGGACGAACTGCGACCGTCCGGCTGTATCGTAAATACAGTCACGCCCGCTCGTTTTCTTCTTCCCCGTCAACTTCCCCGCTACGTAATGGTAACGATGCGGTTGAGACGAATCGATTGTCGATTCTATAGGCGATGATTCCTCGATCACCTGGACCTAAAATTTTCCAGAAGGCGAGGCTTCGTCCTACATGCCATTCCGATCGACTTAATCGAGAATATTGTATCGTAACTTTGTTTGAAAAATCTTTACCATTGTTCTTACCTTCTACTTGTTGTCAATTTAGTTAATGGGTTGCACCTTGGCAGTTTTATTTCTTTTCTTCTTGCTTCGAATAAAAAGTTGTAAAGGAGAAAATACTAGTGAGCCTGAGCGAGATAAACCAAATATATAGCAACAGATACGATCGGGTTTTTACGCGAATGCTTTTGTTCCTTCTGCTGTGTCGAACTTTTATTTTCCTGCGCGAAAATAAAAAAAGAAGCAGATGAGAAAAATATCTAAACATCCTGTTTGTTGTTCGGTCAAGCCCCGATAAAACGGCGGGATCCTCGAAACAAGTCGCGTTCACATCCCCCTGGTAAATCAACGCCAGACAAGCGGCAGACTGTAGTAGGTCGTGGACTGGTAGTAGATCCGGCAACCCGCTCGAATGCAAAATCTACGGCGTATAATAGAGGGAATTCAAGCTTCCCTTCCCCCCTGACATTCGCAGCCCCTCTCTCTCCTGTCCGTCCTATGTCGTCGTCTCTCTGTCGTTCGTCCCTCGCGTTGCTAGCAACGCGTGCACACACGTACGCGCATCGAACCAACGGCTCTGAACTCTTCTCGCTTCCGCGTTCTACCTTTGTGCTCTCTTTCTCCCTTTCTCGTCTCCCCCCGCCCTTTCGTATGCCTCTCCCTGTCACCTATCCTACCCCTCACCCCTGACACTAGGTTCTGCACCCTCGACCAACCTTCCGCTCGCACCTTTTGTTGCAGCGAGAACAAAACGCGTGTAAATTGGCACACCCACCAATACACCCGGGAGAGACACCCCGTCACACGCATGTACACACGCGTCTTTGCCTTCTCTCTCTCAGTCACCCTTCCTTACGCCTATCTCCTTCCGTTTCTTTCTCACGTTTTTTCGCCCCTCCCCCGCGCGTTCTTTCTCCTTCGGTCCACTTAGTCTCTGTTTCCATGCTCCTTTTCTCCTGTTCGCTCACTTTTCTATGCGGCGACGTGTGTACGTGGCCGAGAGTGCGAACGGGGGTGTGAATTCAGCCTGCTCGCTTCAACCCTTGGCCATTGCCGAGCATTCTGCGGAGCGTGCATACAGGCATCCCGTCGTCGTTGCACTCCTCTTCCTCCCGCGCCTCTTTCGAATCGCGCCGCTCCAGCAACCTGAGACGACGCGCCTTTGTCGGAGCTCTCCTTCGAATAATTTTTGCACGGGAAATACCTGGGATTAGAAAGAGAGAGAGAGAGAGAGAGAGAGAGAGGGACAGAGAGAGGGAGAGATTCACTCTGGCGTGTATAATTCGTAGGATTCGTAAAAATTTACTTGGTTTTCTTGTCCTTTTTTAGTTGTAGTATACTTGAAGAAAGTTTTAGCGAACATTGTAAAAGTTTATTTTAGATGAATTTCGTTGTCGTGACTTTTACAATGAGATGTAGGTTCTCGTATGTTTACTTCTAGGGTTTACCAGTTCTCTTCGTTTCCCTAAAGTGTAAAACGAAATTTCGGATGTAAGAACGGAGGAAACCCGCAGGATTCGAGCAGGGTGGCTTAAGCCGCGTCCAATTGTTTTGAGTGGTTTCAATTATGCAAATCAGATGGCACACCGCCGAATTACGGGCCAAGAATCCACTTAGTTCCTGAGGATTCCCCGTTCGAAATACAGGGATCTAGTTTCCAAGTCTCCTTCCTTACGAGAAAAATCATCTTTCCTTCTTTACGATCGTCGTATACATGATGTTCTTTAAATTTGAAGATCCACGCTAGACCACACGCGTGTAACATTTCCAAAAGAGTATCGCGTTTTAATAAAGAGACTGTTCGTTAACATTCCCCTATAACGTATACAGAAGTAATATGACAGTGATATCGAATATCAAACTGACAATTTTTATTCACCTGACACTTTTGCATGGCGAAACATAGTTTAGAACAAATCCTCGAACATCCTCGCCAGGTGTGACGACACGGTATGACCAGTATTCGCCGATTTTGCGCGTAGCAGGGCAGAGTAAAAAATATTTAATTCGACCCTGCATGTCCATCAGGACGTCTAAATTAAAATTTTTGACGAACGACGGACAGGAGGAGCACGGAAAATGAAATATACATCGTTCCCCGTATCATTTCAATATTTGAGTGCGCGACCGCACCGGTTATTTTGGAAAGTAGCCGGGAGGAGTATGTTTGAAAGCCGGATGGATGGCCGGACACGCAGTGAAAAAACGTATTCATTATCGAGGATATCGAAACGGAATAGCGAAAGGACAAATATTTACCTGACGTTTCATTGCTTTGTTGCAGATGTACTATTTTTCCGCGATTAATTCGTCTCTCGCCAATGATTCGAAAGTAAACGAAAAGGGGGCTGTTTGACATCTGTCCGGAAGTCAGATCGTTCCGGTATATTAATTGACCATCCTGTTTTCCATTATTGTCATATCTCGTATTTTTTTTTTTTTTTTGCAGATTCAAGCGTGAAAACAGAACGTGTTAGAATATCATGGAAAACGATTTTTTACCCTGTAAAATTACTCGTTTAAATCAAGAGAAGTTCACGCAACACGCATTTGAGTAAACCGAATTTTTCTGGTCGTAAAGCGGACAACAGAAGTAGGGAATTTCTTTTCTCGTAGCGCTGGTCGAAGATGAGGCATCCATTGTATTCGCAAGACCTTGTTTGCCGTAACTCTTTCCCGTTCTCAAAACTAACAAGTATCATAAAGGGAACTTACTTTTACGACGTGTACGACGTATAGATAACGGCGACTAAAAAGTTTCGTGAAAAATGTTAGCGAGTAATGTTACCAACAAAAAGGGGATGAAGAAACCGTTCTTCCAATTCTGCAATTTCTATGTTGTTACTACAATACATACTTTATTTATCTTATACTTTAAAATTCTCGTTTGTTATTCGACCATTGTTATATACATCGACATACAGACCGAAAAATTTATCTCGACTATAATAGTATATTACGATGGTAAATTGTTAGTTAATCTCGAGGTGTATCGTTAACAAAGTTGTCTAGTCACTTAATTCCAGCAAGGCTTTAACAACGCCGACGTTGCCGCGAAATCATCGTTGCCGCTGATATTATCGACAGTGTTCGTGAAACTTCGTAAATTTAGTATTAACCGGGCCTCTTTAAGGAAAGTTCGGAAATCACTTGAAAGACTCCGGCACCAAAGTTTAAATCATTTGGCCTGGAACAATGTAGTCAGTTCGACGAGGCGATGAATTCATAGAAATTTTACCGTGGAAACGTTTTATCGATTCGACTAAGGAAATTTTCATGTATTTCACCGTTACCATCGATCTCAGGGATCGCGGTGACGTTCTCGAACGATTTTCGACCCCCGCCGGCTCGTTTCGCGTTCTGAGAACCCGTTTAAAGCTGGTAACCATCGCGACAGCATTATGTCAGAATCGTAGCCATCACGAGGAAAGACCGACACGTTGATTGTCATGTGAATTCGCCACTTCCACGATCGTCTGCAAGTCGCCTCTCGCGAAAGCAATTTCTCGTGGAGGAAATAATTGAATTGAGTCAGCTATCTACTATAAATATCATTGAATTCCAATTTCTTTCATGATTCTATGGGAATTTATTCTATTAATCAATGTTTTGAAATTTCGATTAAATACAGTATACGGTATATATAACATCCAATTTTATTTTTCTGTATAAAGAAAGAGATTGGATGAGTGAAAAGCTACTGGATAGAAGCGGAAGAGTGTAAAGAGAGATTAACACGGAGAATAAACGCTATCCGAAGCGTCAAAATCCATTTGGTTGGTGTGGCATCGATAAATGGGATAAATAACAAAAACAAAAATAGAAGAGAATAGAAGCTTTCACAAGAGATACACAAAACTTCTGAATGTTTACTGTTATTGCGATTATTCCATCATCCGTTGAGCTTGATTGTTTCTAGAGATATAAAATAAACATGTAATTTTTAATCGATGGAGAGTATTCAAATTTCAAACGATACAAAAGAAACGTATTCTACGCGAATTTAGGAAGTCTCGCGAAACGGCGAAGCAAATGAAATTTTCCAAAGTACCGTAAAATGGCAGCTCCCTACGAAACCTCAGAGGACCCTTTTCGAAATACCGTGCACACCCACCCACGCTCTGATTTCAACCGTTCAAGTCTGCTCGCTAACGAGCCATAGATTTTCCTTTATTCTCTTTACTCACGAATTACGAGAAGTTCCAACGAAATTAGCTTTTCCCGATGGGGAATCTTACATACTTGGTTATTTGAATGAAAAATGCGCAGATGTCTGTGCTTCGAGCCATATACTTCGATAAGCGAAGCAAATATATGAAACCTACCGAACGAATATTATTTTTGCTTTTGTTACATTCTCTCTAAATTCGGGATAGAAACGCAGCATAGTAGAAACGGTAGTTTGCAAACGTACGACACGGTTCCTACGAACGGTTTCCAAACGGAATATACTTTTTAATCGAGTCTCCGCGAAAACCGATACGTGACTGATAGTTCCAAATATCGAGCATCTGAAGTAATCGCAATGAATACACGAAGTAATTAGAGAAGCAAAAACGTGGAGGATGAAACAGCACAAATCGTAAATCAGAAGAGAGAGGTTGGATCATCAACGATGAACATAGACAAACAAACAAACGGAGGAAGAAATCAATTGCGAGTGTCAAGGAGGTATGGGAGAGATCACTGGTGTCAAAGAACTCTCGATAATTACAGGTCGGCCGAGAAGAGAAACCAGTGAGTTCCATTTTCTCCCGGGCTAACCCCAGGATGATCAACCAGCATGCGCGATCGCTTCTGGAACGCCGCCCTCTCGTCCATCGATATGATATATCGCGCGCCACGTTTCGCGTCATATGTGTACACGTCATGTATATAAACGCGCACACATGAAATTCACACCAAGAACAATTGACGCACGCATGCATTTTTATTTTGTCGGGGTACGCCGCTGCATCACCCTTCGCCAGCACCTCTCTCACCTCCGACTATTCCCTCTCCTCTTATTCTCTACGGCCTTTGCCACTCTTTTTCCCTCTCGCTGCGTCTCTATACGTTGCTCCTGTTCCACGCTATGGTACTGCCAATCCCTGGTGCGTGGTTCGTTCACGTCGTCGCCGTCGTCGTCGTCGTCGTCGTCTCGTTTCGCACGGTCCCGCACTCTTTCACACCCTCCAGATATTCTCCTCCGCATATGCACATATGGTTCTCTCAGTGCACTCTCGTCTACCCTCTCTCTCTCTCTCTCTCTCTCTCTCTCTCTCTCTTTCTCTTCTTTCTCTTTCTTTCTTTGGTTCAAGCGACGTGGCGACATCAGCCTGCTCGATCCAGCAGCCCCTGCATCGCATACGAGATTCCCACACGTGTGTATGTTTGTGTGAGGGTGTACGCATACGTGGCAGTCGTTTTCGATGAATAGGTATACATATGGTCGTAGCGAGCCGTTCGTTCGACAACGACGGCGACGACGATGACGACGAGTAACGCAAGCGATGTAGACGGCGACGGTAACGACAGGCAACGATGACTGCAGGACCGCGTCGAGGAGTTCAGGGTTCGGTGACCCCGTAACGACCGCGCGAATTAACACCTTGCTTTTCACTCTCGCCAGGGCTGATGGTTAATACGTAAGAACCTGACGTATACCTGTTTCCCTGGCGAGAGAACTATTAGTTCAACGGCGGCCGTTCTCATTTACTCCGATACGACTGACGTCGGGTGAAATCCAAACCCGACGGGGATTACTAACGGAGGAGGGCTCCCCCGAAAAGTTTCCGTAATGGGTTCACGATTAGCAAACAACGTAACGTTTGCTTATGTGCGTAATTTAATTGATGGACGTGGCGTGTTCCTTCTCTACACATTGGGAGCTAGAGGGGTGGTCTCTGGCTTTATCTTTTGGGAGAAGATCGATGCTTTTTCAAGGAGGTTTCTTGCTAAATGGGTAACTTCGAGGGTACACCTTTTAGTGGAATGAATGACACGAAGTACATTAAAAGCAGATTGAGTGTTTGACGAATATGTGGTACGGCGAAAAAAGATCGTTGAAAAATTGTATGAATATCATAAATCTGCAAATTGACCGGAATGAATATATAGAGAATTTATTCAGTTCTGTACAAACGCATAAATCAATCGACGTCGACATTTTTCAAATGAGTCAGTTTCTTTTCAAGCGATATTTGTTTCGATTCGTTTATTTTTTTTTTTTTTTTTTTTTTGACGTGAATAGTTCCGAATATAATCGGGGATATACGTATATTTGCGAGTACGAATTTAAATAAAACTTATTCAACGAGTTGACGCGAGCGCTCATCCCTGAAAACCTGTGCCTGATGTTTATTAACAAACCAACTATTTTTATTCGCGGTTCTTCATCGAAATAACAGGAGTGTTATAAACTCATATCTCTCGTTGTTTCGACAAATGATCCTGCAGGTGCATATAGGCAATTTTGAAAACGGCCTAGCGCTATAGCGATCGATGGGAACGGACAACAGAGCCAACTTCTGTTTCCATAACACGTAATCCCATTATGATTATACAAATTTTAAACTATACCCCTGCAATATAATACGAAACAGAATAAAATCTATCGTGTTTCCATTATTGCAGAACGGAATTTGCTGTACCAAAATTTATTGCATCGTATTTGTGCCAAACTCCTTTTTTAATATCGCGAAATATTTTTGTTGTAACTTAAACACTAAATCTCCGCTATAACGATCCATAATATCGCGATATTAAACCGTTAAACGTTACAACTTTTTGAATCGTTATATGTACTATATCTTAGCATAGAAAAGAAAAATGTCGAACAAAGTATATACTTCGTAATAACAGCGTAGAGAGCACGTATCTATTGTTCTGGAGGGCAATATGATCTAAAACGAATATGACAGATATCCTTTTCATTTCCATTATCCCCCATGACGTTTAATGATAAAGAGATCACGGGGAAAGCGTACCAGTTCGCGGGAAATATGTCGGGGTAATTGAACAAAGTTTGCGGCTACCTGAAGCTGGGGGTTGTAGGTAGAGGAATGAAAAGGGCGGCATTGTTGGGATACAGACCAAGGGCGTCATCCAGTCGAGATTTGTTTTGCCATCGAAATTATGCGGAACTAGTTTCTGAGGGTAGTTTCCAATTTGCGTCGCCTCGGATGGGATCGAATCCCGATTAATTTCGCGCCGGCCGCCTACAATATACGTCGGAAGGCTGTCGCACAGAAATTGTGACACAAGCCTACCCGGACAGGCAACGCTGCCCATTCCGGGACGATTTAATCGGAAAGAAACGTGAACATCCGTGGTCCATGGCGTTGATTGGCTGAAACACATTTATTCTCTCCGATCGGACCCACCCCGTAGTCGGCCTCTGATCGACATTCTCTCCTTTCCTCTGCTGCTACTCTGTTCACTCTGATATTCGCACCGTTGAAACTCCATTAACCGCCAAAAATAGATCGACTAACAACGGCGGCTCGATGAACTGGACTATCGCATTATTTTCAGCAGATATATCAAGAGTGAAATAGCATGTTTCTAATAAATATCGGGAAACACTCGAACAAATTGGCACCGAAGAAGAATAGCTACGAGAAACGGTATGGTAACAAAGTTAAAAATCGAATCATCAAGACAGCCATTTGTATATACATACAGCTATATATGTACCTTAGTAAATTTTGAAGTTTTCTCAGTGTTACGTTTAAATTTCGATAGAGTAGATTCTACTTAAAAATTTTTATAGAATCTCGTACACTGGACCTGGGAAAACCAAATTTATATATTTGAATATATCTGAATTCCTTAAGATTTAAGAATTTCAAGAAAATCCGTTTCTTGTAACCACAATGTAGTCGTTCAAATATATACAGTACATTAACTAAAAGACGCGGAAACATCAAACGAAGCGTAGATTCGTTTTCAAAACGAATGCGCAGCTGTCGCTGGTCGTTCGAATGACGCGAAGTCGCGGGAATTCGAATTCATTAAAATTAAAACGTCATTAGTGGCCGTGGGGTTAGGGGCAGCATTAATGCTCTGCCGATGATGTTTCCCATGGAGCCAGGGAGCCAGGAAACCGCGCGCGATCGTTAATTAAAAATAATGATACGCGCGGTTCGACGCTCGGGAACGTTAACAATGCAGCTTCAAGATGCCCACTGTCTGCGAAATAATTTCGCGAGAAGGAAGACGGGACTTTGCGCGAGCGAGTCGCATGGTTACGGTTAGACTACGCGTGAATCCACGTGGCAGGGCGAGATAGGCAGTATCCTTTCGCCACGTGAGGACAAACCGTTGGGCAAAGGGGTGACTGCAACAAGGGAGGGGATCGAGTTGAACGGAGGGCGCAATTCTACTCATTAAAACTCCGGTAATTAACGGGCGCAACCCCACGATCTGGCACCCCACATGCTCGCTCGTTTGTCTCTTTTAAAGCAAGAGGGTTGCCGATGGAAACGGTCAAGGGTTAAGGCAGCGAAACGAGAAAAAAGTCAGGGTTCGGGAATCGTAAAAAGGAAATCAGAAGACTTTTGATTTCGTTATGACGTAAGATCGAAGTTTCGAGAAATTTGTACCCACGGAGTAGTCGAGGAATTCTCGGATCAATGTCGAGGATCGGGGAATTGAGAGATAAAAATCTTGATCAACTTTAAGCGTCGAATTTGCATCGAGCGTACCCTTTAATTGACCGATATTTAATGAACGCGATTGGATTATTAGATTGATTTCGGTCTGATTATTTATTGAATGGATAATGGCCCTATTAAATTTCGATTGCGATAGTCACGATGCCGCGGCGTGTAACGCGCAGACGCGCGTGCGCGAAACACGGTTACCGGTAATCACGTCATTTGCCGATGAGTTACTTATTAAAAACCGTCATCGGCATATTCCAGCGTAATCGCATTAAACGGTGATTAACATGGCGCGCAGTCGGCTCCGTGGCTGGAATGATTATTCGAACAACAGAGTTCAATTGCTTTCGTTGTACCGACGAAATAGAATTAAAATTCAGATCTACGTCAATCATAAGAACACGAATAAAATACAATATGTATCCCGATATAAACTAATCTTCACGAAGTAATCCTCCTTTCAATAATCGTTATAAAGTGAATGGAACTGAAATTGTATCTGTGTAATCAATGGTATCTGAAATAGTAAACGACTTTACGATGCCTAATGTGCAATTGTCACGGTAGTGGCAACGTTTCTCCAAACATGTGCTAATTACCATCGATTACGAAGGCGTAACCAGCTGCCGCTATCCTAAAGCCGGTTAATACGGAGGTCTAATTAAAAGAGAGGGAGAGCCGATGATGAAGCAATAATTAACACGATGATGAAGCAATAAACCAGGACCAGGCGAGCCCTCCAATCTCAAAGTTGCTTTTCCGTGCCAGGTCCGTTCAACCCCCTTATAATTCGTCGGACCAGGAGGGGTTGTGACTTGTAAGAAGCGATTTGCCGTCAAGAACAGATTCTCTAAACCGTTGCCAAGTTATTAATCGAGTCAAGCTGCCCTTGTTCGAAAAGTAACATTCGACCCCCCCCCCCTCCAACGTTCCGAATGATGCAAAACGAACAGGATTACGCAGAATATAAATGGCAGTGGTACCCTGTTCTTGGACTTGCTTTTCATGCAACGTATAGTGGCGCGATTCGTTCAGGAGCAACCCCTCATTATTGGACCGGTACTCAACCAATGACTGGAACCAACGAGAGAAGTCTCGGACATGGTATCTATTAATCGACGCTCGGACTTCCCTTTAATTAGCGATCGGCCCCTAGATAGATAGTGTAACGACGCTCGTTGACTCGCATATTTACCGTCCTTGGTTTCATTGGCAGAAGAGATTTCAGAATCGTCGGCCCAGAACGAAATGGGAAGAAAGGGAGGGACGTTGGAGGAGCTATATAACGATCTATGTTATCCACTGGTCGAACGACGTAAAATTAAAACCGTCTCAACCGCGTCCGAAGCGAAACCATCAATTTCACCGCTTGCAATTAACGCGTAACTAGCGGGAAACGCGTTTGCGGTACGAATAAGTAAAGAGGCCAGCGCCGGAACGGCGTGGCTAGTTACCGGAGCAGCCATTCCGCGCTTCCCTCGTCCCTGCTGCTACTTGATAGTACGTTTTTTAGCGTGATCCTGGATCGGTTATTATCATGCTATTCGCCTTGGTCCCGTATGCGATGAATCTCGTATATTCCGATCAACACGTGGAAATATTTGCCAGTCTTTATCGAAACATCTATTTGTTAATTGCTGCAGATATATCTTAGATTTATTCAGGGTCGGTCTTGAATTACGATCAAAGACAGGATTTTTGTATCTCGCATATTTCTCTTTTATTATCACGCACTCGCTTAATTCAGATGACTGTTAGTATCAGATATGAACGTTTCTTCGACTGAAACACAGCGCGAACGAGCGTTTTCTTAATATCTGGAAAATATAACGCGACAAATAGAGGAACACGATTAGTCAGCACGATCTGTTCCCTTGGTTCTCTTTCAATTATTTGTATTAGCTTAGCTAACCGACTGTTTCTTTTCTATTTTCAGGTAAGTAGTTCGGCCAGAGGTTGGCTCTCAACTCCGTCCCAAGGTGGTCGTCCTGATGCTGCGTGCTATCACGATACTCTCGAACCACAGCATCGTGCCCTCCCCATCGGCTGGTTCACCCTCGTCGTCCTTTTTCGAACGTCTATATTCCCCTCTCGATTTCTTCCTTCGCCCCTAATGCTCCTCTCACTTATCCGACCGCCCGTTTTCCCTGCAGCTCCCTCGAAAGTCTGGCCATAGTCGACTGGTAAGTTTACCTTTCAATTAATCGGCCGCCATACCGAGGCTAGGCTAACTGCCAACTATCCAGCCATTATCCACTAGAAGAGTAATTGGGATTGGAAGCCGGTAGGCCTTACGCCGCGTACACAGTCGCGAATAAGGACGGAAAGCGGCGAATACACGCGATATTTCTGAGCTCCCTTGATCCAAGATTTATTTTCTACTCTCCAAAGCTGCTGTTCCGCTTCCCAGTTTCTTCATGGTTTTATTTTTTATGGCAGCAAGATGAAAGGCGACGGTGACAATGGTGGCGGTGCGGTGTAACAAAGTTAACAAGGTTAATGAGGATAGCGTAACGTTACGCGATTAACGCAGCCAGTTTTTAGTTGAAGTTCATTAAGGAAGTGGTAACGTTATCAGGATCATAGACGCCGGTGTCACGAAAAATTTTTCTTCCTCCCGACGGGACCAACTTCCCGCCAAGAAATATTAATTATTCCGTCGTTTAATATATAATGATAACGATACCACCGTGGGCGCGTGCTGTAGCTAGTTTTCATCTCGAGGAATTTCGGGAAAAAATTAGTGGCGCAGCGTGTATCGCACATTTCAAGCTGTCTCGCGTGCCAACATGTTGATTAGGATTTGTCGCGTAGTGAAATGTGGACGTTTTTAATCAGACATTTCGGTTCCTAGGAACACACGCGCTCTTGACATATTGCGAAAAGTCGCAAACACAAATCGCGATAGTTCGAAATTCACGTAACCTTTGTCATGTGTCATGTGTGTTAATACACCATAAATATTAACACACTTAATTCAATGCATTTCGTAGCTTTATAATGTGAAATATAATATCAAAGAAAATAAAATTTACTGCAGACGAGTCCTAATACTCATGATCGACAGTGTAGCCACATAAAACACCAATTTGTTTATGATAGAGTTCTGACAAATGGATTTTGCCGGTATCATCGAAAATGACAATTTTAATTAGTAATCAAGCTGCATCGATATTGTTCAAATACAAATAATTATTAATTACACCAACTAACTCTCACACTATGACGCCATCTTTCTCCCTCTCTTTCGTTTATTTCCCTCTATCCATCACTGTTTTCATTTTAACATAGTCCATGGACCAATCGATTGGTTAAAAGAGCCGAGGGGTTAGTTTATTAACTAACCTCGTTTAATTATACCTAATTATGTTTCTGGCAAATCAGTGAAACACGCCGCGAACGCAACTGTCACAGAGATATTATCAAATCGCTAAGTAGATATAGTTGATAAATAAACAGCGGGAATTAATAGACACGAATGTTCGATGCAGTTTAATACATCTATATTACTTCGGCGAATTTCAAATGTAGATTTCAAGGATACTAATCGCTTCGCGACTGTCGCCTGCAGCTACGCGAAATGTTATACACTGTCCACGCTCGGAAATTGTGAAAAGAATCTTCGATAGACGTTGCGAGCATAATTTAATGATACTCGATACCCTGATGAAATGTGCTTAACACAGATCTTTTATTTTCGCAATAAAAGTTTTTCGATAGTCGCGCGTTAACTTACGTCCACTGGGGCACTTATCGGAAACTCTATTTCTCGGGGAAATTGAAATTTCGCGATGATTAGAACCAGGTCGATTACGGTCGGAATTACCAACCAATTAAACGTACTTCCTCAGCCGTTCGCTGCACCAGGAAGTATTCGCCGCGGTTAATAACTCGTAATAGATTGTAAGGAGACTCATAAATATGAGATGCGGATCTTACAACTGCGAGCCGCGGACGTGACGGATCTTTTCTCTTTCCCTAACACTCGTTGGTATCCGAATAAAAAGCGGAACGCAAAAAAAATGGTGGAAGAAAAGGTGCTTCCAGGACGAAAGGGTCTAGGGAAGAACGAATCATTTATCTTCCTTTGATTTCTTCGACGTTTCTCGGTAAAGCTCGCAAACCCTCTCCTCGTTCCACTTTATTCTTTTTCCTTGCACGAACTTTGGTTCGCCTTTAGCAGCTCGAACTCGTTCGATTGTAAAAAAAAAGAGAAGCATCGAGAAGGGTGGAAAGTGGTTGAAACAAAATCAAGCCCATGAATGGGGGAGGAGAGAAGAGGTAGGAGAAGCCTGGCGGCCTTCATTATTATCATAATCTTATTCAGCAACGAAAATCAGTCGCGTGTCCCGTGAACTTGCCTGAGAGTAGATACACAATGGGGGTCGTTCTTCCATTGTGAGCCTACCCCTTTCGTTCTTTCGCGTTCTTTTCAGGCATTGGCCTGTCCGCCCATTATTCGTGGCCAGGCAGCGTCAAATTATTTTATCAGCGCCTCTGCGGGTGCCGATAAACGCCGAAGGATCGATCCCTTCAGTTTCGGTCGGCCGAGCACGTGTATCGCATTGTCCTCGCCAAAGTATCGTCAACTATTTCCTCCGCGATATTTTCCACGCTCGAACGAAAAATTCGACCGCGTCGAACGTTTTTCACGCTGTTTCCTATCTACAAGCAACCGAGTATTCTTATTGTATTGCGTTTTCCACAAGGATCGTGATCGAACTCTGTCGGAAGCTCGTCTCGTTTCTCGAGCATTTCCTTTTAAACCAACGCGATTGTCCGGAATAATACGAAAGAGTTTCTGTAAAGATTATATTTATTACTGGACGGAGAACGTACTTTATCGTCAATTCGTCCAAGTGTACGGCAGACGAGGACGGAATACGTATCTATATGCTCGGCTCGAACAAATATCGAGAACATTGTTGGTCGATAAGACGCAACAACGTCGACGAGGCAACTGTTTAATGGGGTCAATAAGATCTCCCGAGAGCGTACCAGTGATGTAAACGGATCTAGCGGATCCCCGGGCGAATTTCACGAGTAAAATGTAAATATGATCGGAGAAGGCGATGCCAGCTGAGAAAGTCGGAGGAAAGGACTATCCCGCTCGGGGCTGCACGTCAGTTCCTCTCGCTTCCTCGTTTTTCTCTCCGACGCGCACATGCACACGTTCGCCCCGCTATCTCGTTTCGATCCTCCGTTGGCCCCCAGGAATTCCTTCGTCGGTTCTTTCGTCTCGTAGTTTCTGCCTTAGCGGCCTGCCCGGAGCATTTACCGCCACTTGATTTCAACCCGATTTGCCTTTCTACTCCCACAAACCCCGCCGGATATTTGCTTGGTTCGCTTGCTGAAAATTTCCTTTCCGATCGGCTGCAGAGGTTCGGTTTTTTTAAAGGACGATTTCAGATACGCTTTCTCCTGTTCTAGCGTTAACTCGCTTTTTGTGTCTCTCGTACCGAACCTCTCTGCTATTCAAATTACGCGAGTGTTTATGCAAATTCATATTTTTATAAACATACATAGAGGTGTGGAATTTGAGTATGGATATGCCCTCTAAATATTACAACAAGTATTTTACTTTGGCTATTTTGTATAATTTTCCATATCGCATACGTTCTGTACATTTTTACACATTTAAATTCCCCATACATGCATAAAAATCCGTAGTACATTAATCACTTTTTACCACCTATGACCTAGCACCTACGTACACTCTTGCTGTTTGTACAGAATTTCACCTACACTGTCAGTATTTTTCGCGTGGAAGTTTCTTAACAGTCCACGACTGGGCTACACTAATGTGCGCAATAGATTCGCACTTCGTGTTGCAAGATATATTTCAGGCCGCTTTATCACGGCCGGTAATACGACGGATCGGACATTGAAAGCCTCGTGAACGTTCCTCTTCATCCCCTAGGGCTATCGTCCGGCCTGATATATCGAAGAAACGTAACCGTAGGAAGTCCTTGGTAGAGAATCCATCCTCCAACTTCCTCGCTAGCAGCCAGCTATCGCAACGAGACGGACAGGTGGGTGGACGTCGGTATAACCAGGCGTGAAGGGAGATTCTTGAGGCTTAACGTATCCGCGTAATCCTTTCATCCCTTTTCCCATTGCCACCGTCGTCCTTGGACGGCTCCTACGTGAATTGTACTCAACCGCACGAGGACTGATTTCGAAGCTGTTGCTCGATTCAAACGCCCTATTCCCATCTCTGACCAGAATAATATACCTACTCGCATCGATCAACTAAAATCAAGCTAATGAAGCGACGATTAAATACAGTGCACTTCGAAACAATGGTCGTTCCTCTTCATCATTTTTTCGCGTGAAAGCGCCCGTCGCGGCCAAACACCGTCCAACCAACTGGACCTTCGATCAGCTCGTTATTAACAGCATATCGCCACATTTATCTTTCACACGCGTTTAAAAACTGTTGACACTGCGCTCGAACGCACCGCACGTTAACATTTCACATGCGCATATTGCACTGAATAATGCAACGACCACGTCTAGAGCACCGACCACCAACGATTCATAACAGCCGGCCGGTTATTTTTCTCTGCTTTTCGCTGCTTTCGCGTGTGTTCAACCACTTTTTCCTGCTCCTCGATGTCTCTTCCCTGTCCCGCTCGGGGAAGATACCGGTTTGATTCATCCACGTCGATTATTTATTATTTCGTGGTTTGCTGTTATTTGTCGTTTCCCTCTCTCTCTCTCTCTTTAATTTATTTATGGCCTTCTCGGTATGATAATTTGACTTCCACGTCGAGTTATAAATGCAAATAGCTAATCCAATATTTCTATCAAATTTGACAGTATACGAAGATCGAAACACAACCGGAACTGTTTTCAATTTACTTGATCCATCATCGACAATCCTCTGACTATCTCTAGGTAATAGTCCCTCGAATGAAAGGTGTCGCTATTACGGCTTGCAGCAGAGATACTCATCTATTATTTCATTAACGATGACAGAGACCGGCGCCGCTACGGTTCAAAAACAGTCATCACCTAGTCAGTGCGTTAGCATAATATAATACACGCTATATTGGACACGAGGAATGGCACGCGATTCATGTAATGGCGCGGCTATTGTGGGCTCGATCAATGCGCCAATTGATTAATATCGTGTTGGGTTACGCGAACGTATGCATACGCGTGCACGCGTGGAACTGTTCACGTTCACGAATTTCAACTACATTGTCTTGCCGTCAAATCGCTCCATGCATTAAAGGAACAGAGAAGAAAAATATAGAACAGCAGAAATGCAGGGCAGAAGATAAGGTTTGAAGGGATGGTAGAAAAGAGAAGAGGAGAAATTTTGAAGAGTGCAAATTTGTTCATCGAGAAGAATGAAATATTTATTCGATGGAGATCTGATAGATTCGATATCAGCGTAATCGAAAAAGTATGTAGCTGTATACGTCGTTAATAAAACGGATATACATGTTACAGATGAACGTACATCCTGCATACTTTTAAACAAACGATAGTAATACGATCAACGTTTAATTGGTCATTCAACATTGATTGAAACTTAATACTTGTGTATCTAATTGCGCTTGACCTTCAACCGTACGATGCTGCTAGGTTTTTATGATTGGAAAAGCGTACCTGTGTTTACTATACTTACACAGAGTGGAATTTAATTTTTATATTTTTCCGATAACTTTTGACCAGTACTGTATTTAACATTATTCCAAGTAATATTACTCGTGACTCGGGAACCAAGAAAGAACCTTAATCAAATAAATTTCTGGTTCGAGATTGTGAAACAACGAGAAATAAATTTCATTCGTTCACGTGCCGGTCAAAGGATCACGGAATGCTAGATATATCAAAGCTGAACTAGTCAGAACGGCGTTAAGACGTTGAAATGTTACGATTAAAATTCCAGCAAGGTTTCTATAACAATCGACTTCTTTTGTCGAGCTTCATGTCGGCTGGCATCGGCTTATTTTCTAGTCACGAACGTTCTATAACGAACAGCCTTATTCCAGAGTTCATTAAAAGCAGAGAATTGCCTAGTTCATACACATCCCTGGAAACTATTAAAACTATGAAAGCTATTAAAATCGCTGGAAGCGGAACAATATTCTTCTCTTTCTATTTTCAATATCAAAGAAACGAGACCGGGAGAAAATTGCTTGCGTTATATCTACTGTTATTCTGCCAATCGTACCTGGTAAACGAGCTCATTCACCAGAAATAAGTGAGATTTTTTCGTGGGAATGGAGATATCGTTTACGACTTACGGAGGCAGAAAAAGAACGTATATTAAGCTCTAACGATACTCTCTTCCTTGTCCTGACTACAGAATGGTCAAGTGTAACGACTGCCGAATATTTATTTCGTTTACTGTGCCGAATAACTAACGACAGAATCGAAAGTGCAATTGACAGGCGGCTTACTGTTAAGGGAGGTGCTTGCCAGGCCACCGGCAGGGTAACGAAAGCGACCGAAAACTTGGCCCATTCGCAACGGGTGGCACGTCGCACGTGCTTAAAATTCGTACACACTTCGTCGTTCACTCGCGTTCAAATAACAATTCACTTCCCCTCGATAATAACACGACGCACGTTGTCGTCTCTTCAGGCAGTATAATTTGATTTCTGACGCAGAAGCAGGTCTCTATGGTGGGAAACATCGGACAAAATGGGTAGGAGATTAATCGTGATGAAACGACTCGAGACTATCGTGATGTTCTCGACTCGCCATGTCGCCATTTTATCTCTGGTTCCTTGATTTCCTCTTGTCGAGATCGTCTACCGGAAACGCGTATCAGAACCGACGACTTGTTACATGAGAATTCGATCGACGTTTATCACGGTCGGAAGTATCTCGATCTCGAGGTGAAAATCTAACGTCGCTGGATTCGTGGCACGTTTATCGAGTCTGCGAAACCTTCGTGTTTCCCTCGGCGCAGACAATGCAAACATTCTATTCACGCAAGTCACTCGATTCCGGCTGAACCCGGGGAGCTCGTAAATGTCTTCATTAAGGCGTCACTTTGTAATCAAGTTGTCTGCTCTGTAATTAAGATAAGCGTTGATGCCCTAGATGTTTGCTGAACGTTATTAAGTTCGGTAGCGAGTCTATCAGCGAGATGCCACACTTCGCGCCTCATAAATTTATTCAGGGACGTGAACGCAGTCATTGCGACGGAGGTTTGCATAATGCGACAGCTTCCCCCGAAAATAAAACGAACGAACTCGATGCGACGAGGACCGACCGAACCCTTGGGGATAATTGAATTGTTCGGTGTTCGTGATCGTCCAAATTCGTTTGCGATAGCGGAAATTTCCTCTTTTAATCTTTTTTTGATCAAATGTGATATACGCTTATTGGAGAATAATATGACGTACAATAAATACGATGCGCGTGACAAAAAAATTTTCCGCTCTGAAGGTTTGAAAACACATATAAATTCCAGTTTTTTGGTGAGCTAAAAACAAACACCATTTTTATTATACAACTGCTTAACAATGATGTATTGTAATCTATTTAATCGTCAGACTCGAAAGTCATACTTTGAAAATCCATTCTTCTTTTTCCACGCTTTGCGAACATTACAATTAATAATAATTCTCCATTTCTCTAAGTTTATACTACATATAAAAACATTTGATCCAAAAACTTGAAGTGGATATTATTATTAAACGTGTCGGTTGGTTTATTAATGAGACGAGTGATAAAATTGTAATAGTCGATTATATTAAAATCACAAATACAGAAATAGGGTATGTGGTCGTAATCGTCGCTCGCTCAATGCTACCGTTCAACTCTACGCTCGTTATTCGACTGTATGTCTCGCTGTACGACGACTATCCTAGAGAGCACGTTCGTCTATTTGTATCGACCGGTGTTATTACAGAAAGTTCAAATGTAACTCCGGTTGACGATTACAAATAGCGACGATAATGTTTTGTCCGGCGTTCGTTTACCTTTGAACCTAGCAAACCAAAACAATGTTCCAAGGCACAATAATATGAGCTTCTACCGAATCAAGTCTTCTATTGACTCATGTGCCGCTACAAACTTCTATATAATTTAGTATTATTGACAAATTGTAATAATTAGTAATTAGTATAATTTACTGATAAATTGGAATAATTTAATTATCCAATTACAAACATATTTCTACGATACTTTCTCGCTTACATCTTACATCCTCCTACATTTGTATCTGCTAAGGAACCAGCGACTAGGCAAACATTCACGTACGCGGTAAGACACAGGATATAAGACAACACACGGGAGGACCTGTTCCGCAGGTTAACCGGCAACAGGAAGCCGGTATTAACGACGTGCCCCGTGGAGCCATCGAATTAATATCATTATTTATGCTCGGAACATAAATGTGCTTCGTGACATTATCACTGGCGTCGTTAGTTCGATTCGGTTATCATTACGCGATCATTATGCCGACCGTGCTGTTTATCACGCGACGAGAACTCGTTATTTTCATAGGGTTCAACGGCCTACGGATTCTTCTTCTCGGATTACTCTGGATCTTGTTTCTGATCGAGATCGAGCAGCTGACGCGGTCGTCGTTCGCTCTTAATAAGCTGGAAAACGTTGATTTCGGAGAAGAGCGGGCAGAACGCATTAAAATGATTCTTCGCTGGTGTCGCAGCGTGTCATCGTGAAAGATGCGTCTGACCATTTTGGGGCGCTACAGAGCTTGCTTCTTGTTGCCGACTAGAGATACGAGATCGTTTAACGAGCCTGTTGTAAGAGACTCGCCGACTCCTTTTTGGGAAAATGCCTTCTTCCTTTGTGCTTGCTTTATGGAAATCGCGTTTTGCGTTAAAAAGTAAACGTGATGGTGTTTCTTGGCTGCAGTGATGTAATTTTGATATATATAGTATGTTCTATGTGACTCATAAAATATCCAGTGTTCAAGGAATTAAGTTGGTATTTATATCGAATTAACTTGGATAGATTTGGAACATACATATTTCGACAGAGATAAACGTAACTCGAGTGTAACTTCGAAGTTTCGAATTATAATTTTTTTCTCTTAATATTTTCGGAAATCATTTGGTAAATACTAGAAAGCATTTATATTTCTATTTTGTATCTTTAATCGAACATTTCGAGAAGTATGGTATCTATTTTCAATCGATATCGGAATCCGCCTGTTCGTGATTCTTGTCGAGAAGCGTGCATCTCAAGCGTGTTTTTATTTTCCCGCCACGCGTTGTAATTTATGCATTGAATTTCAAATTGGCTTGTACTTCTTCGATAGAATCCAGCCGATGCTTCGACAGCCCGTTAGATTTCATGACTAACAAATGTTTTATTGGTTGGCTGTGCTGCATCTATAGATGCCAACGAACTTCCACGTAACGATTCACTGCTCAATAGCGTCTGAACTGTTCCGGGGAAATAAATGGTGCTCTCTCTCCTTACCTTGTAGACTTAATATCTTTATGATATTAATCGAAACTTTAATCCAGTCATCAAACGATATTTTAATATTAATTTCATGAGAGGAATATCTATTTTTCTCACTTCAACGAATATTCAAGATATTTTTTATTTCAAAGATATAGGTAGAGAAAAGAATATTCATACGCTGTTCGCATATTTCTATACTCTGTACATAAAATTTCTAGAGTTACTTAAACCGTCGAAGGAAAAAATCCTGCGTATTATACACCGACACTGCGTTCGCAGACAATTTTCAAGTCTATCCAGAAATCCGTTTTCATATCAGCGCAACGGATCCGAGCCGGATGTTTCTCTCATGAATGGAGATAAGATAAAACGTCCGGAAAAAAGAAGGTTCGATCGAGGTTGGAATTCCCAGGGGACGTGTAAGGAACCGTGAAGCTTTGAGGTGAATAAAAAATCGGTGGTTGGTGGCCGACGTCGAACGTCTCGCTCAAATATGCACCCCACGATTCTTCACGGGTCGTCACTAGCGTGGGACCTCTTATAATTTTCAAACGAAGGATTAATCGACTGGCAGAAACATTAACTCTCTCCGAAACCGTCGGGTCGCCCTCGCATAAATAATAAATGTCTCTTTTCGTTCCAGGTCGCTTTTAAAAAAGCTATGAGAAAAACGCTCCTCGCGACTACAGCCCCCTCTTGTCCACCGTATCTAATGCATGAAAGAGTTATTACGCGAGTCTAACAAGCACGCAACCGAACTGACGCATTGCTGCTATATTTAAAGCAACGACATGTAATTTATTCTGTCGTTAATCTTCCTATTTTCGAACTATAAGTTATGAATGAAACGTATTGATTTTCATCTAGTACGCGTATTTCACTTATTTAACAACCCTGTTTATTCTCCTATAAAATCCAGTCGATCCCTATACACGCAGCATGGGCTTTCTAGAAATTTCATACGCGTAATCTTGTATGTAATTTAGGCAAATGAAGCCGTGGAATGAAGCTTTCATCGTTACCGGAGGACACGTAATGCGGCCCATTTCGACGGGATTTAGCTCGTCGCTTAACGAGGTATATTCTATTCCACGCGAATGAAATTACTCGTACTCCGTCTAATAAAACACCGCGTAACCCACAGCGCCTGTTTTAATCGCCACGTCAGACGGCACCGAAATTACCGTCGGCGAGCTAAGGATTGCCCTTGAATTGGATCAGCGACACGACACGCGCGCACCACCGCGTGGCTGCACGCTGGAAACGTAGCCAGAAGCTTGAAACGTATCAGTTTCGCGTATCTGTATTCATTTAATTTGAAATCCCCGCCGGAGAAGGTCAAATGCAAGAGAAAAGGGTGGGGTGCGAGCATAAGGGGTTGAAATCTGAATTGCAGATGGCCGGTTGCTCCGTCCTTTCTTCGGTTCGACTCTGTTTCCTTTTCTCTCTTTCCCACATTCACCACGCTATGCATCTTCGTTCCGCCCGTTTGACAACCCTCTTTGCTCGTTCGTTTCCCCCGCGCGTCTCGCTCCGTTTAAATCAGTTCCACTTCAAGTTAGAACCATCATTTACTCGTCGAGCCGTGGACTGACAGCCGGATGAATCTCTAGCAATAATCGATTCAATTTACGCATTTATTACGGCTACAGGGAACGTTAATGGTATATTCATAAGGCAATATTTTGCCAATGCTAATGACAAATAGGTAATGAACTCGTTCGGTATAATGGTGTAATAATTCTTTGACCACAGTCCGCGGCAGGGCTGGTTACATTGTGCCGTGAACGCAAACTTTCGATGCACCTCCGGGCTATCAGTTGATAAAGTAGCTCCGATATATCATGCGATTTTGTTCGAACCGCGAATTGACCAACGCGCCATGCGTGACGCGCTCTGTCCCACTCGTCTCGCCTGGGATTGATCCCTTGCTAATTTAATTACATTCTCCGCTTCGGCATCCGTGCCCTGTGACTTTCCATGAACTAAGAATAACATCACCAATTCGTGAAATTGAAGCTTTGTCTTCCTCGTGCCTTGTCCCTTGTGTAATTGCTAAATGCAACACGGAACAGTAAGAAAATAAACTGATAATTATAATTCTAGAATAAACTAGTTACATGTGCAGGAGACTGTTTGGTTATCCTCGCTCAAACGTATAAAGTTTGCATAATGGAAGATTATCCCGTTTCTAAAAGCTCCACTACGTTCTACGCTATTACACTTCCTACAATGGGCGATATTTCAGTGTCCGTTCATTCATCAAAGCTATTTTACACGGTGTTCTTGCAAATCAAATTTTTAATATCGCAGAATAAGAGGTAGAAAGTGCTCTCAGCTGTGTTGGTCTTTTATTCAATGGTTCTACATCTACAGAGAACAGACCTTGTCTGAGGACACATTCATCGTCGCGAAACGAAAACTATTCCCCGTGGCTCGCGAGCCACTTTCGATCTCCGGCGCGTACGAGCGCGGGAAAAGCTCAAGGGAACGGAGATGAAGTCGAGCGGACGATCGTGCGAATCGTAGCACGTGCATTGCTCGTTTCGAATTTCCATAGACTGCGCTGATAGAGAGGTCTCGCCGCGGGACCCAAGTCTCGTGTGTCGTGAAAACGATTTCGCAAAAATGTCCGGATTAAAGTGGCCGGTCACGTGCGAATGGCCACGTAACGAGGATGGAGATCTCGAGCGGATCGCCTCGAGCTTTCATGATATTCTCAGGTTCGATTATTGAAACTGACCACTGTGTTTTTCATGTTAAACGATTTTCTGATTGCTGAGGTTGCTTTCTAAGATCTTTTAGCGACGGCTTTCATGTTGCATAATTTAGTAACCCTTGAAATTTTGCATCGTTTCTTCCTGTGTTTGATAGAATTTATTGAAAAATATTCGAATGAAAAACTAACTATAAATATCGTAATATAACTTGCTCTGTTTTTCAAATTGAACAACAAAGATACAACACTCGTTGTCAAACAAATGATATAAAATATATCATTTATACAATATACTTATATAAAAATAAATCACTTGTATAAAAATAAATCACTCGCATGTGCAAGTAGAAATTTATCTAACATCTCGTGTTTTAGACGATTTTTTAGTTTCAATATATATTTAATATCCAAATTAATAATCAATATTTCAAAGAAAAAATTATCTCGTAAAAGAGAATTAAAAGAGAAGAATTATTAGATTTATATTCTCTTTAAAATTATTTTTACCAAATTTTCTTCTCTTCCATAACACGGATCCTATTTCCACGAAAAAAAGAAGTGGAACCTTTTTCCTATTTTTTCTGGCATCTTGGTAGAATGTTATACAACGCAGAGACGATAATTCGCATCAGATAGGCAGCCCTAGTCAAGGCGATAGGATCGACCGGGAATAAAAAGGAAAAGTCGAAATGACAAGAGACATATGCACCCATACAGATGGGACGTGTCCACAGACGCGTTCGAGTGGCGGAAAGGAGCGGGATAAGGTCTCCGGAACGTAATCCAACTTCAGGGATATTTCCCTTATCTGTCGGAAGCCACTGTAAGGGTGAAGGAACTCGCCCACGGCCAGCTGCGAGAACGAGGAAAGGGTGAGACGGTACTCTGGGTATCGAGTAAATTTAAATTTTAAATAGCGATGTTTACTGGCGAGAGGGAGTGGGGGCAACCAATTCAACATTTACCAGCTACGGGATTAGCCTTTCCTTGAGCTTGTTCCGTAACGTTTTCGTCCCCTTCTATTCGTGAGAGAACGGGAATCTTGATAAGAGGGTGTCTTGTGTTTATAAAGTGGTGTCGTTGGGAAATTAGGATGGATCGTAGCAAGCTTCCATAGAATATATTTTTATGAGAAAGATTTGTAATCAAGAATTCGATAATTAAATTTCACGTTATCTAAGTTGTAGTTTTGTTCTTAAGTGACGTGGAGTTTAAAAAATGTAAACGCGAGTAGAGAATCCGAGGTGTTAACTCTGCATAAACATCATTAAAACTTTGAGAACCACTTTTGCTTAGCGCCTACTTACAATTAGCGAAGCCGAGTAAGTACGAATACACTTTCGTGTTGTTATCTGTCCTACAAGCGAACGCGTGACACGAAAAAAGCGATGTGCTTATTATTTTCTAACGAATATAAATTTTATTTTACTTTATCTTTATTAATGGTAATTATCATTGTTATCGTATTAACTCGTGATATCGGAAAATAAACTACCCGTAGCAAAGCAGTATTCAGTTCCTTACCGTAATCTGATTTACACCGCATCGCTCTGGTCGGTTATCAATTACCCGAGAATCCGCTTAACCTAGAACCGAGGTAGCAGCTTGTGACGTAAATCAGTCATCGGATTTCCCGGCGATTCTCCCCTAAATGTACGATGCTTCGAGGAGTCGTGAAACCAGCAGCGTGTTCGCGTCGACTTGGACGGGCTAGAAAAACATTGGGTTGGTGAAGCAAATGGCAGAGGTGAATAGGCAACAGAGAGGAGCATTAATCCCATTGCATCCCCCTGTCGTGATTCGAATCCGCAGGAAGGAACACGTAATCGGTATCGATAGGTGGAACGAACCTGACCACAGGTTAGAAAACTGGCAAAGCCAGATATCGCGTCGGTTTTTGGATGCCAAGATTCACCGCACGTATTTCCCCCTGACGAATCCTCTCCGTTGGTCCACGTGTTGTCGTTGTCGTAGTTGTTGTCATTATTGTTGCCTCTCTCGTATAAACGCGCCTCTCGTCCGACAAAAATACGTGTGTATGCATCTATACGTACGTATACGCATCTTTTAACGTGTTCGTCTATCCATGGCATCCTACACCACCGTCGAACTGAACGTGTGTATCTAAAGGGGTGGAAAGAAAGGGTAGTGAGCATAGAGGTGAACAGGAATGGTCCGCAACTAGCTACAAATAGAATCCAGCCTCTCTCGAATGGAAGGATACACCATGCACCGTGATGCAGCGAAGTTTGACCGTGAGAGGAATCGGAGAAAAGTCGGCAGGATGGATACGCGTATTAGCCAATCGTCGAGTCATTCGATATCACAATGCGGTTCGCGTAATTTTATTAATCATCGAGTTGTCGTATTCAGACGCAGACGACAAGAAGAGACATTCGATCCACGTACGATCTATTTTTTCGTAATGAGAAACCGGTGAATTGAGTCGCGATGACACTTCTTAAATAGCTTGTTCATTTTAAAGTACATATCTGTGTACTAGAGATGTAACAAAGATATCTGCGTCTGTTTGCAGATAAATGTAGAGATGACATAGTCGCAAGATTTTGGTTTGCTATTCCCCTTGTAAGGGTTGGTAATACGCGGTGCTGCAAATATTAGTACGTACTCGAGCTTATCACGAAAAGTGGAATAGGCGGAGAATCATCATCGACAATCGACACACATCACCGGGAACGATTATGTGTCAAATTTTCCACTTGACCTAGCTCTCGGAAACCAAGTGAATAGTCCACCGGCAAACTTGTTCGGACCCTTCATTATGACGATAACGAGGGATCGATACGGGGATAGTCATCGAAATTTGGGTCAGCCTAGTCACGCAGTCATCGACTCTCGCCCTGTCGCTTTTAACACTGACGCATACTGCGAGACACACTGTATAAATCTGCATCTGTTTGAAGGGTCGTTCAGTCAATAATTATCGGGATCGCGTAATTCTTTGAAATTTTATAGCCTGCCTGACATGCGAGTTAATATCGTCGCGCCTCCGTTTCTGCAAATATTTTCAACGTTTGATCATAAAGCGCAATGACGCGTTCCTCCTCGATGTAATTAATGACCATTTTTCTCCTCTTTTTTATTTACTTTGCTTCTTGTTTCTTTTCTAATGAATGTTTACTAACTTCGACACGATATAAAAATATCCAATGGCTGAACATTGGTTTTGTCAAACAATGAAAAATAGAAACGAACATCAAAGCACAATGAAGCGCAGAATTTTTTACTCTACCTTTATTCGATGCGCGTTGCATTCACGACGGGATCAGTAACCATCACGGTATATGTAAAATCATATCAAATTCGTTGCGACGTCAAATTAACTGTCCCACGCTCGAAACTCTATACATACACCAAAAATCCGTATTCGTTAATTTTCTATCAATTTTTGTTTCGAGATTAAATATGACAAGACGCGAACAAAAAGAGAATATATATCTGAATACGCGGAAAAAATAGTTTGACAGAGAGAGGAAGAAAAAAGCAGTATGGAATAACAAAAGCTGAAAGAGGAAAGAATCGAGGCGAGTCTAGCGAAAAGATCGATGGAAATTTATTACTTTCCTGTTTATTGGCGGCGGCCGCTTCGCAAATCCACGTGTTTAGTCCTCGCAATAATTTTCAAAGGGAAACAAAGCCCGCCAGAGTCACTTTATTGTTAACGTAGTTGGTGCTTTTATCTAGGACCGTTATTGCGCGAACAATGAAAAAATAAAGAATGCGGGTTAATATTTGAACGAATATTACTCACATACGGTGGCCATTGTTGTCCGCGCCAAACTCATTTATTGTCCGGCGCTCGGTATTTTCCCTCCGGTGCCGCGGCGGGGACGCCATTATTAATATTTTTAATTAAAGCCTCAACAAAGAGAAAACGTACGCACGCAACCCAGGTGAAGGGTCGCAAAGCGGAATGAGATCTACGCGTGTTCTCGCTTCATATCTTCCTAAATACCGAATTTCATGCGTGGCCGGATGCGAATTTCATGGCGGAAACTCGGATCCATGCGCTACAAAAAGAGCGACCAATTTCGTGCAAACGGAGTTTAATCAACGAATATTGACCAAAGGACGAAGAGCGTACAAAAATCAACGCGGGCAATATCACCGGACGTTCCTTTGCTTTGCACCGACCTTCCGTTTTCACCGTACGACTTAATAATCCATTTCCTCAGACGAACTCCATCGGACTGACCGATACAATTTATAAACAATTTTTAATAATACATCGCTTTTCCTTTGTACTCGAATATAAGATTAGACAGATAACAGATCTTAATTAAAAATATCAAAGTAAAATTTCAGAATTCCCCTTTACGTTATCAATATTCTACTCGTAACACGAAATAAAGAATACCACGAGATGGTCTGTTACTGTTGATAAATAAGAAGATCGTTCATTGTCGTGAGATACCAATGCAGTTAACATACAAGCTCTGTACATAACAGGACCGATCTCTTCGAGCTTAGAAGCGCTATTACTGGACGTTAATGGAATGTAGTTCCATATTAACGGGTCCCGATTTCGGATCTTCCGTATAGGCTAGGAAACAGCCGTTCCGTCGTTGAAACGAGATCGCGCGAAGGACCTGGCATTAATGGGACAGAGACCAAGAGAGATCTGCGAATGATACTGTAACGCGGCTGGGATTATAACGTGGCCTGTAGGTTATAATGAGGTGCGTGGTAGTCTCATGGCTGGCCACGAGAGATAGCGGCCTGCTGCCCACTTAATTGGCCTCGACCTTCCTACCCGTTCTCGCGTTTCCACCCCCGCCACCGACCCCTACTTGAGCACCGCGATAAATCCTGCGAGAGCTCGGTGACGTTTACTGAATTCTGAATTCTCCGTCGCTTCTAGCTTTCCCCTTCCCTTCTCTTGGCCTATTTAGTCCGAGATCGTCCGATACTCGAATACGAAAAGCTTCGAAGGTTTAAAATGGAGGAATCGTTTTTTGATCTTTCCATCTCGATCGTGGAAAATTACACAGATGCGAAAAGAGATCGTAGTGAATTATCGTTGCAATAAATGCGCGTTCGGATGAATGTGCGCTCTGGATGAGATATTTGAAAAACAAAATGCATTCATTCATAAGAATCCATATACATATTTGGTTGCTCTGATATGCATCCACTGTAATCACTGTCTTAGCTTCATCTCAATCTCACAAATATTTTTGACCGAAATGCTAGTTGCATCTACCAATTGAGTCGTCCGACGAATGAAGCAATCTTCCTTGCTTCTATGTTTCTCTGCTAGTCTTCTTTCCAGCTATGCATAGCACAAGTTCGTTTGCATGAAATAAAAATCGAGTGCTCCTTCCAGAATTTCTAAAGGACAGAGAAATTGCTTTTCGTTCGATACGTGGTAACTGGAATCCAGTAAATGAATCGTTTGGTCAAAAACCGACGAGAAATTCCATTGGAAAACACAGTATGAACAGCGGAGCTCGTATCCGAAATAGAAATATCGCGCTGCGTTTTCGACTGGTTCGAACTATCGGTAATACAGGATGGAGTTTGTTCATTCTCTCTGTAAGGGCGTGCAGAGTTTTTCGAGGGTGTTTTAGGGAAGACTTTATATCCAGAATGAATATTCGAAGAAGTAAGTTGATAAGAGGGGATGCGGGTAGGGAAAAGAAGGGACAAGCAAGCGAGTTCGTGCTCCTGTCGACGACAACATCGGAATGCATGCATCTCCCGCTTTCTTTGCGGCTCTTGCCTCAGGAAAGAGGAGAAAACGCGAACAAAGCAACGAGCAAAAGGCCGAAACTGCGGGGTAAAAATAAAAATGTTCGTCGCCGGACGAAACCGCATTCCGGATTGCCGGGTCGCCGGACAAAGCGGCTCGCTGCTCGTCGTTCGCTTGGCTCACGACTCGAATTCTCATCCTCCAACGAGCAGTCCAGCTTCTATTCGATGCGCTCCTCATCGCCCCTTTCGTTCGTTCGCCGGCGTCTTTCTTCTTCGTCTCATTCGATTTCCTCCCCCTTCTTTAGTTCCGCTATGCTTTTCGTCGAGAATCTCTCTCTGTTATCAATCGTTAACGATCCTATTCTGTCTCGCTGTAATCGAATCGTTATTTTTCTTTGAATATATGCGAGGCTAAGAATCTCTCTCGCACACACATACAGCATAAGTCAATGAAATACTAGTTTTTTATAAAATAGCGTTCTACGTTTATTATTGTAAAAAGTTACATTTTTCCGTGAAAACGTTTCGTGGTAGAAAGTACCGATGATACATTCAAAAGTTAGAATATGTGATTATATTGAACTTCTTGAAACCTTGACATACACCACTATGATTTTCTGCCCTCCACTTGTCAATTTCGAAAAGATATGAAATACAGGTGAGATGATTTAAAATAGGAATACAAAGTAAATAGGAACGTTTCAAGACGCTCCCTTCTGCTTAAATTATTTTCTACGTATTCTACATTCTTTACATTTATACTCAAGGTTTATCGTTTTCGTTTTACCGTTCCATTATACTTGCCGCACCGTAAAGCTGTTTCGCGCCTTTCAAGCGTAATACCAGCCTCGTTTCAACATTCAACACCGCGCTTATTAACATTTCAGCTACATTAATGTGGCCAAAGGTTGTTACACCCTTTATAACATAGAGTATCGCTTACAGCGTACACGTACCGTGTGTAACATGCAAGTTTTACATTTTCGCGTGAAAATCTTCTCGCCGTAACCCTCGAGCGACCCGTATCCTCTCGATCGTCAAATGTTCTCGTTTCTTTCATTTACTCGCTGTCTGAACTACTCCCAGCTTCGCACCAGCTTTTCCTCTCTCCTCTCTTCTTTCCTCTATATAATAAATTATCTATTTCGTTCTCGACGTCGATCGATCGCGAAATCGCGAGACGTTGTTCGCTGCATTCGAGCGTGGTCGATCGATACTCACGTTCGAGTACCAATCAGCTCGTTTCCGCACGAATCGGAGAATTATTCGAGCGACGAGCAGAACGTTCTTCGTAGGGTAACGATCGAGGCTCCGAGCGAAGCTTTCCACCGTTCGAGACGCGGAAACGGTCGAATCCGTCGGTCGTCGAGAATCAAGCGGGAATGGAAGACGAAGGAGTGGGAAGGAAATGACGTAGAAGGAAAAAAAGCGTGAAGGAAGTAAGCGAAACGAGAGGACGAACAGGAGCATACGGGCTCGAAGATTTTCGCTTCGCCGCCTCGTTGAATCAGCGACCGAGTCTTGATATTTATTCGTCGATAGCATGTTCGATCGTAGAATTTCGAGGTGAAAAACTCTCGAGGTACGTAGGCTTATCGTCGTCGTTTTCTCACCCCTGTAGGCTAGGCCTCTCCGGAGGATTGGAATCTTCTCCGGAATTAAATCTGTTCCCCCGATAATACAAACCATCTTCGGGTAGTTCCAATTGCGAACAGTTTACTTCGAGAGTACGTACAAACGTGGCTTCCTATTGCATCCGCTGATCGGGGTAATCCGTTCACTCGCGCGACTGAACGGTTATCGTATTTCCTTACAGGATCGAGTATTGGCAAGGATCGCGTATAAAACGATTTATATAACGTAACGACTGCGTTGTTATGGAATACTTTTTGCATAACTGGTAGAGGTATTTCTTAATTATCAGTACTTGTACCTTTAAATCTAGTTCAATCTTTTTTTTTTTAATATTAGTATTTTAAATACAAATCATTTAACACATTTGAGATTTAGTGATTTGGTCTTTTAACGATAGTTCTTTATAAAGCGAAAATCTATTTTTATGAAATGTACGATATATACGTTATGTACATTAAACTTTCTGCGTTCTTCGGGTCATTTTTAAAATGAGAGATGTTTTAAAAATATTATGCGTTTTTGTTTGCGGAAACATTAAAGAGATTGGAACATAGAAATTAATGAGTTAAGGAATTAATATTTAATATAAGACTACAAGATTCTTGATTATATTTTACAAAAGCTATGTCATTAAGAACAAAGATACCCTGCAACAAAGTCAACTATCGTTCCTCACCGAACGCCATCGATTCGACGAATCCGTCGACCCATAAAAGTGATTTTTCACCCTCGTGTCCAACGGAGTCGGCGCTCCTAAAAAACGCACTCCGTAACCGCATCTCAAAGTTGCACAAAGCAAGGCGATATTTACGACGTCGTCGACTACGAGCCGTGAACGAGAAGCCGTTCTCCTCGGTACGCTTTCGCAACCCCCTTGCTCGCAATCTCGAGGGTTGTACCCTCGAACGAGCACAGCTCGGGTCCCGTCTGGCCGCGACAGAGTAACAGCTCCAATTAATCCTTCGAACTGGAGTTACGAGCCAACGAAATGAGTCGTTATATAATACGGAGGTTTTAGCCGTGGCGCACTTCGTGCGTAGAAGCGGCTTTCGCGGCGTGTTTGCGCTCGGCGAAGCCACGCATTAGGCCTCACGGCCGGCATTGTTCGCGCTTCTGCGCTCCCGTCGATCGTAAAATCTCGACGAGGCCTCGCCAGAGCTTGGGATATCTCTCGGGGGTGATTTAATGGAATTTGCCGAAAACGATTGCCGGGACGTAAGAAGGCTGACGCGAGGGCGAGCCGGTTAAACGGTCTCCCTCGTAAAATTTACCACCGCGCTGGGCATAAAGTGTATCGCGAGCGGTCGCAATTATTTGTCCAATAATTTATTTTCAGACAAAAAGGGGGTCGAGCGGTGCGGAGGCGAGAGCGACGTTTACACTGCCAGCAAAGTAATGCACGGTCGATGTAACGGTGATTTAGTGGTAAACGAGCAGGGTATAAAGAGAAGAAGTCGTCGTCGAAAAGGGAGAAGAGAACGGGAGAGGGAGAGGACACACGACGAGAACGGAGTTTTGGCCGGTGCTCAAAGCGCGTATCACGTTCACTCGGGAAAGCAGCCTTTCTCTTGGAAAGGCTCCCCGGTCTGGCTGGCAAAAGTGCAACGAGCGTGTAATGCACCTCCTGCGGTTTCTACGGGATTAAGTATCCAGATGATTCGGTTTGCTTCGCTTTCGTCCGGCTGACGCGCCTCATCTTCGCCGCTCGTCCAGCAGAATTTAGGCGCACGAGCACGAAGTTGTTCGCAGTCACCGGCTACGTTCCACTGGCTTCGTTTGTTCCTCTGGCCATGCCACCGTTACTTGACGCTGTGTCCAAAAGTTGCTAATCGAATATAGCACGGTCCTCCGAGATATGATAATTAACGCTCCGATGCGAAATTAATTCAGCTTCAAATAAATGTTTTGGCTGCGAACTATCCAACCAAATCCCTTTTCAAAGGAAACCCCGTTTTCAGGAACCTCTGACTCCGTTTTATTTGAAAATTCGCGAATATTTTGATTCTAATTGCCCTCCGTATTCGGAACGCCAGCATGAATACGAAATGCAGAGAAAGGATCCCTTAAGCCAAGTACGATTCGGAACAACCGAAACACGTGGCTATATCGCGTTCAAAATCGCATGTACTATCGAGGGAAGAAAACCGGTAACGGGTATCAGGATTCGCGGACCAGGAACCTTGTAGACAAGCTGGTATTTCGACTCTCCTGGGTATGGACCACTCTATTGCATACTTTGAATTCAAACGTCTCGCCCATACATTCATGGATGCCGTATGCAAAACACCGATTCGACCGGCTAGGTCGGTTGCAAGGCGATGGAGGCAGGAAGTTTAAAGTAGGTACAGAGAGAGTCTCTGGTGCGGGATTTCGGGGGTTGGAGCGCGGCAGGGGGATGCATTTAGCGCTTAATTCAGGCCACGATGGTTGGTTTCCCGATGTGATTCGGTGGAACTGCGCCGCCCCTAGCCGACGCCTAATGAAGACACATGCTTCGAGCGGAGCAAGCCAAATGATACCTGCCCGTGCATACGTTCCGCATGTCGTTGCGTTCGGTTCCGTTCCATTGTACACGCTAATGGCGTTCCGCGTACAGCTCGGTTGCCTGAAAATTCAAGGGGTTTCGACGAACGAGTCGCTTTGGTGTACTACTAAGTGCACCGTAAGAAATGACAAAAAAATTGCACGAATTTCTCATTCCGGGGTAGAATATAATATCGCGTACGTTCCTTTCGTATATTTACCTGCGAGCGTGAGTATCTCTGAGAATAATTTACTATATCGTTAAATCTGTTTACAATACGAGGACGTAGCGGAGAACGCTAATTTCCGGAAAGGAATACCTGAGTTCGAAGCTTTTTATGAATCTGTCTTTTTACGAAGCTGCTTCTCTATTCCTAAGGTGGCATTAAGAATTGATCAGTAGCAATTGCGGCTTTAAAGCAACGAAAGGTCTGTTTGGCTCTATTATACTTCTTAAGAGCGAATCTTTCGGTCGTGGTTCCAAGCAACCCCCGTGGAAGGATACGAACGACACGCAGTCAGACACACAATCGGAGGGTGGTTTAATTTACAGCGCGAGGGATCTGAGATTCTACGGGGGATTACCACCAGGGAATTTCGCACTCTCAGAATATACGAATCGAGAGTATTGGGTATTAGATAAACGTTTCGGGACAGACCACATCGAGATTCCAAGGGGTTCATTTAGTTCGGACACGCTCGAGTCTACTAAACGGTAAATCCTGATTGCTAAATGAGAGACGAAGATACGAGAAACCTATAAATACCAGGGGTGATGTCTGACAAATTTTCTGTGTCTCTAGATCCCCAAAGCTTATCGGCCGTATTTACATCATTTGACCAGAGACCTTTTATCCGACTTTGTCAGACTTAATCTACTTTAACAGCTTTAATTTCTCGGAAGTTCCAGTTAAATTGGCTCGTCAGGAACTTTCAAAATATTATTTTCTATCTCTTGTAGGGAAAAATATCTCGAAGTTGGTTCCTCCTTGGTTCCGAACAACCAACCAAGTACA
Source organism: Bombus bifarius (assembly GCF_011952205.1). Classification (NCBI taxonomy): domain Eukaryota; kingdom Metazoa; phylum Arthropoda; class Insecta; order Hymenoptera; family Apidae; genus Bombus; species Bombus bifarius. The sequence goes on from NW_022884524.1 coordinate 350,781, forward strand.
TATCCTCAAGTACATTTTTTTCCTCAATTATCAATAAATAATGAAAGGATGTATCTTAAAAGAACCTCGATTCTGGAACTGTTAAATTCATAATGAACTCTTCGATTTAATAATCGCCGTTATATCGCAATACCATGATCCATATTTTGAAATGATTAATACGTTCGTATCTATATATATGTCCTGCAGTCTGTCATTGACCTCGCGTCTCGAAAGGTCACGCGAGATCGTCAACGACAAGGAAGGAACGTAAACGTGACACGGGGGACTGTCCAGCGAACTGGACGAAGTCGCGACGCAAAGAGTTAATCGGATGCAACGGTCAGTTTCAATTTGGCGCAAGTGGCACCCGTGGGAGGTAGTCGCGGAACAGGTCTGCGACTTCATCGAGCGTCCCTTTCGCGATACAAACAACAACCAAGGTTCGACGATATATCGAGAGTGGTAGTTGGAACGATAGCACCCGCGAGACTTCAGGCTTCTCAGGAAATCACAATATTCAGCGGTCGGTGAGCGCATCGTCGAACGCGGCACCGGAGGCAGCGTAGTCGGAGCCCGCATCCGGTAATATCTCACGATACGGAAGCGCGATAAGGTATCACGAGGAGCGTGCTACTCGATGCACGATTCTCTCTTCCCGCAACGTTACGTGGCCTCCTTCGTCCTTCCGGATTTCCCGTATTTCTTTGTCGCCGGCTTTATAAAAATTTATAGGCCCGGTCAGATTCGCCTGGATTAAGCGATCGATTCGAGATCCAGGTCACCGAGTGACGTAAAGTTCCAGTAAATTATAATACACCAGAAGAACCATGGCTTATCTTCGAAGTTGAGAATTCGTGCATAAGGAGATTTCGATGGGAATTTTTTACTTTGTTATCGAGGTCGATCATTCTTGTCGAGCCAGTAAGGAATTATCATCTTGCGGGAAAGGAAATTGAACTTACGATCTTTCCGTTTTCAAAAAGAGATTCATTCTTTTGTAAGAATTTCCTATTTAGGTAATCCAACGATGCGTAGTCTATAAATTATTTCACACTGTTCAATTTCCTTGTATGCACGTCGGAAATTCAAGAGGATTTATACATGCGCATTTGACGAAGTATATCCAGAAAAATGCCGTGCTTCTAAAGCTCGTCGAACACCGGTAAGCCGCACGAAGGATAGCATCGATCGTATTCCATAATGCGACACCCCGCTGCGCGTTATTTCGTCCATGACGTGCTGCCTTTCGCGCACCTTGACCTCTCATCCATCAAAGCACGTCTCCGTGCATCTACTTTTAACTTCATACATCACAATTACGTTGGCTTCCTTTCGGGTCGGCCATTTGCATGTCGAGTCGCCGCCCGTTCCACGGAATCGGCCCAACCGAGAAATTATTGCCCTCCGTTGGAAACGCGGAAACGTAATTGAGAATAGGTCGAGATTCATCCTGCGCTCCTAATGCACACCGCTCCGAATGCCAGTTATACGACGAGCTCGGTCAGTTGGATTTATTTATTGCCAGGAATAATTAAAATAATCTCTGCTAGCCAGGCGCCATTGATAAGGAACATTAATCGCGGTAGTGCGTTCTCGCGTGGTATGCCGAGCGAAGGTTCGCAAACGGCTGATGCACGGATTGCCCAGGTAGCCCCGTCCATTCGAATAAATCATGCTTGTCCGAAATCTGCGCGGGAGAAAGTGGAGGAGTCCATCTTGAAATACAGCTCCCTTGGGCGGCTCTGTCGGACCTCGGAGAGCTCCTTCGTACTGCACGTACATTTTTATTCGAGCGTGGCTAACTGCGAAACGCGGCGGTGCACACAGGAGAGAAACTGCGAAAAAGAAAAGACGACTCTCGTCGTCGACTGGTAAATGAGAAAGAAACAAAGAGGAACGGGAAACGAGGTTACGTCCAGCGTAAAGAGAGAGGCAGTGGCTGCCACCGTTCTTTCTTCGTTTCTTTCTGAAGCATCTCGCGCGTGACGGAAGCTTCAAACGAAATTTACTTAACCCGTCTGCTTCGCGTCTGCTACAAAGAGCACGAGGACACGATTTAATCGAATCGGGACACGGTGCTCGAGCAGAGCCAGCAACGCCGGACAACTCGTCAGCTCGAGTGCTCCGGTGCTCCCTTTTGCCTATCACTTGGGAGAACGCGAGCGTACTTCTATTCGGGAAAAAGGGCCTCCACTCCGTTTCGCGAGGGCTCCCCTTCTCTCTTTCTCCCGCTACGATAACGACGTAATCAATCTTATTCTCGGAGAGATATATTCCGGCTGATACATTAAGCGCTCAAACTTCAAGTAGCAGAAGAAAAATTCACGACGTGCATTCAGATTCTTCCCCGTCCCGATCGTTAAGGTTGCCCGATTCAAACCGGTTTAATAGGATTTCTGGCGAACGCTGAAAAGAACATTTTAATACGGCTACTCTCTTCTTCTTTTTCGTTTATTTTCTTTTTCGCCTTCCACCGCGGAGGAGTACATCGCTCGGGAGTACGGCAAACATCTTCCTTTTAAAAAGGGAACCGTACGCGTGGCATCCATTGAGCTTTGTACGTTCGAGAATGGAAATCTTGGCGCGTAATGTCGCCTTGTCCGGATATATATTGATATTCGATACTGTGTTTCTTACGGAAACGTTAAAAAACGTTACAAGCCGTTTTTTCCGGGTATCGAAGGCCAAGGATGAATACGCTTAACGAGAACATGAAACGAACGTTTCGTATTCAGAAGCCACGATCATCGTGAAGCACAGAGTCAAGAGGATTTCGACGTGAAGTGACACGACGGAAGTGCGAATCGAAAGCTAGGGATGAATACATTTAAGGACGTTATCGTGACGGTTATACCTTCGAGGGAAATTCCTTCTAGCTTGCCGAGAAGCCAGATATATACGCATCCTATGTACATACCGTATACATATGAGGAATACGTCGAAAGACGATGTATTATCGCTTTTCAGAGTTGATATATCGTGCATCGCGTGTCGAACGAACGTAGAGCGCAACCTTTGGCATTGTACTATGATTACGAACAATTTTCTGTTAATTAAAAATTGCGAAAAGATATTCGACTCTTACTTGGATATACACGGAGAAAATAAACTGTAAAGGGCGAGGAGGAAAATAATTAACCGCAGGGAAAATAGGTATCGTCTTAATTGTTCTCGATTACGAATATCGGGTAGATCTACGTAAATTCTAGGTTCACTGACGCGTACCGATCAACGTCTATCGATCATAGCGTAGATGGAAATTATGACGGAATACGTGTCTGCTTGAAACAGGTCAAAGGGACCTTTAATTGCACCTTATCCGATTCTCGATTCCTACCCAACCCTATTATTACGTAATACAGCCTTATTAGATAAGCTTTAGATCCATTACCAGCTAATATGTACAAGGACCTGCAGAGATCCCCTCCATCCGTTAGATTGAGGAGCCAGGAATGTCGATAATTGCGGTATGAACTGCCGATTACCGGCACTCGATGATGCCGCATGTCATGAATTTCACTTTGAAGTCCATTTGATCCGCCCTGTCTGTCAGTCTTTCGAGACCGAACGTCCGTCGACGTCTCTTCCCGTGGTCAACACCTAGGAATCTAAACACTCGATCTCCCGATGAAAATTCGTCTCGCACAAAAGAAAAGACCCTGTCACCCCGTGCATTGAATTAAATCGCTTTTAAACAGATCTGTCCATCACAGCATGATTGGCCGTTCGTTCGTTCGTTCGTGCATTACTGGAGCCTGGCTCTAGCTAACTCTATTGAAACCCCTTTAAAAGGAACCAAAGATTTCCGACAATCTGCAGGCGCGCCTCTCTTTCTCTTTCTCTTTCTCTCCCCTTCGTTCCTTTCCTCGTTTTCTGCTTCCGTTCTCTCGTCTTCCGGAATTTTTTTCTTTCATTCCTTTGCCTTGCCTCACTACGGTTTTGCATTTGTAATTCTCTCTTTTATACCTAGCTATTAGCTTTTTAATCGCCTCGCAGTCGAACTTTATTCGGCGTCTTCTTCCTCGTTCTCTCTTTCTCCCCCGCCCCTCTCCTCATTTTTCACTCGCATTCCGTCTGTTTTTTCATTACCGCCCATCCCTTACGTCACTTCTCGTCTTTTTTAAATTCTACCCTCTACGGGTTAAAATTCTCCACTGACTTTTCCTCATTCACGTCCTTCGTTCCCTCTTTTCTCCTTCGTTCTTCGCTAGAAAAAAAAAAGAATTCCTTTCTTCTTCACGCTCCCATTCTCCCTTCCATTTGCATTCTAGCTCTTTAATCGTTCCACTGTCCAACTGGCTTCCTTCTCGATCAATCGGTACACCCTTCGCTCGTTCTTCGCTACGAAATTCATTCCACTGGTCGCTTCGTTCCTTTTCAACTCCCGCTCCCCTATTGCACTCAATTTTTATGCCCTCCGCCTCTCTCCTCCTTCCTTTATTCGCTTAGCCAATATTTATCGCTGTTTATTCTATTTTGCCCTTACGTATTAGCCCTTCGATCCTCTCGTTACCCATTTTGTACTTCCACCGTTTCTCGCTCGCACTTTACTTTAAATTCTATCCACCTTCCTCCACTCCTCCTCTCTTCTGGTCACCGCTTCTTTTGAACTCAACCCCATCTCGTCGAGTTCCTCTCTTGTCCTTCCCTTTTTCACATTCTCCCCCCCCCCCTCCCTCCCTGCTGTATCTGCTTCTGCTGCTGTCTCTGCGCCTCTTTGTCCGCCTCTCCCACGTTCGTACCTATTCGGCCGGCTTTACTTACTTAGTTACTTACTTGTTCGCTTCTATCGAGACTCGGTTTGCCGTACGTGCCGCCCGGTCGGTGACTGGCCTCCAAGAGTGGCGGCTTGTCTCCACCAAAGGAGCACAAAACCGACCGACGACGGTCCGCCGCGCGACTAGTCGGTCCGGCTAATTGGAATTGCATTAATTCCTTTCTTCGCCGGTTGCTTGCGCGTTAGCCTAATAAGATTGTGCCTCTCAGTATGCGCGACAGGTATCCTTCGTGAAAATCTCTGTCGCTTCCGCGTCCCTGGCATTCCGCGGGTCTTTCTTTTTCCCCTCGATTGGTGAGAGTCGATCCAGTCTCCTCCAGTTACTTGAAGATCTCGCGATCTCAAATTAAAGGCCAGCGATCAATTTGCGTTTATCGAAGCTGGAGAAATAATCAGGTAGCTTTTGCCGGTGAGTAGAGCGCGGTAGAGAAGAAACAAGGGTGAAACGGGTTCACGGAAATTGACGTCGTTAATAAAGTTACGCAGAAAATTGGCTTCACGCGATCTCGTGCTTAACCGACTGCTGAGCATGCTAATATTTGTTGCTCCCTCGATTGATTAGCGCTATCGATAAAGCATCCTTTTTGGTCTAGATCGTATCTATCGTTTCTCCGTTACGATTTTAATTGATTATCCAACGCAACGAAGATTTATAGCAAAAGATCGATATGTTAGATTTATTGAAAAATTATTTCGACGTTGAGGCAAGGATCAGAAAGTTCATCACACTGGCTTCCAACGAACGAAACTTCCGACGACTCTCGACGCTTGTGTATACACCGCGTCCCGTTTCAAAGGGACCGTATTCTCGGCCGCTTTATCCCGCAGAAACGTATTACGATTCCGAATGCTTTCGAAGAGGCTTTTGTCATCTCTTCAGGAACTTGCTCTTTCATTAAGATTTCTCGGAGCGTGTTTGCGATTCTCTTTCTTCCGATGAATTCTCTTCTCTCCCTTGAATACGTGCCATTTAACCGCCGCCTAAGAACGACGTACAATGTACATGGTGCCGTTCGTCCTTGTATTTTTCCCTGTTACATCGTTCCGTTTCTCGTATGACCTGGTTTTAATGTTTCAATAAATTCTTCGAAATCTAAAGATAAGAATTTTCTTGGAGAATGGGCGTTTGCTTGAAAAGACAAACGTCGACGTTTCAAGGAACATATGCGAAATCTTTTTGTTAATCGTCGTGACCTGATTGCACGTCGGTTACAGAGATGTTACCTACTTTCCTCGTTCTGGAAAAGCAATATCAGAGAAACGTGATGGGCTTTGGCATTTTATTTAAACGAGACTTTGCAGCAATGCGTCGTCTTTTGCACGAACAATATCTTAAAGCGAATGAATTTTTTTAATTCCGTTAAAATTCCAATAATCCGTGCAGATAATGAAAGTGCAATTTATGCTTTGCTAGGTCACATTCTTTTATTATTTCTATCTCGTATCAGGTAACATTTTCGGTTAATTTACAGAAAGTCGGAAAATAAGGTTTGAATAATCTATAAGTCTTTTGGTAATGCCGCCTATAAATTATTTGAAATTCATATTGGAATATACTTCATTGTCATACAAAATCGAGTGTCATTAAATAATTATCAAATATACAACGCAATGATAAATTTGAATAAAACAGCTTGTAGTAAAAAAATTGTTCGTTGCATATACCGTTTCGTTCCATCGCTACCTGTCCCACACTCAGCCAATTCAAATGGGCTTTGAGGCTTCCCTGTGTCTCGCTGTTCTATTTTCCTCTCCATTTTCTCTAAACGAAGAAACATCGCAGCTAGACCACGCACTTTAAAAATACAAGACCTCGATCACGGCAATTTAGCTTCTCGCCTCCACGACTATCCGTACACCTTTAAAAAATTTACAGGACGCTCAATTCGCTGATCTATCTACAAAACCGAATCTTCAAAACTAATCGAAAACCATTTTTAACACCTTCGAGAGGCTTACAATTATACGTATGGTACTTTAATTTAGCACAGATATAGCCCAAAGTAATACTTAAGAAGATTTATTCCCCGGGTGCTACTATCGGGCCGGTTGATCGGAGATTGTCATCCAAGTGTACCAGTTGCATGTACTGTAACACGATTTCCTTGCTCCTCGCACGGCATCCTCCTCGAATCGGCTGAAAATCGGTACCATTATCGCGATAAGATCGACCGCCTCAACGGACGATTTATTCGTCCCGCAATTGATTCACGCTCCGTACACCGTGAGGCGTAACCAAGTCCATTTTCATTGCGATTTAATCACTCGGTCAAACATAATAAATCCGCTCGGCCGGGTTAATAAATTCCCCGTCTAAAATCTCGCGCCTATAACCAATTATGCCGGCGTTTAATTATTTATCGCGCTCTCCGGAGCCGGAGATTCCCCGTAGGCTTTGCAAATATCGGCCGCGCACCAGATGCCCTGAACGCGAGACAGCCTCGCGGTATTTAATGCCTGGATCCATATTTAATTACGCGATATATTTGTACGAATTATTGCTACAGAATTAAAATTCCCACATCATTAGTACGAGTACATTAATCGATGGCCGGACATTTGTTCGGGGCGTTTGCATTTCCTGCACGTGCTCGCTCGTGTCGACACTTTGATTCTATCATCGCTATTCGCGGAAGAAAAACGATTTGGAAAAAAAGTGGACTGTACCGTTCGTTTATCGCAATTTATTATAGAAGAATGCGGTAGATTCCACGCGATAATTCTTCAATGGTGACTTGTTATATGTCGCTTCACTGATGTGAGCTTCATTCAGTTTGACGGCGCGATACAAACCTTGAATTGCTCGACGATTATAGGAAAGATCATATTATTAGACAACTATACAGGTTGTGATGCAAGATATAAATGTGTGTGTAGGTTCATAAGCAACTGACGTGAATGTTGGATTAACCAACATACACGTAGATCATAACTACGCTATTAATGTTATGTTTTTAATATCACGATTATGATTAATATTATTTTAAATGCTGCTGCATCTATTGGTTTTATATACAGACTCACAAAATAATTCGAACACTTATCGTAGAAAATTTGTCGTCTATATCGTATGCACTTCGTATAAGAAACAATATATTCACATATATTCATAAACATATGTACAAGTGTTCGAATACTTTCGTAAGCCAGTGTATAATTTCTTCAACTACGAAGATCGAACATGCTTCTACCTAGCAAATGCTTTTTCACTATTTTGATACGGAAAATGAACATTGGCTAGAAGATCTTTCCTTACTATTGTGTCATTAGGCACGCATTCGCATTAATTGTATAGATAATACGTACTAGCAACCAGGTTGAGAGACAGCTCAGCTAATGGACCGTCTCTCTCCTCTTCTCTCTCATCAACGATGGCTATTGTTGACTTCACGCGTCAGCCACCGTGACGGCACCTACGCGAATCGTACCATGCACGTCGCCAGCTTGTGTTCTCGCATTTCCCCTAGAATCGTCGCAAACTCTTGTTGGAAATTCCTTTTATTAATGTGGCCGCATTGGCGCCGACCTGGCCGAGTCGATATGCTCGTGTAACGCTCTTCTGCTTGACTAGGGCGAGGAGAGTATGTTGAATGGAATTGCGTAGATTACGAGGCTGTATTACGAGGAATCAACCGATTGGAGAATTACACGTAAAGTGGGTTACGTTCCTGTAGACATTTCTGGTGCACACGAACCTTCTTCACTGTCTCCATGTCTAGGATCGTTCCTGTAACAGTATATTATTTAACAACCTATACAACAGATTAGTATAACGTTTGATCATTAAAACGAAATTCAATGTCTGTCATAAACGATAACACTGACGTATGAGCTGTTCAGAAGCCACATTGATCAACGTCATTGATAGTTTCATACTTGACAACCGTACCAAACAACCAAGATTCGTCTAATTATCGTCCAACTATACATCCATTTGCTCGCCAATAGCAACAATATCCTACAACAGCGAATCACTACGATGTAGTAGCTATCTTCTTGGACAAAGTCGAGTTTCTTGGTGCTGCTCTTCCACGACTGCTTCACAGAGCCCGCTAACACTCTAGATACGTTTGCATGGACAACAATGGTATGTCAATTTACTCAAGCGAGAGGTCATTCACCTTGCAGCGGAAAGCCGTCTGTTTCCCCTAAAATCCGACTAAAATTACAAGCCATTGAATCGCGTTGGTTCCCCGACTCGCGTAGCATCCTCGCCTTGCAATATCTCACTCCTCCGGTGACCTTTCCTCTTTTTCTCTCTACGTTTTGCTCTTCGCCTCTTCTTTCCGCCACGCCGGCAAACAGCAACGACGTTACGTGACGTGGCTACGTTTTAGAAAGGGAAAAAGATCGGTGTTGCAGCGTCGCGGCTGGAGATGCGTGAATATAATGATAGAGCGAGGGAGAGAGGGCTAGAGCCGTACGGATGGCGCTCGAGGGTCGTGGAGGAAGGACGAGGGTGGAGAACACGGTAGACGAGGGGAAAAGAGTCGGACAGGCGGAGAGGCGGACGCGAGCGAGGGTAATGTACTGTTCTCACCTCCGACAGGCCCTGCGGGCTTCCTCGGCTATCCTTCGCTGGCATACCGAACCGAGCTAGCGTGCACGCCCGTGTACTCTGCACCACCCTGTGTATGCATGCACTTGCACACATGCCCTAATCGACGGCGTACGTGGATGCACGGACGCATGCAACGCGTAGAATCGCGGTACGTGCGATTGAAACGCTCACCTTGGTATCTGTTCATCGGTGTTCCTATCATATCCAGGCGATAGAGCGAGAGAGCCACTTGCCGCCGCTTCTACGAAACACCCTTTCTCCTTCTCGTTCGCGCAACTGGATTTTCTAACAGCTAGAAAACCCGTGGTTCGAGTTTGATCTAAAAAAAGAGACAGTGAAAATTCGTGGTTATTTCGCCTGTTTGACAGATGTCTAATTTTCCCTCTTTCGAGTCATATAGGTTTTAGAATTACAGCAGTTTTGTAATTATCGATGTATATTGATTTGATCGATCGATCTGTATGACTATGTATATGTTCACTTATATCAAAGAATACAAGAAGTTAGATCGAAAAACGATTTTAGTAGCCCGGTTAACGTTCAGAGACACAGAGACACAGACCGTGTCGTTAGTATCCGTGTAGTTATATATATGGTTCGCAAATTGGAAGGTTATTTTCGACCCAGATTGCTGGCGTTTTTATTCCACGTACTGCTCTGTTTCCAAAATATCCGAAGGAACGGTAGCTGCAGTCAATTGGATCATACATGCAATCTAGAACGAGTCAGGCGAGACACTCTCCTGCTTGCTAACTATTCGAAAACGTTGAGATATCGGGGAAAATTCTCTCGATTCCTCGTCAAGATACGGGTTATGTGTGGAGAGTTCGCTCTTGAAGAATACATTAGTGCACTTTGGCGAATACAATTTGATGGCACGAGAGTTTCGAGTCGTTCCACTTAGACTTTATCTACGCCGAAGTAGAACAAGTCAGGTAATAACTACACACGGGCAAATTCATAGTCTCTTTCACTTTTATTAGATTATAAAAATACTAATGTCGGGTACTAAAACGTCATATTAAAATAATATTAAAATTGGTAGGTAACTACGTAACTTTCTAGATCCAATTTATTAACCCGCTGAAAGCGTAATCACCAGATTTAGTGGAGAGAAAAATTATGGATTATAAAATCAATCGGCATATTTTCAGGTTGCAAAATTCGCAGCATGATTCTTATACAAGACGTATAACACCGTATTACAATATTGTGCGTAATACTATGTACGATAGATATACGATAACAATACATATAATTTAATTAATAAATTTAAATCCTTTAACAAATGTCTGCTTCGTATATGTTATATCGTGTGGCAATTTTGCGCGAATACAAAATTCTGATTGATTACTCGTTTCTTTGGTATTATTAAATTAATCGTCACGTTGATGTCCTAATGCTTATGAATGAGACGTATACATATATATGGATGTTCGTGAATTATAGCAATCAAAACGATACATTCACCAGACAAAGTTGATGCGAAGGCGGAAGACGGAAAGAAAGAGACGAGCAGATGCCAGTCGATCCAGAGCGGCAAACAAGGGGGATGAAGAAGAGAGAAAAGGGCTGCTGACAGACAGTGACGGGTACCACTTTATCCGCGACACGATTCTGCGCTTACCACAGCCCACCCATTCACCATCGGCGTCACCGATGCCACCCACGACCGATCTGATCTGATCTGAACCTACTCGATCCGATCCTTTACTCGCGCGCTCCGTATATCTGCCGCCTTCTTCTTCGATCTTCGTCCTCTCTTCTTTTCCCTCGTTACACAACACGAGTCTCTGTTTACGCAGCGCTCGTGTTGCTTATTTTTACCGAGAAGACAGACACGTTCACGTTCCAGCGAAAGAGAGGCACAACTACGATTTGGGAATAGAACACCGATCCGACCTCACTGCAGACCGATCGTACTTAAAAGATACACAACACCTATGGAAGTTTCCTGTAAATTCGGAGTTAATAGGAATCGATGGTACATCTATCGATGGGAGAAGTGTTTTACCACGAACGAGATAAACCGATATAACACGCGATGTACTTTTGCGTTACTTCGATTTATAGAAGAGTAAGATAGCTTGGAACTAATCGAATTAAAGTTAATGCAAATGTGACGGAAGAACGTCGCAATAGTTCCTTTGTATCTGAACAGTTAAATTATCGAAATAAATCATTTTTATCATTACCATTCGGACAGAAATAACAAAGCAAATAATACAAAAGCAGAAATTCAGAAACCTGTGAATTTTAATTAAGAATTCACATTTTACTGTATATATAATACAATAGAATAATTCGCATATTGTCTAAATTTTACTTAAAACCAACGTCTCTAAACATTCAATAATGTATGATCCTCGACGAGAATGTCGAAAAATTGAAATATTTATTTCGTACCATATTTACGATCGATTCTCCACTCGATAGATTTAGATCTCTCATTTATGAATTTTACGATATACATTTTTGATCAATTATTTTCAGCAATATTTCGAAAAAGTTTTATCATTGTTATTTATTGTCATCGTTATTTGTTATTATTATTTCTTTATTATCATTTCTAGCAGAAATAAGCACTGCAAATTCACGAGGGGTTCAATTTCGATTTTGCATATTTGTGTACGTTTCTCGCCGGTGGAAATGCGTTGCATGAATTTTTGCCAGCAACTTTCGAGTCAATTTCCGCGCAAGAAGTAATCCGATGCATGGTAACATGTATCACGCGTGCCGCTCTATATCCTTCCACGAGGATTATGGATTTCTGAATCTCTCGCAGCGAACACACGTGCAATGTGTACACTATATGGTCCCTTGCATCCGTAAATGGTATGTGCATCACTGCTCCTTCTTGACGCATCGACGTGAATGGATAATAAGTGAGATACGAGGGAATCTATTCTCCGTGAATTTTAACGAAAGAAACCCATATAATGTGGTCGATATCTGTAACTCTAAATATTTCCACCTTATGATTTTTAATGCTTCTTTGATCGAAGATTTACACAGATTATTGGATAATATACAAATTTGTATTCTTGTCAGAGATCGAGTCAAGATTCATAAATGCCGCGTTTCTCTTGTATTCTGAATAAGCTCGAGCTTCTAGATTCGATGGATACTTCAGCCAAGATTGATGGTACCAATCTGATTCATGCTCTTGATGAGTTGAAAAACTTTTTCTCGGCGTTCTTTCGCAATTGCGATTAACGTTGAGGCACTATCAGCAAAATGAAACGTCAAAGCTAATTCGAATCATGACGAGGTATTCGAGTGAAATCTACCGAGAGAAAAATGGTTTCGAGCTTACAGTCCAATATCTTGGCCCAGCCCGTCCGCCTGATTAAACTTCCCTGATTTTTACCTCTACAGCTTTTCATGTAGGCCGCCTCTTTCCATTTTATGATCCAACTTGAGAATTTGATTCACTGCATAATGTCCAGAACAGAGTATATTTTACTCATGTAAATGCGAACTATTCCATGAATCTTTGTCACCGATGGCAATTCACGGTGGAACTTTATAAATGTAACGATACTTTATAAAGAATCGTTTTACAATTTTTACTTAAAAAATAGAAATAAATAGAAATAAAGCAAGCGCAGCGTACCGCGATTTTACAGGAAAATACCGAAATGTTCGCGGGTCACAGATTGATACCTCGTTCAAATAAAACCAATATAACATAGGCAACACAGCGTTCGCGATAATGAACGCCGTAGCTATTCATATCTTGCATTTATTCAGGAACTTCGTACCGAATACCAAGCTCCGCACGAAGCATCTGGTGAACCGCGATCTTATCTCTCATAAAATATTATCGAGGCACCATCTGCCAGTTACGCAAAATCTGTTGGGGAAACGTTGCATTTATCCATTTCGCGATGTTGCAGCCACGCGGAAGTAACGCATTCGTAGATTAAAGAAAGTAATCGCTTAGGAGTATGTATCTTCGAGCCGTTCCACCGTGACTCCACCCATTCCTCCCCTTTCAACAGCGGAAAATGACGGAGTTTCCTTTTTCTGGGGCACAGTGAAAAATTTACGGATTAATATTCGTCTGATGCAAACGGTTCCACAGCCGAGAAAAGGAATAGCGTGCGAATGACTGAGACGCCGAGATCGCGAGAACGATGAACTTGGTAACTTTTGAAATCCTAGGACAATGCGAAAAGAAAAAGAAACAAAGATACGGTCGTCGTTATCCAATTTGGAAGTGATTTTACTGTGCTCGAGATATCAAATTTCCGAAACACGTGCCTCCTAGGACTGCTGTTTAGAAAACACCAACGATGAAAGAAGAAGCGAAAGAAAAAAACGTGAGAAAAAAGAATAATTGATTAACGAGTCTAAAAGGAGTATCGCCATTCGTACAAGTGTTAAGGGGGAAAAAAATTAAGAAGCTCAGGGAAGGATAAAAATTTCCACTTGGCAAGTGACGAGTCCCTAAATACTAGCCTCGTAATAAATAAGAAACAATTTCGTAGCCATTAATTCTAGGTATTTAATAAGCCATCTCCTGAAGAAGAAAATCGATTCCAGATAGTGGAACACACCCCAGTGACTCGGTTCGGCGAACGAGTCCGAGTCCTTTCTGGCCAGTCATTTTGGCTCGCGGCCACTCTTTTCCCCAGCGTCTTGCTTACTGCTGCTCGATGAACCTCCTAACGACCGGTCTCTGTCGACTAATTTCAGGGCTTTCTAATTAATACAAATAACCTTGGCGACCGGCAGCTCGTAGTCCACGCGGATCCACGCTTTCTCCTCGCGAATTAACCCGTCGTCCCACTCTGCTCCGTAGGCTCGTTCTCGAGGCTCGAACCGGCGATGTACACTGCAAAAAGGACGGGGCCACCTCGAAGACCTCCAAATTACCGGCATTTATATCCCGCGCCGCTAATGTCGACTTCGGAATAAACGCTTCGGAGAAGTCGCGGCTCTTAATTACCGGCGGCCCACCGTGAAACTTTGTCTTGCTAAAATAGTTATGAATATTTATAGTTTAATTGTGAAAGAGAAGCCGTGAGCGTGCTCGCGGCCCGCTGCAACCCCGGCCGTGCCTTTGCAACCCTTTAGCCGGTTTTGTTTCCTTTCGTTTGTGTTTCACTCTCCTTTCCTCCTCCTCCATTACGATCTCCCTCGTCCTCCGCCTCTCTTTCGTTGTATACTCTTCCACGAACGCGTAACTCGACCCGCAATTCGTGAAAATATATTTTGAGGGAGAGAAACCTTCCGACTGTTTCGCTAGTCTTTCCTTGAAATTTCGTCTACACGTGCATATGTATATTACTTTCTCGCGTATCTATGTGGCAACAGACCTTTCGACGATCAAACCACCCGTCTACCCACGCTTTCATCCTTCGCATCCGCATTATTAGTTTCGGGAACCTTCCGCGGGAAGGAGATCCGACAAAGAAGTTAATTAACTTCCACGTTTCTTCGTCGCTCAAATAACGAACCGAGAAACGCACGAAGCGTAAACGGTGTGGACGATTTATAATTCATTCCGGCTCAAAGTAACGGGGGAATGATGCGGTGGTAGCGTTTCGAAGCAAGGAATGAGAAGAGAAGGAAGCAAGGGGATGATGATGCGGCTGTCGAAAAACGTTCGACGTCCGCGACCCTTTTCACGTCGTTTGAAACCCAAAGCGGAAAGCGGCAACGGGAAAAGCGTTTGCTCGTGCCTCTTCCTCTTCCTCTATACTCGGCTCCTTTCGTGTAAACAATAATCCTGCCATGTAAACAGTTTGATAACGAGAAGGGTGCCAGCTAGATCCCTTTCTCGCGTTCGCTACCCCCACGAGAGTGAGGTTTGAGAGTTCGTCCGGTGGAAAGGATCCGGCGTGCACGCGCTCAGACGTACGCACGCGCGTTTCCGCGTTGCGTTTATTTAAAGACATTGTTTATATAAAGCGATGCAAATGCCACGCTCTCGTATTTGACGTGCAAATAACCGCCGTGCAGCATCTCCGCTGCGGCTAATGACGCTCGTCTGCCGCCCTTTTCGGAGCCTACCACTTCGACAACGATCCGCGAGCATGCATGCAATGTCCCCGCGTGTTCTACACGGCCGGAAAAACCGCTGGGAACCGCGTTTCGATGTTGGAAACTCGGATAGCGCCGCCTGTAACCACACTTATCGGATTCACCACACTTCATCTCGATGGGATATTGGAATTTACGTCTCGCAGCGATACGAAAGAGATGGAATTCATTGCACTTTCCACATGTGGTAACGTAAAAAGAGAGAGAGAGAAAAAAATATAGCAATTTCACGATACAAGAAAAAATTCGTAGAGAGGCAACCATGATAGTAGCGAAAAAGATATGGCATTATATTAGAAGATCATAGAAGAAAAACGTGATACGTCATATCTTGTTTTTCGTACGAGTACAATTTGAGAAGACACTTTTATTTTTTCCTTTTTTCCAATGAATTTTTTCCACTGTAATTTTCATTTATTAGAATAGAAATATGTTAGGTTTAACTTGAGCCTATAAATGCGATTATGGTAATGAAAGCGTATTTGAATAATAGGTATAAATCTATAGTGAGACCGTTGTTACAGATGAATGCTACGTAATTAATGATTTTAGAGATCTTTCGAACATAATTTCTTTAAAGACAAGATAGGAGTTAATATTATCGCAACGGGTGGGTTCTGCGTTGCTCTCGATGAATCCAATTATCAAAATTCAATATTATTCCTTTTGATCCTGCGCTGAGCGTTTTAATAAAGTTATTACGGCATCTTGAGATTGTTATGGAAACGATAATTAATTAAAATTCAATTTAGATGAGGTTAAAACACGCAGAAAATCAGTATTTAAATTCACAAGTATCAGAACTGTTCGCGTGACTCAGAAATGCTCGCCGATGTTAACATAATTGGAATGATTTAGGAAAGCCGACGTAGAATAATATAAACTGTATGGAATAGATCACAATTTCAAGAACATACATCGACGACGAGGATAATTAATCGAACGTCGACAAAGAAATAGATATGAATCGTCTAATGCCAGAATTAATTTCTGGTTAACATCGTAGATACAGTACAGTCTTCAAAATTGGTTGGCTCATTTAATTAGGTAATCCTCTAATCACTCGGAGCAGTATATTTCAATGATACAATCTGTACACGACGTTCCCTGCATTTATTTCCTCATCGTCCCCTGATTTCATCGCAGTGCGCCCCTCTCAACAGCCAAGTTACAGGATGTTGAAATCCACCACCATGACGATGCTCCCCTATTCGTTACACCTACCCTCGCGTAGCTTCCACCCTCGCAAAGGTGTTGAAATTATCGATCCTCGGTGACTTTCATTTAAATGACAATTACCAGTGAGCGAATAGTTGCGCCATTTCGTTCAATAAATCTAAAAGAAATCGCCACTTTTGGCACAATAGAATAGGAAATAAAAGTTACTTCGTAGTTACAAAGTAGGAATTAACTCGTCGAAACAGCGAGAGAGTCTGATTCGCGGTACAAAGCAGATGAACGGCTGCAGAAAATCATCGCATTGAAACACTTTGAAAATCCGGAATGCGGAAAGAAAAATAGCGACGAGTGGAAGAAGAGAGCAACAGGAAGCTGGTGTAACAAAGAATAAACAAGCGGGTCAAGCTTTTAATCTGAAAATTCGAAGCGCGAGTTATTTCAATTTGTAGCTTCAACGAGTCGGACGAGCACGGGAAAATACTTTCTTAAATAACATCACGGCGCGTTTCCTCGGTATCGTGCACATTCGCGATTCTAACGTAGAAAAAGACGAGGAAACACTGGCTTATGCAGCATTAAGCTTAGATCTCTCGGTTTTCATTCGAAAGATTCCATGGATTCCAAGATTTCCATGGCTCAGATGCACTTAATCTTATTCGCGTGTCGCCTCGTTGGCTGGACATCAAGAATCGCCAAGGGTTGCATTTAGCAAATAAACATTTCAAGCTTAATTGCACCTTAAATTCACTATTAAAAGAGACACAAACCTTTTATTTCCATTTCCTATGATCTTATTGTACTTTATACTTTATATAATTTATTCTTGCAAACACAATATTTATTGCGGTGTTCTGTTTAAAGATCGAGCTCTGATAATGTGCGACAAGTATCTATAATGTGTACGAGAAGTTAATTTATTAATTTCCATTTGCAAGTTAATAAACTGCTCATAGAGGAATGTAAATTCTTCTTGTTAACATAGTGTTCCTGTATGCAAATTAAGATTTGAAATTAATAAAAATGATCCACTCTATTAAAACATAATCTGATAGCTAATCTGGCTAATGTTAGATGTTTTCTTAACGTGATCATTTTTCACGAAAGTTCTATTTAATTTCTATATCTTCCCTTCCTACAAATATCGAACAAGAAATGTGTGAAACATACGCTATAACTACCCTTTGGTCGATTATCTGTCGCAGACGACGCGACGTTCATACTGTGATCAGTTTCTCTAAAATCGCTTCTACAGACCATCTGACTATTGTGCAAGTTTCTAGGGAGTTTCTTCCAGTTCTAACAATTTACTTTTATGGACAGCGTCCAAGCCGGAACAGAAAAGACAATAGGAAAATAGGAACGAGCTTTCCTTTGACAATGTCCTCCTAAGACTACTGTGACGAATGTAACATTGCAAAAAATTTCCACATTCGCGGAGTGCTTCTGCCGTAAGGTAGAATTCATAAAGAGAATCCCAGCAACGTGACGATCCTACATTTCAAGCGTAGAGAGATTTCAGTGGCAAAAAATAATAGAGCGAAGACACCAAGGAAATGTTTCCGCAATAGAAGACACTGCAAGGACACCATAAAGAATATCAAAAACAGAAGTAAACGAAATCATCACAGAATGAAATGCGCTGCTGAATATACAAGATAATTCCAACACAGAACAAGAAGTGAAATTTTAGGTAAATAAGAGATTTTTTGTTGAGGTTATTTGATGTATAAACAGAGAAACTCGTGGATAAATTGTAAGGTAGAAAATATATTTTAATACAGAAGTGTAATTATAAGTAAGAATACAATTTGAGCTGGTCCAGATCCGCACGCTAGCTGTGTTACCCTATAACTGAAAACCCCGAAGCAAACGTCGCCTGTCTACTGTTTATGGTCTGCCTTCGACCCAGTCTATTGTCTATACGCTGTCGATGGCTTCAGTGCTTGAGAAAACTAAAAAGACCAGATGTAGAGTTTTCTTAGAAGTGGTGACCACTTCAACATTTTTCAACTGTAAAGTCATTTGAAAAATATACTACTTCGGAAATTCGAGGAACACCTTTAACTTTATCATTTTATTCATACCCTCGATAAACCTAAGGAACCACCATAAACATAATCTTTTTAATATAATGTTTATAACTTACTCTTATTAACTTGGAGGAATCTCCAATCCTATAAGTGTTTTCGGTTTATATATTGTCCTTAGAACAGTCCTTAGGTTTATTGTACGCTCTTACAAATTGTGGAGAAAACGGGTATGTACCTAACAGGAAAAGCGGGTTTTCCCATGAACAATGTCACCCACGAACCACGTTGGCAGGAGGCTTCGCGAATCATTACCCTCACTTTCCTAACGAAAAATGTGAACAACGAATCCGCCGCCTTCGTTCAAAGACACACCCATACCGAGCTTTCCTCCGTAATAACACGAGAACGGACTTTACTTGTTCTACGACGACAGATCCATCGACGTCTCTGGACTGGATCTGCGACATTAGGACAGTCAACATCTCGGACCGATTCAAGGACTACAGAACAGTCGCCACATCTCTAAACTGATTCTCCAACTTTGGAACAGTCAACATATCTTTACCGGGTTCATCCGTCAATCATTCATCTACTTCATTCATCTCCAGCGTAACTAGCTTTTATATAAAGTTGTTGGAAATATGTAATATCTTTGAACTGTTAATCAAGCGCTACTCATTAAAACCACCTCTATTACCCTAATCGAAATAGGGGATCGATCTGCTCGTGGCGTCGATTATTCTAATCGTAACGGGAATTTACGACTCCCGTTGACGCGCTTCCTCGCGATCGCGTCTCCCCGCGACTGGTCGATGAAATAATAAGAAATTGCCGATATGGAAATCTAGCACGATATACTTATACCATGTATATTCCTTCTGAACAACGTCATTCAAGAAATCCGTCTTATTTTCGTTTACGTTTACAACCGATGAACGTCGTATTCCAAGACAATCGAGAATCTACCGCATCGAGTTTAAGATTATCTCGATCGTCGTTGCGACACGAGCAGTCTCGGTATACGGTAGAGCGTCCGGAATTTCCTGGATAATTTGGCCAGGGCGAACCGCCAGCCTGTGATTTGCGAGCTCCCGATGGATAAAGACGATCCGCCATGGATAAGACGTCCAACCCAGACAGTTGCAAAGAGCGAGGCGATGGCGAGGCAGTACGAGAGACAAAAGGGGGTTGGTAAGAGAGAAACGGATATCAAGAAAGGGGTAGGAAGAGGGCAGAGGTAAGGAAGAGGGTAGGCAAGACTCGACAATTTGCCATCGAGTTTGCGAGCGACTTCCTGGCAGCCTGAAGCTTCGTCTCCTAGACGAAGCGGAACAGAAACTACCTGGGTTAATCTATGTGAGAACCTAAGCAGCTGCCTTTGGTAGAAGGAAGCCTGTCCTTCCCTTATTTCCTTCAAGTTGACGGCGTGGAGAAACAACGGGCTTACGAAGCCAGGTTTCTTAGCCCTGCCGCCGGCCTCTCGATTACAGTTTACGCGGAATGTCAGGTGTTTGTGTATTATTACTGCAAGCAATTTACCTGGAAATCGATACCTCTGTCTCGCGGATCCCGCGAAGACAAGCGTACCACAGGTAAGAGGCACGTGGAGTTTGCTTATTTACGCACCTCTGGCTAATGCATGCGACGGCAGCAACCAGTAATAGCTTCGTATTAATTTAATAATCAACGTTAATTATGCCGTTGTTGATTGTCAAACAGGACAACCGAACGATGTATCAGGAAATATTTTTCTTTCCTACAACGATAAAGAGAAATGAGTTGGCACGATATTAAGACTTATTTCCGAAGTAACAAAATTGGAAATTTGGCGTACATATCTTATTTCGAAGAAAGAATCAACGCGTTCAAGGGACATGGTCGTTCTCCCCTACATTTTTTTCATGATCAAGCCAGTACTTTTCAAAAATTCATAAGCTCCCAATGCAGCGAAGTCAGACTTTTCTACAGAGTAATAGAACTTCCTAGCAAGGTGTATATATTATGCACAGACCCTCGCAACAAATTATGGCTCAGAAAATGAATTCTTCGCGTACTCCTGCAAACGAACCTCACAGAACGATGGCTGCGGTGGTTATTATCTTCGTTAAATATGTCTGGCATGTCTGATACGACGTCCAACTTACACGAACGTATCAAGACACACTCTAAACCAACATAGTCTAACAAAGAGTACTTTTTTTTCAAACAAACATTCTCGTATCTATAAAATATTATAACAAGTACTATATCTGAAATGTCTCATACGCTTATGCATTTTATTCTCATTCTTTGTACTTCTGTGCCTTTAAGTTAAGTTAAATTCTTAAACACCCGTAGTTTATAATAGTAAGCAACCTCATAATTAACACGTCGTAGGTCTTATTATAAATAATAAAAATATACCAGACCAATAAAATTAACCAAACTCTTTTTCTTTCTGTTCCAGGTAAGTGTCCTCGCGGCTCCCTTTCGTCGATAAAATTTCGGGTGTCCAGCGGTGCGAACGCTGCGTGACAGGCCGGCCAGACGCCGATGAAGAACGCGGTAGTCGAAAGAGAATGGCATGACTCGCGGCCAAATTGGACGCCGGAATGACGAATCGTCGCGGTGCTCGTATGCGAAATTCAATTAGGCCGGGTTCAACGGTTAGCCCCGCGGCCTGCCTTCGAACGAGACCCGCGAGACTACGAGACGAGGAATGGCCAGTCAATTTCAACCGGCCGCGATCTCGAACACGATCGATGTCGCGGCTGATCGAGACCCGGCCCTCTCGGTCAACTCGTTTTTCCTCCGTTTCTCGATACTCCGCGCGGCCCTTGAAATATTGACAATCACGCTCCTACGGCGTGTAAAGGATTAAGCGGATGATGCACGACGAGCTGGATCGTTCTGAGGGCGTTTCACGGGCTCCGTGGAAAAAATTGCGCTCGCAAGCTGGAACGTCGCCGCTTTTTCAGGCCCGCGTTATCGACGAACGCCGTCAGAAAACGCTCCAGTAAAATTAAGCGTCAGGATTTCTCGGGAGATTCATGCTAATTCTTTGTTTGCTTTTTGCCCGGTGATTGATCGCCGACACTCTCGACTGTGTTGAAAAATAGAGGTGGGGAGTAAAGGTGGAACGGATGAAATACTGGTTTCTAGCTGTATAGTGCATGCATGCATTATCTGAGTGTAATCGTGAAGTCCCGAATTCGTTTCGGCCAAATCCATTGTACTTGAGCTTTGTACCTCGGTTAGTAATGGGTGAAAGAATTTTAGTGGATTTATGAGAAGGCATGGCCAGGTTGCATTATCGTGTACTGCTCTGATATCGATGAAGATGTACTTCATGACAAGAAGGATATATCGTTTCTGTTCGTCGTTGTAAGAAAGACGAGGTACGTAACTCGTTGCATTGTGATTTCACGAAGTTACACGTAGCTTGACAAATTAAAATGAGTCGACCGTTCAAAGTAAATATGTGGAGAAGTTCGAACATGGGGTTAGATGATACCTGGAACTTGGTCGCTTTGGGAAATTTGCCGAAGAAGTTTAGATATTTGGGGACCTGTTCGTACAGTCGAAATTAGTTTGCTAGGCAATTTACAGAACATGGTCAAATGAAGAAATATTATTTTAGAAAACCATATAATTTTGAATACACTTCTGGGAATAATGGAGTACAGAAATCAATAACAGGGAACAATTTACATTAGAAATCACACTCTAAACGTAACTTCTCATATTATATTTCTGGAAGCTCGTTTCGCGTGATTTATCTGTTAAAAATTATTTTCCAATTGATTTGGAAGATAGCAAAAACTATGATTAACTGCTTTCCCAACTTTTACGATATATCTATATACTTGCAAATTCGCGTAAACGTTGGTTGCAGCTAACAGTTCCTCGAGAGCAAATAGGATTATAGTATAGCGATGGACGACACGGCTGGGACGTCGTCGCGTCCTACAGGCAGCTGGTTCGCGCGGCACCGAGCTAATTATTATAATTCCCACGACAACGCTGGCGCATTAAAAACTAATATCCCTGATGGGAGGTCAGAATTAATCATCGCCGGAACTGGACGCATCCAGTGACCCACTGAGACCGTGGACACGGTCCAGAAATAAGTAACTTCTCGAAAGGCCATCGGTCTCAACTCGACCTACGTGTCCGGTGAAAATGGCCAACTTGCGAATCGAAACGAACCGAGTTCGTTGACCTGTAAAAGGAATGCGCTCGTCGGTGATTAATGGCGAACCCCCACGATATTATCATTAAAGGATTGTTATTTATTTCCGGTGCAGCTGACGCATTTTTAAACCGAGACACTCCTTCCTTAGCGGTTCCTCAGATAATCGCCTGTTCGTGATACTTTCAATGGCACGATCGGTGAAATTGGTCGTCTTGGGACGTTTGTCGCGAGGTAAAACGAACGCAAAATGAATTTCCATGGAATTTATACTTCGAGCGTTCACATCTTCGAAATTGCTTTTATTATGTCGTAGAAGTTTCGGTTAAAATCGTTGTACCAAACTTTCAATTTTGGAAATTTCACATTTCGTTCGTTTGTTCAAAGGATCTCGAGGGCTTTAAAATTGGCTCTGGCAACAAAAATCTTTTTTTAATATTTCGTACCTTGTACTGTGGCACGGTTCCGATCAGCGTCGATAGTTAAACCAGCAGTTCTTGTTTAAGCGACAACGGAAACGTGTCACAGAGGCGACAGCTCCGACGAAATTAAAATTCTTTCGGCGGGAAAGTCGTAAAAGTGTACGCTAATTTTCGGGACGATCGCGCCGTAACGCGAGATAACGACCGCGATAACCGATTATAGGTCTGAATTATGATGGAAGTTTAAAACTGCCCCGCCTTCAATGGTAAACGCAATTAATTAACGAGAAACCGCCCGCTTATGAATTATTCGCCCGCCCTCTTTGCCTCCTTTCACCATCGCGTGGCTCGTGTTCGTAACATCAACGTTGAACAAGAGGCTGACGATTCCGTACGAGAACCCGCGTGCCATGAAAAGACAAATGTCCTCTGGAAATACGTCAAGAAAGAGAAAATCGTTTCGCCTAATGCGGCTCGTCTCTTCCTTCGATGCACGCTTCCGCTTATGAGAAAACATAATAAATTGTCACGTCGAAAGCAATCCCTGACAAAAGAATGGCTTTTCCAATTGACATTTGACGAGCTCGTATTACTGACAGATCGTTATAACATTGCATTCGATTACCCTAGATTCCGGCAGAACGCCCCTTTCGATTAGACGAAGCAATCGAATTATCAACTTCGAATTGGATCTACTAGCTTCCTATTAAAACTAGTTCGTTCCCTTAACTACGAAATTTAAAAGAAAAATTGCCCGAGTTATCGATCGATCACGAGTAACGTCGTTAGTGTTTATAACTGTTATAGAACTGTTTATAACATGCTATATTCCTGCTTCCTGGTATTCGATAGAAAACTGTCCAGTTACATGCGAGCCAATGATCGTACTAGGGCAGAGAGCAATTAGATCGATACTTTCAGATGCCTCGTGACCCTTATTTATTCAAGGAAGCTTGCTTGGACTTGACCAGCGTTTCGTGGAGGTCAAACACCTGATTCTCGTGGCGATACCGTGTTCGAGGCTTAAGCGTGCGACGAAGTGGGACTCGTTGGGACGTTTTAAAAATGACTGCGCCACTCGAACCGCCTACGTTCACTGACTCGCTATCGTTTCGTCTAAAGTGTCGTTGCTATCAAGGAGGAAAAGAGTAGTGGTACACGAACTGCTAGCATTGTGCTCTCAAGACCGGGAATTGCAACCGCGCGAGACTAGATAGCTTTAGATCCGATCAAAGCCTAAGGTAGAAATTTATTCTACGCTTAAAATCCGGAGTAAAGGTGTCCACGAGAAGCGAAAGGCAGGTAACGAGGTGCTTTTTTACTCGGTAGTCGATCAACAGTCGTCGACAATCGCGCACAATGGCAATATTTCACGCGGTCGTTTGCGCGTTCGAAGGCTAAAAGTTAACACCGGCACTTTCCCTGATCGGAACTCGTATTATTCTACAAGCGTATATTAATTTTAAAAAATAGAAATCCGCGGACTGCCCGCCGTACTGATCGAGTATGTAATCTCTTTTGCGCGCTCTTCTTTCCTGGATAGGAAAATGCACGATCGAGCTCATTGGTTTCCGATTTCCTCATCGATAAAAACGGCTCGTTCTTAAAAATAAAATTTCCTCCAGCGCAAAGCGCACGCAGCATGGAAATTAACGTTGGACCAACGTTTCGTGTTATTCCATTTGAGCTGCCCCATAAAATACAACGTTAACGAGTTTTCGCTTAAACGAACATTTAATAGAAAAACAAGTTTGCTCGATGTCGAAAACTTTCGAACCTTTCATTTCCAGAAATAATCGAATTAAAACACGAACTCCACTTATTTCCTTGACCGAGAAAATATCTGAGGCAACGAAGTTGACACCTCCTCGCCGTTCGCATATTTATCGAAAGGGAGACTAATGATCGCCGGGGGAAGAAGCGAATGGCAATAGCTCGGGCGAGCCTCGGTGACAGATACCAGCGTCGGTGGATCGATCGACTCGGGACGAAATAAAATATGCTCGCGGGAGCACGGTCGTAATTACGAGCGGCGAAGAAAAATACCGCGTGTCATTACCGGAGGGTTAAGCGAAACTGGTCCGATTGGTTTGTGCCACGAGAACAGCAGGTTGGAACGAAGCAGCATGGAGAGAGGGTGGAGAGAAGAAGAAGTTGGAAGAAAGACACGAAGAGGTAAGAGGGACGAAAGAAAGAAGGGCGAAACGATCGAGAAGAGGAATTACTCGGATAACTGAGAACGTGGAACGAATGAACGTAGGGAACGAAGCGAAACGAGCAAAGCTGTTTGGGAAGGGGCAAAGATGGAGGCTGCACTGAAAGCTAGGGTGAAAGGGACGGCTTGCGTGCCCGAACACGAGTTCGGTTTAGCTTCCGGTGGCTTGCATGCTACGAATCCACTTGTATTAGCCTGGTCGTACGAACTCCAGGCTCGTGGAGCTTCGATTACGTCGACTTTACGCCGCGATAGCAACAGAAACGTGTGTCTATAAAGGTATGCCTAGTACACGTGGTCGCGATAGAAGCCGTTTCAACCAGAGTTCACCCACGTCGCGAAAGCTAATCGCGTCGGTTGAATTAATTCCGCGGCTGAAAATGGCTCCTACCGACACGTTGGTGCTCGCTATTTCGAGGAGGATGGCTATCGCTTCGAAACGGCTAGTCGCCTTTTCCTCGATATACATTTGGGATAGGTAGTACGTGGTCGCTCAGATTTCGATTATTGCCCCCCAGAGCAATAGTGCGAATCGTTGATGAGCAATTCGGTTTATCGAGCGTTATCGGGAGTATGCTTGGCGAACAAGTTGATTTTGATTGTATAGGGAAGTGCTTCATTAGCAAACACAAGATTAGCTAAACCCGTTTCTGGAATGTTCTATGTGTAAAATTTCTTAGAGTTAGATCTACTTAACACATTAGTATTAAGACTAGAGCAAAATAAACTACTTGCACTCTATAGGATTATTACTGAATTATTTAAATCAGAAATTACAAGTTACTTTTTGTGTGACAACGACAGGTCGGTGACAAAGAAAAAGTCTACAAGTGAATTTTATGAAAAAGTAGATTACAAGTCAGCTAACTGTTCCATTCAAGATGAAATTATAAACTCGTAAAAGTAAGCTACTTAAGACAACTTGTCTCTCGTCAATTCACTAACGTTATTGATTATTAAACTGGCTTAGAAGACCTGTCTATTCCTCGTGATAGATCAAATGTTACGATTGTTTAGGATTGACTGGCGTTTACACGTAGTGTACCGACTGATAAAAACAAACTACCGCTTATTACTGTGGGAAATAACTATTGGAACGATTGCTAAGAACTAGAGACGACGAGAATTATTAGACTAGAGATGACAAGTAACTATTAGTTATGACAAGTGACGACTACGTATGACGAGTACCGACTTGTTGATGAGTAACGACTGACGATGACAACTAGCAACTACGGAACATGATTAACTACGGCTTGTTTCTAAAAGGCGATCAATTCGCAATCATCTCTTCCAATGCATCCGTAGCGCGATATTACCCTTGAACACAGGTAAAGAAGTTGGTTCCTGGTGGATAGCGACTTGGCAACAGGGTGAATCCCGCCAGTTCAAGACTTGTCATTACAAAATACCGAGAACCGTTAAGCCCGGTGTTTTAACACTTTACCGACCGATAACCGATTAATCGGTTTTTGTCGCCAACGCTTGCCGACCGATAGCATATTAATCAGCTTTTTGTCGCCGATAATCTTTTTCATTATTTGAGCAGTAATTTGTTATTTAGTTCTAAGGTACCTTGTTTAGTTGCGTCAATTGCGTCGGTTGCGTTGCTCTGTAAGCTCCCACAATTTTATACAAATTTGAAAAACTTACCATTCGCGATGAACGAAAAGAATTGGAGTCTAAACCGAGACAAAGACAGCGCTAGGAAAAATCTGCACCTGACGGTCGGACGTGCGTATGTTGTTGAACCGCTAGCGGTCGATAAAGTGTTAATTCCAGAAAATCCTTTGAAAAATCCTTTATGACAGCTCGCTAGGAAACGAACAATGACATCTAACAAACGAATTTTCGCTAAGTGCGACATATGGGCTGCAGGCCGGCCTGTTAAGAAAATTTGTTGAATAGCGAACGAACAATATCTATTGTGTAGTCTGGTAGGATATTTTTATTCTTATAATTTGCTCGAAACTCATACGCTTACCGATCGTACTATCCACTCGACCCTCATCTTTAACGAGCAAAACGCTGTTCATTGAAAAGGATCGCCGAAGCAATTCGGACAATTTCGAGGAAGAAACACGGACGAAGTACGTGTCGACGCGACGAAAACGGGCCCGCTTTTTTATGATACTTCGAGCAGGGCTAGTTAAGTTAAATAATAAATGAAGATTGGCCCGAACAGTCTGTGCCGAGGGTTGGAACCGAGCCACTTTGATGTCTGGCGGCAGCCACCGATTATGGAATCAATTATTGCACGCCACTCTCTTTCGTTCTACGTCCCTTTTTCGCTGGAGTACCGACGCGGCTCGCCTTTCAGCCTGCCTCGCGTCGAATTCAGCCCCTTCCCCTTCCCCAGTCCAAAAGGCCAACAAGTCCTATCTCTGTCTTCTACATGTCAGCGTGAAAGAAGAAGATTTATTCCGTACAGGAAGAAATTGCCCGGTCGAACGGAGTCACGGAGATTCGATTCCACGAAAGGTCAGACCAGTGCAGGTTAAGGTCCACCCGCGTGTACAAGGATGCCGCTATTATCGTCGTATAATCTACGCCAATTACCTTCAGCGTACGAGAGTATCGCGGAAACAGGACCCTAACTGTCAGTACGTGGTTATTTCTTTCGGTCGTGAACCGATCGATCGAGTTCCAGCTTAACGACAAACCATATGATTTCGATAAAAACACCGATACAAGCAACGAAGAAGTAATTATATCGAAAACAAAGTCTAAAGTGCTCGAATAATTTGCTGTTCAAACGTCGAGTAATAGAAGAGAATGAGGAGATGAATACGATTATTTTTCGCATGAACGCAATGATAGGGTATTTATCCAAAAGCGTATACTTTATTACAGCTGATAAGCGTCTATAATACAAAAGCGCATGGTTATACTCTATCAATAATGTACAAACGCGAGAACAATATCGGAAATAATATTGGCGCTATTTTATAATAAATCGTCCGTCAACACTGACTTTTATTCTTCTTGCTCTCTTTGATGGAGATCACGTAACGTTGAGCGACTTTTAAAGGCGGCGAATACCCATTTGCGTAATTCGCGTCCTCAAATAAGACTTCGTATTCCTCGGTGGCTGTAGTGGGTGGTTGGTTCACGACTGCCTTATAGAAACAAGTCGTTTGAGGGTACAATGCCATCACGATGGATCCTTTGGGGAAAAGAGCATGAGGATCTGTTTCAGGATTAGCTCTCATCAATGGAAGAGGCACCACTCTTCGTCTCGACAAGGTGTGCCTGTCCTTTTGCTCCTCGTCGATATCGTCCACCTCGTATTTGTTCGTCGTAGGATTGAATTGAACCACTTCTGCCAAGATCCAATCCTCTTCTTCGGACCCCTTTACAAGGGCAGCCACCATGTCTCCCATTTTCGCGATATACGTAGGCTCTGCTGGGATTGCTCCACAAAGAGGGGGTGGTTTCGCCCCTGGTGTCTTACCTACGTACAAAGGGAGCGTTTGCGCCGTGCTCAACACCATCTTCATCAGAGCACCTCGACGGATAGTTTCTTTGTTTCCTGCATTCCGAGCCTGTATCCGTCGTTCGTTTCTAATTGCTCGAATTTCGTTGATTTTTCCCAATGCTTTACGCAGAATCTCTTCTTCCTGCTGAGAGTCGCCGATCGCTGCATTGAGATTCTTCAGCTTCTGTTGATAATACGGGGATACCTTGTCCTCCGGTGTTACTTTCTCGTAAGTTTTTATAATATTGTTCAGATTATGCTCTGAACGAATCCTTTGTGTTTCGATCTCGTGCACCAAGTGATACAGGTTCTTCAGTCGTTCCTGTATTTGGGTAGCTGCTGCATCAGCTGTGAATGGCATTTTGGATCGTTGAGATGAACGTAAAAGGAACTCGTGCAAGCGGATGTTTATCTTTCCATCTTCTGCCTGTGCATCTGAATACGCGCTCTGCGGATAGAAATAATAATTCTCCTTTGTTGACGAAAATATTCCAGTATAACTTAAGAGTTTATAATTATACATTACATCATACGCATCTAAATATTACGAAATACGTAAGATACTAGAAAGCTAATTAAATTAATTGAAAAAAAAAGAAGTACCAGGAAATCTCCCATCGCGGAAGATTTGAACATGCGACCTCTACAACTAAAACTTTACACGCTGTACGCCACGCCACAACATTTCAGTTTTTGTCAATTAAATTTCAACGGTATTTAAAGTATATAATGAAATATCTTATTAATATATATTAATTTCAGTAAATATCACTACGCAGTTGTAATTCATCGATAAAATCTCATAAAAAGAAATTAATTTCTTCTCAGGTAATTTATAGGAAACCGGTTAGACAGCCAAGTTGATGAATCAACACAAACATAAAATGGCAGACGGTCGTAATAAAATATATGGAGATATAAACGTACCTCATTCTGCAGAAGGAAAATCTGTGTCCAATTCTTTGTAGTAAACTGTTGAATATTCACCTTTCTAACACGAAGTTACAGACAGCACTAAACCGTTTCAACGTCCTACAATCGACTGTCGGTTCGCTTCTGCGCCATACTGCTTCTCCCACCATTCTCAATTCTCTCTAGCACACGAAGCTTGGCTAAGGTAGTGCTGCCAGCTCGAGGCAAATGCTTCAACCAACAAAGCCGCGATAATTTTGTCCGTTTCAATATATATATATATACCTTTACAGTTGAATTTCTCGTTAATGATTTATATGAAATGTATTGTAAAGTCCGCACACGCAAGATGCCAGTTATAAAATGAAATGTAACGTAAATAACGTGGGATTAACAATACGATTTCACGAATCGACAACAGAAATAACGGTTATTTCAATGCACGAAACGAGGCGCTCGAAACAAATGTGACGTTATTGCAGCTTTCGATGCAACAGACGGAACCAAGAGATTGCAACATTTCCCGAATATTTCAATGTATGCACACTTTGACAGGAATCTGCACAAAGCGCGCGGGGCGTCGACTATTCCAATTTCGTCTTTCTTGTCAATGTTATATTGGTTCCTTCCTCAAGAAAATGAAACAATCTCGCAGTATTTTCAAACAAGAGGATTTCTTGATAGTACAGCGAATAGGAATTTCTGTAGAAAACACAACTGCCACAAGAATGAGGCGATGTTTATACGTATATATCTTATATTTCTTTATATGTCTAATAATCTATATTAATTTCACAGTGAAACTGCACTCTATAATGCATTTTATAAACGTAATCGCGAATTACACAAAATCAATGACGGAGTACTCGTGATAATCGAGTAAAGACTTCGATAAACGACCCGAAGAATAATCAATTCGTTGGTAAATTACACGGCCAGAGATGGTCGCGACAACTCGCATAAATCACCTAGCGCGGAAAAGCTCTCTATCGTTCTTGTTAGGTGGCGGATGATGTAGCGCCTCGACTCCGGTCTGATCGTGCATCAGAGGCGGTGTGCATCATCGCTAACGGCCGATAGCGATGCGAAACGCTTATAGTGGCTTCTCCGCGAAGAATCCCATGAACATCGCTGGGAGAAACTGCGTTCCAGCGTGAGCGCACCATAAACGTACATAAGTGCAAGGCGGCCAGGTTCTTACGAACTTCGTGACCTATTCGCAATGAGATGCGTGTCACGCGTGCCACTGGCGCGTACGTGGCCCTTACGCACACATAAGTCTGAAATCACAGCCGATTCAACCTGTTCCCAAGCGGTGTGAACAATGAGCCCGCAGAACGCGTGGGTTGAAATGTTATTTTGTTATTTTGGGAAATTTCCATTGATATGCCTGCGTGGGTTGGTTAGCAGCTAGGTAAGAGGAATATAATTTGTTTGAACACAGAAATGCAATTTCTTTGTTAGTCTCTTTCGTCTTTGATACAGGCGAACATAATTGATCGATACTTTAAGCATATGATTTCGCGATATAACTACCTTTTCTAGGTAGTTGCAATAATCATTAAGTGACATGGCACTATAACCGGACAAAAGGGCTATACATAAAAGCAATAAATTATTTGTACTTGAGCTATTTCTATAGAACAGAAGGCATTGTTCGCTCCGATTCTAAAATAGCCAACAACTTTACATACGCGTCATTAAAACTATTTTCAACGGATGATAAAAGCGAGTATGAAAAAAGAACTCTAATCGTCTGGTAAAAAAAAAGTCATTTGTGACGATGACTTTGACGCATGGAGTACGTTAACTCTCCAAACATCGTAGTCACACGTGCTTCAGTCTTGAGAAACTCTCTCTCACTCTCTCTTTCTCTCTCTTTCCCTTACCACTTTGTAATTATTACTCCTTTTGATTTATCCCTCTACCACGTCCATTTGTAACGAAGCCCCGGGAACAAATTATTTGCTCGTAAACGAAGAAAACAATAAATGATCCGACTTTATTATTACTGGATATTAAACTCTAATAGATTATCCCGGATTCGGTTGATCGATAGCGTCTGTCTTTTAACTCTCGCGTAGTATTAATTCCATTTTATTGCTGGTACCACTTTCCCACATACCAGCATGACGATCACGTTTCACCGAGCTTACGTGTACAGATAATATCCGCGTGCAGAGACCACGAGTCTGTCTCACACGCAACGATCCTAATGATCGAAGGACGTCGAAATTCAGCGGGACTCGTCAAACGCGCATTTGCACGGTCGTCGTGGTTCTCGTAGCCTGTAGCATTAACGTTACAATGTTTATTGCAACACCGTACGCGCGCGTGTTATGCAAGACAGATACAACGCTTGAAATCAGCAGGATATTGCGGGAGGGATCGTCTAATCTTATGGAGAGTTCGTCGTATATATCTCCGTTGCTGCTCGTGCAATTAGTGTACATTCGTACATACACGATGTATTATCAACGACCATCGTCCCTGTCATTTTGTTTCTAAGCATTGATTTATTGCCGGCGCGGTTGGCAGGGTAATTATTGACTACCATACTGGCGTGCTCTGCGTACTTTTCCTTGGCAAAATCGCGAACTGATAAGCGTTCGAGCGCTCGCTCGCGTCCCGCGTCTTTTGCATATAATGCTGAGAAATTCATTTGTCTTTAAATATGATTCATGGGTTCCTCTGTGCCTCGATGCCATTGAATCGTTCTGTACATGATAATTAGACATCAATGGGCCGGCGTTGTACGCCGATTAACAATTCAAATCAGCAGACGTTCTTACGACTTACTTTGCATCAATTAGGCATAAAATATTGTTCTAATGGCCGGGCCAGTACTTGCTACGTTTCAACGAGTACGATTTCTTCGTTGGAACAATTTCCTTCGGAATCCCCGTCGTTTTCTTAATTACCTAGACTCCCATCCACTTTTCACAGAATTCTGCTCGTGTAAATATTTTACAGGCTTCATTGAGCTACTCTAGTGCACGGCAAATGCCCAGAAAAGTAGGAAGGTTAAAATGTAATATTCCTATTCTTAGAAATTCGTCGCATTAATAACTACGCATCTACCGGAAAACGATATTCGGTGTTAGTTACTCATTCGTGGACTTCATCGTCGAAATTCACTCGCTTCTTCGTTGAGTGTTCGCAGGACTCGGACGTGAAAATCAATTCCTTTTTGCTCGACAGCCACTGGGCGAGGCCCAGAATGGGCCATTAAAACCAGTATTATGAAAGGCGACGAGCTTACCACTCACAATCCGCGATATTACACCGTATACTCGTACGTGCGTTTTCGAAGCGCGAAACAAGGCGTCTAACGAGGCGTAAGGAGATGTCGGGCCCCGGGGTACAGTCGCGCACAATGCTATTCACTTTGCCACCCTGTCTGCTAGCTGATACTCATTCGAGCACACGGTTCGTCCAACGAATGTGGATTTCTGGATCGTCGCGTGTTTTTGAACATTCAATCTTTTCGATGACGTTCTAGAATCAAAATATCCACGATCAACTTGATTTTCTACAAGTTTCTTAATTTTATTACTAGTCCCTGTGATTAGCGTGTAATTTCCAAAAATCAAACAATTGACCTCCATGTAGTTGATAAATTGAGTTTCCGTGTAATTCAACTGTTCAAGTATCGTATCGAAAGATATCGCGCTTCGTTCATCTATAAAATTCTATCTGTTACCATTTTTCCGAGAGATATAAACAAACAATAGTATTGTTCGATACATTTATAGACAGCAGCATCAAAGAGCAAGAATGACGCGGGAAGGCGCACACGCGAAATTTATCATTGCACCCGTGACATTTATGCGCGGAACACACGAACGAGAACAGTCAGAAAACACGAAGGAAAACAAAGAATCGCGTGGCAAAGGACGGAGGGATGCCGCATAAATCGAGGACGTTGGTCGAACAAGTCGATCGGTTCGATCGAACGATGCACGGATCGCGTATAGATCGACTTTCGATTTTCATCTAATATCGACGCTTTACAACGGCTGACTTAACGACCTGTTGCAGCCGTTAATCCGGCTACGATGCCGGATAGCAACCGGCATAAACGATATTTCAAACAAATCCTCGGCGCGGCTCGGAATGGAAATGTCAAACGCAGTGAACGTTGTTGCCGGTCGTTTCGACGTCGAGTGCGAGGCCTACGAGAGCAGGAAGAACGAAATCACGAGGAATTCAGCTCGTAAATCGAATCTCTGTTCGATGGCAGAAGGGAAATCGGTTCTTCGTGACTGGCATCTGTTTTCTCTCTTTTGTTTTGCGATCGGCTCGTTTGTCAAACGATGTAGCCGAGGAAACGAATTCGCGATCGAGCGGCTTTTCACGCGGCTAACTACTATACGTTCGAAAGGTGAAGAAAATTAGCATTCGAAGCCTCACGATTTCCTCTTATCCTTCAATCGCTGTGAAACTATTTTCTGGCGCTTGTTTATACATAGGATAGAACGTCCTTTCTCAGGATTAATAAAGTTCGTTACAGAGCATCAAAGGCGAATACATTTGTTTCGGAAAGATAAGAACAGACAACCGTATTAAGAAGTCATAAGGAAATTAAATTCGCGTACAGAAATTGTCTTAAAGAAGAATCCTCGTCATCTGTTTTCCTAGCGCTGTACTATCGTCCTTCTAATCGGTTAATCGCCAGAAAACAACATGTACCACTGCCTAACGTTGGCGCAACTCGCATCCGAAATCCAGCAAATTACCATTCTCTATATCGAGCCACATTATCGACCATCTGGAATATCTTATTCGCGATTCCGTGGCGTAATAACCGCGCGAGGTGTGATGAAAATGAATTGACTGCGCCGTCGAATGGATTTACATTTCGTGAGATTGTAAAACACGAGGAGAACTCGTGGAGATCATTTAAACAGAAACGGCCTGAGTCGTTTGAAAACACCACTGTCTGGTTTACCCTTCGCTATCTTGTTCGTCCTATCAAGTCCTTCTAAACGGGAAAAGAAAGAAAAACAAATATGAAAATGAATAAAATTAAAATGATTTTTTACTCGATACATATGAAACAAGTAGATTAGCATAAACGTGGCTTTAATTTGCACCCTTTATCTGGATTATCTCGTTTCCGGCCTGCAACGAGCGCGAAGAACACGTTCCAAATGAAACGTTTCCCTTTACGTAATCCTGTGCACGTGCCCTGATAAGATAAACGGTAACGTTTATCATATCTCGTGGAGATTTCATGTTATAGTACAACGTTGATAGGGAAAAGAGCAGAAGATCGAATCGCTGATTCTATAAACGAGTTCCGCAGGATCTTGGTGACGTTTGATTTACGACAACGTCCGGTCAAAGGTGCCAGAATTCTAGATACGTTTCTTTTATTCCTGTGGAGACAGGATACGTCCCTCGGACTCTGTATAATTCAAGAACACGGGCATTAACGCGATTGAATCGATGCTGTCTCCACGTCGATCCCTTCGTCGTCCTTCGTCAGTCGAAATCGATTTCCCCGCGTTATACGCGTTTTCCAGCGCGAGCAATTGGTCGCACGGGATTGGTTTAGTCCAGTATTTATACACGAGAATTTCTACGAAAGGTATTATTACATTTCCGAGATATCTCGTCAATATTCGTACGTACAGCAGATGAGTCACGTTGCAAATCGACGCTGCTTTTATCTCTGGATGTGATAAATTACCTACGCGAATCCCTTCGAAACTTATAAATATTGAGTCGACCTATCTCGGATCAGAAAGCAGGCTGTGTATAAACAAGAATTTTATCCTTCGATTAGCGTGGGTATATTATTCTCTTTATTCACCGTGATACGTGCAATTTAATGTACAGAAGTTTTTACTGATCTTGTTTTAATTTAATTTTGATTAGATCGTTCATTTTCAAACTTTAAACGAAAATGCGATCGCGTATATGTCACAAGGTGAACGAACGGGAAAAACTGCGAGGGTCGTATTATTTTAAGCGGTGCGGTGCGATAGCTGCACTTGAATAATTAAAACGGCCTTTCCCACCTTTCTCGATGTTACTTTTTTTTTGGTGGATTGACACCGGCAAAGGCGAAAGAAGGGAAAGAGTAAGCGTACGTGTCCGTCCGAAAAGTTCGGAGGCAGCGACAAGAGAAGAGGGTCTGAAAGAGGGGTTGAAACTGCGCCTGACTGACACGTTCGCCCCAGTGACAGGTCGACGAGCGTATTAATAATAAATGCAAACGGCTAACATCAATTTCTCTCTGACTTCCTCCAACCTAGCCTCACCCTCGGCGACTACCTCAAACCACTCTTTCTAAAATTTGCCTCCTCGAACCGAAGAGAGCTCATCCACCCCTTTATCTAGTCGCTCGTTTTGCTTGCTTACACGCCAACTTCGACCAGACGCTTGTCAACCGGTCGACCCTGCCGAGACCCGGA
Source organism: Bombus bifarius (assembly GCF_011952205.1). Classification (NCBI taxonomy): domain Eukaryota; kingdom Metazoa; phylum Arthropoda; class Insecta; order Hymenoptera; family Apidae; genus Bombus; species Bombus bifarius. The sequence goes on from NW_022884524.1 coordinate 386,981, forward strand.
GAAAGAGCTCGAGACACCGGACAAACTGCAAATTGGTACGAGCCTTGTCTTTCTTCTCTGTCTGTCTGTCTCTCTTCCTCTCTCTTTCTCTCTCTCTCTCTCTCTCTCTCTGTTCCCGTTTCTATCTGTCTGTATCTCTCTCTCTCTCTCCTTTTACGCTATCGTGTAAGCTTTTCCATGGTTTTGGAGCGGTATTAAACTTTGGTTAGGTTGACAATCAGCCCCGACCCGCGATACTTTCCCCTTCGAGTTTGCTGATAATTCAGACTAGCTTGTTAAAAGCCCTGCCGCTTATAACAGAGCGTACTCGTGAAGTTGACGTTTTAAACGATTTTCAAAATTTAATACGCAAGTTCAGAAGCTGATAAATACGCAGTTTGAAATTTCGTTTGGTTTATGGTGTTTTTTAAAGGAAGGTCGGCGTAAAAGCGTCCGTTCGAGTATGTCACAGCCATTTTCAAGGGAATTTTGTGGCCGACAATAAGATTTGTCGTAGAAGCCACGGAGCATTCTCCATCCGAGTTGCAAAACGAGGAACAGTCTTCTAGGTTTGCGCGATCGAGAAAAGGGGAACGACATACGAGAAGAAAGCGACTGCAGATGGTACGTCAAAGGAAACACGGTAGAGATTTCCCTCGTTAAATGGCTCTTTCGAATGCGATGAAAGGGGCGGGGTACACTGGAAAAGAGGAGCGTAGTTGCGACATGGCAAGCCACCTTTATCGGTGGCCAGATGCACTTCCTTCGTGGACAACCTCCTTTCCTTTCTTCTGCAGTTTTCCCTTTTTTCTTTTTTTTCTTTTTCCTCTTTTTTTTTTGCTAGTCAGACCTTAACAGCGTTCGATGTAGCGAATCTTCGTTTCGCATACTCCTGGATAAGAGCCAGGATTGTCGGTTGAGACCGATTCTTTATCTCTCCTTGGTGTAAATGGCGGTACGGATAGGGGAAGGGATCGAGCTGTACCGCGTGTTTCATCGATTAAACAAGACGAAGGGGTCCGAAACTGTTGGAAAAAAGTTTTCGAATACACGGAGACCCGGTCGATAACCGGGGCTTCTCATCTCCCTAACTAAAATCACGGTTCTCCACTTAGCGGGGGATTTATACGAGCCAAGTTGAAATCGAATCCTGTACAGATGGAATTTTAAATTCGCCGCGTCGGTTATAAATGGTCTCTCTGCTGCTTACCGCGTCGAAACTTACGTGCACTTGCCGTACGGAGTAAGAGAAGAACTGGAGCGTACGATCGATGAAAGTAGTTACCGCAGAGATACTGTTCGACGAAACAAAGCCACGCCGAGGACGGGAAACCGAATCGGAACGGCTCGGTCGAGAACGAGTTAACGATGTTCATCAAAGTTGCGGAAACAGGGCCGAGCACGAACGAAAAGACGAGACGAAGCCGCGGGATACGGGGGAACGAATTAACAGCGAACGAGATTTATGATAATTCCCGATCGGATCGCAACCACGACGAAGTTAGGCCGCGGTCTTAAGCCGACCAGTTTCACCGCGAAGTATTCAATTACATCATTTCAATAAACCCGACAAAGTTGTAGTTAATCGTTCTGCGAGTCTACATCGTGTAAACTGGAAACTGCCAATGGAAAACTGGTCTGCTTTATGCGTTTCCGGCTCATAGATAATTTATAAGAGAATTTTTTTGCCACGACTAGACACGACTGGCAGCGTGAATAGGTGAGAAAAGGAAGAAATAATAAGATCGTGGTAATTTCGTTGTCAATACTACGCGCGCAATTACCAGTCTCGTAGCGGATGAGTCGCGTCGACGGTAATCTATGGGAGCAATAGGAGAACTAGAGGATCGTTTCGCAAGCAAGGAGGACGGGATACAACCAGCGCGGGACGAGAAACTATACGTATAACTAAAAACATGAAAGCGTAGCGTGGACGCAGAGTTCCCGGTGAACACCGAGATAAATAGCATTGTAAACCGGCCAGGGATACGAGTACGTTGCTCGTTTACAGGAATTCCTCAAGTCATATATACCTTAACGCTGCCCCCTAAGCGACGTGCCGATCGTCGATCGAGAGTATCGATAAGTCGATCGATGCCGAATACCATCCCGGAGAAAAGCAGGAACGCGAAGTAGAACTAGGATGAGGGAGGAGGAAGCGAGAGAAGGTCTGAAAGAGAAGAAAAAATGCGTAGAAGGGGACAAAGATATGGAGGAGATACGGAAGGTGGAGAAAGAAGCGACGATGAGAAAGAGGAGTAGAATTAGAAGGAAAAAGTGTGGAGGAAACGTACGCTGGAAGAAGAAGAAAGAAAGGAAGCACTGGCTGGTATTGAGATGCCTGTATGCAAAGCGGAGGCACTCGTTCTTCTGTAACGAGCCACGACACGGTAATAAGAAAGCGAAAGGATCCCGTATGCGCTGCGAGCGCATGTTAATTACCGACAATTACAAACCCAATAAATACCGTATTTATGACTCCCCACGTATAAGCCAGCCGGCCGTGGGACGCACACCTACCAATATATCGTACGCACGGGTCGCACGCACCTACGACGCGTTGCTCCGACTCTTATGGTTACAGGGCCGCATCGTCTTTCAATAAAATTTTCACTGAAATATCTTTTCAACAGTTGTACAGATAATATACGATTTTTTGATACTATAAGTATGTTGATTTTGCGCGTCGCTATAATTGCAGTTAATTAATCCCCGAAGGAACGAGATATATACGCAGTTTGGAGTATGTGAAAGTTGAGCGGGTTATTCAGAAGTTATAGGAATCTCTCGTATGTGTGTGCAACGTTTTGCAACTATTTTGTTTGGTAGACAAGAATATTTATTGAAATAAATTGCTCTGCAATACAATCTGCTTATTGTTTGTTTCGAATAAAACTGATGGAAAATGAAAGTTAATGGATATATCGATGGAAGCGGTATAATGTGATATTTCAACTCCGTTGTGGTTTAAGATTCTACATAACCCTTAAAGTCTATAAAGAGTATAATTCCATCACATTACTGCGATGCGACCTTCCTTCGAAGTGTAATAAGTTAATGCTTAAAGATCCGTGAGATAGCTCCAATTATTCGTTAAACGAAAGTACGCAGGTTCATTAGGCAAAGTACAATGAAGACTGCAAGATATTTTTCAGCTTAGAAAGTCAAATATAACGACGCGTCACTAATTTCGAACGAATTAAATGTCGAACGATCCGTGATACGTCCCTGGTCGACTCGCGTGTATTACTCACAATCAGAAGCTGATGCTTTTGCGCCCGCTTTATGTTATGTAAATGCAGAGTGTCGTTGGATGTAGCCAGCGCGGCGCGCCGGAGCTATCGGCCAATAACGTTCGCGCTTTTCTTCGGGCAACCGAGTGCCTGATTTTCCTGTGACTTACAAGCGCGACTCTTTCTCTGTGCGCCGGTACCGATCGTACCACCCCGATATCTCCGCGACTCTCGCATTAAACCAGGACCAGCGTGTTTCTTTTTGCGCGGCGGACGTACCCGCAGGCGAGTCCACCGTGAAAACGAACAACAACGATCGGAGGCGCTAACGATCACCGAGATACGGTATGATTTGCGCTCGATCGATTCGCTGCGCTCGCAAAAACCGCCTTCCCGTAAGTGCCGTAAGTCGATTATTACTGCCACACCCCGTCGTTACGTATACAGTGTGTGTCCTGTGGCTGGATTTTCAGCAGCACGTGTGTCGTGCACGCCTAACAGGGTCGGAAGAATGCGGTAGAAGAAGGTTGTGGCATACGCGGAAGTATTCGTCGGTAGTGTCTATCGTTAGCACGAATTGCATACGCGCCGGTTCGTGATGAGGCCACGATGAGATCGTAATCAACGAATAACGCGCGGATGCGCGGCAAGCGTAGTATTGGAAATTAATTTCCGGTCCGAATATCTCGTACCTCTTCTCTCTCTTAGAGATCCAAGAACAGACGTCTTCCTTTTAAGATCGTTTCTACGTACGCTGCACGAGCCTCCGTGGCTGCTGTTACGTAATGGCCTCTGCAACTACGATTGGCTTTGAACAAATATATGGCTGGTATTATACGTACGAAAAGGTTTGTCTGCGAAAATTTATTGAAAGGTGAAAACACCTCTTGGTATTCGTATCGTGGTTTGTAGCGTACAAAGAGAGGGTCATTTGTTGACGCTGTTCGCGTTCCGATTAATAATTAGCGCGTCACTGACACGAGGCGAAATTCGTTACGCTGTCGATGGACTGTACGACCGTACCGTATTGTATTCAACTGAATTATACGCCAATAAACTCGTTGCCTGAAACAATAAATAGAATAATAGGCGGATCGAGGATCCTATCGTTAACATCGACGAAACATGATCGGGAGGAATGATCGTATAAATTTCGTGTTTGTTGAAAAATGCAAATTTCCAAGAGAAACAAAAGATTGAAAAAATACAAAGACATACATTGTTCGTGGCTTATCGATCAAAACGTCTAAAACGTTCCTCCGCATGAAAAGATCGGAGTCGAATGTCCTAGTTTCGGGTCTGGATCCATATAACGATGGATCGACGACGATGCGGGACAGAGATCGGTCGTGTCGATGGAACAAAATGCTGGAACGCACACAGAGTGTACATATTTCGACGGGAGAATCGAGCTGGCGACACAACTGGTTATGTATATGAAAGACATCGTGCGTGGTATGGGCAACACATGTCACATATTAACAGGTTGTCCCATTAAACGATTTGGCACCTCATCGCCCGACCCCCTTCTTCGTCACCGAGGACAGCCGCGATTCGCTTTATCTTGCGAATTTGAATATACCCGAAAAATAAAGGAGTCAAGGTGCATTCAATTATAATTGAGAGGTTGTCGACGCTACGATAATGTCGACTACTCGTTTTCTGCGCGTCGACACGTGTGAATCCCGTTCGACATGCGTACCTGTGGTATCGCGCACCGATTCATTGATTAAAAAGAAAGGGAAAGAGACGAATAAAATACGGGCGCGCTGGCCGAGAAAGGAAAGCGAAAACGCGACCGTTTTATTGTTAATACGCACTCTGACAGTACGCACACTCCGCGAGACATTCACGAAAAAGGGCAACGGCAGGTTCGTCGGTGCACCAAAAGGAAACGTGTCGCGTCAAGAAAGTGCAATTAATCGTTGCACCGTGTTGTTGGACGTCGATGTGTACCTGGGAAGATGCGTGTTTATTTCGCAAGAGTAATCATCTTCTGCGTCTGTGCATCGTTAGGCGACTCGTAGAGATCGAAGATAAATATATTAAACGGTGAGAAGATATGGCGAATGGGGTACGCCTAAATACGTTCTTCTTGCGGTCGCTGTTTCGTTGGCGCGGTTATAATTCGGCGATTATTAAATGGATAAATTCGATGGGAACGGAAAAAGGACGGGAAGACGCCAATCGGTTACGTATTGAATTTCATTTCGCTTAAGCTTGATCGTCGGTTGTCGAGCCACCCTGTAGATGGTAATATCGTGAGCGCAATATAAGAGTCCGAACAACACGCGTGGCTATCTCGAGGTATCTTAAGACTCGAGTACCAAAACGTGTTCCTACCCAAATAAAGGCCACGGAGCCAACGGGACGAGATATGATAAAAATAACGAATGTTATTGCTAACTGCTAACGAGTCAAAGTACCGAGCGTGGGTATCGTCCTCGATAAAAAACCTCCTGGCCCACGGAATTCATTTATTGTTTCTCCTTTTTCTCGGGGCGTTCCTCATTCCTCCGCATCGAGTCGCGTCGCGGTCCGGCCATTATCGCAAATTTCCGTTTCGCTGACGCCACTTGTCAATTAAGGCGTCCCCGCTACCTCCACGCTGTGCACCTGCGACGTTTATTCGGTCGAAGGCGATCCGATTTATCGGCTAGCTTCTCTGAAATTCCTTCGTCGCGCTTCGATTACCGTCGAGCAACCGCTCGATAAACATCGGCTAGAACATACATAGCGAACAGGACCCCGGGTAACTACTATCACGATACAGCGTGTTGCTCGTGCTGTGGTATTATAGGATTCAGCCGCGTTATTAAATTTATCGTAATCAAGTTATCTATCAGGGTAGTCGATTTATGACAAGTATCAATTAATCCTCGAGCTGCACACAATTATCGAACTTGTCGTGCTGGAAATCAGCACATCGTTTACGGTAACCGAGATATACTTCGGAAACATTTCCTGCCCATTACAGGATAATTAATATGCAACACGGCCGCTTTGTAGGATATCGACTGCGTAGAGCATTAAATTACTTCGACGCTTTCCCAGCTTCACAGGATACATGTCTAAATTGCCAGGGAACACACAGACATTCCTTCCGAATTAAATCGGGGTAACTCCGACGCGAGGCTCTACACCATCCAACTATAACTCTCTTCACCGAACCGTATACCGTTTCCATCTCGTAACGAACACACGCCGCTACGACTCGAATCGAAACCCTTCTCTGCCCGGCGTCAATTATCGCCTCGTTAATACGTAGTATTAACTATGTTGCACACGTGTCAAGTCGTGCGCGGCACGTGTTTCCACGTCGCGATACAGGTGTTCGTCACGGTACGCTCTCAGGGGGTCGGAGTCGCTTCATGAATTTGGGAATAATAACCGGCTAGGACGCGGGTTTACGGTTGAACCGCAGAACAAACAGTCGCGGAATACTCTGCATAGCGGCTCTGTTTGCACACCGTCAGCGCCCTCGTTCTCTCGCTCATGCCACCCTCGCGTTAATGTAACACACGAATCTCGTAGCGAGTTGTATATACGAAGGTTCCCTCTGTCTCAACGTCGCAAACCGCTGGCTTCGAGCGTCGAGTGTAAATTAAACACACTTTTCCTATCGAATCCTGGCTATCGCAGAGTCGATACGAAACCTTATACCAAACTTATCGATGAAGTATTTCATTAGCTAAAGTCAAAGTAACTTCGATGATTGACTTTTCGATAACTTTTCTTCAAGTTTCAGGGACAATGTGGAACTATGAGAAATAGTTGATGCGAAATATTAACTTTCGTGAAATACTCGAGGCTGCACGAAGCAGAATGTAAAAGCTGTTCCTGTTTTGAAACCCAGTTCCAAGCGAACTGAAAGCATAGTTCTACGCTCGCTGTTATTGCGATTGTCTCGGGCACAGTAGCATCCGTCGATGTCTTTGTTTTGCATTTGCATGCAGTTCGATTGCAAGCCGGCGGGTGCATTCGCGCGGAAAGGTTATTGGTTTTCTCGTGGCTCGCGCGGCGAACGAGCCTCTGAAAATGATTACCAATCTCAGACGGTGGCGGGTAGACATTAGTAACCGATAGATCGGATGAAGAAGGTACCGGGGTTAAATTAACTCCCTGGCGAAGGTAGCGGCGACACACAGGGGCGAACGAGACCTGGAAACCGAAACGACCGAGGGGCGTGCAGAGGTAGCAAGTAGGTATTAGCGGAGATTAATCGAACAGCATGCCCGTACTCTACATCTACAGGTGCACGTAAGCCGATGGGTTGGGTATCTTCGGACCTGGAACGAGGCTCCGCAGTTTCAGATAGAGGAAGAAGGAAAGAAGGAAGGGAGGAGGGAGAAAAGCGACTGGAACTTAAGTGGTGAGAAATAGAGAAGGATAGAACACAGGGTGCTCGTGATTAGTTACATACCTAGTTACTCTGTAGGGGTACCAAAGTGGAAGATTTCGTCCTTTCCGGTAGGAAATCTTAGGAAGGAGACATCGCCGAGGGACCACTATCTTCGGTCTATCTAGACGCATCGGTCTCTTTTCCCTTCTTCCTCTTCTGACTCGCAGGAAACGCAATCGTCGTTCGTTTCTCGAACCGTTACTCGAAATTAGATGTTTCTCAGCGAACGATACGTTATCTGAAAACGAGTTTACGATCGCTCTCGCGAGGTTGAGTTTATGAACTGTAAAATGGAGTAGGTATAGGTATCGAATGCGTCGATAATGGAAATCGTCGAGGTTTTATTCGATTTTATTAACGCGTCGATGGAATAACCGGCGTAAGTGGGTATATAATAGGAGGATGAAGACGAGGATACTCATTGCGTAAAATATAGCGTTTATAATCTCGTACACGCCGGGAAATTTACGAGCGGCGAATCAACGTATCCCTTGTTCTCGCGTTCCTCGCACACGGAACGACCATTGTTGCGGCCATCGAGCTAATCTGTTATCCCCCTATTTTATACGCCTTTCGCGAAACCATAGGATTACCGATCGCGAACGTCTCTGCGCGTGGCAAGAAGAGACATCGTTAAACCTGCTGACTCGGCGACTTTATATTCTTCGAGCGTTTTTGCGCGTCCATACGCCGCGCTGTTGAAATTACCTCGCGAAGAAGTTCATCCGACCAGAACAAAGTCCGCTCGTGCGTTTATAGTTCACCCACGTCAGTTACTGATGAGATACGTACCGTTTTTCATTCGGCAGACACGCATACTCGACGAAGGGAAACCCGAGGAACCGACGAGTCTGACAAACGTATGCTCCTATACGAGGAAACGTACGAGCCGAAACGGCATGGCGCGACGGTCCCGTGCGCCAACCAATAGCCCAGACGTAATATTTCAAGGTTTGCGCGTAACCGTAACGACGCAGTCTGTATCGACGAGTCTTAATTGTCACGATTGGTCTCGGGGCTCCTTTGCAATTTTCGAAACGAGCCGCGGGGCGAATTTATGTTCCGCGTTCCAATTCGGCTGAAAATGAGATCGTTGCACAGGCATCCGAAATCACTTTCGTGACTCGATCACTTGAAATCAAGCGGACGTCGTCGATTAAATTAGACAAGTTCGAATTATTCTGTGGCGGTTTCCAAAATATTATTTTCATATTGATTTGATAGCTACACTGTACGTATTAATTAAACTTTTGCATTGCTACAGGGTCGCGTCCGAAAATAATATTGGACAGTGTGTGTAATACCGTAAAGATCATAAAATATAATGAATATTTATACCAGTTATAATATTATAGCAATCATCCCTTTCACGATGATGAATTTCACGATCTGAGTCGGGAAAATGAATTATCCCAATAGAATCTTTTAGTTCTTTAATAAATAAAAATGAAGGAAGGTCGTCTCATAATTTTCCCGTGGTCCTCGTAAATAAATAAAACGATTCTGTTATACCTGTAACGTCCGTATAACATCCTAATGAAAAAAGTTAGCGGGAGAAGACAAGATGTGGAAATTCTAAGATCGTCCGTTGTTATGGGGTTCTTTAAGTTATTGTATGTTGTCCATTCTACTTGTAGCTGATATCTCCACGTTCTTCCGTTCGGATGCCAGTGTTCTTCCAGCTTCCCGCACACCCGGATAATCTGCTTTTTATGCGACGCGTAAACGAGTCGATGGAGGCGAAGGTAACCAGTCGTTTTCTTGTCCCGTGAAAAATGTCCCACTCGTAAAACGTTCGCCATTTACTCAATGTTTACACGTTGCCCGGTGAATTTCGGGCTTCTTAACCCATAATGTCAGAATGGTATTTTATTAAGATCCAGGATAAATGTAACGAGGCTCGTTTAGATTCTCTACAATCGCCTGGGCGTTCTTATCGTGCGCGAAAGGTCCTCAAGGAAATTACCGGTATCCGCGACGATTATTTGTAAGATATTGCTCAGCCAGATCGAAGTTGGTAATGTCGACTGAGGAAGATACCGGTTGAAATATCTCACGAGTTTTCCTCGAAGCCTGAAGGTATCTAAAGCGCCTAATCAAAGAAATATCAGGTCTCCGTCGTAATTCTCGGCTGTGAGGAGAGGCCAGATTAAAATATGTAACATTGTTTGGTGCGATAGTTCGGCGAAGATGTATATTGCCGCGTGTACGTTCGGAAGGTTCGCGTTAAAATCAATTTTTCATCGGGCCATCGTGAAATCGTAATTTTATTAGCCGCGCGTAAATTCGTACCCGCTTAAAACTCTCCCTTATGGCCGAGTTACGGACGGCCAAGTACCGAGCGTACCTACTACGCTCGACGGGGTGAAAGAGATAGGAGGGAAACGATTCATAGCTTTTTAATGTCGTGCCGCGCGTCGAGATAACGTTGGTTGGAGAAAGACACCGAGCATCGAGCTCGATGGAAAGAGAACGGCCCATAAAAGAGGTGGAGAGACATTCACGAAGGGTGTGTGGCCCAGAATACTTTCGGGGAGGGACAACCGTGAATTCCATGCATTTAAAATGTTTCATTAGAAACCGTCTAATAAATATTGACCCCCTCTTTAACTGGGTTTAAAAGATCATTCGGCAAGTAGATGCTCCTGAACGCGGTGTTCCCGAAGGTGAACAGAGGAAGGAGAGCCCCGGGACCACGTTGTGGTGCAACTCGTTGACGGTACCTGTGCTTGTAACAAGATCTGATTTATATAGACACCGTCGAAAATTGGTTTCATCCCCGGACCATCTCCTGGGTGGCATTCTGGGAGCCTCAGCGACGACATGCTCGTTTGGTATACCATAAATACTCTTCTCCCTCGTGACTCGTCTCGGGACTTACGTTTCAACCACGAAGGTACGAAGTTCCGCGGAAATTGATTGCCGTAACTCTTGCATGCGTATAAAGCACAGCCCGACAATAACGAAAATCCTAACGTTGCCGGTTAGCTTTGTAGCCATGGAACGAACTTGTCTTGCACGTCGGACAAGTTCATACGGATGAGCACCGAGGGCCGTTTATGCAGTTCGCGAAAACTGTTTCTCCGATCGTTGCGAGACGTCTTAAAGTTTCCACGTCGTCTTTTTGCGAAAGGTTAAACCATTCTCCGTGATAAATTCCGTAAATTTAGATAACAAGATATTGGAATTTCTCGTTGAACTAGAAAATATTTAATATGAATTATTTTGCAAAGAAGATATAATCAACGATTATAACGTGTTCGAAATTGATTTCCTCTTTGTACATGCAACATCATCCCTTACGATAGTGATGTCGATAGCCCCCGAGGCAACTATTTCCCAAGCAACTCGGCAAGACGCGTACTCGTACAGAAGCTGTCTGTCTTGCCCGGAAATTCGAATGAGCTATATCGACCTGGTGATCCGCCGATCCGAGGGAATTACCCCGTTACCTCTCCCGGATGTCACAGAAGGGATATTAAGTGCCATATTCGTAGTTAACCTAAAAGATACATAGCATGGGTGGAACAACACGAAAATGTTGCTCCTCGAACCAGACCTCTCGTGTTTTGCGCTTATAAACTGATGTGACTGTTCTCGTGGAAGTAGTTTTAGGTACGTAGAGGAGTTTTAATTAGCGTGTCACCGTTACGTCGTGTGCCACTCTTACGTGGTTACGACTTCATTATTACGTTCTGGTTCGTTGCTGTATGAAGTGTTGTTTGCCGTGTACGAACCACGCCGTAGAATTACGAGCATGTTAGGCAGTAAATATTGAAATTTGAAGCACATGTAGCTATCATGCGTGCTTGTAATTACTTGTACCCGTAAATGACAGACGCCGTTCTTTCTACGTTCGCCATGTATTCAGACAATTTTATCGAATAAGAATTATAGAATTTTGGACTTCGATTTCGACGTTCGAAATGTGCCGAAGCCTAATCTCCGCCAAGTTCCTAATGGATCCGTGATAATACGTGGTACGAACGTCCAATATGCTGCAACTGACTTTCGAATTATCCAAAAGGAGAATTGGATATATCGACAATAGGAAACGCATCCCAAAGAAGTTTTATGGCAATGAAATTGTAAGCCTTTCGCGATCCTATATCCCAGGCGCTTGTTCCTCGATCGAGAAGAACGAATTAACGGGAACATTCGTCATGGATCCCTTATATACACGATCGAACGATGCGGTCGGAGCGTTTCACGAACACCCCATACGTGGCAGAGCCAATAATTTTCAACGAAGGAATATGATCGAAGGAGATGCGTCTGCAGGCGGTTATACGCACATATTCCCGGATTGGTGGACCCTTCGTTGTTACGTGTGGGTGAATACGTGTACGGGTCGCTTACTCGTAAACGCGAGGGTATTACAGAGCCCCGAAGATGGTAGATGACTGCGGTGCGGACGAGAAGAAAGGAGAAAGAAGGGAAAGAGAGAGTATGCAGCCCGAAGGGTTTTAAAGCGGCGGCCGGTTTGCGTGGGTCGTACAGCACCTCCGTTCGCCATACCAACTCCACTTGGCCCTCTCTGAACACCCTTCTCCACACCACCTTCTTCCGTCTTTCTCCTTCTTCTTCCATCTTTCTTCATCGAAATTCTTCCCTCCTTGTTTCTCTTCGAACAACTACATAGACACGTTCGCGTACTTTGTCCTTCCTTTTCGAGTTCCTCGCGCCTTCCTCTTCATTCCTCGGCTCCGTTCCTCTCATTCATCACGTTCCCTTCGAAATCTCTTGCTCTCTTTCCGCGTGTACCATTTCTCTCTGGCCATCTTTGTTATTGCGGCCCGGTCTTTCTCTCGCCACGTATACGCTACTTACCGTCATAAACTCATGCTCGGTCAATATTTCAAGTTGGCCGCGGTGATTTCGTGGACGCGTACTCCGTACGTGTACGTGCGTGTAAGTACACGAGCTCGCTCACTCGCGAGTCTCAACGGGAAACACTGCGTTGTTCGCCTTCTTTCCTCGAGAAAGGTGCGTTCCAATTTTATTGCCCACCGTGGTACGATCTCGATAATGAAATACTTCGGGGAACATTTCGGCCCCCGAGTGAACTCCATTCGACTATAATCGAGATAAGAGTGGTGCACGTACCCCCGAAACGGATACGCGTTCGCGTAAGCATGCACGATCGAGGAACGTTGGCAAACCCCCGGGTTACAAGGAGAGACTCCTCTTTGCTTTTTTCCTTCCATTCTCGTTGTCTACGTTTCCTTTCTTTTCTTTTGTACGAGGAAACGAGGTAGTACTCGACGGTTTCCAGTAGTTTATAATTCATCCGTTGTAGACGAAAATTTCAATAAACTTGGCCGAATGACGTACGAAGTTGCGAACGATAGCAGACGGAAGCCAGTCAGGAATTCTCTTCTAGCAGTTCCGCTTTTGTATCTTACGGACAATGTATGAATATTTAATGCTCTGCGTCGGGTAGAACTCTCCTCCGAAATTAGAGGAACATCTAGACCATGAAACGAGAGGGACGGTATAAATCGCGAAACGTCGAGGAACGTCTGCGCCAACCGGAAGAAACAATGAACGGGCGTTTACGGGCCTGTGGACTCGATGCGTGTTGCATTTCGGAGCGTAGTCGTTAAAAGCTCGTCGAAACTCGTTTAATTATTTTCACGCTGCTTCGGCCAGCGCCTTGTTAGATCCACGGCTAGGATAACGGATGATGCCCAGGGAAAAATTCATTATAGGTTTGCAGTTCTGAAAAGTGCCGACCTGTTAGCGATTAAAAAACGTCGGTAGTCGACGAACGAGCACCTGAGTGCATTGGGACAGATAATAAACCACCGGCAGCTTTGCGCGTTGTTGCAAGTTCGTTAATGTCTCGTTATTACCCGGCGAGTTTATTTTTAACAGGCGTATCGATTGTACGGAGCTGACACGGCTGTTTTGCATACTTTGAACTCTATCTCGTGAAGTCGATACGCAACGTCTGCGACTCGGTACGCGACACCCGTCTCCGGAGACCAACCAATCAAACTTTGTAATTACATTTCCATAATAGGTGCCGCGAGTCAACAATGGCCACCGCCGTACTTTTTATTTTCTAAGCAATATGTGTGTGCGCTTGCTATGTTTCATTTTACGCGATTCGTTTGTACTTTGCCTATGTGTGTACGCTAGGTATCTGGAGAAATCAGGGTACCGTGAAATCGAGAGAAATTAGTTTTATTTGTTCTCCGCTACATTGCTTACTTAACCTTTGTCCTGAGATATTTTCAAGAATATTAGAGCACGTATCAGAAATTTAACAAATCTATACATATTCTCTCTTTAGGATTTTCCATAAAATCACAAGGTTTCCAATTTTACTTACGTTTCATCCTCTTACGTACAAATCGCGTTGCCTGTCCTACAAGCAAAAATGTTACACGTGTATCAACGTATAACCATGATAATTTTGTTGCAACTTGTGCGAAATTGCACAACGAGGGCCACGTCACGAGTTACGAAGGTTCCTTGAGCACAATAAAGACTGGCTGTCACAAGATATAGGCGATTTATTCGCTGTCGAGGCGAGCGCCGTGTTAACTAGCCCTTTAAAAACACCTTGGCCGCGTGATCACGTCGGTTACGGGTGTTCATTGAAAATAACCAGGTCACAAATTGGCGGAAGGTGCGTCTTCCTCCCTGCCTGGACGTTCCCTTCTCGTTTTCAGCCCCCGCGTGAAACGAGTCGACTCGAAGCAAAGGCAGCCGGCTAAATTATTGATCGCCAACGAACGAGTTAATTCCTCGAAACGGAACAAATCGAGCGGACAAAACATTCCAGTCGAAACGAGGTATCGCTGGTTTCTTATTGACGATTCAAGATCGTTGCTCCAGTTGTCCGCAGTTAGAGCCTCGTCGGACAATAATTCCACGGGCATCATGCCTGACCGTATTCCGGTCTCCGAGCGTCCCTCGTTACACGGTGTAAAGATCTCCCCATATTTGATGTCATAATTATAATATTTACGAGCTGACACTCGCTACGTTTAAATCGTTTACGCGTGATGAACGACGCGAGTGAGCCCACCGGCTCCGAGTTTCTACGCTCTATATGTTGCGCGCCAGCATTTCTAACAACAGCGAAGACAGGGTGATTACGTTCCAGATATCGACTATTTCCTATAAATATTCAAGGAAGATATTCAGGAGCACAGAAAAGCGTCGAAGCGACTACGAAATGTCATTACAGTGAAATCACCATACAGACAATAGTAGGAGGCTTGAATTTGTCGGCAAAGGCGAAAAAGACCGTTTACGAAGTTGCATAAGCTCCCCTTGCCACTTTCACCGTCGCTTTCGCTCCCCTTTCTCTAACATTAAAATAATTCCTTTCGACAGGGATAATATAACTTATGAACACGTTCGACGCGACTGTAGGGGGATAAATGGTTCGGTTGTTCCCCCGAGAGAAATTATAGTAGCAGTGTCAATGGAAGCCGAGCTTGAGAAAGTTTCATGTTCGTCGCTTCAATCTGTTTAGACCAACAACGTCGATGAACGTCCAATTGTCCGTCACCTATTTCCATTAGATTTTTGCGAAGCTGTGTACAATCGCGAGGTCGTGAGATTCGACAGGTTCCGACATTCCGTTATAAGCAAACGCACACGGCGAGGGTGAACACGGTTTAGTACGAAATGATAGGATGCCCGTCGAAAGTGCGGCCGGCCACGAGAGAGCTTCTCTTTACCGGCTATCTCGAATAACTATGGAAATCACTACGAGCCTCGGTTCTCACACCGACTCGTCGCGTTCCTTCCTCTGCTGGCCATTTCGTTTCCTCTCTCACCTTCAATGCGAACACCACAACGATGAGGTGTCGGTGCCCCTTTCCTCCATCCTACTCCTTACTTCCCCTTTCGTATTCGTATATACGTACGAAGTACGCGGCGCAAACGCGTTCACGTGAGAAAGCACACACGAAACGATCCTACGGTTTCGTTTCATCGCGCTGTTGCTCTGACCACTCCGCTCCAATCGGTCTTTTCCTTTGCCCACTTTTCTCGCCGTGAAATTATCACTTCCTCGTTTACGTTTTGTACGCGTGAACATCGTCTGTAAACATGCTCGTTCGCAATTCCAGGTTCCAGCTTCGAGTTCGAAGGATATCGATGATCGAGAGCCAATGCAGGCTCGCCGTTCGCTTCAGACAAGATTCATATCACTGTAGAGGATTGTGTTGGATTAAGACAGCGGCGGCGTAGTTCCAGATGATTACGAGGCTTTTTTTTCTTCTTACGATCAACCTCATTTCGTGCTTTGACTCACGACTGCCGGTGAAGCTGATTCAGGAAGTCGAGTTCACCGATCGATTTAAAGAATCGTATGGAATATCGAAGAGGAGCGTCGAAGACTGAAAGTAGCTGTTGGCTAAATTACGCGCTTCGAGGATGATTTCTACGATGTAGTTTCTTCGAGTTCGACGTAATGAAAGTTTCCAAGTTGGAAAGAAAGCTACTACTGTTAGGATGATGAACATCGATCATCGATGTTCGAAGTGGACGAAGGTGGAAACCTTAACCATAATACAGCCGAGCCTGCAAAGTAGGACTACGGTTATAAAATTATCTCTGCAGATTTATAAGGTAGTCGAATGGCCATAAGCCGATACGCTTTATAACAATTTGTCACGATACGGTAATCGCGTCATATACCTCCGACTGTCGAGCCAACAATTGCAATAACCGTGTATTGGTTCTAAATGGAATGGAAACGCGTAAACGTTTAGAGTTTCTCCGATCGGTGGCTAATGATTGATGATGCTGTTTCGCGAAAGCGATAAGTCCTTCAACAGCCATATGGCCGTTGTATATTCCGTAACAAAGATACTGTTTTATTACACGACGATATCAGAGATACGGCATACGGAGATCGATAAACGAATCGGCATCTTGTCCAACATGTATTATTCTCCGTGTTTCGTACGCAATGTACATATATATATATACACATATACCGATACGTGTCCACGAAAACATGATATTGTTGTTACGTTCCGCATCGATTCATTCGACATGTTGCTGCTGCTGCATCGGCTAAATACAACCGTGGCGGAAACAATTTGCGATCGTCAGCGTGATTTGTCACCGCGACTCTCGCGAATGAAGTTCTAACCAAAGAGTGTCTTAACGATTCACTTGAAATCTAGTATTCGAAGTATCCGCGTCCCATGAGACACGATGATTTAACGTTACAATGACGATTACATCGGCGACCGCCTGTTCGCGATGGGCATCGGTACACTTCGGATCGCCGATGAAAAGATTTTCTTAATAGACCGCTCGAAACGGTTCTGCTGATGTATGTTCTACTTATGTCCGGAGAAAACCGCGGCGTACGAGATTAATCGTCGACGTGTAGCCACGGCAATCGTTCGATCGCATTTAATCCCGCATTAGAGGAGTTTTTCAATCGAAAGGTAAGATGCAGGCCTTATCTGATACATTTCTTGCAGCTTCTATTTTCTTCTCTCGCGAGGTTTGCTCGCATCCCGCGACGATCACAGAAGGGAGAGAAACTGCGCAAGAAATATCGCGCTGGAAAAGGTTACCGTTTATTTCGTAACGCTCCTTTTTGCGGCGTTCCCGCGCGAAATTCCGACCGATAGATACCGATTTATACGGATCGATCTCTCGTTTGTTCTTATCGTTTCCCGAACACGTTTCATCGGCTCGTTCAATCCTCTACGCTACTCCTACCGTGGGATTTACTTTCCAAACGAAATTCGTTACGTACACTGTACGGGACGACGGACGCAGTGCAGTTGATTGCGCTCGAACCACTTTAAAACCAGGGAAATTTTATAATTTACGCCGCGGCGCGCAACTTTGTTTGTCCTGCGAAATTAACGAGCACGACTGCATAATTAAAACGTGACCGCGCTTTCGGTAATTACTCCGACTTCGAGGCGTTCGATCGATAAATTGTTAAACCGTGTAATTGAAAAAAGTTACAAATGGTTTAGTGGTAGGATCGTAACTGTTTTCGTTCGTGCATCTATAGCAGACTATTAAAACGATATACACAGACTGCCGCTTAAAAGTATTTCAAGTGTGTCTGTATCGTCTAAATCGGTCTCACAGAAACACAAAGTATCATTAGTCATAAAACGCAACGGCTTATTCAGAGAAATCAGATACGCTTACGCTTAAGGGTGATTTCAATTATAGCTTACATAGATCGTATAGGTATATACTCGTAAGACTAGCCATAAAGTGGCAGGATTTACGGGCGTTACTTTCTATGTCGATAAAAATATCTCAAATATCGAGTACCTAACTAGTTTCATAAGATAGAAACCCTCACGAAGCGTTAAGTAAGTAGATAGTACGTACAGCGTATGGAGAAATCTAACGAAAAACCACGATATTTACCGAAGCAACCGCCGGTTTAATATTTATGAATTTCTTTTTAGTATATTAATTACACAAACGTCACTGCTGTTGCTACATAAAATAATAATTCAAATAAGTGAACGGCAAGAAACAAGAATTAATCAGGAAACTTACTCCTTTCGAAACTACATGGATGACCAACGTAACACACGCTTCTTCGACGAGAACTCACAACACTCTAAAGCACATACGCCAAAGTGAATTTCTCATCAAGGAACAGAGTACAACTACGAGACTGGAGATTATAAATTATTTCCACGCTCCATTCTAGGTTACTGCGAACAGGCGGCGTTCCAAGTCAATCGACAACCCTTGTTGCAAAGTTGACACAGAACTGTCCCCGCCATCTGTGTCCGTCAGCGCAACGTATTTATTGCTGTCCTCGCGGCGACTCGCAGCGACGGCGCCGCGCGAGTAAACGAGTAATGCGCTAGCAACCTGGTCTCGAACAGCGGTGGGACTTAATGAGATCACGTGTGTACGGACACGGTGGTCTACGCGTGGTTGTGTGTCGTGGCAAGCCTTTACGAGGCTCGCGGACCGTTCGATCGGTACGAGATATCATTCACGGCAGAGCAAAGCGCTCACGGAAGCTTCGAACTCGATTCGATCCTGGCAAATTAATGCCGCTCGAGATATCTCATTCAGACGTACTTACACTGTGCGTTCTTACCGGGACACGGCTGTCTGCGTGCATGCCCCGAGTACGCGCAGTAACTGGCCGCGAGCCGACTTCGAACTGGTATCGTGAGTCATCTATCAAGCCGCGTCCGTATATGCCAATTTATGACGGGAATTTCTATTATGACGATATTACCATCGAAGACTTTCAACGATCGCGAACGCGGATAGAATTTCCAGCTTCTCTTTCCTCGCCGATATTCGCCACGATGTCTTCCAGGGGCCACGTTAATGGAAATTATGTTCCTCCGTTCGCTCGATTCGATTCGACGTCCGGCTTTGGAATTTTATGCACGGCCGTAAAATTCCGATTCCATCCGCTCGACTCGGTATTTCTCATCCGCGCCGAGGCCTGCGAATACCGCACGGCGAAAGAGAATCCAGGCTCGATGGATCGACGTCTCGGCGGGGCTAACGATCTTTCTAGAGTTTCGCGGGGCGCAAACACGAGCCGCAACCCCGGCGAGAAACTCGGAGAGCCGATATCAAACGGGTAATTATCGCTTCGAGAGCGGCAATCAGCCGGTGTTTCGTGCAAACGGAAGGCGCGACACAGACGCCTCCACGACGACATATAGACACCGGGAGCGATGCGCGTATGAACGGTTACCTGCACACGGGTATACGTGACCCGGCCCTCTCAGGTAGAGAGTCTCGCACTCAAACGTTTCGACGTGTAAACGCGAAGCTCCTCCGATTCGGGAGAAGTGAAAACGGTCACGAGGACAGCGACCGTCACGAGCTGCACTCTGTGTACACTAATTTCCGGCCTGTTTGATAGATCTTGGGTGATTGTTAATTATGTTTAGAGAACCGAATGGAGAATCTCGAGGACGGTTGCTCGTGACGCGGTGACTCGATACGATACGCTTCAAAGCGGTATTAAATCTACGGTCACCAATTTGCTATCTCTCTTCCTCCCTCTCTCCCTCTCTCTCTCTCTCTCTCTTCTCTTCTCTTTCTCTTCACCCTTCCTAGTCCGTTTCGAGCTGCCTTTACGTTGGAGTAAATTAGACAAATACCATTTAGACGCAAACGATGGGACGGTAAATGTTAAACCGTCCTTGCCTGTTTGCCGAGCCACCTCTCGGATTCGGCACACGTACATCGAGAATGCCGGAGGTAACTTTGATACATGGGTCCCGAGCGCGCAACTACGGATTCGTTTCTGGGCTACGGAGCACGCCGTTGCTACGATTAACTGGATACGTTTGTTGGTTCAGTAACGCGATTCTCTTGGCCTGGTTTAAGGAAAATTCGAACTCGGTCGCGATTTACTTCGACGACGCGTTTTACCGTCGTAGCATTCCCGTTTGTTGCCGGAACGATTCGTTAAGGTAAATTGCAGCAACAGATTTTGCTAACCTCCGCTTGTACGCAGAGATTTTGCCGTTGTTTGATATCGTTACTAACGGACGAATCCCACTAATTCTGAAATTATTACGAATTACAAATTGTACGACGAAGGAGATTAATCTGCAGAAAACAGCAAGTATCGAAGCGCATTCTCGATAACCAAAGAAAGACTATTAGGATTAAATTTTCGCGCAATACGTAGCATAAACGAATAAATAGAATAAATCTTTAACGGTAATTTAATCGGTCTAACATGATCTTTTCGTGTATACGGATACTTTTATAGAGCTGTTGTTTTAAAGCATTATCTACGAAACGAAAGTCTATGATATCGAATTATTGTTGGAGCAACCAGTATATTATCGAGAAAAGATTAGACTGCTGCCATGAGTCTACTTCTTAATAGCTGGAGACCGATACGTTAACGTCCGGTTACCTCTCGCATTATTTTACTTTCTAACTTCGCACCGTTTATTATTCGCTGATATGCCTTGTGAAAATGCAATGATAGAGCCTCCGCGAGAACCAGTCGCCGTATCAACTGACGCGGTATAAACGGTTCGTGAAACTTTGATCTCGCTACTTCAATCTCGCAAACAGTGTTATTACCACGTGGGCAGACGAAAAGAGCTGGAAGAATGCGGCGAGAGGCGAATGCGGTATTACATTTAAACGTGGGTGCTACTTCGCTGTAATTTTCCCGACAGTTAAACCGCTGATGGCAGGCCACAAGTGGCTAAATAATTATGAAACAAAGATATCGTCACGGGTTTCGTAAACTTCACGCGGCAAGTCAACTGTCCTACAATTGCGATATTCTTTGTCGAAAGAATAATTCAACGAATAGCTAATTCGAAACGAATGGAAATCGTTCAAATGGAAGAGTAAATCCCATCAGGCAACGGTAGCGAGTGGTTCTCGAACGTAGAAGAAAATCAATTTATCCTAACACTCGTGATTTACGATTCTCTCGATGTCTAATTACGCGTGAAATTAAAAACCTAGAAACGTAAGAGATTGAGTCAACCAGCGATGATACACTGTTGGGACGACGAACCAGCGATAGAGAAAAGTTCGATGACTCGATCCACCTGGTTATACCTCTTGATCTCGTAAAATTTCACAGAGAAGATGGTGGCCGAGTCGGTTCGCGAGGGAATTACTATCGCCGGGTGGGTAGGCGAAAAGTACCTGAAAAAAAGGAACGCGAAGATGCGACGAGGCCGTGTTACTGCTCGAACGTAGGTGCTATTCCGACGATGGTTTACATTCCCCATGCTGGAGCCGGTTTTATGATCAGCGAACTTGTACGGGATAGAGGATATTTTTTAGCGATCTGTTCGCAAGAAACGGCGAGATCGAGGAAAAACGAACGCGAATAGATATCTCGAAGTTGAGGGAAGAACGTCGCGATTGCTGCGTGGAATTTTGCGTTTGGAACGACAGCTCGAAATATTCGCGAAGGTATCCACGATGAGAGAAGCACTCTGCGATTCATTGAATTTCGCGGGGGCGTTATCGTGGGTGAAAAAAAAAGAGAACGCCACGGAGATGAGAAGCCGGAATAAAATATTTTGACGCAGCGCTATTCATTCCGTAGTCGTTGGAATATTTTACTAGCGAGGAAACGCGGAGATCGCGGGTCCGCGGACGGGAGTTGATCTGAATATTTCATCATCGTAATATTACCCACTACTGCAATCTTCTTACTGCGTTTAAGAACATTCTGTTTTAACGAGATGCTTCTTTCCCTATTGTATCGCTCAGCTTCTTCGAACGCGTGCGTCCTAACTTTTCCTCTCCACTTCGTTTCCATAATTCAGCTTGCACTATCACAATGCTATTTTCACTCCGAGTTTCCTCTCGTATCAAAAGTAGGAAGAATAGCTAGAGGAATACGAAGCTATGCTCGTCATCGTAGTAACCGAGTTTTGAGTCGAGTTTCACATTGCCCCAAATATTCGAAGGCCTCGACTACGAAATTACAGAGAGACGAAAAGTTCGTTGTTCCAGTAGATCCGCCGTATCGCGGCGATTCTGAGAGTATCGCAGGCAGAGGCGGATAGAGAAAACGAGAAATAGGGAAAGGAGAAGCGAGTATTATAGTAGCTTAGAGGCAAATAGGGAGATTAGGAGTTGCCTGCTAATTTCGCCCAATAAATCGCACGTTCGCTCTGTGCCGATGCAGCACGCATGCGAAATTAACCGGGGGATGCGGAAATTACGGGGGCGGAGAACTTTATCGGGTAACCAACGTCGACTGGCTTTAATTTATCTCCTGTCCTGGCCTCTCGTTCTCTCTCCGTAAAGCGGCACGCATAATCTCGGTTTCGCGGAGCCTGGACGTTATCGGTTGCACCTGAAGATCGGGTTGTCTTTCTACGATATTCGAGATTTATCGTCTCAATTTCAATGGGCATGCTCGGTCGAACCTATTAAGTTATCGCTTGTTCTCCGGTACGCATAACCCTTTCGTGCTCCGACCTCTTTCTTTCCAGAATTCATTTACATCGAATCTTGTGTTAAGCTGTAATATCTGATTATCTACGATCACGACGCCTTGTAACACGCTTGTAACGCAACCGCGCGTACGACGGCAAAAATTTCCTTGGAAATAGCGAGAGGAAAAGGTGGTACGCGTCAACAGTAGCGATCCAGGTGGATTCCAGCATGTTCTCTGGCTCATTCTCTCAGGGAATCATAATTGGGCTACTCGAACGGGGGTATACCTACGGCTGGATCACGATCCGACCCGGTGAGAATGGCAGCCATTGTCTATGAAACGTGTACGGGATGTTTATCGGTCCACGAGATCGCTTTATTGATTTTGGCCGTTGCCATCAAGATAGGTACCCATTGCTCGTACAGTTAACAATGGCCACTGTTAATGATCGACTGCAGCCAGAAGTTACGGGTTTCCGTGATTCATGATTGGCCAACGTTAGCATCTCTCGATCCTCCTCGAAAGTGATGCAGCTAGTTCAAAATCTGCACAGTACTCAAACATCTTGCCGCTTGTGTTTAATGACCAACGTTCTGTAGCCGAGCCAACTTCGTGAAGTTTTAATTACCGATTCGGATGAAACTTCATAGACGCCGGTGGCATCGTGATTTACAATACAGTAGTTTATGGCGCCAACAAATTTATCCTGATGTACTAGTCGCAACGCTTTCTTTTGTTTATTCGTGTTCTACATGTTTACTGCTTTGTATTTGACTATACAAATGTATATTTGTATTTATACCATGAAATACATGTTTACAGACACCTGGCCTAAACTAAACTAAAACTTATCTGCTTATCTATGAATGAACAATAATGATAAAATGCGTAATTACGCCATTAATATTTAATATTGTTAATAATAATAACCATTAATATCTAACGAATTAATAATTTAACGATGAAACACAAATAGAATATCCGAGATACTCTTAAATGCTGAATTTTAAGCAGAGATTTCCCTTCAAATTTCACAAATACTTCAAAAACTAGTTGCTGTTATTAATCTCTTGTCTAAATTTCTGCAACAGTAT
Source organism: Bombus bifarius (assembly GCF_011952205.1). Taxonomy (NCBI): domain Eukaryota; kingdom Metazoa; phylum Arthropoda; class Insecta; order Hymenoptera; family Apidae; genus Bombus; species Bombus bifarius. The sequence continues at coordinate 410,573 of NW_022884524.1, forward strand.
TTCTGAATCCGAATGTTCCACGCGATCGATCAGCGATCGCTTTCGCTTGTCCGTTCTTTCCTCGTCTCACGGCGAAGTAATCTCGCGATGCATCTGTTTGCGCACCGGTACCACTCGCGTGCACATGGTGTTTTACACTACCATGTGTAATCCCTCCGAATTCCGTGATCCAAGGCCGAGAATAACACCGCGGCTACTCGTAATCGGCGTAACTCATTATTACAGCGCCGACGACTTGCGGTCAGCGCTATCCTGACCTTTGCGTTCGAGTCTCTCTTGCTTCCTTATTGCACTTCTCTCACCCTTCGGATACATTCCACGCCACGACGTATAATGACGAAACTAACTCGAACCGAAATTGAACTGTACAGTGAGGAAACGATCATCTATCGACCGCGGACGAAGTTCAAGCTTCGACGCAACTTTTGTTTCTTCATGGGAAACTGACGTGGAAATATACGACGTTTATCGCAGTTTACAGTAGCATTTATTGTGGCTCGCTGTCCTAACAAAGCGTCGATATTTTGGCTTTGCAGGGAAAAGTTTACGTCTACCAGAGTTACTGCAGCTTCGCGGAAACTTTTATCCGCCAGCAGCTTTTTCCGAAGCCGAAAGCGTCACATAGAATCGTCGAAGGGCCGTGTTGCGGCTGCAGTTAGCCTCGAAGCGCTTAACCGAAGTTGAAGTGTCGTTTTCTCGTGTCACTGCTTTTTGTTGAATTCTACGATAGCTCCGCAGAAAAGAAAAAAGCAAGGACTTCTCCTTTAAGAAAAGAAACGGTGATTAAAGTTCGCCATAAATTGACTAGTTTGCTCACGTATCGCTTTACGTTGAACCGTACAGGTTTAAAGCGCTGTAAGAATGCTACCAGAAATGTAAAATAAGATAATAAAGACTATATCGAGTAACAAAGGAATGATGGAAAATACAGCAATAATCTGACTCTAAACTGACTCTCCATTATCGTGATTCTATTTTATCCAATTCTATCTCGCATGTGTATCTCAATTCTTCGCTAATATATGCAGGTTCCTCTCGTTTCTCAATTAAAACTCTCACACGAACGATACACAGTCTTGCTACATATAGTCAAATCTCCATATAACAACATGCCAGATTTCATTCAGATTTATATTCAATAGCGTACTCTGGTATAAATCGCTCGCCATCTACACGAATCTATTACTCCCACACATCCGGAAATTTGATCTCAATTAAGAAACATCCAACTCCGAGGAGTCGTAACAGATCAGAACGATCATGCTAAATGACGGAAAATAACGTACCTAATTCCGCGGATAAACGGTGTACGCGCGTAACGGAGGATATAAACGAAATTTATAACGGCGAAGTTTATAATTTCTCTTTAAGTCCGTTGAAGCGCGCTTCAAGCTCTCTGACCGGTAGTTCAATGGGATGCCATTGTCACCTTCTAGAATGACCATAAATATTCCACACCTCATCTCTCTCCAGGCCGCAAGCACGACCACGAGCAAGAGCCTGGAGCCTGCGTTACGATGTAAAGAGCCGCAAAAGATATTCCCCATCGCGCTCGCGTTAACTCGCCGCGTACGGACAGAAGCGGATCGGCGCAGCAGGTGCAAACCCGATATCTTTTCATCATAATCGTCGCTGATAATGGGCTTTAGAAGTTTTAAATTACCGAAAGAACGGGCTGGAATCTTTCAAAGTCAGCTGCATTCGCACCGGCCGCCGGATATGCGGCTCCTGATATGTCCGGCGCAGTAGAAAAAATCGTTTTGCGCCGCGAAAAGAGTAACCGGCCGATTAGTCGTTGTCAAAACGGTGAATGTGTATCTGGCGGCGGTGATCTCGCTATAGTTCTACGGACCGGTGACCAAGGGTGGTCGATTTCGTGGTCGGATTGTTTCGATCAGCTGCAGCGTTAGAACGCTGGTCGAACTTAATGACGTACCTGGTAAAGTTCGTTACGAAGGGGCGATCAAGAAATTTCTCGTTCATTATCAGCCGCAGGTGAAAGTATATCGAGCTTGTTTAAACGCGAAAACAACGTACAGTTTCTTAAAACGGGAGATCGTGAAAAACGATTTCTCTCGTAAAGCCCACCGAAAATCAACAAATTACCGGACTCCCCTTGGGGGACGGATACAATGCTGTAGAACGGGCACGATAATCATAAAATATTCGCCGGTTTCGAGCGAAAGAGAAAGAGTAAGCGAAAAGAAGGCAGGGTTCATGCCGTTGCTCTCCGAGTCATTATTTCGTTTAAGACGAAAACGATGTTTCGTGCGGCCGCGGAGACCGTGAAAATTGCCTGGAGCTGGATCCTCTTATCAAATAAAAAGACGGCCGCGTTTGTTGGCACGATGGTGCGAGGCAGAGCGACGGGCCGAGCCCAGAGTGAAGAGAAGAAAAGAGGTGGTGCTCGGGCTTACGGACGTGCGAACTGACAGGAGTCCATCCCAGATATCCAGCAAGAAGGTTCTCGTTTTGCGGCCGGTGCCCACCTTTTTTCCTCTCTTTGCGCCATCACCGGGGCTATACTTACGCCGGCCGTACTCATTATTTCCCATCCGTTCCTCTCTGTGAGACCTTCTTTCATATTTAACCCGTCCGTCGCTTCGAAGCTTTCGGCATGTTTAATTTAATCGGTATCGACGCCCTCGACCGACTGAACCGTGCGAGAGGGCTGAGAAGAAAAGGGAGAGGGTCCAGTTCCTGAATATAACCACCAAGTACTCGGCTTGCAAAACGCCTCTTCCATTCGTACGTGGATTTCACGTGGCGTGCCGTCGCATGTTCCTCAGTCTGTTTACACGTGCAAGAAGGTGCACGATCGTGTCGCTAGGTCACACGAAACGATTGGATTTCCACCGTCGTTCATAGCAGACACGTTGATAAAACATAACTTTTATCCTATTTTCGTACCATTGAAATTACTTAGAAGCTTGACCGTTAAGGTTTTTCCACGAGTTGTTTCACGGATAAGTATCGTAACGGAACGATTCTATCGAACACATTACAAATGGATCATTTACGAATTTTCTCAGATAGCGTAATCACACGCAGGAAAAGCTATAGCGTCGTTTTTGCACCAAAGGATTAATCAGCGGAAAGCTGGCACGTTGTTAATTAGTGATTCTGATTTCCGCATTGTAGTATTTTGAAATTTCATTTCATTAAAATTATCATCTATACGCGACGTATATCGCATCGAAATTTAATTATCGTAACATGATATCGCCAGCCTTATTGATTTCAGCTTGTTGCCAGGGGCTTCCCCTGTATACGCAGCAGTTTTTCACGCAACACCGCCGACGGATAGAAGGGAAAAGCTTGCGCGTTCTTCTGTACGTGTGTATGTTTTCCGATTTTAATACCCCGGAGACTGCCTGTCCTCCGTGGAAATGGAAGAGATGAAATCTTTTATCTCAACTTCTGCATAAAGCGGCGACTTTATGACTGTCACTTTAAGGCCGAAGCTTTACGGCCCCGGCTGCTTGCATATTTTACTCTGATCCAACGTAGCGGCGCGAGATCAGGCGAAATTGAAGAGTCGTATATTATAACGAGAGCCACTTTTGACGTTCTCTTTGTCCGCTTCCGGAAATTGCACCGTCGCTCTTTTAACTATCTAGTAGTCCTTTTATTCGGCTGAAAATCAAAGGATGCATCCGTGATCGATACCTTCTGTGTCGTTTAATTAAACTAGTTCATTAAGGACGCTTCATAGTCTCTTCGCTATCCGTGTCAGTGAAACAGACGCTTCGAAACAACACCGATTACCCCAGAAATGGAAAATCTTGCGACAGACCCGGCGGAAACGTTTTCCTTCGTTCGCCGCTCGGGGATCGTATTTTCCGATAAAACGTGGATACCCGAAGGTACAAACGGAGAGAATAAAAAATTGCGTGATACACGGATGAACCTGTAACTTGAGAAATAAACTTTGCTTTTAAACGGTACTTCCACTATGGTTGTGCTGGAACAGCATAGAGGTTCGTCGGTTTACAGCAAAATCTCCCACGAAAATTCGCTGCGGTACTATGGTTTTCTAGCGAGTTGCAGATGTTGATAAGAGGGTAAAAGGAGTTCTGCCGACTTCTTACAGACCGTTCGGTCCATAAAGATGTCCCATCGAATAGAATGGAAGTAAAAGAGGGACCTTTCTCGCCCGTAATATTATTATCTCGATTCTCTTCGTAATATTCACGAGCTATCCGGCGAGTTACCGTGGCTGCCGCGAAATGGAACGGAGCGAATTCACCGGGTAGTCGGTGGATTTGAAAAACGTTCCGACAGTTATTACCGGAAGAGAATTCCGCCGGAGTACGTTACGTCTGTCCCGGTCTAGGGGTCATTGCGATTAATGAGCTTGGACGGCTGCCATCTCAGGAATCATATAAGAAACACGTCGCTTAAACGGCAATTCCGCGCTGCGCCGTTTGTTATCGGACGTGGAAGGAGGGCAAATGAAAGAACGAATAGGAGAGAGAGCAAGCAAAGTCACATAAGCGGCTTCTGTCTCTTCTTTCTGTAGACTGTGCAGCTGTACACTGTACACGCTCGTTGGTACACGTCCCGCCGAGTACCGAAAGAAACACAGCAAGTTGTCGCGTGTTCTTTTCCTCTTGGAACGATAAGGGTTTGAGTGACTTAGTTGTATCCGATATCTCGCGTTGCGAGGAAGAAACGCGATCTTAAGAAACGTCGAAATTTGTGCTCTTCTCTTTGCAGTCGTAATACGACGCGCAATTTTGGCCAGAAAAATATCGGGACACGCGATATGTACTCTCACGTACATAAAATATATAGCGAACATAAAATTCTAGAAATTCGTATACTGTAAGATATTCTTCTCCGTGATGTATTTATATATGATCTATGTGAAAAATAATATTGGAAAGGGTTACGTTTAAATCTTCGTATAAACATGAAGTAAATAAGAATACGCGAGGAAATTCTAATATAACAAACGTTATTGTGTATTATATACGCGATAAAGTCTCTTTAACTTTATTTTCGACGCGCGTGTTTTGAAAGACGCGTCTGGGGAAGATGTAAGAGAACGTTTTCAGGTTTTTAATGGAAACTGAGAATTCTTTTTCGACGCTGGCACCTCGCCAAAGTACACGCGAACGAGTAGCGCAGGACGTTTCGTAGGCAACGTTGCGTGTAACGCATCGTGACAAACTCAAATATACCGATCGTACTCGAAGCAAGCGCCGAGAACGTACGGCTAAACCGTTTCTGGAACTGTTCGGTCTCCGTTTCTGGAACCGCTGCAACTACTATCGCGCGACTATGGCGTAGTTTCATGAAGGTCCATAGACGCTCCCAACACGGTTTTGAACGTAGTTGCCAACCAAGTTCACCCGTCTTATCCAGGAGATATAACTTTCGGTTCGATGTAAATTATCCAGCGGAATTGAAACTCGAATTTGCGTAATACCGCGTGCTACGACCTCCGCCTTGTCGTTCTGGTTCAATTGAAAATGGATCAGGTGTGGAATCGGGCGAACTTCCATAGAAACAAAAGGAGACCCGAATAATCTTTGAATAGTCGTAGAAAGTAACAAGCATACAATTTGAAGCCAATATAGATCGATAGCTTTGCAGATGTCCGAACTTTTTTTCGCGAAAATGCAACTGTGATCTGATAACTTATGAAACTTTTGCAATTTCTGGGGCTACTTTATGTTTGTTAAGAAAACAATTAACATTTTCCTTGAAACTTGAAGTCTCAATCGGTGACATGAAAGGAAGTTTGTGTGGAGAAAATCTGTGACTCGTTCTTTTTAAGGTAGATACGTAAATAATTATTATAAAGATCCAAGTTGCAAGTTACGAATCTGTTTAATCATGATTTCTGTTGATACATTCCGTAGATCGGTCAAGACAAACGTATTAGAATTGTACTGGATGATATATTTATGATATTAAACTGCAAACCATATTTGTAATTGGGACTTTAATACACAACAAGAATTACGAGACGCACCGAACCGATCATTTATGTCTACATTTTCCTCGGTTGACATTTGGTTCACTGTTTTATTAGATTAAACCCGGTGACATTGTGCGCCTATGTAATCACGGTGGCACTAATTGCCCGAAGGCGTCACGCGTAATTAGAATTCATTTTGCCACCGCCTCCCGTGTCTCAGAGAAAATTACCTCCCCTTCCTTCGATTTATACGTCCATCCGTGAAGCCGTAACAAAGCGTTTCTCAGGAGATCCGTCCTTTGTACCGACGTCATGTGACCCGTAATGAACTTTCCGAATAATCGATCTGGAACGGATAACGCGATCGACTGTCGGTCGATCGTAAATTACGTGGCTTTAATCAAATATCATTGCACAAGCGGACAGTTATGAATAAATTGAACGAATTCCTGACGTAACGAACTAGATACCATGACCACGTTTCGCAATGCTGCTACTCGACTGGAGCACTGTATTTTTCATCCATCATACGACGACAGCATGTTATTTTCTAGCGAATAGAAAATTAGGAGGATATCTAGGTCCGTTGTCTATGAAATAATATCAATAATACGTTTTGAAATGTAATTATGACGTATGAAATATGTACTGTCGGCGTTGCAACACGATGATAAGCCTCGTTAATAGCCCATCAATGATTTGCTATATCGTTAAACATTGCCAAATTTCTACGAGTCGATTTAAACGATGAAAGTATTACACGGCGATTATACGAAATTCGTAACTATTCGCCATTCGAAGAAATCCAGTCATTCGTATTTCTCGTTAATTCGACCGATTGTCAGCCAGGTATAAAGCGAACACAGATAGTAGAATGGCCTTTTCGAAAGTTGTTCTCCGCTTTGGATATCCGTGTCTTTTGTGATATCAGCATGGTTGGACAATCTTAGTCGCAACTGCCGCTACAGCGGTCAGTGGCCATACATGCCGGCCCTGTTCACGTTCGGAAGATGTTTTGGTCGAAGCCAATATCTCCGCCATGCATCATTGCCGTCGTCGTGTTTCGTACGGGGCTCGTATAACAAATGGTGGCTAAGGTGTGGAGAGAGGAAGGGGAACCCCTTGTCTCATGGTGTCTTGTTCCATTTTCGCGCGCACTAATCATCTGCATTGACAGGGCCTCGTTCGAGGCAAAAACTTGCTTAAATTCTGCTGCCACTGGCTCGTCCGCTTTCTTCTCTCTCTACGGTACCGCGGCAGGCACGTTGTCCCATCCCTTTGCATGGGATCGAAGGATGCAAACGACAGGCGACTGATTTACTCGTGCGTGATTTTTACCTCGCTCTCGATACCATCGTCGTCGAAGCCTGCGCGCGGAATGAAGACCGGTGCCATCTTCGATAGCGACCGCGCCGCGTTTCGGACTCTCAGGATGCAGAAAACATTTTCGGCGAAAGACTTCGGCTGAACGAGCTGCCGCCTCGACCCATGGAATTCGCCTTTCGAACGTTTTACATGCGACTTGTATCGTGTTTCGAAACATTCGGCCGTTCTTGTTACAGAAACGAGCGTTTCCCGATACCTTGTTTTGATCGACTCGCGCTCCTCGTCCACCAGTTTGGTTCCATAGCGCGCGGACCAATCTCGGAATATAAAAGTAAGGAATTTTAACGTTATATACTACTCGTAATACGGATATATCTACGATAGCGTGGAGAGCTGGTAAGGTTGTTCGAACAATTTTCGAGGAATCTCGTGTATTCGTCATCCTTCCTGGCACGATTCTCGCGTGTACCATATCATCCTCCCTTTAAAAGAATCGCGATCCGAGTTGGATCTGGATGGGTTCCACGGTGCCGGACATGGTTCATGCACACGCGTGCACACGCGTGATCGTGAATCATACGTGTTAGAGCCGTGAGTCTCGCCTCGTAGCTCGTTAGATTTATCACCTTTCGGGTTCGCGAGGGATCTAGTTTTCCCCGCGCTTTCGACGATAAGACGATACTCGACCGGTCGGCTCGTACACGCTCGACGGTATATACACGCCGGTATTTACCACCGGCCGTTCTTCTCCTTCTGCCACCAATGTTCCTTGTGTACAGACGGTCGAACCTTTTGTTACGCCCGTTGTGTCTCGATCTGCTTCGTAGGATCTTTGCAACCAGGTAGCGGGCAGCCGAACAGAAGAAGAAGAGGAAGGAGGAGGTGTACCGACGCGGTGTGCCTCCTATCGAAAGTATCTCGAAGGGCACAAAGTATACACCAACGAACCCGCCAGCGAGCAAACACCGTGACTCTCGTTCCACGGCTTCCATCGACGCTTCTCTCCTCGGTGAGACCGTTCTACGCCTTCGTTCGGCCTCCCTTGACCGCTCCGTCTTGTAACGCTCGAGCAATACTTCTATCCAGCTTCTTGTCCAAGGTGTAAACGCGTCCCGGGCATTGCTGGCCTTTCATCGGCGATCTGACTGATTGCCGATAGTTGTGCAAAGTTCTGTGAACGGTGCATTGCTCGTACAAAAACACACAACGCCGCGAAGGAACAAGCAGGAAGAGGGAAGAGACGATGGGTGAGCAATCGAGATGCCGGTGCGAAGAAGAGTAACCTACGTTGCACATATCGCGCACGGAGGGTGGAAAAGGCAAGTTGAATTAATAATCGGCAGATCGGTCCGGATAGCGGCCTCTCTTCCCACCCTCGACGAACACGTCATCGAAGAGAAGGGGAAGAGGGATAAGAAGGCAAAGGAAGGCAGGCAATGTGGACTTAGGGGAGGGCGAAGCTCTCTAAGAGTCGAGCATTGAGTTGATTTATGCCAGATGGTAGATAGCGCGGTGGCCGTGGCTGCTTTGCCTCGGTACGGTCTCTCTCGTTGAAACACCAAGCGAGTAACCACCTTCGGGCTCGGGATATATCTGAGGTCTCGGATGCGCATCGGCTCCCTCCGTAATACCAGGGACAGAGAGGATACGGCTGTTGCGGGGAGGAGATGAAGCAGCGTAGAAGAAGAAGAAACGGCCGTGAACGATAGAGCGAAGTGGAAAGGGGGGAAAGGATGGCGGCCCCGAGGACTGTACTTGGCTCGAACAACTACCGATGCTAGGTGAATCCGTAGAGGTCACTCGGCCCGTGACTTCCTACCTCGATACATTTTCATTAGCGCCAACCCCTTTCCTCTTGTTCGTCTTCCTTCCTCCCTTCTACGTGTACTTGTTGCCACTCCACGCTTAGTAGTCATGGAGGTGCACCTTCGAGCGAGTATCAAAGGAAATCCAGCCCGTTTCTTCGTCTCTGTCTTAGCATCGTGTGTCTGGTCTTTCGCCGAGCCACGACCTCCGTCTCCTCTTTCCTTCACCTTCCCTTCGTTGCCTGTTTTTCTTCGCCCCGAGCTTTTCTCGACGCGGATTTCTTCGGCTTCCTGTCGGCGGGGGACCCTTCCGTCATCGTTGCCCTCGCGCGAGAAACCGCTTCGATATGCATTTAACGTGCAACTCCTTCGTCCACAGCTCCCCTCCGCCCTGCGTCGTAACTCGATGAAAAAGAAAAACGCTCGACGAATTCAGGCAACTTCGAACGATGTTGCATTGTTGTCGACCGTTCCTACTGGTGTAACGACGGTCCCCGGGGACAGATATACGACGCTACCTTCTGCGAACAACTTTTGTTACCCCAGTTACAGCGCGCCTAACTGATAGACAAGGATCTCTGTTTACGATTTCTCGGTTCTTTAGCTACGGCCGAGTTAAAAACCTGATATTCATCTACTCACCGGATAGATCCATTTCTACCACCAGGGAGAGAACATACATTTTCAGCGAATAAATAGAATGTAAATTGATCTAAAGTCGCTGGAATAAACGGATACGTACGATAACCGTGGCATATCTCCGTGAAAGTAGCGAATCGTAGCAGACGTCCTGTCTTGGTTTCACGCTTTTCTGGAACGTCAGAATAGTTCGCTGTCGTTAGCCTTCTGGAACACGGATCGGAGCGGCACGTACACGGCGACGGCAGCAGAAGGTGGCGAACCGACAGGAGTCCGAGAAGCCGGCTAAGAAGAAGTAGAAACACAGCGCAAGCCGAAGAGACGATGGCACACGGGAAAGAAGGTCGAATAGCTGTCAACCGGCATTGAAAAATGTGCTAAGTCGAGAAAAAGCGGCCCCCGTGCCTCGGAGCGTTCTGCTCTCGCTCTCTTTACCTCCTACCATCTTTCTTCCTGCCAGGTCTCGTCTCGTTCTATTCCGCCGAGCTCGGGCTAACTGGCCCTCTCTCCATTACTCCGCGATCCTTGCTTTCTTACCTGCCTGTTAACCAGCGGATACAGCAAAACGGTACAGGATCGGGGAATGTGGAAGACCGGCCAAGGCTACCATCGTCATTAACATTTACACGCGTCCGTGCCGGCTCTTAACGCGATCTCGACGTATCCATATGTATGTAAATAGAGGCGACGCCGGTCGGTATTCGTTCGTGCGGATGCAAACGAGCGACCTTGCTCTCATAGGATTCTGTGGGCGAACTTTTCGTACGGTCTTGGTGTTCGTATCCGTTCCTCTGTGTAGCATCGAGGCAAAAGATGCTCGAGACACGATTACACGTGTCCCGATGACGGGCGAACACTATTCTTAAATTACCATTAGGTGGCTCGTTTGCATCTTCCTTTGACAAATCGAAGCCGTTTCGGTGGTCAAGATCGAGTCGATTCGCCATTCGTTACGGGATTGAACGTCTGACAAATGAGACACTGTCGTGGAACGACGTGTTCGTTTTTTGTCTACGATGTCTTCGGAGCGTTGAACTCTGGCCTTCGTTGTTTTGAAAGGAACGGAATATGCATGAAATATTCTAACTCTCTATCTCGTTCGCGCCCTCCGGCGGGGATAATGAACGCACACGAGTCTTTTCACTTCTCTGTTTTCTTTTCTTCATTGAGGCAGGAGAAAGTTTTTCTTTGAATCAAGTAGTTTTACGGTGAAATTAATTTCACTTTACAATCATTCGTTAGAGGGAGACTGAACAACGTTTTTACCGGGAGACACAGAGAAATGACGAGGCAGAATGTGTCCCGAAGTAGAGGCTAGTTCAATTTGGAAAAAAGCATTGCTCGGCGGTTATTAACAGAAATCCACTGTCGATGAGGGTTATAATATCAGAGATGAATTGCAAGTTTTATTAATATAATTTCGCTGAACGACGGATAATAACATATTCTAGCTGCCACTATGGTTCCCTGCTACGGGTCAAAGGATTTTCCGGACAACGATCCGCGCGATGATTATCGAGAACCCGTCTGTACTTCGCTCATGAAGTCAATAACTGCCTGTTCGATGTACTTGAACCATCTAACATCTCACCATCTCGTTCGGGTGCATACGCAACCTCTCATGCACCTTTCTAATTTCCCAAGAATTTCAAAGAAACAACGTACCAGAACCTTCTGATAAGTCAATTAATCTCGCCGTCTCTTTTAAATCGCGATAATTCATTCTTCCATTTCATCCGTGATTTAAAAGCCCACAAACGACGACCAAAAGAACATCCGAACGTATAAGTCACCCCTAATCGACCCAAGGGATCGTGTACCACTGGAGAGACCCTAATTCATCTACAGGCCCGAGCCGTGGAACGGGCCGCAGGCACCGTATCGACCCTTGAATTCGCGAAACGCGTGCGAAAGAAGAATCACGAGGGGCAAGATTATGAAAGGAGCAACGAGCGCGTTCGATCGAGCCGAAAAGGCGATTAACACGAACGAAGTTAACGCGTTAGGGTAATTATGGCTGTTCGTTCGGTCGAGGTGCCATAACCGTTCGGTCACGGCGGGGCGCCACGAAGAATATCGTCGGCGAATCCGAAGGCGCTAACTAACCGACTGGTTAGCGGTCGAAGGCGCCTCTTATTCTCTTTTATCGCCACCTTCGCTTTACCCGGCTCCTCGGGGCTCGCCCGCACACGCATGCACACGAGACCGTTCGATAATTGAGTCACACGTTTAGCGGGCAACACGACAATTGATGTATCGGCCAGCCGATTCGTTCCCATCGGATATCGGTCGGCCGAAGTACGCGCCGCTCTCATACGCGCGCGCATATATTTTCGGGCGGCTGAATTTCAGAAGGAGGCGCGCGTTAAATCATTGCCGTTGCTCCGATATCCGGCCGCGAACCGTGGAACAGCGCGCCGATGTCGGTCAAAGATAGCGGCATAAATTTGCTATGCTTTGCGGTTTTGCAAACAAGCTGGAATGTCGCGGCATAAAGAAGTCAGGGTAAGTAGAACGGTCCGTTTGTCGTCTGATTATTGTAAAATTATTCTCTTATGTCCTCCGTTATGCTCGCTGTGTACAGATTTTTCGCAAAGAAGGGCGAGTAGGCTATAGTCAGCTATTAAGAACGAAGAACTTGTTTTGCTTATTTTGAAGCTTTTTCTATAACTGCTCTTCACCCTATTCTTTGCCACTTATAGGTCGACGTAAATTAACGAATTAAGCAGTGTAAAGCGACGTTTAGTGTAATAAGGAGACAAGCAGTTATTATATATTAAAATATTATAAATGTCGCTTTTTTTTGCAGACAAATTTATAGAGAGCTATTCTAAGCAGAAACAGACGATCATGTTCCATTTAAAATGTAGAAACCGTGCCTGTAAAAATCGATAGTAGTATGGCATTATTTCGTGTTATTTCCCCGCGGTTTTAAACTATTTTGCGAGTATCTACACAAGCAAAGTGCGTTTAAACGTTCCGTCAAAATCAGTAGTGGAAACATCGTTATAGTACCAAATACGAAAAGCGATAAGTAATAAGCCGGCGTCAGACTGTTTAACATTTGAAACAGGAATCATAACACGTATTTTAATTTTCGCGATCGCAACCAGTCAAAGTAAGCGTGAATTCATATAGTATTCGAGCTACGCAATGTGTCGTGTGCGGATTTATAATTTGTCGTTCCCCTCGTGTAACTTTCCTTTCCTTTGCGCCTATAGAAAGGTGAGAAAATGTACACGCGAGTGGTCGTGGCATAATTGAGTCACGAGTTTAACGTTGGACAACAAATGATGTATAGGCAGAACGATTTGTTTCTAGCAGACATTGGACAAGGTAAACGGCGCGCTTGATCCCGCGTGTAAAAATATCACGTCCGCGTAAATTTCGCGGTGACAAGAAATTACTGTAATAAATAAGTATTTGATGCGATTTCGCGTAGCTATTGGAAAACGCTAAAACTGTCACGATTGTTTTTGTTTCATTCAATAAGAGAAATTTATGCGCCTCGTTTGGTCGCGGTATTCGTAACAATCGCGTCGATAGAATTTTTCGCTAACGATTATTGTTACATATAGCTGGGTATCCTTAAAATCTGCAGTAAATATTTCCATCGCGAAACATAAATCAGAACGTTCTACGTCGTTGTGACATCGACACAATAGGCATACGAAATACATAATTGAATACATTCTTGGTAAGCTTCTACACAGAAGTGAATGAAACTTCGCGAGATAGAAGTCATTTCTCATAGTTGTAAACTTCCTCGGCAACGGATTCTTCTACGTGTTCTGACACGTCATTACCATCGGTAGACGACCACGCACTTACATATGTCGGTCGTATAATTGAGTCGCAAGCTCCGTGTGCAACTCGACAAATGGTGTGTCGGTCGGCCGATTCATTTTCACCGGATATGTGTCAAAGCAAGCATGCCGCCCTGTACTTCACCTCATGCCGGTGCCATGCCATTGCCTGAGTTTATTAATGGCTCGCAAACCAGATTATTATCTTCGCTATCCACGGGAAAGTCGATAATTACGTTAAAACGCAGGTGCTACGATGACACACAAGGGCGTCGAGATCATCAGAGAATCACCTGGAATTATAAAGCGTTGATCCATATAATATCGCGAATACATAAACGTGGTAGAAATCAACGAGCAGCCAGAAATAGGATTTCAAGAAAAAATCAACGAAATGTTGCAGAACGAGTTCCCTGCGGGCGAAATTTCATCTTCGCGGGAACCGACCTTGTTGTTCGACGTACAAGCTATACGGGCGATAAGGCTACTTTGCTTATAATTTGCTTTATAAATACCTTTTAAAAGCACTTGTAATTAACGGAGAATGTATAATTAAACGAAACCGTGTAAACGTTAAACGTGTGGCACCGACGGATCTTCTCTGAGAGATTAACCAAACACATAAGCCGGGCGCTGCGGCAAACGCGTAATTTGTCATCTCGTTAAGAGATTTTCCTCGGTCGCTGCTGGCGATCAGGCACGGACAGTATGCAAATACAGTATGCAAATGCAATAACGCAGGCGTACACACGCGACCGTTTGATAATTGAGCCACAGATTTAGCACCTAATGTGACAACGCGCGGACGGGTTAAACAACAGACGTCGCTATCCTTTTTCGCCACCTAGCTACCTAACCAGACTTCTCTCGTTTCGCTCGCGTAACTTTTTCCAACAACCGCGAACTCTCGCCTAGAACGGGGTTACCGTAATGTATTATGCATTAGCAAAGAGATTATTACGATCCTCGTCATTTTTCTGCGACTGGATAATGTTAGCCATTACAGCGAAACGTGGATTTCACTTTGCTGGATAGTTCTGCGATAAATGTGCCGGAGCGTGAATTCCCTGTTTAAACAGCCGTGAGTAACGGCGGAGGGCGGTTAACGAGTGAGTAGCTGCGTACGATGACTCGAAATGCCCGTCATTATGCGTTTCGCGATAACATTCATCATCCAGGCAATCGTTTAAAATAATACACGCTACCGTTTGGAATTTCGACGTCGCTACTCCAGGTCTACTTCCATAAGGAAACTTTTTGCGTTGGCTAGACCACGATATCCACGCTGTACTTTTGTCCAGCATAATTTGTAGCGTAAAACGTAGAGATTTCTGCATAGCTTAATGCAAGGTAATATTTATGAGGAAGTTTGACTAGAATCTAGTCGAGCTATTACGTATAAATACACTAAAATATTCATTTACAGTCTAATTCATATTATTTTACATTTATCGTAACTTCGAATAACCTGCAGTTAGATCTCTTAACCGCTAAGTACAGACACCAGGGTTCTCGTGTTACTTGTTCCTTTATCAAATCATAACGTTCTAATAAATAATTTCAACAATTCGGTGTTTTAAAATTAAATAATCTAATCCAAACGTAACTCGATCTACTACGACTTATGACTTAACGAAAATTAATTCGAAAAACGAGTTCAATTTTACGTTGACAACTTTCCAAGACAAAATATAAAATCCACATACGCATGCAGATATAAATAAATAAAACAAAATCAGTACATTAAAAGGAAGACAGCCGCCAGTTTGACTGATCATTTCGCACGGTATCAGTCATGGAAAGCGATAGAAGAGGTCGGGACGAACGAACCGTTTTCGTAAGCGGAATGCTCGATCGTTTACCCGCGGCGGCGGCCACACGCGACTGGCCGTACACGGTCGTGAGCACGCACACGCGTGTAACCGATAATTGAGCCGCAAGTTTAGCGCTTGCCGCGGCAAATGATGCATCGGCCGGTCGATTCGTTTCCCCCAGATAGCGGATCTATTCGACGCGCGCGCTGTTTCGCGGCCACGTGTGCGCGTGCACGCAGCGAGCTTTCGCACCGCGTTCAAAGAGAGAGCGAGAGAAGGAGAAAGAGAGAGAGAGAGAGAACGGACGCTATTAAATCGAGCGGTTGTCAACCGGCGAAAACTAACTGCTCGCACCTCGCATCTGCATACTATCGAGATACGAGCACCGTACACGGCAGCGCCCCTCTCCCTTTTCTACTTTCCCCTCTTTCTCGCGCGAGTGTCGACCGTACGTCGAAGCGGAGGACGCCGAAGAGATGTTCATCTACCCCGAGCTCTAACGTATGCGGCCGTTTGTTTCCATAAGTACGCGCGATTCGAGCAGTAAGTCTCGCAACGGTTCGGTGGAAAGCGCACCGGGAGTACAAGTTAATTGCGTGGAACTGCGAATAAGGTATTCCCGAGCTGGCGGTGCGCGGCCTCTGAATTATCGCCACGACGGCGAATCGTTGTTTCAATTAGGCGCCAACAGTCTTGGAATTTATCGAGGAACGGCGTGATCGTAGGTTTTGTCGACTTTGTCGACTGTTCTTTCAACCAATTGGATAGGAATTTTTTCTTCGCGTACGGAGACTCAAGCAAACCGCAGGAGTTGGTTATTTTGGAAAAATCGTAGACGTAGGTGTTTAATTATTTAGCTGATGTGCGCTTGAGGAGCGGAAATCTTCGTTTCGTTTCGTTTGATTCTGAACAAGGAATCTAGTACTTTTAAACGAAGAAGCACAAAACTTCATTTAATATATCTAACACTTTCATTTAATATATTTAACACGTGAAGTTTACCTTCATCTTGGTTCAATCTCTATTAAACGTCGTAGAGTACCGAATGCGGTGCTAAGTACATCTTTATTAATCGTTATTAATAGGTACACGCTACAAAATTACTACACGAAGTGGTATTAGCCAAGAATTAATGACTCTCGTAAACACGTCTTTGTCAGGTGTGCAAAACGGGTGTCGTGTTAATAATTCCGCTAGGGTTATTATTCAATACCAGTCGATCGTAAAAGCTAATTTATAGAAACCTATCGGCTCGGTTCAATTGATGCACAAGTCATTGGTGCGTCGTGTCGAACCGGACAGACCAGCGCGACTCGTACATTTCGAGCCATTAAGATAGGCTATCGATCGACCATTGAACGACCTTATCGAACGTTGTTGCGCTTCGTATAGCTTGTTTTCTAGCCCTGTGGATGCATTTTACCGCTTGGGACGTAAGTTTCAAACTTTTGCTGATCGTTCGTCGCAGCTACGCTGGGGGCAGAAGATATTTAGGAAAGCATGACGACCTCGATCGCGCAACGATCGATCGCGTAATCTCAGTCATTATCCTGTCGCGTTATGGAAAACGCCATTTCATCGGTAATTTTACTGCAGATAGAAATATTCGACGAATACCCGCGGCAAAATCGGCTGATCGTGATCCTACGTTCCCATATTATTACCACCGCTTGTCGAGACAATTATTTTCGCGCGTCTTTTCGATCGACAGGCTTGCGAACTTCGCGTCTAGCAGCTTACGTGTACAATACAACGTAACCGGGATCCCCGAGTATATGTATTCGTAATCGCGTGTATGTATATACGTATGGGAAATGGCGGCGCAGTGTATCATCGAGTTGATATCGAACACTTTCTGAAGTTCTTTCTCAGCCGGATACACGACAAACACATCTATGTTTTTCTCAATCGAAGGTGTCGAAGCGCGACCGCTTCCCCCGGCGATGCAATTCCGTTGCATTTGTTACCTTGTCGCATGGAGAACGCTGTGGTTTATCCACTTTAGATGCATCGCGCGGAGCAGGTGCGCGTTTCATGAACTGCGAAAACTTTCGAGAAGTGCGAACGCACGTCCGATCGGTTTATTGAAGTTTATTTGATGCCATTGCACGGGCCATCGATACGTGTTAGAACGGAGCTTACTTTAACCTTCCGGAAATCGCAGTTGATCTGAGAGATACATCTGTGAAATCTTGGAAATATTTTCAAACAGGTATATCGTGAAGCTTGCTGCGAAGACTATTCGTTATATGATACAATAAATCTGTACGTATGCATATCTTTCGGCTGAATATAAATGTGTATCGTTCGTATTTTGTAGATTTCTGTGAATATGAAGATATTCTGCACTTTCATCAATGAAGAATCCCGATTATTTTACTTAACTGATTGTTGTTTATTTAGTACTTCTTATATTTTCATAGATTAAATTTTTACAATGGCATTTTTAAAACTACCTACCTTGAAAGACTAAAACGACGAATATGCGATAATTTCTCTATATTTATACGACATAAACTCTAGATTTATGCCGATATATTTGTTTTCAATGGAATCATTTATACGTGATGGAAATTCTACGTTTCCACGAACATTGATTAATTTTCATTATTCTGCAAATCAATATAAACCTCATAATCTCCACCATATTCGGCATATCATTGACACGTTTCTCGTTAATATACGCAAATTATCCTAAACTACGGTTAATTATCGAAATCAGAGGATGCCGAATTACAACGCCACAGTTGATAAAATTATCATCGACTCGCACGTCGGACACCGTGTTGCGGAGAGCAAAAGGCCCGTGCCTTGGAGAAGACGAGGCCGACTTCGGCGGTTTTTGCCACGAATCCCGAGGTAAACGGCTACCCGTGCACGCCATTAAGTAATGCAGTCTGTTTCTTCGACTTGTCGCCGCAAACAGGACGCTCTACCTCCCTTTCCTTCGTTCATAGGAGACAGTATGCGATGGTACGAACTTGTTCGCGCACATTTTCGACTCCATCCACTTTCGTTTCGTCCCGCTTCTTTCCTCCGATCGTCTAACCCGAGCGGTACTTTTTACCCGCGAATTTCTGGCGAGCGCGCGCCGCGCCACGAATGCGACCGGTGTTTCAGAGGGTTGCTAATGGCGTCAACGCAAGAATATCCAGGGACCAGATAGAACTATCTGTTCGCTTTAGGAATGTGCAGCAACGTTTAAGGTTAAGATGACATTCGTTTAGTCTGCAGGATCGTGCTTGTGGATCGTGACGTTCGAATGTTCATTTAGATTTCGCAATATCGGGAAAGGAAATAATTGTGCGCTAGTCATGAAATCTGGGATCATACGGTGCGCAGATTTAGGTTTCGATCCGCGACTCATCGCTTGGACTGTCTCAGCGTTCCCGTAGACGTAGGCTGTCCCCGTACACACAATATGTTCACCCATAACCTTATCGCTTTTCTTCAAAGTTTCCCGAGAATGCATTCCACAGTCCGTGAAAGGTTTTGGCCCAGAGTCGCTGCTTCACTCCTGTAATGTTATCCGTCGTCGAAATGTCAGTTATCATAGACTCTGGTCTGTGGTTTACGTTAACAAGCGCGTCATATTTCTAAAGCCACTGGGAAACCGTTTTGCGTGGACGGGCGGCGATCGATTCAAGCGCCGAGATCGTGGAAGAAATCGCGAGCCAGCCACTCGAGTAAGTCAGAGGAGATTTAATTAAGCGAGAAAGAGGAAGAGAGGGCATCCATTCCGTCACGTGGCGCGCGTCACGTAACGCGAAATTTTACGCGGTTAAGCATCCATTTATAGCCGTTTCGATGCACCGGCACAATCGCCGGCAGATCGTTCCTACAGGCACGATCGACCTTTGGGCAACTAGACGGGACGAACGGCATCCTCAATTGCGAGAGGTGTGTCATTACATGCAATGCTAACTGCGCGTGCCTAATAGCGCCGCAACCAGGATTGTGTTCGTGCTGCAATGCTCACCCGGACCTCGTTGCCAGATAATCGATGTCAGGGTCGGCTGTGCTCGAACGATGTTGCTAAACACGCGAAAGATCTAGCCGTGAGAGTCGATCAGACGAAATTGGTCCCTTTCAGCGGACTTCGTGAGATACGTCGATTGTATGGTGTACTCTGTCGATGATTGCTTGCTGTGCATGAAGGTGAATCCGTTGATAGTACGTACCAGAAGGTGTTTCAGTTATGTACTTTGATAATTACAATCGAATCTTAGAGGCTTCGTATAAGCGAACATAGTCGATAAGATGGTGTGAAATGTTAAAAGGTTGCTCGTGCTAGGTCTTGGAGTTCAAGTTTTTGGATAAATATCTCAGTATCGAGGACTGGTTAATTTAGAGGAGATTCGGCTACATCGGAGGTTACAGTTCGAAATATTTCACGAGATAGATTGTAATTCAGTGAGCGAGTTAAATGATATAGCGTTTCTAGCCGACTGGACTTTCGACGAACGTGACAGGTCGGATTAAAAGGGCAGCAGGTACCGGTAAATCTCGGACGGACGGGGAAATAGCGTCATGGGAGTAAGTTCAAATATCCCTGGTTGAAGAATCGCGGAAAATTCGACTAACTTGGCACTCGGATGCGGAAAGGGCGGAGTCAACCGAGCGACGGAGTTCGTCTAATTTATATCCGGTATGCCGACTCCGTACCCCAGCGGACTCTGCGAATGGTGTCCTAGATTAAATTCCCTAAAGTTTCGTTCCGTACACGTACCTGTAAATAATATTCGATAAAATATCGCCGATAAAGCCAAGCCGAATGCCGTCTGATATATGCGACTTCTACCGAAATTGTATTCCACAGGCGTGCGCCCCGTATTTCAGTCGCCACGATGGAGACCGTAATTAATTTAACGCTGGAACTTCAGCCAGCGTCGACCAGGCCATCGTTGCTTCTTAACCGAAACGACAAATTCGTAACAGTAAAAGTTGCCGGTGAAACTTCCTTCTGTTTTTTACATATATTCGTTTTTGTCCGATTCTTTTTCTATCGTAAATTCGGCTTGATACTCCCTTCCACTTGTTGTCCGATTTCTCGGTGTACGACCAACGACAGAAATGCAATCTTCAGGGCATAAATACCAGACGCGGAAGGTACCGAAAGTAAACTTAGAGAATAAAATTTCTGACTTTATGCTCATCTTAACCTCTCGAGGCATAAATACGAGCGACGTCGGATAATTCCCGCGGTCGAAAAGATAAACGAACACCTCCCCGTCTGTTAGATTTACGTTATGATTCCAATAATTCTGTCGCGATACGTAAAAGCGTTCCGCTATATGGCTAAAGACGAGAGACATGCCGAAGTGGATAACGTGTTTCTGGACCGAGCCGTGATAAAAGAGCGGCCTTTCGAGATTGAGATCACTTGGAGTTCGCCACAGAGAGGAGGGCCTTGTCGGCTCGCAGAAAGTAACCATTTTATCGGCGTATTGGCGGTGATTCAGGCAGGGGAGAAACGTCTTGAAACCCGTGGCGATCGGTAGGACGAAAGGCGGCGAACAATAAGAATAACCACTTTAAAATGCACTTTAATCATCGTAAGTAAAAGGATTCTTTATCCGTGACTTATGTCGTTTTGCTTGTTTGCTCCTTACATCTTTCAAAGCTTGTTCCACATTTACAATTTAATGCTTTCAATTAGTTTCAAAAAGAAATTACTTCTATTTGATTTATTAGTTGGACAATTGATATCCTTGAAAGCATTCGATCCACTCAGCCAGTGTTTCAGAGGTATTCTCGGCGTTAATGATTCGCGTTACACGCGTTTCAACCGAGTTCGTATCTCCAATACCGGTCTCCACCTAAAAGACGATATTAGGATGCATTAACCTCAGCCAATACCTCCGACAATAATCGACTTGTACGTGCATTAATTGCAATCACGTTTCTATTCATCCTCTTAGCTGTTACGTGACCAGACCTCCATTAAGAAACCATGCCTTGAGTGTACCTTCTCCTTGACGTCAACCAATAGATTCGCCTTTGCCGATAACAATTTCATGCATCACATATGTTCTTGTTTTATCGAAATGATATATAGAAGTATTTATCGTTCTTAAAAGAGCCTTCTTCGTCGGTCATTTTTATAGAGCAAGAAAGATCTTCAAATTGTATAATTTCAAATTGTTGAAATAATATAACAAAAATAATGTTGAAAATGAATACTAGAACGGTAGGAAATTTAAGATACTGCTCGTTGGAAGATAAGATAAAGAGAAAACTTTGTTTCGTTTGTGCTGCTACGAAATAGATGAAATTAAGAAACGAGCATCCTCGAGTTAGATTACTAGTGGGTCGAAAGGTGGAACATCGGTGGTCTTGGACTGCTTAAGGACCGACGATAAGTGGTCAAAGGCGTTAAGGAACCACTCCCCTCGGTCAAAAGGCTCTTAAAGAAATTGTCTCACCGCATCCTTGGTGGTGAACTCTCAAACGCGCCGTTTATACCCGCTTGTCCCCAATGCTTTGGTCCACCTGGACGTTAATAAATGATATCGAGGTGCACGTTTGTCCCTTTGTTTCATCACAAACTTGAATAAATCCACTTGAACTACCGAAGGGACAACGAGTAGAGCACACTTGCCACAACAGAGAAGCGGATCCTTTGCGCAGTGGATCGTGCAAAGTTTCTCCTTCTAGAAACTCTGCTCATCTCCTACCACTACTATTTAAGTACATTTCATAAGAGGGACATAAATTGAAATCAAGAACCAGGCATGTGCAATTAAGAACGTAATACATCCGATGACAATGAAGATGTTATAACGAACAGCTGCAAAAGGAGACCTGTAGGGCTGTATTTCATGTTTATTAACTTGCCGCGCCGTGGGGTTAATTTTCTATATGCCACGATAATTCCCCGATAATTAAGGTTTGTCCCTGAAAAATCATAATATATACGCTTGCAGCGGCGCGCCTCTCGCACATTTTAAATTACCCGAAGTGACTTTCCGAATATTAAAAGGCTATAATTCAACTGGCCGCCTCGCAGCACTCCCGTTCCTCGTTATTTTAACGCGCCCGTGCCGCACGGCGCCAGCCATTACCCGCCTGTTCGTCGCGTACAACGCAAACCTCGTGCGCGCGTACGGATTCTCCTCGTCGTTCCCTCTTTTTTCGCCCTGTTTAGTGTCTTTGGTTCCTTTGGTCTTGCGCGCGACTTGATAAATTCGCTCGATGATCGAGAGGCGTGACTAACTGGTAGGCGCTTGACGAACAGGCGTACGGTGATTTTGGAACTCGCATCGTTTTGCCCTCTAATTAGAAGTTTTCGTTGGACGGACCCGCTCGCGCTTCCAAACGGCAACGAAGACCTTTTTCGCTCAAGCTATCTGTATATCCTTAACGACGTGCTTCTGCGGCGATTTTAATTGGCGAAACGAGTCACGAGACGTATTAAATATTCTGGAGAAACGTCGATGCCAACGGAATCCCGTTAATTGCTCGGCGCGTCGACAATGTGTGCACGTCCACTTAAGGCTTCGTACACGAAACGTTATCGAGCTTTCCTTCGTACCGGATCGTCGAGTATTACTGTCGCATTCAGGCCGCCACCGTGTCGCTTTCCTGTGCTATTCCCTCTTGTAGACCGAACAAATGCCAGCCGCTTAACGAAAGATATATTTTTGGCCGGTAAGGAAACACTCGTTTTGCGTCTGGCGTAATTAGCGCCGTTGCTCGCCGCGGAGACAATCGATGCGGATGCATTATGGCTCTATTGTGAGGATCGCTGGAATCAAAGGTCGATGGAAATAGGTTCTGAAACGGGGAAGAGTAATGGCTTTTGGAGTGGCGGTATTGTTGTAGATGCTGACGCTCGTCACGTGCTTCGAGCTTCTGATTTTCACGTTTCTATACAGAATAGAAGTAGATATACCTGGAATCTACTAGTGTTTCCGCGACGATTCCTAGTATAATAGGTCCAAAGGAACAGACGAATTGATTAATTGAAGTTAAACGCTACATCGTGCAGCCTGCCAACGATGTAACCTCAGACAAAGCATCCTAAACATCGCGTTCCGCAATGAGACACAATATAAATAACATCATCCTCCCAATCTTCCTCCACGTAGTCTTAAAACAAATCCAGCCTACCCCACGACTAATCGAACCACGATATCTTGCCTGCATCCTCGGTCGCAACTATTCGTCTCGCCGCACAAAAACGTTGGCGTTGGTTCGTGTCCGCCCATAGGACGTCCATAGGACACCCCTCGAATCTTCTCGAGTATCGCGCGCTCGATTCCCAGGGCGTTACGCAATTAATTAGACTGCGGCGTATCTTCGATTTTCCGTCTAGGACGTTGAAATTCTGGACGGGGAAAGGAATCGTCAGTCTGGTCGACCGAGAAATGCCGAGACAGGTCGTTCTCGTTCGCCTTTGATGCACCGGTAGATTTGCGGCTCTATTTTGCATTCCACGTGGCCGTCTACCACGCGATCGCCTGCCTCTCGCGTTTCCCTCTCGTCGCATGTGTCCGTGTATTCGTCTCTGCGGTTCCCTGCGTCAGCAATGCTCTTTATCCGCGTTTAGAAAATTAAAACGAGCTTTTGCGATGGCGACAGTGACGACGACGCAGCGGCGGCGGCGGCGGCGGCGGCGGCGGCGATGGTGGTACGCGGGTGCATTGTCAAGCGTTGTTGTCGGGCAATTAGCTCCGGTCTTTGTTCGCTTTCTTTCTTCCACGCTATACTCGCTTCTTCCCGCGCACGAATACTCGAGCAACGTCGTTTATCCGGGTTCCTTCGTCTCTTTCTGATCGAAAGCGACGAAAAGCGAGCCGCACAGCAACGCCGGGGAAACCAACGCGTAGGATTTGCCAGTCCATCGCAGTCGATCTTTCTCTCTCTCTGCCAACGATTCCGTTTTCCTTCATCTCTTCTGTCCCGACTTTCGTAATGCTCGTAGCTTGCAAAAGTCGAGCCAAGAAATCCGCGTGCTCCTAGGTAACGGCTCGACGAACCTGGCAGGAAATAGATCCGTGGACCGCGTGGTGTCTACGGCGCTCGACGAAATTAGAGTCCACGCGGATCCGCGCCGGTTATTTTCGCGTTGGCGCGCGCACCGCCTCTCGGTCAGCTCGTCGCTCGTCGGAAACACGCACGGCCGCTTGTTCGTGGGGATTTCAAACGCGACAAGTAGACACGCCACTATTTGGAACGACGAGCCACCGCCCGAGCATCCATGGTTGAGTTTAATTTAAATTTTAACACGCCGCGAAATTCGGATGACTCCGCACGAGTTGGATATTAGGATATCGGATGTTTCGTTATCGGTGAAGGTAACGGGGGTTTCCCCTCTTGCTCCTACTGCATTCCACTGGTGTTGAGTATATAATTAGAATCCATGTGACCAGAAGTATTATCAGTACGGTCATTCGGGGGACAAATGCATTTGCTTCTGTGTACATAAAATGGAGGGAGGACGCCTGGATGCTGTAATAAAGCGTACGTCGACCTCTATTGTATTAGAGAGCTACGAGTTAATCTGTTGATCGTCGCGTTTGTAATCAGAACCAATTCTCGATTTTACGATTCATTTGACCATAATGCATGCCAGAAATTTCGCCCCGTTTAACAGTTGCCGTTTCATGAAACGTAGAACATTCCTCAGCGTATCCCAGAATAGATTTAATCTAATTAGGAACTGTAGGAGTCTGACGTCGTGTCTTGGCAACTCTGTTGGTCAACTTTCCAACGATCAAAAGCGCATTTTACTTTCCTTTCGAGTATATTTAAAAGCATGACATCAAACTTTGTAAAAATAACAGGAGAACGTTCTGTGAAAGCGGTACGCTTTTAGGATATTAAAAAACAAAAAGCTTCGTCTTTAATAATATTATTAATTCAATAGACATAATATGTCTTTTTATTACCTACCCATATACTTAAAAAGTTAAAAAACCTCTCAAGTAGCATTCACGGTAGTTGTACGTACAGTTAAAGCAAAGGGTCTTTTATAATTTAACTCAAATTCGCAGATTCTCTGTCCTCTAACTTCCAGGATTGTAATTTTCATATAAGTTAAACACGTTTAGAGAAAATTCTTATTACTTTTAATGTTTCAACTATCATACTATAAAATTGCAATGAAAAGATCCATTTAATCCATACCTAATTCAATATTAATAAAAGTCAATGATCACTTCTTTTCTACTTTAAACCACTGCACGTCGCTCGTCTGCTAGTCGACGAAACGCGAATACAACTAAATAATTGCTAACTCAGCCCAGTATATCTGACAAGGCATCTACGAGCTAATTAAAAGGGATGTTCGATAAAACGGCGGAGATTCACATTATCGCGGTACGGAGGCGACCCGCTGGTACGTTACGGTTTCGTTTCTCGCGCGATAAAACAAAGCGGTGGACAGTTTTCCAATAACGAGATAGAACATATCACGGTACATTTGTAATCGTGCCGGCAATCGATTGCCACGGGACTCGGATTGCGCTGCGAAAAATGCTGCTTCGCTGGAATAAAATACCCGCAACCTCGGCCCCGTTATTAAGTATAAATTACGTTGTCGCGAGCAGAGAAACAGAAAGAGAGAGAGAGAGAGATAGGGAGAAAAACGAAAAAAAGATTGGGGAAAAAAGGAAGAAACGAACGCGTACGGGACGAAAAGAGGCTCGCGCGCGTTCGACTGGAAATACGATTCTACGCTTAGCGATGTTCCACGAAATTTACGACCGTGGTAATAGATATTGGAGCCGTGGATTCCTTATTACGTGCTGCCGTTAGATTGTAGATAATGATGATTCCTAGCCGCGAACTTTGGCACCGGCTTTCGCGTCTTATACGAACGCGTCTAGCGGGACTATCGTCTCACGCACGATAGATCGAACCTCGCTGATTATTG
This sequence comes from Bombus bifarius, assembly GCF_011952205.1. Classification (NCBI taxonomy): domain Eukaryota; kingdom Metazoa; phylum Arthropoda; class Insecta; order Hymenoptera; family Apidae; genus Bombus; species Bombus bifarius. The sequence goes on from NW_022884524.1 coordinate 436,771, forward strand.
TATTTCAATATCGCGTGTCCATAGATTGGTGTACGCTACGTGTAGATAATTGCGACAGTGGAACTTGACTCAGAATAAATTACGACTTCTGTGTGGGAACGAGACTCGATTCCATTCTCTCGCGTAAGTTTCATTATCGTTTGTTGCTCTTTATTCCGCAACTTTGTCCTACTTTATCCTCAAATTGCTACGAGTAAGGAGAACTGATAGTTTTAGTTAGTTATGATAAAGTTACAGAGAACCGCCATGAAATCGCTAATAAAAATACGCGATGGGAAATCTCGCGAGTAATTAGAATTATTTAACTGTTCGATTATTTGGATCGGTACGTTGCAAAAGGAGAACACCAAAACTCGTACAACTTTCGTACGATTTCCAAACTGTTTCTAACCACGTGATTCTCTGTGTCGTTCCATGGAATGTCAGTCAATCTTGTTACCGACCCGACTAATCTATTCCAACTAATCAACGCGCTTACGCGTTTAAAAGGCGAAAAAACGAATAGAATGACGTAATGGCGCCAACTTGCGTTCCTCTTTGCATCCTTATGAACGTACCTCGTATCTGTCTAGACCTAAGTTGTTCTAACGAGAATACCAAAGGACGACTCGAAGAGTATACGTGGCAATCTAAGAGGCGAACCTCGATCGTATTCGTTCGACGACGTGTCAAACAGTTTCCGACGCGTCTTGACTACGATATCGCTTTTTCCTATAGAATCTCTTTGTGTTTTATTGAGAACGATATCGAGTATTCGCGAAGCGGTGCAGTTGACATGTTTATCGCCATGATGAGTAAGAATATCTGAGTGGTCTGCAACCAGCTTTCTAATTATACTTCCAACCTACCAGCTAGACCTCTGTTTCTCACATTTGGTCCATAAATCGTATCACGAGTCTCGAGAGGTTAAATTATGAAGAGTTTATTCTAAGTCGATTAACTCGATCAGTAATCTTGTATTCAATGGGGCTAAGTGAAATATATAACCGTTTATCGGTACAGCGGATCTCCATTCATCTAAACTTCATTTAGTGAAACAAAATTTTAATTATCGTTTGACTTAACTACCGGTTAAATTGACTTCTCCAAATGTGAACGAAAAACGATAGTCGGTAGAATCGGCGAATTTTATCGCTACGATACCTTACGTTATCGTATCCACATACTGAGAACTACGACTAATTGCGATATAATTACATCACTCCCCTTACCTCGCGACTTTCCCTCGCATAATAATTTCATCGTAACGAGAATAAGACCTAGCCACGGTGTGCAACAAATGAGAAATAAAGTAATAGCTCGTTTCACCGGAGAGAAACAATGTCGCTGACCCGGTTGCGCGGCATGTTACCGGTCAAGAGCAACCGTGCCGCACAAAAGCGACTAGAGAGCGGTAGAGGAGCAGCGGGTCTAGGATTCAGTGAGTTTAGTGCGTGTAGAAACGTCCGCGAAAAGAACGGCGTCGGCGGGCGCGTGCACTCGTATGCGCGCCATTGCACGCTCGCGTGCACGTACGTACGGTTGACATTTAAATACATTATCATAACAATGCACACGGGTGCATGTTAAGTTAATATCATCATACCTCCTCGTTCCGCGAGCAGCGACCGCGCAAAACGGTAGTCCTTTCCGGAGAGAAAAGCAGAAAGAGAAAGACAGAAAAGTTTTGCTCGCAGCCATCCGCCTCTTCTTCTCCTCTCTACACACTGCGAACTCGCAGCTCTACGTGAAAGCAGGATTTCTTCTTCGTCTTGCTCTCGTCTCTTCGTCCTTTTCTCCTTTCTCTGCATATGTATATCGCTGGTGGTCCGCGAATGTGTCCCGGATTTTTTCGTTTGCGTGCACGCACCGGCCTCGCATCTGCGACGCCTCGAGGATACGCGGGATAATATATCTCGTGGCATGCCGACAATTTGTTACCATCGAACAAAGTAATCGAACACGATCGCGCTGCCATTCCGTGAGCCTCATTGTCGATCTTTAAGAACCAATGTCCTCGACCGAAGAGATCCTTCGCACTGTTTTCTGGTTCGCCTTCGAAGATCAGTGGTACCCTTTTTTCCCTTTCGAAACGATCGTTTAATCGTTGCATCGAGCGTCCTTTAGTCGCGTATACTTACAGAGCAGCCGTAAGGGTGAATGGTGCGGCGAATTAGTTTCGATATATATCAGAAATGCAATATCGTTGAGAGTGCGCATCGGTTACGGATCAGTTACGATTCAAGAGATTGATATTTACGATTTTCTAGATCAACGCCAGATATACGTAGTGGAACCGAATATTCGCAACATTATAGTTAACCTAACCGGTTATTATTTAAAAATTTCGATATAAGATAGCAAATTCCCGGTGGTATCCTCCGTGGCTGGTTTATTATGCTGTCCAAGGCGTTTCCTTCAAATTCATAGCTGATGAATATTTGATCCGACTACGTAAAATATCCGCAACGAAAATTGCGCACTTCGAAGTGAATATATAAAAACATTTCGTTGCTGCTGCATCTATTTCCTTCTCATGTTGGCTTAAGCGCCATTAGAAATACAATGCTACCAAATTTGGCAGCATCACCGCTACAAAATCGCATCGTATCGCGCTAGACACGAAACGATTAGCCACTCGCGTCAAGTGCGATCCCAGAGATATTGGCCGCATTAACGACCACGTGTAATTTCTTTCAGCAACCTGACTGCTTGGCTCTTGACGGTCATTTCCCTATCTTCTATCCGTTGGTGTGTATAAAATACGAGTGCATTCAGCCTCGGCTCCGAACTTATATCGCCGCGCACGCTCCAATAAACTAGTCGGGAACGTCTCCATTCACCGCGGTCGGGTCCTCGTCCCTTTTCTCACGACATTCCACCGATTGGTATCAACTAGACTCTCTCTCAGAGTAGACCAACTAGACGGAGTGCGTGGGTCTTTTCCAGCCAAAGAATTCCCCTCTACTATAATACCGCGAAACTGTCTCCGTCTCTGTCAGGGTAAAACGGGGCTGGTAAACGGAAGACGGAAAGGGATGCAACGAAGATGGGAGGTGGAGGAGGCAGGGAGGATAGAGCAAAGAGAAACGTACGCTCGCGAGTACAAGCATCTTATAACCCGACAAGCTCGGACGTCTGCCGCGCGGTGTGTCACAAAGAGACCGCAAACGGCCGTAGCGAGAAAGGATTTTTAGTGCTTGAAAGCGAGAGGATGAGCGAGGAGAAGAGAGAAGGAGAGAGAGAGAGAGAGAGCGGCGGTAGGGGTATAGGAAATATATTGATATTTATTTACGACTGGTAATAATAATTGATCTCTGGGCTGCAACTCTATGGAGGTAAAGGCTTGGCAAGGGGACGAAAAAGGAGAAGAAGGCGAAAGAAGGAGCAAGGCGGTGAATGGAGGAAGAGAAAAGGGGGCAGAGTGAAGCAGGCTCAGGGTCTGGACTGGCCCAGGGCCTTACGACTTCTTTATTTCGTCCGGCCGTATATCAGCTCCAAACGAAAGGGTTAAAGGTGTACGCTCCACTAAATAAATTCGCGACCATCTCCCGTCTTCCAACCCCGTCTTCGTCCCTGTCCCCCGTTTTCTCTCTCTCTCTCTCTCTTTCATTCTCTCCGTCTCTGTCTCTCTGTCTGTCTGTCTGTCTTGCACGCGCGCCAGGATACTTTCGACGCCACAGCGAATCGAAAATTCCACGAGCAGAAGGAATTCGCGATGCCGCGCCGAGGTTTTATAAAGATTGCATCGCGTTGTTCGCGATGAAATATGAATTAATGTAAATGGGCAGCGCGCGTCGTACGGGGTTCGGGAATGACGACCGTACAAAAGGCCATGATTATCAAATGCATGTCGATGGAAAACGTAAATCTGCTGGATGATACGTGGAAACGGGTATTATACGTATTCTGCTGTCTAATTATAATATTTCTCTAAATAAAACAAAGAGTCATCGTCGAATATATCCGATTATAGTTGAATACTTGTAATATCTCATTATTTCAAAGTACGAATTAAGAAGAACAATGTACCAAGTTGTACGAAACGTTTCTTTCGTTTCATAAGGCGATGATAATTACCTTAGGTTCATAGATGATCGACAATTTCTGTTTTATATTGTTTTATTGAATTAGGTATGATCCATTTCGTTCTATTTCTATTATTATGTTCGTGCATAATTGAATAAACTAATATAAAACAAAAAACATTGTGCGTCTATTATTTCCTTATAAAACGAAAGAAACTTTTCGGACAACCTAATAGCTTTCTTCCAAATACCGAAGAATATTATGTCAGACTGATTTTAACCACCGAACAATTTATATTCATGCACTGTTTTCTCTTTATTTCATGTTCCGAACTTACCACTCTCGGTATCGATAGGCAATTAAGAACCATCTGGGATAAATTATCGCTTCGAAAACTCCGTCCGCAGAGCGCACTCGAAATAGTGCGCCTCGTTAGTTGGACGGCGAACGTTAGCCGACCTAAACAGCGCCGTTTAATAAATACGTCGATCGTAAACTATTTCGCCGGGGATCATTAAATATCAACATATTACAAAAGGGCCCGTTCTAGCCTCCCTGTTTCGAGGTCCGTCTCGCGTACGGCTGCCCTTTCTTCTCTTTGCCATTTCGTTCTCAGCGCCCGGCACTCGCAATAAATCTGCGCCTCCTGTGCACGTGTACACACGTGCACGTATGTACGCGAGAAGAGAGATCCCCTGCACCGTGTGTTTCGTATCTACTATTATTTCGAGAGGGCCGAGTCACGGAACTGCGATCTACAGCAGCACGCTGACCGTGTTGAGGTGAAAAATTCCCTGGCGCGCCTCGCAACTACGCCAGAATTCTCGCGCACTTAAAATTTGTTCGCTCTATCAACGTTGCTGAAATTTTCGTCGAAATGTTCTCAAATCGATCTTCCACTCGGTTGTGGAAATTCTCATATTCAATTTATCTATGAAGAATAAATCACGCAGCAATAACCAGTGATTTCCGACGAATGGGGCAGAATGTTAGAAATTTATTGGATATTCGATTTGAACAGACAGATTTGAAATAGAAATTTTTAATTCGAAATCGGATAGGAAATTAAATTAAACGTACCGATTTCGAACGTACCCAATTTTCTCTGCTTATCTACGAATCAAACTGTGCAATCTTCCTCGATTCACCAATGCCATCGTTTAACCAAAAATTTGTCGAATCTCCTCTCGCGAATCATCGTAATTCGAATTGATTGCACCGATCAGGATATTAACGCGGCCTCGTATGACGGAAAAAGAAGAGAAAGGAGATCGATATAACATCGACATAGTCGAGCGCGTTCCCTCGGTGCGGTTCTCTCTGAAAACGGAATGTGAGGCAAAGATTCCGGGGGAGATACGTATCTTCCATCAAGGTGGTCGCCAACGAGAGGTTCGTCGAGGGATCGCGAAAAACGAAAATTCTGGACTGGGTCCATTTGGTCCAGCGTAGCCTCCTATACATCATTCGAATCTCTCTCACGGGCTTACAATACTGCTACAACTGAACATATGCATACTCGGCATCGTAACTTGGGTACGTGAAACGTGGCGTTTCGCGAAACGCATGTTGCGTCCATGCAGTCACGCGTAAAAAGTTGAAAAGTAGCCCTTCGCGTTAGAGAGTTATGCGCGAAACAGCGCGCTTGCCTTTTGGACGCTGATAAAACGACGCGAGATGGAGATCGTGGTGGTTCAACGCCGAGAAAAAGATTTAGCTGGACGGCGCGACGAAATGGCCCGGCCGTAAAAGCCGGAGTAAATACTTGGCCGTTTGGAATATTTCCTCTGGTTGGCGTGCGAATTTCGTCTCCGTTTCGTTCTGAATGCCAGAAAAACGACCACCTCGGAAGCTTCGATATTGGCGTGGCTACAGAGCGAGAGCTCGCAATTGTCCCAGTCGTCCGAGAGGAGAGCCGTGAAAAATGATATGTGTATAATAGCGGTGCAAATCATACTCTGGAAGTCTCCGACCGCCATTTTCTTGATTTATTCGCTCCGATATGTGTCGCAGTAATTCTCGCGGATGGAACGTAAAGAACGATCAAAGGAGAGTATTGAGGGGAGCACTGTGTTTCAGTAAAACGGGACATTGTGAACCAGACAACCTCGTTATTGTGATAAAAACGTCGATAAAGCGTGCGTTAACTCTTTGCCTTGTGATTTCTTTAGAATTTAGTCCCTTTATCGAGTAATTAGCGAATATCTTTATTCAATAATATCCGAAGGATTGAAACTTTATTACGAACGAAACTTGATTTTATTAAATCGAAGTTACGATTGCTATCGCAAGATCTATGGTACAGTTCTATATATATCATAAGATAAGAAAAATGCATTTCAGAATCTTCATCGAAACTCCAATGGCACATTTACGCCCCTTCTTCCGTTCTTTTTCGCCCACCTACGTAAGAATTGCGTGCACACTGCGACGAAAGATACGATGATCGCCATCGAGATAGCATCGAGCGATCGTTGAATGGAAATAATGAAAGAATTTTAACGTACCTCGGTAACACCAGGGCGTACAAATCAAAAAGTAATGGCTAGTTAGTCGCGGCCAGTGCGTAAACGCACGCCCCGAATCTGCAGGGCCGAGTGTTTAACCCCGTGGCCAGGACGATTAACCGACAAATTGAACGCCTCCGACCCTCTACTCTTCGCTATACTCGCTATCGACGAAAATCGGCCTGGCCAAGGTGCAAAGAGGTTAATGATGGCAGCGTCCTCGGTGTTTGAAGCTTGGGGGGCACGAGAAGTACTCTGGACCATCGAAATCCCTTTTATTGGGAAGTTCTGCCTTGTTTCGCGTATAAAAGGGCGAGACTTATCGTTTATTGAATAGTTACTGCCGAATATTATGGATATTGAAAAACACGAGGTGAAATTGAATTAGAAGAATCGTAGGGGTGATAAGAGGGGTTTAATATAGGATGTTATAAAGAAAATATATTATAAGAATTCGTGAGCTTATAGCACTTGATGGGAGGAATAAAACACGTCTAGTGCAATATAGCTTTTAAAATCTATCGCATCGAGAAAAAAACACGTTTGTGAAAGACGCCCGATGTTTCGTTCCTTTCGATGTTAATGCAAGATCGATATTTGCAAATCTTGGATCAACCACTTCAGAAGTATTCCTTGGCGAGTGCTATAAATTCAATAGTAATAATTCAAAGTATTGTACTTGTATCGTAGCTATTATATTGTCAGAAGCAAAGCGGTACGTTGCAGTTAATACGTTGAAAAATTTCTGCATCGCGTGATGCATTCGATTGTGAAACAATTCAGTAATAGAATACTATGCGTATGGATTATATTTTGAGAATATTTAAACTACAAAATCGCCTCGACATTATATTCGTTTAAATCTTAAAATCGTTTGCCGATTCTGCGCGCGATTTTTAACGGGGCATGTGACGAATCCTGTGTGCAATCATAGATTCTAAGTTCGGTGGATGTAACGCCGGCTGTTAGCATAATTTTCCCATGCGAGGCAACGGGCCAGGCAGAGTATCAGGATGCGCGCGAACTTTAACACCTCGCGTTTGCATGCATCGGCCGAGTTAATGACGTTTTCTTTCCTTTTACTGTTTCAGGTAAGTACATGACGGTGCACAGGTGAAAACCGGGAAGACGCGATCGAAAGCGTGGGTTCGGAGAAAGGTTACGTACACGTAAGTACGGTGCAAAGGTGATCGAAGAGTCGGAATCCAGTCGGATACCAATTGGCCCTTGGCAATTGCGTCGAACGACGAGTAAATATAGCATGTGTATCGATAATGACAGATTATATCCGTGCAAAATTGCGGCAACTTTTCGCTGTCGGTGAAACGTTCGTAGCATCGAGGATCTATTAGATCAGACCTCTGCATTACGGTAAAACGAGAAAGGTCTGCTACCCGACGAGTTATCGGGCGAATATATTCAAGGAAAATTGAAAATTCCGCTACGTAACTGCGTTATCGTAGTTTATAAAAGTTTGACGAAGGTGAAGCGGTGCTACGGTATTCGGTGAAAATACTTTACAGATTTAAATAATCGTTTTATTCTTTGTTGCGTTTGAACGGCAATTCGGTAGAAAGAACCAGCAGAAAAAGTATTCCGATTCTCAAATGACTAATGATTTCTTTAGCACGAACTCGCGCGAGTACATTTGTACGATATTTTAATCTGAAAGGATTACCATAATTACTATAGAAATTTTATCGTGCTCCTTACCTGCTCTCTCTCTCCCTATAACTATATGTTCCTTCAACTGATTAACTCGTTCACACTGATTCTAATTTTCTTCCATTTTTCCTGGCACGTCGTTAGCCACGCATCGCTGCGAATGCACACACTGCCGATCCTTCGGTAGCTCCGCGAGCTAACTATTAAGAAGGAGGGATGTATCTAACTCAATCGCCGGGAACGCAGCGAAGAAGTTGCCAACGAGAAAGAAGAAAAAGGATGTAGCCGTTGCGGCGCGGCGAAGGATACCGGCCGCGACGCCTTTACGCTTGTTAACCGTCCCCTCGCCGTGAGCCAGAAGGGTACATTATCCCCCAAAGGCGACGCGCTAATTATTTATCGGGTCCGTCTCGACCGCAATGAACGATCCTCGTGTCACGAACTGGACGCTGATGGTGGCGGTGTCGTTCGCGAAATTAAACGCGCACGCGAGGTCAGACCGTGTGATTCTATCGCGATAACGATAGATCGATAAGATATTAAATATGTACCGCGGCCCTGGTGATTACGAACGGAAGTTACGAGCTTCCGGCGGTGATTACTACCTTCGCGAATCGCTCTTTCTTTCTCGATAGCGGAGGCTAATTTTAGAAAATCACATTGTAGCTTTTATGTTCATTCTGGTTTTCGTTGGTTTATTTAATTTGTTGAATTATAGTCTCGTTTCATGCCCGCGATACCGGTTATACTACGAATATGGAAAATGGAATTCAACAATTGAATTTTCGGTATTGATGATTTTATGTAAATTTTATTGATTCCTTTATATTGATATTTCTAATTACTTGACTGTAGATATTTATGTAAACTCGTACTTTTACGAATATCAATAAAAAGGTACCTAAGCAGAATTTTATTTTACTTCTCAAATATTGTAAGGAATATTTTTCCTAAGATGTACTGTATTTTTTTTTTTTTTTTTTTTAATTACATGCATTGTGTAAAGCAGATAAATTTGCTACAAACGCGTAAACATTCCACAGTCTGTTAGTTACAATCTATGAAATTAGCGAACAATAATAAGCTTACTCCGGCCAAGTATTTGTTAACCGTGTCTATTTATTCTACTTATTTGGTAACGCGATGTCTTACTGTAAGGTACCCTTCTACCGATCTGGTATAAAACCGACGCACGAGCAGATCAAGTGTAATATGTATCAAAATATTAACGAATCATGGTCGATATTCAAACGGTCAAAGGCCGGAACGCTCAATTACCACGCTCAGCACCGTAAATCATGAACGAGATACAGATCTGTGGTCAGATGGCGACCCTTTAAAGCACCTTCAAGGTTATGTCGGGCCGAAGCAGAAGCTCTCGATAGATGCTGGAACAGTAAACAGGAAATGTATTCGATCGATAGGGCGAAGGGGCAGCAACGGGTAGATATATATCGGTGATCGTGGGAGTTCGCCGACCGATTTATAGTTCGACGATCCAAGACACGAAGGATCATATCGTACAAGGTCCTCTTCTGGTGAACGAGGTTTCTGCATCCCTTTGTAACGTATGTATGCACGACCTATCATGAAAGAAACTGTTTTCTCAATTTCATACGAATAAACGTAAAAACTGTGTGCTCTGTCACTTCTGTTCGTTACATATATCGGAAAACAATTATTCCTGATTTGTTGATTTCATGTTTGTATTATTCTTTTAACGATCGTAAATAAAAAAAAGTTGAAACGTTTTGTTCCAGTCTAGTATACTCGTGTTTGCCACGCATTTCGATAATCTCCGTTACGGAAATTGAATTCCGGATATCGAAGGAAATTTACGCGACCCTTCGATAATGAAACTAAACTGGCACTCAGAGAAGTATTATGAATAAAAAGTTCCCGGTGTCCGCGTATAGATACAATAACGCTTATTCCCCAAATACGCCATTACTTCGACCTCGTAAATACACCCGTTATGGCCCATAAAATCGAATAATCGTCGACCGATATTTAGCGAATACAGCGGTGCGATAACGGTTTTGTCCATGGTCAGCAGATTGCTGAATCAATGATTTCATCCATGGAAAAATCGTTCACGTACTAGGGGTTAGGTAACAAAATCGGCCAGTTACGACTGGATCAAGTATCGTCGTGATATTTTTATATTGCTTACTTCGTACCAATAATACAGACATAAAAATCTCGAACCACTTGAAATTCTTATTTCTAATTTACTCTTTATACAGGTAATTATTCTTCAACCTATGTATAATTATGACTCTCTAATTACTTGAAATCATTGCATAAATTTCTATGTCAAAATTATTATCTATCGCATACATTGTAAAAATATCAAAAGAAAAAAATAGGAAGGATAACAGATTCGGAGCGAAACTAAAAAATGAATAAATTATTGAAAGAAATATAGAAATGAATTTCTGAGTTGCTCATACTTGAGGCTAATTCAGTCAGACCTCTAATCTTCCATACTTATCCATCTAACAACATTCTCCGGTAATACTTTATCACTAGATGTTTCCTCTCGTATATCGTAAAACTTCTTGTTCTTCTTGACTTTCTGATTAAGCGAGGCACGACAAGGGCGAATGCCTGGCACGGTTCGCGATTAATCGGCCAGGTGTCCGTCGATTTCTCCATTGTCAGTCGGCTGACCGGGCCCGGCGGCGCGTCATTCTAACGCTTCACGCTTTACAAACTATATTTCACTCGGGCCAAGGTAATTTTATGTGCGAGCTGTCCCACCTATCTCCGCGGTGCAAGCACAGCCGCGGGAACACCGGCACCGGCCAGGCTAGATACCCGAAGTTTATTGCCGTTCGGTGATAACCCGTAAATTGCTGTCCATAGGAAACGGGTATAAGCGATAGCACAAAGCCGTAATCTGCGCCGAATCGCCCGCAGAGTCGGCGAACGGTGAACGGCGAACTTCTAGTGCCGATGCGCCTGGCTAACGCGCGGATGCGCGCGTTTTTCACCGCTTCAACGCGGCTATAATTTCCCCACGTTCAGGCGTGCGCTCCACGTTTCCGACAATAATTATTGCCCCTGCCGTTGATCCACGCCTATTCGTCGAATTGTTCTCTCCTTTTTTTCTTTTCGATTTTTTGTGCTGATGTACACTGCCTCCAAAGAGGTGCAAAGATTTCCAAAATGTATATAATATGTTCAACAGTAACGTCATACCACATCTACGAAACTGCCATTTTTGAATCATAAAAACTAGAATAGCAGGAGATCGTTCGATTTGCGTGTATTGTAAAAAGAATTTTTTTAAGATCGAAGTGCACCAAAGTATTGAAAAAGAAAAAGTTTATGTACAATATTGAAATAACTTTGACAATAAGTATTGTTTTTATTATCATAAACGCCTATTCTCTTCGTAACTGATTTACTTTAGTGTAACAAAATATGTATTTTCTCAATCTCAAACATTTATTCATCTTCTTCTCTCATTTTTCTGACTTTTACGCTTCACTGTACAAGACATTTATATCGACCACTCGACGAAGAACTCGGAGCTAGTGATTTCATCCGCAGAATCGCGTCCCCACATATTTCTATACTTAAAGAGCGGCTCGGTAACGCAGCCATTCGTGTATGAAAATTCATGCGCCATGTGCATTCAGTGACTCACCGGCTGCCAACGGTGTCTCACCTGTGCTGGCAAAAGGTATGCGCGTACATACGCTCGTGCAACACGCACGTGATCACGTCGCTGTCCTCGAGTTCTCGGGGGTTGGTTCAACCCCGTATCCGCGCGTTGAATTCAGGCCGAGTCATTAGTCGGCGATGCTGTGAAATCGGGTCAAGTATCTCGTGCACCGCTTCATTACATGTTCACCAGTGAGGATTAAGAACGCGTTTAGGGAGCGACGTGTGACAATGGTCGAACGCCTGGCTGCTTAGGAACTCGTACAATCTGATTTCCTTCACCGAGGTGCATGTGAATCCCGCATCAAGGCAGAGGTAGAATGCAGGATTTCGAGTGGAAATATTGGCGGCAGTACGCGAAGGAATTTAATATAGGAATTCTTTAATAATCATGATTATAATGCTATTACAATTTAATAGGAATTTGTTATGATTGTTATACATATTATGTACTTCTATAAATTTCAATTTTTCTTAGTCTAAATATTTCTATCGAATTTTGTCCTTTTTCTTTTTTTTTCTTTTTTTTTGAGATAATTTGAATCTACTTGAATTTTTTATAAGTTAATCTTACATAACTTTAAATTAGTTTCTAGCTACTTTTATCCACAATAAATCATACATACAGTCTAGATAGATAAGATCTATCATGGACACGTAGCCTAGGCGGATAAATAGGTAGAACCGATGATGCGAAAATAGCGAAAATGAGCGTCACGAAATAGCAGGATGCTTGGTATCGATACAAGTCACATATGGTCAGTTGTTTACAGAGAAATTCTCACCCCCGTTCTCGCTCGTTGTTCTATTCCAGGCATAGGTCGAACGTCAAAGCATCGGATTGATAACCTGACAATAAGTGGGAGCGCGTGCTCTAACTGCGATGGAAGCTTTCAATAATTTCCGTGGTCTCTGCCATATGTTCACTCGCACCTCCACATCGATCGTAATTACGCTAATTAGTTACAATGACTTTCATGCGGCGAGCTATCTTATCGAATTGAATCAGGACGTGCGCGCAACCGACCGCAACAAAACACCGGAGTTTCACGAGCTACACACGTAAGAATAACGCTTATTCAAGCGAAACGCGTGTACGTTCATGATTCACGAACAAGCGGAGAAAGTTCATAAATCGTCGCTATGAACGACGTCTTTTACCAGCTTCAGAAACGTGAACTTTATTCAAACGTCTGTCTGCACCCGCCTGCGCTCGCTATCGCTGTCGTTTTGCTAGCCTCCCTCGAAAAACATGGCGTTTTTCTAGCGAAAAAAATCACGGAGCGCGGGTATTGAAACGGAGACTAGAGACTGAATTGAATGCATGCTTTTCTGCCGTTTCACCGAGCAACCGGATGGTTTTTAACACGTTACGCCATTCTCGATGTTGGATTTCTAGCTCGTAGCTTTTCGACCATGCAACCAGAAAGCTTCTGGTTTCGCGTTGTAAGCTTGTTGCGGTTCGACGGCACCCTTTTTCGCAGAGTTGAAACGGGGAAATTTCATTGGTAACGATCGTGACGTAGCGTGAGACTACTTTGTCTTCCGAAGATTTCAGACGATGACCTAAATTCTGGTCTGACTGGTTTGAGGGTTGGCAAAGACGTACCGTGCTTTCGAATGGAGCTTCGAGCTTTCACGCGGTTCTACGCCGTGTTGATGCGGGGTTGCTCGTCAGCAGCACAGATGGGGCTAGTGGTTTCACCGCGGCGAATCAATTCAGAGGAAAAAATTTCTTTTCTTCTTTTTCGTGGATCTTTTTACAGAACGCAAAAGTTTGTATTTAGAGCAGGTGGAGCAATTTCCCAGTGGGTGGGAAATAAGTTCGATGTAACTCGGACCAGGTTAGAATGATCAAATCTGTTTGATTCAAAAGGCTAGGCTAGAACGACAATTTCAGTTTTATTGTTACCTTCTATTCTGTATTCTTTTCTCTCGCGTCACTTTGTGCTTTTTCATTTCTGGGCAAAAATTGAACGATCAATGCTACCTACGATGGTACGTCAGAATCTTTGACGCGTATTTCTCTGCCGTTTACTATCCAACAACCCCTTACCGAGCGTTTCAATTACTGTAATTGGAACACGATAACCAGAGCGAGTGATTAGTTCCGCATGAATCAAGCGAAACCGCAACTTCTTCATCCGCTAGAGTACTTAAACGTGCTTCTCCTCCAATTCCATTCGCGTCAATTTACCCATGGCACAATTCATGAAAAACTTAGTGACCGAAATGTTCCTACGCAACTTGATCTTCGAATCGATCTACCGACTTTGTTTTTTCATTAACTCTGCGATATTCGACTCCAGCTTTACTTTCGCTTTATCCTCCCGCAGTCAAATTTCCCATAACTATAATCATGAGAACTAAGCCATGCGATGACCGACATTTTCCTTCCCACTTCACGACACCTTCGCAGTCGCCCATTCACCTCTCACAAAAAGCAGCAAGAGGAATGAAAATGAAGGAAAAAATAAATCCACCTTAAATTCTCGGCACCCTCTCGGCCGGTATCAATTACTCCGCCCGTGCCAGGACAATCGCGTCCACGAAGAAAAGGGACGCTTATGCCGTTGGGACGCGTGACGAGCTGCGTAATTACAGAGACGACGGTCCCTATCATTTTCATTTTCATCAACGTTATCGCGCTGCCACGATGACGCCTACGCGAAAAAGGAGCGGGAGAAAAGAAGCGCGAAAGGGGAGACGCTCTAATAGATTACACGTTCGCTATTCGTACGCCCCCTTTTGCACGTACGCGTTGGCACGCGCTCTCGTGCGTCGGTGGAAGCGCGAAATCGCGACGACTCTGCAAGAGGGGCCCGTCGACGACGTTCTTTTTTTTTCTCTGTTCTTTGCACGCCTGGAAGAGAAGGAAACTCAACGGCCAGCGACCCTTTTTTTCGCCTTTTGTCCCCGAATGCAGCGAGAATCTGCGGTCGCGCTTGTCTTTCCCTCTATCTTGTTACAACTAGGCATAATTACGCGAGCAAGAGCCGCGTATCGAGCCGCGTAAGTGTCGCCTGTTACCAGGGACGAGCTAAAATCTTTCTCGAACAAGGATCCCTTCAGTAGCAAACGGGGCTCGTTAATGATGGAAGCGCGAGAAAGGAGAGTCATTGTACGCCACCCGCTTACTTTTATTCGCGCCAACGCCGCGCATCACTCGCGATGACGTTCCCCTCTCACGTATGGAAATAATGCCGTAATTAAATTTCTACTGCCCGAGCCACGGCTTTATGCTAACATCACTTTGTCTATCGACGCCCCTTTATCGCGATCCCCCGCCCCCTTTTGGCCCCGCCGTACCTAAGGACGTATTAACTTTGATGATTCATGGCGAAGGTGTAAAGTACACTTAAATATATACGGTAAAGGCTGTATAACGCCTTCTTCCTCCATGTGAATTCGTATAATAGGAGAAAGTAAAAAGCTAAAATTTCTCCGTTTAATCGTAAAGTGATTAAAATTAAAACGATAAATAGAATCAGCAATGCGTTTATCATGCTTTTCTATTGCGATTTTCGTGTTACAAAGATTATCAACGACAGGTAATGAAAGATGCAACACGTTGACAGGAAAAACGAACACGGATGAAAATATATTATATTCTTCGTCAGTGATTTGATCCGCACTGCAGTGATTTGAAGATTAAATACGTTTCAATAGTTCGTATTAATTTGGAATAGTACATTTGTGGAAGAATACAGAGGAAATCGTGGTTAATTATCCGTCTTCCATTAGAGATTATCTATCCTTTATCCTTAATGGATGTCTGGAATATTCAGAATCACGGATATACCAGAACGCGAATATTCTTTCAAGCTTCTGCACCTAATCCGAGAAACGAGCTACACTTTTCCTACTTCTCTAGAGGCAGCCTCTCCCGCTTCTCTTGGCCTCTTTACAGCCCGCTACAATTTCCGCCAAGCTCGCTCGAATATTTCTAATCCGGCTTCACTCGAGGAACGGCTGGGAACACTTGTTCCCGGTTTCCCTCGTCCGCCGAGGCATCATTTCCTCGCGTACGCAGACACATGGACGCTCGTAACGCTCTACAAAGCTGTCGAAAGCACGTATCGCGTTTACTCTCTACTTCTCCCTTTCTCTATCTTGCTTGTTTGATACGTACACGCATTTTTATGACGCGTTGCTCTCCTCGCGATATATTCCTATGCGGCGGGCCCACCGCGATATAAAAAAAAGGGGTTGCTCGCAATAAAGTGCATCGCGAAGCGGGTAAAAGGAGAGGATTTCGCTGGCGCGCGCTCACCAACGTTGGTAAGGGGTACTGAGTCAGAGAGAGGGTTGAAAAAGGGAAAAAGGAAACGCACGAGACGAGCATTCGGCTGCATACGATGCAGATTATTATAATAAAAGTCCCTCCGCTTTGTTCGGTCGTCCCGGTACGCGCCATGCCTTTGTCCAGCCGGCACTCGCGTTGCTTTTCTATTTATATTTGTCGTGCATCATGCGCCGAACGCCGGACGCGCCATGTCAATAGCCAAATGGTGATGTCGAATCGCTCCTCTCTTCCCTTTGCGCGGATAGGCGTCCTTGGCTAGGCGGGAAAAGCGCAAAACCATTTCGTTTGGATCGAATGCTTGCGAACGATAAGAGGTGATCTTGAAATTAGTTAAAGCGGAATCGAATTTCCATAGAAAATATGAAGGGAATAAAGTCAAGGTATGCCGCGATTAACGCGTAAGAATAAATTTAGAAACTTGTCCGGTGCTTGAAGTAAACTACCGTGGTTGTGTTAACGAGTTGTCACCTGTCTAGAATCGTTTGACAAATAAACCATTCCGCTTATCTACCTCTTCCTATCTCCCTTCTTTTGAAATAGTCGCAAAAGCGGGAAGATTTATCGCAGTTTTTACGTCCAGAAGTAATCTCCCTCGGCCATGTAATTTCCAACAAAGTAGAACGATCTACGTGTACGAAACGCTCTTTCAAAATGTTAGTAGAATAAAGATATATACGTGCAGAGTATTAAAGTAGTATTTAAGACTTTAAGTACTTACATCGAGAGGAGCGAGAAATGTAATCGATATGAGTCCTAAAAGCAATAAAAATTGTCGATAAGTGATCTAGGTGTCTTCGACGTCATATACGATATATATATCAGTATGACCCGTGGAAACGCGAAAGAAAACACGAGGCGAATGTATTCCGCGATAACCGATCACCGGCGCTCACTCAAGAAAACGGAGGAGGACGTAGTGGCGTCGGGCTTCACAGAGCCGTGAATTTCCGAGTGGTCTGGCATCACGGCGTCGTGTAAGGCGCGCACGCAATATACGCGCCACGATTCCACATAGAGGCTCATTGTTTTACCCTGAATCAATTACATGGCTGAGCTGCCGTCCGATGCTATCTGTCCGCGAGCACCGCGTGTGTCCCTCCGTTCTGCCTCGCGAGTGTGCCCTCCTCTCGTGTGCGTGCGTACACGTACGCTAAGCCTGGCTAGGGTACAAACAAAACCGGCAGATTCAAGATCCGAACTCGGTAATTGGAACGTTCGGATAAAGCTCGACTCTGCTAGCCGTCCGTCGCGGCTTTCGTTTATCGATCTTACGTTCGTTCCTCCTCTTCCACGACTTCTTTCTCTTCTTCTCGTCCTTTTCCATCCGCCTCTCGGCGATAAGCGTTTCCGGGGGCCAATCGAGCTCGCCGCGTTTGTTCCTCCCTAGCACGCCCGTTTAATTAAATCGATGCTTTCGTGCAATTAAAGTTTCCTGCCGCGGACGAGTAAATTCGCTTATTTGCCTGCAACATTAATATCAGTTCCTATGTTTACGTAACCTGTTCGCTCGGTCTTTATATCCTTGTGTCATAGGTGTTCCCAGTTATTAAACATGGAAAGAATCATTTAGATTCAAGTGTCTTCGTGTCGAATTCGAATAACGCCAAGCGAAGATCATTTAAAGATCAGTTTATGTCTATAAACTTTCCTTTTTGTTATTTCTATCCGCGAATAGAATACAGCAAGCAATTTTCACGGTATCACTGACACTGCTGCGGTCCCAATTGTGTACAAGTGACTAAAAGTGTGTTATCTATGCATGAATTTTTTTTCAGCTTTGTTTTATGCATTAGAGTTACACGAAAAGAGAGCAGGTGTCCAAAACGTTATCAATAGATTCCAACATTCCCTACCGTCGTAAATGTTTTTTAATAAAAAGAAGCACCGACTAGTGAATGAACTACCTTTATTCATATTCAACGCAAGACTTCCTTAAAAAAGACTTTCTTCTATGTTTCCACAAGAATACGAACGATCCCAACAAATACATCTATGCGTTAATTGCAACGACGAAAGACACAGATTTTAAACGACCAATCAGCGAATCAGCACATTTGCTAAAATCTTAACGATCGTAAAATAAAACGCTCCTGTATAACGTGCAAGACAACCGACAAGGGAGTCTCTCTACTTGCACGAGGCGCGGTGCGGGTACTGCGAAAGCGCAACTCGCCGCAGTACGCAGCAACAAGCAAAGCAGATCGAACGAGGGAGGACGAAGCTGGGAGGCGAGACGCGGATACAGGCCGGTTGCCTTCTTTGAGATTACAGAAATGGAAGGTACGCTCGGTTTCGCGTTGAAACGTATCTAGACGCTCGCATGTACGTGTACATATACTCGCGCGAGCACCCGTCGTCAATCTGTAAAAGCAGAGTCGACGAGTAGCCGCGACGAGCTACCATCTCGCCTGTCCGTTCACGCGAACCCCGTGTACTCGATGTCAGCTGCTATGTCGGACAAGCGGAACCGGTGCTTGACGATTTATCAATCGATACGCGTCGCCCGGAAAGGCGACCACTATCGCCATTATTAACCCTTTCCGCACGAAGCTTTTTTAGGTACAGTTGCCATGTATGTAGCGAAAATTGTAGCGTACGAAGGGAAGGATGTAAGTAAGAGGATTACGTAAGGAGATTGTATGGAATAAGTGTGGATAGATCTGTTACGGAAGATATTGACTCAGAAGGAATACAAAGTTTTCTGATCGTTATTGAATCGCATTTTTGAAAGGATTATAATTCCAATTAAATTAGGGCAAATATAAGCGTAACAATGTTCAGATGGTATAATATTTCTGTAGATATTATGTCATCTAGCATGGTATTATATTAGGTTGTCGGAAAAGTTTCTTTCGTTTTATGAGGATATAATAGACGCACAACCTTTTTTTGTTTTATATTATTTTGTCGAATTAAGAACGATCCATTTTGTTCTGTCGAGATAAACACCGCGATATTTCACAGACTTGGTTTCACGTTTGCACGAAGGTGCACTGTTGTAAAAAACACGTTTGCAAAAGAAAGACACTTTTTAGACAGTCTAATAATTAATAACGAACAGTTGATGCTGGTAGAGAAATTGTAAGATAAGATACAAGTTGGTTCTTTACGTCAACAATTTTTCATTTCCAGGCCTATATTAAATTGTTTCCATGTTTTACATAAAATTTCGAGAAATAATCAATACGATAATAAAACTGTTAGACGCATATGGTACATGAATCTTGGTGTGCGATAATCGCTTCGTGTAATCTATGTACATGTATTCATAGTCGTAAAAACGTTTGATGCTGAGAGAAAAATTTGATTGTACGAGCCATTCGCAGTTAAAATATGTCTTCGCGTACTAAATTCAATAACACATATCACGAAATGCAATAATTAAGTAAAATACACCGCCATGAACTGTCGCAAGTAATTATGACAAAGTGCGTGGTACATTTCTCGTATTATTTTTATCTTTACATTTGCCTCGGAAAAAAGCTTGAAAAATACCCAGGAGTAGAAAATTGCAATTTCTTTAAAATGTATTATGTTACATACTTTCACACTGCTCTTGACGAACCGTAAAATTCTGTTACATCGATGTTATACGCTTACCCTAGAGAAAATCTTCCTAATAGAATTCGTGAAGCTCCTTCGATATTGTACGAGAAAATCTGTAGTGAATAAAAGTAGCAGAAATTAAAGCGCAGCGAAAATCTTTAGCATGTCATCTTAATTATAATTTTCTTACGTTTCTCATTTTAAAATTAACTATCTGGCTTAAAAAGAATTGAAATACCGAGTGAAAACGAACATAAGCGATAGATAAGATCTTTACTTAAAGAAGAGTAAGAGTAAAGTTGAGTTCTAATAAAGAAATTGTTATGCTTCTAAACATTAGATGTATTACTATATCTATTCATAAATTTTTGAAACTTCAGACTAAAATGTTTTAAGCAAATTGGAATGTTACACGTAATTTCTTGTACGTTTTCGGGGGAAAATGCGCTTATTCTACTTTTCTTTGACAACTATCTAGCGTTCATTTTCATTGTCTCTTCTCAAATATCTTTTACGCTATCACGCCAAGAACAAATTATCGAGACTCATCGCTCATGGCTACGATATATGTATCGTCATCCTCATTTGCATAACGCGTCTAGCAAATGTGGGAACAGAATTGGCGGCGAGAAACGCTGGCGTAAAGGCACGGTGAAGGAATGCTCGCCGCGGAACGTCAAAAGACGCGGCGCCGGATGCCGATTCCGATCCGACAACTTGTACGAGCAAATTAATGAAAATCCACCAAGCTCGGAACACACGAGGAGGGAGAAAAAAAGGAGGACGCGAGCCGAGCGGAAGAAAGGGACGATTCGTCTTCGTTGCTTCAACTCATTGTCCGGTGACAACGATTTACGGCAAGTCGATCCGCGTTTTCTGCATTTTTTCCGTTCGCGCCAGACCCCTCCAGCCGTAATTTGGTAGCAAAACGAGACACCACAAAAAACTTAATTGTCCATACACCTCGAAACGTATCCCCAATGCGACGTTCGAATTTTTACCTACTGTTCCGACTCGTTTACGCGATCGGTATCGCGCTACCTGTGTTTGTACAGGGATCTTATTTGCATGATTGTGGGTTGTAGCTTCGATAAGATTGCGTTGAATTAATAACGTATGATAGATACGATAAGAAACCTTCATAACTGACAGAAAGATAATTGTATCATATCGTGTGTAGGATCTACGATGTTTAACATAATAAATACTATTTGATATACTATCGTACTTTTTTAATTTTAGTGATTCGTAGTCGTGAATAGCGAATAGCGAATAACAGTGAATAACGAACAATGATAAAATAATTGATTAGATCAATTTTCTTCGCTTAGTTTTAGCACGTAGATACTAAAAACTAGAAAATTAGAAAACTTAGTATAAAATTCATAAATTTATGCCTCGATTTAGAATAAAAAACTTACATTCGTCTGCCCAAAAGATCTAGGTTCAAGATTGGACGATTAAAATTTCCAACTTCGAAATTTCCACTGCGGGTTAAACACGAGTTAGGAAAAATGTACCTAAGTACCGAAGTTTAACGCTTAATTACACATTCTGAGAAAAACGAAATTAATTCCAGGCGGACGAATAAGTGTAACTCCAGGTTGATAGGGATCGTGTTAAATGCGTTTCGTTAATGCGGCCATTGTCTCTCGGCCGCGATTAATCCGAAGTTCGAGCAGGCAAAAAAAGAAAAAAAAAAAAAAAAACGAGTAGCAGGCAGATCGAACGATTTTCCAGCCAGTAGTCCGTGAGCGTTGAAAGACACGGAGATACGCGGCCGCGTTCACCGGAGGAGGATAGACCGACGGATAAAACGGCGGAACGAAAGCGGACGTAGATTGGGTGTACCGATTTAATTTCGTTGCGAATCAGGCTCGGTAAATACCGGTCGCCACCGGATTCTGAGAGAACCAATCGCGGTTCAACGAAGAAACCGACCAGTTCGAGAGGGCAGGGGGAGCGTGCTTTAATTAAACGAGCGGAAATGATGCCCGGGTAAATATTAAATGCGACCGACCAGCCGCGCGGCCGTCTCGTTAACACGGCAGCCGCGTGAATATGATTAAACTTGAATGACAGGGCAGGGGCTTTCGCCCAGGAAAAATCTCCGCTTTCGTCTACCGATATTCGACTTCACGCTCGTCCGATTTGGGTAATTTTATTTGCCTTCATCCTCTCTCCACCGTGTTGCATCGTACTCGAAAAAAGGGATCATCGTGCTACGCGTGTAATATCGTTGTCGATGGTTCTTTGATCACAACTTCCGACGTGACGGTTCTTTAGTTCCTTTTGCAACGATATCGTTCATGATCGTAAAGTAAAAGAGACAAAATTCGCGTTGGTTAGTTGGACGATTAACGACACCGACCCGAAGCAAGACAATCGTGCGAAGAAAGACAGCCATTACACCGGCTCTCGAAGAACCATCCACTGTACACCCTGTCCCTGTGTCCCTGTGTGTACACGCGTCGAGCAAAAGGCAGATCGTCCTGACAAGACAGTCTTTATCGTTTTCCACGAGAAACGCTGTCATCGCCTGTCTTGCAATTAGTCTCGACTGACGCGTTTTTGTCCGCCGTCTGGTTACTCCGCTTCGCGATCCTGCGTCGCGTGTTGCCACGCTGGTTTTCCCTCTTTTCTTTCCCTCCTTTCTTTCCGTGTCTCGCCATCGTGAACTCGAACGTCTCACTAGGAAACGAGTCGTGAACGAGGGCGAAACAGTATGCGAAAATCGCCTACGAGTGTGACACTGGCTGCGAGGCGAGACTGCAAATTCGGCTTGGTATTTTTAACCGAGTGAGAATAGTTGCTTGTTACGCCACGTTAACCCAGCCACGCCGATACTATCGAGGCATTAATTTACGTAAACGAGTGGAGTCGGCGTGGTTAGGACAACGAGGCGAATCTTAACGAGTTTGGCAGCCGGCTGGATCAGAACTCTGTTTGTTTCTAGAGAAACCGAAAGGGGAAGAGGTCGCGCTAAATCTATCTCTCCCTTCCCCGTCAGCTTTAGAACATTTTAATCATTCCCCGTGCCTTCGTGCAACGATTGCACCGATGAAAATGTTACTGACGCTCGGTGGATTCGAAACATCATGTAGATAGAAGGTTTGATTGTTTTTGGCGCAACTCGCTTCACCGCGTGCAAGTTAATTTAGTTCGCGATTCAATTGGGAGTGCTACGAACTAAAGCAGAATCCTACAAAATTAGGTAGGGTTGTAATGCAACTGCATTCTAAACGTTTACCTCCACTGATAGTATCGAGAACCTGGAGACCATCGTGAAGTGTGTACGGTAAGTCGTTTTTTGGAAGTAAGTTCAATTTATTTAATCAACCTGATTTATTTTATTAAACGTATCATTGAAACAACCACCTTGTAACTTGCATATGCATGTTCGGATTGATTTCATATTCTCTACTAAAATAATTATGACAGTCGTTTTTCATTACGGTGCGAATGAAACTCCGAAAGATATCACGCAACACATATGGACATAAATGTGTATACTATGGCAACTGTTCAAAAACTTTCGCGATCCGATGTACAATATCTTCCAGTTCGTACTTGATACTTCTCCTCGATTGTAGAACGGTTGTACCGCACGCGTTGTGAATCAAGGCAACCCGTATTTACGATAGGACCCGAGAGATTAAATTCGTGGCGCATTATTATGTGCGACGCGGCCGTGCGTAGCAAATACGTCTGGATTTCGGGGTGCGAGTCGTGTGGATCGTAGACGCATTTGTATTCCAGCGGCAAGACAGCGAAGGCTCTCTCAGCAGGCCCACCTCTTCGAGCGGTGTTTCTCGATGCAAAACGATGGAAAACGATCAGCCCCGATTCCCATGACACGACGTAACTCGACTATACCGCACAGACAAACAGCCTGGGCAAAATGCGTTGCGTGAAGTTCCGCGAATCCATCGCGGGCCAAATGGAATTTCGCCTCCCCGAATTTCGAAACGCGAGTTCCGCTTGACGTACGATTATGGCCGGGGACCACTCGAAAACGTTTCATTCGCCAGGTCGAGTTAACGTATCGGACGTGTCCGCGTGAATTAGCACGTTCCGTGACGCGGCTTTATCCGGTCAATTTGAAAACTGCCGCCGCCGTGCACCGGCCGATTAACGCCCAAATTATTTCTTTATCCCTAGCACCCCAGTTACCGATAAGAGTAACAGTTTATGCTTCTCTGTGTGATAAAATAAAGTAAATTCGGAGAACGTTGGGAAAAGGTTTCTTTTGATTTTGTTTCGTTCGGTCGAGGCTGAGAAAGTGTTGTTAATCGCGTTTAGGAATAAACTTCGAAGCTTTATTGGCAACGAAGCACTTGTATTACTCTTCTACCGAATCATTTCATAATCTTTGATCTTCAATTCAGCGAAAGACAGAATTCAAATTAATTTTGCCCTTATCGATCCTGTTGCGAAATTACTCTGTGGTTATAAAACATATATATTCGCACACCACCGTATATATTATGGCGTTGATACATTAATTAATTAGCTCCATGTATATTGAATTTCATATCATTTAATAGTACTTCGTTTTGTTAAACAAATTGGATGCCATGAAAACTGTAATTTCTAAAAAAAAAAAAAAAATGCTTCATTGCAAGATGAAGAAACGTACAAATATACTTTATAGCCACAACAGTTCCCATCAGAAATCGCTCTAAGACGAGATAGTAACTGATTTGTCAACTTTTTGTCATATAGCAAGCCTCCTATCAGATATCCAACATCTTTTGGACCTTTTTCTACCAAATATCTGAACCTTTCGTTTCACAAATTTCTTTTTCCCGAACCATATACAAAACCATATATAAAAAAAAAACAAAAAACAAAAAAACGCAATAAAAGAAGAAATAGCGGCTGACTCGAGATTCCGGATCTACGAGTATCGCGATAAATCGCGAGTGGATCATAAAGTAGAAAGAATTTCAGGTTGTATCCAGCGTTTCGCGTCAGAGAAGCGGCTTGAAGTTCGGTCTGCGCGGCGATTCGATTCGCGAACGTTGAGCCACGAACCAAGGGGGGACAATTAACGGCTCGTCTCCGACGAATATATGGACCGTTCGCCAGCCACGACCCACGTCATACGTCATGTCTTTCCACGGGCGTATTTCGGCGTAACGAGTCGAGTCGCACGCGTTTATTCGTGCGCGACGTGAGTAACGATCGGCTCCGCGCGCCGCAGCGACGCGACTCGATGCAACACGATGCAGCAGCCACGATACAAGCCGAGTTTCGGATTTCCACGGCCGTTTCGAGGACTTACCACTGTCACGGAAGGTACGAGGTCCAGCCATGGGTTGAAGGTCGAGTGGAAGGGCCGCGACCGGCAGCCATTCCGTAGGCCGTAGAGTAGCGCTGCGGGAATTGGGAATTTACGGGACGACCATCGACGCCACGTTAAAAGTGTCCACTGACACGTCGTAATATACCTCATTACTCGCGCACCACGAGAACTCCTGAGACTTCCATTCTGCACGAGTAAATCTGCGTCTTGGGAACTTCTTATCTTCGAATGCATTTGTCTCTTGTCCAATTTGCTTCGTCATCGATGTTCTTGAAGATTTTTCCTTCTGGAATTGGCCCTTCGTGTGACGATATACCTACGATAGTGCGTCTCCGTTTGTTTCAAAAAAATTTTAACAGAATTCCTGTTGAAAGCATTTAGCTGAAGTGAACTATTATTATACGAACGGAAAAGGGTGGCGAGTGAATAAAATCGACAAATTTATTATTATATCTAGGATCGAGCAGGGAAGATACGATAAATCCACCTTTGTTGAGTTTTCGTCACTGGATTGCTAAAAGGAAAAATTTTCGTACGAAGTAGTTGAAGAAAGAAATAATCTGTAGCTTCGAGGATGTAAGCTTTTTATGTATAGATGATATGACTTTCAATAGCTTTGTACAGATATTACCGGAATTCTACTGTAATCGATCGATGCTGAAGTAAATTTCTTAAACGAACTCCGTATGAAGTCTGCACAATGTTTTTAAAATTGTTTTAAAAACAATTGCAATCTCACATTCGCCTCATTCAATGTAACAAAGGAATTCAAGTTTCTGACCAACTTGAAAAAGCAACCGTTTCCATACACCACTTCAGACACCTTACACGTATCTCCGGTTGAGAGAGCACGCGTATCAAATTAGCGAATGAAAAAACACGCGTGCTTTCGCGCGGCGTGTTTGTAATTCCTTTGTTTGAACATTACGGCGAAGTCGGTAATTGCGTAGGTTCACCGGTCGGATAAAAAGAGGCGGTCGGTTCGCTGGCAGAAATCTTCTCGGTACAGACGAAACTTCTTGGGTCGGGACGAGGGTTGTTTTGACAGGGGCAAGGCCTATTCAAATTATTGCGCGTGCGGCAACCCTCTCGAAGCAAAAGGGGTAAGCAAAAACCTTTATGCCGCGTTTCAGGTAGCTGGTGAATAAGTCGAGCAGGATTTTCGAGAATCCGCTCAGGCTTTCCCTGCGAATTATCCGAAACGGGTTACCAGCACCTGTCCACCGACCGAGGGAACCTGCGCTCGTTCTTCCCGCCAGCGATTTTTTTCAAACGCGGTGCGCTTCGATGATTTAAATGGCCACGTACTACTTGAGACGCGTATCTACGCTAACCAGAAGAAGGGCAAATAAACAGGCAAAAGAACGAGTATAAGACAAAGAAAGAGCAAAGGCACCTTCGTTTCGAGACAAAAATGCGAAAGAGCACTTTGTACAATCCAAAAGAGAAAGAGTGCCTCTCTACATTTCGCGAAGAAGCTCGGAGACCGACTTTCTGTTTTCTTCGAATCAAACAAACTCGGCCTTGTATTGTGCCAGTCATCCATGTAACGTCGATGACTAATTAACAAATCATTAGGAAATACTTTTCTCTTAAATCTCCACTTTTTAAAGCACAAACTATTCGTTTTCTTTTACCTTCCATTTATTTTCATTTTGACGCCAGAAAGTGGAAAATTGATTATCTTCCACCGCCCTAAAGGTACTCTACGCTCTTCCTTCGGTAAATCCACTTGCCCATAAAAATCGTGAAATAGCGGGCAAAAATTCTCGCCATCGCATAGATCGAAAATTTTACAACGATGGAGTATCCGACAAAAAGTATCTATCGAACGTGAGTCTCAGAGGGAACAGATACCAGAGCACCTTTGTACCGTACTCGGTTCCACGATAGATCGGAACACGTCTTTGATGGTAGTGGTACGCGCCACGGCATGCAAAATATGCAGAGGCATGTACCCGCGATTCTGACGCACCGCTCCTTTGCAACTGGTCGAACGCTAATGACCTTAATGAGGCTGTTTTGACGCTTGTACGTCCAGCTGTTCGTCTTTCGATCCTGGGGCCTCTGGCACTTCTCGCTGGGTACAACGGTGTAACCGTATTGCCCGAAGTAATTGCCGCCCAGCCACTCGACTCTCATCTAATTGCGCCAGATTCCTTGTCAAGCACGAACCTTCGATATCGAGGCTGTGGCTGCAGGATGCTTTTTGATCGGGCGTCTGGCGCGTGTTGTTTTCGGTACCAGACCGCTAATGACTGATTATTCGATTTAAATTTCAGTTTTCATTCGTTTTTTAAATTTCTTTTTATACCTCTGAAGTGAAGTTAATTATAACGATGCAGTATGAATAGATAGGACTAAGGTGATAATTAATAATTACCATGACGCGATGTACACGAACTTTCTTGTCACACTTTTCAAAGAACCGTCATAAAATATAGGTTAGACTTCCTCATCGTAGCCATCATTACGGGTGGCAAGTTTCTGGCGGTCATTTATTAATTTCGCACGATACGAGAGCGAGAAAAGCATTAGGGCCGGGTCGGTCTTTTGATTCATTGTTCCCATAATCTTTTAGTGGCTGTAATTATGTGTTCCCCTGGTAATCGCACGTTCATTATCCGCGCGCGGTTCACGGCAACGCGCGATCCCGCGAGCGCGCAGCCGTACGCGCGGCAATATTTCGCCGTGGGTAATTGCGCTGTTAATTAAGTAAATTTCGCACGATTACTCTTTTCGGTTTTTCCTAGAATCGTAACTGACAGTTTTTAATTATATTTAATGACGCCGGTGGCAGTTGCAACGAACCCACTCGGTAACAGATAGCCCATGTGGGCTGTGGACTCTTTTGTGGCGCGCGCTCGGGCGCCGCCACGGACGAATTACCGCATCGGTTAATAGGCATGTAGCGTGCGCTTAAAGTGCCAAGATTATACTGCACCTACTCTTTTTTGCGACCCCGGGACAAATGGGTCAAAATGCATTATCAGAGGGTCGGTAGTGCATTACCGTGATAAAAGGGGGCAAAACCAAGAGCTTCGTAATAACATATTTTTTATAACGTTTAACGCGCTCCGTGCCGCGAAATTCACGTACTAGAGGGAAAAGGGGAGAAATAAAATCCACTAGGTAGACGGTGGCAGTAGAAAATGAAGCAAAGGAACGGTTGCTTTTAATCGTTCACCGGTCTTTAATTACCTGGCGAGAGAAAAGTTTGCAGTCCGCCCACGAGCTATTAGTAATATCGCGGTTGAAAATCGGGCATAGGAACTCGGTCGATGTCGTCGGGAACACGCGACCCTGGATTTCATTGAAACGCGTGTGCTGGTCCAATCCTTTTTCGCGAATGTTGAACGACCCAATACGAAGAAAAGAAAAGGCGAAGGCAGGTGCTTTAGAACATGAGAATCGAACGTGTTCGTTGGTCGAAATCGTTTTTCGTGGCACGATTCAACGCGACGCCAATAAATTCGCGATACAATGAGCCACGAGCGTGCATACTGGCGCGTGGATCTAAACGTTAAACTCGCCTAGAGATCGCGTACAAATGCATCGACGTTGAAATCTAGAAGTTGATTCGGTTCGTGGTACATCGATCGAAGAGGTCGATATAATCGGTATGGCCAATTAATCGTGCAATTAGCGGGCCCTTTCATGCATCGAAAACTCGCCCCGTGTTTCCACAAGGTTGCCGACTCGCTTCGAGCTTTATGGAAGTACGATGAATTTGCAGGTAGCCTAAACGCGTAGGTAGTCTCCTCTTTGATATTGGAAGGGGACAATAACAGGCGTGGCACAGACGAACCGGCTAGCTGGGCGTCACCCACGTACGTATGCTAAATTTATGTTCTCTCGCATCGACTGGTATAAGGATCTAAGAGAAATCCTCTCTCTCTCTCTCTCTCTCTCTCTCTCTTCGATCCCTCTACGACTTGTGCTCGACCATATTGCGATGCGGTCGTCGATAATACGCTTAAGAAGCTCGTCGATCTACTTTTGTGTCGTGTAACGCGTTTGAAATCTCCGAGGAATTGATGGTGGCTTGTTCGGTGGAATTTTGTTGGTTGTGATAAGCTTATTTTATTCGTTATTAGTAGGCAGATGTTCGTCATATATTTGTCATATTTGTACAAAAAGTTTGTAAATGTTACAACGAGCACTTTGCTTTGGATATTTTGTATGCCTTTCAAATTATATCCATTTTATACCTAACCCCAAATTCTCCATCATCATTCGCATGATTTTCGCCTTGTTTCACTAAACCATCATTCATTCAAGGAAGGAAAACAGTTTAAAGGATAATCGCGTGCCTGAACAATTCACCACGAATTTACTACGATACTATGCAATATGCTAATAGCGTAATAATAAACACTTTACCTGCACGACAGCAGCGGTAAATAGGGGTTTTGTCTGCTCAAACACGATATTCCGCAATGGTTTCGTCCTGTACTGCGTATCTGCTGATTAGGAGATCGCTGATAAGGGGTATTGATCGCTTCGTTAGGCGACGTAGCAAACCAGCTAAGACCGCCTTAAACCTCGCATACACGAAACATACGAGAATATTAATGATTATCCCGTACGAGTGATAATTATTTTACGGACTGTCTTATCCATCTTCATGTACGTCATTGTCAGATACTTTATAAATATTTAAACACGACATCTGTCTTAACAGTGGCAAACGCCAATCTGTTAGAGCGATGTTTCCAAGGTACACACGGTGTTCGATTTAACACGTCCGCAATTTGTTTGCCAGGCGAACAGAAACGCAAACATGAGGTGAAAAAGGGGATGAGCCTACTTTGTTGCCAACTAGAATATCGGCGACCATTCCTGTCGCTTATCCAGCCGCGATACGTGGCCGATAAAATCGAAACTCGCGGTGAATAACGCGGGCCTGAGCTGCCCCATCGCTCGACTATCTTCATCCACGACCACCATTTAAAGTCTGCCACGCGAATTTACATGCTCGCGATGTTTGCGTCTGTTTCCTGCCTCTCTACCCCAGCTATTCAAAACAACACGTGCGCGTGCTCCACCCGACAAAATTCTGAAAACGAACGTTGTTGCGAACTAGGAGACCAAAGAAAGAATCGTCGCAGAAGCGACGATAAAAATGTCGACGAGCTTATTTAAAAGACAGCGACGCCCGTTGGTTACCTTCGTTCCAAGAAAATTAAAAGGTTGGATCGTCGGTCTGAGATACCTGCACGCGTAGAAAAGTAAAAAAATGCAAAGCATGCACGCGAGCTAAAGATTTAGTTGAACCGGTTAGTCCGCGGCGAAAGGAAAACATATCGAAAGAAGGCAAGAATCGAGCAATAAAAAGGAACTAATTGTCCCACGTAAATACCGGCTCGAGGTAGGATTGATATGCGGCAGCAAGACGGCGCGGCGTCACGGCGCATTCCCTTTTTCATCGCGTCGTTGAATAGCATTACGAAAATGAGATCTCGCGAGGAAGAGGAAGATTTGCTCTTTCTGTTTTCGAGGGAAGAAAACGAGTAGACAGGACGAAAGGGGCGGCGCCTAAAGTGGAATGGCCACGGAAAGGAATGGCTCACGGTGTCGTCGTACGCGAAGAGTAGCGACGATATTGCCGGCAATAACGATAATAACGATGATAATCATAATAGTAGGAAGCAATGCGGCATGAACAATGTGTTATTCTTCATTACCAAAGGTCTGAGTCCGGCTATGAGTCCGGGTTCGAATGTTCTCTCGTTGCAAAGTACGCGGTGCGGCTTGAAAGGGGAGCAGAAAAAGGGGCGCAGGGTCGCTGATCATTTAAACTGCGACGAGAAATCGCGGGAATGAGATTGAAATGCATTCAGCTCGTTCGCGGCCACTCAGGCGTTCGCCTGTTCTTCGTTTATTCGTCAAGCTCCTTCGGTTAGGACGGGTAAGAAAGAAACGTCGAGACGTCGACGAGGTTGTAGATAGAAGGAAAAGCTGTAACCAGCAACTGCAGACTGCCAGCTTCCGCATAAATATATGCCGTATTGTGCTTGCTGTATTTACCAAAGACCTCCGTTGGCTCTGCCGTTATTGTTCTCCGGCGTTGATTTCCTCTGGAGAGCTTCTTCGAAGGCGAAACGGGAAACGGGCGACGAGCAGAGCAGCTAGTTTGATTTTCTTTTCACGCGATTCTTCTCGTCGTTCCGTCGTCGTTCTCTGTTATGCAACGGCGGACGCGGACCGAAGCGGAAGTGGCGTCGAGAGTACCCGGTAAATGAAACGATCCGGCTAAAACGCTTTCACCGGATCCCAGTGTTTGTAATTACATTCGTTCCTGCGCGACTGTAATAAGCATTTATTGTTTTTTTATACCCTGTACAAGATGGTCGAGATCGCAGCTGCCAGTGGATACGTATTCCGACAACCGTCAGACTTCCTTCGTACAGAATACTTTCTTCTCTTTCAGTCTGTTAAATGAAACATTGAACTGCTTAAAAGATTTTTCTTGCGTTTAGAACAAGTGATCGTAAGTTCTAATCGATATTACTACTCCAAAGCGTTCAATTTGTATCTTTATAAGGTCCATTATTCGCATGTGCACACACATGAATCACCTTACAATACGTTTCACTTTCGCGCGGCGCAACTGTATTGTCAAGAATAATAAATTAACATTAACCTTTAACCGCCGCCTTCAACACCCAACCAATCTAGCAGCCAAACAGTAATACAAGCCGTCTCATATCCAAGCTTGTACAACGATACGTACAAATTGATCCTATTGAACCACTCAAACGTTAATTCACTTCCGTCATTGCCGAAATAACAGCCTGACGTCGAATGTCAGTGAACTCTGGAAGATAGTCGGCAGTCGGGTCCCTTCGTGCTCGTGTACATTCCCGCGGCGAATTAGCCGCGATTTCTGAGAGAGATAGAAACACATCGTTGGAAGCTGACCGGACGAAAGCTCGAAGGTGCGCGTGCAGAGAAACAGTCGCGGCGGAATTACACAGCAGAAGAATGCGGTGAGAGCATGCATTACGGTGTGGTTAAGAGGGCATGTAACTAATTTGCTAAACTGGGCTAACGTCGTAATAAATACACTCCTGTAACCGTTCCCACCGGTCGCTTCGTCTCGCTCGTGCACACCCTCGCCGTGGACTGCCTCGCCGCGAAAGAAGAACCGTGAGGAATGCAGCCCGACGCTGCGCCTCCGCCACGTGACACCGCCATGTCGACGCCGGTACTTCTATAATGCGATGCAGTTCTTAACATTCGCCGCGATTTGCCGCTGTTGGATGTTGCTACTTGTTCGAGCACCGGCAAACAGAATAGGTGCAAAGACGACGAGCCACTGCTCGAGAAGGTTTCTCGTAATTTGTAAATTGCCGGATCGTGTAAGTTCGGCGTGTTGGAGATTCGAAGACAAACAGGTTTACACGTTCCAAGTATCTGTAATTTCGTACGCATCAATGAGACGAAAAACCTGGCAGAGTATGTAGCATGCGATTATGCCCTGCTAACTACTTGTCGTTACGAAAATTATACTCAAGGTAGAATGTGTAAAGGTCAATAGCGGAAAACGGTCATTTAATGTTACTTTAAGTATACTCGAGTGGCACTGGTATAGGTGTTTATTTTAGGCGATTACGTTTATTTGACACTGAAGAATATCGTAGACGATCCTCAAACTCGAACCAGGTGCTATTCGAACGCTTGTTATTCGTCGTTGGCGAAAAGTTTTCGTCGCGACTAGACGAGACAAAACCAGAATGATCCGAAAAACAGACCGGCTCTGTTCGACTAATCGTTGTGAATCAACGTCAAGTCGCCGGTCGAAATCGACCACCATCTCCTCGGTTTCTTGTTCGACTCGGTAATGGAGCCAGAACCAACGAAAGAATGGGAGTCGGTTGGAAACCAAGGACGCGAAGGGTTTCTCGAGCGGCATTTAACCGAAAGCAGCGAGAACACGATCCACGATTTCGCGATCCTGAACGTGCTCTGTCGAGGCTGCGGGTCGACGAAGGATCGAGAGGTGGCCAGGTGAAAAAGAACACCGCGGCACCTCGTGACGCCGGTGCCTGGCTACAAAAGAGGAGCCGCGGGCGGAATGGAATGGAACGGAATGCCAGCGGCGTGTGAATTACATTCCTGACACGAGCTAAGCACAACCCGACATCCCATAGACCCACCTTACCGAACTTCTTTCTTTCTTTCCTTCAGCCTCGACGTCCAGTCTCTCCGCAGTGTTACGCCAAAGGAGGATGCTCATGACGCGACCATCTCGCCTCGATCAACGACTTTTTGTCAGACATCTCCTTCGCGACGGTGGCCCGATTCCCCGTAGTTGTCCTACGCTTGAGTTCTACTTGAGACAGGATTCTGCTAAACCGATCGAAGTAAAACCTCGACGACACGGTCGGAGAATTAATTGACATTTGGCGAATATAAGGAGTGGTTTGTATCGAATCTCGTGTAACATTTAACAATGCATACGTATCTATTCGCCGATTCCTTCCTTGTTCATATTTCTTTCGCGATCACTGGTCTCACTTGGTATGTGACTGGAGAACTCGTTGCATGGACATTACGAACTCGATGTATCGCTATCGTTGCCTTGATAGACAACATTGTACGACCTATTACGAGAGAAACGAGTTTCCTTCAACACGTCGAATCAATAACGGATCCTATTCGACGATAAAATCTAATAGACAACTAGACACGATTCGACATGCGAATCTCCACCGAAGGAGTTCTGTCGAACGCACCGGTCTAATCGAAAAGATTGTTTCGCGCCGACAGATATAACGAAAGCAACTGAAACAGAAACTACTTTTATAGGGTAGTAAACATGTCCCAGTTAAGTAATGTTAACGCAATGCCTGGTTGCATGGTTGAGAGTGCTAGACCGTGTAACTGGTACACGGGCAATAATGAATAGTCAGCCGAGGATCGACGTATGAACGATCGCACACAGCTCGCAGATGTACGCGTATGGGTGGCCGCGAACGCGTTCGTTGTGAACCTGACGATTTTCTGGTCGGTGTTATTGGTAGCCCGGCGACAGCATCGATAATTGCCAATCATTCGTAACAACCGCTAGAAATATATTGAACGTTGGTGCACGGTGCACGGTGCACGGTGCACGGTGCACGGTGCAGCCGGCTGGCCGGTTGTGTACACACGATATCATCGTTTGTTCGCCGATCGGTTTCCACGGTGGTCTGGTAGGCGCACGTCCTGCCGTACAATACAGTTTCGTTCAATATCTGTCAGTGATTCATGCGGTGTAATAGAATTTTTCAAGTGCGCCACGCTCGAGGATCGTTCGCCGGCCTGAAAAGTGACAATATGCGTTTGCTCGTTCAATGAATCGATTAGCCTCGGCTCCTTTCTCCCGTCTCGCGCGATTGTAAATACCTTAAGCTACTTCTCTTGGCGCTCAGAATAGAGAGAACAATTTCCGCCGGACGGGCCTCGTTTCGTTCACGGAATACTTCGCTTTACGACGCTTACTTATTAGCAACCATACTATATCCGATCCATCAAGCGAATACATACTTATTAAATTACGTACAGTACCATTGTGTTGTATGGCATACTCACGTGACTGACTGCCGGATTATTAATCGTTGCAGTCACCGTTCAATCTTCTCTTATTAACATAATTGCCTTTTAATCCTAAGCCATAGGTTATTCTATTAATCGAGAAACTGTTATTAAGCGAGTACTATCGCTACGTCGTACGACTACGACCGACTGACCCAAAAGACAAGGTACGAGCTATTCGTACATACATATACGTATTGTACGTAGAGAAACGACGGAAACACGAAGCGCGCGTTTTCTTCAAAGTTCGCGCGATGACCTTCCCATCTGGCTGATGGAAAATGCTTTCCACGGAGTCGTTAACCTGCAACGCGGCATCATCGTTCCTGGACAGCCGATCTGTTGTCTCGCGTTCCCGCGTGGAATCGCGCGTGTATGTACTTCCGTGTTACAAACCGGCATTCAGTCGCGGCTTGGGCAAAGATTGCACGTTACAAGCGGCTCGCCGGGGACACAACGGTCCGTCTGTACCGGTAACTCGAACACGACGCGGCGACAATCCGCTAGACAAACGGACGTACCAGCTAGACGGACGAACAGCGGACAGAGCCACTAGGAGCACAAGCTTACGGAGATTCTGGTAGCGCGGTAAGAGGAAGACGCAACCGTTGACCTTTTCTTCAAGCTGGCCACAACACGATACTGCCTCTACGGCGAATCCTAACAAACGAACCTCTGCCATTGGATCGGGACTCTTGTGGAATTTTTCCCTTTTCCTCCGAGCAATCAGATAACGTCCACCGTATCGAGTTTCGCTGGACAACTATCTAAACTTAACCTGTCCCGTTCAACCTGCTTGATTTACGCGTCTTGAAACCAACACGACGATTGTAATAAGGAAAACGGTGCCTCGTATATGCCCCAAGGGGAGTTCTAGATATCGACCATTGTCTTTTTAGCTCAAGATTCATCGGCCAACTGTCATGGTTACCAAACGACGATCGGCGATTCGTTCACGATTTCAACGATCCACGATCTGACCGTGGCTCGTAGTAAGCGTGCCGCGTGCCCTATACCGGATAAAAAGATGTGGATCTCCACCCGTGGATCACGTTTCCCACGAACGAAAGGGTGGGTGACTCCGGCTGGAATCGACGACGAGCAGGACTTCGAGTCGAATCGCTCGCGGTCGTTACCGCTTTACCGACGACGCCGATTCCTATCCTCCTCAATTACAGATCCTCGAGACGTGACTGGAGAAGTGACCCGAGCATCGCTCCATGGCTTCCCTATCCTGCCAGCGGCTCGGTTTTATCAGGTAACCCACCTACGCTTGCTGCATTGACAATACGGCTGGAAAAGCTTTCTGCACGGTTTCTGCCGATCGCCGAAATCATTCCACGATTAGATCGATCCGTGATCTCCCGGAATATCGGTGCACGTAGAATCGTCTGCTCACGTTAATTCGATTCCCCGAGATGTCACGTCTGCTGAAGTAAGCTGGATTCGAAGACCTCTTTGACCGCTTTCCAGAAACATTCAAGATTGAACCAATTTCTGATCGAAATTTTCGGAAAGTCGATTCGATTAGCCTGTACCATTGTCCATCGATATGTACGAGCTAAATAGAACAGAAATATTTATGTTTGTTTCCGAGAAGTCTTCTCTTTCGCAGTTTTGCGTTATTTCAAAATCTCTTGATAATAGAATTCAAATGAAAAATGACATATTCGATACCGTTAAACTACTCACTCTCGGAGTTATATTTGTATTTCTTAAAGGATATCTTTATTTTAAATAATATTTGCCCCGATACACTGTCCCGACTTTATTTATTTCTTTAATTCTAAATTAATAGTAGCGAGTGCGTTCACGTTTATAGACATTCGTAGTGACAGAAATAGATAGACACCCAGTATATGAATGTCTCGAATCCCGATTCGTCTAAGCGTGTCGAACAGTAGCTCATTTACAATGATCAAACGATAGAACGTCTTTTTTACATAACCGAACTGTCGACACGAATATTTTCGTTTCCTGTACCCGTGTCCCGCCTATCGTTTCTACCTGGACAGCATCGATCAATTTTAATTCGTCGATGAAATTCGGCCCGAACCGATCCGAGCGTCACAACACGACCGCGATACGCGTGGTCCCGATCGAAGCGCTCTCCACGGAACTCCAATCAACGCCGGACTGATCTCGATCTCGATACGATCCGACATCCCGTCGGTATCTATGTCAACCAACGTGATACAATCGACTCGAGAGACGTGACAAATGATCCGATTTAACGAAATCCTCCTTGGACCATGTTCGTTACTCGATTCGTTATCGAATCAGTCCTGGTTAAATTATGCTATCTGTGTACGATACGACCGAGAGGCTTCGAGGTTAGTTAAGTAAGGCTGGAAGTCGCCTAACTCGCACCCGTAAATCGGTCGACCTCGTCCGCAAGCGCACGACTTCTGCTTCGGCAATAAACCAACGATAAAGCAACCTCGGCCCTGATTCGCACTGGATTAGCAATTTGTACGGGAACCTTTCGTGCAGCTATGCATGATTCAATCGAATCCAGAGAAACAAGGCACTTGGTGAAACTATTTAGTTGCTACGAAGATCCTTCTCAGTGCGACTGTATTTGGAGAAATATTTGTGAAACGTAGAAATGCGAATTTTTTCGTTTCGCTCGAAGGAGCAAGAGAAAGGATTCTATTGGGTTGTCAATGCCACCTACTGACAAAATCCGCCATCACTTAGTTGCCAACCCAATATTACGTTTCTTCGTAAAGTAATATAATATTTATATCTTATCTTTATTTATATCTGCCTACAGCTGAAAACCGTTATGAAAATATAGAAGTTGAACCATCGATGAATCAAACACTTGTTCTCCTAATGTGCGTTTTTCTTTTCTCAATTTCTTTTTTTGCAGTTTCCTCGAAGCGGTAGAAGAATTGAACCCATTTCTTTGCAAAGTAATCTAATGTAAGAAGTTCCAGTGCACGCAAGAGGTGAGAGAGAAGATTCTTTTCCGAGGAAAAGTGTCTCGCCAAGGAAAGAACGCGGAACGTTTAAATCTGGCCAGATAGGGATCACGTTTAGAGCTCAAGGAGATGGTTTCTATAAAAGGATTCCTCGCGAATACGTACACGCTTCTTACGGTAGAATTTCTCGATTCAATTCGACGACGCTCACGTCTTTATAATTTGTGGAAGAATTTCTGCACGTACCAGCTTAATAATACTCGATTCCAATCCGTATTGAACTGGCGTTAAAGATAGCAACCGATCGACCTCGAAAAGTCAAGGGATTTTCGAGAAAACGCTGATCGAGGAGATTTCAACCTTTCCGCTGCGAACCGATCGTACGTGTCGCGTCGTGAAAAACGATCGCGATCGGTACCGACGATAAATGTTAATCTCTGCGTACCATCGTAACCGGAGACATCGATGTAAGTGAAAACGGTCGTAAAATACGATTTTAATTCTATTTCGCGATAACTCGAGAAGCTGTTGCGTGGAAACTACGACATCTTCATTACATCGGTAACCCGTGTCGACGAACATTTTAATCTTCAAGGAACAGTATTTTATTGTCGTTAAAATATTCTCTACATTATGGCGGAAGATTAATGATAAATATGACACGGTGAAATTCTGTTTCTTCGTTGAAACGAAACGTTAAAAGATGCTATCTGATCAACCGATACTATCTCAGCAAAAATTACTTCATTCTACTCAACGCGTTCACATCAAAGCTTATAAACAATTAACGAATATTAAGCATATATAACTCGTGACGAGAGGAGAGAGCTTGGACACGCTTAATAAAATATCAATGTGACACTGTCATATGTCCACCTGCCTGATAATTTCGTTTCATCAGAGGCAACAAGACAGAAAGGTCGAGCGACGACCATTTAACGTGGTCGACGATTTCAACTCCGGTTAGGTAATATTTATTTGATAAATCACGCCACGAAACGAATGCTAATGAAACGACTACGCTCGAACATTTTGCCCCGTTAATCAATGCTCGTTCTATTAGTAAACGCAATTAATAAATCTGCGCGCAAAAGCACGGTTGTGGCGTAGCGGCTCGTGTCGGGTATTCTGTGCGCCTCACTCACAATTTCGCAGATAATCGACGGGCAAAACCGACCGGCAGTCTTTCCGACTCCATCCAATGACGAGGGGCGAGTTTTTCATGTGATCCGACCTGGGTTCGCCTCGCCATGGTTCGTAACGCGCGTCGAACAAGAAGAAGGGTTATACGAGGCGGTACTGATGACAGTGATTATTATATCTTGTTACCACCGGCGGTGTGGCTCGTAGGTGAACGCGGTATGGTTTAACGCATCGTTCGCGCGAATCATTATCTTAAAGAGCCGTCCGATACGAATCTCGATCGGGTGAATACTTATTTAGAGAATTGGAAGATGGAAAGAGCATACGGCGAGAAAGAGGGGGTACAGTGCGATGCGAGGGAAGAAAAATTTAAGAAGAGATGCGGATTAAATTGATATTCGATTGATATTGTTCGCGCGATTGGTTCTTGCCGAGTACTTGAACCAAGTATTTGAAATTGCAGTTTTCAAGGATTACAATTGTGATACGAATTTTCACGCAGTTATAGGAAATTTGCAAGCGCAATGACTCGCATATCGAGCTAGATAAAACAATTTTCTATCTAGCTTCAACTTTTTTATTCGTATAAATATACGAACTTGCATAAATATCCGCTGTCTAGCTATAACCGGAAATGTCTTTTAGAAGTGGCTGCGTGATGAACAAAAAGATAGAGAAAGAGTGTCTGTGCGCGTACAGGAATAAATGGTTGGAAAAGTTGCAGGCGACAGTTAGTTAGTGGAGTATTAATCACGGTAAGAATCAGTTAATCGAGACTGAAATCAAGAGTAGGAATTTTGATTTGTCTTTATCGTTATTTCATTTACGGTATAGTCTCCGTTATCTTCTTTGAAGCTTCGCACAAGATACATCTGTCTACGACCCAACATTTCTATGGTAATTAAAAATGTATTAAGTCAATACGAGTACTATCGAAATTTTCAACTTTGGTTAACCAACTTTCGTTTAATTCGCAGACGATTTTCATCAAAAACTGCCAACGACAGCACTTGCATAGTATAAATGAACTTGTAGCCAGTTGTTGGATGAAGAGAGCAAATCGAAGTGGCTAATCTACGAGACATTCGCGAATCAGATCGATCCCTCGCTAGATTACCAGCTGGCTAGAATATAGTTAATTATATTGAATTTACCTAATTGGTGGACAAGGGTATCGAGGGTTCGATATCTCTGGCCATATCTCTATCGGAGTGGCACGGCTCGAAGTTCTGGTCGGATCGGGAGTGCGAGCTGCTCCACGGAGAGCAATTTTGCCAAGTTCGAATTGAAATCGAGGACCATTTCGCTACGTGGATTCTATTAACTTTAAGCTTTATATCCTGTATGTTTAACATGTAACTATATCGCGGGAATTGATTATTACGAGTATACGCTATTTTACTAAATTAGACTGAACTTTTTTCTTCTTCATTCTCCATTTCGTTTCGAAGCCTCGTTCTTCTCATACTCAGATCAAATGTTTCAATATTTCAATTTACAAAGCTACAGAAGCAATATCTTTCTAGTACTCGAACGCGCTAAACGAAAGGAAAATAATTCGAAATAATTTTTGCAGCGAGTAAAATCTCGCAAACACTCGAAAAAGCTGCAAGTCGAATGAGATTCTGGCGAACGTTGGCTTCATAACTAATTCCCAGTGGCAATTTTTCACAGTTCTCCTCCTCGAACTTCGAAATTACATGTCCGCCGTCTGGTCGCGTTCGCCAGCCCTCTCGTTCATGATATCAACAGCGCCGGTTGAACGAGGTATGGTCAAACGGGGTGGGTGACGAGGGGTGGCGACGATCTCTGTGTTGCGGAAACGACGATCACGAACGAAAAACAGCCACGGCGAGGCTGGTATGGGTGATAGCTACCAGCTATGGACAGAAGGAAAACCGTGGGGGAGGGATCTCGTAGGAAAATATTAACTCAAGCCTGGGGATGGGATCGGCTTACAATAAAATAGAATAAATATGACGTACGCCGCGCGCACGGACGGACGTACGGACGGACGTTGGCTTGGAGTGCATAAGTGGGATCTAAATTGAATGAAGAGCGAGCACTGGCCGCTCGTAGACCAAAGTGGAAGCTACGAGAAAGCGAGTAGAAGGGAGAGAGAGACAGTGGAGGAAGTTGAAGTGGTGGAAGTGCCGTCCCGGATGATAGCCTGGCTTTATTGTTTTCTGCCCGGCGGCCACCCGGTATGTGTACCCGCGCACCCAGTCTGTCCCTCTCCCGCCAGCCCCGCGAAATATACGTATATATCGGTGTCGTAGTGGCTGGTTCGAGTTTTAATAATTCCGCGAGCAGGGCGACAAGAGAGGAAGAGGGTTGAAGTATGGAGGCAGAGAACGAGGAATGGGCCGGGAAAGGGAAGGGGGGGGGGCGGGATCGGATACATCCGGGTGAATCGGTTCTATGTGCTCGTGGTGTTCGCAATATCCGTTCCACAATGCTCTCTCTCTCTCTCTCTTTCTCTTGTTCTATTCTTCTCTTTCTATTCTTCTCTTGTTCGAGTGAGGATAAATAATTCATCGATAATTTAATCGGGCCAGGGTGGGTGTCGTGCGCGCGCGCGTCACCCAACAACGCTCGTCCTCGATAATTTGAAGCTGTCGGCGCCCCCCCCCCCGAAAAGCGGGGTGTAATTTAACGAAGCGAGAAAGCGTGCGAGAGGCGCGAAAGCCGAGATTGTCGGCAGCCAGTTGTTGTATGCCGGTCGAAAGAGCGCAAAGGAGGCGCCCGTAACGAAGCGCCGGAGGTGATTTTTAGTCATGCAGATGATGCTCACCGGGAATACTTTGTATGTATCGGCCCGGTTAAATAACGCATTTTAAAGTCCGATGCAATATAGCCGTTTGTCGGGCGCTGTGGCCTTTAAAAAAGAAGTTCATTTCGCGAATAGCCCCCGTGCACCTTAATAACTTTTCCAACAAGATAGACTCCTTCCTGTTTCTCTTCGAGCGGCGGCCGCTCTCGTTATTCATGGCCGAGCCTCTCGCGTCCCTCGATCATTACTAAATTCGATCGACGAGAATTAAAAAAGCCTCTCTGCTCCCTACGAAATTCTGCTCTTGGTACCGTGGCGCTCTCGATCTCGTAAACAAGTCAATCCTGAACGAGGCAACACGATGGAAAGAGACAGGCACTTGATGTTAGCTGGACAAGGATTCGCTTCACGGGAACGAAATGTACACGAGTGGGTCCGCTCGTAGCCTGAAGTTTGCGAAACGGTCAATTTTCCGACGGAACGTTCCATCGCATCTTTCGAAGACCGCTTCCTCTATGCTTCGTGCATTCGCTCATTGCACATGCTCGATCCCGTCTCGGGCATCAGCTTCTAAATTGGCTCCCAGAGAAAGAGTGCCGAGAAGCGAGACCACGTCGAAGGAGGAAATTGGCCGATGGATGGGACGGTTCGAGCGAGAGTTTTTCGAGCTGGTGAAAAAGAGCGCGGAAGCACGCTCTCACCCGCGAGCGAACGATCGCTTGGTTCGGGTTGACCCGTGAATGGTCGAGGAAAAAAAGAACGACACGATCGTGTGATCGTAATTTTTGCAGACAGCGGATCGCGATGATTCGCTCGAAAAGCCCCTATAGCCGCATTGACGATCGGCAATCACGATACCCCGCCGTGTGCTCTTACCGGGGGTTAATAACGGCGAGCGCTTTCAGGGAGCTATATCTCACCCGTGTATACCTCCTTAAGCCTCGTTCACAAAGCTGTTCACGGCAAAATAACATCTTCCGCGCTTTATTAGGCGCCAATCGCTACCCCGACGCTACACAGACAGCCGCGTATATTTCATGTTAACCATTTATTCGCCTAATTATTGGTCGCTCGATAGGCACCGACGCCGCGAGAAAGTGTCTCGTCGTCCCAGATAAATGGCCCGGAGATGAATGAGAAGGATATTAATAACCGGGTTCGGCGGGATGTGGCGCAAAGAACTAATTGCCTCGACTTCGTCTCGTTTAAGTTGTTTTGAAGGAGCTGATAGGTGAACAGACCGTAGGTGTTTTAATAACAAGAACTGTGTAACCAGCGTAATTATGCGTTAGAGAAAAGGAAAATATTATAGATGAAAATGGTAATAATCGGCGGTGATGTCGATCCAGATCGTACGTGATATAACGCAAGGTGTGGAATAATTCAATTGTTAAAAATTCAAAATGCTATGTTCCCAACATGAATTTAACTTTAAAATTTGTTATTCCGACGAACAATAGTATATCTGCATTGGTTTATTCGCCATCAGAACGCGATTCAATTATATTGAGAATACATTTAAATTGCAAACTAGTCTTTTACTATTTGAAACAATCAAAATTATAGAACAAATAAAGCTGCATTCAATTTGAAAATAAATAATATATTATAAATACGTATTGCAAAATCCCGTTTCTCCAAACGTAGTAACGCTAAAAACAATTAATATTGAAATTATCGAAGCTTTGAAAACACTACAAAGGGTGCCAAAAATACAAAACATTTGCATTTCGTATCAACGACTTGTAACGATAATAAATACCACTAGAATCACAAATGGGCAAGCTGAATTTAAACATTACCACCACGAGTACATACATTAAATATAGTTCCAGAACTTCGTGACGCGAAACGTTCGTACATTTTCACCTTTCATCGACCAATGAAAAGTGTATGCACGACTACTGGCCGATCGAGACACGTAACGAAAAGCCAAAAATTTATGACCCTGTTAAATTTCGTTACGAAGTGTACACTGGGGCTGCGGGATTGAAATTTAAGACAGGGAGTAGCGGCACGGCGGGTTAATGCGGCGAGCGCAACCTGTCAATTTGCGTAATTACATCTCGCGCGTCGACGCACGCCAACTCGCTAATAAATACTTCAAATCGTTGAAAGAATGATAACGGCATTCCGTAGTAACGATGTGAATTGCACGTTCAAAGGTATTTATCATCCATTTTTATTTCTCTGCTTCGCGAAACCTGCTCATGCAGGCGATTTTTGCTAGAAATTTTGCTAGGGACAGTTGTCGCTCCCCATTGGAGTTACAGAGTGTCGAAGAATTTGCGTAGAAAGTATTCCATAATGAGCAAAAATCATCTTAACACTAGATATAATAACAGAGTAAAGTACGAACAAACATATGTTTTGTTTGATCTGGTTCCCAAGATATAGCCTGCAGCATGGCAAACTGGGTGGTATAGGTGATTCGATTAGATTCTTTAAATTGCATACGATGCTATGAAAGTACTCGGAATTCTTGCCAGATCAGAAAGAGTGATGATATGGCGATTGTAAGCTTGCATTTAAAATGAAGATGGTCGTTTGACAGGCTTGCAATAAAGGAAGGCAGAAACGTCTATAACTCGTGAAAAATGTCCAACGGAATATGTAAGTAGCTGACGAAAGAAACCTTGGAAAATAAGCGCTATGAAAATAACTTTATACAGCTACATTTGACAAGAATAGATGACCATCAGAAATGTAGTAAAGACGTATCTAGCACAAATACCAATTTTATACTTTCAACTGTCCGGCACTGTTTTCGTTATGTTGGTATCGCATATAAATATCGCATATCCTGCATACATCAACGTTGATTGAAATTGGCGTTTCGTAAATATTGCGTTTATAGTTGAGCGATCTTGTAGCGCGCGAAGTACGTTGTCAAAACCGTGTTGTTTGCTACAGTTTCGCGAACGTTGACCGATCGTCGACATAGCGACCAATTTTCTCGAGCATCGCTCGACACGTCCGCCAATAATTTCCAAAGCAGTCGCATCGACGTATCTTACGTCGTTTAAGTGAAATTGCAAGACTCGCGATACGCCGCTTCGTGGCCTGTAAAACGCGGAAACAAAGTCGGTGAAATTACTTCGACCGAAATCTCGGAACTAGTGCAAGAAATACCCTGGTCCGCGGAGAATTTTTCCTTGATATTTTTGCTAACCATCCGCTTT
The DNA here is from genome assembly GCF_011952205.1 of Bombus bifarius. Lineage (NCBI taxonomy): Eukaryota > Metazoa > Arthropoda > Insecta > Hymenoptera > Apidae > Bombus > Bombus bifarius. The sequence continues at coordinate 481,390 of NW_022884524.1, forward strand.
ACATTTTTCTTTTCCTTCTAACGAGGGAATTGGGTGAGAAAGAGCACACCTGGGAAACTTTAATGCAGAAACGCGAAAAAAGGAGCGGATCTCTTGAAACAAAAATAAAAGTTACCATTGATCTTCGACAGCTTAATTGCCAATCGAGTTCAGGTAAGAATAAAGCTTGGTAGCTAACCGACCCAGAAACCTTTCTCTCGGTAATTGCTCGATAAGTCTCGTCCGACTTGCGTGATCGTGAAACAAGCGGATTTATTTATCGCTCGTATAATAAGTTAGCCAAAGAACGAAACCTTAAAGACAAGCTAAAATATTCCGACGATTTGGACGGATTGATATTTCATTCTTGAAACTAATTCCTTAGGCGATTAATTTTATCTTATCGTATAATTACAGTAACTCAGATTGAACTTTCTTTTCTCTCGTCGGTTCTACTTTTGATTCTTATCGATAAAATCGCAAAGTTCAATGAAATAATAGGCTCTGTTTACACTTAGTTTGCCGATCATTGCCCCAAGCTTTTCAATCGGAGTCCAGTCTCTATTTACGACGCGGAAAAATTCCAAGGAAAGGGTACGGGGCATGGTGCACGACAATTGGACTTCCTGAAATATTCGACGAGCAGCGACCCGAACTATCCACTTAATTGGAAAGCGAAGCTCGAAAGCACTTGGCGTGCTTCTTGATCGTTCGTTCTTCTGGTGGACGAGTTTTCCTCCGGAGGAACGCAGAAGTGTTCGAACGACTTTGTATACGGTCGTCTGGTAGGCCAACTCTTTCCGAGTAATCGAGCTGAGGATTGAGCGAGTGACTGAGTGACTTACAATCCCGATAGGATCTCCCTAATGATCGGACACGGAACTCCCACACACGGCTCCTCCGCGGATCCACCTTCAATAGGCTGCGATCTGAAAACCGAAGCCCTCCTTAAGGCCAAGCCTGAGAGACGTTATCAGCACCGGACGTTCACGTACGCTGATTCTCCTAATTGTTGACACGTCACTCTACATACGATGGTTACACGTGTGCGTGCTTGTTCAACAAGGACGCGTTCACCGTTCGATCCAACATAGCCGACACGTACGTGTTGTTTCTGCACGCATTCACCTTACTGTAGTTGCGTGTCAGAACCGGAATACGTTATTAAACACCCACCAATAACACGTTAGGGACAGCCGATAGACACCTAACGGGCGCCTCGTGACGTACCATTCGCGGTCTCTTCTTTTTGCTTTCGCAGTCGAGATCGATTTCGCGATCGGATATCTACAGCGTCAGCGATTCGATATAACAGAGGATATCTAATGATGGGGCGATACACTGTACGGTCGGAGGTATAACGAAGTCCCGCGTGAAGTTTACCAGAGGTATATTGCACGCGGAATGTGATATCGAGTTTTGGATAACTGGTAATTGATTTATTGGGAATAATAGCGTGGAATGGCAATGTAGACAAACGTCAAATACAAATGGACAGCCTGCTAAGATAATTACCGCGCTTTTGTACACGGGATCATTCGACGGTGCTCATTATCGGCGATCATCGACAAAGATGCCAATGACAATATCGTGACTGTAACGCTTGGATGAACTCCAATAATTCGCTCGGCTAGCAAATATTCGAAACTTTACACGCTGAATAAACAGCGAACGATCCGAATAACCATCGGCAGAAAGCAAACAACACGCGTGAATCTAGAGAACCATTTCCGGCGATTATTAACACTTTGCTCGATATCCTCGAACTAATGTTCAAAAGAACGAACGAAATGAAACTCGTGATCGATCGTTTCGAAAAACCAGCACACCGACATAATGGCAAATTATGGGCTACTCGATGATTGGTGGGAAACTGGCGCAATTTGTCGAACAGAACGAGCGTTCGTGAGAGAAACCATGCGAAAAAAAAAATGGCCGGTAGACCGAGAGGGTAGGATGGTGTCGGTGTGCTCGAATCCCATGACCTCCCAGAACGTGGCGATAAGTGAGTCGTTAAAAACGTACAGTTCCAGGTTGTAACCGCGTGTAATCAAGCGGCGATGCATCAGCTGGATAGGCGAGCTCTTATAACGTGTCTATCTATAGCAACGTGTCTGGCGCGACTGGGACCATTAAGGACGCCAAGGTTGCACGTTGAAGGACCGCAGGGCCAAATCGACGACGACTCGTCGACCCGTCATAAAGCGAAAATTTTCCAGCCGTAATCTCGGAACACGAAACAGCAATCGGGCGACGCCGAGGAATCACCGATTAGAACGCGGTAAAGGTTCCCGTGCCACGGGACCTTCGGATACGCTATAAAGATCCGTCCAACGATATAATAGGGCACCGGTCGCTGGCTGTTCGCGATAATGGCGCGCGATACGCATTATAAAACAATATTTTCGATTGCTCCGGGCTCAAGTACCTGCTTCGATACTCCGCGACCGCGGATCTTTTTTTTAACGCTCGGATAAAGGACCGTCGATAGTAATGCCTGGGATGTTTCTGTCTCGTAAGCTTTTTGAATTACTCTTGTATCGTTGTTTTGTTGGATTACGTATACAATTTCATTTTTTAAGGTAATTTTAGTAAGATAAGGATGGAATAATTGGAAATTGGGGATACGGTTCATCGTTATTATCGTATCTTTATCGTAAGATTATTAAGGTTATGGAACTATGAGAATATTATTAAACTATGGGGACGGTAATATGTAGCGAAGAATGCAGAATCATGGAAAAATTGTAAAAGCTAAAATAAAAATCATGGACGTTATAAAATTAGTAACAAGTGCAGGACTATATCAAATAATGAAAATTATTAAACCAAGTCTTTTCTCTTTGAAGCGTTGCGCGAAAAGATACTTGCATTTTCTTATTTTCTTCGACTTCGAATATCGAATAACCCAATCACGTGTATTCGCCTAAGAATTACTTACCTACCTACCTATCTATCCGTATCAAAAGATGCGATGGGAAACTACGTAAACTTGATCTTCAGTTGCAGAGCTGCTTTTCTAAAGTAATCATCTACTTCCAAATACGAAACTTTACGGGGCAAGTGTTAACACGAGAGATAACGAGCTACTCGCGATCCGTCGGACAATATTTTTCCAATAAACTTCTATCCTCCTTCATCTACCAACAAAAAAGGTATAGACTCACCGACGCGAACATAGACAAGAATACAGCCAAACTGTTTCTTCGTTACATTTTCCAGATGGTGTGGGAGCTCCGTTTCCCGGTCACGTGCACGTGGCACGTGTCGCGGTGTCGTCGGACACGTGCGGCATCGACGTTTCGGCGTCGTTCGCGGGCATCCCTCTTCTCGAACCATCGTGATTTTCGCGTTGACAGATGCGAAAAGATTTGCCCGTGCAGAGACGAAATACTCCACTGACTCTGGGTAGAAATCGCGTGTTTGACATTTTTGATTTTGAAGGAAAAAGCCCACCGGCTGTTTTTTCTGTTCGAATTACTCGGACACAGGGGTGCGTCGATTTGACGATTATTAATGGTGCGGTGACTGCGAGCATAATGAAGCAACCGGCACGTTTTGAACGGTGGAACCAGTCCTGGAAACACGTGCCAGGATCTGCTACGGAAAGGGTAATTTAAGGGATGACGATGGCATTCTTGCGTTACGTACCAGCGATTTCCAGCGGAAGCTTTCAGATGAATAGGGAAGCTCGGGTAGGTGGTACGAGTGTTTGTGTTTGAAAAATATTTATGGTTTCTATGGAGGGACTTACAGTTGGTTTAGCGTAATATAGCACAGGGGTTGTTTTCAACGGTTTGAGATATTGAAATTATAGTAGATACCCGTAAATAGATCGAGCGAAGGTCGAAAGTGAAAAGAATTATTATCCGATGAGAATAAAAATCGAGAGATAGGTAGAAAACACGCGATACCGTTTAAAACATCGCATTGCGAATAATTAAGCAGAAGGTGCAGCTCGCGTATTTCCCTAAATAATATCTCCAGTCGGCACGAATGCATTCCCATTTGCTGCTTATTTGCACTCCGCCAAACACCGTTTGTAATTTCCTCCGGCAGGCCTTAATAACACTTTCCACTGTATTCCGGGAACGTGTTAACCAGATCGAGTACAATCAACGCCGGATGAAAGTGTAGCCGTAGTTCGCGAGCCACGGCAACAAGGGATATACACGCGATCCCTTTCGTGCCTCCGCATATTCGCCTCGGTAAGAAGAAAATTGCCGTCTTGGATCGTCGGCTCACGAAGGGAACGAGCCAACGAACAAAGACAGAATAAAAGTGGGGGACGAGTGTCGAATCGTGCACACCACGGGCCATTTTGTGATACCTCTTCTCTCTCCTCTGCCTTTTACATTCCGTTTCTTCCTTCCCTGTACTTTCTTCTCGTTATCTTCGTTCCTTCGTACTTCTCCCGCGTTCTTTTCTCCTTGCTCTTCTCTCTTCTTTTCCTTCGTCCTCTCTTCCTTCAACTTTCTTCGTTCTGTCCTCAGTTTTTCCTCTTGACTATCTTGCTTCTACCTTTTATAGCACCGCACCATCTTCTTCGCTCTCGGCCCGTGAACAAGAACTCGCGACGTTAACCGCAACAAAGTGGCCATGGCAAACTTAAAGACCGTGACCAATACGATTTGGGTGCGCTTATTTTTCTCGAGCACCACCGTAGAATACCGTTCGCCATTCACGCTCAAGTTAGATTCGACTTTCGACGAGGCTCCTCTCGCGCTTCATCGTCGTTTCGTTCCAGCGCGTTCCACGATTCATATAAAATTCACTCGAGTCACCGGGACTGGCACAATTTTTCGCTTTACGAGACGTTTACGAACGACGCGAAGTTTAATATCGCGAATCGAGTCGTTCGATGGTCGCGTGAAATTCCAGGTGACAAACGACCGAAGCTCATTCTCGCTGTCGAGGAATTTCTCGCTTGTTACTCGATTACACATTCGTCTCACAATTGCTCGGTTCCTGATGTAGTGCAATTTTTTCAGCTATGCTGGCACCGTTAGCGTTGCCGCATACGTCATTGCCCCGAAGTGGCGTGACTCCGCGTAAATTGACAGGATGCGCGTTGTTTGGGGACTAATTAGGCGAAACGAATCGAATTCCTCGCCTCTATAATTCGTAGCTGGCGATCCTCTTTTTATGTGCCCGTAAAAAAACACGATTATAAATACGTCTACTTTGTTCGGTGGCCAGTCGTCCTTTTTTCCTTTCGCCTACAAGCTCCGTTCGTGAGTCATCAGATATTTAATCAATTTAGAGTGAGCCTATATTTATATCATAGTCAGGAAATTAATTTTAACATCTGTCATTTACGAAACTCGATCGACCACTGACAAATATTTTCGTGTTTTGATTTGAAATTACACTTTGCAAATATCGCTGCAATTGGAAAGGTACTCGATATTGTATGTAACTTTTTGATAACCGGTCTGAGAATGGAAAATACCAAAAATGTAATTGGTGTAGAATGTATCCCGCAGTTTGAAATTACTCTTTGTGCGCAAAGAGGATCGAGTAAAATTAAATATTTTTATGGTATCTGCACCCACTACGTAGTATAGATAATTTGATCTTTGAAAGAATAAAAGCATATTCTGTTTCTGGTTGTGTCCACTGTTTCATATAGAAGAAATTAATTTATATTCTGTTTCAAAAGTTTTATAAAAAAAAAAAAAAAAAATCAGCGAGTTTCCTTTCACACATAGAGACAAGAATTCCTCATAAAAATATTCATCAGAAATCTGCAATTTAATTAATCTTTCATTTAATATATCGTTCCTTTCCTATCTGTTCCTATTATCGTCAACCGTGTTATGAACCCTGAAAATATATTTTTTGGGAATACGTTCCGTGGGAAATTCATTTCCCGTTCCGACAGAAGCGCAATTTCGATAGCGAAAGTTCCTCAAACGTAACCAGTGTACCATCGCGTAGTTCGCCGAGAAATAATCAAAACTGTTTTCGCGAGGCCGAACGATGCACATCCCCGAAGCGGATATTGGTTTTATCGGGCCACGCGAAACGAATATTTTCGTGGCTGGCTGTGTTTTGTTCGTCCGACCAGAAATTCGATAGTCAACCATGCATCAAGTACCACTCTGCTCTCTCTCCTTTTTCCTCTCCTTCTATCTTGCCGCAGCTTCGTTAATTCGGGTTAGAGGGGAAGATACGAGAATCCTCGAAGAAGTTTTAACGAACGATTGGACACTCGACGCTCGAGAAACAGGGGCGTTGGAAACGTAAGAAGAAGATTGTTACGGAAACCGAATGTCATCGTTTCCTCCTAAAGCGAACGTAACGAGTAACTCTTGTTCTACTCCGCTAAACAATACGGATTCCCCGAAATTCCAGCAACCAGGGAACATCCCCTCCGCGCAAATATACGTCGTTTTCAAGAGGGTAGCAACGCGGTCGAGAGCAGGGAAATTTAGGTGGAGAGGATGGAGCCACGCGATCCGGTAGAAAGAAAATCACCGGTGCGCGTTGGAAAACTAGGCTCACAGGGGGGAAAAAGCACCCCTCGAAGTCGCGGCAAGGGAGTTACCTAGACTACGGGGCGAAAGAGTCGAAAAGCGAGAGAATCGGAATGGAATGGTTTACGAGGTTGAAAAAGAGGAAGCCTTGAAAAGGAGAAACGCAAAGCGGCAAGAGACAGAAAGAGGATAAACGGTAGCATGGAAGTCCGTTACGTCGTTCCTGAATCTCCGAATCTCGAAGGATTTCATCTGGCCTCATTGTACGATCGAAATCGATGGGATCCAATTAACCTCCCTATAAGGGGGTCACAATCCCCATTGTCCCTCCGTACATACTGATTTCGTCTGTTGGGACTAGCTAGACCTCCACGGTTACGAATCAAAGCAACGATATCGAACCGATGCCGATTGTGCGTTCGCCTTCACAAAGGCCGTCTATACGCTTTCTTACATTCCTTTTGATTCCACCGTCGATTCTGTATACGATTTTCGTGACGTCGGGCACTAAGAGGGGTGGAATTACGCAGGCAACAGAACGCCATTATCGCGATTTCCCCTAATTGATCACTCTTCAATCGCAGTGGTAAATGCCTGCGAACAAGGGCGAAGAAACTCGTTCTGAACTGGTCGGGTATAGAGAGACCCGGTGTAGAGGGTGCGAGCGTGTTGAGCAACGGGCGCATCTCGCGACGCGAACAGGAGGTTTTGAAAAAGGGGCGAGCTGCGAAACGACGATTGAACCACTGAAGAATGACGGGAGATGACAGTCGAGTGGTGCATTTGTCACAGCGGCGAAAGGAGAGCCTTTTAGCATCGTTGCAGCCCCGACGGGCTAGAATTTACGAGTGACAGCAACGCGTCACGCGTTCGAAGCCTGTCATCGTCTAACACGACGCGTTATTCACGAACAGGCATCGTATTGTCGCGCGTTTCATTCGTTTTCGATAATTTTCCCATTTTTCTATCACGGTGACGCGATTCTACTCGGCGTAATTTCCTTTTTCCAGAAAACTGATAACGCATGTATAATTATGAAGTTTACCAGAGAACGAGTAAATAAGAGAAGATTGAAACGTTCGCCTCGAAGTCTGCAGTTGTTTGAGTTGTTTCCGTATGAACGAGAGACGCGGCCGAGAAAATTAACTCTTCACATAGGTTGTTCCAGCGAGAAAAATCCAAGGAAGCTCGTAGCCGCCTTATGGCGCTCGGAGCGACAGGTAGAAATTAAGATTCTATGCGTGGCGGTGGCACGCGGTGCTCTCAACTTTGAACCGCTTCGTGACACATCGACGTAAATTCAAAACACGTCGCCGCAAGCGGAAGTCCGAGGCGGCTACGTCGTTCAGGACGTTCGCGTGCGCACTTTCTTGCCGTGGTAGCATTTTCCAGACCCGTCAAGTCCGCCGATGAAAAATCATTGACAAATTGCGGGGCTAGCGAGGCCATTCCCACGACGCTTCTCTTCATTAATCCCTTGCTCTGCCTATAAGACTCGCTTGCCTCTCTTCCGTTACGTTCCTCTTCCAGACCCGCCAAACGACCTCTCGATAAACTCAATGAATTTTTCTATTTCAAAATCGCAAGTAACTGTGTCGATTCCTTGTTTTATCTGTTTGACATAGATTATTCTTAATATCACGATATAAAGATATTACTTTTATATACTTTATATGCTCTGCTAAGAGTATTTAAGGCAAGAGTATTTAAGTAGAAATATACTTTTGGCCCCTCTATATATAAATTATGGACAGCTAATGTAGAAATTAATTGAAATTAATGAAATCTATCACGAAGATATAGATGTTATTTAGAACATACGTACATACGGTTTATTAAATTGTAAGGAAATATCCAACTTTCATTTGCAAAACAGACTGAACTACGAAGTACAAAGAAAATGCTTAGAGACCGCATCGAACATACATAAGTATTCAGAAGTCACAGTATGCATTTATAAACCAAGAGAATAGATTCTGCTTACTGCATACAAACGTTTATAGGATTGAAATGGTCAATCGACCCTTTATCTCTGGTTGAACAAATATTTTGATTTTTCCTGTCCCGAGTCTAACATTTATAAATCATATACTATGCATTTTTTTTAATTCTGTCGCTATATAAAATTCAAGATCTACGGACAACTATCGAAAAAATGCAAACTTTTACAATGTTACGAGTTGACGGAGCCTTGACACGTAACACCGTCATATTTCCTCGTTTCAACGGCTGTCTGCCAGCGCGGATTGTTGTCCGCTGAATAGAAGAGACATTTTATCTTATGAAGACGTAAGCGAGCGTAACGTTGTCGGTATTAAAACGTCGTAAACCACGTCGGCGATACATCAAGCGCGTCCGTGTTCGAGCCTAAGGGATCGTTCGAACAACGTTCACGTCGGACAAATTGCAATCACTTTTCACTTTGCTGCTAATGAACGCGGATTATTCGCGACCACTACGTTCCCCCGGACGGTTTTCGAGGTTGCCGCGCGTGTACGAGGTTTATCGGCCCTGTAGCCGGCGTCCACTTTATTTCGCACCGTAGATGATTTATGGAACCCGTCTGAACGTGCGTTAAAAAACGCTCGACTGGGAAGAAGCGGGGGAAAAAAAAGGAAAGAAAGGAAAAGGAAGAGAGAGACTCGGGTCCAGTCTTTATACGCTTTCTACCGAATTCGACGCAGCTATTTTCCCTTTGTCAGAAAAGATTAATATCGTCCGGCGAAACCAGAAACAAATCCGAGAAGTACGTTATCACAGCCATTGAAGTATCCTGTGCCGAACGAGCATTTGCATGGCGACCAACGATACTTAATATTTATCCCGAGTATGGTATATGCGCTGTAGCGTAAAGCGACCACGAGCCCTTTCTCCCCGACTGTAAAAAGTACTCTCGTTTCGTCCTTGCTGTTTTCCTCCTCGTTGCCGGAAAGTGCCCCTCCTGGATCTCGCCGTATTAAGAGTGTTATCCTTGATACATTATTCATGGGACACACTTAAACCATAATAGCGGTACGTGGCGTCGTAGAAATCGATCTTTACACAATTGCCACAAATATTTACATCCGCTGCGACGCGCATATTGCCGAGGGATTGATTCTTTACGGTGGCCCCCATCGATGGCCCCGTGCTATACAAAACCCCCTATATACAATTTCAGCGTGGCGAACGTGTAACATACATACGTAACAAGCGGCCAGAACAGCTCGAATCTACGAGCGGAACATGGGAGCGGAAGATGGATTAAGAGATAAGGAGGCGTATCAGGACCAATCAATTACGAAGTCGAGGGTTACGGATGCGTCTACGCGGTGGGGGTGAATCATTCGTCGCTCCGTCGTTCTCCGTCCCCGAACCTATTCCTCTTACTGCGCTCGAACACCAAGCGGAGACGGAAGCCCTAAAAGTGAAACGATTTTCTGAGATATTGTTCCTCGTAACGGCTCGTGCGATAAGCCCTACCCGTGATTCTTGCGTTTTTCCTTGTACGACCGAGCCATAAACCACCCTAATCGTTTGCCATCGACTACTGGCAAATGCGAACGATAAAACATTATTTGCCGCGGGAAACGTTGCACGTTGAAACGGGGATCGATAGCTCGTGTATTTCTTCCATGATATTGACGTGGATCCCTCTAGTTGCGGCGAAGGAGCTGCATTCCTGTGGAGGATAAAGATTTTTATGACTCGAATTTGGGAATTTTTATGTCCACTTTTGTTGTTTTATTGCCTTTCCCTTTATCCTCGATGATTCTTTTTCTTCTTGCTCTAAAAGAGCGGTGCTTATCTCGAGATCGAAGATTGATTAAATCACTCTCACAAATTGCAAGATACATTAGCCAACCCTGAAACCGACACCCTCTTCAATCCTCTTTGATTTAACCGGGAAAAGATGCATCCATGAACGATCAATTTGATTTTGAACTCATGGAGGGTTACGTTAACACGAAACAATTTGCCTAAAATGTTTTATTTGTTTGTCGAAATGTTTGCGTGGCAACCCTCTTATAAATGAGAACGTGAACGCAATACCCCATGCCGGTAAAAGCCTAAATCGGGGTAGCATGGCACAGCGCTGAGAATTTTCTATTGTGTTCCTGTAATGGCGAGGTTCAGCGGAGGGAAAAATATTCCCGAAACGGAACGCTTGTAATTCTCATCTTATCCCGAAAATGGACGTAGCGAGACGACTCCGCCACCGTAGCGTGGTCCACCCCTTGCAATCAAGTACGAGATATCAAATGTTCCCTCGGCATCTCGCGCTTGGTTTCATTTATCGGAGATGGAAGTGAACCGTGTCGAAGAAGCTGAAAAACGACGCAATTTAAGCCACTACGGGAAATAGCCCGTGTGTGAGAAATTAGTCGTTCGATTTCGGGGAACAGACAGTGCTAGAGTATCTAGTGTTGTTCTAACGAAAATAGTCCAAGTTTAGAGAATTCTTTGAGAACATCGTAAGAATAACGTTTATTATTCGTTTAAACCGCATCGATAAATTATGCTTCTTTCATTTACATTACAATCCACCGACACTATTTAAACTTCACACTTGAAGAAAGTAGAAATACAATGCTGCAAGCGAGGCACATCTGCGTTTTCTGTGTCAAGGGAGTTTTCCCTCTGGTCGAATGCGGGTTATAGTTTATGCATCACGAATCGATCGCAAAGATGGAAATCATGGTCGTGACCAGATGGAGCCTTTCAGGAAAAAAGGTCTCTCAGAAAAATGGGGTGGCTCGTACGACGTATGGGGTTACGAGCACATTCTCACACTGACTGCCACATACCTAATACTCTTATAGTTACGTGCGTGTGATGGGGTAACAGGGTATACCGTTACTACGGTACATTACCACGGTTAAAACGGGGGTGGTTTGTAGACCATCCGAACCGGGATGAGGGACGAAGAAGCCCTTACCTCACGTTTCACCGTAGCAGCCACCGCTGGCTATGAAACAAATCAATAGTTTGCGTTAAAGTGAGTTAAGGAAGAGAGAGAGAAAGGCGATTCTAAAGTGGAATAGAGTCAACGAGGGTGAGTGAGAAACAGAGCGAGATAGAGGTACGGCGAATGGAAGGTAGTGGAGGCAGAGGATGGAGTTTTCACGGGGGTGGTGATTGGATGGAGTTGCCCAGAATCCCGTGAAATGATATCCATCGAAGTAGAAGCAGATAACGCTCCTCCATTTTACTTGCTCGCTTGCTTTCCGACTGTGAATGCTTATAATCGTTTGCGAATGCATCGAGCAGTCGTGATCAACTGGCTCGTCCTCTTCGACTTCGTACGACATTATGGGAAAAGTTTCAGAAATGGCTCCGGTAGCTTTCGACCGAATTTCCTGCAGTTTCGTATAGTGTACCTGAATTTCGTTGGACAGATATCGCTACCTTGAACGTATGTATCTCCACTGTAATTCTCTGACTGATACTTCGGTGATCTTCTTAAATAAAATTACCATTTCTTATTCGTATTAGTAGGATGTTAATAAAAATCGTATACGAGGAAACCTATAGCGTAACGACAAAAACAAACTTTTGCAAAAAAAAAAAGGTCATTCGAATCCGCAATGATGGGATTAGTCGATTCGACCAATCTGACGGTTCTAGTGTTAGAACTACCTTTCCACGTAAATTCACAAAGGAAGGGAATCGCGCTTTTGAAAGACGTCTTTTAAAACTTCGCGAACCTTTGCCTCGATTCACTTTGAGCTATTTACACTTTCGACTTCGGCACCAATAAATAGCGGAAGGACATTCTCGAAATCCTCTTTTCACAGCGGGGAATCACGCATTCCAGTCAGTGAATCGTACGACACCTATGTCCTTTTGCCAGGAGAGTGACGCTCCGGTTTCACCAAGGGTGGGTGGAAAGGGAAGACAGGAAAAAGGAGCAGGTCTACGAGGAACGTGCCGCGGAAATGGAAAGGCGAAAAACGGGAATACGAGCGCACTCGTGGAAACACGAAACGACTCAATAGGTTTGGTTCATGGATGGAGGGGGTTGAAAGCGGCGAAATGCGTTCTTTTGAGGGCAGATCGGCAAGATAGGGCAGGAAAAGGAGTGCGAAGGTAATTCTACAAATTCGCATCGCACCTACATTCGTTTGAAGCTAAATAAAAAAAGAAGAATTACGAGTGTATGTTCAGAAATGGGGAAGAAATTGGGCTACAAAGGTGAAAAGTATTATCCAAAGGGAGAAATTCAGAACGATTAACCTACGATCAAAGAAAGAAATATTTAAAAATCCACGCTTTAAATAGTATTTTATTATGGTTATCGAATAGTTGATAACTCATGTAGCATTGCTCTTCCAAAGTAATATTTGTTGCCTGTACGAGCACCCACTTCGATGATCATCGCTATGATATTATTTCTGCAAATAAATCTACGTTCTCCGTGCTATCCTTGGAACATCGAACCATCGAAGGTATAACCACCACCCAAGTACTTCATAGACAAGATCACAAATTTGCATAATTATACACACACGTCGCAAGAAACTGAAGTAAAGTTTGCGTACGGTGCACGCGAAGGAACTTGCGTACACGTTAGCATAGTGGCGTGCAGGAGCATATGTATATATGTAGTGTCGCTGCTGAAAGTCGGTGACCCAGCTGCGCACTGACAGTTGTCGACTCTTTGTCAATTTCCCTAAGCGATTAGACCAGACAACGCCCCTTCGAATGGCACCATCCCCACACGTTCTGACCCAGCCCTCCGTGCGCGCTTCCGCAGAGTAGATATCGCGAGGTTCGAGCGCTGGCACTTGTCTATTTTCCCATTAAGCACGTATACGTGATTACAGAGGCAAGTTGAATAAGCTACAGGCTGGGCCAGGCTGCTTCTTGAACCTAGCGACTGCCGTGTTTAAATGGATCATCGATCTGACGCATATGGCTCCTGGACCGTCTCTCGATTAATAATTTCATACAGCCGGTTCGTCTACACAGTTGTCTATACCTGTGTGTCTCCGTACGTGTGTGCTCAATTTTCCAACCTGTGCCATCGTATACACGGTAGACCGCCTTAGAATTGACTCAAGATTACGGAAGCGGAAATCAACCAGTCTACAATCAGAGAAATCTATGATTGGAGCGAGCCTAGGTCGACGTACGCGTGGTACACGAAGCGCATCGATTCACGGTCGAATCGATTAATGATTTAACGGAGAGTCGCGTCGAACGATAGAAAATTCTTAGCATAACATTACGACGATATGCTACATGGTGTGAAACGAATGAAAAAGCACGGTGTCGTTTTTAGCGGTGAAACGGCAGAGAGAGAGAGAGAGAGAGAGAGAGAGAGAGAGAGACGCGATGTGATTATCCGTTTTCATATTACCCACGATGAGTTCCAATTTTATGGACTGTACCTATTTGCCCGATAGACATTCGCAATGGCTAATAAACTGTGAAACGCTTAGAGGGATCATTGAAACGCATTCTATAACGGGGTACACACGAATCAACAAAATTGATACAATTAATACGCCTGGTATTCGTGACGTGTGCATAGAATCGCAATGTTCCGGTTGTCTATACGGTACAATTTGCATTGTGCCTTCGATCCACTCGAGTTGAGAGAATTATCGGATTTAACCGAGAATTATAAGCACCGAGTTATACAGTTGTGACAAATCGTATCTGAGTTATATGTAGTTACAAACCGAACATCGGGTACAATAAAATTGGACGCTCGATCAATCTCATACATACTCGACAACCGACTGAATTTAATCTTAATTCTTGATTAACAAACAAACGATATCCACACCAATCGCAGGGAACAATTTTCTAGGAAAATTGCTACCTTAATTTCTCACAGATTTATATCCAATATGATCAATCACAGTTAAATCAACGTATCTCATGATTTACAAACCCGTATTCGTTCTCGCGTAATTTATGGACGAAGACAACGAACACCATTGGCAGTGGCGCGGAATCGAGCCCAAGCGAAACTGTACGGAGGGCGTCGGCGCGAAAACGCGTTCCGCATAGCCGTGGGAAATTATAAATGAGCGAATAAATCAATCTAATCGATTCAACGAGGCTAGCGCGTACAATATAAATTACAAGTGGTCGCATCGGCGCGCAGGTTTCGCGAAATCAGCCTGGTACACGATGGAAAACCGCGCGCAAGCGGCCACCTGGCGTATTTGTCCCTCGCAGGATTGTTTGCGTTATTCGCTGGTTTGTTCGCGCTCGCGAAGGTATTTGCAAACAAAAAAGCAAATGTACCACGGGGGGAGCGCGGTTAATTGCCCGGCCAGCTTCGGCAAATACGTTCTATTGACGAGCGTAAATACACAGGGAAATTTTACTCTCAAAACCGGCCTCTGATGGTGGGATGCTGTCCGTCATCGGCAAACATTACAAGTAAAAGTGAAAAGTGAAAGGTATCGAGCGGATGCCGCTTGTTTACCGAAATTTTCCCGACGACTATTTACCACAGCCTCTCACATTACCGGAGAAATTCGCAAAGAGGAAACTAGTCTGCACATTAGACTGTCAGTTAACTCGTTCGCAGCTATTAAAATGAAATAGCTACTTCTCTTTAGAAATTGCGTATTTTATTTCGTTGGGAACGAGCCGGAGAATTCGAGTAACGATTGAATAATAATTTAACACACTGCCGATTGATTTCCTTGTGTTTATGACGAAGCACGAAAAAAGGAAAAATGTAACATTTATCAACAAACTGACCACTTACGCCTTTTATTAATTTCTTCATTTCACTGTACACATACGCCATTAATATGCATTTCGGAAATGCGTATCAATGAATTACAAGTGATTTAATTCCATAAGCTCGTTAATCGCGATAAGATGACGTAAATAGTAGTAAATTCTAAGATAAATTTAGGAAACGATGTTCGTAACATGATCGCTTTTCTGTAATTTTCACCTCATGAAATTGATCAACGTGGCTTCTAAATAGGAAAGAAACACTTGAATTAAAAGCACAAAATATACTGACAGTTTAAAGCAACATATTCTGTATGTATCCTATAAATTATACCTCGACTTCTTAAGAAAGTATTAAAAAGTTTAGAATATTTGAATCTTGAACTAAAAGTATCACTTTCTACCGCTGAGAAAAGTTTAAGACATATCGTACATACCATAAATAATCGTCGTCACACGCGTCTTCGCAATTATCCTGACATTAATCTGCGATAAAGCTAACTCGCCGACACGAAACAAAGACTCCCACTGCATTCCAAAATATCACTTTCAAAAGACCCGTTCCATTCGCACCTCGTAAATCGCCGGCGGCAGTGATTCCGTTCGAACAATGCCATCCTCCCTTTAGCAGCACGAACGATCCGCGCAATCTCGTATCGCGCGCAGCAAGCTCGAAAGCTCCGGGATCCCCCGGTGCGTTAAGTATTCCATAAAATTCCCAGTTCACAGCCGCGTTCGCACCTACGCGCGCCTCGCAACAAAATTCCTCGAGGACTTAAAGAACAGAGTAACCTACGGCGTGGTAGATAACGCCGCATTGTTGCTGCACTCGCAGCACGTGTAAACAATAAAGCGGATGCTCTCTACCTTGGCCACGGATGTGAGTAAGTTTTAACGCGACCTCGCGATGCAGTTGGGTCACAGTCGTCGACGCACGCACGTGGCATGAACATCGTCGGGATTAATGCTATAAGGGTCAATGGAGTGAAACTTGAATAGGAAAAATTCATTTCGTGTATTGACACGTTCGGAGGTCCAAGTGAAAATATACTTTTTATACGTTCGTCCCTTTGAGAATGTTCTTTTTTTTTATTATTTAACTTGTACTTTACAATTTATCCAGCTGGACATTTGGTAAATTTTTCTAACTTAATTGCTAAATAACATGTGGATGGCTATCCCCAGCGGGATGCCATCTTCGAGTATGACTATTTTATTTCTTTAGTAAGGTCAGTGGGATGTTATCTTTTTAGTCTTCTTTCTATGGGAGACCTTTGTGAATGTGGCTAAATTAGACGTGACTTAGTTAGAAAAGATTTAAAAAAAAGAGACGTACAGCATGTAACAAATTATTATATTGGATATTTTCTAACATAGCAGATATTTTGTTTCTTATAACTGCTGCTACTAAATTAAAAATATTCAGAAATCAGAGAACTGTATACTATAAGTGTTAGACTTAATTTCGCAGATTACACCTGAAAGCTAGTCACACTAAAATCAGCAGGCTTATCGTCAAAAATCTTTAACAACCAAACACTTTTAAACCACTACTCGTGCATTCAATTCTCCGCGTTCAAACTTCCCTAACCTGCCCCATACCACGAGGCTTTGTTATCTTACGCAACTCATTCCGTCCCGACAGTATCGCGTTAATTCGAGGTACCGACAGCACGAGTACCGACTGCAACCTTCGAAGCAATCTACGTTGAAACCCGTGATAATGGAAACGAAGAGCGTAGAAACAGCTGCGAATTCGAGATCGGACAGCCGCGGTACGGCGTCCAAGTCACGCGTGGCGGGTTCAAACGCGAGTGTTTAGAACGGATATCAAGGTAACGACGAGGAGGATGCGGTGGTGCACACGAGTTCTTAGAAGAGAAAGAGACGGAGGCGGCGGCACTCGCGGTAATCGCAATGATTACAAGTGCCCCAGGGTGGCTGGTATATGTAAGAACCGTGTACACGTTCCTCGCGAGCACCGTATATAGGCCGGTTTACAGCCTGGCTGCACTCTGGCTACGGAAGACCTCTGTGGTCCGTTTAACGCTGCAAAAATTCTGCTAAATGTTGAAGAAATTACGAGGCGGCTCTGTCGAGGCGATGCTTATCTGCGTAATATCTCGTGATCGACGCTCTGGCCACGCGTCCCTTGTTCGGGGAAGCGTCGTCCTCACGGAACCTCTCATTGCGACCGATGAACGCCAGCCGAGAATATAGGGACGCGACCGAGAGATGGTGGCTCGATACGCGGCTAATGTAGGGATACCGCTGACGCTTTAACTCGCGATAGAGCAATTTCGCGTTCGTCACGGGTCTTTACCGACGCCCCGCGTTATCCAATTTCCCGTGAACGTTAGAATTACGAAGGTTCAGTCGTCGATCGCGAGTCCCGGCCCGTTTTCGAGCGGCCCGCGAGCGTCGCACGCGCTTTCGGATTTAGTCGAAACGTTTCTGCGTACTCAACGTGCCAGTCTCGCCATTCGATTCGGAATTCAAGGAATCTTGTAATTATGGATTGTCGAGTTCTTGATGTCGCGAGTGGTCGGTTCGACGCCTGATTTTTGGTGATGTTAACTGAGAGCGGAGGTGACATCGAGGTCGGCCATCGGTCCGATGACTTGGAGACTGTGGCAGGGCTTTCTTAAGGATTCTGTCGAAGGTTTCGTGAAGAGTGACAGCGTCATGTGGGAAAATGAAAATACAAGTTTGGGGTAGATACTCTGATGGAAGGTTATCGTACACGTGGAGTTCTAAGAATCAGTTGAACAAGTTTGTAGAGATAAAGATTCTTTTGATTTTCATTTATCAGACACTTACAAAATTATTGTATAATGTACTTTACGGTTTATACTACATAACTACTATATACTAACTGCGGTTTATACTACAATAACGCGATCGTAACTGAAGGACTTTGAAAGATGTTATTCGACCTTTATTTTCGAAAAATCGCAAATGTCGCAACGACGATGTTTTCTTTCCGCATGTACCTCGCTTTTGAATGCCATTGTGCAACAGACTGTGGTGCATCGTGAAAGTCGTGAAAAGCTCTGTCACAGACGCATCTCGGGACATCGTTGCCGCACAATGCCACTTTTATAACGACGTTTCTGCGTCGGAAAAAAATTCAATCGGCTCGATAATGCAAATACTCGAGCCGGCTTTACTACGGCCGCCTATCGACTCCGCCGATCGTCCGTCTTTCATACCCACGGACAAGTGAACTTTTCTTTATCGGGTCGGACGATCATCGTTCAACGATTGGGTAAGGATAATCACGCGGCCACTTCCTTTTGAGTGCTTATCTCTCGATTAACCGTCCATTCGTTCAGAAACGATGATTCGCGATCGACAAACATCCGCCAACGTTAAACAATGGAGAAAAGTACTAAGCGAACCAACGTTAATCATGGGAAAAGAGAATAAAAAATCTAACAAACGAAAAAAAAAAGAACGAAAAGAAGAATGAAAAAGTGAACGTGAAAAAATAACCGATCAGAAAAAATCGTCGCTTTTTTACAGAGAAAAAATAGAATTAGTACTTCGATGACTCCGTATCTATTTCAATTTAGCTACGGTTCACTGGTTCGAACAAATTCTCTGCGAGGAACAACACCGCCAACGATACAATCGGTGCGCACAGTGCATCGACAATGAGAACATAGGCTACGATCTGGCGGTGCGTGAGAAAAGGCCCACTGTCGCCCATAAACTTACCATCCCTCGTGCCAAATTTATTAGGAGGCCATTGTGACCATGCCAGAGGTGTGCATACGCGCACCAGGTGCATCGACCCACTTCGCTGACACGTGCTCCGATTCACACATCAAACACTCCGCCAAGGAAGGGCCGTTTCCGAACAGTTTCAGAGATCATTATTTTTTTTTCTCGTTGTACATCGTGAAGACACGTTTCGAAGTTCCAACACCGACATCCGTTTCTCGCGACCTCGTCTACATTGTCGCACGGTAGCTCGTGCTTGGATTTCTCTTATGGGAATGACCAGAGGTGTAACCGCGTTCGCGAACACCATAACAGCAAGGCAGCTTTCTCTCGACTATTGCCTGCGGGAAAGGTCGGCACTCGTTCAATGCTCTGTCGACTTTTCTTAGCAACGAGTCTGGAGCTCGGACTTTTGGAAGTAATAAAAATTTATAACGCTAATGATATGTTCTCTGGTGGAATAGAAATGCCGTTTCTGAAGTTTCTATCGATTTTGGTTGATGTTCGCATTTGTTTTCTGACACCTTTAAATGTATAAAGATCTTATCGTGTAATTATGATTAGAATTGCAGTGTTCGAAATAAATCGTAGCGGCACATGAGTCTAGAAAGCAAAGCAGTATAGCGAAGAATATAGGGAATTATCACAGCGAGTCATACGAACTACAGTTACAACCGACCTACACTATCTCTGTACTTGTACTTGAAGTAATTTTAATACAATTGACTATTACAAAATTCTACCCGTCTCGTTAATAACTAACACGTGTAATACCCACCTCAAAATAATGATCGATAGGCAGAGCAGACTGTCAACCCTATCTAAATTTAGCCGTCTAATTCTGTCTATCATCAAAAATATTCCAAGATATTAAATAACACTTAACTATTCGGATGACAGACAGCTCTTTGAAACAAAAGCAGCCGACGACATCGGTTTGAGAATTAATCTTTCATTAATTCATCTTTCATCTTTCATTAAAACGCGCTCTAGAAAGCAGTCCAGCGAACGAAACTCCGCCCACGAGCGAAAAAGGGACACCGAACAAGCTGTATGTTGCCAGAGATCACGCGTCAGAATTATTTAACCTACTCCCTTACAAAAGACCACCCATCCGCGGCGAGCAACGAAGCTGCATTATGCGTGTTTCACGGTGCATTATAACATTACCTTAATACTCCACGATAAGCCACTAATCTTTTACAACAGAGGTCCCATTTGGGCGAAGCGGTTCGTAATCTGTCAAGGGGGTGGCCATTAGGTAGCGAAGGAAAAAAAAATGTCCAACTACCCCGTGAAGGTACGATATATCATTCACCGCTCCAACTCACCTTCACCCTTCCATCGTCCCTGCTGTAGAATTTTCTATTCGATTTTCCCCCTTGCCACTCTTCTGTAACCGTCTCACCCCCGTGTCTATCACTCGACATAGACGCGATACATTGACAGGCATTAGTAGAAATGTAATCTTACTTAAGCATATGCCAGCATGACTGATTGGATGGTTGACAGCTCGGATAAATAATAGCACGACTAGAGTCCCTTTCGTTTTCATTCTACGTGTGTCGCCGATTTTCCCCTCTTAGACAGACTCCTCTCTCCTTCTCTCTCTCTGTATCTCTGTCTCTCTCGTATTACGTATGTTCTACGCGCTTGTGGGAATTACAAGAAAAAAATCACATATGGGTACTAGTGAAAAGATAAAGGGGAGCATGCTGGTAGGTTGATTGCGTCAATAGTCATCGATCTGGCCACTAAGTCCTCGGCTAAATTCAAGTACACGCACGAAATACGGTCGTCCGCTGTTCTAGGACTTCCTTTTCAGTGCACCGTGTACTTTCGCGCCGTGTTGACCGATGGCACGTGTTCGTATCGATCGCGCACCACGCTCCCCTAATTCAGCGTACAAAATGCGTATCGAGTGTCGCGTAACAGCCACCGTATGGGGCCAGGGAACTCTAAGTAAATTTCTCGGTAATTTCGTTAGACGTGATTTCGTTGGCTACCAGCGACCTGCCGTTCCACAGCTTTCTGAATTATACATTTTCCTCGTCCCGCTTTTATAAAGTTGTTAGAATTCGGGGCTTGTGAGAGTAACCAGTGTCTCATAGGAATTATACCAACTAACTAGACTGTGCAAACCTAAAATTGTTAGTTTGCTTTTCTTCTTACAAAATATAGGTTTCTTCTTCAATTTTGTATTCCGATAGATCTTCTACAAATTATGAGAGACTTAGGAGACTTATTCGTATTCATAGGATATCGACTATCTATTAAGCTTTCAAGATTTTCAAATTTCCCGCGGCTTTTAATATTTTCAAATCGTATCAGAACCGAAGGTTCAACATTTACAAAGATTTTCAATACTTTCAGATCGAACCTCCTTTAAATTGAGATTCAAACACCTGTCATTAAATATAGACAACGCAGACAACACAATGGATGAATAAATATGAAATAACATTGCCCCGTCCTGAAACAACAAACGACGAAACGCAGGTAAAAGAAAGAACTTGAGGATTCCTTGAGCCGAACAAAGTACACTAAAGACAACGACGTTTCAGCGACGCATTATTCTACGATGGCTATTACGCTGTCCAAGCAGCGAGCGATGTAGCAGCTTCAATTGCCGAAAGGAACGCGCGACCGCATCGCAACAGGAGGAGGAACAGGCAGGAGAACGTAATTGAATCCCAGAGCTCGAACGTGGAAGCGCGGTAGCTTACAAACAGCGATTACGTAAAGCTGCCATTGTGAGGCTTACTGCCGCTTTATCGTGTACACCGTCTCAAAACTACGTTATTTGATCGATCGTCAGACATTTTGATACATTGTAGCGAAACCCGTACATGGTTGATACGTGTGTCGAGTATTAACATACGTTATCGTGACCAATATTCGCAGCTACTGTTCATATTTCTTGCGTACGGCGAAAGAAGCGGGAAAACTTGGAAAAATCTCGCGTTTAATTCGATATACCTTCCCGCGAATGGATTACCATAAGCCAGAAGAGTAGCTGTTTAACCGTATCTTACGACTTTACTCTCGTATTAATTATAAGAGACGCTGAATATGGAACTGGAGACGGAGTGTTATTAGCTGTGCGCTCGGAGCCATAAGTAAGCAAGTCGACGCGTTTATTTCCCCTTGTAAATTATACCCACGCGGTGAAAACTGCAATTATTTCTTCGATCTCCTGTGTGTTGCTCGCGATGAGAATAACGAAAAGGAAAAAGAAGAGGAAAAAGAATCACCCGAGGCGACACCGGTTCTTTCTTCCCATTCGCCAATCCCCCTGTTGTTTCACGATCCTTTCTTTTTCCTATTCTTTGACAATTTGTTTACGCGAAAAATGTCCGAAGTTGCCTGATTCGATGGGGCAGGTTTGCGCTTCCTCGTTAAGACGGCCAAGGATCAAATTGCACAGGGGAGGAAAAATGAAATCTGGGAAACCGTTTGGTAACACGAGGCGAAACACATGTTGCGTCTCCTGTCGCCGCACTACGCCACCTACAGACTTTCTCCTTTAGCACCGCCATTCTCATTTTCCGCTATTAGATATTTTTCTCATCCAGTGGAGGCTACACGCGGTACGCGTTCACAAGCACGTAGACTCGCGCCAGGGGCTAGTTCGAAGTTTCCTTCTCACCGTTCTCTCCCATCGCTACATTTGACGCTTTTACGCGTTTCTCGTTGGTGGCCTCTCGGTTTTTTTTTTTTTTTTATAACACAGGGGTCGCGTCTGGAGTAAAAACCGTTTGCACTGACAGTTTCTCGAGAACGGGTATTAGCATCTTTGTGTCGCTGTCAGTTCCTCGATCGTTTTTGCTTTCGCGTACGTCCGACGCACGAAAACTTCCCAACATCCTGTTTTTCTTGCAACGTTTCAACTCGCTTATCGCCTGCTTCGTCACTGTCGATAAAACATCTCGACGTCTTGCCATCAAGGGACGAAGAATTAATCGGTGTTGATAACAAAGCCTTTTAAATCAACTTTTCACTAACTCGTGGTATTCCAATTGAAAGACGCTATCGTTCTTCGTGCCTTACCCTTCGTACCAACCTTGACGAAGGATTGACAGAAAATGTACGACCCGAGGAAATCCGAAAAATCGTTTCTCTTTATCTCGTTCCAAGAAATACCTACTCCTATAAACAACTTCCCTAAAATAACATTCACAGCCTTCCTCGGCGAAGTTCCTTCGAGTCGAGACGGGAATGGGAATGCGAAGAATGCATGGTGTAGCGTGCTCGAAACGAAACTTCGTGCACGCGAGATATATTCGCGTCAAGTAGACCAGTGTTCGAACGTGTCGCGGATTCGCGAGAATTTCTCTTGTGACCTGGTTGGTCGACGATCGTTTCCCGATAGCAACGCATCGACAAGGAAGCGTAGGGTCCTCCATTGTCTCCGGCTGTTCGAGGCGTGCAGAATCTGTGCCAGGAGTGCATGCTATGCGCGCATTGTGCCAAATGACGTCACCCTTGCGAAACTCGTTTGCGCAGACAATCGTTCGCCCTGTACATGCTACCATCGGACAATGACATTCGATCGGCAGCGTCTAGTCAGTCGATCGCTGCCCACCTAGCGCCCAAGAATGCTAAACACACCTAGCCGAGTTTCCGCGAGGGACGCGCATATGATCAATGAGTCACGGCGTAGCTGTCGAAGCGTATTAATAGGCTGGTTCGATGCTGGTTGAGCGGAGAATGAGGAAAGGAAAGAGTGACACAGAAGCTTTCACTTCGAACTCGTTGGATCGGATAGACCACGTTAGTCTATTTCGCAAAAAGGTGCAAAAGAAAAGTTCCTTGCGGCTAAAAGTATCGTCTGTTGGGTCTTAATTGATAGTTATGTAGGCAATCCGGTTTGTTTATGCTATGATTGAGTGAAATTGAGATGAATAAAATTAACGTAATAAAGATTCATTAACTTTCGAAGCTAATTTTTATCTTTCCCGAAGAGTTTTGTAAACGTTTGATTAAAAAATCGATCCTGTAATACAGCAGAGGCGTTCAAAAATATTCACAATTTTTTCAAATTATTTTCGGACCTATATGCTTGCAATGTTTATTATTTTGACTAATTATCGCTTGTTGTTATTATCGTTTGGTAATTCTTATTTATACATACCCTGAGTAGAGCTCAGAGATTGGTATTTTTGTTAATATGTGGTGATAGGTGTAAACGTCGATACACTTGTCGAACATACACTAAGCTTTCGCATCTTCGGGAGTTTAAGCGCTCTTACGATCGGCCAATTAGACCGACAAGGAAAAAGGACTCGCCCGTGATAACTCATGGTCCTTTTACAGAAGCGATGTACTCGCGAAGGGCGGAGTATTATGTTTCTGAACCGTCGAACGCATTGAGATTTATTACCGACGGGCCTGGTGAAAGTCGGCGTATCGCGTGTCATAAGCGCGGGAGGATCTGGCTGTTGTAATGGGATCAAATACTCGACCACGCTCTCGCAGGTATACGTACGTTCGATTTCAATGATATACCTCGTTCGTCTTCGTTACGCCTCTCGATTTGGCATTTTCTAGTTGCTGGAACACACGTATCGTAAAGTGAAGGGTTGAGATAGTGTTCCGTGATATATAGAGTTTAAATAGAATTCGTTGCCGGCTCATAGATAGAAGTCAATAGGAGACATACGAGTATAAATGACATAGGTGAGGTAGAATTTCATTCGATTTCTAGTTGTAAGAAAAGTCTGTAGAATAAAATTTAGTATTCTGGTACATAATGGCACCGAAGTTTCTATTTAATTCCCAACATACTCTCTCCACACACGCATCACAGAGTATCTATCGAGACACGTTTGTACTATTCTTTACTCGCCAATCTTCTACTTTCGAACGATCAGACCGTACATTTCATCTTCACGTCCCAATCAAACGTATATACTTGGAAACGGCTGGCGAGAACGTTTTGACATCTCACGCTCCATCGATCGAGGACAGGAGCAAGGTAGCCTCGTCTGGAGTAGCTAGGAAAGCTATTGGCTGTTTCACCGACAGTATTCTTCAAAACGAGGCAGGAACTGTGACGCGGACCAAAATGGATAGGACGTTTGAAGTGGCCTGAGAAGTTATACTAGAAGCGAGAAAGCATCATCGGGCCATCGTGTTCTTGTCTGTCGCGAGGAGAGACGGAGAGAGCCACGGTACGGCAGTCGAGCAAAGGCGAACTAACAGCTGTCAAAGCGTTCGTGGTCTCGTTCTAGTCGACCCTTCTCTACGACCGTCCTCTGCCCGTGATGTTGTGGTTGCTAATGTACTCGGTCCACGATGTATACAGTCGTCGGGCGACAAGCGCCACGACAAGAAGAAAGAGCCACGCTTCGACTGGGAACACAATGTGTGTTTGCCTTCCTATTTAGAAGCTACGCACTCGAACAGAGACGCGACAATGCGCCCATCGGATGAGTCACACAACAAAATCGAACAACGATGGCAAGCGATCGTTGGATTCCGTGTGATAAAATACAATGCAGGAAGAAATGTAATCTAGGTTGACTTTGTGACACGAGATTTAGAGCAAAAACCTGGCGTTTTTGTTGTAGAATCGATGTGTAGATGATATGACGTAACAAGTTTTAGATAACGAAATGTTTAAAAGGTTAGTCTGCCGTTAACAACGAGCAATCTCGACTGCAGTCGATTCTTTTTCAAAAGAATTTTCTTGATTCTTCGACGCTTGGCTCCGATGCTATGCTTCGTGACTGCAATCAAAGGTTGGATAGTCTTTCGTCTCGCTAGTCGAAGATCTTCCGTCAGGAAGGCTGTTTCCGATTCAAAGTAAACGGTCGGCGCGCGGTAATCCTTCGTGGTTCCGTGGTCGAGCGGTCGTAGCGACTGCCGCCGGAGCCACGGTAATTTAAACTGCGGTCAAGGCGCCGTGTAAACGGCGAATGAAAACGTTGGCCCTCTCCTGGGCTAGATTCTACGTCCTCGTTCAGCTTACTCTGGAAATTGTGGTCTAATTCGTCTTGATGGAAAACGTTAGAAACCCATACAAAGCTTGGTAGGTTAAACGTTACGCTTGCAAACCAAATTGGAGACGAAGGATAGAACTTGAGGTATGTCTCGCGATGATTCTCAACGTGGAAAGAAATCTGTACATCGTGAAATAGAGGAAGCTTGGCAGCTAAAATGAAAACGATGGAGAACGATCGAAATGTCTCGGTAAACAAGCAATGTAGCTTTGATTTCGAGTCGAAGAATCTAACCGTTGACACTCGACGATGGTGGCGCCTAATGGCTTGTCTGGCGCTAAAAATATATGCCGCTTTGAATTTCCCATCTAGCCACGGCTGGATACAGTGCACAGGAAAAAGGAAGAAAAGGAATGGGATCAGAGAGATGCGGGGGAGATGTGACTCTGCCACTGTTACTCCACTTTCGACCGGTGAAAATAACTCGACCGGTGCTTCGCGGTACCGTGTCATTTCTTCGTCTTCCTTTGTTGTTGGCGCACGCTTCCACCGTTTCCCGCGAAACGCGACTGCGTCGTCGAGAGAAGAGAGGCAAAAATTGCAAAAGCCAGCCTCTCGCATAGATCTCGTGAGTACGTGGGCGCAGATGGAAACGCGACATATAGGCTTTTTAGACCGTCGGTCTTTGTCACGGCTAGCACTTTTTGCCCTCACTGAACGAAACATCGTTCAATGACCGAGCAATTTCACGTGACATACGTTATTGCGTGAACTCGCGAGATTAACGTTGGATTTTGTCGTATTATCGAGGACAGATGACACCCTTTTAGATAACACAAGATGTAATATCTTAGGAATAGCACTTTACGCGTAATTTGCATTCATAGGCGAAATATTTCACGAACCGATCTTCAGCCTATGGAAGAACTTGCAATGGAAGGAATTCGCGTGCTAATAAAAGGACACGCGATATTTCATCCGTATATTTGCATTGCGTATCGTCGCTTGATTAATAGATTTGGAAAAGCTCAAATATAGACGTATAAATGTAATTTTTTCTCATTCACGGATACTAAATTTAAGAAGGCGATTACACATAATAATCGTTAATAAATGTACAAAGGCAGAGGGCTGAAATTTCGTGGTTAAGCAATCTCGTGGTCGATAATCGGTTCTGTACACTCCGCAACGAGCTACACCGCGTTTCCAAAGAAAAGCTGATTGCTCGTAAGACAAAGCGTTATCGAGTTTAATCTTCCAATGATCACCGCGTGGTAATCGTGTTTGCCAACGCGCGCCACAAGAAACAGCGCAGCGACGCGTTAATTAGAAACCCAACAAAAAGGAAGAGGCATAGTTTACCCGTGCTCGACCCACGTTCACAACGTGGACACGACGCCTCGCAATCTCGTCGTGTGTGCACACGAGGGGGCCCGAAAATACCCTCGCATCAAGCAAGGCAGGCGATCGCTCTTGTTCACGTCACGTCGTTTGTCATTCGTTCGCTGGAACAAGGCGGCCAAAGGGCGGTAACCGGCAAGACTCATTCTAATCTGTTGGTTTGCCACCGAGTAATTTTCTTCGTTCCATCGTAGAATGCCGCATCACCGTCTCCCCTTTTCTGCCTTTTCTTCATTTTTCCATCGCGTTTATTATTACCGCGCTTTCGAATGGTTGCACGAATCACGATTATTATCGTCGGTACGGCAATCACGCGGTGGCGCATGTGCAACCAGTCTCTGTCGTCGAATTTCTTCAAACCAACCACCAATCAACCTGTTCTTTTCTCGCTTCTTTTGCGCTCGAATATTGGATAAAAATCGAATATCGGGTATCAGAGAAAAGAAAAAAGAAAAAAAAAAGAGAAGAAAATCACGTTACGAAATTCGGGTGAAGCCTGACACCGTGGTTGGCTGATTACTTATAAGCGCTTGTAATACAGTGGTGCTTCCCAGGCAATAACGAACGCGTCGTTACCTCGATCGATAATATACACGGATAATGGGGGCAGATCGTTGCGAAACACCGATTACCGGCAGCCTGGATGCATTTAGCGTCCTTGTCGATAATCGACGAATCGTGGATAATGTCAAAAGAAGCTAATCTCAATAAGCAGGTTCGACGAAGACTATGAGAAAATTCTTAGGCCGCTTGTGTATGCATGATACGATACGATGCGGGCGCTCGTTGGAAAGACGAGGCGCTACTCGATCACCTTGCGCGAATTCTCGCATTATTTTCTCACGAGCCTTGAATCTGCTTCCACGCGAATACGTTACCGCGCGCATAGTAATTGCGGCAATTTATTGCCGCAAAATGTCCAGTTTTTGTGCTGACACGAGATCCGCTCAGTCACACACGTGATCAACGCGGCCGCGGAAAAGTGAGCAGAAAAACGTTACTCCCTAACAGGTTTACGTTTATCTAAAGGGATCTCGTCCGACTTTA
The DNA here is from genome assembly GCF_011952205.1 of Bombus bifarius. NCBI lineage: Eukaryota > Metazoa > Arthropoda > Insecta > Hymenoptera > Apidae > Bombus > Bombus bifarius. The sequence continues at coordinate 509,654 of NW_022884524.1, forward strand.
TTCGGCTGAAATCACTGTTGCGTGCTTGTTTGATCAGTTATTACAGTGTCAATGATGTTCATCACATGGAAGGTGAATTAAATTGATAAAAAAAAAAAAAAAAAAAAGACTGAAACAATGTATATTTTTCAAATGACGGTCGAAAGATTCTCTTCGTTTCCTTTCAACTAGAAATTCTTGTTTTATCGTTCCGGGCGAAACGTCATCAACGGACGTCAGCCTTTTTCGAAAATAGAATCCAATCCATAGGATATATTGACACAAATAATAGAACAGCAGAACTATTCGTTCACAATTCTTTGTTTATTCAAACAGATCTCTCAGGGATTAATTCCAACGGAATCACTATTCCTTTTATCACGATATTCTGAACAAATTCATCAAAAGATACACTAAAGGAGCTTTCTTTAAATTGAAATTGCAATAAAAGTTTCCTCTGCCACTCTCTTTATTCTCTGTTCGACCGAACAGTTTTCTTTTATCGTCTGCAAATAAAACGTCATCGATTGATACCAATTGCCGTCGAAAGTCATGTATTTCGAAAAAATAATACAATCCATAGGATTTATTCTACACTGGCAATAGAGCAATTTCTTTGGCAAAAAGCGTATATATAGCGCCTTCGTATCGAGATGAAGCAAGCCAGGCGCCTTTCGCATTCGCGATATTCGAATCAACTGGCTGGCAATCTTTGTATTAAATCTTTCGCGTCTGGATCCGGTATCGCGCGATCTGGCGATCCATTTCAATTTTCTTGCCCTGCCTCTACGAGCGTCCAATGGGGGGGAAAAAAAGATCGGAACGAAACACGACCCGCGGTCCCATGGAATCCCGATAACACGGCCGGCGCTTGGCAAACCATACGTGGAAAACTATAAACCGGGTAAAAACAACACAGTATACAGTGCTGTTGCCTGTATGGATTCATTAATCAATCGTTCGCGACGGTTCTGATTGTCAGCGGTGTTTCGTCGTCGAGTTTTTGTCGGTGCCTCCGTGCAGCCATGAAAAATACGAAAAGCCGGGATCGTCGGCGTGAACGCGCGAAAAAAGTGTAAAAGAGAAAACGATGAGTCCAGGCTTCGATCGTCCCAGTCGACGTGTCGCAATTAAAAATTGTCGAACTTTCCGGTGCCGCGGATCCACGATCGTTTCGCGTAGCTATTCTATCTCTTTTCCACTATTTTTCACGTTTTCCTCGCTCTTTTTTTCCTCGTTTTGTATCGAGCAGCTGCGTACGAGCTTTCATCACACCGAAATCCGTATCGTCGAACCAATTGTTAGTAAGTTGGCAAAATCCCGTTGGAAAAATCGAACGCCGTCCATTTCAACTTTATCGCTGCCCGCTTGTCTTGAAGCTTTTTGAATCTGCTACCTCGTCGTCGATGAAGCCTTTATCACGGATTTCAGTTTTTTCGCGGAATGTTGTTCGAATCGACGTTTCAGACTACGAGCGCTCTATATTTTTATCGGCTGTAGTTGAATAGCAATGTCGAGGAAAGTTTGAATAAACGTGGAATTCTGTAGGGATTCCACAAATTAGCGAAGAAATTGGTTCGTATCGTTCGATATTCTTGTAATAGGAATGTTCATAATTCGAAATCTCTCTGATACAGTGCAAATAATAATTACGGATGCGTATGTGCGTATTACAGTAATCTCAAAGTTTAACTCTGGACATCCAATAAAATTCATCTATTTGTAAGAATATTATTATCCAAACGGAACTCATCTGAGATGCACGAAGCAAATTAATTTGCCCGTGCACGCATCCTTGTATCGGATCTTAGCAACATGATGCAACGGCTCGCAATCTCCGTCGCCTGCATTTACGCATTCCATTTACGCAACGATTCCAATTAGAAGGAGAAAGAGATTGGTTTTTAATCGAATAGAATGTAAACCCCGTGGATAACTCGGATTCCATCGATATCAGAGAAATAGAAACGCTACGAGGTTTCCTTTGCTTAACCTTTCGTCTATCTCTCTGTCTCTATCGACAAATGGCAGAATTCTTCTCTGAACATTATCGATGATAATTACCCAATCGGCAATCCGTTTCTCCTAATTTACATCTGATCGAGACAAGCGAATAGATCGCGTGTCGCAAGATTTCATCGAGCTCGCTCGATCTATGACTTCGACTGGCGACAAATCATCGAGACGATAAAGTCGCCGCAGCGATTTTCTCACCCCGGATGAGTAACCGCGAAACGATTTGCAAGATTCCCACAACTCGCTAGCGAAATGACATAATGCGCGGTGAACAAGGACGAGGATACAATTTCCATCGGAGCAGCGAAATCGAAGATAAAGAGAGAATCGACTTCCCGCCGGGTAGAATTGCAAATCGAGTCGATTACAGAGAATTCCATCGGTTTATCGAGGGAACCGGGTCTTCAAGGTGAGCTCTCACCAAGGAATGAGTTCATTCAGCCGATCGTCGCGAACCGACACCTACGCCCCTCGCGGCAGCTCGCCGTTGTTCCCCGGCAACGCCTTCTCGATTCAGTCTCGTCGAGACGATCCGAGTCCACATGGACTTTCGCAACACCCACCGGCCCGTGGCTCGCTCTTCCTATGGAACGCTAACTCTTGCAAATCGTGCACGATTCCGCGTGACGAGACAACCGACGTTCCAGAAAAACGAGGACAGAAGAGCAGAAAGGCGACGAACGAGGACATTTCATGGAAAAATGTGCTCGCAAGTCGAGTCGATCGACGAACCAAACAAGTTGGAGTCGGAGGTGGAAGAACGAAGAAAGACAGGTAGCAGAGGTTGTTGGAGACGAGACAAGAAGCCAAAAGTGGCAGAGAGAAAGGGAGATGGGTAGTGGCCGCGAGAGAATCAGATCGGACAAACCGCCTAGCCAGGTAGACGCAACCAGGTGTGAGGAGATCAGAGAAGATCGCTGCAAGATCTAAGGAGATCCAAGGATGTTCGCCGGGCAAGCTGACGCGGCGATGGTGGCGAAGGATGCTAACAGTCTCCGAACGAGTCTCTCGAGCTACGACGCCAACGTCTACCTTGGCGGCCTGCAAAAACACCTGCCTACTTCTGTCTTCTCCCCTGCTTCTCCTTGTTCCTCTTCGTCGATGTCGTCTAAGAAGGATTCCACCGCCTTCGTTCTACCTGTGTATACACACGGTGGTGACGCGCGGAGGTTTATCGACGCTGTTACACGTGCTTGCTTTTGAGCGGCTGCTTCTTCTTATTCCGTGTCGGATCCTGGTCTCGGACTTCGTTCGATATCGATGTCTATTAGACGGTTGACGTAAAACAATTTCATTTGACGGTGAATACGATGACATTGGAAGTACGAAGGAACTCGACCATATCGGTTAAATGTTACGTCCTGCAAACTTCGTAAAACGTAAGATTAGAAATTGTGAAACTTCAGATGCTTCTCTTCTTCTCCCAAATCGTTTCACAATTCTCTTGTTGCGATTATATTTACGGAATACATCCGAAACATCCACGCAATATGCCGGGACATCAATACGTATGATTCGTTACGTGAAACAATTAGTTAAAAATAATTTCGGAAGTGCCATTAGAAATCTAGGTTTATGCTCACGACACAGTACTCCTCAAAGTCTAATATACCATTCCATTACTATCTGGTCTAAATAGTTTCACTCGCATTCTCATTGGGTTGGCGAATCCGTCTGGCGGATGTCGCGGCGCCTGTACAGGCAGACAAGCTTGATGAGACCCATAAAGCGAAATCCGTCTGCTCGCTTTACGATTTCATTACGAGAATTTAAAAGCCCCGTACCGGTACGCATCTCGCGCTTTATTTAGTGTCTCGTCGCGCACCTCGTTTGCTCTGCCCCTCATCTCATCCTTGATTTACGAGTGCGGCATGATAAACGAGAACGCCTTCGCGTGCCCCATCGTTTCTCCATTGTCACGGGCTAGCGGCCAGGAACGATCAGAAAGGGAAAAGATTTTATTACACCCAGCCGACTGATGCAGCATAAACTGATAGTCCACCTCCTAGAAATATTATTATGTATACCGTTGTGCAATAACGGTACAAAGTGACTGAAAACGTTAACATTTATGAACCAGGAGGATATCGCGATTCGTAAAAGCGATCTGAATATAGAAGTGTTTTACGGTCTCTTTAACGACGTCGTTGACGATTTCTAGGCAGATGATCGTTTGGCTCAAAGGTTAACTATGTTCTACGCTGTACGTGGATGTGCTGACGAAAAGAATCAATTCGAACAGTTGGTCTAGATAAAGTAATATGACACTTTTATCGTTTGTAAAGTAACAATTTTATTTCGTAATTAAACCTCATTGAGAGCGCAAGTGTTTATTTATATGTTTCATGGACCACATTTCAACACATCTCATCGGCAATGCATCGACGTATTCTGTTTTGCGTATCTGAAAAACGAGATTTATGGATCTCGAGTAACCAGAATGAGGATGTAACGTGTAATCGTAATATCGGAACCTCGCTCCTGCCGTTTTACGATTACGCGGCGGATCGATGGATCTTTGTATTCCTTCGCCTCGTAAAAAAAAGGGACATCGTTATTGCTTGGCTAACAGCTGCGAAGCTTCCCCCTTCCACGATTCTTTCTGCGATTCTTCGATTCGCGGACGAAACGTTCGAGGTTGTTAAACGCATTCCTCCGTATTTTGTAGCCTTCCCATCAATTCGGATTTTATTCGTACGTTCGAGTATCTCTCGGGAATAATATAAAAAATAAAAGAATAATATAAAAAGACTCGCGATTATTTGGATACGAAATAATTTAGAGAAAACGCGAGAAAAATTCGATATTAGATACGTAATTTGTATTTTAATTCTTTATTTGATGTTCGTGTACGTACTATTTCCGAATTTTGTTTTTATTATCGGTCTTTCAATATGCAATTATTATAAAACGCGAAACGCGGTTCTCGCGAGCCATACACAATACAATTTTGATTAACAAGCTTCAACAGGGATAATAATCTGAGCGAAATGAGAGATTGAATAAATGAAATTCAATTCTGATTGATCGGTTTACTCAAAACACAGATTTTGATGGGAAATCGTTAGAATAATAATTTACACGGCCCCAGAAATTCAATTTATCTCCAATACATACATACTTTGTCGCTCGTTTTATCGCGTGAATTCTGCACGTATTTGCAAACGCGCCTTCCTCGCGCAGAACTATACGAACTTTGTTCATTAAATTCGATACTCATGTATATGGAACCGTTAACATGCACATGTTAATTAAGTTTTATAAATATTGATTAAATCACGCGCGATCTGACGTCTACTTTAATATGTGCCCTGCATATCCAGTGCACACGAATCGCGAACCGTTCGTTCCTGTTTGTAACTCGTATGACGTATTTTTTCATTTCTCGAAATCATTGAACTAAATTTGAAATAACGCACATTGTTATTCTTGTCCATCTTTGGAAGGCTAAAAGGGAAGGGAAAGGGAAATAGGAAAGTTACTGGGAAGGAAGTAGTAAATCTGGCTGGCCATTCGCCTTATGACATTGAGGATGAACGTGACAATACTTAGTTATGCGTTCCAATATGAAATTATGATTGCTTAGAATTACAATTGCGTAAAACACCTTCTGTAGGTATTATTAGGGAGCTTTTACATTTTTACGAGGAACAAAATTCTTTTAATTTTAGTTTGCATATTTAAATCAAGTTTAATCTATCTTATCGTTAGCATAACCTGACAACACCCTTTCAATATTAATTTTCATGGAATATTCTAGGTACTAAGTATATCGCGATAGATCGCCATAATACATACAATCCAAATTATTCTAAATTTTTTACCAAGCGACTATAAAAGCACTTTCTCAAAATTCACCTGCACGCCCATGATATCCATCTTCGTTACACCTGCTCTTTCTTGTACTCTTTTAACGTATCGAAACCATCAGCATCCCTAATTAATAACATCAAATTCGAAACTAAACGATACTGAAGTCGAACTGAATTTGAAACCGAAGACGGCACGACTGGCTGGAAAACGGTGTGTGACGAGATAAGGAGAATCGGGCGACACTTGGAGCAGATGATTACGTAAACAAATTAGCGCGTCACGGGAGACTTCGTGAGAGCCGAGAATAGAGAGCAACGGGTTGAGAAAATCAACTTGTTTTGGTCGTTATACGCAAATGCTGGCGCGAATGTGAGCGCAGCCCACACGATCCTTCTCCTTGGCTCCGTCTGCGTGTGCAATCGTGAAATTATGTGGATATTGCCTGGCGTTCTTGCGCATAAACGAATGCAATCCGCCTATTCGCGTTAAATTGCTTCACCCTGTAGGTACCAGACGCGACTGCTGATTCAGCTTGTACAGTTATTTGTACTGGTCGCGTTATGGTTTCATAGACGCGTGGAAAGATGAGGTTTCCTGTGTTTCCTAGTTCCTATTTCGAGTTCCGACCTTTTGATTGAATTCGCGTTCAAATTCGATGTATTTCGACGCGTTAGAAATAAAGATAAATCGCTTAGTTTCGAGCAAATTCGGAAAAATAAATTTACAAAAATTGAAGTTGATCAGCTTGTTTTTCGAGTAACTTTTTTGAGGTAAAAATGTGGGAAAGTCTTCTCGCGAGACGTAAAACGAGCTTGAAGACTGTAATAGAGGCTAGGCGTCATGAATCCAGGGGAGAAAAAGCGGGGAAGACGGAGCAAACACGCCATCAGGAACGTTTCCTCGTTAGTATCCGGCGGGTGATTCGATTTGAACGCCGACGCCTTTTATTTACCGGCACTCGCGTGAATTCGCCGCGCATATTGATCCACGAAAAATTCCAGCTGCCTATATATCTATTGGGCTCGTTATTAATATTAATACAAGCCGGAGATTACCTAAAAAGAAGGGGGGACAGGAAAAGATAGAGGGTGAGAGACGGACAAGGGAATTACGAAAACAGGCAGGGTTCGAAGTTTCTGACAAAAGGTGGGAAAAACAAGGGTTCCGTAGCATACATTTAATTATCCTCCCCTGTGTTCTCTCGTCTCACCTCTCCCTTCTCGAGCGTACTTTCCAGCCCTATCTTAAAACTGAATGTAATTTTCGCCTGTTCCTTTGTTTTCAGGTAAGTGGCTGTCAGCCGACTGCAGTTTCCCTCTGTGGCGGATTCAACAATGCTATCGTTTCGGCGTAAATGAAGGTTCAATCGTGGTCCTCTCGCGGTTTACTCCGGCAGTTTCGTGGGATCGTGGTTCGTACGTCGATAGTCCGGGTTAATTCGTGCGGCCGCCACGTTATAGCATCACGTATACGTCGTAAAATTAAAGATAATCGGGCTCGCTTGCTTTTTCATCGTGCCTTCGACAGCGAATCGCGTGTATTCGAATTAAATCGTCCATGAGTATAGAAATCGTTCGCTGTAGAGTCACGTTCTTCCTGTCCAAATCGGCAATTAAAGCTACGATATTTGTCTTTACGCTGATCACGAATCGCGAATCGTCGAGAACGCTTGGGGGTTGGTCGTTTAAAACCGATATACCAATGACCGCGATTTAACCACCGAAACGGTGAAAGCTGTTACGTGACATCGAAACTGGTACGACACAACGATCCCGATCGGACTATTTTTCTGCGAAACATCCAGAGAACGAAAGACAAAGAGAGTGCATCGTATTACGAGACGGCCACCGATGACAATTTAGATTGTACGAGCCAGCAATAATCGAAACAACCAGTGCATACACGAGAAGGAAGAACAGAGGTGATTCGCCAGCGTTGCTAATGAAGAGCTCAGGATTAAGTAGCCTGTAACCCGCTTTATCCACGTTCCCCCGTTACCCTACCCCGTTCACGTTCCGTGTCCCATCGTTCTGTCGTGTTACATATGTATTACGGCCCCGTCCTTTTGCCCGGTACGATAGGAGGGTCGCCAATGTGTTCCTCTGTCGGTGCGTCCTGTGACCGTCGTGTGAGAGTACGCTCGTGTGCGACGGTCGTGCTCGCCATGGTATCAATTAAATCTCTGATTAGCGAGCCCTTCGACTCTACTACCAGCCCGGTCTAGCCCCTTTGAATCTCGTTCGCGATTGTCGGTCGTCCGTGCTAACTCGGACCGATCGAAAACTTCCTCCGCTCCGACCTGTGCCAAGATCAACTCTCGAGATTCCTTCGGTCCGACGAATATTTTTGTACGCTCACGGCCACCTCCGAGAGCGTTTTATTTCAGATGTTTATCTTTGATCGAAAACGTTCCCCGTTATAAATGTCCGAAATTTTTCATTCGGATAGATCCCGATTCTTTCCTTTCTAATGTACTAGTTCTTTACAGAGGCAAAGTTAGGAGATGGAAGCAAATTTCAATAATTTCAATCAACTCTAATTCATTTTTATATGCAGACCATTTCGATATAACACGATAGTTAGGTTCCTAAAATATGTCGTGTTATCGGAAAACTAATAACGTTACAACGTATTTTATATCGGTAACTACAACGAACATACAACTACTATGCATGTTTGCATACTAAATTTAATGCTTCCTCATACTTTCTCGTTCAAATAACCTCACCATAGGCTTATTCGAATCATTATCTATCATAACCATTATCATAATTATTATCGTTTCTGATCTTTTTCCTTATCGGACCTAAAGTACACTATATTTTTCACATTCTTTCGTTATTACATTCAAGACTAATGGTGCCTCACGATATACCATAAACTTGATTATTTTCTACAAAGATGAAGATTAAATTTTAAAATATCGAAGCTTAGCTGACCCAAAGAACCATGCCTTATTTTACTGTATCGTCTCATATTTGATCGCCTGTAAAAAGGAAACCCAATGAAACTCCGTTCGTGTAAAAATTTGAACAACCCTGACGTATAAGACAGATTTCTGGAACATTCCATCGACACGACGTTCGGTGTCAACCGCGCGCGATATCCTTTAACGAACGTTGCGGCGGTGATCGTGGCCGAAGAAGAATTTGGCATCGTATAAGCGTCTCTCGCTGGCTGGCTCGACGGCTATAAATCCTGGTCAGCGCGGGCAGCGACCAAATAAAACGGAAATCGAGATTCTCGGTGAGCCACACGGATCCTCCGGCTTTCGACCTAGCGGGGTCGCAAGCTGGCTGTGGCTGCGTGCCGCCGGCGAATAAAACGATCGCGCGCGCACGGACTGTGAACGTGGGAGCGGCAGGCAAGGTCGCCGCCGTTCAGGAAAAGCTGAAAAACCTGCAGATTTATGAATGCTACGTATCAAGGCTCGTTCGCTACCCGCAGTGTTTGGGCCGATTCTTCATGCCTGCGGAGACAAGCTTGCCACGCCATCGCACGAGAACCGGATAGTCGGAAGAGAGCCGGTAGGCAGAATCCTTGGTAACCACGCTTGTTCGACACCCGCCTGTGACTTGGCTCGTCGAAAATGCTAGTTCGCTCGCACGCGCCTTATTTATGCGTTTTAGTCGATCCCACGTCGAGTTGACCGCGAGTACCTCTTGGATATAAAGTACGGATTTTCGGACAGGATCCAGAGAAATCCTTTTCTTCACAGCGGCGTGAATCGCATTCTACCAAAGGAGCCATCTTGCTGGGCCTCGAATTGAAATTCCGAAGCCTTACACTCGGGCAACGTCTCGCGTTTTCTGGAAATGTATTTTTTTTTTTTTTTTTTAAAGTTGCGGGAAGTTTGAAGGAAGAAGAATATATTCTGATCTACCTTTGCCAGATTTGCATCGATTTCCCGCAAGCACAGCGTATTTTTAGACGAAACACCTTTGTTTACATTACTCCGTTTCTGTTCACGCCCCAAACTCCCAGACTATAGTTCTGCAATTTCATGCAACGATCTCCACCTCCGCATGAGAAAACCTTCGCTAATCTCGGTGATCGTGTGACTGGCGGTTTTTCCCATCCAGCCACGAGCACGAGCAGAACCGTGACACCGGGCGTCACTGGATAACTTCATCCATCCGCCCACGAGTCGATCGACGCGGCTGCATCTCGGTAGTAGGATCTCGTGGAGTAGCAAGGAGAACCTCCCAACGGTGACTCGGCGTCCGTCCTATGGAACGCGTCGCCTACCAATCGTGGCTCGGCCTGGCGTGGAGATGCTATTAATTTGTATCGATAGAGGCGGAACAGAGGAGGAACGTGCATGCACATTCGTACGTTCGTTAGTTAATCCGGCGTGGACACAACGAGCTGGAAGATGTGTACGCGACCACCGCTCGCCTATGCTTAACGCGCGCATGGATGCGCACCAACACGCGCACACGCGTGACCGCGATAATCGAAGCATATACGTTACTGGCCGAGTATGCCATGCGAGGCTAAGGGAACCTTCCCACACTATTCTATAGCTGGGCGTGTACGTATACCGGGCCGATGAAACGTGTGAGTGACACGTAGGAGGATGCTCTCGGCGGGTAATGATCACGATTGAATGAGAATGAGGCCGAGAGAGCCAATACAATTAACCTCGGCAGCATGCCATTGCTAGAATGCAACGCGTTCACCGTGCAAGCCTTACTCGCCGACCGTTGCTTCGTTCCTTGCTTTACCAGCTTGGCTAGAGATAGCAGCGTACCGGTCTTGTTCGCCTGGCCGCAACAAAGACTTCCTTCCTCGAGCGGCTGGATGCCTCCTTGCGAGTGCAATTATTACGGCATCGCGGGAACGCGTCCATAGATTATAGGTAAATGTGCCACGCTGCATCGGCCTTCGTACAAGCTCTGGTTTGCGCTAGCCGACTGGCTGCTGGCCTGGTTAGTCAGCTTCTCTCGTTTCGAGATCGAAGGGAATAACCGCGAACCGAACCAACCACGCTTCGAGTTGGACGCGTGTGTGATCGTTTGGTGAACGGTGGAACTGGTTCGAAGGGAGCACGTGCCTTTGGTTCATTTCGCGGACGCAATTATTGCGAGATCGAGGCTACAGGTTGATGCGCGCGTATACACGTAGCCGAGCGTTGCTTAAGAACAGCGTCGATGAATGGAAGACGCGGCTCGTGCCCGATGAATCGCGCCGGTCTTCCCGTTCTCTCCGCTTTCCTCTATCGCGATCGTGACGACTTTATTATTGCCGATATACCTGCGATAGAGAAAGAGACTCGCGATTCCACGATCGAGACTAGTTGCGCTTTGTTGCCTCTATTACCGTTAGGATCGTATCGCGAGGAGTACCGGGGTCGCCTGATGTGATCACTGAACGCCCGGTTCGAAGCCAGATATCGCGTCGATGGAATTGAAATTAGCCGCGCTCGACGCTTCCGCAACTTCTCTATGCAATTGAACGGAGATTTCACTTACCGTACGTACGTACGCTACCATCTATAAGTCACGGAACACTTTCAATTAGTATACTTGGCAAATGTATAAATGGATGTTGTAATTACGAAATGAAATTAGTACTTATTAACCGCGTGCATTACGAACAGTCTGTGGATTTTCATGAATTTATGAATAATTTAAGACTGTAAAATTATACGGAATCATAATTATCCATTGTGAGATCAATTTCTGCTTTAACGTCACTTTCTTTCGTTGAATTTATCAAAATGCAAATATAAATTTACATAAATATCTGCAATCTACGTTACATTAAGTTTCAAGAATTTTATTACTACACGCCTGTTTATTATAGCTTATGTTTAAAATTAGCAAACGTCCCGTGACTTATACAGAAGTATATCTTGACACGATATACACACGGTAAAACATTCGACGTATGCTTGATTTCCATACATTAATTAAGTTCGACGAAACGTTTGTTTCGTGTGAATTTGCGCGAACGATCATCCGTGACGGTGGTACAGCGGTTTGGCGAATCGATCGGCCCGTTGAACGGAACGCATTAAACTCGTATACGATCGACGCCGATTTAGATTACGAGAGACAAAAAATACGAGGCAAAACGTATGCGCGTAATCCGGTCCCAGTTCGAACGGTTCGATGTATTGGCCGATTGGTTAAGATTAATCCGGTTTTCACGGCGCTTCTGAAGTACGTACGTCCGAGTCTTGGCAGCTGGCGATACCTACGGCTTCGAGGATGACGTTTCCACCCACGTGCCCGGTGATCCACCAATCCTATCGTGGCATCTTCAATCCGTTATCCGTGTACGTATCGGGGAATCGTATTTGGGATACCGCGCGCAACCGATCTCCACCGCGAGCAATAACCTGTTCGAATTATAATTTCGACAGTGGACGACGCGCGCTCGTAAGAAAAAACCGAGCGCCACTGAGTAGGTCTGGCTTTCGATTTGTTTTTTTTTTCTTTTTTGCGGCCAACGTTTAAAAATACCCCGGTTGAAATTGATCGATTAGTATTCCAACCAGGTGTTATCTGCAACCGTGTCGTTCAAGACGATGCGATGGCTCAACGTTTTTACACCGTACAATTGGCGTTCGTTCGAATGCGAAACGCGAATCAACATTTAGAAGATAATACGTCGGTACAGACGATTTGTTGCAAATTGACGCAGTTAAAGTTGGAATTTGAGGCGCATCGCGTGAACGTAGTGTTGCGTGAAGATAATTGCGAACGGTGTATTGCGTATCGTAGAAACTTTGCAGCTAAGATCGAGGACGTGGAACGATCGTAATAGAGATCGACGTGTATCGTTGACTGGCGTCTGCGATAATTTAATATTAGCCGTGTGAATGATTTAATTGGAGATCGTAACGAGCATGTATGAAACCGAGTACAAAAATAGTACCTTGCAAATTCGACTGAATTAATATCTACTAAGCCTAGCAATCTTCCGAAGAAACTCTGTTATGCAATACGCCGATATGCACGTATTTGCCAAGCCTCGGTCTCGTTATTAGTGAATAATCACTTTTATCGAACTTTAATCCTGTCTGTAGTTTTCCTCGCAGGTGCAATTTGCACCAGTTCATTACTTTTCTAATACCTAGAATTATCTCAGCTCACAAATCTCCATATCTGATATACTTCTCGTTCTAATTTATAATTTTCACACCCAATAACTAATCGCGGTTTTATACTGCACTGCTGTCGACGTTCTATACATATGTATGATAACTAATACAATCATGACAGTTGAGTCTCGTTAAAGCGCTGATACAATTTCCAAATCTTTTGTATATACAACGTACTATACATAAAAATCTTCTTGAATCTTCGAATATTTTCGTACGTATATGAACATATAAACTATGAATCATTTGAAATAAATTATTTAATATCGCACAGTTGGTAAAGGATTACTTCGTCGTAACGTCGTTTCTAAACGCAATATACCACAATCACCTCCTAAGCAATCAACAAATTGGCCAGATCCACCCGGTATACAAGGCTGCCGAGAGTATTCACGGCGCGCAGTACTCCCTTCCTATACGATGCTGGTTTTCGCGTCTCAAGGTAGCCCGGTGTCGACTTCCAAGGACCCTCGTCTGTCGTGACGTGTTAGTTCTTGCCTCGGCGATGAGGGGATGCGTACGGCGTTCCTCTGGTTCTACCTGGGCAGAAAGACGAAGCGGCTGCTTCTTGCGGAAACAGCCGTGCGGCTGCAATTAGTGCGAGTTCCCGATAAATAATTGAAATTCGATACGAGCGTGGTGCGTTGGTTAGACGGCAGCGTATCGGAATTTCTACGCTCAGCCGCTCAGCTTGGACGTACATGGAAGACGTCTCGCTACTTCGTTGCTCGTAATTAATAACATAACATAGCGATGCACAACGGGCCGTCTCCCTTTTAACAAAAGTTTTCGCGACGGTATCAAATTTCATGAAACCGGCGAGCCTCATCGCGCTTCCACTAATAACGCGCGGTATCGCCGCAAATTTCGTGTTTTCAGGACGAAATTATCGATCGTCGACGGCTTCCTACGCGTTCCAACGATGCTCTCTTCTATGGTTGCGAAATTTATTTCGTCGCTATCGACGCAACCTTGACTTGCCACGCGAAGTCTTCCCGGGAGTGTTCTTGTATTTTAATTAGAAACTGACTGAATGGATATCTTATTCAAATTTCTCTCTATGTTCCTCCATTATAAATCTAATCGTTGAAATGAACGTTCGAATGTTTTAATTAAAAATCGATTCGAGGATTGATGGCGAATTCGGTAATTAATAGTTAAATATAAGAGTTTAACTAGTCATAGCACGCAGAAAGAATCGTCTATTAAAAGCTATTAGTACAAGGAATTACCACGACGTAATTGCAATGGAACGAGTATCGAGTAGCTTCATTGTGACCAATTAAATCGTTCAAGACTGAGAGGACGCGCAGTAAAGACAATTTGCATTAGACACATCGCGCAAGTGTACTTCGTTGACACAGTAAATGACTCAGACACCATTGCCCTTTCTTACAATCTTACAATCACAATTATCCATCTCACGAGTTATCGTTCTACATTGAACAAACGTAGATAATTCCGCGGGTCTTCTAATAACTTCATCAGCCACCTGTATCTGGCTCGTCTACGTTAAAATTGAATTTCGGGAGACACGTTGACGTGCACGTTGCGCGTATAACCTAAGACTCTTGTATCCTATGGGATGGTAGAGTTCAAGAGAACACACGTCCGTTACTTCGTCTCGAAGCCGGTATTTACGATGCTGAGACGCGTCGCGTCGCGGAACATCGGCTGTCAGACCAGGTTCGTCCGTCCGCAAAGTTTCGAGACAGCATCACGGATGAACCTTCCGTGAATGATTCACGATTACTCGCAGCCCATTCTAAAGAGAAGGAAAACGCTAATTGAGGATCTCGCCGTTTCAAACCGCCATGCGGTTCGCTAATTACGCTAAGCGAATTCCAGCAACGTCCCGTTCCATTGGGCTCTTCGTTATATTCGCGAGGAATACGGTCGCGGTTCGCTGGTTCGAGTTTAAAGTCGTGTTTTATACCGGCTGAAATCAAAGGAACCAAGTCGCCCTTCGTCGAATTTCCAGCAACGGACCAAGCATTAAACGTCCGGACAGACGCAGCGAAATGAAAGTCGCACATCGTAAACTCGGGCCCGTGCTAATGACGAGTATCTCTGGCACACTCATGCTCGTGCTTCGGTGATTACATAGGAACCCGCGTATTAGCGGTCGTGAAAGCTTGATAGCAGGACGAAGCCTTTCCGCGGGGTTGATAACGGTGCAAGATAACAGAGAAGGAAGATTTTTTATATTTGATGATACAGCGATACCGTGAATGGTTTTATTGCGCCAATCGAGTGAACAGAAGCCAACAATTTCTATGGGTTTGATAAAATTTATGTCAAGATTGACTTTAAGACGATTATTAAGATTTTATCATCACCGGCACTTAGAAAGGCAAGGGAAAAGCATAAAAGTAAAGACGACAAGGATAACTATTCTCGGATTTTTTTAAACCACGTATGTGACATTTCGAGGACGATTACATTTTTAACTATCATTTACTGTGAACCAGTCGTCACTTTTAATTATCTCTTATATATTTCGATCATGATATTCGTTATTACAAGTGTTTCTGCTCTTGATATAAGGTTTTCTCGATTACTTTGTGATTTTCTAAGTGGTAAGTCTTTGAAGACCTCGAGTTGTTTCGAATTATCCCTCGAATCACTTCTTGATCGTAATTTCCATAACTGCAGCTGTTGTACTTACGAATATGGCAAATGCACATCTTCTTAGAAAACGCAGTTGCCAACTAGAACGTACAGGTAAATAATAGCGAAGACTTTCGATTAAACTTCGTTCTCAGCGTGAAAAATTTCCGACGAAGTTACGGAAGAAGTTGAAAGTAATAGACATCCGACGGTTCGAGCAGGCCGATCGTGGTTTCGTTTAACTTCATCCTGTCTCCTTCGTGCTTCGGTTATCTCGCGTGACCGCTTATTTTCGCGCGCAAGCTCGCCAGATTTGCAACGCTGACAGTTCCGTGTGTTGCAACGGCGAAGAGGAAATAGGAGTCAACTTGGTTGTCAGGACTACGAAAGGGAAGTAGAAAGGAAAAGATTCGTGGATCGGACGAAGATACCAGAAGGCGTCTCGCGGTACCGACTCGACGCCCGTGGGTTCACAGTGTGGATAGCAATTTGTTAGAATGGAAGAATATTGCGCTAGAAGCGGGAATTGCGTGGCTAAACGTATTGCAACTTTGTAAACGAACATATAGGAAACATGCGCTCGCTCCGAGCAACATGTTAATTAAAGTCGTTAAAATAAAAATCCATACTTAGCATCACGGTGAAGTCCACGTATGTTAGTCTGAAGCACTTCGATGAACTTTGTATTTCGTAATTTACATTCAATTCGTATTAGTACAAAATTTATCAGTACTTTCATATGAATACAAAATTTTACTACGATGAACATGAAATGTCGATAAATAAAAAAAAAAAAAATACCTCATTGAGAAATAAGGACGTGTGTAAGTTTCCCGGGATAAGTGTTGAGGTACTTATGCGAGTCACTATGTATATTCAGATGATAGCTCTTCATGGAGTCCGATGTCGATGGCAGAAAAAAAAAACGAAAGGAAGGAAGACACACGGGACTTAATAGACAGTCGGGACGCTGTTTAATAAGATATTTAGAAGTCGCGAAGAGCCGCATAATCTATCCTCGTGCACGTGATGCCAGTAAAGGCGCGGTGAACGTTCAGCATGAGGGAAGCTGGCCTAATGGGACAACTCCTAAAGCAGACTTAACTCGAAATAAAAGCCGACGATTTATAAATCTTACGTCCTTGATGCGATGTTTATACCGCTCGTTCGACCATCACGGACAGCTACCACCGCGTGGATAGATTTTGCATGGCAGTTTAACGAGTAAACTAATTGAAAGCGACGTTCATCGGGGATGATCATCGTTTCGTCGAAGCGTAATTATTGAATTATCTCGTGGTTATCTTTTTTCATTTAGCAAGAAAGTATAGCGGTTTGCCGATAGTCGTGCGTTTAAACGCGCGATTATGTACGAGTAGAAGAAAAGTTAGAATATAGTTTGGCGAACGATTTTCCCAAAGAGAAATCGTGGAAACGATACCGACGAATTATAGACAGAAAATACGAACGATACCAGTTTGACCAGCTTCTTCGGAGAACGATAGATTTTACGAGAATTTTGCTCGTGATTTTAATCCTAGTCGTATCCTCGATGAAGCAGCATTCTTTCACCGATAAATAGCCTCGTCGCTTTTTATTCTTAAATAATATCGTCGTATCTCGCGATAGCCGGCGCAAATAACGTGTCGTTTAACTTTTAAGTTCTACTTGATGGTACTCTCGTTAGAACTTCAGACTTGTACTCACCTTTAGCAATATGTATTAAACCAGCAAATCAGCCTATCGCGGAATCATATTAAACGTGTGAAAATAAAATACTCTTCACGTATACAACTTCGTATACGCAAAGATTAATAGACTCGAATCTTAATATAATATACGTCGATTTCTCACGATACGAGCGACCGATCGATCTTCGATCCTAATCCTACGTCGATGAAAACAACTCACCCCGTTGGTCTTATTCGATAAAAAGACAAACGAACGTAAACGTCTAATCGCCAACGGTGAAGTCACGTTTCCCAAGGCCGTTGTATTCCGGTTTATCCGTTCTCATCTCGGCGAGCGATATCCCTGGGGCGGTCGTCGAGCAGGGCACAGAAAACTCGTCGACGATGAAAGATCAACTCGCTAATGCAATATCAGGCTCACAGTGGGCAGAGATAACAGCGTAACCGCATTACGACACGATACGTCAATTAACGTCGGCATGGACCCGTTATAAAGTTTCTTTGGCCGAGGATGAAAAGGGTGAGAAAAAGACGCTGCAAAGCTGCATGGAATTGGAATAACGATGATTTTTCGGCGATCGAACCGCGAAACGATCGAGTTAAACCGCGAGAGAATTAATCGAGCGCGAGTCGTCCTGTTATAGTCTATAATCCTTGTAATCGTTGTCTGGTTTCGAAAAATAAATAAACCTGTAGCGTCTTGGTCGATCGGACGCCTTCGGCTCGGTTATTAATGAGATACGGTCGCGTGTTTTTGCATAAATCCGATAACGACCGTTCGTGCCTGGCTAAATCAAGTTTCGACTCACGCGGTTTCACGTGTTTGTCCTTATCGATTATGTTCGCAACGGACCCTTGTGTGCCAAGGCAGCTAAATTAAGATGTTGCCTCTTGAACGGTCAATTATATTTAAGAATTAAGATTTTGTTGCCAAGAGTTAAGGACTATAGCTTTACGCATTTCGGAGATTTTCAGAAATTATACGATCAAATTCTTTCTAAAATTTGTATCATACGCAAGGTGTAAAAATTTATCTATAGGTAATTAAGAATGTTGAAATTAGAAGGTACGAATGTCATTTCGCAAGCGGAAACTCGTAGCAAAAAGAATTTGCCTGACGTATTAAAAAATGAAGAGCGCACCTGGGCGGCAAAATATTGACGAGAGTAACCGTCAAAACGACAAATGCGTCCGATTAAAAATTGACGAATAAACGGTGAAACTCCGGTGACAGTAAAAGTGAGGCAGTTAAAAACACGATGGGGAAAAGAGTACGCCTGAAAGGCGTTGAGAGGTATCGTTCGGTTCGCGCTATTCCGAGTTATGTATATCCGTGGAAGTCCCAGGTGCGGGCTGGTTGCAGCTGCAGCCGGTGGAAGTTTAAGAAAGAGCGCGACGATGGCGATGGTGCATTGAAGCGGGCGAAACCTCCGTGAATTATGGAAATGCAAACGGGCGGGCGCGTTATTGACTGACTGTGCCGATCGTAATCGGGTAATTGTCGATCGGCGGTCAGAAAGGAACAGAGCGATAAAAACAGAAGAGAGAACGAGGAAGGGGAAAAAGGGACAGAATACAGACGCGGGACGGTGGAAATGGAACGTTTCCTGGTGGCCAACGGGCAGTCTCGGCGTGGTCGATAATTTCAACGTTAAACAACCGGAACCGCGTACGTAAAGTATATAAATCAAGTGGAAACATCGTCGTTTCTCGTGGCGGTGCGGCTACGTCGGCGGTCGTTTAATTCAATTACGATTTATAAGATTATGATCTATCGGGGCCGGTTAATTAAGACCGCGCGTAATATCGCGGTCGCACGTAATACGTGACGTTGCGCTTTACGTTTTCTTGCGTTTCCGAGTTGGCCTGTGGCATAAATTAACGTTTCAACCGGTGTCACGATAACGTCGCCGCGTTCGAAAGTTACACCAAATTATGTGACAGCCGCGCGTGAACGTTCAATTAATTGCCGCCGTTACCGCGATTCTGTGTGATTAAGCGAAGTGTCCAGGTCTGGCGTGCAGTTATAAAAAGTATCGTTGTATTCGAAACAGAGGCATGGAAGGAT
This sequence comes from Bombus bifarius, assembly GCF_011952205.1. Taxonomy (NCBI): domain Eukaryota; kingdom Metazoa; phylum Arthropoda; class Insecta; order Hymenoptera; family Apidae; genus Bombus; species Bombus bifarius. The sequence continues at coordinate 528,942 of NW_022884524.1, forward strand.
TGCAAGATTTATAGCGATCAGTGATTAGCGACTCGTTGTAATCCTTTTATGTGCAGCAATAGAGTGTGTTGATTAATTAAAAGGACGTACCATCGTGGTCTCTGCGAACTGAATCTACGAACACCGCGCACAGTGGATCGTAACAGCCATAGTTGGACACGTCGGTCGATAAAACTTTATGTAGCAAAAACACGTGAAAGACGTTATTTCTATTTAATGAAATACTTTAGTAAATTGCGATACACACTGGGCATTTAAAGATTCTTAGTACTCCTAGTATTTTATATAGATAACAAAATTGGAATAATAGACGAATAAATATATCAAATGTATACTATGCATATTCTGTATATCGTACACGAATCTGTCCTTGCAATCGAACTGCATCGTTGCAACCTGCCACGGTAGATTTCGCCCGACCCGGTCGGACACACTTGCCGCTGCCGCGTATCGACGACCGAACGAGGAAGTTTCGACCCTATAACTCTTCTCCATGCGCCTAAACCAACGAGACGCGCAGTAAGTAAGATATCCTATGGGAAAAAGAGGTTCGGAGGTTCGCGCAGAGACCGAAATCGGCGTTGCCTGCAATCCGAGCACATCGTCCAACCGAGACGACTAACGTGTTCCGCGTGGAGCGTGCGCTGTCCAACAAAGCAAATCCCGCGAGCCGAACGAATCGAGACGGAGTCATAGGAGGCTCAATCGGCTCGTTAAGACTTCCCGTGACGGTGAACACAGAAGTACGCGCGCGGCGGTTGCCCGCGCCGCGGTCCAGGGACATGTTTAAGACCGGTAGTAGGTTGTTTATGCGTGAGCTCGCGCTTATGGGGAGCGAAACGTAATCCATGATGGGACGAGCGTGTCGGCCCTCTCGGATACCACGTCCCTTTCCCCTCCTCGGCCCCGTGTTCCTCTTTCAACTCTCCGTTTCTTCTGGCTGCGCTCATCTGCTCGTGCTTTCTTCGACGAGTCGCGAGTCGCGCTACGTGTTCAGGATATCAAGCGCCGATTCCTCGTACCGGCCTCTATATCTTCGCGTGAATACAAACTCGCAACGCGGACGGAGGTGGGAAGAGCGAGCGGGAAGGCACACGAGCGCACGAACGACGACGCCTAGGAAAAAGGGCGAAGCGCGCGCGGTCGCTCACTCTCCGAGTACGTATACTCTGCTCTATGCCGGCGTATACCAGCGTGCACGGTGTACCTTTCCGTCCTCTGACGGACGAGCCGCGGTAGCTGACAAGTTGCCCCATTACGCCTATGCTGCATACGCGCCACCCAAGCGCGGGTAGCTCGCGTTCGCAGCGGGAACCCCGTGTTCGCAGTCTCTTAAAACTCTCCTTCGTCCGCTTCTTGGCCTCGTTCCTTAGCCGGTCATAGCTTCTCTTCTCTTCTCTTCTTTCTTTCTTGCACCTTGTCGCCGCTACGCTCTCTCCTCTCTCAACCCTCCGTCTCTCTTCCTTCTCCGAGACGTTACTTTCCGCACCGCACTCGCTCGTGCAGCTGCTGCTGCACCGACCGACTCCATTTTCTGCTTCCTGTATTGTGACGACTTCCTCGAACGCGTTGATTCTTGACGCGCCTCGAGCTACCGCTTCCTTTAACAGTGTGCGCCTCGTTGTAGCGCAAGCTTGTTAATTTGACGTATTTATGGAATTATGGTTACGATCTGGTTCTAACCTCGCGATTACGACAGCGAGCTTGATTAAGATAACTAAACGGGGGCAATTTTGTAACGTGAATGAGGATTAATTTGCCGCTGCTGGAAACGGTCAGATCGTCTTTTTACGTCTTCAGAAGAATTACTAGATCGGAAGGAAACTACCATTAGTTACGATCGATGTGACGCTCTGATATACGAGCGGCAGTGTGCGTTCCACGAGACTCGAATTCAGTTGCAGGCGACTTATTCGTGAAATCCGATCTTATTTACGAAAGCAAGGGTGGCGTGCAATTTCACCGGACATTATTTCAGCCTGAAGCGTGAAACGTTTCGCGTTATGAGTGACCAGGATGTTTTGAAGTTCGCCGTTCCGCTCGGCATTCCGTTGCTGTTCCGTCGCTCGCGTTAAAGTTCCTTGCTTATCGCGACAACTTTCACATCGACGGGTCTCCATATTCATGAGACTTTGGAAATAACTTCAGGAATAATCATAACTCGATGCGGCAGCGGCGCGCGTTCAAACAGGGGATTCTTATTAAAAGTTGTAAGATCCGCGAATCCACGGTTTTATTACATTTACATTCCCCGGCTAGATGTAATTCCGACGAGAGAACACTATTCCTCGATGAATTATAAAACTACCAGTATCTCGATCGACTGGTTGTATCTCCGTCTGCGTTTCTATATGACTTAGAAATGTCAAAGGAAACGCGACGACTATTTTACGCGGAATATCGAGTCACAAAGTTTTAGCATTTCTGATCCAAGCTTTTTAAAAATCATTTGGAAGGTTATTTAAAGATAGTTGAGAATTCTTTCAAAGTTATTCAAGATCGTTCGAATATTATTCAAAGTTATACGAAAGGCATTGAAAGTTATTTGGTAGCCGTTCGAGATCATTCGAACATGCTATTCCATTCAATTGTTCGCTTTCAATTTTCAATTTTTAAGAAGCTAGAAGTTACATAGATACTTTCGTATCGACGTTTGAAGCAGTACGAAAGCCAGAGGAACGACTGTACTAACCCAATATAAAAGTGGAATCTCTGTTGGAAGAAAATCGTAAGTTTCACAAAAGAAAAAGCGCGAATTGTCTGTTGTCTCTTTTTCAAAAAGTTTCTCCAAGCTTTCTTATTCTCCTAGTTTCTTGCAATTACAGGAGATATAATGCTGACGAAAGTTTCGAGAGCGCAGGGTGTAACGCGAGGAAATCCTGTCCGTGGTATTCCGCGGTAAAAAGGAGACCCGAAGTCTCGAAAGCGGTTGGCGGTGTGCTTCGAGCTCGCGCAGAAACTCGAACGGAAACGGGCAAAGTGCGCAAAGACGAATTCTGATCGTAGATGCGTCCGGCCTGGTTAGAAGTTCGCGTATCCTAGCACAATGCCTCTTTCGCGAGAAGTTTCGAACGGGCGGAAGCGAATTAGCGACGGAGACACAGTGGACTCGACAGAAAGAAGACTCGAGTCTTCGCGAGCCCGGATCTTCAGCTTCAAACTTTTCTTCCTGATCTCGCGTTAGCTTCCAACAATTTTTGCAGCTAAGCTCCAAGTAATCCTAATGTATTACATTGAAAATGCAGTTAGTACACATAACTGCTCTCTGAAATAGTGATTATCTGAACACTTCGTTGTCTTCGTTTGGTTTTTTAATCGAATATCGTTTTCAGAATTTTCGATTATATCGAGTGTCGATAAACGAAGACAATCGCACTAGATTTAAATCTCTGGAACAATGCGATTCTATTTCGTTCAAATTGTGTCGCAAATTACGACAGTATGAAGTCGGTTAAAATACATCGAGAGAATAACAATTATAATTTCAGTCGAGGACGAAGCACGGGTTCGTTCGAATCTCGATAATCGACACATTATGATTAAGAAACAATTATTCGCGATTTGTATCGTTACTGGTTACCTGCAAGTGTGAAACACGCATTACGAATGCTCTTTAAAACTGCTCGTATTGTCTAGTAATTCTCAATGTAAAATCACAACGAAAAGAAGTGGCAGTAAAATGAATTCGTTTAATATCTATAGCGGGCCACCGGCGTCGAGATGAATGGATCGAAGCAAAGGGGCTGAATAATGTAATTTCAATAAATTCATTCCGGTGAAACAATGGCTGGAGACGGCTTCAATAACGTCTTGCAGCGTTATTCTGAATCGTCAGTCTCATTGAATTCGCAAGAATAGGTTCGGGATGGCTAATTAAGAGAGCAGAAACCACGCTCGTGATCTTACCTCCGGTAGGATCTTCCGTGGCTCGCTTTCACTTCCGCGAATATCTCGCGTTCGGCTTTCTTCGCCATGGATTTCATCGTGGCTTCCTGAAGGATCGGGGAACACGACGCGACGAACGATCTCGGGGCCCGGCAGCCAGAGAACAACATCGTGGCAAACTGCGCTGCTCAAGTTGATTGCGAGAGAGAGAGAGAGAGAGAGAGAGAAATAGGAAGAAAGAGAGAGAAAGAGAAGCGAGATAGTCGGGCCACTTCAACGTTAATTGTAACTTGACGTTTAGCTCGGCCATCGAGGATGCTTCCAGGCAGCAATTTTAATCCTTTCGACGTCGAGACGATTTCGCCCCGAAACGGACGAAAGCCTGGTAAAATTAATGAACTTAAGCTCGATTTACGCGGGGAGAAATACTCGGAGGATCAAACGGCAGCGACGAATACGACGACGTCGACGAGAGACGATTGCGAGAGACGTCGATGAGGGGAGTAGGCCGTGACAACGCTTAACTTTTAACGATACTGCCGCGAAAAAAGCGGAGAAGGAGAAGAGAGGCCGGAGGTGGGAAGAGCGAAAGGGACCGAGAACGAGCGGAAGGGAAATCGGGGAAGAGAGAGGACTCGAGAGTACAAACTAACCCTCTGGGCTGGTTCAATTAAGCCCGAATACACGTTGCGTAGCCCCCAGCCTGTTCGTTTACGCGGCTAAATACCGCGAAGCTTTCGGACGAGCGACCAGGCAAGGAGGTGTTGTTCAGGACACGATAAACTTTTTTAATTAACGAACAAATTATTCAGATCGTCGACGTTAGTTCGACGTAACTGGTAAATCTGAAACGTCCATTCAATACCGGCCCGCTTTATTAATAATTTCCAGACCACTTGTCTGTCCTCGGCTGCTTACCGGTCCCGTATCGATGCCGCGTATTCTTTTACTCTTTTTACCGCATCGCGTTTTTCTATACCCAAGAAACTCGAACAAGGTATTGGACCCCGCTAAATACCTTGCGCAACACGGCACAGCGGAATAGTCGACAGGGTTTCACGGCAAATACTCGATATAGGTGAAATCGCGACGAAAACCTGTCGCCAACGACATATATATCGAATGAGAAAAGGGGATATTAAATATTCCCGTAATCCGTGTTCGACTCAACGTTCATTATGGTTCACGATTGAAATTTATGAGAAAGTCTTGATTAGGTTCTTCGCATAATTCTACAACTGGGTTCCGTTAATCCTCGCGTTAATCACCGCTCTATCGTCTAGGAATCTAACCTGAAGCTCGTGCAACATCGTAGATCACACGCGACAAAGGCGAAATAACGAAATAGCTGGCGTCGTTCTACTGAAAACGGAAAGTCCGTAGGAACGTAGATCTCGCGATCAGCTTAATAACCAATAAATAACGTTAAACGCGACCCGTGTTTTGATAAGAAGGCGCCGCCCTCGCTTCTCGTTTCGACCATTACGATCTCCTTCTCGCCGCTGTTTTATTTCGCCCGCGGGATCCGAAGCTCACCGAAATCCGTGTACGTGCACGCGCCTATACCGACAAGCGATGCGTTATTCTCGTCCTATTCCCGGTTAGCGTGGGCATCCTTAAATCATCGTCCTGTCTAACGGAGAGGCTAATCCTGATTCATACCGAGGAGGCACGTCCGGATCATTCTCGTGCTCTTTTCCCGGCTTTCGGCCTCAAATCACTCGGCCAGATGGCAATTAACTCGCGAGGCAAGTTTTTTGTTCGAGACGGAGATTTCAGAAATTTGAATATCGTGATATATTTATTTATTTGATGAAATTTACTAACCCATTGAAATTTCTAAAATAATACTCCAACATCTTCGTGTCAAAGGTAATATATATTCGAAATCATCGAACGTTAGTGATAATACGATAATAGGCAGGTGGCAACGTTATAGAAATTGCGTCGATATTGAAACGAAGGGAATTTGAGAAATTTCGAAATTGATAAATATTTTAATAGTTTGACGTGATATAATATAATATAATAATGGCATAAAATTTCTGAATACTCTGACATCTTCGTATCAAGCTATATGTTGTGTAATATAATATGTTCGAACTTAGTTAGTGTCATTTAACTGTTACAACACTCAATTTTGAAAATGATTTCTACCCGATGAAAGCATAAAAAAAATCCTGAGTCAATGACTCGAAAGAGAATATTACAACAATCCCATAGAATCTGAAACGACATTCCACTCGTAGAAACAAGTATAGCATTAAAGCTGGCGCCCATCGCGTTATGGATACGATCGAGGCTTAATAACACTGGTATTGTTCCCGTAGCGTCGGTAATTATAACGTTTTAATGCGAAGCCGAGGATCGTGAAGCTTTGCTCCCGCGACAACCATGTTCGGCTGGATGCCCTTTGATCACGATCGTTCCTAACGAAGGAATTAATCGTAATTTACTATCGAACGATTCGCTGTAGCGCGCACCGTGTTTCGTTGTATTCGTACGACCTCTGTTTCCAGAGAATCACCCAGTGCACAGACGAAGCAACAATTAGCTGGTTCTGACCGACCAGTTTTCAAACGATCGCGCCCCATAAAATCCGATATTCCAAAGGAGAAGCGAATCGCGTTAAATAGAACGAAGAACAGGGAGAAAAAGGGGCAATTCGGTCTTCGTGTAAATGAAGAAACATACCGTGACTAAACGGGACGTGGCGCCTGGTTGCGCCAGTTGCGTGGACGTCGATGGCACTTTTCTCGTTCGCTGGCTTGCATTCTCTTGTACAATGCCCACTTTTGTTCGCTGCTCGTCACGCGGACGTCTACAACAGAAACGGTGAGCGTAATGCAGAGAATGGAACGTGAAAACGGTTAATTCCTCTGTTTAAAGACTACGGAATTATTGTTTAAAATTCTATGGTTGCTTTACTGAACTGACAATGAGAATAATTGTAAACAAGTTAAAGCTCGCGGGTTTCTCGTAATACCTTTGTATCTGCCGATGAAAACAATGAATTTGTGGTATTAAATATCGTAACACTTAGCATAATTCAAAACGCTTATGCTCTTATTACGACAACAAGGAAAAAGGGAGAAAATAAAAATGTAGGACTTATCAGTTATGCATTTGTATGAAAGACGGAATCGGTCATTGTACTTCTGATTAAGAATTGTCGAGCATTCTGTTTGGTATCTATTCTTCCGCTGAATACGAGAATTACCACAGTTCGATTTCAGCAGTTTCAGCGGTTTCTTTTGGTCGAAGATCGTAGAAAAGATCGAGAACGGAACGAGGCAATTCGAGGAAAGCGATCGTGGTTCCGGTGTAAGTTAACAAAGGGCTATTTTCGCGAATAAAAATAAGAAGCTAGATCCGTGGCGACCGGTTTCTGAGTACGTGGCCGACGATGAGTCGATGACATCGGAACGATGGACAAAAGTGAAAGCAGGTTCGATCGATCGCTGGACGTGCGTCGACTCCGGAACGTCACAACGTGCACGATCGAATCGTCCCCTTCCGGTTTTCTTTCATCTTAGCCGGCATTCGAACGTTTCAACATGTCACGCGTCGTCCACCTCTCAAGAACATCTGATAAGTTTTGATCCAGCATGTCCACTGCTTGGCACGCGAGACGAACTGCCTACGTTGGTAAATCGTGTCAATGAAACATCGTGGATAGGCTGTATCGAAGCACGATTAAACGTCGTGCCGTGACTGACAAATCATAACACGCGCGTTCCACGTGAAATTCAGAGCCAACTGACAAATATTGTTCAGACGTCAATGCTAGATTATTCAAGAGATTAGGAGATAGATATCGTAACGTTGCTGCTATACTACGGATTCTGGTTGATTGAAATATTCGATCTTGAAAAGAAATATCCACGATCGGTTCGTGCTCCATATTCGATAGTTTGATTTATCTTCTCTATTGTGTCCATCCTTATTGTTATCGAGGAAACGTATTACTCTTGGAATAAGGATGTTAGTGTCAGAGAATCGACTGATTTATTACGGAATTTTGCGGAAATTCTGAAGTAGAAAAGTTGGTACGATTAAAATATCGCACAAATACGATAAGGGAGAGCATTCGGAGAATTTGCTTCCAAATACGATACTTCGTAGCATCTGTTATTATTAATTCGAATAAATACAAGAAATTCTTCTTTCCTTGTACGGCCATTGATAATTATATCTAACCACTTAATCATAAAAAAAGCGTAACATTAATTTCAACGCTAGTCTATCAATATTTATTCCGCCGAATAACTATCGAAAAAGAAACGGAATTCAACTTGTAGTAGGTCTTTGTTCAAATTATTCCCGGTCGTATCTCCACGCGGATCCTCCGATCAATGGAGTAAAAGATAAAGTTTGAGCGTGTCGTTCGGCTCGTTAAATCCCAGCACGTGAAATTTGCAGCGTAAAAGGCGAGCTTTTAGACCGACAGCGCGACGCATCGATCGGCCGCGATCGGTCGCGTTGCCAAGTCGATGCGGCGTAAGTCACTTCAGAAACGCTTACACGAAATCCTCGGCTGCAAGTACATACATATATAGCCGGGAACAAGGGAAGCCTCTGAACCCCGTGTACCGAATGCCGAGTTAGATGCCGTCACGTAGAGACCGGCAGCCTCCTTTACCTTCGCTCGTTTTCTCGGATGCCGCGGCTCTACGTCGATCGCGGCGCATAATGCCGTGTACACAAGCAGCGACGCGGCATGCACGGCGGTTTCGCGTGCGTGTCAGCTAATAATCCACGGTTAGCGCGATATTTTCACCGAATATAGCGCGCCTGTGCCGTTGAATTTTGCCTAGAAGTTTATGAGAGCACGACTATTTCGCAACAAAGTCAGAGAAGGGGAAAATTAGTAGATTTCCGTATTATATATCTTCCCTTAGAATATTTCGCTGTTTTCCTACTTGAGCTATCATTCATCTTGCGATTTATTTAACAGCTACTTACGATTAGCAGGATTAGGGGTTGAATTTCTAATGTTTCGTTTTTGTATGGAGAGATACTTCCAAATCGGATAAAGAGTATTTAGAGAGATAAAATTATTAAATTATGTACTCATTCTATCCGTTTCTAGTATAATTAAATATCTCTACTCTACAACCTCGACTTTAGTTATTTCCGGAGGAAACCGACGTCATCGAAATTAGCTAGTAAATTAATAGTAAAAGTTACATTCGTTCAAACAAACTATGCAACAGGTCTGAACTATGCAACTGGTCTGAACGTTTTATAATTGCACGTGAGTTCTAAACGAATTACGATGCATCGAAGAAACACCGAACTAGTCGTTTCCCACGCGGATGAAAGGTTTACGCGAAAATTCCGGGAGTCCCGGCGGTGTTCTCGAATTAATATCGCCGTCTACCAGCCGGTAAGACATGAAATATCCGTACTCCATCAGCGGAAAGTTACAAAATGGTAACTGAATATTACTCGCGTGAAAGCCAGTGTATTTCAGCATTATAACAGCTGTACAACGAGCGGTATTAATACATATTTCGTGCACATTCAACTAGGATATATAATAAACGTAATTACCTGCGTGTAGTATAATTGCACGAGAAACTGGCGATAAGTTTCCTTAATGGGGGGATTACAGAATCGAACGCCTCGAGCAGTCACACACACCATCGTTCTTCGAGAATCTCTTCGCCTCGAAGATCTCTTCTCTTTGAGACGCACGCGCGCGCGAAGGGTTCGAGGAGTGAAAAATTCAGTGGGCGTGTTGCTTCGATAATGTATCGCGCGTAAAGAGGCGGATTAAGCGTATCCAAAGAGACGTGTGGCCCAGCGGTTCCGTTAAAAACTAAATAATCGAAGAACCAAGCGAAGAGAAGTGGCGTCGTGGTGCCACGAATGCCACGACGATTCGGTACTTTCATGAATTCGTGGTTTTGACAGTAGAATATGGCCCCTGAGTAAAAGGCAGCGCGTTCCCTTCCACGATATCGTACCGTTTCTTTCAACGTAAATATCGAGATTAGACCAGGAAATGATTGTGAACGATCGTCTCGTGATACGGAGGCGTATCGAGAATTCGAAAGAATGTTCCCACCATGGGGGGAGGGGGGATAAGATCGAACATCGAAGAATGGCGAACCAGGAATTTGGAATTTAATTTAGTCGCACGTCTCGATATTTTTAGGCATCGATGTATAAATTCTCAGGGAAAGGATATCTCGTTCGATGTAATAACCACGAACTTAAGCCCCTTGAGTTATGATTTCTTTAGAGGAATTTGATTCAGCGTTGGAATTTCATTGCTGTCATACCGCTGTCAAATTATAAATTAAAAAGTTAGAACCAAAATTCGAGTTCAATCTACACGTTGTTAAGGATATAACCTATTCATTAAGTTGGGACCATAATCCGTATTACGAGAATATAACCTGTTTGTTAAATTGAAACTATAATCCGTGTCACGTGGTGAACTAATGTCACAACTTATACGTCAAGTTGTAACGAAGGCAATTGGAATATCCAAGCTTACAATGCCCTCGATAATCTGAGAATTTAACGCAGTTGCTAAGATCTACGAAAACATTTCTATGGCTGAAACCATTCTCTTCGATCTACTCAATTTTATACGTTCCTCGGAGCTGTCAAGATCATCCAACGTATAATCATCGTGCAGATTGCACAACATCGTTGTCGCAAAACTTATCGTTGCTCCGAATTTTCCATGAAATCGCAAAATCTCCAACCACTAATTTTCATCATCGTCTTAGGTAAATGGTAAATTCCAGGTGTCGGCTTAGATTCGTTAAGCTGCAATAACAGAGGAACGTGTAAGAATCGCGGCACGTAGGTAACACATGCGGGATTCTCGACATCGGTCGCGTAAAATGAAGGTTTTCATTGGCCGAAGCTGGGGTAGGAGTCGGATTATGGAAATGGTTGAAGTAGCCCTTCTCCCTTAGCTTCGCCACCTTTCTGCTCCTACCATTCGGGGGACAGGGCCTAACCCGACTCTTTATTATTGTAATGCCCGAAGTTACGACCGTGCCGTCTCGCGCCTGGGCCCCCTGATACGAGGCTTAATTTATGAAAATGATGTGAAATAGGAGTCGGGTATGCCGCTGCGTTATCGCTCGCTAACCCGAAATTTCTTATTCCGCCCTCTTCGTCCCTGCCATTCGATCCTCTCGCTTCTGTTCTTACGCTACCGATCGTGCTACCGGTCTTCACCCTGCCGGATTTGTAAATCGAACCGCGTGTATAAGGCATAGAAAGCGATCGGCGACGCGCGCGCGCTTAGCACCGACATTTCGCGGACCGCGAATCCTGAAATAAAGTGCGATACAAAGTGTGGCTGCGCGATTCGCCCCCGGCCCGTTTGTGGCCGCAGGAATTCGATGTTTATGCCCGTGGGATTTGTTCGAAGCGAAAGCTAAAGAGTTAGTGGGCCGTATGTTATGCTTTAGCAGCCAGCCGGATGCGTTCGGATATCCTGTTGCTTTTTCGCTGCAACGGGCTTTCCGTTGCTTAAACGTGAAATATGCAATCCACGGATATTATTCCGTGACGCGTTGACTGCTGAGCACCCCGTATATCCTCGTTGAATTTCGCACTGTTCCGTGGCTCCTCGTCATTCCGCCTGTTGGGAAGAAACAGCTTGCCCTCTTCTTTCCGCGTCGCGCGTTCTTAGTAGTAAGATGCTCGTTCGAAAATGTCTTTCGAAAGTTTCCAACGACCGTCGAGATAGAATCCGTGTGGCGGTCTTGGTGTTATCGTTAACATTTCGATAGAGAAATCTTTCCGAAAATATCACGTTATTCCGCGTAGGTGTTTTATTATATGCTTAAAAAATTACTATAAGATCGCTTTAGCATATGTACGATGCTGAAAAATATTGATTCTATTGATTCTAACGATGCTTTAAATGATAATTCAATTTATAACTATGCAATCACAAGATCGTATGTAATGACGATAAATTGAAGGAGGTTTGAATATTACGTTGCACATCCTACGAAGGGCGATACGGTTCGCGAGGCTATACAGTTAGCATGACTAGCGGTGCGAATACTTAAAAATCGTAAGCGGAAACGACGCGACAGGGGCGTGACAAATTCTGCACTCTCGTTTTTGCGATCGTTAACAACCGTCCAATTGCTGTCGAACGTGACAGGGATGAATTCTATCGTACATGCTGTGCCGCTTTCCAGTACCCATTAACAACCCTTTCTATTCTAATCCAACTTCACGTTCGAAAGATCGTTAAAGACTAAAGATCCAGTGTGCTTTAAAATTGACGTGACTCGAAGGATGAATAGATCGTCGATCGATCGAGGCCTATCAATCGGATGATTTTGCAGCCTTCGTGGTGAATTGGCTGGAGGTGGCGGGGGCGAAGGAGAACTCTCTTATAGGAGTGAAAGGTATCGGTAGGTGTAATCGTAGGAAATTACCGCGAAAATTACACGTCGGTTGCGCAAGGAAATCTGATAGATCAGCCGGCAAACCACCTGTCAATGTTCCTCGGCGTCCCTAAGCCAAAGTTTTCTCGCGTAATCGCGTACCGTACGACGTGGAAAAATGCACGCGTGGCGCGCTGTGACTCGTCAGCTGCAAGTTTCCGCCAGTGCACGCGTCCTACAACCGGAATGGCTCGTTTCGCGCTGGGATCGTAGCTAGAGCCTTTCCACGAGCCTACTATTATTGGCACTATAGTTCGTGACTTTTACGGCCAATCGATGACATTAAACGTTTCTTCGCTACTTTATATTTATTTCCTATGTCACGATTATTCTTGCAGTTTTATTTACTTCCATTTTTAGAACTAAAGCGGCTACAGGTGGCTCATCAAAGTATTTCTACGTTTACCTATAAATATAATATAATAAAAATGTTCGAATTGATTTCGAACTTGATCGATATAATCGTGATAAGGCATAGGTGTAATTGCTAGATTTTTTATACAAAACACACAGTGTATCGACAAAAAGTTTCTACGAATGTTCGAATGCTTTCCCGAGCCACTGCACGCGTTAGCTTTGGCGCAGGACAAAAAATGAATTCTATCGTCAAAGAGTTAATTACTATTTCGCCAATTACGTCTGCCCATTAGAATTGCATGGCGGCAGAGCGTGTTTGAATCTGCAAGTCTTTTTAAATTCGCTCGTTAATACCTAATCCGGCACGTCCCTCGATTCGCGTGGCTCTCCGCTTGTGCATTATTCACGGTCGCGAAACGAAATCTCACGGGCGTGGAGTAAGTGTAATTAGCGCTGAAGCGAAAAGTGCAACATGGAAGCAGTACACAGGGATGTGTCACGTTGGAATTCCACGGTTTCCGTGTTTCATAGAATGTATAAACGAAATTAACTGGGGAAAAGCCGTATTGTGGAATCGATAGCGACGGTTACACGATGGAATATTATATTTCTGATTTCTCGGTGAAAAGAAAATCGATCGAGAAGCTAAAAATTATACTCGTTACGAGTGCAACGTATCGCGATTGCTTCGGCTACGATCGTAAATTCGTTTCGACCAGGAAATACGCCACTTTCTATGTGGAGAAATATTTCGCATCGATATCAAGAAGGAAAAGTTTTCTCTCGAGATTATACGTGCTCTTAGCGATAAAAGTTTTCTCCGACTTTCCAAGATTCTATCGTTTGTATTTCTTTTTAAACCGGCTGGATCTGACTAAAGAATAAGTTTTGCAAACAACTAATTAAATTGTGCTTCCGTTTCCTTTATTTTCCTGGGATGAAGAGTTGTTTATAATTACAGAGACGACGAGCAGGCTCGGTCACGGCTGCTTTCTTACGATTTACTATGTTTCATTATATTCATTACGTTCATTAGATTTCTTGGGAAATCGTGAACAATAAATTCGGTCGTGTCTGATAATGACCTTTGATAAATCATTTTAGACGTAGGACGAAGAACAGATGTAGTGATTCGAGTATACGCGTATAGTCGCATTCGGCAAAATATTTAGGATAATTCGTTACCGATAATAGAAAAGATACAAAGGGTCAATATTTCTTAGAAGATAGGAAGAGCTGCCTGGTAACGAGGAAATCTTTAGAACGAGACAAGTGAAAAGTAGGACGAAAGGAGATAAAGATGGCGATGCAAGACGAGGTCGGCGGAGAATTTAATTAAACTACAAATAGCGGTATTGACCGGTGGAAATCGTCGACGTCTCTGACACGATAAATAAACATGGTTCCGAGATGCAAATCAAATTACCTTGTATTTTAAAGCTCATTTATCGAGATACACTTAACGCGGAATAGCGAATTTGAATAATCAAACATCAACGAGAAAAATCACGTGATTCATCCAATATTTTACACGAGTGCGATGCTTGACGGAAAAACAGGACAGAAAATTGCAAGGAAAACACAGCCAGAGCGAAGCATGGAGAACGGGTATGCGGTGAAAGAAGGACAGCCAGCGTAAAATAAAGCAAATTGGGGGAAATAATAACCGCTACAATGCGGATTTATTAGTTTAGCGAGCGGCGAGCCAAAAACCCGGCCGGCCGGTCTCTTGGCTGAGAATACGACGACAAACGCGTGGACAAATGTTTGGCCGGCCCAAACAGGCGCGTTAAATTTTCGAACGACCGGTTATATCCGCTCGAAAAAGAGTGGTACGTCGACGGAGAAGGGGTAACGTTGAGAAGAACACGGTTAAAAAAAATCACCGAGGAGACCGCAACGAGGACGTTCGAACACCGATAGAGTAACAGAGAAGCGATCAGAGCTCGAACACGAACGACGAGGAGAAAAGAGACGCAGTAGGGTGGGGGAAAAATGGTTAGACGACAAATAAAACATATTGATGTTTGCAATTAAATCGGCCAGACAATGGACAAATACCGATTCACCCGTTTTGCAGGGACTGTCGCGGTTCGATTTAATAAATATCCACCTATTAATTTTCTCTCGTGATTCTCCAGCTTCTCTTTCTCCATCACCACCTCCACCTCTGCCTCCTCCACCTCCACCAGTGACTCGACTCTTGGTGACGCGTCAACCGAGCCTGCAGAACTATTTTATTCGTGGTAGGCCACGTATTTGTCCGCGCGTTTATTTTGCGCTTGTTACCAGAGCGGCGACGCTTTACGCAAACCCCTGCTATATAACCGGCCGCTTCCGACGCTCGTTTGCATTTCATTAACTTTACCTCCGGCCGATTCTCTTTGCGCGTCACGGTGTCGTCGATTTTGCCTTGCGACGCGCCGTAGAATTACCACGGGGACAGCCCTCGACGCAGGATAAATTGTTTTCGTCGTCAGGCCGGATTAGCACCACTATCGGACTCCGTCGCGAATTCCTTCGAAAACGTCGTGCGACACCACGTTCCCCTTCAGCGTGTCAACGCTGATTGATTTATGGGTGGCGGTAGTTGGCGTGTAACTAACTTCGCTTCTAATAAGCTTATGATTGCCTGGTGATTCTTTAGTCTCCCTTTCTCTGGCAGATCGTAAAGTGGTCGTAGATTTTAACGTTTTATCGCGTTGTTTCTTTTTGTAATTTGACGTCATTCGTTGTTTTTACATAGACTATATCGATGTTTTCTTACCATTTTTTTACGAGTTTAACACAGTATCGTAAGTCGAGATATTAATAGCAGATATTTTACATCGAATTTCCATAGAAATCCATCGCTATGAAAATCAAACCCGCTTATTGCAGAATAATAGTAGCAACACAAAAAAAAAAAAAAAAAAAAACGAAGGTTCTATACCACCTATTGACAAAATCCGCAATCACTTAGCCAAATCACTATTGTCAACCCCAATATATTCAAATTTTCCATGACGTTGATACCACGCAGAAGAAACCAGCCACTTTTAGCCACAGGCTAAACTCGTGTTTAATTTCCCTATGAAACAATCGCTCGAATAACCATCGCACGAATACTGGAGCCACGAGAGGGCATCATTCGCGTGCACTATCACGCGTACAGGAAGTCTGAGTAGTTTTCCCTATTGAATCTGGAGAATCGTACGCGTCTCGTCTTGCGTCGATCGCGGTGTGTTTCTCACGTCTCGGATAAGGCAATAAAGGGCGAAGAAAAGGGTTTTTGCTGCGTGAAACTCGACGGTGGATCGCGTGACCGGTGGACCGTCGCCTGCCGCAAAAGGGGAAGCAAGTATTTCCCGCACGGTTGGTGTCGGTCGACCGGGATAGCATAAGGCATGAGCCATAAGCCACAAGGCATAAGGCATGAAAAAAAGGCAGGCGACCAGCGGTCACGGCGAGGAAGGGTGGAGGAGGTCTAGAATAGCCCAGTGAGCCGAGTCGAGTCCAGCCAAGGGAAGCCCCTCTGTACCTGACGTGCAACCGATACTTGCTCGTAACGCCGTCTTGCTCCCTCGGTTATACCCGCTACCGTGACTCTCCGCGATACTTTTTCCACGGTTCTACGTGGGTTTCACCTACGACAGCGGAGCGCATCCACACAGGGCTGGGAATAGAACTCGCAGGAACGCCACCCCAAGCAACGGATCGGACACGTGCGTAAAGCAGATACGCGTAATAGCGTTACCTGTCTGTGACAACCCCTCGTACTATCGGTCTGTTTTTCATACCACTTCTTGACCCTCGTTATCGCGACGTATCATCGGTCCTGTTTCTCTCTGTTGGGGATCAACCAGGCGAGAGAGACGTTTGCTACCGTTTGTCGTTCGGTCGACCGACGATACCATACGTTCTTTTTTTCTTCTTTTTGACGCGGCAAAAACGGGCAAACGTCGAAATGAACATTTTTTTGGGCTTCCCGAGTGACAGACGGTACGCAGGCGGAGGTATTTAATTTGGTAGGTTCGTATTTGAAGAAGACACGCGGTGAATGGATATGCATCTAATTATTAAAATGTCGATGCTTTGAGTTGTTAACAACGGAATGTCTTAATCAAGAGGAACGCTTTGTTAGAGGCAGACATAGAAATTTTTCTTTCTCGCCTATGTAACGATACTCTCGCCTATCCCGTTCGCTAACGATTGACATTTACATACGCCAGCATAATGGCAACTCGCTGTATCACACATCCCGTCGACGACTTTCACTTTTTTGTACAACGAACAGACGTTCGAATATATTAAACGTTGCGCGCGAGTCCGATGTAAAAGGCTCATTAGAGGTGTCAACTCGGACAACGTGCTGATTATAGCGGCCCTCGACGATCGCCGCGTCACGTTAGCCGTGACAGTCGTCGGACGTTTCCTCTGTAGTGTTCCAACAGCTGGAAGGAAAACTGGCCGGCACGGCGGAGGAATCATCGTGATATCGTACGTCCGTGAACGATGATACTGCTCCTCCCTCTCCGAATTCCTCGCGCACAGAGACTTCCGCCTTAGGGCGAACGATTATTTTCGAGTCGTTTCGAGGCCACTTCCTCGTTTCGGAGGACCGTGAAGCGAGGCAAACCGCTAACCACGATTCGTATGCGCGTGGAACGTGGCCGAACAAAGGAGAAACGTACGAGATAAAAGGAAAAAGAACGGCGAAAGAGAAGTAGAAGGGACGATCCGGCGAAGTTACGAAGGAAAAGGAAGAGCAAACGTGAGAATCGACGTACACGCGTGATCAGGAAGCAACGTACCCGATACAAGGCGACAAGCATAATAATTCCAAAACGAAGTCAGACGCGCGTCACTCTTCAATTTGCCTTTCTCCATTCAACGTCTACTTCTTCTTCGTTTACCTTCGACTTTCTTTATCTCTTTGCTTCACGAGTAGGCCTCACACGCCGCGAAGTAGGCAGTAAACCGTAATTTATATGCGTTTACCTGAAAGAGCCGCGCGAAAAAGACGAAGTCGACGAGATGGAAGAAAGAGGACGATAGCGGACAGCAAAAGAGGAACGGACTTGGTCGGTGAAAAAAGTACCTTAACGCTCAACAAGGCGCTTTCGAACGTGATTATTCGCATAAATCAATAAATAACTCGCAGCCAGGCCGCGTACTTCCCCCTCGTCGCTTCCCGTTGCCCTTGCCTCACCTGGAAGCAGCATTTGGCATACATTATCCTCGGCATCCTACATTAAGGAGGCCTGATCCCCGCGAGCGACGATATATTATCTATGCCGCTTTTGGTGGCTGGTTCCATCGCGTAATAATGCGCCTAATGTCCCGAAAGTTGGTGTATTTGGCCGGCACGGTGGATCGTTTCAAAGGTGAAAACGGGCCGGCCCAAGCGACGATAAATTGTAAGTCGGACGGTACAGCCAAGACCCGAGGATCATCGAATTATGCTAAACACGTTCACCGGGTGAGTGATATTATTTGGTTAGCCGTGGCACGCTCGTAACCATTCCTCCAGTCGACGACCGCGACACGACCCTTTTAGGTCGCCCTTTTGCTTATCTCTCGCGCGAACTCCGCAGATTTTACTCACCGCGAGGGGTGAATCCCAGGCCTTCCGTATATTCGGGTATCATCCCCCTTTCTGGCTCAGCCAGGGGATTAAATCCGGTGGGAACCGGCACGCGAAAAGCTGTTCCACGATTTAAACCGCTCGGTTTTCGGAGAGAGCAGCTGGCTAAAGAGCCGTTGGTTATTAGGTTTGAGGATAACCGTGTTGCGCGGGTTTGGCTACGAGCACGGTCGAGTTTTTAGGAAATTGACGCCAAGTGGCTTGGATTACGTGGTCTTGATTAGGTCAATGGGAATGGGTGAATTGCTCGTGCGTTTTAACGCAGTCGTGGCCGGCCGTTGTTAACGAGGATCTATTATCTTCGTTTGGTTCAGGCGTTTCGCGCGTCAAGGGTGCAAGATTTCTTAATTCGTCGCGCTAAAATAGCAGAGAACGTACTTACGTAGGAACAAAAACGTTGGTGAACTTTGCACGAGCTGTAAACTCTTGTTAGATAGATCTTACGATATTATGGTGGATCGTAAACATTTACGAATGCGTTTACGAATAGCAATAGAAAGTCTCTGAGCTATCGATGGTAATAATTATTAAAACGTTTAACGATTTACGATAGAAGCGAGGCATATTGGCGAGGAGATCCTAGAGGGAAGCTAATGATTTATCTTTAAACATAAGGGATCGGTTACGCCGCGTCGGGGATTAATTGCAAGAATTTATTAATATCTATGAATTATCCGTTTCAGGTTAGGGTTCATAGGTACTAGGCTTCCACAGGGAACGATCCACGGTTTATATCCAGCCACGCCTATCTGATCAGCAATGCTTCCACCAAAGATATTAATCGAGTACATACCAACAATGATGAGATTAAAACGAGACCGCAGATTAACGGACCCGTGGTTCTAGAGTCGTAACGTGTAATTGTGAGCCCTCTTATAAATGTTTGATTGCCAGTCTGGTGATAAATCAAAAATTCATTAGTAGATCGTTCAGTGATCGATTCAGCGAAACGTCTCGTTGGAATTATTCTCATCAAGTTCGATCGTACAATCGATCGATTAGTTAACGATTTTCCACGGTGTGCCCTTCCTTCTTTTTATCCGTTCCGAAACTCCATTTACAGAAGAAAAACTGACGCAACCACTGCCCCGGTCGGTTTATAGAGTTTGAGCTTGAACCGGATTTCTCGGCAAGTTCATTTATTTCGTCGCGTGTCGGTGTAATTTTTCTGCGTTGGGCAATCGTGACTCGTATCACCGTGACTCACGCGACTGTAATTCACACACGGTCGCATCTCGCGCCACCGCCAATACTTTTTCACGTCTGAACGCGGCAAAACGAACCTACGTCCCGTACGGCTTCGTTTTTTTTTTTTTTGTCTTTTTTTAGAGCCGTCCACGGGTTACATACACGTTCGAACGAAAGCGAAAACATGCCGGTGTACAATTACTTTATCGGCAATTAACGCGATGTTACGCGGTGTAAATGCAACGACGGAGCAGTCACGAGCGCTCATTGACTTTTAAGCGAGAGAGCAGGCTGTTGTTCGAGGAGGACAATTTCGAGCTTCGATTAGGTAAACGACGATTCCAGCCAGCCCGATCTCAGGCCTCTTTAATAAAACCCTCGGTCGCGTGATTCACTGTTCCTTATGGCAAGTCCAGGCCCGTATTTTCTTTTCCTTCGACAAGCACGACGGGCACAAATAACTTCGTTCCGAAACTTTCTCGCTGTGTATCTCTCTCGCTGTCTCCGTGTTCCCTGCGCGCCTTCCGTTAGCATATAGCGTATATGCTAGACGCTGCACGAGAACCAGAAGAGTGAAACGGTCGGCATACTTTCACTTTACGCGCACGAACGGACGATAACTCGACCGTAACCGCCGGATGAACGCGTACGGGAAGACGCGATTCCGCTTACAAGTTTGCAATTTAACGACAAGCGGATCCGCTCGCATCACGGTCGCGTTCTATATTTTTCCCTATCGACACAAAGGAGGCATTCGATAGAAGACGACCGTGAAACCAACGACGAAGCGTAACTTCTTATGCGAGTAACTACTTACGCCTCGATGACCGTTGCCATCCAGACTTCTTACGCAGCTCTCTTCCCCTTTCGACGATTTCTTTTCTCCCTTCTTTTTTATTTTTATGGCGTGTACAGGGACGATCGAACGACGCGGGCGGACACTGACGCTGACGATAATCGCGGATCTTGGTTCCGGCCTGCGAAATCTTCGTGGGATGTCAAGGTTTATTGCGGATCTCGGGACGTTATTCTTTTATCGATGCGTTTTGAAAGTCGCGATGGGACAGCGATATATGTTCTTTGATATTCCTGAGGCGTATAGGGGAGTCGTGACTTCACGAAGCGCGAAACTGCGATCGTATGGAAAGGTATAAACGACGATGACACGTGTCGGAGAATCGCAATTGTATTTGATGACTAGCTTTCCGTGGTAACTTTATTTCGCTTTTACTCTCCTCGGCGCTTCCATTACAGAGTTCTATGGTCCCTATTACGCAGGTGCGCGGCTAATTGCGTGAAATGAGGCTCATCCGGTGTGTTTACGAATTTATCTGTTAGAACGAGCGCGTCACGCGGACTCGAACCGGAATAAATTACTATATATCACTGGATTAGATCTACCCGAACTAATAACTTTATAACAAACTACTAAAAACGATCAAGTCCCCCTACGTGGTAATCGTTCGATCGGAAACGATCGGAAAGTCGCACGTTCGAGGTCTCGTTTGGTCGATTTTTCCGCCGAGTAGAATCGAACGGATGTACGCGTCGCGCCGGTTTCTCTTTACATCGTCTGGAGTCCAGACTCTGGACCACGCAGGGGAAAAAATAGGACGAGCCAGTGACAAAGGAACAAAAGACGCGGAGCATAAACGCAGGATATCCCCATTGGCCAGTCGACGTCATTTGTCAATATTACACCTGGACACCTGCGCCACGCCGCGTTTTCTATGATTCCCGTGCCGCGGCCATTGATATGCAAATTCAACGCTAACACGTATCAGTTTTCCACCGGATTGATTAATGCGCGTCCCGCGTTTTTCGATGAACGCCCGGATGCCTGGAACGAAGTTCTCGAGTCTCTGCGAAGGAGGTGGCGACCTCTGCGGTCCACGGTACCAAGCAACGTCCATCACACGGCATCGCGAGAAAGAATTCTTGAACTATGCGACCGCGCTGTTCCGAGTCAGCCACGAACGGAAAGGCACAGATACAGAGGGGCGATGGTAGGGAGAAGTACAGGCACCTAGTAAATACCTGTACTAGCCAAGCAGGTCCACTTCGAGTCAAAGGCAAGCCTGCTCCTCCTCTTCATCCTCCACCGTGTCTTTCTCTCTCGCTCTTTTCCTCTTTTATCCACCTCCGACTCTTACCGTTATGAGTACAGGCTACACGACGTGCGGCCACGACCATGTATAGCACGCGTGCTTATTCCCTTTTCATTTCCTTCACCGCGATCGTTCGATCTCCCCTTGGAAAACGCAGAGCCCGAGGTGTCGTTCCAGCTCCTTTTTATCGAGCTGCGTTTCCGATGATCGACGCGGTTGCATCGGTCACCGGTCTTTTCATTCTGCGATCGTTCTTCTCGAACGACTGGGCATTCGAGGGCACTTTCGCGGAGAAACGACGGCGACGGATCGAAAATTTGAATGGGAAAAGAGAGGAATTTATATGGTGGAGGTTTCGATGCACCGTACTACCCGGATTAATGTTACGTTTATCGGTTTGAGGAGGAATATTCGCATGCCTTATTCATGGACAAACCATTAACTGTCGTTGAAATAAATTTCGAAATATCGCTGTTCGAATAGATCGTGTGCGTTTATACGCGTGCGAGTAATCGAAGGATGCACACGCCGCAAAACTCTCGTATATAGGATATAGGATTATTTAGCATTGATTACTTTGAAATTTTCCTGTTGATAAAAACACGAATTTGCAAAAACATCGGCAGTATTCTCACGAATATTCTGCTCGAGAAGATGATGACAACTCGCGTTAGTACAACTCGCCGATCTCAAATGTCGTTGCTACAACTCGTAAAACTTTATATCCTAAAAGAACTTGCAGCGGTAATGATCGTCATAGTCCAAGCACGTAACGGCACTTGGAACAATGAGTTCGTTGAATTCCGAGCAAAGTTTTCTTTCAGCCAGGTTGCCTGGAAGGAACGGAAAGCCAGATTTCACCGGTGTACGGGTACGAGGCATCTGGCCGAAAAGCAATATCTCTTCGTTGCACGTCCACAGTCAATAGGCGAGCGTCGCCTCGAAAGGCGTAAATTCCACGGGGCACGAGGTTCGGTCGGCATTCGCCACGCGAGCAACGCGCGACGACAGGACGCGCGCGGCGTGACGCGTAAAGCACGGCAAAGGGACAATCACGGGACAGTCTGAGGACAGAGCGTAGACGACTGGTTGCATAACCGTGCATGCCCTCGCGACAATATCGCCGCGCGTGGCCCCCGCCGTCCGCCCCGCGCCGTTTCAAACGCGATTATTTATGTCCGTCATACGTGCGTACATGCAAAGTAAATGGCGCGAACGGCTGAAAGAGAGCTTAACTAACCTACCGTATTAGAAATATGCCGGTGGTATGGCGCGGCTTGGAGCGGCGTGGCGCGCTGTCACCCGTTCCACCGTATATAACGAGGCGACATACGGTGCGGCCGTGTTCCAGCAAGACCGAGCTCGCGGTAGAAATCGCGCGCCGTTCTCATCCTCCCCCTCCTCTCCTATGGGGGTTGTTCGTCCATGCGTGCGTACTTTCGCCATGCCCCTGATCCCGCGCCCCTGTGGCCCCGTGTGCAACCACATGCACACGCACTCATACATTCGCCCATTGTTATACCAATCTGGATACGCGATGCACGCTTTCGAACGCATAGTTATGCGCGCGTCGAGAGAACGAACGCGGAGCCGCGCTGCTGGTTGAAGAAGGGTAGAGATCGAGGGAACAGGCAACGCAGAGAGGAAAATTGAAAAAAGACGGATAGAAGGGGCAGATAGAATGAGGATAGGAGGGGCGAGGTTGTAGGGGGAGGGTATAGGATGAAAGAGGCTCTCGTCCAACGCCAGGGGTGTCGCTAACAAGACACGCACCCCTACCACGATGGGGTACTAGGAGCACGGACACATGCTCGCACAGCGACGTCTGTGCGTCCGCATTGCGTGCGTAACTCGTAACTCGTGGCTGCCTGCCTACAACCGTGCGTGTACGCGACTCGACGACAGCCATCCCCTAATGACTTATTAGCAGCCGCGCGTTAGTTAACGACGCGACGGGATTACTCGCCGCATTGTGACGGCCTCTCTCTTCCCTCCTTTATTTCTGTTTCCTACGACTCCGCGCGCTCCTTTCCCTCGCCGTTCCTCCGTTTCTTCTCCCTCCGTTTCCGCGTCTACTCCTCCTCGCGCCCTCTGTGCTCCTTTTTTCTTCGAATCGCGCGTTCCCTTTTCCTACCTTCGTGTTCTCTCGACTTCTCTCGCCGACATTACGTTGCGTTCGCTCTCCGCTCCCTTCCATCATCTTTCGTTCTTCTGCCTGTTCTTCCGTATTTTCTTCCTCTTCTTTTCCCTCTTTTTTTTTTTTCAATGGCAGTTTCCATGCGACACGCATTTCCGCGCGGTACTCGGGGCGTTTCCACGCAGGTAAGCACGTCGTCGTCACGCCGGGCAACGCGCTCGCCACTCTCGTCGGGAATGCGTGGCAGGCTATGAAAGAAGAGAGGCTGTAGTCATTTCTCGCATCCATTAGGGAAATTAATGATTTTTAATTTTCACTCCCGCGGCTACGCGAGAAGCCTGGCCTTTGTGTCGCGACACCGGCTCTCTTTAGCCACAGCACCGGGCTTCGTCGCAACGTTTTCGTATGTCAGCAACGGAGACGCGAGGAAAACCCTCCGAATCGCAGGGAAACGTAGAATTTTTCTTGCTGGCTGATACCTTAATGTCATATGCTCGTAGTAACCTGTTAAGGAAACTATCATTCTGATATGTTACAATTCTCGACGTTTCCATAAATCGTTTCCTCGACATACGAGCACATTGCAGTTACGCGATGTTCGCCCAAAGATACAACTTTATTTCGCCATATTCTTTCGTTGAAAATCCTTAATCCAAACAGAATTGGTAAACAGAATACAAAAATGTCACGTTTTGAAAAAGGTTTCACTTTCGCGTAAAAAGAACCCAGGCGAGACGAAAGGTAGTTAAGAAATCTTAACGAGAAGATGCAAGATAATGACGATATTATTAAATCGCCGACTAGATTCACCAACTTTCCGCCAGCTAACCGTTATCGGAACGTGTCATTTACTTAATTATCCTGGTCGTCGCTTGACCCCAACCCCTAATTTGCTACCGGCGGCAGATAGCGAGCCCCAAGATCCTTGCTGGCGTGATTCGCACAAAGGAATGCCAAGGAGAATTTCCACGTGACATGAGATCGGTACGATCGATCGCTCGTGGATCATTACCGTCGACACGTCGCGATCCTCGAGACACGTCGAGATCATGGTATACACGCCGCCAACACTGGAGGGTGCGCATCGAATCGACGTGGCACGATCGATATCGTTCGGAGCCGCCTAATTACAAGCGCGTCCCACTTAGGGGCCGACATTCCTCGCGTGACAATTAACGATTTGTAGCTCCTAATGTTTGGATTAGATTGAATCGACCTCTTCGCTGCCTTTCCTTTCTCATCGAGAAACTTCCCCTTTTTTTTTCTTTTAATTTTTTTCTTCTTCTTCCGTTACTTCCAATTTACCTCTATATGTATTCCCCTTCGGCCATTTTCCTTTTATCGCGTTACTTTTTTACGTCTTTCAACTCCAGTTCCCCTGCTTCTTAATTCTACAGCTCTCCTCTCCTGCACTTCAATTTCGCCCTTCGATTTAGTTCTTATCGATGGTTGAAGTTTCTTGCAGATTCTCTGCAAGCTGTTACCTTCTTGTTTCTTACAGTTTCGTCTGTTTACTCATGCGCATTGCTCGTGCACTCTCGGTCTCATTATGTTCTTCGTTCATTAGTATCGGACAGCATTTCTGTCTTTATTTTTCACGTGATCCAATCGTTATTTCTTTGTTTTCGTTACTTCTTCGCTTCTGCCTCGTACCTAAGATACGGAGCTCACTTTTCCCTGCGCTGATTCGTCCCGGTTCTATCGGACTGCTATCTGATTTGAATAATTCGATGCGTCAACATGCTTTAGGTGTATCATACCCACGCGCGGCTACGACAGAGACCGGTATACACGTGGCGTCAGCCTCACAGGAAACGACGACCCTGTTCAGCTCGAACGCGTCGTTCCTCTCCTACGTCGATCACGTCGCGACGCCAGTCGTATACGAAACCGCCTCTCGTTAGCCGAAGAAAAAAACTTACTGGCGCTAGACGAGGAAACTGTAATCTCTTGAACACACGTGATGGTTATCGTTTTCAGCTTCCGCCACGTCGCTTCCTTTCCCCTTTCACTGTGTCTTTATTTTCGTTGCCGGGGATATGCGCTAAATCCTCTCATCTCTCGATGCGCACTTTTCGAGTATTAGAATATCTTCAATAATTAATCGCATCGCTTCGCGAGATTAATATTATGGATAATTTCGCACGTAACTTTCATATCGGGAATTGAGGAAAATTCTGGGCAATTACGTAGATCGTATCAGAAATGTTAATTCTATTAATTATTAATCTGATTAATTATAATTGCATGTATACTTTATACTAGCTCATACTAGCTAATATTATAGCTAACACTGTCATGACGATAGCGTAACGTCGTGGCTCTTCACAACGTTAAAGTAGTCGTTCAAATCGATCTGGCTTTGCACAACTTCCTTAACTTCTCATAAATATTCCCAAGTATACACAACTCTGATTAATCGCCCCCAAAAAGAACCTATTATAATCCTCAACCACTCCCACTAGAAACCACGTCGTTAAATTACATGCCCGCGCACTGTAATAGTTTTTATCGTGTTACTTTCCTCCCGTGGTACACTTGCCGGTATCGCGATACGATTCCCTCCCACGTTTCCTCTATACATTTTAACAAGCACTAACAATAATCGCGCACAACCTCCTCGTACACGAGGCAGCCGGTAAAATCATGCAGATGGATCGTGCACGGGCATCGATTACGCGAGGAATGTAAATTTGCGAACACGCGAACCTAGTTCACCTTTCTCCGCCATGACACTCGTTCCCATTCTCTGTGTTCCATAAATCGAGGAAGACACGTGACACTGGTAGAAAACTAATAAGAATGAAAAAGGAGGGGAAGAACGAGAAACGAATTCCTGGTGGACAGCGGAGATTGTAACATCCGAACACGAGGGAGGGGTGAGAGGATAATTCGCGGTTCGTGGAAGCGGCGGGCTCTTTGATAGCCGTCCGGGCCAAAAAGAGCCGAAGTGCACGGCCAGCACGGTCCTGGCAACGTTCGATCGAACGAAATTGCGCGTAATTACGTGCGAGCGCACGCTTAAATGTCTAAGATCGAAAGGAATCCGGCGTGGCGGGCGACCCATGCGCCGCTCGTGCGTACGTTCGTCTCGTTCGCGCTGTACACGCGCGTAATTACGCGTGCGTGCGTGCGACGCTGGCCCTCGCGACATCGGCCCCGGCCGACCGGTTCAAAGCGGCGTTCAATTAATATTAATTAAAATGGCGAGCTGCCGGGGTGGATATAATTATTCCGTTCTTCCCGGCGGCGCTTTCCTCCTTTCGAGGACGAGAGAGAACAAACCAGAAGTTTCAAATGTTTCGACGTGTGCTCGTGAACGCGGAAAATTTCGTTGTGCTTCTACGATTCGATTTCATTAGCAACTTCTCTGTAGAATTCCAGAGAAAGTAAGATACAGATACATACAGTTCTAGTATTGATTGATTGAAAAAGTGCAAGGAGCATGAGATGGTGAGATTTTTCACATGTTAGGGATTGATATTAATCAAATTTTCCTCTAGCTTGAGATTTTTTAGCTGCAGATGAGATTTTTGGTAAGAATGGTACCTATATTTCAATAATTCTCATACCTGTCTCCATATTATATTGATTCTACGCGTGTATTTGACGTAAATTACTACAAAATTCTTTCATTAATTACAGGTTGATAAAGTCAATATCATACACACGTTTTATACATCGTGCGTAATGAATATACCAATAATATTACACCGATATCTTATTGAACTGCGATTATGTCGATGGCTCGAAGTGTTCAAAGTGCAGGAAGAATTCGCTTAAGGATTACAAGCAAATTTTCTGTTGAATTTCTTCTTACCGCGGCTCGCAGATGACTAGCCACGTTGATGCGTGCGGTTGTTGCGGAATTCGCGACTCATTTGTATAGAAATTACGAAGAGCGAAGTGAAAGCGCAGGTGTCGACGCGAAAAGTAGTCGGCCGACGTGTTGGTAGTCTGTTCGTGGAACATTCGTAGTCATTTGCACGGAAATACGTCTTTTGAGGGCCAGAAGCGGATTCGATAGACCGGTTTGCCGGGTATTTAGGCCCGTGCAACGTTCGTCGATTCGATTCGTTAAAGCGGCATTCAATTCTTATTAATTAAATGCGGCGAGTGACTCGACAAGCCGGAAGTAATACCGTTTATTCTTCCCGGTAGCCGACGAGAGACACAATATGTATTATAAATGACCGTTCCAAGATCGATGCATAACTTGGTCCGTTTAACAAGGACGACGTAAATGCACCGGGTAATTACTAAGTTCTATTTGGACTCATCAGGCGTCGGTGGAAATGAAAAATTGTAATAATATTAAGCGGAACGTCTGCAGCTCGTTCCGCGGCTAGACAAAGACACTTTGAAAATGAGCAGCCGTGGCTTTGGCTATATTTAATCGAGTTACCCGTTGAACATCCTGTTCCTTTTGAAGAGAAGCTAGATAGATTTGTTCGTATTCTTAATCTTATATTTACTAATTAGTATTCCTATATAGATGCAAGCATATGTTAGTGACTTATTTTTTAACAACGAACGTACCTATTAAAACACTATCGAGGAAGTAATAATACTTTTATCAACGTTACAATGCGGAATATTATATTCTTCATAATCCAATGGTTAAACGACTTCTTTCTTTCGATAGATTAAACCAATGACAAAAATTACTGGAAGACGTCTCACCAAAGCACCGATAACGTCAATTCGTTGAAACTCGTGACTCGTCCTTTAAGCGATAATACTCGAGCATCGAGCACCGTCGAATTATGCATTCGAGAGAAAAATCACAACGACCGTACTTTCGTATAGCCGACCCAGCAATGGCGGCTTCACGGACAACCGGAAGCCGAGAATTCTATCCGGCGCTTACGATTCCCAGGCTCGTTATCGTGATATACGCTTTGTATGGCAGGTCCACGAGCGGGTCCACTCGTACCGTTCTAAATGCAGTGGACCACCGGGGTTGGTCGAGCCACATGGCTACTGT
Organism: Bombus bifarius; assembly: GCF_011952205.1. Lineage (NCBI taxonomy): Eukaryota > Metazoa > Arthropoda > Insecta > Hymenoptera > Apidae > Bombus > Bombus bifarius. The sequence goes on from NW_022884524.1 coordinate 557,668, forward strand.
ACTTCGTATAACAGCATACCACGCACACATACACACACATACTATGGCACACCGGTACGCACTTACCGCTACGACGTCGCGCACACAAGCACATCGATGAGCTCTGGCTTATCCCTGCTAGCTCAAGAGAGGGCGTGTACGCGACGCTTTAATTATTGGCTCTTCACATTCTTATCTTCGGGCCGCTATTAACTACAGCACCCTCGCGAAACAGCCTTTTCTATGGACATCGGAATTCAGTTGCTCCGTTTCGATGTTCGATACAGAGAGATTTTCACAGGTCAATAATTAACGGTCACTCGTTTAGAGAAATTTCCGTGTTTGTTACAAAACGAAACTAATTATTCCGACGCTGTACCTGGCACGATAATTATATATTCGTTAAAACCGACTCGGATCGTATATTTTGGAACAATAGTTTCGTTGAACGCAACGTTCGGATGGCTTGGCTGTCACCGTTTCTGCAATTTTGTGCTAAAAATAAAATTTGAAGCGGCCACTTGACCAGAATTTCCTGAACGCTCTGGAGCACCGGTAGGCGGCACTCCCGTGACTCGTCTCGAATTTTCCGAGTACATAGCCCGACGCTAGAGAAATCGCTGTTAGTCACGAGTGACTGCTTGAAAAATGACGTCGATGTTGGTGGTGGCCGATAATGAGTTTGAATTTCTAATTCGTAACGCTTACGAGCGAACCGTTAGGGGCACGTCGTTGCTCTTTCGATATGTCAAATGATCAATTACGTGCAGAAACACCGGCAATACGAACATTTTCACGGTTGTTCGAAGATAATTAGAAACTCAATCTCGCGCACTGTGTTGGGTTCGCAGGTATTCGTTCGTATGCGAAATGATCATGTGATCATAGTTTGAAATCCAGACGAGAATCGTGTCACATTTCATAGACAAAGGCGTGCGAACACGATAGCAGATATAATTAACCGTAATTGGGATGCGAACGATAGGATTCGACTGGATTTAGATCCAATTACTCCCGGATGGAGTGTAATTAGTCGTAAACGAGACAGAAACTGTCTCCGTAAAATCGTCGCGAGCGATCTATTTGTTCACCTCGGTACGATTAATTAGTGCGGCTAATTGCTAATCTATCACGCGTGCAAAGTAACGGTTGCTCGACCCGGAGTAACATCGATTCGTAGAACGGTCGCTACAGAAAACAAGAAGGCGGCGGTGGTAGCGGAAACCGCGGGACCGTCAAATCGTTTCGTTTCCTAACGCGCTCGCATTACGCGACGCGTGTACGTCCCATGCGTGAGCACCGAGTGCGCGGCTGTACCGCGTATATTTATTTTAATGAGTTCTCCTCTCAACGTGGCACGCAACGAGTCACGCACTTTTCGCGTTTCTGCATTCCCTTCGTCACGCTCTCTTTCTCCTCCGACTCTTTATCATTTCCCCGCGCACCCTCTTTATCGTCTTTCTAACACGTACATACGCAACCGTATGGATATACATACGCCGAGTAACGCAGACCGACATCATCTCCTATGCCACCTCCGCCGCGTCACCACCACCGCTACAGTCGTCGTCATCGTCATCGTCATCGTCATCGTCCTCACGATGGAAATCCTACTTTTCCTCGCAACCCCTATGTCGCTGACGAGGGGCGTTATACCTGCCTGCGTACGCATATAAGTGCATGCGGGAACATATACGTAAGTACGTACGCACCGTTAAGAAGGGTGGGCAAGGCACGGCAGGGCGAGAGAAGCTGGAGAAGAGAGAGGTGCAAGCAAAGGGACGAAGGGAAAAAAGCGGGGTGGAAGGTAGGGCACCCTACGCACAGCCACCGTGGGATCAATGCACCTTCAGGGTGCACCGCCCTGGCGAGTGCTCGCGCGCATCGTCTATGCATCTTCGCATGCAACCAGAACCCCGTTTCATCCTCATCAACCCCTTTTCCTCCGCGTCACGCCACAATTCCCTCCCTGTCTCCCATCTCGCTCGGCTTTTCTCTCGGTTTCTACGTTCGTCTTCGTTCCACCCTCTACGCGCGATGTGTATCGTTCTCTTTCTTCCAACGTCGCCAGTCGTGCCGCGCTACTCCTCTTTCTCGCCCTTCCCAAAGGCAGCCCCGTTCAGCCAGTACGTCTCCCCTTTTGCTCTCCACCCTTGATATGTGGTTTCCATCTTCCACCAACAGTCATCCGTCCGACTCTCTTTGTTTCACCCTCTGTTTCTCTGCTGCCCTACAGTCTCTCTCGTCCTAGCGACCCTCCTCCTCGTGTCCCTTTTCGCACTTTTGCACTCGGGCAAAACCCTACCCTACCCTAAGAATAATCCCTTCCGCGCGGTATATCGCGCGATCTATACGTATATCTAGGAGGAGGCACAGCACGTAACCCCGAGCAGCCAACCCAGACCGACCTACCCCTCTCTTTGTCGTCCTACTGCACCATCTCCGCCCCCGCCTCGCCCTTTCGTTCATCTACTTCTCCAGCTTCTCTCTTATGAGACTGGCTGGCTGGGGTACGTGCTCGCAATACCGGCTACGACGCGTCCTGAAGCACCTAGAGCTACGGAAGGCTGCGTGTGCATGCGTGCACGTCTGCAACCCTTCACCATAGCCGGAGAAAAGGGTCGCTGGGTGGTCTAGATTTCGTTTAAGTGCCTTCCTGCTGCAGCTTCTCCTCGGTTGCTAAGGCGAAGAAGCGAGGACCACTCGTCGTCGTCGTTCTCCAGTTCTTCCTGCTCTTCTTCCGTCCCTTCGTCTCCTAGCGTACCATGGCATGTTCTCTCGGTACCGTTTTCTTTCCACCCATATCCATGTTACTTTACACGAGTTTAATCGAGCCACCCTGTGCCCCGGTTTCTGGCCACTCGATCCCACGCGTCGTACCAACTTCCCGGCGTGCTTTTTATCGCAACGATGCATAATACTTGACTCCCCTCCTCATCCTTCCGATCGATCTTGTCTTATCGTATTTTAGGGAATTCACTTACCGCCACCGCGCCTATATTTGGATCTTTCCATGCCGTGCGTGTCCCATGGTTTATAGCTGCTGCGTTGCTTTCCATTTTAGAACACCAAACATACGGCGCGACGAAGGGAAAAAACTTTCTAATTAGGAGCAGAAGCTCGTAAATGTATTTTAAACGCAATATGCCGCGAGGCGGCCATTAATTCGCGGTGTACGCCGATAAGCACGAAACGTATTTCCTTGAAATTTCATGGAGGTGTTTGTCCCTCAGTAACGCTACCCGACAGAGAAAAATGTTTTTCTAGGTGTGCGATAACGCGTGGAATTTCATTTTCCGCGCAATATTTCGCCCGTAGAGAGTAGAGAAACGGAGCTGCGGAAAGAACTTGCACCGTTATCGGGACAGGCATCGAGCATGCAACAAATAAGGAAGAAAACACCAGGCGGTCGCGAGCGCCATCGGGAAATCGCGACAGGCACGTTCTCTCGACGTGTACTTCATCCTTGCACAACGTACTTCGTCCATCGTAGTCTAACGACTCCCACAGGCTGCTTTCAATCCGATCACGTTATCGAATAGTCCTCGAATCGTTCTTCGTTGCTCGTGTTCGTCACTGAAACGCTCGATAATTCGCCAACGAGTTGTACCGCGCGGTTCCAAGGCGTTCGACGACCGCCTAACTGGCAGAGCGGCCATAGAGTTGCAAGATCGGCTGCGAGAGATCCATTCGCGAGGAAAAGAGATCGCTGGTTCGCGGAGAAGAGACCAACTAGACCGAGCCACCGAGGACGGCCGAGTCCCTTCAGCTTCTTCGCGTTTCCCTTCGAGTTTATCTCGAAGTACGTTTGACAGGTGACTGGAGAACACCCTCTACTCCCTTTACCTATCCCATAGTACCAAGAACGAAGCATCGCCGCGGACTCATCGTTCGAATAGTGCGCACGTCTGGAATCGCGTGGCGTATTCCAATTTATTGCCAACTGCTCGTCAGAGGAGTCGAACCGATCGACGAAGCGAGCTGTTCGTAGGTATCGAGGGACCACCTGAGGCGCATCTCGGTAGTATCCGTTGGCCAGCCATCGAACCCTGTCCACAGACCCGGCAGTGCTTTATACCCGCTCGTTTTCCACGTCAGACCAAAGCAACGGTTCTCGGTGACAGACGCGAACCTTGCGCACGCCGAACAGTCGCGGTTCGAGAGAAGAACGAACAGGGAAACGTCAGCCTGTAGACTGATCGGCGGCCACGGCGACAGCGAATGGCATTGCGAAATAACGTGGACGACGAGAACGAGCGAAAAGGGGGGCCCCGCACGGTCGTTTTAATAAATCGAGAAACGCCGGCCGCGATCGCCAAGCGATACACCTGCCTGGGGTGTAATCGGCGAATGCTTTCGGCTGCGTGAGAACCTTTATGGGAAACGTGAGTGTAGGCAATCGTAATTATCTTCTTGCAGCGGTAGTTTTTTTGCTACAACAACGACGTTGGTTATCGCGCCGCTTTCGGATGGCAATTTTCACGATTAACGAGAACAATAACATCTTTTTCTTCTTAGCATAAACGAAATAATATTTTTAATTGGTTGTCGACTTTAATCGATGAGTTAGGAAAGGAATTAGATAAACGATTCGTGTTATGTTTACGCGAACGCATGATATCGTATTAAGAATTGGATCTTATCCATATAAAGTATAATCCATTCAGAGTCAAGAGATTAGAGAAATGTATAGTTCTGCTCGACTTTGATAATAAATATTCGTTTCGATGCAAGGGTGAAAGTGTTTGAAATATCAGTAATAATTTGTCAGTAATTAGATGAAAATATTCCAAAGATATTATGCGTGTTATTTATAAAGCCATTTCCGAGTTATGTATTTTATCACAGAAGACAATATATCAGAAAATGAATGGAAAGTATCCGTGCACCGATACTATTAGTCACCGATAACAAACCTAGCGGTCTATCCGAAGGCAATAATCGCGTTCAAGGTCTACGTAACCTTTCGCGAAACGCAGCCGATCGTGTAAAATACCACGTCCGTTTTCCTTCCGAGCTAAATCACCGTCGCGATCATTACTTCGCGACATTTTCATAGCCGCCGCGAACACGGCTCTCGGTTATTGTAGGGTCACGCGCCGCGCGGTATGTCGCATTAATTCCGCAACGTGTTCGCGTACGCATAATCGCGTATACGATATCATATATGCGCACGAAATTCTTGGTAATCGATTACGGCAACAACGTACATCGTGTGCCGATATACGAAGGCGAGGCTCGGACCGAAGAGCGAGCGAGAAAGAACACGATAAGGAGAATGAGAAATATCTGGCTAGAAAGAGCAAATAAACGGACGAACATCGAAAGACGGAAAGAGAAAGGAACGGAGCGGACTCATTTTCGAATCTCATGCAGTGTCGACGGAGTAGCGGCGTTCTCTTGTTGTAGCCGCAACGACGACGACGACGACGACGACGACGAGGAACGAAGAGAGCGACGAGGGGTGGAAGCGATGCGGAGGAAACGACGAGATGATGAGAAAGAGGTGGATGACGAACGAAGGAAGGAAAGGAGGGACGTAGGCAGAATGGTATATCAAACTGGATGGTTTCCATCCTTATTCCGTATTCGGATGCGCATTCGATTAACATACAGTTGCACCGGGACCACGTTTCGCTATCCATCCTACTCCCTTTTCGCATTCTGCCCCGATGTACGCGCACTGTATGATCGTGCGAGTGCGTTCGGGAGAAGGAAACGGATTGGTCGCGGAGGATTCGGTGAAGAGAGATAGAGAGAGAGAGAAAGAGAGAGAGAGAGAGAGAGAGAAGGGTGGAAAGAAGATAAAAGAACGAGAGAGGAAAAAAGGAACCGGAAAGAGAAAGGAAAAGAGAAAGAGAGTGCGTGTACCGAGCAGGCACTGTATATAAAGTCGACAGAGGTATAATAATGTTTGCGCGACTATCCAATGCGCTCGCGTTTCAAATCGACTCGAGTGGGCATTGATCTTTGATCTTGAAGCGAAGGCATGCTTACTTACTGCATTCTCTTTTGCTGCCGTGCCACCCCCTCGTACCTGCCTTCGTCGCCGATCCACCCGCCCCTTTGTTCCCTTCTGCTCGTCGCGTCTTCGACAACTCGACTACCTTTCGACGAGATGCCACCTCTTCATCCTCTCGTCTCCGTCGACAGATCTTCGGACACTTTGAGAATCGGCGAATAAAATGCCACCGATTCGATATAAAATGCTACCGACACAAGGTCTTCGTGTCTAACCAAACAGTCGTCAGCATTGTCTACGAACCACGTATGTACGCATATTGAGAAGATGAGACTCCTTGTTTCGTGGACGAATAACTATCATCTTGTACATTATGGCAGGCTATCGCGGGAGAAAACGCTTCCACTGAATCGTAACATAAACGATTCGTCAGGCTATTACTACGAAATTGCTCTTCTCGCGGACTTTAAACGACAGCTCCGATCGTATGACTTTTAATTAAAACCGCGAAACCCGGCATGGACCACACGCGATACTCGAACGAGCGACGCTTTAAAGATAGCGTTTCAATATTCCATTTTATAAGCGATAACTCGGATCCGAGCAAACGAGCCGTATCTGTCTATTGTTTTCCGCACGGTCCATTCCGTATGCTCGAAATTTATCGCTTTCCATAAAGCGCGTCATTTCCTATACGTCACGTTGTATACCGACATTGTACGCTAATATTCTATCCTTCCTCTGTTTCAGGTAAGTGAACGCTGATCCATCGCAGAGGCAATAATCGACCCTTACAATGCAGCGCCCTGCTGCTTCACGGCGTACAATGAATATAACTACGGATTACAGATATAAATTCACGTCGTATCCGATATAATCGGCAAACCACGAGGATGCTATTAACCTAAGATCCAAGCAACCGCCAAATCTTGGAAAACGACGTTCCATGGTCAGCTGTGTAATTATTACATTATTGCGTTATAGTACACGGGACGATGTACGATCTGCAGCCGCTTGCCGAGAGGGCGCGACATCGGTGCAAAACGATCGAAAGCGGTTGAACTTTAGTAACGAACGAACATAGACGTTCTTTTCTGTCCGTTTCTACTTACGACCGTTGCGCGCCCTTATGTCCTTATGGACGAATACTACGTTATGGATTTCAGCTGCCTCGCGGATCCTCCGCGTCGTCGAAAATTTATCGACTGTCAAAGAACGCGCGAAATTCAAATCAAAGTGTCGTAAAACCGAATGGTCAAGGTTGACCGTGGTTGTGAGTTTACGGGTTTTGGTAATCCGTATCTTTATTGACTTTTTATAAGGAGAAACGTCATCGTTCGAGGGATTCGCTGGTATCGTTCGAACGGACGCTTGAACTTTATCGTCTAACCGCGAGTCGTCCGTTCAAAAGGAGCAGCAAGCTGTCAATGTTATCAGAAATCTTCGAACGATCACTTTCGAACGGTTATTTTAAATTGTACGGTTGTTGCCTGGTTCAAGAGTCGAGATATTTTAGGCAGGTTTTAAGCATCGTCGTGTGTCTTGTTATTTAGTGGAACATGGTGTCGAGCACCTGTCAGAAACTGAACGTACTCGTGTCCTAGAATGGACGACATCGTGAAGCAATTAAAGACAGAATTCTTCCAATGGTTTCACACAGTCGATGGCAACAAAGTTCGACATCAGGATGGGATTAGGCGAATAAATTAGTATGAAATTATACGAGACATCGGTAGGATCCGTGCGAGGTCAGCGGGCGAAAGATTTCGTGAACGATGCCTGACGAGGCGCGAACGATCCATCCCATTGATCGATCGATCGATCGATCAAGCGAATCAAAGCCCGTGACTTCCCGCAGCTCTCTGCGAAGTTTCTCGTTTCTTCCATTAACACCGGTTGCTGGGTAGGTAGAGAAGCGGCGCAGTATGCATCCACGGGATCTTGATAAAAGCCGATAAATCGATTTCCACTTAATTATGATAAATAACAGCGTAGGAAACAAGCGTGCCGACATTTCCAAAGACATATCGAATTTTCACGCCCCGGTAGACGCTCGTTTTCGCTGGCTAATTAATTCCGGGCATGGTTTTTCGGTGATTCAGCACCGAGCCGAGCTTGTAAAAAGTACGTTAATTGGTTTTACGGTGAGGCAGGTTTATGAACTTTACGCGGAACGTCGTAACAGTCGTAAACGTCGGACGAAATTGCTCGGAACATCCGTCGCCCGCGACCAGCCAGAAAAATTTCGGTTGATCGTTAACGAGAAGTCCCGGGACCGCAATAATTTCCGAATAACTAAACAGAGATCCGCGCCAGTCGATCGTGATCCGCGCCGTGGTACAGCGTCCCGGCAAAAACCATCGAATATGCGTGCATGCACGCATCACGATTCCCTTTACGTACGTGTAGACGCATGTGCACGTCCGCTTGCTCCCGAGTCGAGCTTCTTGACCAGCCGATCGGAGCGCGCGTGCATACGCGCCCTTGTCGGGGCGTATGCCCGCCGCGGATGGCCACTAAATTAAGGCAAAAGAAAAAGAGATCGGGAACCGAACGAGAGGAGGACGAGGGACGAGGGAATGAAGAGAGTGCACGATGTAGAGAAGGAACGAACAAAGAGGAGGAGAGAAACGATCTCGAAGAAGAACGAAAAGGAAGAGAGAAAGAAAGGGATCGAAAAGGTACCACGAGGAGAGAGAAAAGGACACGAGGAAGGAGCAATGCGCATGCATAGCTCGAGCGACACGCATCGATCAATCATTCGCTAATTATGCCCGCGATTTCTTTCTTTCGTGAGGCTCACCGGCATCGCGAGCGGTCATCGACCCCTCGCGCCGAGGATGGAACGGCCACAACGGAAACATTCCCTCCTCGTTCTCGTCGATCGTCCTCCCGTGAGTCCTCCTCGCGGCTAAGTAGAATCGTCCTCCGCAGGAGATGGGACGCCGCGAGCGCGCCGGAGAAAGAGGAGAACGACGATTGCGGAGCAGGAGACTGGGTTCAAACAGCCCGGGAACAAGAAAGTGGAAGAGACCGATGGAAAGGAAGAATTTAGACGAGGAGCGAGGAAGAAATAGAAAAAAAAAGCAAAAGGGGAGACGAGACATAGCAGGGAAAAAGGGGGCGGTCAGGAAGTGGGCAGCCATCCGGATCGGAGCCGTATTAAATGAAATTAAGCAATTAACCATTTAACCGAATTAGCACACCGTAGAGAACGTGGATACGTCCGGAAGAACGGCGTCGTCCGTCGGACGAACCACTGCGATCCTTAGAGCGTTGCCTCGTTAATTAATTAAGGTCGCCTTCGGATACGACCGAGAGACCGGACGTCTCTCTCGCCCTCCTTTCCACCGCGGCAGCTCGTTTTCTTCCCACCAAAGGAACACCACCGGGGAAAAAAGCTGTCGGACGATCGGTATCTCGATCATCTCTGGCCGTGCCTATTTTGCGGATCGGCCGCCGTTATGCGTACTCGTTGGGGATCCGTTTCTTTGCCACGTTTCGATCCTGGTCCGAGACGATCATCTGGGCGATACGTTCTTGATTTAATTGAGCGATCTGACCGTGCCGCCACTCGCGGTACCTCGTTATTAGGATTCGTGGAACGACGCGACTGTTTTGCGAAGAATGTAGTTACGGACAGTGCCCGTTTGTTTGATTTTCGGGATTGCGTTAATCTCGTCAAACACATTGTTGCGAATTTTTCTTTCTCCCCCTTTCTGTTTCGAAAAAATAACGATCCGTCGATGCGTCGTAATTTACGTTAATGCGATTACTCTTGTCGTATCGAGAGTTCGCAATCGGGTATCGGATAAACCTCCATAAATCCGTTCGATCGATATTTATCACGAATCGGAATCATTAGCCAATACTTTGATCGCGAAAAGTACGAGTGTGCCAGGCATCTCGTCGCCCACGTCGATGACGTCTCGCATTACGATATCGCGAGGCCGGCGATGGCGAGGAGGCACGAGTCCGATGTAATACATTATCCCGCGAAATGACCGCGGCGTGACAGTAATGACTGGTTGTAAAGCAATTAACGGTAGTAATAAACATAGCTTCCCGTAGAGCTACTTATACCGGCAACCTTCCGAGCGATCCTGCGAAGCGACTCTCACCGGAGAGGCAAAAGAAGGCGTCTGCGAGGTCGAAGTTAAGCAACGATCGCGCGAATCGAACGTGGATAAAGGGATAAGGAAGAGGAAGGGAGAGAGAGAGAGAGAGAGAGAGAGGGAGGAGAGAGAAGGACAAAACCAGCGTGTAGTACGCAAAGGGAACCGATCTCGCTGGTGAGTTGGTTCCCAAAGAGAGAGAAAGCAACTCGGGGCCGCGAATGAAAAATGATAATCCTTGAAAATAAAGACGCACCGGCGCCGCTGCGTTCTCGGCGCACGGTGTAGCTCGGAAATCGTCACTCCAACGAGTTATCATTACTCACAGACGGGATCTTAATTTATTCCGGAGGGAACGAGCGCCGAATCACGTCGTCGACGTCCATCAATATTATTCGGAGCTTTAATTTATAGAGACTTTACACGGATCCACGGGCATCGATCGATAAATTCAGTCGAGCGAAGGGTCCGCGCGTGTCGGGTACCCCACGCGCTTCTCTCCCAATCGCTGCGCTACCGATCCTAGTAATTTCGCTTGTGCTCGAGTCGCGTGCCTAATCGATCTGATCGATTCACCGCGCTGTATTAATATTCGCTCGTCGTGAGCTTATACACCGATGAATCGCTCGATCGCGACCATCTCTAGCAGATATTCTCCCGAAAGATATTCGCGAATAATATAAGCTACGGTTATCTACGAGCACGACGATCCGGAAATCTGGTACTGATCGATCTACAATGCTCGATAGATCGGCAATGTTCGGATCAACGTAAAGTCTGCTCCGTAGGTTTCAAAGTATTTATTTTCTACTCTAAACTCGATCGACTATTTTCCACTTTATAACCCCGCATTACTTCCGCGCTAACGATATTAGCCACGAATTTATCGTCAGTCGTAGATCAGATCGGTGAAAGCTGGACATAGCGTGGGCCACGGCAACGTATGCTCTATCAAGAGACACATAGCGGCAGCCACAACCACGAAAACCTTGTCCCCCATGTATCGTCCAGCTATTTGCCTAATCCGGTTTGACAGGCAAGTGACACGATGTTGTGACGGGGCTAGACGTTGTTCTCTCGTCCCGGCCGCTCGATCGTGAATTCTATCCGACGCCTCTGGTTCCACGATCCCTCTCCGTCTCGCACGGCTCGTTCGAACGCATTCTGCTCTCTGTCGCACCCCCGTGGCCGTGCCACCGGTGTAAGTTGATCTATTTTCTTATAATAGGACAGCCGTTAAGCTTCTTCGTGGTAGCGAGACCGAACCAAGAATACGAGTACCGTGTTCGCGTTCGCGCACGCTCAGGTATCCGGCCCCTCGAAGCTTCTACTACCTGTTCCTGCTACCGGAGAACCTTCTTCCAGCATCTCCGAGTCCCTGTTCCTGCTTAGAAGCCACGAGGATCTCCCGATCCTACGGCTAATCCGTGAACCTTTACGAAGTCGTGGGATTAGAATCGGTTGCTACGAGTTCCTCTCATTGTGCGCGTTTAGTCGACTGCGCGTAATTTTCCGTTTCACGGTTCGAATACCGCTTGATCTTTTTCTTCTTTTTCTTTGTCTTCTTCTTCGTTTCGTCTTGCTTCGCGACGTTGTTCTTCCGCTTCGAATAGGTCTCCGCTGTGTCGTTCGTTCAACATTGCAATTAAATCGAGTCGATCCTCGAGGTCCGCTGTCGCACGATTCGAGGCAGAAAAACAGAACGTCGTCGTCGGCGGAGAAGATTTCCACCGTTGTTTCTCTGACAGCTCGGAAAATTAAACCCCTTCACGGTCGTGGCGTTTCATTCGATGACTTCAGCAGGTTTCACGTGGCTACAGGAAGCGTCTAATTCCGTCTGTGCATTGATCGCGTTTAAAAAATTTGTTTCAACCAGTCATCGTGTCCTCGACGCTTAAGTGTTCCGTACTTCGTCGCGGTTACGCGCGCGGAAACGTATTTTCACGCTCGTGAAACGCTTGCTCTGTTCTTTAACCGGATCGTTTAAGATAACCACGTGCTTCCTCCGAGTAACGAGGACTGTATGAAAATTCCATTCGTTTAGCCGTGAAATTAACTTGTTGTCCATTGCCTCCGTTTCCATCTTTGTATAAAAACTCGTTATTTTCTAACTATTGAAAAACAGAAATTCTCTTTCAGTTTACGAAAATACGATCCGTAATAGTAAAATCCACCATAAAGGTGGATATAACTATGGATTACGAGACATAACATCGTTATGAAATTTTGAAATGTGTTGTATGACACACACGATATGGATATCAAAGTTTTCCATAGCAATTATTCACATACTTTCGCCAGCCAATGTACATAAATATAATAAATAGCAAATTCCGTTTCAGTGAACAGTAGTCGAATAAATAATGTCGATCGACTGTAAAATTTGGATGCCAAATGCGATTGCGAAGAATTTACCGATATAGAGACTTATTTGTGAATGTAGAACGAAAACCGAAGGAAACTGAGACAGACAAGCGCATAGGAAAGACGGGATGCGGTATTTAAGTTTAAACAGCGACGATCTAACGATTTAATGCGACGTTTGTATGGTCCGCGGCGTGTCAGCAACAGCGGGGTAAGAGGATGGCGCTGCTCGACGAGGAAAATTACAGGCTACGACGCGAGCTTGTACACGCTCGGCGCGGAGAAACCGGCGCGACGCATTTTTCAGTCACCCTTAATGATCGCGAACGCCTCCTCCGGCTACCTGTTTACGATTAACAATAATCATTCAATTATACCGCGTGACGTGCAAGCTGCGCGGCGCGTATCATCGAGCCGCTGCTTAATCTCGCTCTTTTTGCGCTTTGATCCGAGTCGAAAGAACGAGTGGCCGAATCGCGAACGTAGTTTGTACGTACATACAGATACTTTCCGAGGATTGTCATACCTTGACGAAGAAAGTCGGAATGTTGTGGCAGAAAACGAATAAACGACGAGGGTGATGAAACGACAATGATGGAAAAAATCTGCAAAAAATATAAAGAAACACAGAAGAGAGGAACAAAGAATGGAGAATATAAAAAGAAGAGAAAAAGGAGTTTCCGATTTCAGTGATAGAAGACACAAATAAATTAACAATTAAGGTGAACGTTAGCTGTTTCAAAATGTTCACCATGTCCAATCACACTGATAGAAAATCGAATTTATTATTATACACAGTTCGTCGGTCTCGTTGTGTTCCGCTTCGATGGATAAATTACCAATTCTTTATGAATGAATCATCGATTCACCACGGATAGAACACACTGACAAACTTTAACCGTAAGTTCTGAATCACTCTGTGTACGAAACTATGCGATACTCTACGGAGGAAAAGAAGTTGAATGAAAATTTTCTTCTTATCGTACCTTTTATCTTTTACGCAAGATCTATAATTATAATCATACCTACTGAAACAAGCCCACAAAAACGTGCGATACATAGTAGCAGAGTAAGAGAAGCATCGCTAAACGTTACAACTAAACGCTCGTCGATCATATTTTAGACGCTCAAAAACGCAACGTACAACCTGTAAAATTTTGCACGAGTGGATGTGAAGAAAGACGACACCGCGAAGCGTTTTAAGACAACTTACGATAAGAAAGAAAGGAGCGTCGAATGGAAAGGAGGAACGGAGATTTCCTCAAAGCCTTGGAAAGGCAATCGCGTTCGACGCTCGGAGGAGCGGAAAGCAGCGTAACAGGGTCGGTGCGCGCGTCAATGCGGCCTCTATCTTCAATTCTATTTCAGTTTCCAGTGCAAGGGGATTAGGATGTTTCCCGGGAAGCCGCGAGTCGTCTGGCTTTCGCGTATCACGCGCGAGCGTGCCGGCGCGTGTACGAGCGCGCACAAGCGCGTGTGTGCAACGTCGATCGCTTGTGCAGCGGCTGTACAAAAGCCAAACGAGCTCGAATGTTTGCTTAGCTGTCTCCGCTCTCCTCTTTGTGCTCGTCTACCTGCTCGTTTGTCTCCTCGCGTTCGTTTCGAAACGCGTATTAAGCAAACAGCATTAATGCTCGATCCGTGCCGGAGCGAGTTCCTGGCCCCCTCTTCTTTCCACCGCTTTCGGCGTCACGCTTCCGACATCGCGAATCTACCAGCGCGACGCGATCGTCTTATCGAGGCGACGAGGAATCGCCTTTCTGACGCGATAGCGCCTCGTATCCCGACTCTGCAACCCGACCATCGCGAAACCCAGTTACGTACTCTGACTTGCAGATGCGCGAGATTGTCTGCGAGCAATTGCGAGCATTGTGAACGTTCAGGAGCGGCGAATCCTTCGCGTCGTTTGCGAGATAATGGAGAGATTAAAAGGCGCTGGTTAGACTATCGCGCGAGTTGATTTTAATGACATTAGATTGGCGAAAATGTAGAAATTTTGCAGCACGTTGCACGATTTTAATAATATTTATAAGAACGCTCTATTTATGTGGAATGTGGCACAGTATCCTGCACGTTTAAAAAAGAAAGACGCTTAAAAGAAAAACCAGTATATGGAAGGATTGGAAATATTTATTCATCGTATTTTCACAACTTTTTAAATAGCATTTTTAATCCTGCGTACTCTTTCCGATCGTTCCTTTATTCTCGAGTCGAGCGACGAAGCGCAAAATAAATGAATAATTCATGGTCCATTGTTATATATTAAATTGAATAAATATCATGGAATAATATATCCACTGAGCACGTATAAAAAATAGCTTGTAAATCAAAAGATCGGTGCATACAGAGAGTCGTAAATTTTGGGCGACTGGTATTCGCAGACAATAGACGATAGATTGATTACGATCACTGTTGCGGGAGTTGTAAATTTATCTACAAGGTTTTACCCGAGTCTAGCGACATCTTATTTGATTTTCTTGTTAGCGGTTGACGGTAATGATTGGACGGTGACTGTCACAGGAATTACGATGTTCCTGCTTGAAATTCAATTTCAGGTAATGAAGAAATCAAGGAAAGTGTGATTCACGCTGAAACTATTTAATTGAATCAGCTAGCCGCGCACATTTCGCATGATGCTTGCATACCAAAACAAAATTGCCTCACGGCCGATGGGCACGTCCTCTTTCCTACATTCTACACGATCCAGACAGTCCCACTTTCCGTTATTCTTCACCGCTACCCACACACCTACTGTTTCGAGTCTCACGAAATATCTCGCATCTTAGGCATTGTCTATTGTCGAAGACAGATGAAAGGTGCATTTTACGCTGTGTCCCCTTTCCCGCACGGTAGAGCCCTTGAAATTAAAAATTTATTGACGCGCGCTGTTGCCCGGCGACTCTCACATGCGAAATAGACAATGGGCATTCATATCTCGTGTTTTAATCCTGAACATGGCCGCTCTGTTTCTCTTTCGCTGGGAAGCTCGTCGAAACAAGGCCAATGCAATCAGAATCGAAGATATCGCGAAGAACAACGTTTCATCTTGTAAGTCTTCGATCGTTGGAAATTAATTCGTATTTATCGATATTCCCAGCGTAATCTTAATTTTATTCAACTCCAACGATCCGTATCGATTCAAACGAATGAATTACAATGACAAAATAATTTCTACGCCGTAACTCTCCTCTCACCGATGAAAGTCGACCAAAATCTAAAAAAGGAAGCCGAATAAAATTAACGAAGCATCTGCCCCGACGCAAAATGCCGGGTCCGTGACTGAAACATACCCCGAATTAATTAACGCCGTCCGTCGTTCGTGTTCACGTGTATAACGATAGGCGATCGGTCGCGAATTTTAACGCGGGACCAACGAAACCCCGGAGCGTTTCGCTCTTTTGTCATGGCATGTCCTGTCGCGTATGAAAGACAGGTCCTCCGGCTCGGTCCAGTGAACCAGCGCATGCTGGCAACCGTGCAATGGAAAGCAAAGCGAGAGAGGCAGGCAGGGCTGGCCCGGGGCCCCGCTGGACCCGGCTTCGTGAGTCCAAGTCGGCTGTCTCAGATTACATCGTGTCACCTCGGTTCGGCCGACTTGGCACCGACGCTCGGGAGAGAACACACGTGTTAACATCTTGTCGTTCCAAGTCCCCCAAAAATCTTCGTGGATTCTCTTCGTCGGCCGATCTCTCTGACCAGATCTCTGGGGCTACTCTTCGCCTCGGCAATCTCGCGATATTGAACTGGCATTTCAAAAATCTACCTTAATGACGCTGATTTCGCGCGGCCACGGCCCCGTCCAGTAACGAGGGATTTAGCGGAGCGTTCGCCATGCCTGCCATCGAGTACCGGGCGTTCACCGACCAACGTTTGATCCAATGATTTATGGTTCGAAGGGCTTGAAACGATTCACCATGCTCGATGTCTTGTTTTTAATTTCTCCTTTTTTAATTTCGTTTCTTTCTTTTTTTTTTTCTTTTTTGTTCGAATAAATTAACGATGGTGATTCGTGGCATTTGTCGGAACGAATCAGAGGAAAAGGCGTCTTTGTTCCATTGATAGCAAACGTAATCGATTGACGGCGTTCAACGGGATCAGGTTCGAGACAAGGATCGAACAACGAACGAATCGTTAAGACGGTTAAGCGCTTTCGCAAATGGGATCCGATACAATGGAAGATGAAGGGGCAGACTCGTGTATCGGGATGGCAGTTAGAGCACGCTTTCACGCGTTTATCGTGCATTATATTTTTATTGCGGGCTCCGACCGCGTTATAGATACACCGAGGATTAGCTCCGATGTGTACGCAGCTGAGCACCAAACGGCTACGTTTTCACTCGCCCGTGGCCCTGTTCAAACTTTCTAGAATCAATAGCATAGCAACGACTTTATCTTCCGACTGGGAAACCGATACCCATCGGATTATTTCGATTATTCTATTTGAAAGAGAAAAGAAGCAGAACCCGTGAAATAATATATCCTTATTATGCGAGAATGTTTGAAATTTCAAACTTCGTTACGTGTGATTTCAAAACTTGAATTTGATTTGAATGTTTGAATTTAAGTCTTCAAACTTTCTTGCGAACCTCTGATTTCGAATGATAATGCACGGAACTGCTAAAAATCAAACATTCCTAACTACCTCACTTATATTCATTCCTTTTCTCTATTCATGCCTGACGAGCCTGAAAGCTCGCACACGTCGAAACTGGTGCGTCGAATTGTACATTCGATTGAAAATCGTAATTTCGCCAATTCTCTGTGAACGTCCTCCGCAGCGCGATCGAGCACCATTCGTATAATAAAATATTCAACCAATAATGGCTCGACTTTCAATGAGATTTTTCAACGAGACGTTGAAACGTCATTGAAACCACTACTCGGATATTTCGACGCGATATAACGGCTAAAAACGCGAATAAGACGAAGAAGACACGAAATCACAATTGAACCAAACACGATATCATCCCAGTTTCTGCATGCGTCGTGAAATGAAATTGCCTTCCCTCTTCTCTCCAAACGTAATACGTATAAAGAAGATGTTAGGTCTGTTAACGCGTTCGTTGTTTTCACGATTCCGTTCACGATTCGCAGTTCTTTGTTCGATATTAGAAAAGAGTATAGGTAGATAAGAAAGTTATAATTGAATCAATTACGAGACTAGTTTCGTAAGTTTCCGCTATATGTAAAATTTCACGATACACAGACAAGTATGGAAAATGGTTACAGGGACAGATATGGTACAAAAGTTATTTCTTAAGATATAGAGCGCTGCAAGTAACGAAAATCGGATCGGGGTTAGGTTAGACTAGGAACGTGTTAGACGTCCCATTAGATCGACGGTGGAAATTAATAGCGCGGTGAGATAGTTATCGAGGGAATGTTCTTCGAGAATCGTTTACGTGATGTGTACTGGTGGTTTCGTGCGCGAAACGTTAAACATCGTTGGCTGACGGTTGACCAGGACCGTCTGAGAGCCGGTAGTCAGGGCCGTAGGCCACGCTGAATAATTCAGGCCACGTTCCGCTGCGCCATTGTTGCCTGCGATACCGAGGCAGTCGTGTTTTACGATTAAAAATCGAGAGCGGAATAGCGAGTAGCGGGGGCGAAAACGCCGCTTACGGGGAAATTCGTGGCGAAGATTTTCGCCGTGCTACCGATTAAAAATGAATGGCCCGATGCATAATAGAGGTGACCCAGTTTAGGAACCGGGTGGAAAGGAAGTTGCAGAAGTTGCGCGCCGACGACGCTCCGGTTGAATAAAGCATCCGATGGTGAGGGCACATCGACGGCGCATAGATTAGAAATCTCAAGCAGATATCGGAATTTTTAGATGGATAACGCTTGGAAATAGTATCGAAGAAGTGCTTAATACACGGATATATATACAGCTAACACGTTATTGGTTCGTTCTTTATCTAAAGATTTTTAAATGTTACATTATCGTGGATGCCATTTTCGAATTCGGACACTAACTGTAATATATATGCAGCAATATATTGGGTTGTCCCAAAAGTTCCTTTCGTTTTATAAGGAAGTAGTAGATGCACAACATTTTTTGTTTTATATTATTTTATTGAATTACGTTTGATCCATTTTATTCTATCACTACAGAATGGATCATACATAAATGTTCTGCGTCTATTATTACACTTATAAAACGAAAGAAACTTTTGGGACAACCTAATAATTATAAACTTGAAAAAAAGTAAGTCAATCATAGTTCTTCAAATGGAATATGTAGTCACGCTCACGATGACATCCGAGCAAGTTTTAACGATGTCAGAAATATTACAACGAACCCCAATGGCGTTTGTAAAGATTAGACAATCAACATTTCGTTCTATTTTAGTTGAACGAACGAAAACCAGATATTTTATAGGGATCTAATCAAGATTCGGAAAAACATAATGCTTCAGACAATAACGTGTCGTATTTCTGCCAAGAGGCGGATATTAATCGAAATTCCTCGAAGCTCTTAATCAACTCCTTATCAGAGCACTGCTTAGGCGTCGAAAGGTCACGGAGCTAACAATAAGCGAAAAATGATCTTTGATGTTACCATCCGACGAATGATATCATCGTAACTCGGTTCGAGTTTCGTTATTATCGTGGGTCGATGGATCTTGCGTGGGTCACGTACAAAAGCGAGCATCTTCCCAAGACATTTGCACGAGGACCCAGAAGCTTCGGCAGCGAAGGTGATACCTACGCAGCGAGATCGCAATGTAATCGACGAAGGAACGAATGGACGAAAGGATTGAGATTCAGCCGAGTGATAAGCTAATGCCACGTCCGCGATGCCATTATAATACGGTTCACTCTTCGATGCGCACGGTTCAATCCGGCTCGCGCTTTGGTACTCGCGGCGACAATCACGAGCACTCGCTAGAACGCGGTTCTCCACGCGTGATCGGTCCGATCGAATATTAAAAACGTCTTTGCATCGAGATCAGAGATGCCGTCCGCGATCATCGCGCAAGTGGCCCTCGATTTCGATTCCCGTCGTCATCGTCGCGCCACGTCCATGATACGAACCGCGATTTTGTTCCAGGCCACGCTCTCCTTTCGACCGGTCGTCGTTCGCGTAACCGTTGGATTTCTGTTTAGTCATAAAGCTGCTGGCTCGAGGAGAGGTTTTATTGGTCACGGGACATGAACTTTCTTTTCAGTTTGGCCTCGTACTCTGGTCTAGCTGCAGGCCTCGAAAGGAGTCGTTGAATCAAGACGGACGCGATTAATTTTTTACGCGTCGTTCGTTAAATCTTGCCATCTGGTTCTTGAATTTATCGTTCAGATCGAAACACACTGTCATTTATTTATGTAATAATGGTATAAAGAATTTTTATTAGAAAAGATTCCACAGTTACGTAATAAGATGTAAAAAAAGCTACAAAGGAAGGAAAACTTATTTCTTCGAGAAAAATGTGTCATATAGAGTCTATCCATTGAATTCCGATAATAAGCGCGTCGTTCAGAAAAGATTTACCATCCTCCTTCTTGGAGAAACGAAGCAAATCTTCGTTTTTTCCCCTAAATTACGTTATTGTCTCCGCGAGACATCGTCGCTATCTCGGACGAAATACGACGTCGCATTTCGAAGCGAAGAAAAAATTCACGAATTGCCGGTAAATGCTGTCTGCATCGAGACAAACGGGGAACAAAGCGATACTGCACCGCCTACGTGGCGAAAGCGGAGAAACCAGTACCGAAATGTGTATCATTGACTAACGACCGATGATAGCAGCTATCGTTGCCAAGTCGAAGGAGCTACCGAGGCGGTCAGAAGTCCCGTCTCAGCATTGTCGGTAGCCCTCGCGGAATCGTTATCGCACTTTCGAGATACATAATGCCGTTCGGTCTGAACGTTACTGGTAGTTTCTACTGGGAGACGTATCTCGTCTGAAAAAGATCGGATATTTCTGTGCTAACCGATGTGCGAGTTATCGAATGACGATGTCAAACGATGCCTTCAAGTCGTTCTGAATTTTTAATGCCGAAAATACATAAAATTGAACGTCGAGAAGTTACGTAATTAGACGACGTAGATCGTTTCCTTTTTCACCATTTTGTGTGTGAAATTACGTCTTTCAATTTAATCGTGCGTTAAGAAACTAAACATCATACGAAATGCTATTAACATCGTATTCAAAGACTAAGATTTGTATTACTATACAGCTTTAATATGTCGAAAACTAGCCATCTTAATAACTATTTTCTTCGCTTCAGCAGAAATTCAATTTACCAACAACGGCGCATAGGTACTCTATTTTTCCCATGGCCGTATAGATATTCGATACACCTGGTTTTCCTCCGCGCAATGTTTCACGAGCGAACGGGAGGAACAAGCACGGCGACCGGTTGCGCAAACGTGACGCAACAACCGAACACATCCACACTAGGGAAAATCGTATTTCAGCGGTTTCGAAATCCGGGACACTTTCGTTTTCCCTGAAACGACCGTCCGGACGTGCATACGTCACCACCCCCTCGTTGTGTAGGTTAGCCGATCAAACGGCCAAACGTGGAAGTGGTCTCTAAAAGCCGGCGTAAAAAGCAGCATGCCGCTTTATATGGCCACCAAAATAATCGATTCGCAAAGTATATACGTTATCGAGCGATTTCTCCTTGCTCGCGCGTATAACCCGTGCCAGCTAGCCTCCGATCGCGAAAACAATAGGGGGCTCGGCTTCTAGGAGAGACCTTTCGCGCCCGCGTTTACAACTATTCATTCCCCACGCAGCAACCCCGATGCACTCCCTTCGTCCCTTTCCTACGATTCTCTCTCGTTCTCTCGTTCGCCACGGATCGTCGTTTCTCCCTCTTCCCTCTTTGTCCGTCATTCTCGCTCTCTTCCACACCACGTACGGTCGGCGTTGCACGTCTAACGTGTACGCGAGCAATAATAAATGTTCCCTTGTATACACGGTAGGCTACGGTGTATACCTGGACGTCGAATGCCGTGCTATCGGTATTCAAGCTTCGGCTTTCTAATACACGAGACAATGACTCGGCAAAGGCGCCGACCTGCGTGGCTACTAATTCGCGAATCATCCGACCACCTTTCATCTGCCGTCGTTTTTCATCGCGGCTTAATTTCATCGTATTTCGTTTAATTTCATCGATTTCGAGGCTATCTCGAGACCAACGACGATCATCGATCCATCCGTTGTTTCGATCGCTGGCACGTCTATTTAATTGAACGAGCAGGAGGAAATTTTCCCGGGACAAACGACGTTGCGTGGCTGCACGTAGGTGAACCGATAACGACCGCTCGATCTGGAGGCTGAACATTCGCGATCGTTGATTGAACTCGAACTGATAATCGGCGGGGGATCGATCGGTATAGGAGATACAGGGATAATCATCGGTTCTCTCGTAAACCGATTCGCACCACGAGTACAAAGTTACTTACCACAGATAACTCGGCTTCCTGCTTATTTATCGAACTGCGTATCTACGCAGGACGTACCGGCCAATAGAAAATAATTATTGGTTGCGCAACAACCGCGTCTTCCAGCGGCCGAGATATTTAACGGACGTTTAAACGGCGACCTCACCTGCCGCGGTGCCAACCAAGAACATTATGGAACCATCGTACACAATATCCGGAAGCAAGCTCGCTCGTCGATAACTCGATTTCTATACACCGCCTCCCGTTCAATCGTTCGATTCGACACGTTTCTAATTCCAAGTACATAGAATTGTCGCTACTTTGTACCTCGTACAGATAATATATGTATGTTCTTTGCATCGTTCTAGAACGCTTTGGAAAGTACATAAAGCGAATATAACTTCGCTTGGAAACCTTGTGACGGAACTCTTGCGATTGGATATGGAAAGAACAGAATTGCTCTACAACGAGCAGCGGATAATTCTAATCTATTTTAAGAACCGGCAAACCTGTTTATACCAGAGCCACGCAAGCTTCTAATTAGCGATACAGTTAATTTACATTTGTTCGAGCAATCTGCCATTCGCTATCAGAATAGAGGTACTTATAGTTACGTTGCTTTCTCAGGATACGACGATGTATTTCAATACTCTTGGATGTAATTAAACTAAAGTAGAGTTAGTTATCGAGATCGTAAGATCGCGGTAATTTTCTATCAGCGTTATCCCGATGCCACGCGTAAGTAAGTAATTACAAGGTAAATCACGAGCAATTATACAACAGAACGGTAAAAAGAAGCGTTACTTTTTCTTTCACAGGCGCCACTCTTGTTCTTTCGTTCGGCATTATGTAAATCGCGTTCGAAGCAAATAATGCTACACAGATGCGTACAAAGCAGACAATGCCAATTTCTGACAACGCCTGATAACTTACAGTCACAGGGTTCGTATCGTTGCTACGCCACTGTAAACGAGTTTGCGATCCCAACGTGGGCCGAGTTTACTTAGCTGGGTTATGCACGAGGACACAAAGACTCTGAACGGAGGGTGAGCATGCGCGCCACGTACAAGTTCCATTTCCAGATGACTATTACGCGCTCTGACTGCTTCTCACCATAGAAATATGATTTGGGACACGTATACTTTCCAAATGATTCTGAAATTACCATTTTTCTCGTTACGTTTCGCCACTCCGGTGTAACGAACATTCGTTGATCGTCCTTAATATCGCGTAACATATTATGGCAACCTTTCAATTTCTGTTCGATTGAAGCTTTCGATTTACTATTGGCTACGGTCGTAAAAGTAAATGAATCGGATAACGTAGCGCGTTTATAATTCTTGAAACAAGAGCTGTTCGAGGTTCGGGTTTCGTTTCGTTTCGTTTCGTTTACGTTTATTAGAACCGGATGGTCGAGGATCGATAGCGAAACAGGGCAAGAAAACGAGTCCCTTGGTGAAAGGGATAAATTAGTATTCATGTAAACGGTATAGCTCGCGTGGCATTATCTCCGATCAATTAATTAGAAAATTCGTGCAACACACCGGACTGAAAAAGGGCAGAGCAACCGGGGGCGTGTTAAGGAAGGTGGCCGCCTAATCGATATTTCGAAGCGCCTCGAAACACTCACGAATAGAGAGAAGCGGCTCTCGCCACCGGCTAATATATTCAAATGAGATTTCGTCTAAACAAAAGGTAGCGGCCGCCGCCTAAATACCACGCTTCGTAATTAGTTTTGTCCAGAAGTTATAGCTGCTCTCTCGTTCTCCACCCGCGCGCTAGCCCTGCATCTTGCCACTTACGTGCTTTCTGACGAACGAGCAGCTTAGAATACCATCGAGTCCTATATTTGAGAACACGTATATTCGCTCACACTATGCAATATTTCCCGCCCCCGTTTCGCCTGACGTTGACCTGGCCTATAGATACGCTCTCGCACACCGCAACATGAGTGCAACATTAGCATAACCTTGTTCGCACGCAAACCGCCCTTTCGCGCGTCTATGCTCCTCCTTGGATCTCCTTCCTTTGACACCGACCTCCTCTGACCAATGGCGTGGCTGCAGAAAACCCCAGGGTAATTCGATCTATCGAGGGCCGCGCGCCACGGGGCGAGGCGATATTCTCTCTGGCTAAAAAAACGAACAGTCAAGGCACTATTCGGTCTGCCGGACGAACGAACACCCTTTTAATCTATTTCTTGGTTGTTTTCTTTATGTTGCGGCAGTAGCCTGCACGAATTTCTAGAACGGTAGCGGCGGATCGGTGGATTAAGTTCTGCCGCTAAAACGAACGACAAATTTTTCAGGGGATAAGATGTCCCTTCCTATAATGAGATCTCTCCAAAACCACGACACACACGATATCCCCGCTCGAACACCCTGTATTACGCATCGGATCACCCACGCGCAATACCGTCCCTACATTATTCGATCAACGAGCTGACCGTGTCAAGGTGTTGTTTAAGAAAAGTATCGGATACTTTTGTTTCTAATGCGTATTAGCTTACCCGTGGTTAATATTCTTCGTGGTTCATATTCCACAGACCTTAGATACTACGCGCAGGTATATTTGAAAAGTAACAGTGATCGATATACTTCCACGGTGGATAATATTGATAAACGACGTAGTAAGAACGAATGCTAGCACTTCATCAACGATCATCCAACGATCGATCATCAAGATTACGTTTTTCAAACGAGCTACTCCTGCACCTGGAATGGGTCACCCTTCTCAATATACATAACACGAGGAAAGGAAATCGCTGTAAACGCGGTGAAACGTTAAATACGTGGATCGAGGGGGGAGGGGGGTGAAAGTGCAGCTTAAAGCTGCCTCGCCTGTCACGCGAAATAATATTCATCTACACTTTTTCTGAGATTCAGCTCTTTCGTCTTCCTTCTTTCTCGTCGTCGGTTCTTCTCCTGCTTCGGCGAAGAATAAACGATGCATCGTTTAAAAAACGACACCAACGACAGAGAAGCTCACCGGATCGAGGCCGCGCGATAAAATCTCGGTTTTCTCCGAAGACATTTCGATACCTGGAGCACCAGGTAAGAAGCGACGACACCCCCGGCGAACTCTAAAAGTGAAAAACCGTGACAGAGCAGGAATTGGCCGAGGGGAAAACGTTGTGATACGTTTGTCGTTGTTCGACGAGTCGCGAGTACCACTAATAGCCGCGATTCCCGTCGACAGACGTCTTAATAGAAGGTGTTCGTTTCTGAAACGCACACTCTCCAACACCGCGTCTTCTATTATGTCAGCTTCTCTTCGCGCGCAGTCATCCGCCCTTTGTGCCTGTCATTGTTCGCCGTCCCATCGTCCATACCCGCCGGAAGATGAATAGGGAGGCAAGGTTACGCGTGACACACCGGAAAGCTATACAGTTTTTTATTGCTGCGACACCGTTGTATCTTTCATCTTGAACCGCGAAACCGTCGAGGATTTTCACTTGGAAATATTCGGCGTTGGAAGTTGCGACTATGTTACAGCGACATTGCAGCTACTGCTATGGGACTGTTAAGTTTTTAAGGATTTAATGATCTGACGTCGCACTACAATTATTTAAATAATACCGAATAAACGATGTAAAAGTAATTATCAAAACTTCGTTGACATATCCTAAATTAATTCACTAATCATTAAATTATCTAAACTTTCATATTTACACAATGACCAACCTTTAGAGGCGCCTCGTCGATAAAGCGTTAACATGTTTGTAAAATTGTATTACGATTTTAAAAATTCTCGTATCGTTTAATTTTTAAGGAGTTGCTGTTATATTCGTCGTGCAAATTCCGCTATATTTTTATGTTGGAAGCTTCAAATAATGGCTCGCTTGGAGGGACGGTAGAGATGTTCGAATTAGATTGCTCGGTTCACGCTGGACGGCCACGTGAAAGGACAATCGTCGAAAGCATTTTGAAGCATTACGAGGTATCTTCAGACAATGGTATCGAAAGAATAGCCGGTGAAAGAACACCGGTCAGATAAGTATCTGAAACGTATCGATGCCTTTCCTCCGACTTTCCACTAATTTCTCCTCGATCATCGAGAGTTGTACGTTTCGACGGTTGAAAGAGATCACCGACGAGATAGTGGGAACACAGGTATCCCGAAACAAAGCTGAGGTTAGCGTGTTCCATCAAATGTTTCGTGTGTACTGTGTACACCCATCCAACCCGATCTCTCGCGTTCAAAGCTGCGTCGATCTTCAGGGATACGTCTATTCTTCAAAACTCCTGCCAGCTTTAAAACTGTCTTCTAGAATATCCTTCAAAGACGCACTGCGCTCTTCGCGTTCCTTCGAAATGACCACGGACAAAAATTTCAATCTTTACGGAATCATTAACCCGGAACACCCACTCGTGCTCGATAAAGAACACACTTGCTACGGATGTTCTTAGAGAGCTATGAAATCGTCTCCAGCAGCGATAAAACGGAAGAGAGCGAGACGAACCAAAGGAGAAACCAGCTGCCAACTGGGGAACGAGGAAAGTTGCAGGCGTTGCTTTCGGCTACTCGAAAAAACAGGCCGACATTTCGCTTATTAAGACGTTTAATGTTTCCCATATAATCGATTATTTATAGAGGTATTTAAATCTGGCCCGTGGAAACCCGTAGTCGCACGACACCCGGCCACGATCAGGTATGAAGATGTTCGTCGGCTTTACTGGCAATTTTCAAGCGTGACAGCACGCACACCATCTCATTCGCCGGTCGCGTACCAACGCAAACTGTTTATAAGAGTGCGTGATTTCTTCTATCTTTTTCCTCTTTTTTTCACAAAGATACCCGCTGATCGCAGGGGTACTATCGCCGTGCAGGAGGTCCTCCGCTGGGGACTGACCAGGCCCTTTCGCAATTCCGCGTTAACACCGATTTATTGGCCTTATTAAGACAATCTAGCGGCCGTCACTCGGCGACAACATTGTAAAGAGAGGATACAGGTTCCTCAGGTGGATCGTGTACCAGTGTTGCAGTTTCCGTTCACGATATCCCTCGTTTTAAGCAGAGTTTATAGAACGCCAGGACAGGTTTCCGAAGTACCGCCGTTGTGTTTTTCGTTCGTAGTCGCGATACGCTAATTATGATATTCTCACGAGGACCAGGTCTCGAATTTTTCATTTGTTTATCACTTACCGACCTAAGTGGATCAAATAAATCAATAAAACGCGAGCCTTCGAGTTAAACTGAATATTTAAGCTCTATAAATATTCAAATACTCGATACCGCTCGTAAACGAGTTTATGTTGAATTAAACTATCCGACGATGTACATTCCAAGTCGTACGAGACGGATGTATATCAGGTCTAAAGACGGTCATCGACGATAGTTAGCTCTTTCACAGCGTATCTCTTTACAGAAGGTTATAAATTTCACATTTTAACTATCGTACGTAATTCGTGTAAAACGTTCAATTTATATATTTTTGACGTCTAAGGATACAAAAATAATTATCTTTTAAATTCTTCGCCACTTTCTTACACCGTCAAAGAGTTAATATTAGCGATATTTGTTGACTAGTACTGGACGCTTCCAAGATATTCTCTCGAGCGATACGAAGCTATCCTATTTACAGTATTTCATCGAAGAAACAAGAGTTATACTGTTCTGTGTACAGTACCACGTGGGTGTGTACGAGGCAACAACGTGTTGGATATTCGAGAACGTGGCCGGTTTCGCGGTTTCATCTTTGTTATGGCAGCCATCTAGCCGCTAATGACCGCGAAGGGAACCAAGGATATAGTCAGCCGTGGGAGTTACGATGTCTCTCGCGAACCGTTAGTGATTGTACGCGCAACGATACGGTTGTTAATCCACGAACAACATCTCCAGGGTGTATGCACCGAAAGCGATATATCGTGTGGCCGAGTCACGTCTTGCGATAGTCTTAAGACCATGGTCAAAGTTCTTCCGCAACGCGACACATTAATTATCCGAGACTGATTACCCGCCGACCTAAAGACTCTTGATGGACTTACTGCGACCCGTTCTCGCGTTTCTTCGAGGAATAACGTCAGAGCAAGCTGGAACGCTATACGATATCGTCGAACCCGTCGTTATTCACAGAAACGAAAACTACTACTGCGAATCACGCGGAACTTTATACGTCTGTCTTTAACGAGTTTGATCGCAGGTCGTAAATTTCATCAGACTACTGGAAATATAGGATTATTCGAAATGCGACGTTCTAGAGCAAAAAGTTATCGTGCGTGGAAAATAAAACGTCGAAGAAGTTGAAAATTCGTAACGTGCACACATTTATCGTTAGGCAACTTGTAACGAAACACGTTCAACGTGACTCGTGACGGGACGTAGATGATACTTACTTTAAACTGAATTTTTTTCAAAGTGAGGCTTTCATCGAAAAACCTTATTCTACACTTGGACTTATTTCTCAATGTGTCATCTGTCTTGGAACACTCGTTGAATCGACCGGAATCGACGTGCGAGTGGTATGTGATATTTAATTTGTCTGAGATAAGATGCCTATCTTTATGATCGTTTTATAATTTTATATGTTCAGAAAGAAGGCGTGAACCAATTTCCATCTCTAGACACGATCAAGCGGAGAAGCGGTAAATTCGCACATCAATTTTATCGGGCGTTATCAAATCTCCAGTCTACAGGTGAAATTGATTCTCGACTCTAAGATCGAAGAAGAATGGAATGACGACTATGTCGATCGAAACGAACGGAGATATCGGTCAACCGAGGGATCAGCAATAATTCTGCTTCGCTCGCAGCTCGCGAAGAAGGGGCTCGTTAACGATCATAGAAACCCATGGAAATGGCCAATCACCCAAGATACGGCGCCCTTGAGAATTGTCAGTAATTATATCTAAACGATCGGTTGCGCCGATACAGAACGACCTGGCAACTCGTTCTCGGGTACAGAACGCGGGAAAGGAACGTAGATAGCCGGTATACCGGTTTTGCGGGTAACGCGTTACGTTATCGCGATTGCTTACGCCGTTCTGTGCGCTGTCTCTCTGTGCACGCGCACCATCGCCGATCCGGAGAAGCGTTTAGACCGCTTAGGGAAAATTATCGTTACACCCGGCTAACACGCGAATCATTTTACCCCGATGCGACGCGACGCCGAGAGTCACGCCGGCGATTATCTGCGTGAACATCTACCACGGACCCCTTAACGCGTATCGTATCGGCTTATATCGGCGTTTGTAGTCGGTGTTCGAACCGAAATCGGAGTAACGTTGTTCACGAGTTACCGTCGGACGATCTTGTCTCGAGTGTCTAACTATTACTTGATACGTAGACGAGAATTTAAAGACAATGGGACTCCAGATTAGAACACGTTTGCGTTATCTGTCTGAATATCGAGGAACAATATTTTATAGATAATTAGCATTTAGTGGATTTATAATATAGACTCATCTCTTTCAAATCTTCTCGAAATTATTCCCCTGAATTGCTCCCTAACAATTTCGATTAAATTTTCTTCTTCCTTTTGATACTCGTGTATCTTATAGATTATGGCGTATGATTATATACGGGAACATCGTTGAATCGCCTAAAAGTAGAGGGCCGCGCTCCGGGATTAACAGGATACGATGTTTTAACACGTCTGTTTGCTGCAAAAGCTACGAATCGCATGCGAAAATGCATAAAACGGGTGTATACGATGACACAATAAGTAGAACAGGACCGAATTCACGACGCAATTAATACGTTCACTTGTTGGTACTCGTAAAGGTAGCCCGGGAATATAATAGGATAGCAGGGAATAAAAACGGGTATGTAGATGCACGTGCGTGACTATAAATATAAGCGCATGTTGTGTTCACGTCATTAAGGCCACGCCTCCCGTATACAATGGCCCATAAACACTATCAAACATTGGTAGTAATGGCGTAATAGGAATTAAATCATAGCAATCGTAGTAATAATTATCGGGCAAGGCGTTGAACGGTGTGTTCCGCCGGGTAGAAATCTGCCTTGTTATACTTATATCGCTAGAGATTTACCGGCGTGCCAGGACTCGAATGGTGCTTAAATGTCTCGTTAACTAAAACCGTGCAACCAATTACTAGGCGTCCCTGCAGCGTACCGGGCATTACGCGTCTGCAATTAATTATACAAGAGAGCGTCTTGGTTAACCATGAAATGCTCCGGTCAGTTCTCTAGATAGAAAGGGGGTAATTCGCAACGAATCGGCAACCTAGTTCATGACATAATGACACGTCGCTTAGAATACAACTTGGGAAGATATTCCCGCGAATTATTGCGACAGTCACCGATTCTTTGTTACTTTCTCAAGTTAATTTCGTTCCATTGTTTCGAACAGCTGCTAATTTCGTTAATTACGATTCCCATCCTCCGCTAAGAGACGTTAAAGACGAACACTGCTGTTTGCTTCGATTCGCCGCTAAATTCTCTACACGAATCGATCAAGCAACGGCGAAGAACAGCAGCACCGTCAGCAGCAAGTTGCAAAGAGGTTGCATCGGGCAACTTTCGACGAGATAATCCCTGCAAACCTGACAAAGCTGTCCACGTTTCATTAATAGCCGGCCATACGTATAAAACCAGGGGACGAGTGTATCGGGACGCTGGTCGTCGGCTGCGTGAACGTCGAGGCGGCCTCCCATCTCCTTAACTTCATCGTCACGGACATTTGTTCTCGCGGTTTTACAAGCGTATAACGTGTTGCGAGGCGACGATAATGCGAGGATAGTTTATTTACTCGGGCTGAGCGCAAGCCTTTACCACACTGTCCTCTCGCGTGCGCGATGCTTCCAATCCTGCACGACCGAGCCTTCTTCTTCCACCTCTCGACCAGGCGACACGCTTCCCGCTCGCGATGCCACGCATACTTGCGCTTTCGCGCGCCAGCCTACAGCTATGTAACGCATTAACGTTATAGATACGAAAGAAGAAAAACACGACACTCTCGCGGAGCCATCAAACAAAGAACGACCGCCGACTTTTAAATTTCGCGCATTTGTATTCCCGTAAGTTTCTCTGGTGGAGGTGTTTGGTATTTCGCATCTCTATGTCCTTTCTGCGATTATGTTGCTCGCTGAAGCTTTAAATTTGACGCATTTATATTGCTCGGATTTCCAGTGGTGAAGGTGTCGAGGTATTTTGCAGCTTTGTATCTTCTTTGCTGCTACGTTGCTTGGTAAATTCTCAAATTTCACGTATTTGTGTCGAACAGAGTTGCACCGATGGAAAATTAAGACAGATTTAAAAGTTCTGTTTCTTTGTGACCGTCTTGTTCGATAAACCTTCTGTATCCACATCTGTATCGCTTTAATAGAGATATTAAGTCAAATTTGGGAGAATCAAGACGTACAAGGTATCTTATAGACCCATGTAACGGTTAGTGTACAAGATGCATCATGAATCATTCACGAACGCGAGGAAGTTAAATTGCAAACGATTATGAACCAATCATATTTCGATGACAGAGTAGAAAACAGTTGGTATTGTTCGCTCGTAACGAAATATTTCTGCGATATTTATTATGGATACCGATGTTTTTAAGAGGAGGGAGAAACGATAAGGTACGTGAAAAAAGGAAAAAAGAAGAAAAGAAAAAAGCAAAGATCCAAAGGTTCGGAAGCTCGGTGGACGTTTTTTCGCACGAGCCGTCAGACGTTTGGGCGGTCGGAACGATTCGATTCCCGCAGGAGAAGCGAGCGGCGGCGTCCACAAAAAGCCAACGACGTGCCAGCATGATGCGTCGGGATACGGGCGCCACGGGAAAAAACGCTCGGTCGTCCTTTATTTTCCGCCACGGTTCGCGAAGATAATGGAATCTCGTTGACACTTTTTGCGCGGATCTCTCGCACGATCAGCCGAATCAACGTGGGATTTGTTTCTAAAATCCATATTTGAAGTACAACAGCGTTATGCTGTATATATCCAAGATGGAATTTTTAATGTAAGAATACAAATCTAGAGAGTGTTTTCACATCCTTAAGTGCACGCATTGCATTGCTTATCGTATCAAATACAAAGAAACGGAAGAAATTCAGCTTCCTCGGAATGATCGATTATTTACTTACGAAAGACGTAACATTACGTCAGCAGCCTTTAACGCGTCGAATTAAAGTTTAATACAAAAGCTTCAATAAACACATGTAAAAATGAAAGCAACGCAATAGAATACATAAAATATCGAGCCTAATTTCACGTATAGAGTTGCAAGGCATTTAACGCTTATAAACGAGAGTGTACAGTGTACACACGTAGCTACCAGGTTGTATTGTGAAGCGGAGACTATTAGCGTGAGGCAGTTGTTGGAAACTAGGAAGCGAAACAGCGGTGTACGCATCGTCTAATAAATAGACCGCGTTGCAGGTTCGGTACAGCGTTCTTGTGTAATACGTGACAGAATTTATAGATACGCGTAGAACGGATAAATCATGGACGATCCGGTCCACGAGTCGCGACGCAATTACACCGATGGAATGTGTTTTATATCATTTTCTCAATTCCACGCGACAAGGTATTGGCCAACGCTTTAAGTACCCGGCAACTGGCACATTTGTAATAGCGTTTCGGTGAGAGAACATTGCAAAACTGTTGGCGATGTTATCTACAAAGCGATCGTCGTGGACCGTAAAGCAGCTGTTTCGAGCCGCGTATACGCTGTATATATAAAAGATGATACACTGCCCTCTCCTCGTTCGAATACCTACCGACAGTCGTTCACCGCATTTGCATAGAAACCATCCACGAACGGAATATTACGATCGTTTTTCGCTCTTCACGATGCTCGTGCAACGTATGTTACAAGTACTTGGTTACGTGCACGTGTATAGGGTGTCTCTCTACCGAGCAGGGCCATTTTGTTTACCTAAAGTATTGTAATTTTCCATTCTGATATCGAGTTCTTACGATGAATATAAATTCGAGGAACTTTTGGTGGAAAATATAGTAAGTATTCGTTTGATTCGAAATTTCGTTAATATTTGCTTAATATTAGAAAATCTGTTATTATTAACTCCCTATTAAATGTAGAAATTTAGTGTTTTTCTCTGTATATAACCATCATGGTTACATTACATTGGCAACGACCATTAACCTATAGACTTGAAATTCGAGTAAGGGAACATAACGAAATACAATTTCTCCTTCTTTAATAAAAAGTTTAATCGATATCACAGAAGGATGCGGACTCACTTTCCTAACAACTTTCCCCTCAACGATCTTCACCGAATTCTCAACAAAAAGCTCCAGTACTTTTCATCGTCGCAATATCATCTTGCAAAGAACGATCCACGTTCCTTATGAAGTCACCGATAAAAATCACCATTGTAGAAAGTGAACCATCCGGTGAGCCGCAGGATTACGTAAAGGAGCACCCTATATAAGTAGGTGCGCTCGGAACGGAATTCAGCGGCGTCCCGAGCAAGGCATTAAACCGGCGGCAGAGGCAGTCCGCGCGGCGTTCGACAGTAAGTAGATTTATGGGGATCCTATGGCGCGCGCTTGTACTACTCGAAACAGGAAGATCTTGAACATGCGATGACGATTAATTACGGGTTACGCGCGTACGTTAAAGCGATGCCCGCGGGCGGGAGCCGGCGTCCTCTCGTTCCAAGCGATCGCGCGGTCGCTGCTACGCTTACACGCGGTGATTACGCGCTTCGACGCCGTATACTCGCGTTTTTGGCCGGAAAGACAAACGGGATCGGTAAACGGCGACGACCGGGATATTAGGAACGCGACCATCCTCCGTTCCATCGCTTCGGTCTACTCGTGGAAACCTTTCGAATTACATGCCATTACATTATTTTGGTGTCGTTGAGAAATCGACTTTCTATTTTCCTTTGAATACGCGTCTCCCTACGAGTCCTCTCGTGCGCGCCAACAGTCGCGACAACACAGCTACTATGTTATGCATGAACGCCGCGTTCTCGGTTAACGAGCTGTCCCTCGTGGAACGATGCGCGAACGCGTGGGTGTCTTCGCACAAATGCCACACTCGAGTATGATCGATGGGAAGCCCGGCTGAGCCGTGTGAGATCAGCGTTCCTTGAAAAACTTCGGACACGGTCGAAACGCGAACGACCTTCCGTTGATAATGCGATAATGATACGTGGCTGGTCGGCTGACCGATCAGCCAGGGGTATCCTTGATACGCGGTTACGAGCGTGGCTAACGTCGCTGGCGCGGCGAGCTGAAACCCGGGACGAGAACCAACCGGGATAAGTCGTCGGCTCGTTTTGCGTCCTACGGTTCCCGGGAGAGCCGCGAATCCATGGATACGCGCCGACAGTCGTTTACGCGATACCCGCAGAGCTGTCATTACATTCGTGGCGTCGGATTGCTTCGACGTTGAATCGATCCTTATTACCGCGATGAAAAGATAGCGGCGTTGTAATCGTCCTCTTTAATGCAACGTTTCGTAATCGGCTGTAATTCGCGAATTAGAGGATGCAGAACGCGCAACGACAAATAGAGGAAGGAGGTCAAAGAAGATGATAAGAGGCAACGAGATAGAGAAGGAAGGGGACGAGAACACGCAGCTCCACCCTATCCGCTATAATTTCGATAATAATTGCAAAGGAGCCGCTGCGAGCGAGTTTCAGCCACCATGGCGGACGTGTACACGTGTAATTTCTTGAGCCAGGCCGCGTGAACGAGGCGAGCAGACATCGCGGTTTGACGGCCGGGTGAAAGCATGAGAAACGAGCGAATTATGCACCCGTTTACCATAAGTCATAGACGCTGCCACGGATCTGGCTATGCTCGAGGATTAGAGGCGGAGCTGTTGAGAGTCGAGCGTCAACGCGCTTAAGGAGCTCGAGGATCCGTGTTAGTAAGAGTAACGCGCCTCGAAACGAATCGACCATCTCGAATCTCGTCGCCATTACCAGCGGCGAGACGCACCTGCGACATTCTGTGACGAGTACACGGCTTTTAGTCGCTATTACCGCGTTCAAAGAGGTAACAGAAATTTCTGGAGACCGGTCCCTTAAATCAAGAGACGGGAGACAAGAGGATTTTTCTCTTTGAAGAACCAGGAACGGGATTATCGTTGCTCGAAACGCGTACATTGTGAAGAGAAGGGAACGCTGGGACACCTGTTGTTTCGAACGAAACTCGGAATATTCTTTT
Source organism: Bombus bifarius (assembly GCF_011952205.1). NCBI lineage: Eukaryota > Metazoa > Arthropoda > Insecta > Hymenoptera > Apidae > Bombus > Bombus bifarius. Next base: position 592,583 of record NW_022884524.1, read on the forward strand.
TGAGCTTGAAAGAATGAACGAGTGTCGGAAGATCGCCACTCTTCTTACGAAAGTCTACTGTTATGGTAACGAGGGAAAACTCACGTAAGATCCATCACTTTACTCGTTGACCTATTTCGAGAGGAATCCGAAACGCTCTCCTCGTATATTCGTAGTAGTCGTTAATTAACGGTATTGAGAGATTAAGCGTGTGTTTCTCGCGTAAGGACATTTAGCATCACGGAATAAGTTTCCCCAAAGACGTCACGCACTTTCGGCACGACTCGTTGCAACACGCGATAAGGAGACGGGCTAATGCATATTTCAACAACGGGCCAATCGGATTCCCGTTTCACGTTCTAACAGAGTTTACATCGTTTATGCTAACTTATTCACCTAACAGCGTCCTTCGTGGATGAAATTTATTCAATTAAAACGAAATTTATTCCGTCTCCATACGTGATCTTCACATATTATGCAAATGTTCGAGAGCACACCGCCGCTCTTCCCCCTCCGTCGATCTCTCTTTCTCATCCGTTCCTTATAATCGCGTTAGAAGACACCACATGTACAAATCGTTCTCGTGTCGTACCTTTCTTCACGGAGGAGGTCTTTCCGTCGAAACGAATTCCGTTTCTTCGTGAAATAGAAAACACGAGGAGAAACGGAATGGAGTTTTGGCCACGGCGAGACACGACGGCGCGCACGGTGATGCAAATGTCGCGCGTTTCAGCCAGTTTTTACGACGCCGGTCGGCACACTCGCGTGTCTACAAAGCGTCATAAATGCGCGGAGGACATCCATTTTAATAAGCAAATTAGCGAAATGGAGGGTTACGCGGGATGTTCTTTCAGGCGGGGAACACGTTCGCGTGCCACCGGTGTTTTACTTTTTGCCGGGGCGGTTTAAAGCGCGCAAAAAGGCCAATGCCTCCGGAGACCACGAAGGGAGAAAAGTATGCAGCCGGGGCCAACTTCTTTTCGGGTCGCTCTCCCGTGGCTTAGCCGTGGCCGCGTCGTTACCCCTCGAAAGATATATTTGTCATAAGCCGCGGATTGACAAATGTTCGTTCGGGCCTTGCATCGGGCCACGAACGACCGACAATTTACGAGCGTACTTTGAATTATTCAACGAGCTCGCAATATCCTGCACATTTTTATATTATTGTTTATAACCGTGTGTTTCGGTGCGCGAGATACGTCTTCGATCGCGTGGAACAAAAAGACACGAGCGCGAATCTCTCGATCACGATTCATCGTCGGTATCTCGTGAGATACTATCTAAATTTAAAGGACAAACGACGAACTTGTCGTTTAATAATATACAATTAGCGACGGCCAGAAGTAATACATCGAGAACGTTCTTCGCCGAGGTTTTCTAATTGTAAGACGAACATCGATAAACGTTTCAATGGATGGAGAACGCGGTACTCGGAGAAAGTAGATACAAGCGGCAGATATGAAACGTCGAAAGGAAAGTATCGACGAATGTGTAGAACGTATTGCCACGAACGTGTCGTTTCGTAGACGACGAAGATAGAAGGAAAATCGTCGCGCGTCGCGGAGACTTCGATGCTTGATAGGCGATGTCGATCGGTCCGAATCTCGGGATCGCGTACGCTTCCGTTTCGCTGGCTTTCGAGGAAGGACGAAAAGAAAGCGAAGCTCGTTTTATAAGTGGAAAGGGACGAGAACACGCAGGTTGAGAGCTGGAAAGAGAGATACGGACGAAATAAGGAAACGGAAGGGAAAAAGGAGAAGAACATTCTCATCGATGACGATGTTAATGCTAGTGGTGGTGAACGCGAACCACGATACGGCATATGTTTGACAAGGGAGGCAAAGCAAACGTAATACTCGGCCTCTCACAGGCTGCGACGCAATTTATTACGCTGATACGACCTCCAGTTAAACTCTGGCAGTAAAGTTAACGGGCATCGCTGTTGGTATCGGTGCGTTTCATCGATGTGCATTCCTGTTGCTAAATAAATGACCGAGTTTTCAGTTTGATTTTCTTTGAAATGTCAACGATCGTCGGACGTACCATGGCTAAACACACAGGCGCCGTTGAACAAGATAATCGCGCGTTACACAAGCGTAATCGATGGAGCTATCGCGCAAAGGACGAGGTTCTTGCGAAAGTTAATGCGCGCGCCACGTTCTCCATTTTTGTCGATCCAACGTGTTCTCTTACGTACCGTGATGTAACCCGATAGCAATTATTTAGCTACAAAACCGAGAAATCGTAGCGTTTGTACGTTCCAGTCAAATTGTTAGAATGGTGCTGGATAGAGGGTCTTCATTGGAAACACGTTCTCTTATCTGATCCATTAAAGTCCGAATTAAAGAAATATTCCGAGTAACAAGCGCCGTACTAACGAGCCTATACCGGAATAATCAACGATGTCTTCTTTTTCCATAGCGACCAGTCGACCGCGTTGAAATTAATTGTCTCGTCGTGTACAGTTAAGATCGCGATCCGATCCGCGCGAGCGCGGCCCGCCTTAAATTCCCCATGAAACAAGCCGCGCGATACTACGTTCCGTTAAAAGGTACGAAACTCGTCGTCGCTAAGCCAGTGTCGCCAGTTTCTTACACTTTGCCCGTAATTAACATCGCTAACTCGTATTTAAATAACTCCCTTACATCCTTAACGATGTATCCGGACAACGCGATCCTCGAGGATCGAGACCTGGACACCGGTCGAAATCTCGTGTCGGAGAGCCTGGGTCACATTAAGAGGCGGTCGTTCTCGCGCTCGCGTTTGACGCGACCAATACGAAATCGCGATCGATCGGCGTAAACATGCTGGAACGGGCACCGATCGTCCGTGGACGAGCTTAATTAACCAGATCCTCGACGCAGGCTCGCTGTACACGCTGCGTGACGCGTCCTCGACACACGCGATTACGTTCGCGTTTTTATGGTGATCGCGATTTTATTCGCGTACCGGTTGACAAAGTAACATAACGAGCATGGCAGGAGGTGCCAATCGGTCGACCGAGCCACGTGGAATCCGGAGAACGTCGACGAGGCTGGTTCTCGTCTCTTCTCTTCTACGGACGAGTTCATCGGCGACATTCTGCTCGGGTCGTGTGAAACGGGAAACGGAAACGCCCCTGGTCAACTGGAATGTCTGGTTTCTCCGTCTTGCCGCGTTTATCCGGCTCTTTCGCTTCACCTTGGCGAATACGCGCGTGCATATTAGCGCCGCGGGGTTCCGGCCGCGCGCGGGAACCTCGTCTTCCTTTTCTCCGAAAGGGTTAAGAGCCCCTCGATCCGCAACCAGCCGACCGATCATGAGCGTCAATCTTACCTGGCGTTGTCGGCTACCGAAGGAAAAAATTAGCCTGGCCAGCCGTTTTGTCTTCTTGACGGTCTCGGCGGATTTAACGATTGCATGGAATTTGCAATCGACGATACCGGTGAAAGTGTGATATCGGTGGCGGTGTGTTTCGCGTTAGTTAGGTATTTTCGGGTGATTATGAAGGATCGTCGGGAGGAGAAACCGAGTCAGATTCCGATGCGTGTTGGTGGGTGAATTTTAATGTGAGTAATAAACGAAAGGAAGAAAAGGGAACGAAATAAATCGCCGGTGCAACAAAAATCCATAAATTACGAGAAAAGATCGTCAGTAGCCTCCGGAGACGTTTAATCCCTGTCGAATTTTATTATTCGATCATTTGCGAAACATGTCCACGAAATTGTACGCGGGTCTGCGTAACATCCATGCGTGCGCCTTCGATATTAATCAGTGTATCGGTGCCATATTAATTAATACCCTCCACTTAAAAAACAGGCATGTATTTGTCTCGACGTTCGGTTACGGCCACTGGTACGGTCACGCGAAATTGACTCATTAAAGAATTTATCGCGCTGTTTTAATTCAAAGCAGTCCGAGCGTTCTCGTCCGGCGCCCCCGTTTTCTCCCTTTTTTCTTCCTTCTTGTACGTTCGGAAGGCATGCTCGACTAATTGGCAGGACACAGACCGGCAACGCGACTGGGCTAAGCGTGAATCTATTCGCGGACCAACGACGACCGTGTCCTTGGTCTCGTCGCATCGCATGAATTTTGCAACTCTCGGCACGAATCAAATGAGAAATTTTCTATGCTGCATGATTCATTTGTAATTCAATGTCCCACTCACGAGTCTTAATTCACAGTCATTCGTGGAAAGGCGAAAGGCGAAGTCATTCAATTCGCGTGAACTGATTGACAATTTTCTTTTGTCATGATCATGCGTTCGAAATAACGATTTCGTGTGACTCGAAGGTGTGAAATTTTTGCGGTTGAAACCATTCACGGAAACGCTACATATTCATTAGCGGTGTTTGGTAAATGACGCGCCGAATTTTTTGAGCCACGTACCGACACGTATCGATACCTGACGAAGCATACAAGTGATTTCATCCGACGAAAAGACGATTCGATGCGTCATTCGAACTTGCTGTTCGGACATGTCGTTGATTACACGCGTGAGATCATCGACGAAGCGTTTCTTTGTTCCATTTCGTAGACGCTATTGCTAGAATAAGATGACTGACGGGTGGAACAGTCCGAGGGGGAACGTTCGAGTAACTTTTAAACGATATTATTTTAAGAGCGTCGGCAATCTCACGGATGGATCGGTTCCACGCCATCAGTGAAACGCCAACGAAGACACGACGATTGATTCCGCGATGTTACCTGCCCCCAGCAGTTTCGACCGAAACTTTTACATTCGACAGCAATGGCGAGAACACGAGAATCAAATTACCCCGATCGGGACTCGCGATGGTCGTTTCGTCAAGTTTCACGGACGCGAAAGTTTCCCGCCGAAATCGAACGTATGCCTCGTTTAAATTTCCAACCACGCTGAACTATGGCATCCGTCGAAATGAATTTTATGTAACGCTCCGTCTCACCTGTCTCGTCCAAAATGAAACTATACAACTAACTTTCACCGATCTGCGTATCCTCAAATAATCTCTTCGTCAAAAGTACGTCGAACATAATGTAAGCTTTGGTGAAAATTGTTTATTGGAAACTTAATTACGAGTCACATCGCTCGAAGGCATATCGAGAAGACAGAAGACGTTCGACGGCCTACCGCGACCTTCTATAGTCGGGTCTTCGCGGCGCTGCCACGCCAGATCCACCGACTGCAAATTCGAATTGAGAAGCGTGAAAAACGCATTCCTCGATCATTATATGCAGCTGCACGCTGACTGGACGGATCCTTCGTTTCGCTTTGACTCCTCCCCGAAGTCGGACCACAAATCACGCGAATGACGTTACTATCAGTCCGAGGGACAGCCGGCAGTAAAGCCTCGGCACTTTGGTTCGGTCCAACCGTGACCCATCCGTAAGAGAGGTCAAACGGCCGTAACGCAGCCGGAGAAACTTCTGGTTGCCCGTTTCGTTTCGTTTCGTTTCGTCGCTTTTTCCTTCTCTGTTGGTTGTTTCGAACGCGTGACTCGGCAAACGGCAGCCCGCGTTCTCCTATAGAGACATCGGCGCGTAGACTCGACTCGTACACGAGAGTAGGAGCCCTTCACGTGGGTCAACAGGTGCATAAAATTTGTGGTACGCGGAAATTGACGGGGTGGCGGCCGTAAAATCCGATGCACCGGTGTTCCGGTCGGCGCGTTGCCTCGATAAAAGGAAGATTTAGATTCACCGTGCCAGACTATACCCGGTATCTCTGCAAATTAATCGTGAGGAAGGATATTAACGGCGATGGATCATCGGTTCGTTGAATCCTGAAGCCAGTGTGGTAAATTATTGGCGTAATATATTACTCAGCGCCGGCTGAGAACGAAACAGGAGTAAATCTTTTGGGCGAGACCAAGCAGCCTAACGCCAGTTCTCTTTCGTGCGTCGTACGCCATGCTTGGTAACTCGATAACGCTCGTCTCTGGCCTCAAGAAACGCAAGATAAGAATACGAATGTATGTACGCAAGAAGAAATAAGTACGAGTTAATTACTTCCGCGATACAATACAATATAAGAACAGGATGGGATTTCAAGATTTGTGCTGTTTTATACATATGACGTCTTCTACGAGGGTTACGAAACGTTCGTTATTAGACTACGTATTAGTAGTATTCGCGCAGGTGGTTGGCGAAGGCGTCAAACGTAACGACGAAAGGTGCGGTTACTGCTATGGGAAAATTGATCCTCCTGAGCAATCGATGCCAGTGTCATGTTTCATACACGAGTACATTGACAGACGAAGAAAACGAACGATTCGTTTTTGATTTTGTCTATCAGCTCTGTTACCGTCTCCTGATGGAAGTCTCGTGATTGAAAGTTGTAAAGTTTCGCCGTTATGCTTATACAATACGATCCCCGTGTAATTGTCTACGGGCAACGAATATTGCATATTGAATATCGAATAAGAATGTTTCAGTCGGAAATATCTGTTCTCTATATAACGTTCCATGCCATGTTAAGAAAATAGAAATTCGTCAGTCCCGTCGAGGGACTCTCGATGTACCAAAAATTTCACACTTCCGGTTCCACTGTAACAGGCGTGTAATCACAGTCAACCACGAAACGTGCGACAGTCACGATCGACAGGGACCGCTTGTACACACGCCGCCACACGTATTTACATAGTTAGCGAACGTTCCTCAAGGCGCACTGCGCGTCTTCTCGTATAGGCGTGCGTGCACACGACCAGAGACTCTATTCACAGCGACGATCACGCGAGATCTCGAGAGACAAGCGAGATTAATCACGGGTACTGATATAACCTTTCTTAATTGGCACCGTGTGACGTATCTATTAATGGCGAGCAGCGTCTAGGCGACCAGTTCCACATAGCCGATTCTCAAGATTAGGCAAAGCGAGGAGGGAAGACCCGAAGGGACGTAGAAAGAGAGAGTAAAAGCGTACGCGTGACACGGTGCTCGATACTCGGTGCTCAGGACGAAGCAGGCGACGAAACAGAACGAGGATAGTTACGTTCTGTCTACGTGGCGTTTCTTCCTGTCCGTGTGAGAGAGATGAAGAGATTGCACGAGAAAAATGATATTCTCTGTTAACATGCCTGTTACCGCTCAGAAATTAATAGCGGCTTCTCTAATTGATACGTAGAATGACTGTTGGATGTCTCCCTCGATCTCCGTTGGCTTCTTGCTTGCTCTCCACCTACCTGTTTTCACATCTTCCCCCTTTATCTGTCCTCCACGATCGCTCGAATCCTCCTCTCTATCGCTCCTGACTCTTCTCTAGAACGTCTCGATGACTCTCGCTCGCACCATCGTCGTTCCACGGTTTTGTGCGTCCCTTTGCATGCCGCACTCACCTATACGATTCGAGAGAAGCTACACCGAGCGGGCGAGCGAGCCTCCAGCCGCGCGTGTTCACGCGAATCCTCGCGCCTTTCCGCGTGTATACCTCATACACACCTGTAGGTATTATATACGCCGAATCGGCGGCGATCGCGGCGGTATATTAAAAAGATAATCAGCCTGACTCGAGACAAGGACTCGCGATCGTCGAATTTCCCTGGCACTCAAAAGGAGTCAATATCACCGACGGAAATTCCTCGAGGATCTCCTTCTTCCGCATTGATTCACGGACCGATATAACTTGGGCTCATTAAGGCCTCGACTCGTGCGCTCGATAACGACCGGGCTTCCACATATTCGCGTAATTAAAAATTATTCTTCGCCGTTGATAATTTGTTTCCATGTAACTGCTATTGAACGGGAAGCCAATATAGCAAGGCATCTCCGTGGACCATAGCAGTTAGAGTATGTTTAATGTCGTTCAGTAGTAATGTCCAGTCATCTCGCTTCAGCTTCTATTTTCTTTTCTTTATGTTCAATCATCTACCTTCGGTATATCACTTGAATACGTAATTACTATTAGCAAAGCAAACATCAAGGATGACCGTATATCCCATTATAGCGCTTGCTCGCGACACGTCAAGAACACGGTAGCCAACTCGTAATAATTCATAATAATTCAGAATAATCAATAACGAATTTACAGCGTGTTGGAGTAGCTGGTCGCGTAACGTCGCTTTGATGACTTGTTCGAGGCCAACGCGAAGAACGGCCAACGATTCTTTATCCGGAGGCGACATCCGCGCCAGAAATAACGTCTCCCACGCTTCTCAGTATCCTTCTTTCACGGCGGGATCCACGAATTTCAGTGTGGATTTTTGGTTCGGATCATCGGGGAAACGAAATGGTTTGCTTACCTTTCGACATCCCCGCGGCAACGCACGCCTCTTTCATATTCCGCTCTCTTTCCTGGAATATGTCGTACTTTTACGAACCCGTTTGTATATATACATTCGGTCGGCACATGCTGCTTCGGCGTTGCAGCTTCACTGGAACGTCTCGTGAATCGTGGCCGTGCGGTGTCTTCTTGATTAACTGCCGCGCCAATAAGCCATCTCCCATAGGCTGTTTGCTCGTCACGGGATTTGTTTACAGATCGCGGTTGCCACATCCGATCGGTGGTCAATAATGGATCGTTTAACCATTTTTCGATATTGTATCGTCAAAGAACGTACAGAATTTCACAGAGAAGTTTGACTTTGATGTTTGCCGAGTAATCATTCCATAAATTAAAAGACGACCACGGCACGTCTTAAAATCGTATTTACTTTTGGTATCTAGAGAGTTGAAAACTGCTTCGATAAAGAACAAACTTTGTTATCGCAACAAGTTCTCTAAAAAAAAAAAAAACCCAAGAACGTCTTAATAAGAGAATTACCAGCTGATTCGTGTCAGAGTTATTATCGTCGTCGTAAAACAAATAGACTTTGCGTTTGTCGCGAAATATTCTTCCGTAGAATTTCAGCGACGATCGCAAGGATTACGATCACGAGGCGGTGCTCGGTCCGCCGCGTGATCGCAGCTTTCGTCGCTATTACTATCCATTTGCTCGTGCGACTAAACCGTGCGTGTGTACGCGTGCACAAAGCCTCCTTTTAAAGGCACGCGGATTTATACGGACTTTAAGAGCTCAGGCAACGCCTATAACGGCACGCTTTCCACATACAGAAAGACGCGGCGAGAGATGAAGAGCAATAAAGGGAAACAGCATCGTTCTGTCCACAAAGGGTGACTGATTCGATCCCTCGAACCCGGCAACGTTGACGCGCCTTCTTCGACCGCGGGTTTTACTTTTATTACCGCTGCTGGAACCGTCGTTCGATGTAAACGCGTGTGAAACGACGCTTTATTGGTTTATTTTTCGGGGTCCCCTTTTTGCTGGAACGCGCGACCGTATGTGCGGTTACTACCACCACCACCGCCGCCATCGTTGCTTTAAATCCTTCCGTCACGAGTGAAATCGCTGTTTAGCAACTAACCGCAGATTACAGGAGTGTTCTTTTAAGGCTTCCTCGGCTGGTTTGAATCTGTAAACGACCTACCTGCTTCCTTGTAAGAAGTGCTTTTTTAAGTCGATAGTCGGTGTTGAGGGTAGCGCAGTTCGGGCAGGAATGTTTTTAATCGTTTTGAATACTATATAGCGACAGGTTTTAACGCACACAATCATAAATGAATGGATAAATATTAATTTATAAAAGAAACATAAATTCCTCTAATACCGTTCCCTTGATTATTCCTACCTCCTTTTAATTAACCTAACGTCCTCACATAATATAACTCAATAGACACACATCCAAGTTTCGAGTTCAATAATATCCAGACCTTCCGATAAACCTCCCGATTTTAATTCCTCCATAAAAGAACCGAAACTTTGATTCCAGCCATCACCAAAGCGCTCAACGACTTAACGAGAGAAGCTACAGGGACGTGGCATCGTGCAGCAGGTTCACGTTCGAAAAGGCATTCGTGGCTAATGCGATGATAAAGCCGCCTAATGCACGGTTACGGATACCTTATATAGGGAACGGCGTTTAATTAACATTTCCCGATGACTACGGAGAGCCGCGAACTGCGTCACGTCACTCTCGTTTGCGCTTTCGCATCGACGCTGTTGCTTAACCTTTCGATCCTTCATGCGCGCACCGCTAGAAGAACAAGTTTACGAACCATTAAGACGTTGCAGACTTTGATCAACGTTTTACCAGCAGCTCGTGGAACGCTTTGTGGATCCGTGTTTAAGATACCTTCGACTAAGAGACGCAGTGTCGTAACTGCGTGAGCTCGTCGCTTTTGGTAATGTCACTAGTAATCGGTCTCGTTAATGAATGACGAGCACGTGAATAAGCCGAGACATCTCTCGGCAATCAATGTCAATCAATTCGTGTTTCTTCTCGCGATCGTGACTACGATACGACTTGCGGAACTATACTCGTGGAGAAATTAATCGTGACTTCCAGACGACTACCGGAGTTACATTCAGCGAATAAATATTTTTTTGAACCGAGATACCTATGTCCGAATTCTTTCGCGAATAAGTTTTTGGCCATATCAACTACTGTCCATTCTTCTGCTTTATTCAAAGAAATTCCCCGAGGGATGGTCTCGACAAGCTGTTCCACAACGGAGAAGTTCGCGCGAGGGTGGAATCGAGGGCGGAGCCGAGGAGGAAAGGCGGTCATTGCGATGGGTTTCGGGCGAACGCGCGTCTGGCTCCGTCGTTAATCAACTAATTCGGCCGAATGTTAAATTGCACCGTCCGTGCTCGCGTCTATCTATCTGTCCGTCACGCTGTCCGTACACGTAATCGCGTGTCCGGTGATTATAGGACTCACTACCGATATCCACCACTTACACACCTGGAACCGAGCATTACAATAAGTACGTGGCCCGTGTTTCAAACTGGTCTCGACGATATCGCGCCTCCCAATTGCTCTCTTGAAATACATACATATACCTGGTATACAGACGAAATGCGAGACAGGCATAAACCAGCGTGGCACAGTTGCCCGCAAAGATCGACCAGGATCCAGGTTGGTAATTCACGGGTCCACGAGGCGATGGATCGTAAATCTTCGGCATCGATTTCACCGGTTTTCGGCTAGACAAGCGACCGACACGCTGGCCGCGGCGAGTCGGCCGCATTAAGCGGCGAGTTACAACTGTTAGAACACGGGAACAACTCGGCCGGGCCTCGCTCGGCCCTTTTTATGGTCCCTCGTGCTTCTCCGGTCGCCTAAAGCGGTTTTTGCCGCCTCGTTCGGAATTCAGGCCGCCCCACGCAAGCAACTGGCGCGAGCAAGATGATCGGAATATAGAAGAGGATTGAGGGAACAAGATGGAAAGAGGGCAGAAAGGAAAAGAAAAGATGCGTAAGGGAGAGGAAAAGAGACGAACAGTCATTACTCGTTGCTTTTTACACGGAATTCGGTCGAGACTCGCCACGGGACGCTTGGTGTTTCGTGCTCGTGCATACGCGAGGGGCGGCGACCAAACGGACCACCAAGAAAAAACGAGGCGTTAGTGAAAAATGTTGCGCCCCGCAACTGGATGCGATGCCAAAGCCTCGGGAAGCTACGAATTCTTCGGCGTGTACGTTTGTGTTGCGTTTCGTTAATTCTTTTGCTACGAGACCGCATAGTTCACTGGATAATTATTATGGTCAACAACTGGGTTCTATCATTAATATTATGTATTTAGTTTTACGACGATTTAGAAAGGAGATCATTAACGACGAGATAAATGCATTCGTATTTTGTACGCTTTTACGATCGTTTCTCTATAAAAAAAACGTCTTATTTAAACAAATCGTATTCTCCATTTTGATTGAATTTTTTCTCGCAGAATCCTTATACTTTGGAAGAACAACGAAAAAATAAATGTAACCCACATTGATAAAACAGCAATAAATTCGTTGTAACTTGTAACGGCCTAATTGAAGTTGTGGGCGTAGTACGATTAAATACGATTAAGAACAAAGGCGATCAAAGACAAAATCTGTAACGAAAAAGATAACAGCAGAGCATCCCGTTAGTCGGCTTATATTTTGATTGCTCGATGCCTAATTTTTTCAGGAGATCGATGTAAGCGTCGATGTTATTACAAATAGTGACATATCATCGTCTAGTCTGGTTCTTCGAGAATCGAAATAGCTGTGATGGAATTACAAAGGGAAGAATATAGTAACCGCTTATTCCCGTGTGATTTCTCACGTTGTTGAACGTCGTTGGCCGCACCGATCGTTGCGATATAACCAAACGTCGCCTCGAAAAACCCGTTAGCTTTTGCGGTGTACATGTCAGTCGATATCCCTGAAATAACAGGCTTGCTTCCGGTGATTCGACGATGTTTCAGCGTCGGACGGGGCGGCCGCAATCAATCGCAATTGCGATACTTTGAATGCAAAATTGTCGCTCGTTCGAGGCCCTGGTGTGCCGTTATGATTGACTTCTTCGGTTAGACCAGTCTGCACGAGCGTAACTTTTGAACCACGAGCTCGCCTAATGCCACGAAACCTATCCCCCAACGTCGGTGTTAGTTTGAATGCTGCTTCGAGAACAGATACGATCGATGATACGTGGCATTTCTTACCGTTTATCCCATTTTGCTCGATAAAATTAGTGGTTTCGAATGTGAAATGCCGTTTCGTAACCATTGACGTCACCGCAGTAAGATTCCAACCGATATACCAATATCAGAGATACCGAGATACCTATATCAAGGTATTTCGTATAAAACTAGAATTAAATCGTTCTTTTCTCGATTCCAACCGCAGTCAGATGAGAATTCTAACGTTCAAACTTTCGTTCACATTAATTCACACCATTCACACTTGGAATCGCCCATTATATGATTTCCGATAGTCGAATCGGCGGACGCGCTCTTTCGTTCTACCATAATCCCCATAAATCTGTCACTCCCCGTTCCTATGCTTCGATTTTCCTAAAACACAGATATCCGATATCGCGATTCGACGAGCGACGTGGTAAAACGCGAGGAGGACAAGAGAAGGTGGACGGAACGTATTGTCGCCTAAAATATATTTCATTCCGCTTATCCGGTGCTCTTAACCGGTAATACCGTGCTCCACTTCGGATATATCACGGATTCAGCGACTTTCGCCTTTCGGCGGGGATAGGTCGGTACCGGAAGTCGGGCCCGGCGTACAGAGAACTCGCGGCGCGCTCCCGTAATCGACCGATCACCGGGGCCCACCAATGGAGAGACATTATTTCTCCGGCCCCTCGAAATAGGTCGTGTAAGTGCCTTCGTGGCCCACGTGGCCCCATGGCGGACACTTCCAGGTAGATATCGCTTCGAGACGAAAAAGGATCGATACATCATGGGACGGAGAAGAAAAGAAACGAACGAAGGGGTACAAAGGAGAGGAGGATGGTGGAACTTCGAAGCATTGAAGAGGGATGAACGACGAAGATAAAGACGGAAAGTAAAGCGAGATTCGAGAAGAAACAAAGAGATAGTACCTACCGAGGACGAGGAGAAACGAAAGAGTCTGCTATCGAACGCACGCCTCTATTCCTGCAGCTCGCAGAGCCCCGTGTCACAGCTCGAGCAATGACGTTCGTTCCGGATTATTTATTGCCGTGAAAAATACTTCCAAGTGTTCCCCGTCTCTGCTTGGTTCAGCCCGCGATAAAAGACACAGCCTCTCATCTCCTCTCTGTTTCACTTTGCTACGATCTTCGTATAGCCACGACTCTCGGCTTTCATCCGCTTTCCTCTTTCATCCGAGGTACCCCTTATCTCAGCTTTGTTCCCTGCCGACGAGGAACCCTATTCGCCCACGTTCACCCTTGGGAATGGAACGACGGCCTCCGTTCTTCGAGAAAAGGGCAGCGTAGAGAGCGAAAAGGTAAAGGGACGACGCGAGCAGAAGGATATCGAAAGGAGCAAAGGTGGTCGTACCATTTCTTTCCTCCCTGATTCTACACCCTATTTTCTCCGTGGCAAGATACGGGAACCTCGTTGATGTCTAGAATCCTCGATTTCTTGTTCCTGCAGCTCGTCTCTGGATCGTTTGTACTTTTCCGTGTAGATAAATGCGCTTCGGTTATATTAGTCGGGAAATATCGTACACCGTTTGAACTTTCACCTGCGTTACTTCCACGCGAAACGTTTGATTCTGAGTATCGAGAACAAGTAGTAACCGACCTTCTACCACCGACTGTAAGAAGAGGTTCGGTTCTTATCGTACCTCTTATGTACCACTTACTTTCGATTGTGTGGTTGAAAGAATTCGTTTTACTCGTTATGTTCGTTTTATTCGGAGCAAGAATCGAGAACATTTGACAAGGTCGCTGTTCAGATTGCTTTCCCATTCGCGTGGGTGGTCTCCGACGATGACTAGCCACAGTGTTTTACGAATAATCACGTAGCCGTGGTGAAAAAAAAAACACACACACAGGCGTCACAGCTTTCTGAATCATTGGCATCGATATGCAGTCACGCGTGGCTCTCAGCACACGCGCGAATCCTTTATTAAAAAGGAATATTACGAATGCTGTTCACGCTTCTCTCTCTCTTCCTGCGTCTGGTTCGATCGGTATTTCATGGAGAGGCGTGAATGCTTTCTCTGGTACGCGCGTGCCTGCGGCTAACCTCACGGCCGAAAAACCTGTTCGCCGGGGACTTCCTCGTTCGGATCCTTGAGCGGTGATTTCTTAGGAAACGAACGTCGTGAAGCCAAACTTCTTTCCTACGTTTGATACGATGTACACGAAGTGTCCGGATCGTGACAGACTCTTCGTTAGTGCAACACTAGGGATCCGTTAAAATGTTCTTACATTGTGGTTTGAAGAGTTCGCGTGAGCGAGTGAAATCTCTTTTCTTGCTTGGAGATGAGGTATAAGAAACAGTCATGAAGCTTGAGTTAAATTTCCGGTGCTGTAGTTGAGAGAAATTCTGCGATAAAAATCGACGCATCGATGATTAGAAAGTCTGGCATAGATTCGCGAAGGTCATCGAGATATACGAAGATACTAAATGAAGTCCGCCGTAATGTACCTGTTAATACCAGCGAACACCATCGTTCTGCGTTCTACCTCTCGATCCTTATTCGGAAATCGATCAACAGTCGAAGAAAGATTCCAGGAACGATCTACCGACTGTTGCTTCTTTTAGTCGAACCGAAAGAAAATTGCAAATCAAACGTCGTATTACAACTCGAAAATGTCGGCGATCTGGTTCGCGGGAATGTAATCGACGTATTAACCCCATCGAAATATCTCTTTCGAGTAACCGGACGAATCCGTGACCGCTGATCACGCCAGGGATTACTGTCGGACAGAGCAAATCGGACTGCTTCGGCGTGGACGTGATTCGTATAACGTGCGAACAAGTCGCAGAATCGTTGTGCCGCTCCCTTTTTCGCGCGTGTCCCAACCTGAGATACAACAACCAGGATTAGCGTCAAACTAGAGACTTTACGCCAGCTGATAAAGCCTCCGACTCTGTTTTCTTCTATGCCGTTCCTTTTATCCTTCTTCTCCCCCATCTAAGTTCGCTCGTTCCACGATGTACAATTTACGACATATTTTTTGGCTTGTCACACCTGGGCCTCGTTCTGCCTGATAATCCCCACGCCGACGAGTTTCTGACTTTGCATTTTTATTCAATGCGATCACCGACTGGTACGGCCTGTACGTAAATTCTCCAATTATGATTTCGCTCGTTCTGTTTCTTCTTCGTTCGATTCAGACTATAATTCGTACATTTTCCTCTAACTTGAAGGCTATTTGTTCTGCTTCGATTATTATTAGACATTTTTATCAACTTGACGATATTTTCTACTTAGCTGGGAATGGAGAATAGCTACGCTTGCTTTCTAGTATATTAATATATTAATATAAAAATATTAATGTATCTTCTACAAAAATATTATAACGCGGAATTATTTCAATATAAAATAGTATTAGCATATTTTCCAAATACCTAACAGCGAAATCTTAAGGAATCTCGAGAGGAGAAAATTATGCGGTAACTCTACGAAGACAAATGAACTGACATTGCCAACACTTTGCGACATCTCAAGAGATCAATCATGAAACATAATTCGTTTTGTTTTCTTTCTCCTCGCTTTCCTATAACAAGCTCGACCGCGTATCTTAATTGAGCTATCCCATCGAGGGAACTAATTGTACGAAGTCAAACAGGTTTAACAAAGCTTGTCCAAAGATCGTTATCGATCGACTGCAATTCTGATCAATTGGCGTGCCGTTTAACGAGCGTACTCGTCGCCGTGCAAACGTCTCGAATCGCTGGGTCCCGCCCCCGAGCTCGCGGGGGTGAACGTTATCTGGCAACGTGCAATCCGTTCCGGATATCCTGTCGAAATAATCGTAGAATCAGTGACACGAACTGCGAGGTCAGACTTTTCTGGCCGGAAACGAGCGTTGGCGGCCACAGACGAGTCGTTCTCGCACGCAGATAATATCTCGCTGACAAAGTGTCGTGATCGTCGACCACAACAGATCTTCTGTAATTAAGGGATAATAACGATCAAACAAGAAAATATCGTATTCCAAGTACATGGTTGAACTTTACGACGTTGAAAAAAAGGCCATCGTGATCGGTACAGATTTGAGAGATTGGAAATTGCGGATGATGACGCGATAAGCTGATTGCGAAACACCGTGTTTTAAATTGCCAAGTTTGCTGGAAATTATGTAGAGCTCTTCTGTAATAGCCTATTTATTCGTAATCATGTGGACTGTCGTCGTAACTGTTGAAAATATTAATTTATTTCTTTTTTTTAATTAAATGGAATTATATTTTGATATATAGTAATAAATTTTAGATATGGGAAGACCTCTGAGGGCAAATATCCACGTCTCGTATTAGAATTCCGAAGAGTTCATATCAGAAATCTAAATAGCATAAGATTTCACGGAGTTAAAATACAAAAGCGTGACACAATGGAAGCGAGAAATTACACGACCAAGACTGTGCATAAAAAAGCGAATGAAAATTTATGCGATTCCTCGGAACAAGCACAGTCACGCAAGCATTCGTTAGCGTGGTCGCGAGCATCGTAGAGATAGCGCCAGGCAAACGAGCAAATCTGCCTAAATTGTTAACGACAGAAACACAGATATCGACGTTGGTAAAGGAATTAAGATTTTATCTTTAGTTAATTCCATAAATCGGTCTAATTAAGTCGAACGAGCGTCGAGACTCGATAAGAACGCGGATAATGTCCGACCGGATGCAATTGATCTTTTTCGTACTTTCAATCTCCCCTCTTCATTCGCTTTCCTCGTGGGAGCTCGCCTCGAGAAAGTCACCGGAGGAAGAAAATCCACGTTCGATCGCGATACACAATTAGCTGTTTGTCAGAGGGGAATCCTCGGTGGCCACTATACAAAAGGGCAGAACCTTCGACATCTGCTTTCGGCGTACCATAATACGGAAAACTATCTGGGACAACGCGGCAAAGCAACGCGTTCCTTGATCGAATATTTCATTGGTTTGTGCGTACACAATAGGGGGACGATCCAGCGGAGGCAAGGTAATTTGTTGACAAAGACGAATAAATCGGGGTAATCGAAATATGAGATAGTATTTCCTGGGTTATTTGATTGGTTGTCGATGCCGGTGAAAGTCGATAAAATGTTCGAAAGTTTCGTGGTTACCGGGAAATAGATTGTCGCGGGATTGGTATTTTAATTAAAAATTGCGTTACAGACGTAAGAGTTAATTAAGCGAGCGGGAGAGGGAAATGATTTACTCGAAAGATTAAAAGAAACTGAAAATACATCGTTAAATTTGATTGTAAATAGTTTGTATCGAGCTGCAAGAGTTATATCACACCACGTTACGAAAATAACGAACATAGTAGCTCCGATGTTGATTCCTACCTCTCTCTCCCCCAAAAAATTGTAACTATTGCTTCTAGCTAAAATAGGAACAAATATCGATTTGTGCAAATAAATTATTGTATAACGCACGATATCGGAGCAAAGGGAAAATAAAAGAAAAGGGAGCAGAAAATTTGGAGGAGATTCAAAGGGAACCTACTAAGATCCGCGTTTCAGAGGTTTATCCTCGGAATCAGAAATTCCCTCACCGCGTTTGCCGCCCGCGCGTATCACGCCGCGCCATCGGAATATATCAGCCACGAACGAATAATGCCACTCCATCAAGTAGTAGAACGCGCGCGTACGCTTCGTCGCGCGGCTCTTAAAGCGTCGTTAAAGACACGATCACATCGGTTTTTCTCGCCGGTAAACCGGAGGAGGGATTTTTCTGCTAGATCTCGCGACTTGTACTACCGCAGGGGAAACATTTCCTTCTTAAGCCGTCAATAGGCACCGACACGTCGTCGCCGGTGGCTCGAGGTGGCCCGGAGGGAGGCTAGTTTGCTACATCCGATCTGGAAAGAGCAAAAACACGTCTTTTTAACGCGGCCACGAAAGCGATCCTTGGCCGGCCGAACAAAACGAGCACGAGCCAAGGCGGATTCGGAATATCGAACGAGCGAAAACGCTTTGTAGAAGCCGTGCGCGCGGTCCCCGAGTTCCGAGAAAACGAGATCGAGAGGAGATCTCACGGCGCTCGACGGCCAGTCCGCTCGTTTCCTCTTCTGCCTCTTTCTCTCTTTCTCTGTTCGGCCGCGAAGTACCACGACAACCCAACGACGTGTCTTCACGTCGTTCATCTCCGTGTCGTTCTAGGATTCGCACGATCCTTCCTCGATCGCCGACAGATTCGTCCTGATCCTCTACTCTCCCTTTCCCTTTATCTCTCCGCATCTGTCCACCATAGCGGCCCTTAAGTGTCGACGTTTCGACCGAAGTAACAGCGGTGCTGGACACGAGGAACGCGAAGGGACAGAATGAAAAAAAGAGGAAGAGGGCACCGGCTCCCGATCGCGATGCGACGACGATCCATCGTTGAAGGTCGTTCTTCAAGGACTGCACTCGCAGAGTCTTTTCCCGCGCGCGAGAAACCCGCAAGAAAGGTGGATCAAATTGGCTATTCGCGAAACAACAGAGTAATCTTCGACGGAGATATCGAAGTTGTAAGCGATTCTTGCTAATTCATCGTGTCTTTGCTCGTTCGATGATTCGAAGGAAATGCATCGATTTCTTTGTCCACTATTCGCCAACGGTTTCGCCGTGAAATTTCGCGAGTACTCTGAAACAGAGGTACACCAGCTTCGGAAAGAAACCGATAGTTAATCATGCATATCGAAACTCACTCCATCTTTAGCTCCTAGAAATGAATCGAGGTACACCAAGTTATTTTTCCAACGTACGATACCCGAGTCCCGTTAAAATCAGATTCAGAAATAGAGATTTATCGGATTGTTCTCTATTAACCAGAAATATTAGACATTTTACTCGTTAAAAACTTTCAAAATATCCAACGAACTAGCAAATTGTAAGAGCTGGCTGCTGGATATTAAAAATTCACGAAAAGACTAAAATTACGATAAGAACATAAAACCGTCGTTAGATATCGAGTAGTTCGGTCGTTGCGAAAGCATCATTCGTCGTTCAGCGATCTCGCACGATCAATGATCTCCTTGGAACAATGAGATTCCCATGGCGTCACTGATCGGACTGCGTCCCCTGGATATTACGCGCGATGATAGTTGTGAAACGGACGCACGGATAATAGTTTAGCACAGTGGAAATCGCCTGGCAGCGGTTCACACCATGACTACATGTGAATCGCATCTAACGCGGACACACCTGCGTGTACACGGTCTACGTACCGGTGCCTTTCACGCATTAATGATAATGACACGAAACCTCGATGAAGGACAGACTGGTTTCACGCTCGGAATTCTGAAACGTGCCGGAGATTTATTGCCTCCACTTCGCGCTCGCTGCGCTCACGTGTTAATTCGCTGCATTCTCGAAGACGACGACGACTACGACTACGACGACGACAAAGAACAAGAAGAAGGGGAAGAAGAAGCGTACACACTATACACATACAGTTTTGACTAAGGGGAAAAGCACGAGGATGAACGTCGTCGGAGGATTCCATCCTCCTTCGCGCCGCTATAAATTCTCCCTTTCGATTCTCGGAATCTGGAATTTATTAATGCCGCGCGAAGGCGAAGTGAAACTTCGACGATCGCCATCCGTCGAGAGAATGCACGCGGAGAAGAAGAGGGAAACCGCGTGGACTGGTTCTATGAACCGATTCCGGTCTTTTGTTGCCTCTCGCTTCTGTTATATTGCATCGATAAGTTCTTTTTAGCTCGATGATCGCATGTGTTGTTCGTTAGCTGATTTAATTTTAAAATTAATTTTGACAGATAGCTTCGCGTGTTATCAATTCCATAAATGAAGAAGCAAAAAATTAGAATAATATTAACGGACATTACTAATTGAAATTTACTTTGAAATTTATCACTTTATTTATTATTATTTATTATTGTCGCGTTGCAACAAATAAATTTACACAAGCAAGTTAATTGCTTCTTGAACGTATGTATGTATGTACGTGCGTGCAATAATCAAAATTGAGAAATTTACGATATTGTCGAGTCTCATACAAGTTCATAGGCTTTACGTTTCGAACTTTATTGCATCTCATATCATACCGAAAGGCTATTGTTTGAATATCTCTATTCAACGTTAAACCTGACACACGAGTTTATTGCTCCAGTTCTAGCAATTCGTTTAAGGAGTGACAACTCGATAACATCGTCGTTCCCACTCGAACATAGACGACTGTATCGAGTTTAGAACATCATAACGAATGGTCGGGTACTCCGGCCGTTCTGGGAATCTAGAAAACACGGCTGGTTCTTCGGTATACTTATGTCGTTCAAGCACACAAAGAGCGCGATAGGTGCGCGTGCACGGCGCTTTGTTATCGTTCTAAGTAAATGCGAAAAAATGTAGCGTCGGGTTTACAAAAGTGAATCACTCGAAAAATGAAAGAGCCGCTCGCGCCACGGCCCCTTCATAAAAGACCTCAAACACACGCCTATGTGTGTTCACCCGAGGGAAAGCCTCGACGCGAGTCGAAAACTTCGTAAAACGCCTCGTGTGTTCGTAGCAAACGAACGACCTATATTCCGTCGCAAACTACCATGTACCAACTACGATGTTGTATCTTTTTTTCCCTTCTAAAAAAGTTATCCTGTAAACGAACCAGTTAATCGATCTCACGAGACCGCCTCCGTATGATCTGCTTTGACAAGGACGAGTCGAGTTTTTTAGGTTAAGTGTCCTTTCGAAGCGCACGCCCTCGACTAAACAGCTTCTTTCGCTTTGACGACGTTCGTGCAGTCAACAGGGTTAGTTTTGCTCTTTTTCGAACAGCCGAAAACGGATTCGCGAGACTACGTATCGACCCTCTTTCTAAGTTCGAGCGTCGACATGGACCATATGTGTAGTAGCTGGATTCACGTTTTCTCGAGTCTCTCCAAGCACGTGCTCTGAAAACCATTCTGTGCCGTATTTGTCGCGAGAAACTGGTCGACTAAGTTCGACGGGAGGCTTCATCGAGCACACGCACACGCATGAATCCCGCCAGACTCGTTGAAGGCGTGGTTTGTGCACGTCCATCAGCTTCGAGGGGTTAAGAAACCCAGCTTCTTCCTTTTTTTCTTTTTCCTAAATTGAGGGTACTTAGGATCGCGAGTGTTACCCCGAAATGTTGGTCAGGAAACACATCTCGAAAGGGTTCCGCTTAGATCTCTTTGGATCTCCTCGAGACACGATCGTCGCATTTAGGCAGATGAAAGGTTACGGTTAAGGTTGATTTGTTCGTTGCCAGCCGTGTTATCGTTCCATTAAGAATTATTATTTATCGCAGGCACGGAATTAACCGTGCGGATAAAAAAACCGGCTGCCACCGGATGGGAACAGGTCCCTCGATCGACGGAAAACGTGACTTTGTCCCTGTCGCTGGCTGACTCGTAATTAACGACGCGCGGTAAAGATCGAGATAATGTACGAGACGCGCCGTGGCTAGACCGCCAGTTTGTAATAACATAGAAACCACTTAGTTTTTTCCTTGGTGCCGGTGAAAGCCGCCCTCCCTGTAATTTTTCACTTACGCCTTCGGCATTGACCCCTTTTTTGGACGACGTTTCCTCTTCCGCGACGCTTTTTCACTTATTTTTAGCGGAACGTGGAGCGTTCGCAGGGAACTCAAGTGCTGGCGTTTTCGACGCTTTAAAAGCGAGCGACATGGAACAATCTGTTAGAAATTTTATTATTCCGTGCGACTACTAATCCATAGAGGTAGAAACTACATATAACTAGCCAGTTTGTTTCAAATGTGATTCTTACAGACACGACAAAATAAAGTTTGTACGTTTATCTCTTTCCCAATTCTAGTTATTCGCCGCAACTTTTATCTTTCCAATTCAAAACTCAATTCTCGAGGGTCCTCGATGGATAAGTAATAAAATTAAAAAGTATTTAGAGAAGAGATCTGTTTATCTTCTAAGTAGCTCAAACATAAAAAGCAAATTTAACCATAACAAAGTTCCTGAGAATCTACCCTTAGAACCTCGTTCAGCCATTTTTCTAAGTTACCCCGAACCGGTTCATCCGTCGATTATTACTATACCTAATAACGATCGGTAAGTCTCTAATGGGTTCACGCGACGTGGAAACTTCGAGTAAACGATTCGCCATGTTCGACGCTAATTCGTCGTCTCCTGTTCGTTATAGGGGGAGGTTCCGTCTGTTTTCGTCTCGGGCGGGATATTAAGTGAACCGACGAGAAGTGGAAATCTCGATACACGCACGTGCCAGGATCGATAAATCACGAGGCGTGGCGTGGCCGGTCGTTGGTGCACTTAGCCGGCATCTAATCTATTATTGAGAGTGTCATTCTAGCTGGGCGGCGCTAATGCGAGCCCACCGCCCGTTTAAATGTCAGCCCGATATTTCGAGTGTACCCCGAGCCCATGACGGGATTGCGCACCGATGGTCCCTGATTTATTTCCCTCGATGAGATCGAATGGATGTGTGACACGTCCCGGATGAGCACTTAACGCGATACCAGTTCCACGTTGCCCCTCTATGGTCTTCAAGGCCTCTTCTTGCGTCTTTGCACGGCATTCCATGAATGGCCGCCGAGAGGACATGTGTTTGCCTATTATCTCCTAAGTGGGTGAAAATCATTGGGTGTTATTTGATTTCAGTTAGGAAATTCTTCGTAATCCTTGGGTTAGTAAGAGTTTAGTCGATGATAATCATGTCGTGGTAGTTCGAGCAACATGTATATTCATTGTACGTATTGGTAGTAACTATAGAATTATATTAATACGATTTTTAATATATGAGCATGAAAACAGATAAGGTTACGATTATTTTCACGAAATTCTTCACAGCTGGTCAGTGATACCGATCGACACGAGTTATTCGTGTATTACGCAGCCAGTTTCCTCTACTATAATCAGACAGCGCGACGCGTATCAAACACGTTCTCTCATCCTATCATTTTTCATTCGACGAAAGTAGTATAATCAACACGCCATGAGACTCTGCCATAATAGTGAATGCAAATTACAAGCTGCTTCACCGTTTATCAAGAGTGAGCGCCTCATACGGGCGCCGTATTCATTGCTTTATCAAACACGAATATTTTGTACTCGCATATGTACATATGTGTATACAGTATACATACATTCCACCATCGTGTTCTTCTCTTTCCATAAAACTACATCGAGCTACAGACTACTAGCAATACCATCAACCTTCTCTTCTTTATTCCGTTATTCCCACGAAAAAGAAGGTCGAAATATTCAAAAGAACGAATCACCCACGTTATTTATAGTTGGCAGCGGTTGGATTCGTAATTTCCATTCTCCAGCGGTCCGATAAGTAGTTCGAGCAGCGATTTCGTAGCAGCGACGCGCGGGGAAACGTATAAAATCGGGACCTGGCCCGATAACTAGTCGGCGTTTCCGTCGCATGTTTTCTCTCGGAGGCGACAATTTATTACGTGTTGCTCGAAAGTGAACGTTCCTATGAGCGGCAATGGGTGTAATTTGTATGCATGCCTTCGCGCCGGCAAAAAGTCGATATCGGCTGGCTGCACCGTTGAAAACTTGTCTTCGATAACGATTCCTAATAACATCGGAGACGCCGCGCGACACCGCGTCACCGCCGATCACTGCGAAGCGGATTTGGCTCACGCGCGCTTCCGCCGTGTTGGTGAAAGCCTCGTCCACGCAAACGTTGTTATCCTGTTTGCACCTTAAACATCATACGCTCATTAGATCCGACAATGGGGAAACTGACCGGTCGATCGACTCGCAATACGGCCGATCGATGTCCTTGCGTCTTGTTTGGTTATCTATCAATTATATACGGTTTAACAAGAAGTTGCTTATCTGCTGACGCGATCTAGTTTTCTGATCGAATAAGTTGGCCCAAGTTTGGCTAGCGGAGCATAGTTGACGAGTGGTTGGTTAGCTTGAGGATTTTCAATGAATAGTAATTTATTGGAAGAAAGGTTATTGATCGAAGCTATTTATCGCGTGAGAATGAATTTTCTAGGCTGAATATTAAACTCAATGGGAATGCTTTCTATTCTAATTTTAATGACTAGTACGAGAGTGGTTTTATAACTCGAATTTAAAGGGTCACGATCGGAAGATAATTGTACATTCTTATATATAGATGTAGAACGCATAATACGTGTAATTATTATAACATTCTAGCTATCTTTCAGAATGGACTGTTATATTTCTACGATCAATACATTCTTCTGCGATACTTTCAATATTCTAAGCGCTACTGATACCATAAAGAAAATATTACAAAATGCTCGAAGTCCCGGAAGACACGGAAAGCATTGCATTTTCTACGAATTCACAGCAAGTTACTAATATTTCTTGCAACGTTACGCAGCCTATCGGCTTCGCATCCGCGATCTCACAGACTCTCGTTTGAAAGCCAGTAAAAGGAATTTCCCCTTTGTGCAAATGTGCATATGATCGTTCGTGCGGAAGAGTTCTCTGTGTATAGTGACTTCGGTTAATAACGTCAGGGGCAATACGTAATACACCTATGACATTTCTATGCATTAACGCGTCCGTCATCTCGAATCGAGCTCGCAGAGGGAGCCGCGTCGATAAACGAGAACATCTCCACGTTCCACAGCTGTGCTCGATGAAAGGATAGAGGTGCGAAAGGCGATGCAACGATGCACCGTGGTCAATAATAAATCAATGAGTAATTAAAGGCTAACGGTACGGAGCAAATGAGCCTACGCTGACCACTAGCTCGCACCCGGAACGGGATTCTCTTGCTTCTCTCACTCCAACGCGCCCAGCATTTCACTGATGTACGAATGATTTCATCACGGATTATCCATCATCGCTTTGCCTAGCGGTGAGATGTTTGATGATGCCGCGATTTCTTGAACGCTTTTCGGACGTACTGTTGTTGCGCCAGCAACAAACAACTAGCTGTAACGGAAACGTTGCTCGATTTATTCCAATCTCTGCACGTTCACCGTAGCCCTGCCGATGCTGTTGATTGAGCGGGGAAGAAGAATGCTCTATTACCGGCAAATAAGAACGTTGGAACGGAATTGAGAATGTTAAAGTTTCTTTCATAGAAGGTATTCCTATCTGGTGTTTTTTTTTTTTTTTTTTTTTTTTTTTTTGAATGAAAATGAAGTGGAACGTTTGTTTAAAGTATCAGGATAGGAAAGAGAATTGAAGTTTCGGGTATTATAAGCATTGGTTGAATAAAAATAAATGAAGTATTTATCAAACTTTCAGAATATGGAAACAAGCTTCTGTTATCAAAAGTGTTAAAATTTTAGACCAGGAAGAAATCTTCATTATACTATTACATAAATCTCGCAGAATGTTAAAAAGAAATTGCGAACTTTAGTTTCTGAATATTTAATTTCTTAAATCAAATTTAATTGGAGTACTTATGGAGATTTTAATAAGCCAAAAAGAAATTAAAGATTTTAAAACTCTTGATGATATCGATATCTGATTTCATAAAGCAAAACAAATCGGTCTTTATCAAACTCCTAACAAGCTTCGTCGATTATCCATACTCAGTTTTGCTCGTATTTAATAACAATGATTATTCGACGATTATGACTCGTGTAATCTTTGTATAGCCGTGCATAATGACTGCGACTTAACACAAAGTATCATCCAACGCGTATGCAAGTGAACACACGTTACGCGACGATTGCGTAATAGTGTTTAAGTGTGCAATATGTTGGTAATTTGCATGTAATAAGCCCACCGTGTCGTAACGCGTGGCACAATGCACGATCAACGGCATATATTCCTAACTAACCGAGGGAGTTGTTACCGCGAATAATAAACAAGTCTATCGGCGGCTTCGAATTTACCCCATAAACAATCTTTCTGCGCAGTCGGTCGAACATAATGCACGGTCGAGATGACGCGACAAGATACCACCCAATAAATTTCCTTATACGTAATTTTCTGAGTCGCGTACCTCCTCGTATCAGCGTAATATAAACAGAATTAGCTATAAGTAAATAAATAATATCGATAATCGTCAATAACAACACGACACCGCGTGCTTAATTGAAAACGCGTAATATGAACGTTCGGAGAGTAGAAACGTAAACATACACTGGATTCGGGAAGTGTTATGTACGTTGATACGAGACTGATTTTTTCTACGTAGTTTAACTTTAAACTTTAAGAAATAATATTAGGTGAAGTAAAAAGTTCTGAGCGCTTTTTCGCTTTATTTCGACGATGAAATTAACATAGTCAAGATTATTCGATTTAGATTAAATATGCGCCGTTTTGTTCGATTACTTTTGTCCATTTTGAAGGCAATTTCATAATTCCGCGGTTGAAGAAGTCCTCGTCCCTATTGGTAAAAAACTTGACCAGCTCATTTTCACAAGCCTCTCTTGAGGCCAGTTTTGTACCATCAAGAAAATTTTGCAAAAACTTAAAAAGGTGATAATCGCTTGGTGCCAGGTCTGGACTGTACGGCGGATGCGATAGAACCTCCCAGCCAAGCTCTCGGAGCTTCTGACGCGTCGTTAAAGATGTGTGCGGCCTGGCGTTGTCTTGATGGAACACAACACCTTTCCTATTGGCCAATTCTGGCCGCTTCTGGTCGATCGCCTGCTTCAGTCTGGTCAGTTGTTGACAATAGAGGTCCGAATTAAGTGTTTGCCCCGATGGGAGCAGCTCATAATGGATGATTCCCTTCCAATCCCACCAAACACACAATAAAACCTTCTTGGCCGTTAATCCACGCTTGGCGATCGTTTGGGCCGGCCCACCGCGATTGGACCACGATCTTTTTCGGCTGTTGTTCTCGTATGTGACCCATTTTTCATCGCCAGTCACCATCCGCTTCAAAAATGGGTCGATTTCGTTACGTCTCAACAAAGAATCGCAGGCATCAATTCGGTCCAAAAGGTTCTTTTGCGTCAATTCATGTGGCACCCATACGTCGAGCTTCTTCTTGAGACCAGCCTTATGCAAATGGTTCCAAACGGTTTTCTGGCTAATCTTCAGTTCCTGGGCAATGGAATAAGTGCTCACATGCCGGTCCGACTCGACGATTTCCATGATTTTATCCACATTTTCGACGATTGGCCTACCAGAGCGTGCCTCATCTTCGACGTCCATATTACCAGAACGGAATCGTTGGAACCACCGCTTTGCTGTTGCATTCGATACTGTACTGGGTCCATAAACAGCACAAATTTTTTTGGCCGCCTGCTCCGCCTTTTCACCTTGGTCGTAGTGGTACTGAAGAATGTATCGAATTTTCTCTTTTTTTATCTCCATTTTCGAACGCTGTAACACACAACTGGCTTCACCGAACACAAAACTGACAAAGAACCTTTTTGATGCGTAATATCACCTTGAAATCGGTGTATACTATGACTCGATGCGATGTGCACATCGTGAGATATGGCTCACTAAAGACATCTAGCGAAAAACGCTCAGAACTTTTTACTTAACCTAATATTTTAGCTGCAAATTTCTATCGTCCGCATCGTACAATATAATTTTTATATCATTGTCACTATTATAATTGTTATAGTATGTCGATCTGATTATTTCTTGAGATATTTGTTATTCAAGTAAAAATTACTGTATCATGAGGTCATATTTTGTATTCTTTAGTCATATAGATACATTGTCGTAGAACAATAAATTCTTGGAGAGAATCTGAATGAATGTAAATATTTCGGAATAAGTTAATCTAATCACAAAAAATAGATCCTGTTGCATTTAAGAAAAACAAAATCTTTGTCCATTGTAAAATATCTCATTTGATATACAGTAACTTTTACTGAATATAAATAATACTTTCAACTAGTAAACAGATGAAAAGATATACGTGAATATCGTAACGTTAACACGTTCGCTTTATATTAGTTATAATTTATAATGATGTATGTTAGCAGACATCAACGATACAATAGCTATCTCGATATTGTCTTTATATACATGTTTAATACGTATTAGTACGAAATATTTCTTGTGCGTCTTACATTTGTCTGACATGTGTCATGCATATAACCTAAAAACCCGCGTCAACTCAAATCCATAACTCTAATTGCATCATACGTAGCGAACGTATTAAACAGTCACAAATTAAATAAATATTCATACCTGTAACACTCTCGCTGCATCCAAATCACGATGTCCCATCACAAAGACCGTACATTCAGCTTCTCTGCATCGGTCAGAACACCAAACACACAAAACGCGTTGCTGCCACAAACGTACAAAAATAACATTTTTTACACGTCGACCTAGCAATTTTCCCGGTTATACCGTGTCACAATAACTCGTCAATTTGTATAGCAGTACTTGGCAACGACATTTTATCCGTATTCATGGTGCACGTTCGCGCGAGTTCCACCGCAATTACACGCCCCTCGTTTCGTCCCAATTTCCATTTCCAGCGTGCTCCATTAATCGCGGGCGCGAATTAATCCGAACGTATAGAGGGCGCGGCGGATCGTGTCGAAATTGCCGCGAAGAAAGCCGAGCCGAAACTGTCGCGAAGAAAGCCGAGTCGAAATACAAGTGTCGTGACACGAAAATCGGTAAATCGACGTGCAATCATCGACATTTCGTACTACGAATCGTACTAGCTATCGAGCTTCTTTACCCCCAAACAACGCGAAACGTTAACGCTGTTACTCGCACCAATCGACAAGTTCAATTACACGTAATTCCAAACGCTTCTCGCGAGGTTAGTGCGCCGCGTTTATTTATTTACGCCTTTAGATTTACGCAGCATCATCGTAAACATCGATATGCTGGAAAACAGATACAATTTCCTGGTTCTCTACGTCATCTCGCAGGTTTGTTATTTCCTTTATTGGCTAAACTGCCACTTTTAATAATCAAACGAAGTTAATTTATATATTTTAGTAATTAATATTAAAAGGGTGGTTATTTTCTACCTTTAGTGTGTTATACATATGAATTTCCACAAATATTAGTACTTAGTATTAGTAGTTAGTATCCGTAACAGTGATACCAACATTGTAAGTCAGGAAAACTGTAAACATTAGTCGATTGTGCTATAGAATCTCAAAAATAGATACAAAGTCTAAAAATATTTGGTACATACATAGAATCCTTGTGTCGCAATTTAAGTTTCAATACAAATCGAAGAATTCGAACGTAGAATAAAAATATACGAAAGCAAGTAAGACCTCCGAGAAAATACAAGTCGAGCAACTCTCATCAGAAATTTATGACAAAAAATCTGAACAACTTCCGAGTCAATTTCTTCCACACGACGATTCTTGCAAATTAGCCGCGTTCGACTAACAAGACGCGTTCACGTAGCAAGAAACTCTCGCCGCCCGGAGCAAGGGAATGCACTTATCTGAAAGAAAAAGCAAAACACAGGATCACGCGAACAATCGGCAAGTTCGACTTCGAACCATTCGTTGATAAAATCCGTTTCTTCTATCGTGGTCAGGGATCGTAGCGATCGGTTGATCGATCGATCTACGATCACGATCGAGCGCGATATCGTCGAAGCTCAATGCAAACGATCGATCGGTCGATCGTCGAACGATTTCACCTCTCATGACTATGTACTTCTCTCCGTATTCTCTCGACGACCCTTTAGAACATTGAGGATGCGCGTCGACAGCGATTAACTGTAACCGACTATCCAACGTTGAAAGAAAGCAAACGATTTCTATGAGAAAGAAACTCGCAGAATATTCGAAAGACCGCGTTCTTTCCGTGTCGATGTTCCCAGACCGAATTTCCGTCAATCATTGTTCCGCATTCCGGTGCATTCACTCTCGTGGGAGTGGTTTAACATTCGAGCTCACTGGCTCTTATTCCGCTCGAGTTCGAGAATAATAGAGGTCTCGCGAACGACCTCGAGGCTGCGATCTCGAACGGTTCTCCTGCGATTACGCGGTACAACGCTGACCGTCTTCTAGAGGAAATATCGGGCCTCGTACCAGAGAAGATCAGCGAGGAATGCTTTCTTGCAAAAATCCAAGCGTTAATTATACCCTATAGGCTTAAACCTAGTGTTATAAGGTACACTCTTGTTCGTCAGTATTAACTGTATTAAGACATCTGCTTCGCGAAACAGATTAGGTATCGAGGAAACGATTAAACGTTTTCATTAGAATTTGACATTTATACCAGGATAGCGATCTAAAGTACAATTTATAAAATAACAAAAATTTATAAAAATCGTTAAAGTAGTTAGACGAAAATTAAATGCTGATTCCTAGTTTAAATTCTACCGAAAATATTTATAACGCAGCAGGTGTAGGTGAGTTTAAGAATTTTAACATTATAATATAATATTTAATATTATAAGGAGAATTAACGATTTTTATAATTTCTTCCTAGTAATCACGACAAAATGATAATTATAAAAAAGTGAACGGCCAATCTGTTTCAACGAACGCTCCAATTTTCCACCACAGTTACACCAAAAATGGCAAAAAGGTGGAGTTCACCGACCTCTGAATTGAACGATTAATCGAACCTTGCCTGATACTTCAGCCGTCAGTCTTGGTACCGAGTAACGTTTGGCGATTCTCGGAATCGCGATTGGCATGGAAAACTAATTAAGACGCGATTAGCCGAACGTAGCAGGAGCATCATGATCGATTAGCCAACCGATAAGGGTTCGTGGTTCGCGGCGCAACCTTAATTAGCGTACGCTCTGGTTCGATTTCTTTCTCTCTTTCCCTTTCGAAGGCCGTTGGACTAATAAGCGCGCGCTCCTCTTCTCTTCGTGACCGTTTCTCGCGAAGGTGGTCCAGCAAAGTCGCTAGTAGGCAAGCGTAAAAAGCAGGCCTATGAATCAACGGTGCTTAAGAATCGTTAGAGCTCCATTGACCGGGGTCGGTGGTGGCAAGAAAGCGAGAGCGAGACGGCTCGCCTACGTGCACATATAAGTCTCGGACAATGCGTAGCTAAACCGTTTAATAGCGATAACAGTTTCTCTGCCGCGAATTACTTCCACCGCACATCGTCGTCAACACGCAAAAACGTTGGGAAGAAAGGCGAGAACTTCGATCAGAGAAACAAAGTTGCTCGAGATCTTGTTCGCGTTCGACGTATATGAAAATCGTCTTATGTGTGTCTCGCTGAAAGAAGAAGACTTAAGCCTACGCAGCCATTGTGATCAGGGAAGTGGAGGAATATAAATGAATCCGCAAGTGGATAGAATTCTATAACATGAACACGATAAAGTTTTGTATTTTCGTTGTTATTCGTGATTTTTCCATAAACGATGGCTTTAAACGAGAAAATTGTCGGGTGCTACGAAATGGCTTAAACGAGTATAAATAAAGTGCTTAAAATGTTTGTATTTTATCAGTTATTTATTGGAGTTTAGTGAAATCTGAAAGGCTCGAAAGTTTCTGTAATATTAGGAAATAATTGGGTAATATGAAAAGGCTTATACGAGTATAATATGGTTAGAATGTTTGTATGTATTTTGCCAGTCGTTTACTGAAGTTTCGTAGAGCAGGCGAAATGTTGAATAGCTTGCGTAATAAGTATTTGAGAAATTGTTCGGTAGTATGTGAAGGCTTAAGTAAATATAATATGATTAAAATGTTTGTGTTTTATTGGTGGTATATTAGAATCTAGTGGAGCAGATGGAATACTAAAAAGTTTTTACAACTTGTAAATGGAAAAATGTTGGGTACTACAAAAAGATTTAAATCAGTGTACTACGGTTTCGACGTTTCGCATTTTACCTGTTGTTTATTATAGCTTAGTAGAACGAATGAAATGTTACAAAGTTTTCGTAAGATTCGGAAAGAACATGATGTATCTTTTATAGTAAGTTGAGTAAGAAACACTGGTTTGAGCATTGATTTGTTGACCGTTGTTAACAAACTTTACTTTGACTTTTTTAAAGTTTGTTTCCTCGTGATGGAAGTTCCTTTGGAAACTGCACAGCATTATGTATAAAGAGATGTAACAAAAAGTATAAACGGCGGATAGTACAAAACTCCGGAAATTTCCAGGCTTAATAACTAATTTAGGGGAAAAACGTGCTTAAACAGTCGTTCTTTAAAGTTGCATTGCGTTCAAAGTTGTTTCTTTTCGCTGTTGCACTTTCTTTTCCCCTGTAGCTACGAGGTTTATTAAATCGATAGAAAACAACAAGCTCGATAATTCAAGATACAAGTAGACAGGAGATTACGAAGTTTAGAATCGTAATCTGATTCTCGCTAGGAAATTAAAGATCTAATCTAGACTCGTAATCTATCTAAAAAATTATAAATCACATCACTTATCACACATCATTTATCATCGGATAAATGGGCAGAGAATATTTCTTTTAATCACAGCTCGAAACCACAAATAGATAGGTCAACAGGCGCAATAAACGTGTACGTGGCCGATTGCCAGTAGGAAGATTGCACATGAACGTTGATTGCGCGAGGGTAGATTAGACATTCCACTGCACCCCCATAGTGAAGGCAGGAACACGATATGACACAATACAATGCGGCATTAACGACCTTGATGAATTATAACGCGCATATTCTCCCCGTTCAAATTTCCGACATACGTATCATGGTTTAATTTAACCATCGTACTTTACCATATCGAGAAACTATTTTTCAAGGCAGATTAAATTAAGAGCTTAAATACGAATCTTGAGAGTAACATAAGGTATAGTCATATTATCAAATATATTTTATTTATAATGAACTATCTATAAGAGAGAATGATCAACGATATAATTGCATTTCTTCTTCGCGTAATATCTGATATATCGGGGTTTCTAGTCACGATTACAGACTATCAAAACTCTTGATTAAGAGGTCGGTAATGATCACGTTTAACTAGCATCGTTTCGTTTTAAAAATTCGTACACAAAAGATTCGATCTCAGGTTCCGTTGCTGGTGGTTCGATCAGAGGGCTAGTGATACAAGTGGTAGGTAATTATAATAGACATTGATTATCCGTCGGATTATTTATGAGAGTTTTATGTATAAGCCTGAAAGTCGAGCCAGTCGAACCGGGCCCGTTGAATGCGTGTTTCGACGCTACTATGCGCGTACAACGGTCAGGATGGAACGCAAGAGGAAGAAGGAAGGAAAGGTAGCTCGAAGAAAAAGCTGAAGAACGAGGCACGAGCCACGCCTTCCTCGAGATATACGGTATTTAAAGTCGTCGTCCCTCTAGCCTAGAAACGATCTGTTCGCATCGGTGGGAAATCTTTCTCGCCAGTTAGATTCCCGCCGGCGCCATTTTTAATTAGTCTCGATTGTCGATAATCGGTAATTTAAACTCCTCTCCTGGTATTCGTCGTGATTACACATCGTGACGATCTATCTGGAGAACGATACTCTGTGTCGTGATTTCGTCTGTATTTCTAATTCGATTTTAGCAATCGATTGGTCTCCAAGGATACGCAAGATATTCCAACTAGTGGTCCAGCTTAATTACTAACCTT
Source organism: Bombus bifarius (assembly GCF_011952205.1). Lineage (NCBI taxonomy): Eukaryota > Metazoa > Arthropoda > Insecta > Hymenoptera > Apidae > Bombus > Bombus bifarius. Next base: position 626,309 of record NW_022884524.1, read on the forward strand.
GAAAGAGAAATATTCGTTTTTTAATACCATTGAAATTATATACATATAAAGTATTTTTCGTATCATCGCACTAATGGAAATATTTAGGTAGGACATTCTGTTTGCTGTGATTGGATATGTTTGGTATTGGATTAACGACAGAATTTATCAAAGATGAAGGAACATCGATATCTCTAGATATTGCTAGAAAGCGTTCTTAATTATGTGTTTTAAGCTGTTTGTACGCGTAAACTTTCAGGTCAGAAATAAAGAAGCGAAAGATAAATCGCAGTACGTAGAAGATCCGATATTCTTAGGAGTGTAAGAGCCATCTCTATTTATAATTTAAGTAGTACCATCATTTCAAACGTCTGCCATGAGTAACGTGTGTGGCCCATAGAAAATACACGCGACGGTTAAAAATAAATGTTCTTGCAGTAAGCGTTAATAACTCAATTAATGAAACGATAATTGAAAAGTACTGATATGGCCTCGTATCTGTTTGCAGAAACACAATTGTAATTATTTTCGACAGGGCCGTGTCGCGTGATCGTTCGAAAACATAGCCTCGGCCTCGCGGGAGCGCTAATTAACTGTTTAAAATGATCGTCACGAAACTGGGGATAATCGAATTAACAGAGTCGTGGATTTAATTCACTGCCGATTAAATTCGCTAAAACGTCGATAAATTATTCCGCGGGTTATATCTAAATCGAAAAACGCGCTCGCCTTTTAGCGCGAGTAATTTACGACGCGGGCAACAACTTGGACGCCTCTAGGCGAGATGCCACAGATTCGAGGGTGAAAACAAGACGAACCGGCTGCGAGTAAGAAATACGGAAAAACGTACGGCTGACGAATCGGAGGTAGGATCGAAGTCGACGTGTTTCGCGGTCGTAACGCGGAAGAAATCACCGCGCCGGTCTGATTAATCCGCTAATCAACCGCGACAGTTACCACGTAGCTTACAAGAGTCGAGAACAGTTTGCGCGCTGCACGTCAATCCAATAACCTTACACGAATTTGCGTAATGATATTAATGGGGTTTTTAGCGATTGATGTTTAATAGACCATCCATTCAACGTTATTTTCATCCGAGGCTGTTGTCCAAGGTATTTTCTCTGGAGATATTTTTTTCTGAGTTTCAATGATATTAAGAGTAACTCTTTTATCTTACTCACTCTTATACATGTTTGAATTCGAATTGTATTTAATATTTCGATGTTTTAAAAATTAATTGTTTCATTTAAAAATTATCACACTGGATTTTAAAAGAAAAGGCGAACATTTCCTACCATTTTCTTTCACGAGAAATCGTACAGAGTTCGTAATGTCGTATGATATAAACGCGTATGTAAACTCGTTTCTGCCCATACTTGAAATGCCAGAAGATCAACTTGCCACATCCCGTTTCCACTGGAACACCCTTCCCTCTAACATCTAACTCGACAGTTCTACCTTGTTAAGCGTACGAGGTTATAGCCAACGGAATTCCCAGTCGACAGAAGTGCACAATAAATCAGTGCACGTTGCTCTAAACAACTAATTTGTTTTGATTAAACATTAAAGCTAGCGATCGTGCGATTATCACACGATCACCGTAGTAGAAAAAATCGTGTCATTGATATCCTATCGAAATGACACGTACCTATATATTATCAACACCAAATAGACACGTATAATCGATATTCACGTTTATTCCAATTATACTGCGAAGAAAAAAAAAATAAAACGTAATTAACAAACTCGTCGAGAGACAATGTAAGAGCAATGATCACGCTTTTCGTTATTTCCATTATTCTTGATAGAGCAGCTCGTACGAACGTAGCCTGGAGTACTCGTGGAGCTGCTTTCTCTGTAGAGATTTTCTTTCTTTGAAAAGCCGCGTATCTTGCCGCGAACGCTCAGCAAACGAGAGAAACGCGACGGAACAAAACGAAGAAACAGAAGAGGGTGGCGGTGGATGCTGGTGTCGCAGCAAACGATCTCGGCACTCGCTTTTGTCGAGGTAATCGTGATAATTGAGCTCAGCGCCGCGATTCCATTCTTTCCTTATCGTCCCTAACAAAATGTCTTCATAGGTGTTATATCGTTCGTTATAGTCATTGTAACGGGTCTTGTCACGGAAAGGAAACGTTGTTATCGGACAACCGGCCGGTAATAATCGTCACGATAGTTAAAGTGGACTTAACGTTCGTATAATAGAGTTTCAGGATTGCAGAGGGTACGTTTATGGCAAGAATATGGATATTACGCCCAATGGGAGCGTCTCTTTCCTGGTTAAACGACACGTGCACTATTTGAACGGACGACACGTGGGACAGCCAGGCTGCACGCGGAGATAGGGTTAAATTGTTCGGGTTGAAATTAAGGAGAATCCACTTTACTAGGGAATCTTCTAGACTGTGTGAGAATAATTTCGAATTGTATTTCTAAGGCAAGAAAAGAATATTGTACGAACAAACTGACGCTATTAATTCTGCTTTCACGAAGTTACTTTCAACTTCGAACTAAAAATTATATCTCGATCTCGTATTACACGTTCGTATGCTCGTTCAGAGATCAAATCGATCAGCTTCGTTTTTTAAATTTGATTCCAGAAAAAGATTGTGGTAATGCCGAAAAGAAACTTCAATATATGGAAACCTTAAATTCTAACGATTGTCCTGAAAATCTAGGATTCTGAATTCGAATTTCGTTCTACTTCATCCCCGCACTTCACAACCAACAATAAGAATCGACCTACATACCAATCAATAGGGTTCTAACAAAAAGAGCTACCACAGTATGCACGTTACAAACTCTTGGGCCCCGAAGGCACAGTTACTGCCGTCTAACCATTGATTCGCATACAACCGCTGTAATAATGGAAACGTTGGTTCTCGAACCTTCGGAGAACCGTAATTAAGGTACAATTACAAGACGTCTGAAACAGAGCTTATTGTCATGCAAACGATCGATTCTCCTCTATCTTTGCCTCTATCGCATCAATTTTGGTGCGGACTTCTTCAATTTAGGAGAGGACCTCTTCAAAGAATTAGAAATCATTAAAGAGAGTGTCTATTGAACGAACACTACCTATAAGGTCCGGTCAAATTGAATGTGTAATTAAATCGAACGGATGGACGAATGAAATAATGGATGTCATCTGATAATGACCGCCTCCCTTCGTCCTGCCAGTCATGGCACCGCGCGGCGAGACGCGAGATTAAAGTCATATCTCTTTTATGTTCCGACAATACTTTGACTCCATCCTGCGGTCAATAATTAATTAATCAGCTGCCGCAGATATCGCTCGTCGAGCGTGCTATTAGTTACCACTTGAACGGTCGTAATCGTACGTTCTCCACCACCTGTCGTTAACCTATGCTTGAAATTGTTTTACGAGGAAATTTCTTAGACTAGAACGGTACAAACGTCAACGAAAAGAATACCGATCGCTAGATGTTAGACAGGAGATATATAACAGCCCCCGTTCGCGTTGATCCATGAATGAAAGTCGGGATATCGGTGTACCCGTAAATAGCAGATACAAATTTGCACGCGATAAATGGAGTCGGAGAATTGATAACTAGAAGGAATGCTTGTCCTGTATGGAATTGAATTAAATGCGGTGAAAGTCGCTTTCTAACGACTGTCTATGGAATAGGAAGCGATGGATCGATGATCTGTGAAATGTCGTGAAACAAAACCGGAACGTTGTAGAGCTAAACGAGAGCCACGTCGGGTAACATCAGTCATCTGTGCTCCAAATCGCAGTGCACTCTCGATACGACAGCAAATGGAATAGTTTCTGGTCCATAGTTTCACTCGGTCGAGATAGGTGGACCGGTAAAATCCACGGAAGCCGATGTAAAGAGGTTAAGAGAAAGAAAGAAAGAAAGGAAAACGGTGGAGGCAGAGAGATGGATCAAAGTTACGATGGGCTTGACCGATCGATTGGAACCATCGGTTTCACAGATCGGATACCGACGAGGCCGTACGAGTGCCCGACGCCAGCGTGGCAGCGTGAAAAGAAATAATGGCAGATAGTCGCGGTCAGATAAGGTGAACTGACACGAGCCATCACCTCGAGCTCGTCCGTTGTCCGTGGTCGAGAGAGGCTTTTGCCTTCTCTCGCATCGGGGGTTTCCGTTTGTGTATTCGGTTACCCTGTTCCCACAGCGAGACCCCGTGTCTCTTGTCTCTGTTCCACGTTACGCGTCCCTTCCCTTGCTAACGCCTGGCTGATGCGCAAAGAAGCGTGCATTTTCTAGTAAAAGCCTAGACCGCGGACGACAGCTCCTTCCTGTGTATCCTTTCAGGTCGCAGCGGTAACGGATAGAAGAAGGAACGGGAAACCGTAAATGGGCTGATGTTATCGAAAGGGCCCGATTGTTCGTTTACACCCTGTTTGCTCGGTCGCGCGCCGCGGAAGGGTTTCCTTGCCAGCCAGGAAATTACTATTAGCGCGAAAACAGGTTCATCGTCGGGGGAAAGCTAGCTAGAACTGTCCGATGTCTAGCAGGATGATATTGTTTCGTAATAACGGTGTCTGGAGTCAGGATAGGATGGCATGCTCGTGTTCTTGCTGGAATTCAATCCTCGTCCGGCGTCTAATGAAATCTGTAGATCAGTTGTACAGCTGGTTTCCACTGTCAGAGAGATACTATCGGATAAAGAGCGGTTTTTTCTTTCTCTGGATTTTACGATGTTGTTCAGGTTCCGATGAGACAATTCGCGAGCTATAAAACTTGAAACCGTTTTGTATACCGAGCATTATATCAGCCGACATTTAACTTACCTACACATCTATCCAATTATCAGGCAGGTCCATTTAAAAACGAGTACCGTTGAAAGCGTTGAATACTCGATTAGCAACCCCAAATAATCGAGTTCGTGCCGTCGACCGCGTTAAGAATTTCCTTCAATCCGTCATTAATGCTCGATTAAATCCCCGAATCCGTACAAGTACCTCGGGAGAGGTAAAAGGGGATGAAGAGGAGCTGTGCATGAGTCGACGCGTTCTTGTCCGTCTGCCAACTACCAGCGTCACCAGCGTTGCCACCGGTCAATCAGAAATTTTATTCAGTAAACCGCCGCGCCTTTAACCAATGTATCGCATTAAACGGAGTCCTCCTTGTTGTAAACCCTCCCCCCCCCTCCGGGTTCGGTTCGTTCGAGAATGAATTATTCATGGCCTCGACTCAATTCTGCAAGGGGGTCCGACTCTCTGTAAGTCAGTCAGAAATACAGGTCCAGATTATAATAGAGCTCACCCGGTCGTCCGAGTGTCCCGCGAAAACACTGAAAACTTCTCCGTCTCGACAGCTCCTCGGAATTAAAGGGAGGATGCCAAGATGGCGGATATTTCCATGCGAAAGTCTCGCGTCGAGTGGTCCTCTTAATCGCCCACGTCCGGTGGAAATGTATAAATTTCCAACGATGTCGGATCGAACCACGGTAAAAGGAATAAATATCAAATTCAAACCAAGTTTCTACCAAGAGTTTATCTGTACGAGAATATGGGTCAACGAGGGTCTTACGATCGCGAGAATTTTATTTTTGAAACAGTCTATTTTCTGTTCTGTAATTTCTTCAGTTAAATTAGATCGAATGTATGTTAAATAGACGTCTACGTGAACGTGTGCTCTATAATAAACGAGAGAACGAATTTATTAGCGTAATATAACGAAATCCTGTCGGAGGATTCGGTTACCAGTCCAGGTTACAGCAATCTCTATAACGAACGGACGCGATCATCGTCGAAAGACCAAGGGAACTGCTTCTAAGTACGTTTCGTAACCTGCTCGCGATTCTTCGAAATGTTATTTTATATGTAATAAAACGAGCCACCCTTCGAGCAGCCGCTGCGTTTTCTACAATATGGCGGGGCATGGAGCTCTAGTTACACGCGTCATCCAAAGGCCTTGCAATGAAATTTATCGCAGCACGCTGCTTAATTTGCGCTTAATACTCGTGTGCCATGCGAACGATCGCGCGAATTCAACGAATATCGCGAGTTACGACGTCGATCCAGGCATAACCGGAATAACCGTGAATCGCGTTGAATTCTTGGACTCTTTGCCCTCGCTCGACGCCCCTATGATCGATGCATCGCCATCGATACGGAACCGAGAACCCGGTCATGTTCCGCGAACACGCGGCCGGGATGAAATAAAACACTGTCCAACGCTAATGAATCACAAACGTCGGCCAAGCGGCACGCAGAAATTCTTCAGGGATGATTACGTAGTTGCGATTCGTGATATCTCGAAGTGATAATTTGCTTTAACCTTATTTTAAAGTGTTTAAAAATATTGTTAGAGAATTTCGAATTCTATATCGAAGTCTAGCGGAGTGGTGTTGCAGGCATCGTTTTAAATTCGTTAAATGTAAAATTTTATTAAAATTCAAACGCTGTTCGTAATCGTTAACCGCTTTCTGATATCTATATCACTTCTATACGTTCTAGTTACGTATGAGTTTTCAAAATTTACATATGTATTAGACAGCTATTAATAGATAGATTTGACGATGTCCTTTTATGATTTAACGGTAGAACTTTAAGAATTATTATTAGAGTATTAAACAATTATAATATGAATCTCGTTTTTCCTGCAGAAGTACTACGTTACGCCTTTAATAGTCCGTTTTATAATCCATTTAGACACGAACGTCGCGTAAAAGCGAATGGTGTATCTCGGTCTATTAACAACTCAATCTCTTTCGCGCAACCATAAGTGTTCGTTGTTCGTTATTCTCGAGCAGAGAAGAACTTTCATCCTTATTTGTCAGAAAGATTTATTCTGTGGTAGAAAAATCATACTCGAGGTGCCAGTTACGGTGTAACTGTAAGATTTAACGAACGCAATTATCGTCTGGACGTGTATGAGGCAATAGCTCTTAAATAGGATAAGTTACACTTAATTACATTACCCTTGTTGGTCTAAAAAAGGAGGGGAAAGACACGGACGGTAAGTGAAACCGTCTATTACTATAAAGATAGATCTGGTAGCAAGTTTAAAGACAGGGAGTCGACGAAGAAACGTTCCAATTACCATAAAACGTTTTGCATTAGAGGAAGACATTTTTCGAGAAGCAATTAACCGGCGGCTTCTAATTGACCACTGCGAAATCGATACAATAAAACGTCTGGACGAGACGTGTAATTGCAAAGGATTGTAGCGAATCGCCCTGGAATCACGAATAATCGGAAATCTTGTCGAAGGAGATTTACGATGTAATAAGAACGGACGGTGCGTGGCTCGTCTGGTCACGGAACGTCGTTTCAAAGGCGATGTACAGCATTGTCTCAGAACCGTTCCGCCTGGTTTCCAACGTCTACGTCTCTGCCCTAAGATAATTACATAGTCAGTTGAATACTTGGGATTACTATGCATTCCCAGGAGTGCAGGAATATTTAGAGAAGGAGAATTTAGAAACGAATAAATTGTGAAAACTTTCAAGTTATAATTGTACTAGAATAAAAGAGAAAGAAATTAATAAATTTTCGAAATTACAACGACCGATTTACGTTTACGCCGCGTTGCTTCTTTGTGCGGAAAATTAATTACATTCTGAAATAAAATTTGGAATCGTTATGGTTTAACGAAAATACAAGAATTTCCAGAAAACAGACATTTCTTTTTAATTTTGGCTCAGAGTAAAGAAAATTCTTATTGATACCAGAACAGATAGGATAATCGGAATGTTTCACGTGGGTATCATCGAAAAGTAATTCGAAGTAGTAAGGCGTATCGAAGCGCCATGAAGTTTCGTCTCTCTCAAGGCTGTTCTAGTCGCGCTCATCCGGCACAGCTCGATTCTCACCGACTGCTGACCGAATCGTCGACCAGACAGAGGGGAGTTATGCTAATTTTACGATTACACCTCGACACGATTACCATGCGCTGGATCGATCACCGAGTTAAATGCTTTGCATTGGATTTCCAAGTGTAGGTTACCTAGACTCTGGTCTTCTTGCAGGAATCTTGCTAAGCAGCTCAAGTGAAAGTATATCTTGACGGTCATCTTTCTGATGTATTCTGCATCCTTGAATCGTAGAAATACGGTAACTGCAAGTTGTGTTTGTGAAACGCTTGATGAGTGATTGAATTTGAGGTCGAACACCCTTTGAAGTATTTAAATAGGAACGTTTACCTCATAATCAGCTTGTAAGCTAGTACAGAGACTGAGAAGATTCTATGCGTTTTACGTAGCTTAATCAATTAAAAGGATCGAGAATCGAGAGTGAAATGCCTATTAAAGTACCAGTTTGATTTCTAAGAAATGCTTTCCTTCTCTGTATTACAGTTAGTTGTGTAATATAACTGAACAAGCAGAGAAGATACAGCGATAGATAAATATTTTTAGAGCTGAAATTAATTTGCAAAGAAAGACGTAGAAAACTTATAAGATAGCAGGGATCGTGTACTTTAAAAAATGTACATTAACGACGTCAAACTTTGACGTCAGTCCTATTTATGTTGTTGTTTGTTATTCATTTACGTAAATTCCTCTTACTACTTCCTCTTCCTCTTCGTTCCTCTTACTACTCTTCCATCACAACCCAGACGCTTGTCACATCCAGTATGATTAGCATGATTATATCTGAATATTTCAAGCAGTGTACTACTCACGTTGGAGCACGAAGTAATGAAATTTATCGAAAGTTTAATATTTACCGAGAATAAAGCCTCGAGACAAGTTACAAGAAGATGTACTTACTTTGATGGCTTAGTTTGTTTGAAAGAAAACACAGAAGTAAACGATTTGGAACACGACGTTTTACGTGACGAAGGAAAAGTTGTTTAATTTGTAGTAAACATAAAGTTAGTTGTAACTTCTCCCAAGTGTTGCAAGGAATTACTAAACACGTTAAATTAATGGTTAATAAAACGGCTTTATTGCTCGTTCGCGTAGAACATACGATTACTAGTACGTTTTCTGTTAACTTTCTGTTAAATCAGAATCTGTGCACAGTTAGATTTCGTGGCGAAGGCTTAATCACGAAAGATACCAGGGAAGATTGATTATTTCCTCGATAGGAGTAGTTACAAGCGGCCAATTAACTATCGGGCACACTTGGATTCCGTTTTCCTCCTTACTTGCTTTCCACGGGTTTACCACTGCAACTGATTCTCGTATAACTCTGTGATACATGTAATCAGTTCGAACCGTACGATCAATAAATCTGACGCATTGCGTTTATTAATTTCCAAGGTACTCTCGTATCAGGGATTCCACGTGCAGCGAGTTCGTGTTTGCCATTCCCACATTGTACACCGGATCGAATGAAATAGTTTAAAGCGGGATAAATCGTCTGTTCTCGATTGCTTTCCCCTTTTCTTCCCGCTCTTTCCTCCGTTTCTTTCTTTTATTTTATTTTTTTCACCGATTCACGGTTCCTTTTCTACCCAACGATGTTTCCCTCTCGCTTCTCAGTATCCCTCGAATATTCGTAGACAGATAATTGCGGCTATAAATCCAAGATTAATCGAGCCCAACGCGGCCTGTCGTTGCCTCCTCCTCGCGAAATCCATTTCGCATTATAAATCAATCGGGCCGTTTCTCTCGTTCTCTCCGCGCGTATGCCCGTACCACCTCCCGATAAAACTTCGACACTCTCTCCCCTTTGGTAGAGATGATGCCCGCGAACTGGATTACATCGCCCCGCAACTTCGCCCTCGAACCTTCCCTTTCTTCTCTTTTCTTTTCTTCCCTTTTCCTCCTCGGTGAACTCTTGCGCGCGATCGAATCTCTCAATTTACGCGCGGTTCGTTTTCACGCGCCGCTGCGCCATGCGAGTCGATCGAGGGGTTGCAGAAGAAATTAAAAGGCAAACTCTGTTACGATTGTAAAGTGATTTCGAAAAGAATGTTTTTTAATAGACTCGGCGCATTTTAATTCTGAATATTCATCTCTCTGCACCGATGTGGTATATTTAGCGAACGAGTGCGAGACCAATTTTATTACACAAGTACGTGCTTTTCAAAAGCAACATAGTAGATCGTATGAACAAAATATTTTACTTTGACCGCGAGCTATATTAAAATTGTGGTTCGGTTATTTTGTAAAATTCCACCAGTTACTCCATTTGCTTTATCGCGTTTTGCATTAAGGACATGTTTACTGTTTTCCTTATCTGTTCTCTTTTTGTAGTAACCTGTTTAGTAGAGCCGAATAATAAACAGAATTATCCCGCGATTTCATACAGAGAAATGAAAAGATTACGTTCGGACGCAAATCTTTTTACATAAGAATTGTCTTGAATACTAACGATAAACTAATACATTTTTCACGTATAAGGTTACCTTCTTCTCATAATAGATGCCCAATCCCTCAAAACAATTGTCAAAGCAGCTCGTTGATCGACAAATAATCCAATGCTGTGCAACGAGCTTGATTTGCACGCAACGCCGATTCGTTAATCGACTAATTCGCGGTATGACGAAGGGAGCCGAATAAGACACGGTCGGTGTAAATTCGAGAGCGAAAGTCTCGGCCCGGGAACCTGGGAGAATACAACGGACGAAACGTCCGATAGCGTGGCTGGACGGATAGGTGGTCGAGTCCGAGAATGGATACGCCCTTCGAGCCCCGATCTCGCGCGATTTAGGGCTCTTAATTATATGTGTGTGGAACAGAGGAGCGCGCGATTGAGGCAGGGGAGCCGACTTCTCGCATGCAGACGCGCGTACACACGCGTTCACTCGCGTCTTTCACCCTATCCTACTTCCACCCGCAACCCCTTATCTCTATTGCACACCGCGTGCATTATGAATAAGTATACAACACGCTGTATTGACGCGTGTACACGGGGCGTGGCATGCCCCAAGCGTTGACCGACCGAATCTTTTTTTCTCCCTTTTTCGTCCGTCTCTTGCGAAAGCTACATTACTTGCTATCCAACGCGTGCAACAGCAACATGCGGAGAAAACTTTGTGAAAGTTAAGGTTTCACATGGTCTTTGTTCATTTAGATACTGCGGTTGCTTACCTATTTATGGGAAATTTAAACATAGAGAATGCACGTAATATGATAAAGTATACGAAATGTGCAAAATAAGATACTCGTTATAGTATTTAGAAGGCGAAACGAATCTGTTTTCGTTTCGCCTTCTAAATTATAAATAAATTCTTTTCTGTTTCGTTCTTTTAGCTTTGTACGTAAATACAGTTTTGCTTAAACATTCGCAGTTTATTCATTTGTCTTCTAGTTTTGTGGTTTTATTTCTGCACGAAATGAAATTCTGCAGATATTTGCAATGTTTAATAGGATTAGACGGAAATTAAGGTCTTATGGGCTATTGAGGTAGTGGTTGCTTGAACTTCTTCGTGAAACACAGGATAACGGTTTATTTGGGAAGTCAGAAGAAATTTCAGAGTAAAACTAAATTTGAAGTGACATATTGAAAACCTATATATTGAGAATTTTGGACGTGATAAGTTCTTTCTTTATAAATTTAGAGTAAGACTGGATTGTGCTTACTCATGGTTAACGATTATCTCTTTGGGGTCGGAATGTAGGATATATAGGAAAGCGGTCAGAAACCGATTATTTGGAGTACTATATTTGGAGATTTTATATTCGTAGAAGTTTGACATGAAGGATCTTATCTCAATTTCAATCTTCAGGAATGGTCTAGTTTCTCTTGTTCGAAAATATCGATACTTACGTGTATAAAACCTGACATTGTTACCTTTGTAATTATCGTAAGCATTTTTGGGTCGCTCGAGCCGAGGATGACTTGTGTCTGTATTTCAATAGCGTAATTCATCTCTCTACAAGTAACTGCCATAATTCCGTATCACACGATCAGCGCAATAAATTCTATCGTTATTCTGCAATCAGTTTATTTGGTCAGGGTACTGAACAGCAGTGTTAAGTCTTCAGTTGTCGTTATTTAATTTATATTGTTATCGAAGAGCTATTTATGTTTATAATTTTTCGCATCAGTGGATTCGCTGCCGCATCAATTAGAACACGTTCTTCGCTTTGATAAAGTTTCCTACATTATTAGGTACTGGTACCGAAAATCAAATAGAGAATCCCGTGTGGCATCTCTATTCCGTTAAGCACATACAGCTCTCTTACCATCGCCATCCATCTCGTCAGAAATATCCAAAGATCACGTCCATAAAGATCAAAAGTTATCGTCATTCAAACGATCAGCTCTTCATAGTTGGATATTGGTCCAGCGGCGTATAACGCTTGGCGCACCAGCCCGATCGGTTCGCGTCGTAAAGGTTCAGAAAATAAGGATCGCCTCGCAGAAAGACGAATGGTATCGATGATCGAGAAATCGATCAACACTCCGGCGCAACGCGAGACGAAGTCATTCCGGTGGTGTATATCCGTGAAATTAAATCGTGGGCTCCGCGGTGATCATCAGTCACACGTGTGTGCGCCGTCCCTCTGTCTGCGAGCTCGTGTATGCGGGTCGGGAAGTGACTCGCACGAAAGCGAGCGTCGTGTTTCGTTTCCATTGCGCGAATCATCTCTTCTGGATCGCGGCGCAGCCCCAATGGAAACGCTTAACTTGTAAATTGCGTGCCTGCCGGGCACGCAGAACGCCCACGTCCAAGAAATCTCGCCAGTGGATCGATGAACCTAGATCATCCGCGTGACTCCCGAAGCGTGATCGATCAATCATGCTCGTTGCACCGAGCGCGCGGGAATCGATCGAACACCGGACCAACCGAGATTCGTCGTTCCCCGGGACGATCGTAATCCACGGTACCGGAATGACAAGCTCTTTGATTGCATGGTATCGCTCCCATGAGCAGATTACCAGAAACGCGTCGTCGATTCGACAGAGTTCGGAGGCTTATTGACGCGCACACGAAGTCCGCCCTATCGTTTGACTCGCTCTCCGACCGATTGTTTAGCGTGAGTCTCAGCCATCGTATTAACAACGTGATCGTTTATGCCGGGCACGAACGTAATTTCTAAGGCGTTCCGGAATTCTTATCGAACGCTTAATCCTTAGTTGCCGAGGATGACCTCTCGCGTGGCCGCTTCGCCGCGGAGGAATGCCTCGGGTAATGGTTAGTTAAGTCATTCAAGGATGCAACACGTAACAGTCTCGTCGGGATGATTCGTGTTTAATACGTAATCGATTCGGAGGTGATCGTCTACAACACTTTGTACTAGCTTATATGGCAGACTGATTGTATCGATTGGTTTGCATGTCCGAGATCTGAATTTTTTCTTACAGCACCATCAATTTTTCTTAGATCGTATCGTTCGTATCAGAGAAATACTTTTATTTTTTTTCAATATTAGAATTTTGAAATATCGCACGATCCATGATATCTACCAAGTACAATATAAAATAGAGAATAATACTATCTTTAGAAGAATATACTATTTTTAAGGAAATAGCCGTAGTTCAAGAGTATCGTTGTCGAAAACCCTATTGGTGAACGATGAAGCGTTTAAAAGATAGCCACTCGGAGGTTTAAGCCTGGGCTTAAAGTCATCCTGGTGCCCACGAACATCCAGATACCGGGAGAAACGCGATCCCAGGCGAAAGAACGCGGAGGATGATATTAACCCGTGGTGTGGTCTGTCCTGGACAAATCGCGTATTTATGATCTCCAACTACAATGGAGGGATTTTTAATCCCTGGAGCTCGACCTCACGAGGACTTAGCAGAGGCGGCCAGTCGCATCGCGTTATATTTCGTCCTCTCGTAGACTGGCGAAACGGTTGCTTACGACACGCACGCGCGGGGAATGGACCAGCGGTGCACGGGGACGTGGAAACGGGAAGAGGAGGTCGACGTGTGTACATAAACATGTCAAGGAGCCATTATGCAAATTTTTAAATACGACGGGACCATATATCCAACCGGCGGAGTGTGAAAAATAAAATTAGCATTGCCACAAATGTTTTTCGGCTTAAGACCGCTCGGGCCACTCGCACGGGACCCGAACAAACTCACCGGTACACCGTCAACTCTCAGTCATTGACGTTGTTAATACCGAACTGGCTAGAACGTGAACGTTCGAGGAACCGGTGACTCTCCCCCATTCTGCTTGTCGTGAAAATTATGTTCCTCTTTCTGAGAACGCGGTCCCGGACAGTCGACTCTGGATGTCTTCTTGCCAAACTTCAAAATGATTCTTGGCTATAATGTAAAAAGGTATAAAAAAAAACTATGGAATCTCAGCTTTGCTAAGATACAAATTCTCAAATGTTCGATACAAATTTTCGATACTGTTATATAATCTCATATTTTGATGTAACCATATCTAAATCTTAATTTCTATTAGTCACCGATATCGAAATATTCCGATTCTCGGTTCTAAGATGAAAATGGCAAAGGGAATCACACAGCGTTAATTCCCAGCCGGAAGCTTTGGAATTTTGTTCGACGAACCACAGGAATAAAGATCGCTGACAAATTGGACCTACCTGCCAGAGAATTTGTCGCGGTTTCACGCGACAAAGTGTGGAACGCGCCACGTGATGTGCTGTTCATTTTTTACCGAAAGAAATTCGTGGAAATGTACGGAATTTCAGGCGGCGCCAACGATCGCTGCATTAATTTTAACGCCGGAGGAATTGATAGCGACCCGCTTGCAATTTGTCTAGATCGCGATAACGCCGAAGCAAAGATCGCCTACCCTCGAGCGACGCGACGCAACTACCCTTTCCACGCTCCGTTCGAAGACCGACCAGTATCTCTCTTGATTTACATTCGTGCTTCTTCTTCGACGCGGATATACCGCGGAATTGCATCCGCGCCACAATTACGTATCTCGATGGTTGTTACGTAACGCTGAATATCCTATTCCGTGGGTCAGCACCACTCATTTCCGGCAGAGCAGAAAAAGTCGATCGACCGATGCGACGCCTCGAGCATGCCAGATATCCGACATGAATGCGTACCAGCTATCATTTGCCATTCAACGTTCGAATCGGGACTTAAATAATGTAACGAAGTCCGCCAAGAGATTCCGTTTGACAGATTGAGTATAGGTTGCCTGGAAGATTCGTCGGTTTCTTGTAGACCGGTGGTATTTAATGGAGTAACTAGAGGTTGAAGTCGCGATTGAAATTGTTGGGCTTGATACGTACCCGTCGAGAAAGTACTGTTGGGTATGATATTAGTAAGTAGCTGTTCTCGAGTAAAGCGGTATTTAATGGAGTGAAACATTGTGTCTCTGGAAGTTAAGAGTTAAGAATTAAGGAAATTTTAAACCTTATAGCGCTTGTATCCTTCTCGATCTAACCAGTAAGTACTTTAAGTAGAATCTTTTCTTGACTATCTACAGTAGATAATATATATAATAATGTAATAATATATTAGAAAATATTATAACGCAGGGAATGAGAAGAAACAACTATTCAAATAAAAATCTAATTAATCTAATTGTAAAAAGATCTAGATACATATGTGCAATCTCGGAAAAAATACATTACAGAAACGTATCAATTGTTGCTACTATAAAACTCGATACTCAGCATTATGGTGTTGGCTGGTTATCTTTTCTCGTTTTTCTTTTCAACTGGTTAACTCGTTCGAAAGAGATTGACAAGGAGGTACAAGTACTTAGAAGGAACAAGAGGCGAGATCGAACAACGTTCATTAAAGTCGGCTAGCGAAGATGAGTTTGTAATAATAGTTAATAAAGTATACATCCTCAAACCGTGAATTCTATTTTATCGTAGACAACCAAACAAACGGAACACGTTCGACGTTCCAATCGTTTAACGTTTCACGGTTATGTAGTTTACACTGATCGCTGTGTTTCAACGTTTTTGCAACAGTACTTGTTCACGAAGACTAATGGAGCTTACGGATACTTCCTGTTGTTATTTTTTCTTTGGACGAATCGTCCTGGTAAATCGTGTCGGCGAGCGGAATATAATAGATGAAAGAAGCCACTATGTTTTATACGTGTTACCGTTGAACTCCATAGCACGTTGAAAATTTCGTTTCTTATCACAGCCTACCATCCGATTACATTCAATCCAATCTCGTCGATTTCCACACAGGCTTTTTGCCCTTAAGATCTGACAAGATAGAGAAGTTGGAATGTGGGGAAAAAATATTACATGAAGATGTAAAACCTGCGTGCAACTACGCATACCTGTATAATTTTTCCAACAACTTCAGAAATCGATAAACATTCCTCGAATAATTCAAGTCCAATCGATTAAGAGCCGCATTGCGTTCATTCGACATCTCATTTGCAACTTTCTTCGATCAGTTTACGTCGTCGAATTCCGTTTTTCAACATTATGGTTATAGAAGGCAGCTCGAAGGATTCGCTTAATATCATTTTCGTCACTATTTTTTCCACCTAAGTTTTACAATTTTATGAAACTTAAAATATTTAATTCGGTCGTCGATGATTTCAAAAATGTACAATTTCTAACCAATAATAAAATCAAAGGTAGCCATGATCTCTTGCCTAACTTTTATAATACGAACGAAATAAAGTACAAAATGTGTCGTTCGAATACGTATCAGCAACGCTAAAGCTATACGCGTCTGTCTATAAAAACAGGACGCATATTTTTTTCTGGTCGAACGGTTCGTTTCATCGACGTAGCCGAACCTAATCCACCCTCGAAAAATACGCGAATCACCCCTGAAACTGTCTCGCTGCCTGGAGATCGACTGTTTACGAGACGAGGCTTACTATACCCGAGGAACCCAACCGGGATAGCCGGCCGAGTCTGCGGCGGAAATGAAGGAGTTGATATATCTGCGCGAGCGCCATAACTCACTTAGTACTTGCATATAACCCTCGCGTCCTCTCCGTCCCTCTTTTCTGCCTCTCTTTCGCTTCATCCTCCTCGCGTCTCATCTTCCTGCCCGCCCTTATCTTCGCCACTCCACGGTTATTCCTTGCGCTTTCTCATAGACGCGCGTGCATAATCTCGGAGCTGTTTCCTCGTATTGGCCATGGACTAGCGAGCATCCGTAGAGTACGTGGGAGTTGGTTGGTTGCCTTTGCCATGAACGCGTAGGTATATACGTACACGGGTGAATAGAAGGAAGAACGTGACGCAAGGAGAAGGACTCGTAGACCCTGGAGGACCCTGCGGGTCTCGACGTTGCGAGGAGCGATCCGGAAGGACGGAACAGGTCGCAGAAAAGCAAGAGAATCGAGCGAACATGAAACCAGGGAGGAGGAAAAAGATCTTGAACGATCGTTGGAGGATGAGTATCGAGGGAAAGACGATTACGCGAATGTTTAATGCCTCGCACTAAATTATGCAATTACCTTTATGTCCGGCCATGTGTGCGATCCTCGAGTCTTCCCGCATATGGCGGGCGAGTAGGACTGGCCCGATCGGCGCGCGAGCACGCTCGGTCACACGCGAGTGCAGAATCGATGCACTCGCGCGAACACGGCTTCGTTCGTTGTTCTATCGTACTAACCAAGACATATGCACGCTCGATGTTCCGGTATCTTCCGTTCGAGGCCCAAGAGCGACGTATATCAAGGCTCGCCCGCTATTACCATCGCCATGGCGTTGTCCACCGGCGCCATTAACGATGTCCCGTGGGTACGAGTGCGATACACAGCGACCGACTAATATTATCGTCCTTGTCGTATTATTATTTCCGGCGACTATTAGCGATTGCATC
This sequence comes from Bombus bifarius, assembly GCF_011952205.1. Classification (NCBI taxonomy): domain Eukaryota; kingdom Metazoa; phylum Arthropoda; class Insecta; order Hymenoptera; family Apidae; genus Bombus; species Bombus bifarius. The sequence goes on from NW_022884524.1 coordinate 643,884, forward strand.
CAGCAGACAACGTCTGGTCAATGGAAGCCGGCGTCGGGTTAATGCCGTTGTCGTCGCGGTAAGAAAACCCGCGTATCTATCAATGTAACAATACACGTAGGTGGGATCCGCTTAAGAGGCGTACACGACGAACGTTAGCAAAAGCATTCTATGCGTAAAAATATTAGCGAAGGTTGGCCCTTTGAGCGCCTAGTACCACTTACGGTTTCATTTCGCGGCTATTAACGAGACACGCTGCAGACCCGTCTACGACAAATAACAAGTCTACCGTGATACGAACGTTTGATTACACTTTGTTCGCTGGCTAATGAGAGAGTCGCTATGGTCGCGAGACGTTTATATGGTAGTTACGTGATCGAGCGTTGCGAATAGGGTTACTTTCCTCGGTGAACATTCTGTTTTGAAATTTCAATATTTCATCGATTCGAAATTGGCGATGTATGTCATGTAAAGGCGATGTTTATTTTCATTGATGGTTATTAACTGGTATCGGGAAAGAAGTCGGAGAAATGAAATCGCATGGAAAGAATATTGCAAAGAGCATAGAGCGAAATTAAGAGTCGATATTTGTTTTAAGATAAAGATCGTCTACAGCCAGAATCGCGACTACTTAATAGAAGTAACGATTACTGTTATTACTTCTGTAATAAAATTTGGAATACTTTTAAAGGCAGGCATAGAACATAGGCCAAAGACATAAATGTTTTACACGTCGATATCATAAAGTTAGTCAAACAGTATATTCGTGGAATCGTAGCGCGAGACATAACGATGATCGGCAACGCTTTTACCGTAATAGAAATAACTAGAAACGACGATATACGATCTATAGAAAGAATAAGCTGGCTGTCGGGCATATTTTAATGAAATATCTGAATTCCATTATTTACGCGCGAGTTGCGAACTAGCGGCGAACTTTGTAGCCCGATAAAACATAGGCAAAGAGCTCGGTGTCACGTTCGGTCTCTGCGCGGGAATAAAATATTGCCAACACCGTGGCCCGATGCGACGCATCGAATGATATTTTATTATCAAACGTACGTTATCCGATTATTCGATGTTCGAATCGGTTACCGTGCGGACGTAACACGGACGTAGGTGTGTCAATACGGTAAATGGAAACTGTAAGGATCACGTTCGTTCCAAGGTCCCCGGTATTTCGCTGCCTACACTCTCAAACGCCTTAACGTTCTCTCTTCCTCTCCCCCCCCTCTCTCTCTCGCTCTTTCTCTCTTTCTCCAGCTTCGCAGTCTTGAATCATGGATTTTTTACGGTGACGAATAAAATATGTAACTCTTGTTACATCTGGAACGAAGCTGAGAATAGAGAGAGAACTTTTGAAGACAACTCGAAGACGTTGCACAAATATAGCGACCCTTTCCAAGGAAGATTGCACCGATGAAACGAAAAGTAACGCTGTTCGAGTCACCTATCGGAGCTTATACGTTGAATACGTATCGCGAAATTATCCGAATGCAGAAAATTCTTGGAAAACTGGTGGAGTATCGTTCGCCAGTTGCCACAATTTATATATACACACCTGAATCTTTCTGTCGTTGCTCCCCGAGCGGTATGTACTTACTACGATCAGACACACGTTCACTTTCATAAAGCGGAACGACACAAAGGACATTTAGCGACGGAGATGAAGTACACGTTCTCCTATCGAGCCTGATGAAACATTCTAGAAACGACGAGAACGAGCGGCAGACTGGAAATTGTGATACGTACATTCCAGGCGCGCCCACTCCTCGTCCGAATCGAATAAGAAAAATTGCAATCAATTACTCGAGGTTAAAACAAGTTATTAACCATTAATTGACAGGGTGAAAGAGTCGTTGTCTGTCTGTCGAGGGTGAAGTCAATTTAACTATGATCGTGAAAAAAAAACCGATAAAATACACGTTTTATCGGAACAAATGGAATCACGTACCGTGTAATGAATAATAAATTTTATTTACGGCTGCATGGAACATGGACTACTATTTACTTGTGTATTCTGATCTATAAAGTGTTGTATTAGGGATTTTCTCCAATCTCAAGTTGCTGGTGGAATTCTCGTTTTCATTAACACGTTATCTGATATATTTTGCATTTTGTCGCAGAAATTTATCGATACACATGGTTACAGCAAACGTATTCCTCTGATGGATTGTTAAACCTCGACATGTTTATGCATTTTATCATTAAAATATATTGTACTACATTTTACTATATTTATATTTTTTATTTTAATATATTTTATATATGCTTAGTCGATTCTACAGTTTTTTCAGTCATTTAATTTTTCTATTTTGAGACTATGTAAGTTTTCTTGAATTTATTAAATTTTTAAATTAACGTTAAAGAAGCTTTCAAAAAGTCAAGTTAGAAACCAAATTAACACGATACGATTTTCAAACGTGGACTCGGGCTATATTTAGGAGAAAAGTTAGTTCATTCTCGCTAAAGTCTTTCACACGGTCGGCGCCGCGATCGCGCGCTCGTCCGGTAGCCTTGAATTACGAAAGACCTTCGGATAAAGCATGAAATATGTACCCTTTATTGAATCTAAAATAAGATGGAGATACCGCTGGACCCGCGCGTGTCATTTTAAAGCGGCAAGGTCAACTGTTGCATGGTCATCCGAGATGATCATCTCGGATGCTATTATCTGGATAATGCGCGATGCGCCTCTGCAAGGAAATACGTACGGCGTGCAGCCAGGACAATGAATTACGCTCGAAGGGTGCATCTCCTTCGTCCTCGCCTTTCTCTTGGCTGCTGCAGCCGCCAGCCACCGTGCATCCTCCAAGAAAAAAACGATCTTTGACCTCCGGTGCATGTGTACGATCATTGATCCTCGTGCCTTCAAACCATTGTTTATCACGCCGATAAAATGGATTATGTATCTGACGAATGAAACCGTTGAGGCGTTAAGAATTACGCGAAGAAATTTTATTAGAATAATTGCACTTTTCTTTTTATTCGGAACTACAAGTTTTGTAATTGTAAAATAGAAGTGTTTACGGATGTTAAATTCCACGACGATATTACTTCTGCTAGTTCTCACTCATTAATAACAGTAACAATTTCAACTTTTTAATTGTTTCCCTAAACGTGAAATCCTACGTAAATCCTGATTTCCGCATAACACGAGCTAAATTCCTCTTCGCAATTCACATTTCTCGCTGCCCACTAGGAGATCTGTTGTTACACATACATCGGTTAGAATACTAAAGTCCGCTTAATACATATCTGCTTCACGCATCGTCCGGCATCAACCACATTATGCGTATAAACACCATTTATTCCAGCCCATTCTCTCCCAACCATAGATCTCTCTCCTTCTTCGAACTTAAAAAATTCCTCTCTTATCTATCAACTTGATTCCATCAGCGTGACATACTTGCCACTCCTCCAAGGACTCGAAAGTCATTAGGGATGAAAATCAGTCTTAAATATAGCTCAACTAATATTACGCATAGCTCGTACAGTTCGCTAACAAATAGATCACAATATACCATGCTTCTCTAGCAATAGGTTAGAGCATAACTTTTAACTAGGCTGAGAAGTTGGAGCATTCCTCCTCAAGCACCGACACCTGTGCAATGGGGTCGCGTATTCCACGACCACCTAGATGCATCAAGGTGTAATTTCGCTGTTAATTATCAGAGTGACGGCGGTAGTGAATGGCAGTGTCCTACGGTTATCAGAGAGGGATCGGTTAGAGGTGCGTTCCAGAGCTGTCGACGCGAGTTATAACAGTCCCCAGTGATATTTGCAAAGGACGAAGCGAGATTTTCGGAAACGACACGCGTGCATGCACGACTTAACGTTTCATTAACCGTATATTAGCGAGACTTGAGTCGTAGCACATATGTCACGCAGATAACAGCGCCGGTACCGCGGGAATGTACGACGAGCTTGGCAGATAAGGGTAAGGAGATACGGGACGGGTAAGTTACGACGTGTCCGCTGATGCGAAATGTGCTAGCGGAACGAGGCTTATAAGCTGCCAAAATCGTGGGTATATACCAAACTTGCGCCCCGTGTCGAGGGCCACTCGCAGGAAACCGGGCGCGTCTCCTGGAGAACGTACGACGTGTGGATAAAGATCGTGGCATTTTTTAATCCTGTCGTGTCATGGCCCCCTTCTCCTTCTCATCCCTTTATTCTTTTTCCTGCTGGTACTTTTGTAGCATATTTTAGAACTGGACAGAGTTGCGCATCCCGGTGTTTGAAAATTTTCGAGAATATGCAACTTTTTGATAGTCATGTAGGTAGGTGAAATATTCGATAGTATTTAGGTTGTAAATGTCTTGGTTTTGGTATTCGTTTGATAGGATACTTGCAGAGATTTTATATCGAGATTTTATATCGATATAGACTTAGGATATGAACTTAGACTAGAACTTAGGATAGACTTAGGATATGATGATATGAACAATGATTGCTTCCAAGAGTGTTATATTTATTGTGCAATTGAATTGTAATCTTCTTGCAATTGTATAATAGCAGTAAATTCCACTAAAAGAAAGGAGGAGAGAGTTTGATCGAAGGTTATTGTACCTTTTACGTTCTCATTGCATTTCATCGCGTGTAGCGGAGGTTCAATACAATCTTCGTTACCCCAGCTGTTTCCGCCTTTAAACCGTACATTTACACAAAGAAAATCCGATATTGAATTCCTGAAATGTAAACGCCCTTTCTCTGGTACGTGACTGAAAAAAGTTACGATTCTCACTCGTCGGTTCTCATTGAGAGAGGCTCAAAGCGGCCAAAAATATCCCGCGGCAGAACCGCCACTCCAATTACCCTGCGATCCTCGAAAGAGAAACAAAGAGAAACCGGGTGGAACAGAAGCACGTATCGGAAGCAAAAAATCGCGCGAGCCAAAATAGCTGGAGCCACTCCACGCGCTGATACATTTCCATTCATAAATATACACCGTGAGCGTTCCCAAGCCCTGTTTATCCGGCTGTGAAACACGCGAACCACTTTCGCGGATTCGTACGCTTCCCGATCGAACCTGAATCCACGAAAATTCGAATGGACACACAGAGAGAAGTAAAACGCATACAGAAATGAAAAAGTGGAAACGCGAAACTCGAACACTAATCGCACGAAGGACGAAAGAAAAAAAAAAGAAAAAAAATGAACCGCCTAATTGGAACTCTTTAAAGCCATTTCGTTCGTGAATGGAGTCTCTTTGAAAAAATTTCACCACTTCTCGTGCATCGTTATTGGAAACGGAGAAATTAGCTATACCATACTCCGAACAAAATTAATTGGTCGCTCAAGGCTACGTTTCTCATATTTGATACAAGCTAACAGAGGAAATGTGTACCGAGTGGATCCGGAACAAAATGACGAAGCGTTTAAAGCAATCAACGAGAAACTAATCGATCTGCATATAATTAGAATTTGTATTTTTTCATACGTAACGTAACATCGATCAATGTTCTCACGTTGTACCAACACGGATTTCAAAAGACGGGCTTAAACCTCGACCATCGCAAAGATAGAAACGACACCGCGAAGCTTACGTTTAAAGGTTTCGTTCTCCGCGAATCGACCAAAGATCAAACCCTCCATTGATTACACTGGCTCGCTGACTATTACGCTCTGACGAGCAGCGGAATAATTATAATGATCACAGAAGAAGCGGAGAACCGAGCTCGCCTCCGTTTGTGGAATCCGTGTATCTGCGAAATTGTTTCGCAACGCCTCGAATCTGATAGCGGCACGCTTGTTTCTCGTTCGAAGCCGGTCGTTCCGACGATCGTTTCCAGACATTGGAGAACGTGGTACCGTCTGCTGCGACGACTGGAAGATCAAGCGGGAAGAGATTCAACCGATCACGATCCAACCCTTAAAGGTATGCTTCGCTACTTCCTGGTGCCGTTAATGGCGAAAACCACAGAGATCTCCTTCGATGCTTATTGGTTCGTTATAGGATGGTAGGCTCGCAACAGGGGGTCGAAGTGTGAAAATTTCGCCTTGTTCGATGGAACGACGGAGTACGATGAGACTGTACGATTTAACGAGACACGGTGGGTGTCGACAAGTTCAAGGATACATCAGGATCTTTGTAGACGATAATAGATAGCCGGGCACGTGGTATTTCCTTCTTCCTTTATGACGTACAATTTGATACTGAATCTTACAATTAGCGCAAATAGGGTTACAGTGGATTTTCGAAGAGTTTTATTTTTTTACAACTTACTTCTTGTCTTATCGACTTCTCCAGTGATTATTAGATTCGTTCATCAGTTACTCGTTAAGTGGATTGTCATATCCAATCTACCGGTTATGAATTCTTCTTCCTTCGTCTTTCCTTCCGGAATTCCCTTTTTTATGCGTCCTTTCTTCCTCTTAGAGGTCCAGTCCAATCGAAATTGATTTACCTTTATTAAAATTCTTAATTTCTTGATTATAGTAGAAATTTCTGTTTAACGAGTTGAACAAGCGTCGTGTGTACATTCTTGCAACATTACTTTGCATTTAGTAATCCTTAGTTGGAAGAACAGAAACCGTACAACTCTTCGGCATTGTCCCTGGAAGCAGTCAGTGCAAACAAACTTTCTAAAACTTGGAACATACCTAGAATATCCTTTGTTCGATTCTGCAACGAATCGTGCAAGAAACTCGCGCTATGAATATATAATTAACTTCTCTCGGACACAGCTGTTGAAAACTTCCGACGACCCTCAGGTTCTACGTCCGTAAGCGCTAATACTTCCTCCGCCATAAGGTTACAGCCGGTTCGCATTATCGTGGTTGCGGAATTTTAATTCGCTGAAAGCCAAACGCCCACGTGCGCGCCCGGGTAATTGATCGCGATTTAGAAGCGACTGGCGGTAATATCCCGCAATTTCTACGGGACGATTTGTAGTTCCATCGGTTTCCCCGCGAACGCGCAACATCTTGCCAACCGACTGACGGATATTTACAGCATCGTTATGCTTCGTTGCGCGGTCGAATGTCTTGAAAACCCAGCCGCGCTCCTTCGATATCGAACGACGGAAGGATTATCAAAGGGATCGTAATATCGGCTATGATTCGTAGGTGATGACAAGTTTGGGGACGGATGAGACACGTCGTGGATCGACGATAGGCACGGCCGTCGCTAGTGGACGACCGGCTGATTCGATCGAACGATCGCTCGAGGCGTGAACATGACGGGAGGCAGATCGTTATTAAGAATCTTCCTTAAACGGGACGCAGCCGATGTACATATAACGAATAGGTCCTTGAGAGCAAGGAGACTGCTAGCTCCAGGGCTGATTACCTGCCCCATGGAAACGCGGCGAAGAACAGATCAAACTGTTAAAAACTAATTGCGAGTCGGGAACCGGAGAATCGAACGGGGCATCTCGAAGTCGTTTATGTCTGGCACGTCGTGTTTCTTCGTTTATTCTTCGACAAGTGGATACCTTTATTTCTTTCTTCTCTGGCCCTTCTCTTTCGGTTATGGTAAATGGCTAAGAAAAGCGTCGATTGTGAGACCAAGCCGGTTAACTGGTCCCATTAGCATGTTCGATCAGATAGGAAAAAGATATTGATTAGATTTCGCGGGGAGCTCTGTACGCGTGACCGCCTTTTTTAGCTGGTTCGTTAGATGTTTTAGTCCGGAACTTGTTAATTTTCAATGAGACAGATCGTTGGCGGGTGATTAATTGATAGGTCGATTTTCGAGCGAGGAGGTCGTTGCGCGAAGCGTGAAATATGTGATTGATAATTGCGGCAGCAGGATGTTTTAATAGTTGTTTTAGGCACGATGCGATACATTGGTGTCCCGAAGTGGTTGTTGGCGTTTGAACGATTTTAGAAAGTCGTCGGGTGGAGTTTACGATCCCGTGCAATCTTCTATGAAGTAGAATAGGTATATACCGTGTATCGATCGCAAATCATTTAAATATCCAGTTTATTATGTTAATGAATTTGATTTCGCCAAATTAAAAATTCCTTCGAACGACTGTATCCTGAAGTATCGAACGTAGACAACTTGAAATAGATCGAATAAAAATACTAAATAACTATATGACAATCTCTTATACAATTAGAACAAAATATTCGTGTCGTTTTCCTCCCTATTCGAATGAATGAAAATTGTAATGGTAATTATATATTATATATCGTCCCTAACAGAGATTCCGGAGATTAACTATTCCGCCGTAAAATATCCCCTTTGTCCCATAGAAAACCTGTCGTTGGACGAATGGATATTCGACGAATGGAAACCGATTTGAATAGAAAGTTTCAGCCTGGCGAGTTCATTAAGCCGTTCGAAGGCGAGCCCATCGATCCTCGTTGCTCGCGTTATCGAGCCGTTTTTTCATCTTCATCGTCTATCAGTGGGGATATTGTTTTCGGAGGCGTCGATCGTTTAACACTTTCAATATGACTAATGCCCGGCGAGGAATTCGCTCCTCTATCCAGTCGAGACCGCAACCGAGAGTATGATTTATCGTTTTGGTATCCTTTTATCACGGCCGGCTGCCCTTCAACATTTGTCTTTGGACAAGCGCAGAATCACCGACGTTGCTGCGAACGCTGCGAACGCCGGCTCTCCATTATTGCCTTTTTCCACCGTGTAAAATACCAATTGCTTTTAAAGCTCAAATCGATGCTTTGAACGAGAGAAAGCACATGGATCTTTAATCTTCGTCATCGATCACTACGATTCTTCCAGCGTAATTTAAAAGCAGTTTAATAACCGATACATAAATCCTCAAGCATCGGCACATGTTACAATTAGCGTCGTTAATTGCGATAACAAATTAGAGAAATACGTATTATCGAACGAGACAGCGATCTTAAATAGGTTTGAAGCGGGAACACTGGCCGTCCAGATAAGCGGTGATGTGTCCGCGCGATGTTTCCGAGACAGGAACGCGTAAAAGTGTCCATGGTTTAGCGTACCCTCATCGATCATCGTCAATCATCGCGCGTAACCCTCGTAAAAATAACGAAATTCTTCGTGACACGCTTGCTCTTTGCTTTTCTCCGTAGCGACGAGCGAAATTGTAGTTTCTTAATTAAAGTCAGAGTAGCAGCAGAGAGTTCAAGGCTAAACCTCCGGAAACCGGAAGCAATTACCGGAGATTCAGAAAAATTTATTAAACGTTCTACCGGGCCAGCATCGACCATTCTAACTCTTTTCCAAGTCTCCTTAATATCTGTACATAATTTATTACGAGAACGGAGGGCCAGCGTTTTCATTAGAGCTATAAATACTGCGAAGCTGTGTTTTATAAGATGGCGGAATAAAGTGGGTCACTCGGTGCTATAATAAAATTTCATAGCCTGTAAGTGTATACGTGGCAAGTACCTAAAGGATAGTCCACTAAATTGTGCATTATAGCCGCGGGTATGGTATAAGGTATTCTTGCTGCTCCGCAGCTTTCTAACTTTACGCTCGCAAAGCCGTCGATATTAGCTACTGATATTTCAGATTTTCAAGAAATCGTCACGTTTCAAGTTTTCGAATATTCCAATTGTTTAATATTTATCTAAATCAGTTGAAATTTCCAACTATTAAATATTCAATTTTTCAAACATTTACATATCAAAGTTTCGAAATTATGTTTCAAACTTTGCGCTTGACAACCCTTCGATATCTTTACAGTTAATCGATACCGCGTCATCGACTTACAAAATCAAAAGCAACAAACGTAACATAAATCCCACTGCTTCGATATTTATAATCCTATCGCGAAATATCTACAAATTCGTCGTAAAACCAACCAAATCGTCCTTCGTTCAACTTTCACCTCACACCACTGTCTTTCCAAATCGAAAATCTTCGATATCCACGTCCCTCCCTTTTACGGCCAGCTTCCTCTCTCTGGATTCGATTCCAGAAATCCATCAGAAGTTGCAATTCCGTGGCTCTGTGAATCGTTGTTTCGTGTTCCAGTAGGCGGGTTGCATTATATCGGGATGCGAGTCGCGGGTTTATTGTACGAAGGGCTCGGTGAACGAGGTTGGTTCACCGTGCACGTACACGTACGTGACGGCCGAGGCGTGCAGGTCCTCCCCGCAGGTATACGCGCGCGCGTTCACCTGTTGGAGCAGACCTGTACGCGGCGCACGAAACCGAAGTGCCGGCAGCGGGAGAAGACCGTGTGAATGGGCTACCGTTCTGTGGTTTGCGGCCCCGTGTTTTTCTCGTTGATCGGAATGCGAGCCCTGACGGCCCGGGTATCGGGCACGAGAGAAGAGAAGAGAAGCGGAAGAGGCGCGCGAGATGTAGCAACAATCGGTCGTTCGCGCGAGAGAACGCCCCGGTTAAAAGAGCGGCCTACGAAACCGAACACCGGATAACAGCCGAAGAAATCTTAGGCGTTCCGTTAACCATCGAGCTGCGATCACCCGAGAAATGTGCGACCGTGACCGCGCGACAGATCCAGTTCTCGATGGCTCTCCCGGTGGGAACTCCGTGGCCGGATGATGGACGGAAACGTACGCAATCGGGAAGCTCGCGCGTAGGAGGAGATCGGGGTTACTGAGCGTGACCGGTTACAGGTAACGGTGTTACGTAGATATCGCTTTAATTAAACCATGACGTGTTTTTGATAAATAGTTTGCGATCACCGGTGTAAGGAATCCTCGAGACACGTCTAGACTTATAAGGCTTGGAAGGATATTTGAAATTACAGTTGGTGTCCGATTAAATGAACTCCAAGCGACCGAATCTACTCGTTTGAACGTGAACTTTTATGAACGAAGAATCACAGGTAGTGATTAGTAGGCAGAATCAGTGAACTCCTATTATATGAACATCAATTATACAGATCAGACTCACCTGTCTCGCTATGACACGTTCGAATAAACTACCATTTTCTGTATCGACGATTGTCCAAAGTGTCCGCCGATAGATCATGTACATTGTCCACGAGCAATCTGTAGACAATAGCACACGAAATATTAGTTTAGAGACAGTCCTACAATAAGATACTCGAGCTGGTTTTTCCCGAGAGCAGAGAACAATCGAGAATTAGAAACGCGATTCGCTTCAAGATTATTTTATTAAATATTTTATCTCGACTGCAACACAACAGAGTCGTTAAAACGATTCTACGTATTCGAAGTAACAAGACGTAGAACGAAAAGCCGCTAGTTAACACCGACCCCAGACATAACTCAACCGTCGGAGCGGTGCCGGAGAAAACTCGCGTTTTCGATCAAACTGATTATCTCTCGGATATTTTCCCGCCCACGCGTGCGATACTACACCGTCGCCCAGCCGTTATATTTAACGTCGTAGCTCGATCAGCAATATTTATAGGGCCAATTTACGGGGACCGAGTCTGCCCTGTCGTCAATTATCCGGCATAGAAATCGTAGGCTAGGTCACATTCGAAAAGCCCGATCCATAAAAGCTGGATTTGAGTTATCGACCGTTCGATGCGGACGTCCTGACTTACGCGACTTGGATCGCGATCGCGCTTTCTATCGAAGGAGAGACGGTTCACGGAGAGGCGGTTAATTGCGTCCGCTTTGCTAAAGGATTTAACAAAGAGAAAACAGGCCGATCTTTCGAAAGGCGAGCAATGCAGCGGGAGAGAAACTCGATCGCACGCGGGTTCCACGCGCGTCTACGTACACTCGGGATACCACGGATCAATGAGTCGTATGCGGGGTCAGTTGTAACCAATTATCCGCAGCCATTAGAGCAAGTAACGGTGACAGCTATGGTATCGCGACAAGCGCGGACCCGGTGAACGCCTTTAAATCGTTTCCGACCGAGCTTGCCGCATATTAATCGGTAGAAAGCAAGTCGTACGGCCAGTGTGGGATCGGTTGGCGATTCTCGTAACCGTCGCTCCACCAGCAGACTTCGAATTCGTCGAAGGAATGTCGATGAATTTCTACCAAATCGTAGTGCAATCGAACTTTTCGCCGACGAAAGTGGAACAAAGTTAACAGTAGAGAAAAGAGAGAGACAGAGACAGGGAGACAGAGGTGGATAAAATGGTCATTGCGGAGTCGTCGAGAAGCAATCAGAATGGCGGAGACCGCGATTCGTGTCAAATAACCTCTGGCTAAAATCGTTTCGATTCCTTCTTCGGTGCTCGATCGACACTCTCCGGGCAACGGCGAATGCGGTTACACGCGGTTCGTGTTTTCAATCATAACTGTCGATGTGTTTTAGCTTCGCTAGTCTGGAACGAGGACGTCCACGAGTGGAACTTTTCGTGCGGTTTTGTTCTTCGTTGGAAGTCGTTCGCTCGAGCTGTAAGAGGAAAAATGGTGTACTCTCACGGGAAGTAATTAGGTTTGGCAAAGTCTGCCCTGATGAATTAGGCATCTAGGACCGGTCCTTTCATTGGAAACAATGTCGAGCTTTCGGCGGTGCAATGTCTACTCGTTACACCGTTTTAAATACTTTTTCTCAAGGGAAGAAAAGCAGCGTATATAATCTATATTTTCGTATAGTCGCTACTATAGGTGCATGGATGTATAAGTACATTCGTTAATTAGGACGACAAACAGTTTGATAGTATGAATTTTTAACCTCGTCGTTATAATATTTTCCTTCGATTCATTCAAGAAATTACGTTGGTTAGTCTAAAGCAAAATATAATGCACGTCACTCGCACGAAAAGATAGCTACAGTGTTCGAATAATATTCACCTAGGTTCTTGAGCTTAACTCGAAGATTGCTCCAGAGCGGGACAATAAGTTGTGGACGGTAATAATCGCGCGTGACATCCTCAGGATGTAAGAAACTGGCGTTACAATGCCGTATATTTTAACCAGATCGAAAATGGACCGGATCCATCCCGCATTTAAATTGGAATTTTGCGAAGTGCGTGCAGGAACGATATCTTAATCGCACGAGCGTCAAGAATATTCGGGATAAGAGCGAGAGATCTGGCAATGGCTTTTCCCATACTGGCGTGGTAATACTATTCGTGACGATCTTATCTGGGGAGCGAGTTCTGCAACCATGAAATCGAATGGGGATCGATGAAACACAATGCGGTTTTAGGAGCAGTCGACTCCAACGATAATCCACGCTCTTCGCGGTTCTCGGTATTTGTACCGTCGAAAATGATAACGCCTGCAATAGCGCGACGCAGATCCATTTGATCTTTTGAAGCGGATAGTATTTTTTTCCGTTTTATTCCTTCTCTGTGATACGTCGAGAGCTCGAAGCGTTTTTGGTACTTGTACCATATTACGTTTAGTACACTAGATATTTTTAGTATTTACGTTGATACAGAATTTACTTAGGTTGACATTAGCATGGAGAAAATATTCACAGAAGTATTTTACATACTTCTTTCTCATTTATTACGTCGTAACAGAAGTAAATAGAGGTAATAAAATACTTTTATCTTACAGATATTGTATACGTATTATACTTTTGTAGAAAATTATTAGTCGATATTTCAGCGTAAAATACCATAAATTGCTTGCGATTCGAAGGAGTCGAGTCAAGTTTTTAGAACAATTTATTTATATACTCTGGCATTTTCCATTACTTACAGCGTTTATCATAATTATTTATCGGCTTTCCACACACCGTGATACCACGCTGTGTACTCAGCAATTAAGCAGCCCACGCCAATTCGCATTTATCCCAGTCTAATTTAATATTCCGACTTACGCTGTTTTTCAATCACATGATTAGTGACATGATCGTCGATATCGTCGATAACCAAGTAACATAGTTCATTTTTTTACTGCGGTCATTGCCCGGCAAGAGAAGTGAAAGGATAGGAAAAGGACGAAACGAATATAATTCCTTCCCTCTTCATTTCCGCATATCAAAAACTACCACATCGAAGCACGTACCGCGATTAACACGCTCGCTCCTTTTCGCGAAAATTCGAAAAGGTATCTAACGCGGCAGCTTATCTCGTTTTGCACGAGCGTCCAGATAATCGCGTCTAGGAGAATACGAGCGTCCAGATAATCGCGTCTAGGAGAATACGAGCGCCGCGAAAGCGCGTACGATCGATCATTCTGGCACGGGGACGAAACGGGTTCTGGTACGTCGATCCTTCGAACATCTTTCCTTCACGCCTCAAATCACGGCACGGTTGTAAGAAGCGTACGATAGCGTGTGGCGTCGCTTCTCTCGAGGAACATTCAACGGAGTAGGGACTACCGAGGAATAAAAAAGAGAGAGAGAGAGAGAGAGAAAACAAGAAAGGAAAGGGACATAGAGATAAGTGACGGCGCGTTTTTTATATAGCCAGAACAGATATGACGCGGTGCCGGAATCGTTCGATTTTAAAAAAGGTGTCCAGCGACACGTTTATCTGGGTTTTAAAGGGTTAAACCACGTACGCGTCGCATTCCGAAGCGGGAAGTAAAGATAATACGAAGGTAGTTTGAAGGCAACCGTGGCCATGAAAGGGGTGGGGACCGGTGTCGAAAGTGACGATAAGGATTTATGGTATTTTACAAGGAGTACGGCAGAAACCGGGGAATAACCGTGGTATTGAAAAAAGACGGATCGAAGGGTATCACTTTTACGAGCGAGAATGTAGTCTTCTTTCACTGGGTTTTCCGTTACGAGGGGATTCGCGGTGTCGTCTCCACGAGTCTAACGGACAAACGGTTATGGAAGATCGAAAGAATCCGGAGTAAACTTAGCAGTTCGAAAAGTATCTCCGTTCCGCCTCTATCGGCGTGTTTCTTTTACTGTCCGGACAGATACTTTGCAATGAGTCACGGAAATCTTTATTTCCTTCCATAATCGTAAAATCCCCGTCCACGAATAATCTGGGGACTCGGACAGTTTCGAGGAAGCGAAGCTGTTTAGAACGGTATGCTCGGAAACGAGGGAAAGCCGGACGCGTTTCCGATAACCGAAATATGGAGAATCGCGTAGCCGTTGGACTTCGCTATTGATGTTTTACAGCCAATTGAAAAAATATGACAAAGCTACGCAGATCTTTCGAAAGTTGCTTTTCGATCATAAGTCAGATCAAAAAATAAAAAATTGAGAAGATAGCGAAAGTAAAGTACGTTAAGGAAATGAAATCTACTTTTACAAAATGTTTTATCTGTGGCTATAAAGCTTACGTTGTCCGAAATGTTTATAAGGAAATAATAGAGGCGCAAAATTTTTTGTTTTACATTATTTTATTGAATTACGTACGATTCGTTTTATTGCAATGGAACATACCCATTCCAGAACGAAAGAAGCTGCTGGGGCAACCTAATGTATAAATTTCCATAAACACCTACGATAGATTTATTGTCCTAATCTTGCAATCGACGAGACATTTAAAAAATAACATTGAATCCTTACATCGATCCTAGAATTGAAATCCAATTTAATGAAATGGAGGAATAAAACGGAATAAGAAGATTTCCAACGCGTCGTTGAACATACATAAAAACATTCAAAGATAGAACAAGCGATCGTTGGAGAGAAACTCACGAGGAAACAGAGGTTTTGCGCGTACCAGTGGAAAGCAGCTGGTGGGAAGCGCGGGAGATGGTCGTAGCGAGTTCTAAATCACGGCGGCCTTTCGAGCTTCGACATAAAGACGTCTCGAATTCCTCGGACGGATCGCAGAAGTTCGCGTTGTAGCGTCGCAGGAGGTGCATCGACGAGAAGCCTGCGTGCTTATGTTCACGCGTACATTCTGAAAATTTAAAGCTTTGCCCGCGTGCATCCGCTTAAGGGGCGTATAAAGCATAAACAATGGCCCTGATAATCCGATCTCGCGACACCTTCCTCCCGTGGCCGCGACAACACGGCTGGCTCGAACGCCGCGCACCCTCGAAGACGAATGTAACGCATCGTCAGCGAGCACGCGGTGGGACAAAGAGCCAACAGGCTACGCTCCGCCGTGTATCCATGCTGGACATCGGACAGTTTTAGCATTAGTCGGAGACAGATCGCCTGAGACGCTAGTTAGATATTTGTATTTACGATCGTTGGGAGTCTGCTTCGAGGGACATTTTTAGTAGGAATCTTGTGTGTCTTGTACGTTAGGATTTAACGATTCGAATGGTATATTGAATTTTGGAAGTGGACTTTTATTTCGTTATTTCAATCTGTCAGATCGAATGTTTTCTATTAATTTCTTTATTTCGTTACATAAGAGCACGGTTGATATATTCTATTCATAAGAAACAAATTACTCGCTTCTATAAGTTCTCAAGAAAATGAGATAAATAAAGGTGTATTCTAAGGTAAATTTAAAAAAAACAGATCTACGACATCGCTATCTTGTTGTACCTTTCAATTTTTAAAGTTGATCGATGTGGCCTCTGACGACCCATTCGTAAGAGCAGTTTCAATCGATGTAAGTAAGTTGATGCGAAAAAATACCTACAGTTCTCTACAGAGGATGAATTAGCTTAGCCAGTAAATAAAAATATCGTAGAACGTTGCAAGAAATACCGTACATCTACCATTCACCCCAAAAGATAAAAGTCTTGAAAACTACCTCGGATATGTAATTCTTTCACGTCCAGAACACAAAAGGGGAATGAAATATTTTCGAGTACGACCCAGCAACCTCGATTCGCAAACAAGCAACGTTATAAACTGCAATATTGTCCATTACAATCATTCTGACAGAAACGATCATCATAAATCCATTCCGCGTACCGAGCAAAACAATCACAGGTTCGCACAGTTGGCAACCGATCGGATCATCATTCTTTCATGGAATTTCCAGGTCAGACTCGCGAGACGCCACTAACGGCAGTGCTCGCGAATTGAAATTCGTCGCGGATCCGCGACTGTCTCCGGGAAATCCAAAGAGACAGGTCGATCTGCATTCTAACGGTTGGAATAGATCGCGTCGCCGAAGCACAGCGTTGTTACAACCGATTTACGATAGTAATAGGCGCTCGACTCGCCGCTCGACCGTGAATGCTAATACACGTTTATAAAGTGGGCGTAGCATGGCAAATCCAATCAAAGCTACGGGACGAGGTTCAATTTACGCTCTACAGAATGTTCGTCAACTGTCGTTGTGATTTTTGACCGGTTATGTTCTGGTTCAATTTTCACGTTGCTTTCATACCTCGTTTTTTAAATGTATAATCTACCAACGTGTTCCAAAACGACGTTAATTCGAATATTTTCAGCGATATATACATATATACATATATACATATGTATATCTTTTTTCTCTCATTCCTATCAAAAGATTCGTGCGAATAATTCGTGTCGATAAGCAACGGTCGAAAAATTCCGCTCGTTTTTCGACGCACGAGAATCCCGTGCGATGACGAAATGATTAAAAATGGTAAAAAATCGCGTCTATCGGAACGTTTATTTTATTTCGTCCGCTGCTTCCGTCGACGTTCGTTTCCATATTTCGCTCGCGGGGCGCATTATTAATTGTCAAATATTCATTCGACACACCGAACAATTTATCCTCGCCTCGACGAAGGTAAACACTCGATGAAAACCAGGATATCCGGATCGAGTGGCACCCGTTTTCTGATAACGGTGCTCGCGCTTGCCAATTTCCAAGGAAATATTCACAAAATTCACACGATAATCCACTATGCGACGCAAGTGCTTCTCTTCGATGCTAGCTCGTCGAAGTTCGCGGAATGCCAACTGAATATAGCGAGGTAGGATTATTTGAGTCACGCCACTAATAAGGAATCGAGAATTTTAGTTTTAAACGTAGAACGTTTAAAAGCTCTTAGCGGTCGAATTTGGCGAATGCAAATTAATCTGATTCAAATACCCTTCTGACCTGAATAATCCTATCTTAGCGTAATCCAGGACTAGCCCAAAGAAAAAGATTAGAAAAAAGGTTGAGAAACGGTAGATAACGCGAAGAACTCGAAGAAAGTTAGGAAAACTAAGGTAGAGACATACCGAGCGACGAAAAAACGAGTCGAAGGAAAATAGAGACGCGACCAACGCGTTGGAATAAGCCAGAGAAAGAGGCAATGGCTTGGCTGAGACGATCCAATAAACACGAGAGTTTATCGAGCTGTTACGCCAGTCGTGGTCGCTTATCTCACGGACACCCACTTAAACTTCGCCCGGAGTCGTCCAGGTGAACCACGTGAAAAGCCTCACACGTCGTTGTCCGGTTCGCTTCGACTGCCTATCCTCGCGTAAACGCATAGACGCGACGATGCGAACGCGCGTGAGAAGCATCCTTCTCAAAGAGGGCGAGAACACGCTCGGTCACGCGTACGAAGTCACGTATGATCTGTTGCCGGACGGCTGGCTACGCGACGATCTTTCCACTTTCAAACATAGAACGACGTTCTTTCTCTCTTGATGAAACGGAAAACAGCGTAGTTCAAGCGGAATCTAGGTTCTTGTTCAGCCATTTTTATATGCTTATATATTGTATTATAGCGAAGTTTCTTGCACCTACAGATTTATTAATTATGTTGTTCTCAACGGAAATGGCGTGTCAATTTTCTTATTTTTACTATTAATAGAAACGTGAAAATACTTCAGCTAAATAGAATTAGTATTGATTTCTATCGAAATCATAACGTGGTAGTAGTATATTTCAGAATTTGAATTATTTAATTTCGTGGTTGGTTGATCCAGCATTAAAATTACGAAGTCAAATATTCCTCTCATTTATTTATATTTTACTATTTGTACCGTTACACGTATCTAAACGTCAAAATGTTTGCTGGAAACGTTTATTCGTCCCGTGATAAACTGAAAAAATCTATACAAACATTTAACAATTAAAAAATTTGGAATTAAGAATTCAAGGCAAAAATTGTAAAAATATCCATAAGAGCTAAATTGCAATAATTTTGTCAAATTTTATGCCTCTCTTCTTGTCTTCTTTTTACGCGATAAATAATTTTGTGATCATAATATCGAGAACGAAATAGCAATTGTCAGGCAGGCTGCAACATTTATACAAAACGAGTATGAATGATGTAATAGGAGGACCTGGAAATCTCTGCAAACTCACGTTCAGCGATAAAAATATAACAAGCACTTTTCTCGCTGAATAAACCATTCGCAACCGAATATCTGGTCTTTTGGTAGAAAAATATCGAGCCAGAGGAATAAAAGTACCAAAGTGGATCCAGAGAATATTCTACCAATTTTGACAATCGTTTAGCTACAATATCCTTCGAAAAACTATGATTCATCGGTTTAGTGCTATTTGCCCATCTCTGCTCTTTATATATACAGTCACCCACGAAAAAATATTAAAAGTGTTATATATATATAATATGTATGTATATAACACCTCTTTTTCGCTTTGGTGAAGTAAAATATCACGTGAAACGATTCTTATTTCTTGTTAGTATGCTCACGCATACTAATCCAAAACAACCAAATACAGAGTTAACGAGCAACTAGTATCGAAAACGATAGTTCTTCAGAAAGGTAACACCCGTTATCGTTAATTAGGTGAGAAGAAGATTCACCTAGGCGATAGATCGTCTGCTTGGAATCAGTCGATGACGCGTATCTCGAACATTGGGCCGGCGCCGTGAGTCGATCGTGGGATAATAGAAGAATAATAGACTGTCTCGGAAACACGATAAGGTACTAATGACGCGTGAACTCTGGGATATTTCAGATATGTAGGTTTCGTATGCCCAGATAATGGAAGACGTGGACACGTGTACTTGGTCCAATGCCGCGACGTAGAAGTAGTAACGTGGGAATGGTAGCCTCGTTCTACTATTTTATGGAGTCCCGGGCCACGTAATGGGATGCTGATCGTAGCGGGGTTGGCCCTGTACGAGTTATGAGTTTTCAGGATTTGTGGAGGCCGACCGAACCAACGATTCGTGGAATGGGTAGATTGTACGCTCACGGTGTAAAGTTATGCGGTAATTAAGTCAACGTATAGGGAGACACGTGTTTTATGTTTATCTTTTGTGCCGCGTGAAGTAATAGTAATCTTTATGGCTTATCTTATAAACCATGAGAAATTGCTTTCCGACGTCGTGCTATTATACGAGACACATTCTGAAGCTCCGTTATAGCATTTGTATCACTTTTAACGCAATCGATTATAATACTACTAGTAAATCTACGATTCTACAATTGGGTCATCTACAAATGCGGTGAAAGTTGGAGATCGAACGTTAACGTGTTTTGTGTAGCGTTTAATGCCTAGAAAACTAGACCTGAACGATGGACGAAAATTTGTAACTCTTTAGAAAAAATGATCGTAACTCGATTCTCAAAATTAGTATTCGATACGAACGTACAGGAGATGAATTGTTATACACACTGGGCGAAACGTGTGGAAAGTGGCATATATTTGAAATACGATAAAAAGATCTCTTCAAACGGTAATTAGGTTTAAAAACGTACAAGGATCCTGCCGAAAAGCGCAAGCGACCCTTCCCTGTAGTAGACTAGAAAAAGCCCTTCAGTTCATTATCACTTTGTACCTCATCCAGATCCATCAAAGACATCCGTGAAAACCGTTTCACCGAAAGTCACCCTCTTGCTTTACCGCTAACGATCATACCTAAAACGCGGCAACAAAAGGTTCCACTCGTGGTTTCGCGTTTCCCAAACAGCTCTCGTGGAGGGGTGGGACGAACCCTCGAAAATCTGAGGGGGGCTGGAAAACGAAGAAGGAATCGCGAATAATACAAGCTTATCCGTGTATCTGTGCTGAAAATCACCTGCTCACAACGACATTTCTCTTTCTGTTTCAGGTAAGTGGCAGCTGCTTGAACCTTTCCCCGATTCCCGATAACATCGACGGCCCACGGGGATGCCGCAGTGCCACTTCTCCGAGCTTTTCCCCGCTCTATTGCTTTCATCGTGGCAGATGTTCGCGCCGTAATAACGATGGAAGGGATGCCGGTCCCCGTGGGGTGTATTTAGGGTGTAATTAAACGCGTTAATGACGGCGAGTGGCAGTGGAGAGACGAGGGGTGAGAATTCGCGGTGGAAACACGTCACAGACGAAATTAGGGGCAGGTAAACCTGGCGAACTTTTTCTGAAAATCCGCTCGATTCGCAGCTGAGCAACACGTTGTCGTTTAGCCCAGCCGTCACTCGCGAATGACATGCGAAAATCGACGAATAGATAAATACAGGGTTTTAGGTTTCTGACGAAGGCGTCATATTTCGTCAAAGATCGGTCGAAACTTTTATCACTGCTCTTTTTTTTTTTTTTTTTAGTATTGTTGTAGTTCAATACTGAAACCAAAATGAACAAATTATCACGTGACAGGATTTTCGTACATTTACAATGGTCGATATATGTAAAATCTCATCTAACGGACAATGAAATTTTAATATATTTAGAATAGACTGAAATGTTAGTTACTGCTATCTATAATAACATATACCAGTACACAGTGTTCCAAATGGTCAATTCATAATATTTCATAGAAATTCTGTAGATTTTCATTTTTGGCGATTTTGATGATTTTTTTAAAACTACATCCATCAAGGCTTCTCTTTTATCTCACGTTATTCATTTTTTATTTCATCTGTACATGTTCCAGTGTTAAAATATAGATTGAACGTAAATGAGAGTACAGAGCCTAGATTAGACAGTGAGTGAATTGAAAAAATTCAACGATAGAAATCTACTTTAACGAGGCTACGATTGCAGTATTTTTTATGTTCGTTCGTCACACTTAATTTGAAAGTCAGGTTTATTATCTTTTGAATAATGATAAAGAAGAGTTTGTACTAGACGCTGGTAGAAAGCGTTCGCGAGTTTAAGAGCAGCACGTAAAATTTCAAGTAAAAAGTAAAACACGTTCCATAAACAAAAGCTCGTGAATTAATCATGGACAGGTAATATTATTCCGATATTGTAAACTGCTCGGTACTGCTTCTTGCCCGCCTGATTTAAATGAGGTGCAAATGCATAGAGATATCAGCTGCACCAGTCTGCCGATCGATAAATCTTTCTAACGGGTCGCTGCTAATCCATAGAAAAATATCCATTACTATCACCGCTGTCATTAATTATTTCGTTACGTGGTTTTATTCCACCATATGTGTTTCAAAGCTTTCAAATGCCCCTTTCGATCATCCAATATCTCACAGCCACACAAATAAACATGTGTGAAGTCATCCAATAGACCTGATTTCTCTTTCAGGTGGTTGAGATAATTCAGCTTCAATTGCTTAAATTTTGTGTTTCAAGTTAACGAAGATATTCATAATCTACGCAATTTTCAAATATTCAAATCACATATTATTTTAAATATTTATAGCAGCTTACGAAAATATACGAGCTTGTTGTTATATGAAATATTCTGTAATTTCGTTAGCAATGTAACAAGATACGAATATCTCAGACGATATGTACAATAAATGATTATATTGGTAAAATTTTAATCTGAAAATGTATATAAAATCAAAGGATATTCATCGCAAGCATGCACTAAAATATTTGAACAGACAAATATTCGTTATATTGGTAAGATAGAAAATTCAGTGACACCATGTTCAGCTCTAATTATTACATATGTTTGAGTTCGCAATTCACATTGTATGCTTGTTTCTTACAAAGTGTACGTTCGCAACAAATATCTTGTAACTTCCACATAGATTTTCAGATCGGTATCAAATTTTACCAATACGATCACGATAGCCGTGTTTCATTACAGTGCTAATGAAATTTCACAAAGTTTCCGTATAACGCACGTATTATATTCAAGCGAGTTTCCATGTTTACACGTTGCAACGTGATTATTGTATATACAGCGCCAATTTGCCTGTTCTATCGATAAAGTTTTAACACTCTGTTACAATAGAGTCCTAGTTTATTCTGGTTTCCCACGACGCAAGGTAAATTTAAATGGCAACTTCTTATCTACGATTACACGCGGATGCGGTAGATTTTCAACGCGCCTTCGTCGGGTGCATACGCGAGGGTCGAAGTGGATCGAGCCAGTGTTTATCGAAATCCGCGAGCTTGGAGGGAACGATTCGGAGCAGTCGCGTTCCAACATCCTTGCGACGCCACGCCACGGGATCTTGCGGCCGTTAGTTCCGCGATTTTATTACACGCTTAAGCTTAGGGTAATGCGCTGATCCCGTGACCTCGGCTTAGACTTCGCTATCTTCACCCTGCAACCAGTGATTCGCGTGGGCGGATCCAACCGAGGTAAAAAGCTTCGCTTTTCTCTTCTTCTCGCCACCGTTGCACCACAGGCAAATTTACTTTGCTGGAATCCCCTTGAATCTTAAGCTATTGAGTCTTCGTGTAAAGTTTGTGTTATATGAGATGAGGTTGCTACTCTATAATCTGCTGGTTATTAATATCGGTTTCTGAAATTTTTAAATAATAGTTTTTATAACTTGCTGACGTTTGTCGAATATTCAAGCTGTTGAATGTTAAATCTGCGAGAAATCTAAAAACGAGTTAGAATTCTATTTATTCGAAATATTTGTTCTATTAATTCTAATTATCGGAACACAAGAAAAAGTGTTTAAAGGGCGGGATATAAATACGATATTTATGAAAATCAAAAGTCAATCAAACCACTCCCTATATTCCACCTATAAAGCAATGATATTTTATCGACAAAGTGTCCCTAATAAATGACGTATTTAGACAGAATGAATAATTTGCCGTACGATTAATTAAAAGTAGTCGATGTAAATTTAAACCGGTGATCGCGTACAGTTAACGAGCGAGCAACGTCCGATGAAAAATCAGTCGTGATCGTTAAGCATCGTGGCAATTACGAAGGCTTTTAAAGATTCCTATCGGCTTTAATAACGTCATTTCGAAGTAATTAATTTCATCGATCATGCCATCGGTTTTTGCCGAATCTAAAAGAAGGACTACGATGTACTCTGGCCAATATTATTCATCCGCCGTGTATTTTCGAAGTGTGCAGAGATAATCCGCGATTGCAGGCGTGCGTTGGTATAATACTTAAAAGCTTCGACCGGTTAACGCACTGGTAAATCGGCGAATCCTCCAAACTATCGTTCTTCTCCTCTTATCGTCCCTTTCCACTTCCCTTTAAACATATTTATCCGCATGTTTTATGCTGCTCGCGCAATAATGCGGTTCGTGTATCGCATCCAGCGCGGGACGTCTCGGCGTTTCGTTCGTTTTGCTGACGAGTCTGCCAAGAGCAGGAACTTGGCCCGTATCGGCAAATCGGTTTGGGCCACGGCGTGCTCGGGAGAGAATCGAAACTCGTCTGGAACGACCCCACGTGCACGCAATAACGACGAATCCTGAAAGGGGCCAGCATTCGGATAAATTACGGAAACGCAACCGGTTTCCACTTTCCAGCATCGAATCGCGTTCTTTATCGCGTGTCGCCGAAACGACTGTCCGCCGAATTTTCGTGGCTTGCCAAACCCGAAACTCCAGAGTCCTCGTTTAAAACGATTACCTTAAGCCCGGGGCTCGTCTAGACCGTCGATCTT
Organism: Bombus bifarius; assembly: GCF_011952205.1. Lineage (NCBI taxonomy): Eukaryota > Metazoa > Arthropoda > Insecta > Hymenoptera > Apidae > Bombus > Bombus bifarius. Next base: position 668,191 of record NW_022884524.1, read on the forward strand.
CCATATTTATCTCGAAAGATTCTTTCCAGTTAATGCTATATCCTCGAGGGCTATTATCTCGATCGATCCACGCCACAATCGCTTCGTGTCTATTACACAAATGGAAAACACGGATACCTTTTGTCTCTCGAGAGACATCGTATAATACCTTATCCGGTCTACGTATCAAAATTGCCAGGTTGGTCGAGGGAAAAAAAAGTAAGTGTAGGAAACGTTCCCTCGACTTCTTTGGACACGTCTCGCATTCTTCAACGTCGCGTCGTCTGATACGCTCTCTTCCCCCGACGTGTCGACTCGACTGCTGGAAAGGACATTATCGCGTAAGCTTCTCAATCGACGCCGATTTCCTCCCTCGACGTCATCGTCGTCCTTCTCTTCGTCGTCGTGGGTAGAAAGAACGGAGGGACAGCGAGGCAAGGGGACAACGCACCGAACGAGATCTTGCGTCGAGTTTGACAAACGACAGGACGAGAAGCGACGCGTTGCGTCTGCCACGGACGAGTCACGTAGAAACGGAAACGTGTGGGGCTTCGTGGCTCCTCCTCCCTCCAGATCTCGCATCTATCCTCTTGAAAAGGCGGCGACGGTAGTCGACGGACGAAAAAGTGAAAATTTTCTCGAGCGGAAAAAATGATATTCAGCAGGCAGCCAGATTCTCGAGGCCTCTCCTCCCTTTGCCGGCTGACGCTCGCTTTCCGCCACTCTCGCTCTCCGTTCCTCTGTTTCCTCTTTCGTCTCTTCTACCCGCTTTCGTCGCTGCACACGAAATCCCATGCGTAAATCAGACGTGTTCCATTTACGATTCGCGCGACGGGGATTCGCTGCACGAGCCATTTCCCTGCAGATCAATCCTTGTTATCGTTTTCCCTTTTTCCTTTCCTCTCCTTTTCTTTCCTTCCCTTTCCTTCTTTCTTTTTTTCGCTCGCTAGGCTTTCTTGATGACAGAACAGTCTCTTTGAGCAGCCTTTGAAGCTCCTTTGGGTAACGTGACACCGTTTATTGAAACGCTTTGACGACTCGAAAGTGGTAGATAATTGCCAGGGAGTTAATGGACTTTGGGTAGTTTTCCAGTATGATGGAATGCGAGAGAAAATATCAAACGAAAGTCATATCGTGGTAGAAAGATGGACGAGTAAAATTGCAGTTCGAGTCGTAAATATTTTTTTAAGAGTTTCACGCTGTTGCTGTAAAAATGACAACACGAGAAACCTATTTTTCAAATTGTCGCTGTGAGACAGTTCTTCGGATATAGTTTTCTTTAGATGTGTTTGCTTCTGTTTCATCAGACTTATTTTCTTCGTTGTTAAACGTTACGTGTAATTTTGTTCGAAGACGGTATTCGGTACTTTTAAAAAGCTACCAAAACTTTCACATTTTTAGTTATTAAATTATTGTCAGGAAGACGATAATACTGTAATCTCGTGGAATTTAGAAAAGCCCATTGGAGTGTAGAATACACGAACAAAACCAGTAGAAATTTCACAAGTCGATGGCATGTTTTAAACGATTTCGAAATACAGTCCATTCCGATCTAAAAACATCTGTTACGTGGAGCAAAAAAATAAAAGATCGCTGGTGAATACCGGTGATTCACATTCTTTTTCTTCGTTCCACTTGGTCCATGTATTCTGTGTTATTATTGTTGTATCAGCGCGCATTAGCATAATCCTGGATTAAGTAAATTTTTTATGCTCGGATGACGGATGAAGTTTTCGTTCGAACAGTCATGCCAGCTCTCTACGCGCGGGAAATTTATCTAAATATTTATTTTATATAAACGACTAAAGAGAGAGAGAGAGAGAGAGAGAGAACTACATGGAATAGAAAAGTTCCGAGATGCACGGAAGAAATCTTCGTAAAAGAAGAGAAAAAAATGGAGAACGCACTTACGGGACGAATTAATTTACGACGCTTTTGACCGCTTCTGACGCTTCTCCTCGACTTCTCTATTCCTCTCTCTCTGCCTCTTACGCGTTTCCTTTTCACTCTCTTGCCGCGCATATTTGCGAGATGACGTCCGCCTGTAGATTTCGTGATCACGGATCGATTTTCGCCATGGGAATAGGCGATTATACAAATGTTATTTGGCAGCACAATAACGATATTTCACGGGAACGATCGAATGTGTTCATTCGTGCCGGCACTTAGCGGACAGACAACCGATTCCACTTCGAGAAAGGTTTCTTTCGGGTCGTTGATTTACGAGATCCATATTTCATCTTCTTAATGAACCCCTGCTCTCCGTGATTGTGACGCTTTTGCGGATTTCTTCGGCAACAATTAGATCTTCACCTATATCATAAAACTCGTAGCTTTACGTTTGGTAGAATGGTCGTTAATAACGATTGAAGAAATTAAATTACAAACAATTTCCTTACGAACGTCGATAAATTTAAAACTCCATCCACGAAGGAATAAAATTCTAAGATATTACTCGGAATCACATCAAATGAGAATAAATCCTTAGAAATAAATCCCACTGTATCTGAATACGATCTGCATACGACTGCGCATAATGTATTATCGATATTTCTGATCGAACATCTTTCTCTAAAACACGTTTCTCTCGAATCTATCGCAATATACAAAGCTAACAGCAAAGACAAAGCGGAGAAGGATCCATAGAAACGAGAGAAGCAACGAACGAAGGTCAGAGGAAGAGCTACAGATCTTTCTCGACAGGGCACGCACGCACGTCCTACATGAGCTTTATAGTAATAGCTATCTATCCGTACATAAGTTATTTCCAGACTGTGATTTAAAGTTGCCAATGCATAAAGCCCCCTGTTTCCGCGCCGCTCGTCACGTAGGGTCTGTTCTTCGCGCGCCACAGCTTCTGTTAGCCGACGTTGCACGCGAAAATACTTGGACGTATGTGTACGTCGTGGAGAGGTCGAGAGAGGAGCGCGAGAGAAGGATAACGCGAGGGTGGAACGAGCAGGCTGTTCAGCTTCACGCATTGCGTGCCTCTCCGCGCCCGTCGAACGCCAGGAAAGCCGGACTCGAGAGGAATCCTAGCGGCAACGCGCGTTTTCAACTTGCTTTATGCGAACGCTCATCGTGCACGACTCGTTCCACTGGCAAACCGAGGTTCCACTAATAAACTGCTGCCGGAGATTGGGCGATAAGTGTCGAGGGGCAGATTTCGTACACGGTGAAATTAATTACGGTTTGCCTTTTTTAAATCGATGTGGTTGCAAGCTTTTCGTCGAGCCCTTTTTATCGTTTGACGTATTTATGAAAGTTTGCCATCTTTTGATCTTTGATCAGCATTTTGTTTGCTTACGAAAAAATGATTCTCCAATTAATTGGAGGTGTTTATTTTGATCTAAAACGATGGGATCGGCGATTGTTATGTTATTATTATTATTATTATTATGTTATTATTATTATTATGTTATTATTAGATCGCGTAAAGTTATGTTTCGGATCCCAACGCGATTAAAAATACGGAATTTATTTCACTCTGTAAATATCGTAACGATTATAAGAATTTAAGATACGAATATTCAGAATCATCAGCTGCTTTCATCTCATCTTACATTCCTATTTTCTATCAATTTCATTCTACCCCTTCAACACTCGTGATCAAGTTAGTATCGCAGCGAAGTAGAATCGAATAAATCCGAGTACAGTACAGATAAATACAATGTGCATAAAGAAGCAATACGCAAACCAGTGGGTTCAATCTCGACGAGTTTTTAATCGGAATTTCGATCACACAGTAGAAACCGCATAACTTGCCGCCGATATAGCGGGGCTCCTTGTCAAGGACAAATGTCTGCGGACACGCCCTTCGTTCCCGACTTCCAATTCCAAATACCATACCGGAGAAGCGCATCTTTGTTCTGGGAACGGGTATTAGGTGGACGTCGACGGTGTCCTTCTCTACCCTCGAAGCGGTCTCGTTTCCGCCCTCCCAAGCATGAACGGTGAAACGTAGTGAGAGGATCTAGGCCCTTGGGCGCCGGATTCTAAGTTCCTCCGGTCAGTCCTTTTAATCCCTCTCTTCGGGTCAGCTCGAGATCTCCACACGATGCTGAGTCACTGGACCACGGTGACTCATTCGCGATCCTCCTGCACTCTTTTAATTATCCCCGGGGTTATCTGTTACGTGTCTGATTTATCTGAGGGCGGACGAGTATTTTACGTTTCCCTTTACGCGAACACCGAAATTCTTTCTTGGTGATTTTCGCAGTAACGTAGATGATATGGTAGAGAGTTTAGACGTTAAGTAATTAATTATCCGCTTGTTAGATTTAGAAATAGAAATGTTGTTGGGTCTTCTATGAATATGAAAATTTATGGCGCGGTTGCCGGTGAAATCAGAAATGTAGTTAATATTATCTGTGACGTGTGTTTCTCCGTGTTAAGTTTGAAACAGCAGAACGCGATAGAAGTTTTATAACATAAAAATAGACAAATTATATTCGCCGGATGATTCGATATAACAATCGAAATTCGCTTTCGTAAAACATTCAATTTCGTAGTACTTCCTCTACCTTCGTTAAATCTAATTATGATCGAAACTAGGAAGCCCATCTATCATTCGTACATCCGGATGCACGCCCCCACCCTGTTCAACGCCACGCATTCGCGGCGATTTTGCTGGTCGCGAAGCTCCGCGAGGAAGGTATCACGAGTCGCTCGCGTTCGATCTTAATTAGCAAATCGCACGAGCGCGCCGTCGGTAATTAAAACATTATCCCGCGAAACGGCTTGATAAATCCACTTAGCAAATCCCCGACAATGGCGAACACGAGACCTGGTACGGCGACCGAAGTAATCCATTACTATCCCGCTGAGTTAAGCGCGCGCTATGCGAGATAACCGCTCAGAGGCCGTGACACGCATGAAATATCTCGCGGGGAAACGAGCCCACGTATCACGGGCGCCCGTTCGCCAGGATTGCGTAACAGTTTGTCTAAGGTGATCCAATTTGTTGACTCGCGGCACCAACAAATCGCTCTCTCTCTCTCTCTCTCTCTTTCCATCTTGTTCGCTCTTGCCCTCCACTTTTATTGTACCGGAGCGGTTCTCGATTCTCCTCGAACCTGCACACGCTTCTTGCCACGCCACCATGCCAGCAGAGAGCATGGCACAACGGCAAACGGCGTTGAATGCCTCTACCTACCTATCTGAATAACAGCCAACACATAACATAACACCTCGGGAACAGCCGGCCATTGAAGAGCGGCACCATATTGTCCTACGTTACAATGGGTCACTCAGAGGTACTGAATGACCCATGCCCAACCCATACAACTCGCCTATGGGATAGAGCCTCTTTTTCCCTGTCCTGCTCGTGTTCCATTCGCCTTCCCTCTTCTTTTACCTTCGTCGGCCTTCTCTTTTCTATTTTCTTTTTTTCCGTGTCTCCTTTTCTCTCGCTCTCTTTACGTTCTCTCCCACCTCTCGGCCGAACTCGGAATTCTTCCGAGCACGAGAACATCGATGAAAGGAAAACTCCTTTGCCAGAGGAAAACATCGCTTGAATTTCCAAAGCGGCCAATGTAGAGCTCGTGACGTTTCTGTGATATCGGAGACGTGTAATCGTCGATTGAATTGCGTTTCTGACTGTATAAAATGCAAGCAGAAATATGGGAGACAGTGAAGAAGCAAGTTTTATTGATGTAAGGTAGAGGAGGATTGGCGCTCGATGGGTGCTCGAGGATAAACGTGTTTTCAGAAGAAACATATTTCTGTCAGAAAGTGTGAAGCCAGGCAGAAGCATATATTTCTCTATCTGCTATTACTTTTGTAAGATTAATATTTTTCAGCCCGATATCCTTCAGTACGTGATCATTGTCTGTTTATCTGCCTGTTCGCTATTCCTATTCGAAGCAACGATATCAGCGTTCTCCCTCTCTTGGTATATTTGCGACAGGAAAGAAAAACGTAATACGCGGATATTAAACTTCGCGTTTCAATATCGGTCGACAGAAAGGTGGCCGTCGGGCTTGGCTGGTAGGGGTTAAAAACTGGAGGCAGCCGAATTCAAGAACACCCCCCTCGGCAGTTTTCGACATAATAGAAAGCGTCGTTTCGTTGAGTCATCGGGCAAAGCTTCAAGACGCGCTTTTGTGCCCTGAAAGGAGAAGAAACGGAGTTGGTTCCCTTTTGTTGTACTCTACCTCCACCAAAAATCGCCTCGTCCACGGTCGCTTATTAAAAAAAAAAGAAAAAAAAAAGAAGAAGAGGAAGGGAAGGATGGAGAGAAAGGGAGAAAATGAAATTGAAAAAGTAAAAAGAGGAGAGAGAGAGCGGAGAGAGACAAGAGGAGCGGCGGAATAACGAGACCATATCTCACGCTGCTGGGCCATTTACCGCAGCATCCACGAAGCGCTGATGTGACGACACGCGAGCCTCCGAACAGCCTCGAGAACCGGCAAAAAGGACGTGGGAATAGCTCGAGAACCGTTGCTCTTCTTCTTCGTCTCCTCCGCGCCGCTCCTCGACAGAACGCTTCCCGCCTCGCCGCGCCGCGCCGTGAGCGGGTTGTTTACTTTGGCGTGTCCAAGACGAAACGTGCCATTCCGGCCCCGTGGTTCCTTAAACAATCCAAATGGAGCCTAGAATGAATCTACAGGCGACAGACCACACAGAATCTAACCTCATGCGGTGTGTCTCGTGCTCAAAGGCGAATATCTGCTAAGGATGCCCGCCCCCCCCCCCAGTTTCTCAGTCAACAGGGTGGTTTCGCAGTCGAACGAATCCTGCGCCAAGACTTTGTAGCCGTTCGAACGTGTAGTACCGTCGAACGATCGTAAAAATGGAATTACGAGTAGATCGATTCGTAGAGATATTGCGGCGGTTCCGATGGATTTAGGGCGGATATTGTAGCGTCGCTAGAGCGACAGGTTCAATGAAACGTAGCTACAAATGAGACCGTCGCAATGGGGTGTCCGCTCGTAAAAAGAGTTTCATCGGACACGGGTGAAGTTTGTCGAATTCCAAGCAAACGGTCGAATTAGCCGTTTATTGGCATCTTTCGGGGAAGTTATTTACGATACGGAGCGGTGTAATCGCGTTGTTACAGACTTGCTCGGTTTCTTTCGTCATAAACGCGTTCGAACGGCGGTATTAACGCTTCGTTGGGGAGACGTGCTTTAATTTGCCACGCTGTTTGTACCATTGCTTGTCCTGCCCTCTTCGGGAAACTCATTGTCTTTGCTCCACTCCGTTATGCTACAGTACCATGTTTTATCCATTTGTCGGAATTGGAGTTGAAATTTTGAGTCGGTTATACAGAACCCTCTTAAGAAAATTGCTCGGAAGTGCACATCTGCCTCGATCTACATCCCTTCGATCCCAGGGATTCATCAATAACGTATTAGATCGATCAAACGAATATTCAAACGAATATTCAAAGAAAATTTCACATTCAACGAAAGCGATAGATATACTTCCTACGTATTGTGAACGACCGAAGCCAAAAGAATCGCCGCAGACATCAAAAGTCAGCAGTTATCCTCTGTCAAGCCTTGCTCTAGAGTATCTTAAAAGACATCCGACAAGCGAAGACACGAACACAATAAGGTTTATCCCCGAGCTAGACGATCCAGCCGTAGACCTCCCGTTTCAGCCAGGTAGATCACTGTTAGCTGGCGGACCATTCCTCAAAGGCTATCTTCGCCGGTCGTGCACGATATCGCGAGCAAATGCCAGCGAACACTCGGCGTCGTAGCATCGCGTGCACATCGGCATCGTTCGTCCCTTTCTCCACGGCAGGCCACTATCCCTTCTTTCGCTCTGTCCTGTCTATTAATTGCCCGATACAACGTGGGCGGCTTCCGCACCGTACTAATTGCTCCACGAAGATAGGAGCAAGGAATAATTCGTGCATTGCCAACGGTCGAGACTGTAGAATCTATCCTCCCTTCTAATTCTCTGTCGCTGTTGAATGGTGTGGATGTTGCAAGCGAATCGAAGCGAAACGTGGAAGACCGCAAGAATACGGCCGTATCCCTCGACGTACGAAAGATCAGAGGGGTCGACCTTTGGCCACTAATCGTGCGAGACACTGACAAAGTTTCGTCAGGATCGCGTTCTGCCCTGCGATCGTCTATCGGTATACTTCGGATCCCACCGTCTCCCGACAACGTCGTGACGCCCGTGACTGATCGCGCTCGTAAGAGTCTGTTCGCTTCCCTTCCGCCAGGTCCGAAAGGATATCCGGCCTGTCGACGGGGGATGTTCTCGAAAACGGACGATTCCAACCTCGTTTCCATCGTGTTTCCAACCGACCTTCGTCTTGTTGCGGCGTAATAATTGTTAAAATAAAACTCGCGTTGAGTGTCTCACCTTCGTCGTATTAAGGCGTACTTTCACGTACTAATCGATCAATCGAAATTTGTTAAAGAAAGAATGACATTTTCAATTTGGATCTTTCCGTGAGTTTTTTGTTTCGAGTCTGCTATCGATTGAGCGCCTGATTAAAATGTCACACGTTTTCGCTCGCGCTTTTGAGTCTGCTTATTTTCTGCGAGCGTCAGCCCTTCTTCGAAGGCGTGAAAGACGCCCAATTAATTTCACGTCTTTTTCCATACCGACGAAAATATCCACGCGTCACCAGTGAGCGCGTCAAAGAGCACGTTGATAATTTTAATTTACGCCAATCTTGGCGGACAAAAGGAGAGTGCCACGGGTGGAGCAAGAAACGTCCAGGAACCCTGTAAAATGTAATTTCATACACGTCACACGTGCCATTGTGGACGTTACATTGTTGCGTCGTTTCCTCGCAAAAATAACGTCGACGCTTTGCCTGAAAGACTGACGCGCGAATAACGCCAGGAAAATTCATGTTTCGTGTCACGGACGCAATCGCACGTGCGTGTCCGCAGCGAGCCGACGAAACGCGGATTCTCGCGCGCACAGGTCGAAGCGTAGGTGCTCACTTACGGCTGGACATTGTTTCCGTGGACTATGGAGTCGCGTGACCGGTGAAATCGTCGGAAAGTCGGTCGATTCCCATGTCGCAGCATTGTTCTCGTCACGAATTTTTTGTGAAAGCGACCAATTTATTTGTTTCGGTGATACGAATAAAGTTACATTGTGCTCGCCTAGCGGACTCCAGCTTTCCTGTTAATATTTAAATTTTGGGACAAAGGCTAATGTATATCCCTGCGTGCTTTTCTCTCTCTCTCTCTCTCTTTTTTTTTTTTTTTCAAAAGAGACAAACGACACGATCGTGGAAAGCTGAAAGTTTTAACTGAAAAAATCATCCCTCTCGCTCGCTCAGATCAAACCTAAATTTTTGATGTTACAAAAAATCTGAATAAATGCTGGAATAGTCATCGACGTTTCTACTATGTTATAACACGATTGGTTGAGTCAAACGTTTGAAACCTTTTCCAATAAAAATGGAAATACGTTCCAAAGAAAATGAAACGTACAGGTTCGTTTTTGCAAAATCTTTTCCCTTCTGTCGTCAAATTCTTGCAAAACTACGTATGAAAAATTCTCTTCGAACAACGTTGGATCAGAATTAGCCACATCGGGCGTGAGAATTTCAGGAGCCAGGTTCGATAAAGATCGAACTGCCTCGTTCCGCGTTTCCTCGTGACTCACATCTTGACCTTCCAATAACGCGTCGTTCTGTTTGCATTGGGTCTGGGATTAAACGAAATAAGATAAGAGAAATGTTCCTGCTCGTTGAACGCCGGTCTCCTATGTAAATTAATATCTTAGGGTACTTGTTTGCCGAGCTTTCTCTCAGCGAGAACGTTTGTCCGGACAATTGGAAACAATCTACGATGAACGATAAGCTCTGGTACCTGTACGCCCGTAATAGCCTTAGTATAAGGATGATCCAATTATTTCGATCGACGTTACGTATCTGGCCAGAGGAAGAATTATCGATTCTTCCCGACTGGTTCCTCCTTCTACTCTCCATCCACCCTCGTGCAACCTGTCGTCCTTTATCCTTCGATGGAACGAGCAATCTTACGGAGGCGTTAATCCTTCGCTCATTAGCCCTTCTCCGTTTTCTCCCTTAGCCGTTCGCCTCGTTGTTTTCTCCTTTAATTTTCTTTTTAGCTCAAGCTTACCGTCGTCAGAGGAATCTTTCATAGCGTTCCAGGAAAATCTTAGCAACCCTTTTCTCCGGCGAATCTCGCTTCCACGTCGTTTCCACGTTTCCAGGCTACTTTACGATCTCGATTAAATTTTATCGGATACGAAGAGCTTGACTTTGGCTCGTTCCTTTAGCTCGATACAACCGGAGTGTAAACTATCGTTTTTACGAGCGATAAATAGAAGAAAAAGAAAGTCACGATAAGTCGACCCTTGCCGTAGATTCGCCAACCTTTAACGGCGATAGAATAAGAACGATCTAATTATTTCAGTCTAAGAACCATCGTGCGTTTTCTCTCGCGATACGTCGCATCCTTCTTAAACCCACCTATCGTCCCTTCGTCTAGGTGGAACGCGTTCGCCCTGCGCGATAATCCGCTGAATCGGTTTTTATCGAAATAGAGATGAAACTGTTTCGTTAAATTGCTCGTTATCGCGGTGTGATGGCCGATTCAAGATTCTATAACCAAGAAGAATGGACGCGCTAATTAAACCGACTTATTTATTTGCGAGCAAATAAATCCTTCGGCGTACTTACGACGAATTGTGAAATAATTTATCCATAAGTGGTAGCGGTAAACAAGTCGGCCGTCTAGTTGAAATTATTCACGTTAATAACGATACAATTAATACAGTAATTAAATTGACTTATACCGTCGGATGTGGGTATAGATACAGTTAATTCGAGGCTTAATAGGATTCCGGACCAATTAACGATACCATTAAGCATCTTATATGCAGCCGATGATTCTAATACGTATTAATAGATCTAATATCGGTCATCGAGAGATGCGCGATTCAATTTATTGTACTTTTTATCGATGCCATGTCGGATGTAATTTTCTTCGAAACCAAATCCTATAACGCTTTGCTATTGCAAAACCGCTGTACCCTTTTGCAAACAAACTTAATTTCTTATCAAAACATCAATTCCGTTATTGCCAACAAACAACCTTCTACTCTAACAAACGTTCTTTTTCTATTCTTTAACAAACTTCATCCTGAAAATTGCGACTCGCGCGTTTCTCTTTCGACAACCAGCACGCTAAAGAACGAATCGCCTCCGCTTCGTAAGCAGCTCGCGATCGGCCTCGCCTTGCCATCCCAGCTCCGATAACGGAGACAATCCAATTATTTCGAGCCGGACAGAGCAGACGGATCGACAATTTTTCCAGGGCAATGCACGTACAGCGGCCGGTTGTCCTCTATCTCTCGATACGGTGGAACGCGTATCGGCGTTACTCAGGCGCTAATCTGCCGCTCATTAAGCTTCTTTGATTTAGATATGTTCGTGGCTGGCCTTCTGGGCTCGCTCGGCCAAACGATACGTAGCAATCGCACTGCGTGCTCGTTCGTCGACCGCGTCGATGGAACGAGACGCTCAGTTACAACGAGCGTATCGTTCGGTATTGATTACGAGCGCGTACATTTAATTGGCTTTTTATCGAAATTAATCCGTACCGCGATACCGTGCCCCGTCGTTTAGATACATTCTCGTGACTAACCTGCGTTCTTTAATTGTGCACCGGGAGTAAAATATGCGAGGATTCTAAATATACAAATCCAGGGAACCGACGGCCAAACGAGTGTAACTCTGAAAAATTTATAGTAGTCGCCATCCGTGGAAGATTGAGAGGTCGCTGACGAATGGAAATTGGCTTTGCTGTGATTTTACTCTGCAATTTATTGTACTCTGTGATCGTTGAATAAAACATGTCATTGAATACAAGAGATTTAAGAATATTTGTAATTTGGAGATTAGGTATCACGCGCATACACACACACTCGTACATCGATAAGATTTTATTTCCCTTATTTTACTCTTACAAATTACTTCTCTTCCTTAATCCAGAAGATTTAGTTTATGAATTAATCGCAATTGATGGTACTGATTCCACCAGGAGGATTTGTAATCTTGCGAACCATTACCGTGACCTACTAAACTTTCTTCGTTCTGGGCTCTATCGTGATCTCAAATCGCAATTGCACAAATCTTGATAAATAGATCTTCGTGGCATTCTTCCCGTATATATTTACACTTTAGCGTCTTCCAACTCTTGCAGATTTATCTCTTTTCTATATCCGACGTAGATTTTCTGTCTGAGAAATGAATACGTAAATGAGTTATTTCCGCGAGTTTATGAATTTGTATATTCTAAGGACACTTTCTGCGAAATAACGTATGGTGCCGTGCAAAAGTCTTAAATTAAATTAAACTATACTTTTGGTTTCTTTATTTTTCGAAAGCGCTTCCAGAAGCAACTCAAGATAATTAATATTTCGCGATTTTCTTGCAATTTCTTTGGTCATGCGAAATAACTTTTTAATAAATTCATTCCATTTCTACTGCCATTCTATGTTTAATATTTCAAGCAGCTAATTTCCATTTATGGCTTCCTTCTCCCGTTTTATTCGCCCTAAATACTTCCACGTATATCTTTTAATACATTAAATAAGTCAAATTTATACTTATGCTAAAAGTATGAAATTAGCAGTAATATTCTATTTCACTCGATCTTATTACGATACAAATAGAATATGCAATTGCTATTCATAACGGAAGCTCATCAATTTTTCACGCTACCTTTTATATCTCGTTCGCGTTCAGGTAACCGAATTCGATCGGCGAGAATTCTATCTAATCTTATTAACTAACATTTCCTCCCAATAAATACAGTTCTGGCGTACTTGGAAACTTTTGTACAAAATTTACTTAGCCACAGTTTACCTAGACTAGCAACTAGAACACTACCCTGAAACTTTTACACGATGTAACTTGCATTGTCCAGGAACGCATTCGTCGAATGCGTATAAAGTACCACGCCGTGACGTTTCACTCAGGCGTAACGCAACGAAAGAAACAGAGAGCAGAAGAACACAGAGAGGAGAAGAGGCTCTATCGACGTCGACGTACGTGGAGAACTGTAAGAGGCGGGTAATCGTGGTATTTCGCGAGGCGGCTATGATTTCGTCGGTGGTACCGGCCACTTGGTATCACGCGAGCCGCGAGGACAGTCGCGGCAGGATCGCGTAATTACATAAATTAGTCGGCGGCGAACGTGGAGGAGTGCTCTCTCGTGGCTGCGCCGGGATGGGCAGAGAACGAGGCGAAGAGTCCTCGAGAACGGGCCACAAAAAAGACGAGTATGGAGGAACGAGAGAGGGGCGGAGGTTCGGGGAAAAAATGAAGACGGTTAAAGGTGGTTGAAACGGTGGCGGTGGAAAACGAGGGATAAAGACGAATGGCTGGACGAACCGTGGCTGGAAGAGGAACAAGGAGATTAATTGACGTGGAAACGATAAAGGTAAATGGAATCGACGAACGTACGGGAAATAGAAACGCGAGATAAAGACGAATGGACGAGAGAAAGAGAAAGAGAGAAAGTGCGGCTAAGTATGTGACGAATGGTTGAAAGGAGACAGAAGCAGGAAGAAAGAAAGCGAGAAGAGTAGATGAAGCAAACGCGTGTCTAATTTCCCTACGAATAGGCTGATCGGTGGACCTGCGGGCGGGCCCGGTGATTTATATTGCCAGTACTTACCACACACGGACCTAATGTTAATGCTTACAAGTTGTTAAACGTCCTTAATGTTGCTCGACGATGCTCGCCGAGTTAGCGGGAGTAGAACGTGCCACGCTAACCGGTGTATCATTCGAATGGATGGGTGGTTACCAAGATGGTTATTAGAGATTGTTACGTGCGGTGCGTCCCTCGCTTCGCGATGCTCTTATCGGTCACGAATGATCCTCCGATTGAGAGAACTGGATTGAAATTGTTTTGACGGATTCATCGTTGATGACAGTCGGTATTGCAACCGCCTTTAATACTGTACATATTAATGTTAGCGTGTTCCATCTGAGACTGTTGAAAAAATATTTGGAAACTTCATTAACTGTACGATTATACGCGATGTTATTAATACTATGCTGGGAATTGAATATTATCAGCATGAAAATAAGTGAAAGTAGAATGTTTAGATGGTTGAGAAACATAATTTATGAACAGGAACTAAACTCATTAGTTTCGTCGAGGTTAATCGCTTCGTTTGTGAAAAGTTGAACGTTAACCGTGTACTCTGCTACTTAAATTAAAAGATACATAGAAAATAGAATTGATCGGTTTAATCTTGAAGATGGCTTTCCTAGAAACGCTGGAAACGAAAATACCTGGGAAACACGGGAATCTTAGTTCGCGTGTTTGAAATTAGCTTTCAACTGACGTAATCGCGAATATTCGAGAGAACTTACCCACGGTAGTCACGACGAAACTCTACGACCAACGGCTAAAAAACTACTCGGTCTGTGAAAGCCGAAGAAAAAAGTCAGGGTCTTTATTAATGACCGAGCAATTCCATTCGCCGAGTAAATTAATTCAGAGGCGTCCCGCGAACAGCTGTCCGGTCGAAACGGCGTACGACGATATTCGAATTTAAAGGAAACGCACGAAAGAACTCGTTTAGCAGGGCCGACAAATAATTAACCAATCGTCGCGAACGAGGCGAGGCGATGGATCACTCGTTCGGCCAGCAAAAATTAATGGCGTTCATAAATTTTCGTCAAACACGACAGCCGGGACGAGTTCGACTCGTCTAGGAATTACAGAATTTCGTGTTGCTTTTACAGCGAAATTTATCGACCGTGCGCAATCGTTTCTACGCAAATCGTCGGTGTGATGTCCCGGCTACGAGACTCGTCTCCGTTATCTCTTGGACGTACACGTCGACTATAATGCTCAAAGCATCGAGCAAAAAGTAAAAGCTCCGGCGCAAATGAGCGATTCATTAATAGAAATTTCAGAAATGAGTTTACACGCCAACAAACCGTCCCGACTGCGCCTTGCAGCCTCGAACCTCGAGCTTCACGAGAACTCGTCGGAGATGGAGCCTGGAATAAATCAAAATAGTAATTAGCCATACTTATTTAACGAGAAGGATATTCATGAATCTTCTTTGATTTAAACGCGAGAGGATAAACGTCTGCTTTCACGGTGTTTAGTAGAGTCACGATGATAATAATATTAATAACGATAACGACGTTGTCTTTCTTAAACAACGAATCGCAGGAAACGGTAATTGTTTAAAAGATATTTGAAGGATACTATACGTAGAATATTCGAAGGATTACGAATGAAGCTGGAAGCACCGATTCCCGGTGAAAGTCCAGCGTCGTGTTATCAAAGAGAGCATACTCCTTCCTTTCTAACGTTCGAGGAATCCAAGAACACGATCCTTAATTACTTGGAACAAAGCGTTGCGAAGCGTAACCCTAAAGGTATGCATTCATTAATCCTCGTCGTGCTCGCGAGCCGAAACGAAAAAAAAGAACGTCGGAAAAAAAGTCGCAAGGCGAACGGACCAGGAGAACGAGGAGAAGAAAAGGAAAACCGGAAGAAACAGAAGCACAAATTATGAAAGCGATAGAAAAAGAAGGAAGAGTGGTTGAAAGGTGCAATTTTCTGCGGCCACTTGTACCGCAACGCGTTAAGGGTTGCGATCAATTTGCGTCGACAGATGCAATTTAAAGCGGACGACCCGCTTACCAGCCTAACAATAGGACATAATTCGCCGATGTATAGCTATAATGCGTGATATGATCATTGGCGCGTATGCATATGCGCTGATCGAACGCGCGTATCGCTCTGTTTTTTGGATGGTATCGGTAACGTGTAATTGAATTTCAGCCTGGACACGATCGAGCAGCTCGTAGACAGATCGTGTAACGAGAGAAGTAACAGCGAGAGAAAGAGCAAACATAGGTAACTCGTACTGTAAAAGGGAAGAGAGAAAACGAAAGATAGTTAAAACTGGTGGGACGGAGGGAAGGGTAAAGTTTATCAGCAAGTACGGGATAGCCAAGAGGGTATAAAGTTACAGCCACGGAGACCACATTCGACGCTCATTAGCCTAATCGCCTTCATTACATGAAATTAATATGCAAATACGCGGATGCGTCGCGTTATTTATAACGCACCGTGGAATAGGTATAACGGGGCCCGATACCACAGACGTACCAACACACGACATGTCACCCAATTAATTATCCGCCACGTAATTCCTAGGCCGTGCTACAGCCGTCGTTGCTGTTGCCTGCTGCTGCTGCTGCTGTTGCTGCTACAAACCGTCGCGTTGCTGTTGCTGTTGCTGTTGCTGTTGCTGTTCGTTCGCCGGCGTGGAGTTAACGGAGCCTTAACGAGGACTCTTCTCAGGTGCATCGTCGACGAGGCAGAAATGTAGAGGCGGAACGAAAGGGGAGTACGGTCGTGAAGATTTTTGTTCCCGTCGAGAATATTACGCGGGGCAAAATGAGGGATACTGTAAAAACGTGTGATGTTACGCTCAGCGTGAGCCGTAAAAGCGCGTGTATTTTACAAAATTAACCCCTCTCCGCGTTTATTTCGTTTCCTCTCTTCCTTCGTTTTTTGTCTCCTTTTTCGCGTTTCTTTCTTTTTCCCCCTTTTTTGCACTTGTAACGTTTCGTATAGCACGAGTTTGACTATTCTCTCGTTCCCAAGGGAGAGGCTGTCCACCACCCTTTTAGAAACGGATGAAAATGTCTCGTCTTCGCGGTTCTGAAACATTCTTAATGGAATTAATTGTCTTACTCGTGTGTCGCTTTGTTTCTTTGATATTTTTTTGAGCGAAAAAGCTTTAAATCGTATTGCTTTCGCGTCTCGTTACGTTGCACTGTATCGTTTACTTTATTCGAAAATACGTTGAAAATCAGAGATATAAACGTGAAATTTCATTGGAGAAGGAACAAATGTTTCGCATCAAGCCGGTATTTTAGATACAAAGGTGGTAGACGGTATATCACGCGTTGCTGGCCAATATGTCGAAAGTCTGGTATTCGGGGAATTCGTGGAGATTGATAGAAATTTGCACGACACGAAGGGTTACTTGTCGATTAGCGTTCATCACTGCGAGAGCTTTATTAATATTTAGCGAAAAGGGCGCGACGCGTACTTTAACAAACGAATGGAAATTGGACTTTGAACTAATTTGCCGGCGTCCCATCCGAAACACGGTATTCAGAGAATTCTAATTTTCAAAGACATTAGGCTTTGTAATGAACTTCCGTTCTAACGAGACCATAAGGCAAGCACACGCCTCGCTAGGTCGAAGATATTGGAAACTATACATCTGGAATGTGATTCGTCGACTGACGGGGGCGCAGACTGATTTATGTCCCGAGACGAGACAGGGAAAAATTCGAAATTTCGGAAACTCCTGTTACGTGGCTCGTGCGAGCGTGAACACGTATTCTAATAGGAAATTGTGCTCACCATATTGCCGTATTTACATGGGCATTTTCATTATTCGAGAATTAAATATAGAAACGACAAAAGAAAGACACGATACCGCTATATTGACTGACTTCTTATTTTTTTATGAAATGGTAGATGAAAAACAATGTACATATCCCAATATGATATAATTTAGAAGAGAATTCATTCGTTACACCCAAAGAAACGAGTCTTTTAAGAACGAGAAACGAATCCAGAGACATTTATAAAAATACATTGGTGTAAACAATTAGCAGATAACATGATTGTCAATATGTTTGGATAGCAAGAAGGCAACAAAAGTAACACTTAACTCTAGAACCAACTGGCATTAGTATTTTGGTAATGTGAATGTCAGTGACGCTATAGAATTTTCAAATCGTTGCTCTATAATAATTTTCCCCTGTCATATTTATGCATCAAACTACTTAAAACGTAACTTCACAGCCTTCGTCGAATTTAATATTCGTTCGAATCACGATTTCTATAACGTTTTCCCTAAGCTCCCTTCCGAAGTGTGTAACCACAGGAAGATACACGACGGCGCATCGACTGGACGCAATAAATTGGAAAACTCGGAGGGTCCCGGTCCTTTATCTAAATAGCTTATTAAGCGTTGCCCACGCGCCTGCGTTTCGACTTTTAATTTATGAAGGATACACCCGGTGTTAATGTACTCGCATGTACGCGATGGGCTGCACGAACCGGACGCCTGTAACGAATAGGCTCCACCTATGCCGACGCGAGAAGGTTCGAGGCTGGGAAGGGATAAGGTACGAAGGGAGCCCGCAGCGTGGAATAAATTATGAAAATTCCGAATGTCAGGAATGATCAAAGGCACCCGCGTCCGTCTCATTGTACGTCCTCCGGCGCGTTCAACTCTATTTAGCACCGAGCAAAGACCAACTGGAAATAAAGCGATAGCAAAACAAACTGACATGTGGTCCAGGATCGTATCATGGAATCGCTCGTGCGCGTCATCGTACAATTAAACGAGGAAAATTGAGAGGCGAAGAAGAAAAGAGGTGGCCTTAGTGTTAAACGGTAACCGAGACAGATCGTCGTTGAAAGGAGAACGATTCTAGACGATGGTGTTTTGATGTAGTTTATCGTTCTTGACTGGAAAGTTGACTGAAACGTCTGATTGCTTTATGGTATAAAATAAATCTCACAAACAGTACGCATATTTTTGAAATATGCATAGAAGCAGCGATATCTGTAAATTGGTCGTCTATACATGCGGATCGAAGGAGGAACTAGATTTGTATCACTTCGGTCTTGCATAATTCACCGTAGATCATTTTCAGACGGTCCAAGGACTTGTATAATCCCGTGACGACTTGATTTACAATTGATCATTACAACGTGTAATTTACTTGAAGAAAACCATAAACGTAGAATATTTCACGACGATGAAGGAAGCCACAAATAATCGATCTAGACGTCGGATGAAAAGCACGTTGCGCCGACGCACGCGTCGATGCTAGTCTGATTATATCCAGAGTATATCACGGCGAAGATATTGCGATTTCTGTTGCTCTTTGAGGAAGCATCCATCTGTCGTTCCGTATGTGCTCTGCCGCAATAACGATGGAATTCGAAATTTTAATCATGAATTATTAAAGAAGATGCGAAGGAGATCGTAAAACGTCACGATATAGCCAAGTTCAACTAACGTTCGTGCTTCCTCGCAATAGATTAGAATTTTCGAACCGTCAGTTCCATATCGTGGCCCATTTTAAGGAATATGAATCTCGCGGAATCGGTCTACCGAGAAATTAAGTCTCGAAGTTTCGATGCGATCCGGGATGTGCTACGAAACGATCGGCTGGCAAATCGCGAAATACGCGTTACAGTTGAATTAGAAATTAATAGAAACGTTTATACGGGAACATGGTTGCAAAGAAAAGAACTTGTACAGTGGCAAAAAGAATAGTAGGGAGTACAGGATAGATTTAGCGGCCTCGAGACGGTTGCTTAAGGGAAGCGAGGAACACGTTAACGCACACACCATTGGCGCTAAGTGGTGCGTTTGCGTGTACGTGTGTGCACGTGGAGGTAGATCCATTGATAATGTCCCCGCCTGTTCTCGCCTCCCGTAAGGACTCGTTCGTAGCTCATGGATGTTAACCAGCTGGAAAATAAGGAAGACTCGGCCGGATCGCAGAGGAAACAGGAGGTGGGACGCCACGAAGGCAAAACTGAAGCTCTTCGTAGGAGGCTAGTTTGTACTCTGTCGTTTTTCCGCTACTTCTTATTCTCCACTCTGATCGCATTTTCTCTTCGGCCACATCCTACGTTAACCTGGCTCCGAATTGATCGAATGAGATGCTCGTTCTTGCCGCGTATTACTAGACAGCGAGCTCGCGGTCTACAACCGTGACAAATTCACGTTTACGTATCTATTTGTTCTAGTATCGACTTGGTCTACGATACAATCTAACGTGTGTAATTAAGGGAAACTCCATCTTCTTTCTGTGTCTCCGCGAAATAATTTATTTATTCAAGTATAAATATGTAATATACGTCTAATCTGCTCGCGTAGAATCTCTGAACTTTATTATCAAATTAATTACGTGATACCGCAGGTTAGTAACCATATTAATTTTAACGAGATATGCCGTATCACTTATGGTTTATAGTCTATACTATGTTAATAAAACTTGCAACGTGAATGCGCCATAAAGTCATGTTTGCCATAAGCTGTAATTGCACATGTAGTTAAACGCCGGCACTTTTGGGACTTACGTTCGAAGATAAAAATTCATTCGCTCTGGAAACTATCGTCTCGTTGGTTTGTTCTTTTTCAGTCTGCTTTTGTAGCAGATGTTGACGGAATTATAAATTACAAAGCCACGAGGAACGAAACGCAGAAAACGAAAGGGACAGCCTGTACGATTCTTCCTCTTCGGAGAAGTTAACTCGTCCTCCCGTCCTTCTGCTGTTCGTCTTTCTCTGTTCTCGCCCTCGCTATCTCCCGAGCGAATCCCCTTTTTTCTCCTTTTTCCGATTACGAACGAGAGAGCTGCCCTTCGCAACTTCCTATCCGCCTATTAATCTGGTTATTAATCATCGACGCGAGCGGCGTTCTTCATAATCGGTGAACACGCTCGCACCCAGTCAGCGGATACAAATTGCCTTTTCGACCGCGCGCCGTCTTCTTAACCAGCAGCCGAACAAAGAGCAACTTTTGCTATTAACCGAGATATTTCTTACCCGCTTTCCTAATCAATTTACCTTCGATTCATCGTTTCAAGTTCCGCTAACTGGAATCCTCCTCGCGTTGATAGCTTTCCTATTTTTGCACCCACTCCGCAATCTCACACTTTTTTTTTTTTAGTGGAAATGAATTTTTTTTTTTTAGAATCAGATCGAACCAGAACGTGGTTGCTTTGGAAATTGGAACGATTGACGCAAAGAACTAAGAAAATTATTTCGTGACTGTAAGCACGTCGTCGACGAAAGTAACAAATTGAAATTTTCTGTGAACTGAGAATATCGTAAAATCAAGCTGCGGGGAAAATTCACGGGCGAATGGGTCTGTCGATAACGCCGAAAGGCAAAGTGCATTATGAAGGATCTAGAGAACGGCGCGAAGTCAATCAAGATCTCGAACGCGTCCCTACGTTTCGACATGGTGTTCGATCGACGAGCTTAATAATTTCGCGCGAACGGTCGGCCGACCCGATTTACAGCGATTCGCGAACGCATTCAGGCCCGTTGATACGTGCTGGCGAAAGCACAAAGCTGCAGAGCTTTAGGACACGCCTCGAGCACGGCTGAAAAGCCGGCAATAAATGGACGCTGTGTACGCGGTAGGCAGGAACTTATAATGCAGGTGGCTATGTCTTCCCTTCGCTCTCTGGGATAGCCATCTCTTATGCACTTTTATGCGCCACCACACACGAGGCTAAGTATGTATTTTAGGTATATCTATGTAGACATTTAGTATGTGCCACGTAGTGGATCCCTTGGCGCATAATGCCACACGTACCGGGTGAGGCGGCTGAAATATCACAACACTCTCGTGTCCTCTTTTCAGAGTGCAGATAGCTAGTTGTATAATTGAAAATGGAGCAAGTGGATTTCTCTGTACGAGAACGGGTAATATCGAAGGTTCCTTTAAATCAAGAAATTTGGTTGCATTAGATCGGTGTCGTTTATTTTGTTTATTCCAACTTGGAGTAAAACGAAGAGATAAAGCGATGAAATTTTGGATGTAGAATTTTCTAATAAATTAAATATACAAATGTATACAAATATATCAGTGTGAATATATTAATTGAGTAAATATGTATGGTTGCTAGTCAATGTATGCACATACTAATTGCGTAGCAAATGAATACATTTGTTTGGAATGGTAGATATTTTTCTGCTTAATGGATGGTTTTACTAAAATCTTATGCAAATTTGTACACGCTGACCAAGATTTACATTTCCAGCGTGATGTATATAAATAACTCCGAAGATGACCAAGAAACACGAATAACGTACAAAGTTAAGAGTAATATACCGCATAAACAAACAGATCGGCGAATAAACAAAGGCGCTAAAAAATTAGGTGTGCAACATTCGAAAGTACAGTTTACCGCTAGTCGCGTCCAATCAAACTTTCCACGGGGAGCAAGCCGATTCGGAGGTCGCCTTGGAAAATAGTTCAACGCCTTTCATCCAGCAATTCGACTTCGCTTAACCTGAAAATTATTCCTCGAGCTTAACGAACTTTCTTACGCCGCGTTTTACACGGGCGCGAACAGATTTTAATTAAGAGGGGCTAGTGTTTTCTGTACGGAGCACCTTGTTACGTCGATGCGGGTCACTAACGCGAGCAGTGTGTCGCGGCTTATTTAAACAGATAGCCTGGACGACCGCGCCGGGACGTTTTAGCATCGCTGAAACGAAACGACCCGCCACGACGATCCTAGTTTACGAACTCGAGCAAGAAACACGGCGAATAATATGCAAAAGGTGTCGGTAGAAAATAGCAGTTGGACGAATGTTTTCTTGCGGTCGGAGAGAGAAGTCGATTTTACAACGCTTAAAGACACGTTCCTTGGAGACCATCAGGACGTCACGTTCCTTTAGCAAGAAGGCATTCCTTAAGGAGCACGCAATTATATTATTCAGCTTACACCTGTTTCTTGGTTGCGCTGCATCTAGCCACCAACCACTTTCTTGCAATTTCCTCGCCTCAGGCACGAACCAGAGAGAAAGAGAAAGATAGAGACGGAAGAAAGTCCTGGCTAACTCTCTGTTGAGCGTTTCATGGCACTCGAGCGAAATTGCTCGACGCTCGGGAGACGTCTTGAATGGAAACGAACTTCCTTGAAGTTTACAAAGCCGATGTCGATCAGACGGCCGATCGAGCGCGATAGATAACAAGCGTAGCTCCGAACAAGTTGGTTGACGGTTATCCAATACTCTGATATTGTTGTTATTAACGGGCCCTGTGTTTTGCCAACGATCGGATATTGGTTAACGGGATTGGTTTGAACGTTTTAAGCAGAGTATATACGAAATATTAACACGTACCACCGATGATCATTATCGAGCCGAGCTGCGTCAGAGTTATGCATGTTTCGTTACTCTGCCGAGAGAGATCGCCGAAGTGGATGGTCCATCGCGTTATCGAAAGTTTTTCGATATAAAATAGATCGGTTTAATTAAGTTGACAAAAAAGAAACACGCGATCACCTATACCGTTGATGAATAGAAACAAGACGAATGTAATTATGAAATTAATATATAAATAGGAATTATTTGAGGCAGGGAAAGGATATATTTCATGAAAAAACTTTGTGTATAATTTCGGAGTATTAGTAAAAAATTACACGCTATAGAGTTATGAAATAAATTGATTCTGGTTCTTCGCAGCAGAAAGGAAGATAACGAATGAGAAGTTTGAAATAATAGTCTCGCGCGTGCCCTTATGCATACGAAATGAAAGAAAACGAAAAAACGATGAATCTTCGGTTTAAGTGCGCCGCGTTGAAACGTCGAGCGATAAAACGAACGTTTTATTCGTCAACGAGCTCGTACGTGACATTCATGAACATTTTTCCCTAGGGAGCGACAGTAACGACCGGTGGTGAACACGGTCACCCGGTATGCAGTAAGGACGAGCACCAGCTGACTGGCCGCATTTTTCATTAACGCGCTGTAAAGGCTCGCATGAATAGGTAAACCGACGAGGAGTGGAAGTGCGGCGCGTTCTTTCCGCGATGAGCATGATTAAGATTCCCGTAAGCCGTGCGCGTCGGACGACCGCGATGACGGCCCAATGAAAATTATTATGTCGAGGACTAAATTTGCCAGCGATCGTATCAGCCTGTTTGCCCGAGTTTTATTAAGCAGCCGCGCTTTTCGTCGTCGACAACCCTCCTTTAAAAGCATACCGAACGATGGGAATTAGGGAGGAGATTTAAACATCGAATTTAACGTTATCACGTACGTTTATATTCTGGTAATTAAGTTTTGACAAAGGGTACATTATATCGTGAAATTTGAAATTTACAGATAGATACTGTCGAAGTTTTCCTCGAAAGTTATAAAATTATTTAAGATATTCCCATTTGAAATATTCTATACGTGTAATTTCCAGAAAAATAGATTAAACACAGTAAACTATTACAACAGTAAACCATTTATCAACAATTTCTGTAATTTTTTATACAACAGGAATTCTCCAATTCTATCATTTTTTCGTTTATTTAATAGATATTCACGTACGACTAAGTAGATTCGGACAGAGGTTAAACTAACTAGACGGTAATTAAAATTTCCACGCGATGAACGATATTTCGCGACGAGAGAAGAGCTTCGGAGGATAAAAAGAAAGGAATAAAGAAACCCGATTAGCATCGAAATCCGTCATAACCATAAACAATATCCCGAACAATACCACTAAAGAGAACCTGTCACGCATCCACTGTGCCAATTTAAATCCGCGGAAGAGCCGATCGTCAAACACGTCCCACGATCGAGCTCCGTCTCAGATGAAATTGCAGCAAGTAGACCGTTCTTCTCGTTATCTCGATCGATACGCCTTCGAAGTGAGCCGCGGGCGCTGACTATCCCTGAAGCAGGAAATCGTTCCGCGGGAATAATTAAAGCTGTTCGTTCGTTCGTAGGAACGGCCACGCGATGCCCACGATTTCGTCTCTCTAACGACGATGTTTCCGATACCGAGAAGAATCCCAACGGTGCTTTTTCTTCCGCCCGTACACCTCTTCATTCTTCGCTTCCCACTTGGGATAGCCGACCTCGGCTATCTTTCACGGATCCCTCGACCTTCTCGCCTTCCGGCTTCGACTTAAGGTTATACATCGATATCGTAACGACTCGTGGAGGATCGCGCGCCAACGGACCCTGGTATTCGCGCGGTCTCATCGTTCTGGGAACGCAGATGAGATTCCTAACGGAATGTCCGCGTGCACGGAATAGAATGCGTATAATAGGATCGATCCGAAGGACGCTGGCGCGCGAAAATCAACCGGAGGACAGTTCGAAGGGAAGCTGTTCTCGCGCGAGAAGCCACCTGTCGGACCGCGGGCGATCTCCGAGAGCCTGTCATCTTTTCCATTCGACCGTGCACGATCTTGAACGCCGTGTTACCGGTGTATGCTTATCGACGCGACGGGACGGGATCGATCTTGTCGCCTGGACGCCGCTGTTAAACGGCCGTGCGCAGTTCGATTGAAATGCCGTTCGCTCTGGAACTCGGTATCCACGTTCGCGGAACAATGCGGTCATCCGTGCAAGGGGGAGGCGGATTGAACCAGGCGTCCAGAAGTTTTATCGAGAAGGTAAACGAGTTTCACCGGAGATTTTTCGAATTGTTGCGCCGGTATTTGGTACCACTTGGGGTCATGGGTACAACTGCTTGCGATTTAATTTCGTCGTACGAGCCGGGTAGAAGGTAAATTAAATTAGGAATTTCTTAATTTTAATGGAATTAACACACACCGAACGATTAACCTCGATGCAGTCGTCTAGCCTAGCATCTGCGTTCTTCTACGTAATTGCGTGCAATAGAGTTTTAAGTAGTTTCAGTTCCATATCGCGTTTCTTGTTGATAACAACCGACAATACACGATGCAGACCATACATTGAAATCAAATCAGCAATGATGACGAGACGCGATAAGCAACAGGCTTCCTCCTCTACTCGATTCATTCGTCTTAAATGTTAGAAATATCAATTCTCCTTCTCGCAAAGAATTTTCTTCTCGAACTCTCAGTAACTATAATTACGAACTAAGGAGACTAAAAAATCTAGATAATTTATCAATCAAGTTCAACCTACCAGCAATGGTTGTTTATCAAAGGAGTCGACCACGTTACGTAAAAATCTGATTATTCACCGTCATCTTACTTATCCCCGATATCGCAGCATCATCGCATGACATCACGCAATTTTCTCTGGAAGATGAAGATAAAAAGCTGCGTAACACCTGGTTGCATATGAATCTCGCTTCGGATGCATGATGTAGAATAATTAAATCACGGGTCGCGTTCTCGTATCGGAGACACGAATGCGTACCACGTCTCGCGCCATGGAAAATATATTCCGATACGATGACCTTTTTCCTTCGTGAACGAATATTTAATTTTCCGTGCCCTGCTCGCCGTCGCATTGTTATTCCTCGTATAAGAGGTAACGTTTCCTCGTTCGTGCCCCGAAGACGTCGAGAGGAAGCGGCACGGAGGAAGCAACGAAGCGCGAACAACCGTGAGCAAAGAGCCAAGCCTTCGAGATGACGCGTCGTCCTCGTGGAACCGACTGCGATTTCGACATCTTCGCACTGGAATTTCCACTTTGATGTTCTGATGCTGGCAAACACGACGCGCTCCACGTCGCAGACTGAGAATCTTCGTGTAATACTGTTACTCTGGAACATGGCAATTAGGCGGGCCCGACATACGGAAATTGGTTGGGATCTGACGTGTGCGTGCACCGCTGGGAATATGCTGAAAAAGACGAGGCGAATGCCAGGAATAGTTGCTCGACGGCATATTGGGAAAATTAGGAACTGGAATGAATCTTTTTTCAACCGAGGTACGTCGGTGTATTTGCAGTATTGAAAGTAATTGTTGAATGACATTAGGAAAATTTCGAATTGGACGAGTTCTATCTGATATTGTAACTAAAAGGAGAACTGGAATACTGGAAATAGTTATTCAATGACACTGCACGCGTTGGAAGAATTAAAATTGAAACGGAACTTCGGATTAAAAATAATCGTCGAGTGACACTGATTTCAGATTATTGTAAATTACGATAGATTTTTCAATAATATGACATATAGAGAAACGTCTGCAAAATTAAATACGCCTTGACTGACCGATACGTTTCAATAATTTATTCCGAATCTTCTCAATAATAGTTCAAAAATCTAATACACTAAGCACAGTGGCCTGATACGATGTAATCTATAGAACGACCGCGTGACATGCTCGTATCCATCCAGGAAGACTATCCCATTTTAAAATTATTACCGAAGTACCAGTGGTCGTTTCAGCCAACTTCTCTCACGCTGCATAATGTTCTCCAGTTTCGTCGACGCGGCTCGTTACGCGTTTATTTCAGCGTCAGCGATGGCGTGGCTTGATCCCGAAAAAATCGGTCAGGCTGAGTCCTTCGAGCGTGTCTCGGTCCAATAACCGGGGACCCGTAAACGTCTCGCGCGGGCGCAAAGTTCGCGCGATGATTTACGGAGTATGAGTCTCGAGAGTACGAAAAGAAAACGCGCGAGAGGGTGGCTGGTTAGACGGGCCGAAGAAGGAGAAGGAGACGGTGCGGTGTGGCACGAAGAACGCAGGGAAACGAAGAAGAGAGAGGACGGTAAATCTTGGCGCGATTGACACGTGTGAAATGCGTCGGCTGGCTACTCGAAGCCCTTTCGTTCTGACTTCGACCCCGTATACGCGAGCACGAGTGAGAAAGCGCAAAACAAGCACTATAAACACCGAAGAAAGAACGCGCGAGAGAAAGAGCTGGCTCGGTGCACTTACGAACTGCTCGAAATGTCCGCGTTAAGGGCTCGCGACCCGACAGAAACGCGCCCGTAAACCTTATCTCCAATTCTGGCCGAAATCGATTTGACCTTTCGTCGAACCGGCGAAAACGAACGTGTCGCGTCGTTCGAAGAGGACCCGGCATTTTGCGTGCCGGCGATATATCGTAAAGGCACGTACCGACCGGTCTCCGGAATGCATGGAAAAAAGTCTCGGGGCCGGAAGACAAATTTACACCGTTTATCGTCGTAGGTGTAACGTTCGTTCGGTAGACAGAATGTTTATCGAGTTTCTTAAATAATCCGGATCGGCCATGCCTCTGCCAGGTATTCCCCGATACTTTGACCGATGATTTAAGTAAGTGTCGGAGTATGCGAGGAAAAGACGAAGAGAGTAGTTTGAGGAAACACGCTCTCGTGGGGGTAAACCCTTCTGCCGGACAAAAGGCCTCGTGTTTTTCGACACGAAGCCTTGTACGATGTCGACGCTTGAAAAAATCGTGCCGCGTGAAACTTGAGATCGCTTCGAGATGGTTCGAAGATGCTTCTAAAAAGAAACATAGGATTCCACTTCTATTTCACGTTCTATTGGAGAGTGTTATGAAAGGTTCGTCGAGCTCGTCGATTTAATAGATCGTTAATTGCTAACGAAATGACGTTTTCATCGAGTGTCGAGGTATTAATTTCGTCGCCGTTCGCCAGACCAGTGGAGAAGGAAGCGACGAACCGAGAATGGGGAAGCGATTATCGCAAAAGTTACAAGCTCACGACGACACACGTTTGACGGGCTAAACACGCGAGGAAGCAAGACACGGAGGAGGACGAATTCGAAGCGCTGTCAGCGTAATGCTCGTCCTCCGATCCACGGCCAGCATGGATCCTGTGCTGCGTAATCGTGCACGCTTAGCGGTACCTCATCGACAATTAGAAAAATGCCGGATATGCACGGCGTGCATGCCTGGTTGCCTTGTAATCATCGGAGAAAGATTGTGCGAACAGTATTCGCGAGCGAACCGCGATCCAACGGTATACCGTTCGGACGGAAATGTGGATGAAATGGAGCCGCGGCAATTTGTCGGAAAAAGAAAAATTGTTATCACGAGCCGAAGAGTAGCGTAAAAATCGAATGGTCGAGCGAGCTTGCACATCGAGAGAGTATATAGCTCGAGGTAATAGAATGGCGGGTTTAATTATAGGATTCTCTAATAGTATTAAATTTACATGTTCGAATTAATTAAAATTTAATGGGCAAGGATAGATTGATTCGTCATACAGATAGCCAATTCACTGTTCCACATTCTCCGATGACTGATTTTTAAGTAAATCGTTATCCTTCTATTAAATATGCACTGTCACGCTCCTACATATTTCGTGTTTAATTCGTTTATAATTGAATCATATTAATATTTCAAAATTTATTAGTCACGTTTCATAAATCTTAATTTACGTTTGTTAATATTCAACCTCGTTGCCAGCGGAAATATCTAATTAGGAAATAAACAAGTTGAAAGATCGAACAACGTTTTTCTGCTATTCCGCATACGCTACGAGTATCCAGATTCAGCAACGTTCTTCAGAAATAGAAAATACGCAATATCTGTTACAATTTTGACTCGCAGTATGATCTTTGTTTCGCCAACTATCAATCACTTAAACCTTTCCATTCTCTGCGAACATAATGTGCACTGTTTGCGAGTGTCACGCGTCCAAACGCGTGAAACGTGCCAGACAGCGCGTCAAAAGCGCGTAACACATAAAACGCAGCTACTCGCGTGCGGTTCGATCGACTTCCGCTTGAGTCACCGGTTTACCGTAGCGAATCCTTCGTACACGCGTGAAACAATACTCCTGCGACCGCGTTTCTTGGAAAAGCCACGACATCGTCGCTTATCCGATATTTTTCCATCATCGACGTGACAAAATTACCCGATATATACTCGTCTGGTCGCATCTTGAAAACGTGTCGAGGATCGAGCGATTCGCAGTCGTGAACGAGGACCCGTTCCGCGTCATAAAATGCTCGAAAAGCTCGTGAAGCGGAGGGTCGCCGCGAAGGAACGTGAACGAACGTGGACGAAGATTAGCCGCCCCAAGGTTGAAAGGCGTAACATACGGCACACGAGCGGAAGGACTCGCTTAAACGAGCGAGAATTCTCGCCGTCCACCGGATTTCTTTATTTTTCTGCCAGCTTTTGTGCATGAACGCTCACGCGTGCAAGTGGCAACCTCCGCAAATGAGCTGCTATTCAAAATTAGTCGATGGCCAGCGCTGCAACCGTGGCCTATCGACGGACGCGTCTTCCCAACTAGAGGACAAACGTATAACGCGACGAGTAGCCCATTCGTAGCTACTGGATTAGGTGTTGCATGGAACGGCCTCTGAGCTTTGATCGCGTTCTGCGTCGACTATTGCTGATAATATTCTGCTTGATCAGATTCGACGGGCTGTAGTTGGTGCTTCCAAGAGACGATCAGTGGAAAAACTGTTTCCTCTTTTGCAAGTTGGCTTTGATGTAGACGAACGGTGGAATGTTGTTGCGACTTTCTTTCAAATGATACCGCCTCGTGTGATTTGGAACTTTTATATTTCCACTAGAGATGTATATACAGCAAGTAAATCCGATGTATTAATATAAGATATTCGCAGTGGGTATCTCTCGGTTCGACGCGAACAAACACGAGAATTCCTCTACCGCTGGGAATATTTCGTTGCTATTCTCGTTGCTAACGTTTCATGTTGGTCTTAGGAATCCTTACGATTCCAATAACGAGATCGTATACTCGTGTCGAAATACAAACATATGGAATCACATATCGCCAGCAGTGTGCAACTGCAACGTCTCTTGTCCGTATTAACTTTAATCAGGTTTCTGAATTTCTAAGAATTTTTATTTCCAAGTCAGAATTAAGTTTCTGTAGATCTAAAATTCCTTACTCCATATTTTTCGTAATACGATATAAGCGTAGATACAAGTGTAGATATAAGAATAAGATTTTCGCGGGCTACTGCATTTTTGTATTTCTTTGTATTTTCTATTTCATCTATAAATCGCACAAACGACCGCAGTCTTGTTATCAATCCATCAGGCAAAATTCATATATGCGCTGCGACATAAATTGCTCGCGCTGTCACCGCCCGTAATCATCGTGACCTGCGATACTTATCGATGCAAGATGAGAAATAGCCACAGGATGACTTCTTTGGCTTTGTCCCCGGTGCTTAACAAGCCCGAGGGATAATCCAACATGTATCACGAGCACGTCGCCGTCGAGCAAGGTCCGATCGACGCAGATGTGCACAAAGCTCGGTCCACCGGACGAGGCCGCAAGTCAAACGGCTGGTCAGCAAGGCGTACGAAACGCAAACGCATCGCCAAAATTGCCTTCCACGAAACATCGGCTGAAGGAAAACATCTGCGGGCCGAGATATCGAAACATCGTGCTCCGACCCTCCCTCTTGACGTTTGTTTACGATTGGGGTGGTAAAATCGTGATGGCTCGTGCCACGAGTCTCGAAAGCTGCGTCGGTTTCGTTTATTAAACGGTCCAACTCTCGATCCTGCGCTTTTTACCAGCGGCAAATCGCCGCGAAATCGGTGGATGATGATTGGCAGAGCTAGTTAGTGGTTTTTCAGGGGAAGCTAAATGACACGTTCCTTTTGTGGCATTTCGTTTGAAATGAATAGCACGAAGATGGATAGGATAGAAGCGCGGCCCCTGAAGGAAACGCGGAATGAGCAGATTAAACCTAGCAGGTGGATAGTCCAAAGTCTGTGGTTTCTTATTAGGAACCATATTACAAGGTACTTCTTGTATCATAAAAGTACCAAAATATGAGGATAATACGAACAATGCGAGTCACGCTAGCTTTTTTCTTCGACGGATAAACGAATTATATCTTATTTCGTTTATTCTGCTTTAATTACGAGTTGCATTTCTCATGTCCAGTGTCCTTTATCTTTATCCATCCAGTTCTTTATCTTCTTCCATCGACCTGTTTTCTAAAACTTATTTCCCAAGTTTCTCTTCTGTTCCTTAACTTTTCCTTCCTTTTCTTTCCTTACAACCAAAGATATCGCTAACGTCCAATGCTAGGTCCTGTTCGACGCTAGGGGAACTCTGCAACAAGAAAGGTAGAACAGACACCGTATCAATTCACGAAACGAATCCTTTATTCCTCATCCACGAAGATCTATAATTCA
The DNA here is from genome assembly GCF_011952205.1 of Bombus bifarius. Classification (NCBI taxonomy): domain Eukaryota; kingdom Metazoa; phylum Arthropoda; class Insecta; order Hymenoptera; family Apidae; genus Bombus; species Bombus bifarius. Next base: position 699,765 of record NW_022884524.1, read on the forward strand.
GAATGTACATCGAGCGGATGGTAAGAATGCGACTGCACTGTGAATCAGGGAGGCGTATAACTCGTTCCTCGAGACGAATCGTTATGCTCGTGGTCGTTTTATCAACGACGCTTTTCGCAAACGGAAATACGCTTTTGAATCCTCGTTACACGGCTGATGTATGCCGCAAGAGGGGCTGCCAAGTGCGCGATACAGATGCATTATTCATGCAGCACCGAAAAGTATTTCGGCGAAACACGAAGTCATCGCGAGGGCCGCGAGGTTCCTGGTCATTTCTTCGGGATAACTATCCCGCAGGACGTCGGGATATTCGCACGAGGAGAATGAGTACCGTTCGAAGAGCAAACCGGAACAGCCGGCCAGCCGGCCAGCCGGTCGTCGTTGTCGTCGCATCGTCATCGTCTTTTCGCGTTTTAAAGTCAGAGCCTAGGCCCTCTCACCCGGAACCTCCGTTTGACCGGCGCGGATTCGATCTCCAGCCGGTCGACGAACGCTCGGCGAACGCTTGCATTATTCATAACCAATTCCCGAATCCCGAACTCGAAATGAACCGGCGTCCAGGTCAGCTGCCTCTCCCCCTTCTGCACCCTTCCCCCTTCCTGCATTCTCCTTGTATTCCTTTAATTTTTTCTGCAACTCCGAGTTTCAAACGATTTCTCCGCCGATTCCTTCGCGAGAACGTCGTTTGTTCTCCCGCTCGGTTCGTTGGAAGACCCCGTGCCGCTAGAGATTCGGAGATCTCATGTGGTGTGTCCGGTTACGTAAGTTGGCCGTATGGTTTATTCGTCGTTTGATTCTTCCGAGTTTTCGTCCACGATCTATCTGTCGTTTCTAGTTTGGTGTAACCAATATATCGATGTTTCTGCTTTGACACAGAGTAATCGGAATGAATTAAACACGCGATCTAATAGCTACCAAAATGTTTCTCACGAGAGCGCCGTCAATTTCAAGCTTTAAAAAACACAAAACGAAATTTTTATGTCTCAATCTCGGTTTCTCCGCTAGAAAATTTTCAACATAGAATTTGAAATAGAAATCGACGAATATATACCAACGACGATTTCTTTGTATTTCCCTGAAACATTACTTTTCAAGAATAACAGAGCGCCATTGAGTAAAAGATGGTCCTAAGAACGCAGCAGGGTTAAAAGAATAATTTAAAAAAGCGATAAACACTGCATAATTAAAAACCTTTAAACCAATCTACGTAGCGAGTATAAAAGAGAACCAGGATATAAAGGCAACGCTATAGCCACCTAAGTTTTTTCCTGCAGGTATTCTCTCGGAACGATCTCCTTTGGAATTCGTTTTTGGCACGTAATACCGTCGTTTCAGAAATTTACAAACCGGTCAAGCTCTCGTCCAACTGCGACTTAGTGCAATCGTTAGCCCGAGTATCGGTGATAATGGCGGCGAGTATCCGATCGAACGAGTACGATAACGAACATTCGGACCGGGAACACGCACAAATCGGCGTTGATATCGGCGGTAGCGTCGGAAAAACGAATTACCAGCAGAGCGAAACCTGCAGATTTCCGCGTACCGATAGCGATATCGCGTCTCAGTGTCGTGACAGTATAAAAGAGTTCGTTCCCCAACATCGTACACGGACCCAGCCAGTGAAGTCAACTGCGTCCATCTGTCCGTGTTCGTTATCTTTGCAACTTCGGAATATCTTAATTCGTTTCTTCTTTCCCCTTCGTTGTTTTCGTTGAATTTTCGACCAATTTCACGCCCACCTGCTATCACGAGATCGCGAATATTTGCCCGGTCAACGACATCGGAATTCATTCATTGACTCATTCCTCTAAACGGTCCGTTGATCGGGCAATTTGGTATAATCGAAAGAATTTCAAACTTCGACGTTTCGCGGATAAGTTTATTGAGTCTAGTAAAAACAAAAGGCTTAGTTTTTCATTTTTCTAAGAAAGTGGTGTGCATCTGTACATACAGATCGAGCGTTGAGCGTATCTGTCAAAGCAGTTCACAGAATCACGTTCACGTAAATTGCATAGCATAGTAGATGCACGTTAGTCCTCAAGGAGTGAAGCATCGGCGGCTTCATTTCGGTTGCTCCTTTGATAATACATCAGCGAAATCAATTATACTTAAACGCTTTAATAGCCGAAACATAAACTGATGTTTTATAGCGGGAAGAGTACTCGTGGCTCACGATCGCGTACTGTACAGTATTTACAATACATAATGAAACTGTGCGAAAACCCCTGTGCGGAACCCCTATCCAAAAATACGAGCCAACCAGAACCAGTATCTTGACGTTCGAATGTCATCGTCGACGAGAAAACGAAAAATCAACCCCGAAGCAAAGAGAACTCTGTCTGTCGAGTGAGTTCGTGGGTTTCTGATAGGTAATGCCGTTTATTCGGCTGTCCAGGAAAGAACGAAGGGTGGAGAGTGCCGCGCAAAGGCACGGTAAACGTCGAGCAACGACGGTCGTAAAGTAGATCGGATCTTTGATCTATATTCGGAGCTGGCTCGTCCGTCGCGGATAGTTTGCCCTCTAGAAGCTCCACTCGGCCGCGACTTTCAGTGGCTTCAACAAGCAAAAACAGATTGCTGGTAACGGCGTAATAATAACTCGTTTCGCGGTTCTTGCGCAACCACGTTCGATTTTTGCAGGTACAACGACCGTCCAGGTTTAAGGGGAAAAAAGAGTATAATCAAGGCGTTGACCGCGAGTCCAGCCGCGAAAAGCTTCGTGAAATCCGTGACATTCCTGGCGGTTGTCCGAGAAACCGCGGGAATCAGGACTCCGTCACGGAACGTTCGCGATAATTGTTCGCCTCGAAAACCGTGGAATAAAGGCAACGAAACGGTGAACCTCCTAGCGGTACGATCTACTGGCTATTATTTTATGCCCGTCTATTCGCGGAAGTCGATACGATTTCAATTATCCGCCCGGTTGTTTTTGCTCGGTCCAAATAAATGGAGGATTAACTGGGAAAAAGTGGTATAGAGACGAAGCAAATCGAGTTTGGAATGAAAACGGTGTTATGATTTAGACGGAGACCGATAGCATTGTTAAACGAAGGGTCGATTGGAATTTGCGTATCTCGGTCTTGCTTTCGTTTCAACGAATGAAACCATTTAGACGTTTTTAATATTTTCAGAGGATATTGGTACGAAATTGAGACAACGTTTTTAAATCCTTTGAAAAATTTCTGGGTGGCAGGAAAACAAGATTGCTTCGGGAAGTGACGCAACAAGAACATAGCATAGTTAAAGAACCAATATTATCTTTAGATAATACTATCAGACGTCCGGTGAAGTGCGCTAGATTTACCGACGCCATACCTAGAGATACCACCGCAAGCAACAACGGCAACAACGAGTTAAAACACAATTCAACGTGCATCTCTTCTAATCAAACTCCATAATTCATGCTGCTTTTTGAATTTTCTTGATCGTAATCAGCGACTTTCACCGGTCCCGATCGCCACGACTTAACTTCTTACCCGAGCGAATCGTGTCCCGGACAAAGTACCTGTTGCTCGTACATCTAAACATCAAAGATACGATCCAGACAAAAGCGTTCGTCATGACCGCGGCTCCCTCGTCTCGTAATCCTATCAAGCGGATGTACAGATCGGTTCATCCCCCTCGAAGGCTTCTTTATTAACATCCAACGCTACGATCCAAGAGTCAAAGATCGTATCGCATGCAAGATGCTGCACGACAGTGTTCGCCTAGGCGCGACCAGAGCAGCCCAGCGCCAGATACCTGGAGTATTTTTCAGTCAGCCCGTGATCCTGCTCGATCTAGCGTTGGTGTCGCGACCGAGAGACACGACCGGTAGCACGGTCGATCTCGTAAACCTAGGAGGTCCAGCGGTGGCCAGAGGACCGGACAGGTCTAGTCGTTATCTGGTCGTACGGGGGCAACAACAATCGGCCGCGGTGGAAACTCAACACGAGGACATCCACTAATGCCAAGTCTCGGCCGAGGCCCAATTAATACGCGTCCATTGAGAAAGCTTTCAGGGATCTTCCGTGTGTGCGTCACTTCGTGGCTACTGGCTGGTACCACGGACGATGCACGTTCTGGCCAGTCGCGGAAGAAGTCGGTGCCGTAAGACCGAGCATGGATGGAGATCGTGAAGTAGATGGCGAAGACTATGAAACGAAGAGCGGAGGCTGGAGCGTGGAAGCGACTGAACCACTATGAGGCTGACCACGGTGAAAAGGGTAGCCCACGGAGCAGAACCAAGTAGCCGCACGACAATAAGCAGGGAAACGTTTTATTAATTGCCGAGATCTGTCAGTGTCTCTGGCGAGCTGGCTGCCATATTAAACGGCTGGGACTACCAACCGAAACCGACGTGGTAGGCAGAGCAGTAGAGAGGGGCTCAGGGAACACCGAGTACGAGCAAACAGGACGTGAAAAGGCCGCTGTTCAGCAAGGAGGAGCCACCTCTTTCTAAGTATTACGTTTCCTTGCCTCTTAGTAGCGCCCATAGCCAGCCATTCTGGCGCAACCACGCACCAAGAAGATACGCTCCTGAGATCTCGAACCGGTCCGCAACGACTGGCTCTGACAGTACCGACCACCTGTAGATACCGTGGACGGATCCATGCGTTCCGTCTATCGTGTAGAATTTCTTGATTCCGATCGCGTACGAGCACACACCGCGCGTCACATTTGTTGGCTAGTTTTTTTTTTTTTTTTTTTTTAGACACGCGTAAGAAGAGACTCGAATCGTTGGATAGATGCGTGGCAACATCGAGGAAGATTGTTCCGGTTATTGGAGCAGATTTATACGTTTGTATGTTAAAGTAACGAGAGTGCTGACTGACAAGTTCGAAGAACCAGAGTGTCAGCTGTGTGCATTCTTCTCGAACGGTATTCCGATGGATATTGCGTAGGAATTTAAGTAAGAACACGGATGCTTGCAGTATCTCTCGCGTACGTCGTGAATTATTTAGTGGTACGGAATTGGGCAGGTAGTTACCACGGTTATATTCATCAGGTGTCTGTAACCTGTCTTTCTCGTGCGACTAGGTGTGTGCCGTGGAGAAACTCGCAGAAGCGTGAGTAACTAAGTACGTATTTCAAACAGCATGAGAAATACACAAGATTAAGTCGTGAGTTATGGCACAACGCGTTTACAACGTACAGAAGCAACGAATACGTTGACTACTTTCTCAGGAAATATAGGAGTATTTGGGAAATATTACATTTTCACCAATCCACTATTCAATTTTTCAGTCGACCAATCCACTATGTAGACAGATGATCATTGCACGATTCTACATGTGATACAACTATTTCCATCCATTTCGTTCCTGATGCACGTACATTCTGTGACGTAAGATAGCGAATTATTCGCCAGAGCGTGCCAATGTGAAATTGCCAGAGCGTCTCGCCATGTGAAAATATATAATACAACTAACAGTAAGTTCATTCATGTTGCACTTACGATACAGTCGGAAACTTCTTCAAATTTCTAAACCATCCCATTCAGAGCCTGCAGACATAAAATCGCGAGGCAATAATTATACGTGCGAGGAGGGTGGGTCTCGCAGTTCCCTTTCCGTGTTACCTGTCGCGAGCGATCTTTCTCAGGCGGATCTGAAATCGCGTTAATCAGTGGTAGAAGCAGTTAAAGAACGGCAAACGAGTAGGCTAGGAGGCAAAAGAACGAAATAATTTGCCTAGCGGCGGATCGGCTGGAAATGACAAGGAAGCGAAAGCTTGGATGCATAAAGTCGTGTCACGTACGTTACGTTCGGTACACGATCGGTGGATCACGCGAAAATTCTCGCTGGTATTTACCGTAAGGCGCGTAGTATATATCCACGCTAATTAGTATACTCGCGCAGGCAATAACCCTCATAATCCGAGGTCGCAACAGGTCGGCCGTAACTCAGCTAGCAACGATTCGTATCGTGTGTTTTCTCCTCTTCTGCTGCGATTCCTACCGGCCAGTGACGCTTTAACGCCGGCTACAAGGCACGTCAGTGTTGCGCTAACGGATTGTCGCCATTTTTGCTTCATCCGCCTAGACCATCATTCTCTACGCGATTCAAACTATAATTCTTTACGTTTCCCGACAATGAGAATCTCTATATGTATATCTTCGTATCGTTCATAGAGAGTCGATTTCCGCATAGTCCAACCGAGTTTCTCGCGATGAATCATAGTGACACGGTGAAGATCGCGTAACCTAACGAGTCGAACGAGCGAACACCGTCGGGGATCTCCCATAGAGCATTCTCTAGGTACTGGACCTACAGTCCACCATCATCGTGACGCGCGAAATGATCGACGACGTGCCAGATTCTGTGGCCACGCTGTGGTTTAAGGGAACCGTTTCGTCGAGGTACTGTTAGAACCGTCATGGTCACGAATCGATCGACGATTAGGAACGTTGCTTTCCGGCGTACGATCCAGTAATGATCGGTTGACTCATAATCAGCGACGACCGAGTTAACCTTAGGCGACTTCCCTAGATGAATCACGCGTGATTTTTTTGCCTCCTCCGTTTTTTTCCCCTTCTGATTCTTTGAATGAATGCAACGTATGACTAAGTCCTGTACCTGTATCTTGGGTCACCTAACCGGTTCATTGTCATTCTCTGAACGTGAGCTGTAAGCAGGTCCTGGTGTTCGTACAATTTTTATCTACTTTATTAAATTCTCATTAACGAAGCGAAAGAGGGCGAATTTATCTCAATGAACTAAATTAACGTGTATCTCCTGTTTCTTTTATTTTGTTCCTCTTAAATATTTGTACGATTCTCATTGACGAAGCGAAGGAGCATTATTTTTTGCATTCGGTTATTCCAGCAAGCGCAACACGTACATAAATCTTATATCTGTACCGCGAGGAACATCTAATCTCATCCTCGTCGTTCTTTAATCGCGACTGGTGAGCGAGCCTGAGCAGAGTCGCCGGCTATCTCTAAACATCATCTATCCACGAAATTTCTATCTACTTTATCGAATCCCCATTAACGAGGCGAAAAAGCATCGGTTGAAGGTTTGATTGACGTCGGCCTGTTGTAGCCGAGGCGGTTTCACGCCGTGCCGGATGGGGTCATCGTGTCCGATATCCGGCACCGATACACCCGCGTTGTGTCGCTCGTTTTCCCGACAATGCTTCGCGACCGTATCGCCACGGCCAGGCCCGTGTTTGCCTTGTTAGGCAAACATTCTTCACGATTCCGGCCGCGTTAAAGGCCGACATCGATCACCTCTTGTGTTCGGCCACGTTCTCCGTGCTGTTCCAGCTATATACGCGCCGGTTATGCGCTCTCTCTAGGCTTTACCTTGTATCCCTGTGGTCGGACGCTCGTCTCTATTCATTGTGCTCATCTGTCCGTGTCTTTGTCGCGCTCGAGGCTCCCACGAACTTCTCTCCGTGTTTCCCTTCGCGTGGTTACGATTCTCCACGACTCGAACCGACGGATAGAGCTGACTCGGAACGTCTATAACGGAATCGTACGCTGGTCTGGGGGACAGCGTGCCTGTATACAGCTCAACTAATGCGTTTACGATGTCTGGCTGACAGTACATCAAAGTTCAGCGGAAGCCTCCTTTTCTTCCTTTCGTCTATTACGTTCCTACGTTTCACCCTTTCGACCGAGCTTTCGGCTTTAGCCCTTGGTTACTTTTTCGACTGGCAGTCTGCTTTTAACCCTGGTCTGCTCTTTTAGGTAAGCTACACTTTTCGAACGAGGGAGGCTCTCACAACTTTTCCGCCGGCTTGATCGATAGGGCTATACTGGATGATGTGTCTGAGGATAAGAATATCGTTCTCGGGGATGGTTATTTTTATAGCTGCAGACTTATTCGCCAATAAGTACACGTATTAGGAGTTGACTTATAGAACTGTATTTAATGATTCTAGAGTGGAAATCTCTCGGAGATTTTATTGTCGAAGATGGCTGTTTCTAAACGTGAATATTTATAACGATATGAGTATAGAATACCTTTGAATTACATATAGGATACAGAACTGACGAAACTGCTGTTAATCATTACAGGATTCGCATTACAGGATAATTATTCGTTTGAGTTAATTAAACGTTGGTGTTTCTATCAAATTCCGGGTGATAGGAGGAACTTTCGCGCGAGAAGTTAAATTTCCTAAATGAATATAGCCGATATAGTCATTCTACGTCTAATCAACGCTCAATTCAAACCATCGTAAATTTCCATAGCATCGACAATTTTACCCTCTTGACGGTCTTAACGAAACGCGAACATCGTAGACGGCCGCATATTAAGTCATACTATTATGGGCCCAGTGACTTTTTTCCGCGGTCCTCGTAAACGTTGTTGTCGTCTAAACGCCTTCCACGATCCTTTCTTCGATCGTAGCGTGGTCCGTTCCCCCCTTTTTCCCCTCCCAGATATATCGATGGTTGGCTGGCTTGTCCGTAGATAGGCATCCATGTCGGAGGTCGTTGATCCATCCCTGGAAGATCGTTCTTCGCCGCGAGGAAGGCCTTTAGCTGCCACGCTGGGCATCTGCACCGTGCATTCAGCGACGTGTATATACCGCTACGCGGACGAATATACGCCGCGGCGTGGACGTTCTTGCGGATCGATGGTAGAAAAAAAAAAGGCGCGAGCCAGGAAATCTTCGTCAAGACGCTGGATGTTCCACGAACGGTAATGATCGGAGACTGTACGCAATGGAACATATAAAACCCATAACCCGAGAAAAAATTTTAGGAACGTGGTACATGTTGCGCATAGAAAATGGTCGTCCGCGAATGAAGAAGAAACGGGGAACTTGTCGAAATAATGCTTCCGCGTGGAAGCGAATTTTTTATGGAAGAACAATCTTCGAGAATAGCTTTGTGTTCGCTGTGAGCACTATTCGACAAGCAGTTGCACGTATGAATTTTGTTCCTTTATGAGAAAAGACATTCTAATCGATTGTAATTTCTTTTCGAAGCAAAGGGGGAAAAATAAATCGGATTTCTAGCCGCGCCTTGCAACGATATGCGATCAGCTTGCATGTTCGTGAATGGTTTGAAGGTTTCAGTTTATGATTGTAATCAAAAGTCCTAGCAATCAGTGGAAACATTCGAAACGAACAATCGGTAATTTCAATCATCGCCACGTGTTTCACGGTGAGGTTCGTCAGCCTGAGTAACGCCGCATTCTCGTTGCTTCGCATGACTTTCTTCGTCTTCCCGATCAAAGTCAACAAAGACGGACATATGACGCAGCGAGAATACAGCGTTACACTGAGCGTTTACGCGTCCAATTTTCCTCGCAGTTTACACCAGCGTTTTGCGTTAATTTGCCGACTAAGAATTACGTCCCGTGCGAACTGCTTCATACAAATCTATGAAAATCGTATATTCTAAAACGCAGAGGCAAATTGCCGCGGCGATGACGCTGACGCAAATCGCTCGTTTCAACCGAGCCTTATGGTCCGCGAAACGCCCGCGGTGCTTGTACGCGTTTGGTCGTAAAAGGATGAAAAAGAAACTAGCTGGGGAGGATCCTCCGCTGTTTCGCCGCGGACGCGCTGTTAATTAGACAGCTACAAGGCCACCGTGACCGATGTCCACGAAGGATGTTGAGGGAGGAAACCGGCGAACAGAACCGAAAAGAAAGGCACACGTCGGGTTCCCTCGGTTCGTAAAAGAAAAAAGTTCGTCCAGGAGGCAGAGATTGGTGCGAAGGCCGACCCTCGTACGGAACCGCGCTGCTTCGTTTCGGGCAATTGCCATAAACCATAAATAACTAGACCGGGTCATAAAAGTACGCGCTTACCCTCTCATTAATTTGATTAAAAAGCCTGTAAATAAGCAATTTCGCTAATTGCGTGGTCATGGTTGCAGTGGTTCGATACCAGTTATCGGAAAACGCGTGCGCGAGACAACGTGCCAGGGTAAAATGGCAAAACGGACGAATGTTCGAAGAACAAGAAGAAAAAGAATGGGGATGAAAGAGGGTGTACGAAATGGCGGGTGAAGATCGTGGTGGAATGACTTTATAATTGAAGTTGGTAGTACGATAAAAGAAAGGAAAGAACAGAAAGTGGAAAGCGAAAAGTTAGATAAGAAAAGGAGGAAGGAAGACAAAAGCAAAAGAAATTACACGTGAACGAACAAAAATTGCAGTGGAGTAATCTCCAGATCAAAGTGAATGGAATGGAGAAGAAGAAGAAGAGAGATTAGAGGTGAAAGAAAGAAATTCGTGCTCAAAGGACGATGAAAGGTAGGTTAAAAAAGTTCCAGGTGAGTGGATAAAAATTGTAATGGAACGATTTTCAGATTGAAGTAGGAATGAAAAAGAGGAAGAGAGAAGAATAGGAAGAAAATGTCCTTGAACTCAAAGGACAAGAAGAGAAAGAAGAAGAATAGGGATGAAGAAAGTTGGACTTAGTTGGATAAGAATTGTAGTGAAACTATTTGCAGATCAAAGCAAATAAGATGAAAGAGAATAGAGATAGGAAGAAGGAGAAAGGAAAGCTTGCACTCGGAGGACAAGAAAAGGAAGCGGAGTAAAAGTAAAGGAAGTTGCACGTGGTTGGATAAAAATCGTGTTGGGACGACTTCCAGATCGGAACGGCCGGAACGAAGAGAAGGGAGAAGAACGAAGAGAAAGGAAGAAGAAAGTTCGTACGAGATGGATCGTAGTGGTGACCCGAGTGCACGCGATCCTAGAGAACCGTGGAAATTCATGCAAACGACAGGTCAGCGCCACTGCGAGCAGACGGTTGATAGCTGCGTGATTCCGCGTCTCTGTTGGACGTTCCGCGTTTCTGCCGTTTAAGGAAGAAAAAAGGGCTGTCGTGGACGAACGCGAGAACGTCTCGCGTGAATCGGAAGCAGTTGAACTCTGTCGGAGAGTAACGACGTCTCGTAATTCCTCGAGTTCTCCGGCACATACGGTAACCAACGCGGAGGGAACGATTCATGAATTATTGAACGATCGTCGAAGAAACGACGCGCTGATATTCTTTCGTTCGCTTAATAAAATCAGCATCCGGATACTCGACACTTTTTACCTGATCGATAATTTCTTCTTGTAAACAAGTGAACGCGAACACAGCAATTAACAGATACCCTGTTTGAATCGACAAAAAGTGCGAGTTTTATCGCCGGGCATTAAAGTCCCCGGCGGAAAGTTTCCGCGCGTTCTCTGTAAAAATATTCTATAAAAATACATAAAGCATGTTAATTAAGAATCTATTAGCGGATAGAGATAAACTTAGTCGTAGATAAAATCTCTGATGCCGTTGAACTAATAGAGTATTATTCATCGACATATTCCAAACGATTATCATTCGCATCAAATAAACGTATGATCCTCGTTAACTTCAACGAACGTAAGAAACACCAACGCTCGGTACATCCTACGATAAAAATGCATTCTACGAAACGAACAAACAAGTGTCAAACGTTCAGAGAAGATCCAGCTGGTATAAATTATCGGCTAGCAACGCTTCGATGCAATAGTCCGGATTATTTTAATCCCGGTTCGCGGGTCGGGGGTTAACACCGTGCCGCGAATTCCGACCGAGTGAAAAACATTCCCGCGGGCCTCGAATTTCGCGGCAGGACGAAAAGCTCGAGTCGCGAAATTAAGTCTGGCGCGTCGACGAAATACCGGCCGAAATACCAGCACTTGGTGTGCCAGCAGGAGGGCAAATATGTGTGTGTGTGTGTGTGTGTGTGTATTTGTCAGAGCAGGTGATCACGCCCACACCTGCATACACCTTCGCGTTCCTAAACAAGCGCCGTCTCTGAGCTCGGTGAAGCAGAAAAATGAACGCGTTTCGAACGCGTGTCGAAGCAAAGGCTGACTAGAGTATGTTGTAGCCACTTGAGAATGATTGGATTGAGACGCTATTATAGTCGATGGGAATGGAAGATGACAAGTAACGGAATGGAGGATAAGTGGAAAGATACCTACATTATACATATATCGTTATAATTTAGGAAGGTTGACTTGTCAGATAATTTATTGAGAAGTGATTCGGTTGATTTGAGTAGGTGTTCTATAGACTGTCATATACATATATATGTATAATATAGTAAAATTTTAATTTATCTTGCCTCATAGATGAAATAGTTCGTGCAACCGAAGTTCCTGTAGCTGAAATTCGCTAATTCTCATTGACGATCCTTTGTTTTAACAGACGTACTGTGCAACCAAATAAACGGATTCAATCGGCGAGAGTTCAGTTAATCAGGCGCTTATTAAGGTCTTGTTTTAATTGATTTTTCGCCTCATCGTAGCATAAAAATCTATCTATGTTCAAACACAAACGCGATATCTATTCGCTATTCGCTCGATGAATTGATCCGCGCTTTTAGAAAAACCGCAGGTTCGCGCGGCGAACGCGCCAGAGGGAGGCGGTTAAACGAACCGATTCTCCGAGTATCCAAGTAAACGATGCTCGATCACGCGTTTCTCAGTGTGTTACACGGTCGGTTTGTCGTCGCGCAGAAAAACGAAAACGATGCAACGGTCGCGTCGTTTCCTCCCTGTCGCGTTAAAAGTTGACGCGAGGGGAACCGGTTTCCGAGGGGCCAGACGACGATGATTTCACGGCCGTCGGTGAAAATTACGCGAAGGAAAAACTTGGTTGGATCGTGTACGTGGCGAAAGTCATGGAAACCATAGTAACCACTTGGATTCTGAGCCAGTTCGCGGCGAAGGGATTCCCGGTGTCTTTTGTGCGTGGCGAGAATGGAAAATCGCGACGACGTCGGATAATTAATTAGCCCGTTTATAGAGGAGTACAGAGCGCCGCTTGGTTTCCCTTTACTCGTGCCAGCGCGTATTCGCGGGCCACGCATCGTCCTGCCCACTAATTAGTTGCTCGGTGACGTCCACCGATGCGATCGTTCTTAATTAATATTCGTATCGTGCCGCGATGCGCCAGACGTCGCGGCTGTTTCGCGTAACAGACTCGCGCACCGGGGGACAGCCGCAAGGAGTGCCAAGAAGCCGCTCGTCAATAGCGTAATCGATGCGACAAAGAAACGACCTCGCGAACGATTCTGCAGACCGACGATTCACGGTCGGCATGCGAAGAGGCATAGCAGCCTGGATGTTTTCGTTTCCGCGCTCTGAATAGTAATTCTAGTCGATGAGGCAATTTGCGAAGTGCTTGACCGAGCTCGAGTGAAGTATTCTAGATGCTTGACCAAGTGTATAGGAGAAAAAAAGGCTGGTATTACGATGGTATTCATAGAATAGCGATCGTATGGTCCTATCTGGAACGTGTTATTCGAATATGTTGTTCTTCTTTGCTTCATCTCAACGAGTTGTTGTACTTGACAATTGTTATTGATTATTGATACCCGGTCGTAGAAGTCGGATGTCATAGTTAAGAAATTCTTGAAATCTATCGATAGAGATTATCGATGCTGAATCGTACGATTCGTACCGAATACCAAGCCGCGGCTAGATAAATCTTACTTCTCCATCGTAATTTCTTATTTCAGATTCATTCAGATTTTCATCATGATCGATGAAACTGCGATTTGGACGAGAAAGAAAAGAAAAGAAAGCGTAAATCGATCGATACGTACTTAGTCACGATTTCTTTCATTAAATTATAAAAGTGATTGCTTTATTCGATACTTTTTTATTCCAATACAGAATTATACACGGCACACAACATTTTTAATTGTGTTCATTACTATCGCTATGGATCTACAGATACTCATTGAACCGCTTGTACCACGAAACGAGTCGGAAATTCTTAGTTGCAATTTCTTTCATTAAACAACAAAAGTGGAGCTTTCGTTCAATATTTTTCTATGCAAATAACGAATGATGCAGCACATGATTAAAATTGCGTTCGCTATTATCGCTAGGAATCTATACATACTCGCCGAACCAGTGGTTGTATCAAGAAGCGAATCGGTGATACAATGGGATGCGTCGTTCCCCAAAATTCGCAAGATTCCCGCAACGATCCGAGATTCAATTCAATCAGGGTCTTACGTAACAACGTTATCACCGGACGTTATCGTGGCTCGAAGGAACCTTGAACAAATACAATGACCAGCCGATATACACGAGAGTTATCGTAGTACGTTGACTGTGTTCCGGCCAGAGGTAAAACTACTTTGTTCTTCTACGAGCGGAGAAGAAGGTGCTTCGTCGATTCGATCTGATACAAGAGGAGTCAGAGGACCCCTTCTGCGCGAGTGGCCAAGACAATGTCGAAGAAGTACGTTAGATAGGAGGGGAACAACGTGAACTAGCTGAACGAGGAACGAAGCGAGTCGCTGGCTGACGATAGGAATGTTTCTGCTTCTGATACTGCGAGAAAAGAAACGAAGCCACGTGTATTTATCGATGACTCTGAATCTATTCCAAGTTACTTTCGTCTTCAAAAATCAAACTTGACACGGTAATATTCCGCGTGAAAATCTGCAGTGATCTATATTCTAATGTTATTGTAAAAAAAGAGAAGCATGTATATTCATGATATATTTACTATTCCACATTGTAATATTCGGTAGATTTCGAGATCGCTGCACTCCATATTCTACTGCCAAAATAGAAGCACAAGATTACACGCTAAATGGCGTAACAACGTCAACGTCCGCGACCCAGGCGAGTCGCATAGCGAGAAAGAAAGCGAAAAAACGGAGGAATTAAAAGTGTGGTCTCTCGTAGCTAGAGGCTGCGGGTAAAAGGAGAAGAAAAAATTAGGAAAAGAAAAAAGATGGGACTGATGCGTCGTGGTACATACTCGTCTTCGTCGTGTTCGTTGTCGCGAGCGTTGTTTCTCGTGCAGGGAGGAACGGAGACATCAAAGAAGGCGACATATCCGTTCACACTCGGCACTCATATACGTCCCCTGTGTTCCAGCGTTCCGTTGCTCGTGAACCGTGCCACCATTGGCTCTCTCTCTCTCTCTTTCTCTCTTTCTTATTTTACATATACGTATCCTGTACACACGTGTAGATATATATACAAAGACGAACACATCCTCGTTGCGTTGGAAACAGCTGAGGATATGGGTAGCTTCGGTCGGCTGCGGGTCTGCGAATAACACGTGACGGCCATAATGCGGCTGAAGGCGTCTTAATAAAATGAACTTGTCATTCCGAAACAGCTAACCAGCCTTCGGTCCAACCACCTCTAACTCGCCGCCAGGCTCGAACGCTTCTTCGTTGAGCGCCCTCCGCCTCCGCGCCATCTCTATTCGTCCCTTCGATGGTTCGCTTTCTCGCTGGTACCCTACTCAAAGTCTTTGCAGCTCTTCTCTTAGCCACGAGTCTGTTCCGAGCCGGCGGCTTTATTTATACCTCGTTAAATTAGTGGCGATCGGCGAGAAGGACCACGGTTTGGCCTCGTCTCCGACATACGGCGCCCTCCGATCCACTTCCATTGCGATATAATTCGAGACACCTCGCCGCGTTCCACGCGTCTCAACCTGTCATCAGCCGCGGCGGTCGTTCAGCCGCCGATGGGATACGTCGACCGATCGTGACAGTTGTTACAATGTCGCCGATGGATCAGGAAGCGTTAACGTCGTCGCGTTCATCCACGATAATGGAATTCTTATAATGGAGAGTAATTGCTGCTTCACCGTCCTATATGATTGGGTGTGTCTGCTGGAACGTACGGTGTGTGCAATTTTCATCGTCGACGATGAAGATCGTACGCTTATTCTTTTCTGGGAATTTCGTAAGTTTCAATCTCGATAATAGATATAAAGTGTAATCCTGACTTTTTACGAGCCTTTGGATAGTGGTAGAGCTTGAAGTTAGTTTCGAAGGTGGACTGACTCTTATAAGCTATCACTGGCGAAATTTCGCCTCGCGTGAATTTTAATTTGATAATATCTTGGCAGTATTATTTTTAATCATTGTAAATAACAAGTTTTTCTTCGTGTCGCACCAGTCTGTCAATTCCAAATTCTACGGATCCATTTACCAAAAACTCGCTTCTCCAACATCGAGTTCAACGAGTCTGCACGATCGATCAAACATCCGAATCGCAAAGTCACAGAGAGACACCACGACGTGTATTTGCCTTGGAGCCGTGGTACCACGGTGCTCCGAGACACGAACAGCTACCGTCGATCGTGCCTCAAGATCGCGCGAAACCAAGGCAGCCGGACAGAAGACGAACGCGATCCGTGTCCACGAAATTTTCGCGGATGCAATAAATTACTTGCGACCGGCCGTGGCAAGGAGGGGTGGGAGGGGGACGAAAGAGCGATGGGTACACCGCGATGGCCTCGGAGAAAGGGCAGCCACCCACAAAAGGGCAGCGGAGCACTTGAAATGAAAGGGCGAATGGATGTGCCTAGGCAAGTGCAAGAGACACGTAAAGGCATTCATCTCATTCAAGGTAGCCTTAAGTTTCTGATCAGATAACGAATGTACACTCCTCTCTCCTTGGTTGGCATCGCGGTCGACGCATCGTTTTCTCTCTCTGTGTTTCTCTCTCCATTTTACATATTCCGTCTTGTTTTATTTACACGAAGAAACCTCTTGTCCCACTGATTCCGTGTCCCATGGTGTCTTTCTCCTGTCCGTCTCACGGCATCGACTCCTCCTCGTCTTTTTCTTGTCTCCGCGTGTCCAACTCGCGCGTCTGCTCTTCTCTCTCGCTTCGATCTTTCCTGTCCATCGTACGAAAGAGCGAGCTCGCGTCGAACGTGCTCCACACGCAAAACGACGTTACGACCGCCTTTCTGTAGCCCGTTGCAACGTGCACGCTTGAGAAAAAATGAGATCACGATTAGAAAGAGGCTGCGCGCCAGTATATACGTACACCGCGTTGAAACGCTGGATGAGCCCCCCTCTGTTTCACCGTCGTCGTTATTAATATCCTTCCTTTGGTCGTCGATCGGATCTACGAATAAGGGCGGCAGACGGGTCATAGGTCGGACAAAATAAACGATTAACGATATAAGTTGCATAAGGAAGGGTTTAAGCGAAGAGGCTGGATTTTTCAGATACGATCACCAAGTTTAGGAGACACGCCAGGAAGAAATTCCCCACTCGGTTCGGACGAATCGAAATATCGTAATATTCGTGCGCCTTGCATTCTACCGTCAAAATTTTCCTACGACGATCCTTCGTACTCTATCGTGCGGAGAGTTCGAGGTATTGTCCTCTTTCTTCTTCCTGATCGAGCAACGAGTTACACGAGAAGAGTTGCATACACACAAAAGGTCGTTGCAACGTTCCTGAACGCGATACACGAAGAGGGAGGCTCGATTCATCGGCGCGATTTATAGCGTAATTATCTAACCGAGATTGCAAAAGCGGCGAACGATGGGAAAGATAATCACGTCACCGAGATTCCGAACGTTTCTATCGTACTAGCTTTGCCACGAAAGCAACGACGTCGGTTCTCTGTGTTCCATGAGAATTCTACGTTCCCCTCTTGTCTTCTTCCACTTCTCTTCTTCGTTTCTTCTCTTGCTTCCACCTTCCTCTTACGTGCCCGTTTCTCCTCGAAGTTCTTGCTTCAAAGTGCATTCCATAAGTTCTGAATTCGCGCACGGAACCATCTCGAATTGTTCCCCCTGTTCGAAAGAGTGGCTGGAGGGACCGAAGTAGCCGGCGGACGTGAAACGTTCCACGAGAGACGATAGTCCGTGATTTATTTGATGTCCCTCCGAGAGAGAAAACGAGGAACCAACGGCGAACAGGCCATCGGTGGTATACGGCACCCTGTACACAAAACGACGCAACGACAACGAAACAAACGGCTTCCAGGCACCGACTACGACGCCTTCGAATTTCTTACGAGCGGCTGGGGTCACCAGGGTGATTTCGTAGCGCGGATCCGTTCCGCGGACATAAACCACGCCGTCGCCGTAATCGAGGGAACCCACGATACTTTTGAAATCGCGGTCGCGCACCAGGGAACACACGCGAACGCGTGCGCGATGTCATGTTTGCGGCAATTTAAAAATAATTTAGATCGCCCGTGGTATCTCTCTTTGAGACGTTTTGCTCAATTCCTTTTTGCCATTAGTAGTTAGTTACGTATTGTTACCGCTGTTGGGTTTTTTCAATTCTCAAGATATATTTATTTACACGAACGCGATCAGCCCGAACGCGATGATATTTAATAATTTATTTTACAAACTATATGATCATTTTATTATTTTGTGATATTTATCAGATACAAGACGATGTTCCATTAAAATAACTATACGACGGATTAAAGTGTCAAAGACGCGTCTAACTGTTACACGAAATCTGCACTACATTCGCAACAATGTCGCCATCGTAACGCCTCGTCTAGCTTATCTTTCAAACACAAATGACATCAGTAAAATCATAAACCATTGACGAATTCTTTTCCGAAAATCCATCTATCATTCACCAACAGACGCTTTCAGTACCTACTTTCAAGATGGAACTTCTACTCATCGAGATCCATGCTCGAGAAAATAATGGAGCTTTCAATCCGAACGCCACGCAGCCCAGACAAGATAATCGATATCAGCCGTGCTATCAGGGACAAAAGGAAGCCTCTAAGGTCACGATAAACGAAGTCCAAGTTCTGTGGAAGGGTCAGGTCTCGGGTCCACACCTAATACAATCGTGAACGAGATATCTTGGCGGGGAACAATAGAGGACGCTGCGAGTGACATGACGTTCCGTGTTCGTCCTACATATTCGAGCACGTTCCGAAGAAGACGCAGAGGGGGTCCAGAACGATAACAGACGTTTCGTCGAAAACGAAGCCAGGCCGAAAGGAATTTGCCTGGCTGGTGAACCTACTCGGGGACGAACAGCCGTCCGATCGTAACAGATTTCTCAATATTTCTTCGGCTCGATCGGCCAGAACGCGTCGGACCTTTTACGGTCCTTCTTTTGATCCTTTTCATCGATCTGAACGACCGGGCCCGCGCGCTCATGGCGAACCGCGGTTTAATCCCTTTCGACTTCACGAGGCGCTCGTAAAACGACATCATAATTCCCTTTGAATGTCCCTGTCGTAACCCAGCTCTCGACCAGATATCTTGTGCTTCTCCACTCACCGGATGTTTCGTTCCTTCGTCCAACGTAATTTCATGGAATCGACGCTCCGTCGTTTCCTGATTTGTTTAGCTTATCTCGAATATTTTGAATTGTTGGTTTTTTTTTTTTTTTTTTTTTTTGATAGTGAATTCATGCCTCATCGGTCACACAATAAAATTAAACTATGTGGTCTAAGAAATTTTCAAAGCAACGTGAAATTACTTCTCTGTAACACGTGCTAAGAGTCGCAGTAAACTTTACGAGTACAGAACATTCAACGCTGTGACACGCAGAAAATGCAAAATTATCAGTAGCGTATACAGCGCAATTCGCGGTCTGTGAAGCATTACAAACTCGTACTTCGAGCACGAACTCTCCGTTCTGCCTACAAAGAAAACAGAGAAAGAAAACGGAGAAAAGAAACAGCATATCCGACCAGTTGAAACTTCATTCTCATTCCCACAATAGCGAGGAACGCCACTCGCCACGCTGATCCCCTCAAACGGCAGAAACTTTTCAATTTCCAAGAGTCCCTGGAGATCTGGTAGCTTAGCAATAAGCGACCTCTGACCCCGTGCAATACGTATACGCGAAACTTTCCGCAGAGTAACGTCTCTTTCCGCCCACCTGGTATCCTATGTCCAATGGGAAACAGGGTTCATTCATGCTTCCCAGACGAGGCACAAACCGCGATAAATCCTTCTGTACCCGTTGTGTCACTGGTGTACACACCTCTGGATCCCTTCGATCTCGCAACGAATACGCGCGAGCAAGAAGTACCGCGGAGGTGCACATAAAATTAAGCCGCATATAAAATAAGCCGGTGCTTGACCTCGAAGGTGTTCGCGCCCGTTTATGTTCAGGAGGCCGTGAATCATCGCGCCTAAACTAGTGACGTTTACTGTCAAGGATAACGTTTGTCATACTAGACGGAGGAGTCTTTTAGTTCGCACAACGAGTCAGGGCAGATTTGACGACGTGTCGGTCGGAAGGATGGAAAGAGACGAGGTTGGACCCGAAGGATTAGGTTAGCGAAGCTCAACCGTAGGGGCAACGCTCGAAGCACCACCGTAAATCTGCTGGCGAGCAGCGCCCCGAGACCGCTGAATTAACGGATTGCAATCGTAAAACGATCCTTTGACCCGTTCACGCGCGTTAGTCCTCCGGAGCGCCGGTGGATATTTGGAAGGCTGATTCATGGCAAACTGGAAGGCTGATTTTCTTAGAAAGTTGTCCTATGATAATGAAACGAGATTGACAAACTAACACGAAGGAATGGCCTTGATACGTGTCGCTAGATAGCGAACAGTTTTTTCAGGAAATACGCGATTAAAGATCGTCGTAAGTTACCGTTAACGGTTATTCACTTTCGACAAGGACATAGAGTCGAATGGTATCACTGCGAGAAGATACGTATGAAAACTCGCGAGAGATTTGCTCCGAGCGTAATACTAATTGATTGACGAGGACGTTTCTGAATGGATACTCGTGGACTTCAAATTTTCTACCATTCCTAGATTGATTTATAGATTCGTAGATTTACAGGTAGAATACTTGGAATACTACATCGGAACTTTATTTATTCAAAGCTCGACCGAAGCTCATTCGTATAACAGGAACTCCTCATACAGCAATTGAAATTCATATTAATCTATCTTTGTGCTTTATAGCGCCTCAAACATCGAGCACTCGACAAAGGCATCCTGTGTCGCATTAAGCATCGTGTAAGAGTTCGTTCTGGCAAATAAAGTTCGTATACTAATATTTTTAAGTTTTATATAAAACTGATTAATTTAAGAGTAACGTACCATGTAGTTGTAAATGAGCGAACAGTATCACATTCGAGAAGGTGATCATTCTCCGCTCCATTTGGACGTGGCGGTGGTTGAATCCTGGCGTATAAGATCGGTACTGACTTTCCGCGCCAGGGTGCTGTCAGTTATCAGTGCATAAACATTCGTTCTCCACGCCGGTGCGACGTACCGCGCGGTCCCTCGCGTTGCGAGTTATACGCGGCAGGGTTCGGTCGGAGGGGGAAGACACACCGGCACGCATAAAGTAAGAGCAAGGGGAGAAAAAGAGGTAAAAAGGTGGCGCGGAAGTTGAAAAAAGAAGGCCGATGCAAGACACGAAGCACGAAAGAAGAGGAAAAGAAACGGAAGGCGAGGAGTTGGAGGAGGACGAAGAAGAAGAAGAAGAAGAAAAAATAAAAATGAAAAAGACAGAGGTGAAAGAGGCGGAGCACGGCGACGCAACCCGGAGGAACGCGCGACGGAAGGGATGGAATATGATATAATGCAAAGGCAAAAAAGAAAGGCTGCGGTCTGCTAGGTGGACTGGTGGGGGCAAAAGGGGGAGATTTAAAGCCGCGTGGACATTGTCATCGGACGCGCGGCTATAAACCAAAGCGGCTGCGCTGCTAACTGAGACGCTCTCTCCGTTACCAGCGTCGTGCGTGCAACACGTACGCGGGGTGCCATGGTATGTTTCGAGATCGGCCGTGTGCCTTCGTCCACGGTACAGATCTCTTCGGTTATCCGGCAAACCTTTGCCTATGTATATATCGAGCCGCGTTTACGATCTTGGCAGCCGGCCCGAGACAGGTGTTATTTTTCATCGATTCGTTCGACCGCCGCGCTGCCTCCCGAACGATTCACGTTTCGCACGAGGACTGCTTTAAGACTGTTCCGCGCCGATTTTCAAGTCTTTCCGGCTGTATTGTACGACTGCGGAGAAAGAAGAGAGAAAAATACGGAGAAAGGCGAAGAAGGGAAGGTGGGCGAGGCAAGAGAGGACAAGGAGGCCGCGGAGATCCGATCGAGATCGTACCGATAATAACGCATTCGGGAGTCGACTCTCGAAGGGAAGCAACGCGTCTCGTGATAGATAGGAAAAAATCGTACGCGTCCATTATGGAGCTCTTCCCTGTGGCCTCCTAACGGCGGAGATAAATCCTTGCACCCCCAACGCTCTTGTACTGTACCATACGTATAAAATTCGCAGTTCTTCCATCGACGGTTCAACGATCCCTCCTTTAGCAAAGATCGTTCTTCCTGAACAATCGTTTTCGATTCCATTTAGAATATAATCTCGCCTCGTCCGATCTTCGATCTAACCCCATTAATCCTAAACTCTCTCAACAACCTCTCTCCAACTTTTCTGCAACTTCATAAATTCGTTGCCCTCGGTACGTTGTCTCCAATCAACCACGACATTCCTGGAGACTCTTCCACGCAGCGAAGCCTCGCGATATCCATCGACTGGTTTTTTCTCGCGGACTGAGTGACGGTCGAGGTCACGTCTCCTCGTGGTCGTGAGGAACCCCATAAAGAGAGCCCACTGGATGGCAGAGGAGACGTCCGTCGAGGCTGGTACGCCCGTGACGGTTTCCTATCATCAATTGTTCCGTTTTACCTTGAACGAAGTGTGCGCAGCGTCTGTCCCTCCGTTATCTGTCGGGTCCCGCGGCGGGAGAGGATCCCCAGACAAGATTTCAATGAACATTTCTCAGCGGACGTCGCTGCCCGCCGCAAATATAATACTCCGTTCTCGCGAGGCGAGGGTGTATCACGACCGTCGCGTTTTCCACCTCCTCCCTTCCCCTCCGTTCCTCTAATCCGCCTGACCAGCAGACACTCTCGGCTATCGTTGAATTCCATCTACGGTTCTCTTAACGCGGCTTCGTTCGTGATAATTCACACGCGCGCGAGCCAACGCCACGCCAGGAAAACGAGCCGCGTGATGAACGAGTCGATGGGCCGTGACGGGCCCTCCGAGACTTATTATCGCGCCCTCGAATTATACACGACCCCTCTTTAGGCCACAATATGCCGGGAAATTAATAGACGCGATTTGCGCGCCGCTTCGCTAACTCTGCCATCGTGAAATTATGTCGCATCCAGGCCCTCGAATAATTACCAGGACTCGTATTGCTGCTAGCGGACCTGGTAATGGTAATGCGTTGAGTTGAACTTACCTTTTCGATAATACGGCCTCTTAAACACGTTGTTTGGCTAAGCTATGACTGGTTTCAGACGTTTAATGAAACTCGTTCGCTGTTATCGTTGTTTATGATAGTTTGAGAGATAATATTAGGTTTAACTCCAGGCTTAAATGACGTACATTATTGATTCAAAGTTCCGAATCGCTCGTTTAATGGCAGAGTGGTATGGATTTTTTCATGGGAAACGAAAGAAACGTGTCCGAACTGTTACATATTTTAAGATAATAACTGTAGTTTATCGTTGTATCAATATATCCAAGCAACTAAAATCTCCGCTATAGAGACTCTTGGGTGCAACGAGAAAATGAAATAAAGATTGCATTAGCGAAGGGGAAGACATTTGAAGAGAATAGAGCATTCGGTCACGTTTCAATGTCGTATCGATACACTATGTTCGAAGTTAATGTTATATAACAGTGTTTGATTACTTTTCTATGGTGTGGTGCCGTTCAACTTGAATTTTGAGCATTGTCACGTTCGTGGTTTTGATACGCGTCGAAGTAGTTGTGGTACGAGATGGTATAATGTAAACTTTCTGGTAACATTATACACACACACGTACAACGTTCAGATTTGTCGTACAATTCACGTAGCGATCGGGCGGTAGACGCAACAGTTTGACTCTACGTAGCCGCGCAAATGAAATGTCAAGCCCTGCTTACACATCTGCTTGAACAGACTGGGCGACCTTTGTTCTGAAATCGAAACCGACGCAAATCGTGTTAACCGGTTGAAATATGCGGATCTATAGCGTTCGATAACTTCATTGTACGAGTCGATCGATCATTACACTCTCTATAAACTCCACTGTAATCAGAACGATACGTCGAGACACTTTTTCTAATATAACACAGTTCAGATTGGAAGGTACTGATTTTATCTACTACTACGTTTAAAATTTAGAATTAAATGAAGTAAGTAATAATCCGCAAGTTCATAATTCTAACAAAACATTGAGAATTGTTGGAGCAACTTTTTAAAATCATAAACGTATTGAGATCGCGAGAATTCTAAGGTTGCAAGAATTAAAATATTTAAGAATGTTAATTTTTATTATATTTAAGGTTTCGATTATAACGAAGACAGATGCAAATTTCCAAAATATGGTGGCTACAAATAATATTTGCATACTCCCTTATTTTCTAATGAAGCGTTTTTTAAGTTCCATAGGTGTCAGTTCCGTAGCGTCAAATTTTTGTATTCACATAAAAGTATCATTAAATGACACGAGATTGAATGCACTTTAGATTTAGTTAATTACCACGTAATGATTATAATAAATAAAATAATGTGCAAATACTTATTGCAACTGCAGCAATTTGCAAGATTAGGATTCGCGATGGCAAGCGATACACAGTAGTTAGTAGAGTTAGACGGAGAGACTCGAATCGAGTAGAAACAGGTCGCCGGTCAGACACGTTGGAAGCGACCCTGGACACGTGGTACGGCGAGCTTACGGTGGCAGCGTATCTAATAATAATCGTAACACTAACGATACCATCGCATTGCCACGAAGGCATTAGAAATCGTGATTCGGTAGGCACCGACGAGCTCGTAACCTTTAAAGAGGTGCATCATGGCCAGATGACGGAAGATAACAGAGTGCTGTAGATAACGGTATGCAACGAATGGCAATGGCTAGATCTATGGCAGAAATGCGGAGATAATCGCGCGACGATGAAGCGAACGAAGAGGATGTCCACTTAGCAAATCGGATCCTGGTGAACCAGGATGTCGTAACAGTACGTCGAGAACGTCTGCGCAGGAGAGATCTAGATTAAGAGTGCGCGATGTATCCTCGAGAAACTCGAGAATAGAATGTTTGCATCTGAAGATGGTGCGCATGTATGATCTTCGTGTAACATCGACACTTCGATTAGGTAATTAGATAATTTCAGGCAAAGTGTTTGATCGTAAAACCGAGAAATCATAGAGTTAATTTCCAATAGCGATGTTTTAGATGTAGAAGCATCGTGACATCGATAATTCTGGCCTGAAATAGGAACACTTCTGTTTGTTCCTATTTTATTCAAAATTTCAGCCAGTGACTTCTATCTCTATGTCGTGTTAATTTTATACCTATATGAGTCTCGCAGCAGCCAGACTGATTGACTCCATTTTCGTCAATTTTGCAATTTCATTGGCCATAAACGTAATTACTGTTCAACCTTTCAAAAAATATATAACTCGATCCTCCTCGATCTATTCATCGTTAAAGATATAATTATTTTCTTTCTACTTTTACTGAAAGAACCTCGCTTTACTGCTAATTCCTCGCATTCGATCAAAAAATCCTATTAAACATGCTGCATATATAAATAATCTTTGTAACGAAGACAATACGATAAAATGGAATATATAACAATATCAGAGAACCATTTCCACGTGGCTAACAGGTGTACGATATCATGGATGTTCGCTCACATTCGTCGCGGAGACCGCGTGTTGCACAAGTCTGGCTGGAGGCCAGTCGAAAGCCTTATTTTTATCTTTTGCATTAGCAAAAGCCCATAAATATCCGTTAAGGTGTTAAGTTACCACCCATGGAACACGTTCGTCTCGCTTCCACCATCCGCTAGGCTAGTGTGCGTCTTGCACACGGCCGAAAAAAACAGGGTAGGGTCCCGCGTACGTGCAAGTACGTATCGGCCGCTAATCTGCACCGGCATCGATGCCGAGCCAAGAAGTCGATTCGTACGCTCGTAATTCGTCGCGGCCCCAGGATCTCACCTGCGAGAACGTTATCGTGCCTCGTGGTCCTCGCAAATCCCACCATGGACAGACTTTCGGGGTAAAACGGGCTTCCTGGCCGCGATAAAAATTTACCGGATGTCGTTTGTAAACCTCCTAATGGGGACACGATCGCACTTTCTGTTCACCTCAACGAGACAAATTTCTCTCGAAGAGATACAAATGGTGGCTGGCTTAAACCAGCCGCGTCTAACGATTCAACGGAAATCCCGAATGTTTATTCATGGTTCTGAGAGTTGTCGCGGTCGGCATATTTGCGATTCAGCAGGAAATCAGGAAGTATTTATTCCAAGGAGAATACCAATCGCTTTTTGAATACGATAACTGACATTAGTACTAGAATCTTCTAATTTTTTTTTTTTTTTTTTTTTTTTGATAGAAATATGTATCGGATTAGATTAATTGTCGATGGTGTGCCAATTGTTTAGCGAGGGATATAATTATTACGTTATAGTAGACTTATAGTAGTTTCTGGGAAATTGAAAGACGCAAGATATATAGAATATACGTAATATCCAAAAACCGTATAAAATATCTCAGATACAGTGCTCGTTGAAATATTTAATGGACGAAAGAAATCTCCATCCAGGTCTTACATTTTCAGTAATATTTGTAGTAGTTTAGTAGTTTCAGATGTACTTAGATGGATCAGATAAATCGATATCTTTCGATGAATGAACGTTTTAATAAATCTGGTATTTGCAAGTAGCACTTGCAGATACCGAATACCTATAGGACAGCTGGTATAT
Organism: Bombus bifarius; assembly: GCF_011952205.1. Taxonomy (NCBI): domain Eukaryota; kingdom Metazoa; phylum Arthropoda; class Insecta; order Hymenoptera; family Apidae; genus Bombus; species Bombus bifarius. The sequence continues at coordinate 726,220 of NW_022884524.1, forward strand.
TTAATGGTATACACAGACACGCGTAAAAGCGATAGACAGACACATATTTAATTCGTGGCGGTTAAGCGTGTTTGAAAATGTGGAAGGGTGGCAATATGCGGTTACATAAGCGTACATTCGGTGGATAAACGTACATTGGTTCGACTGTTGGTTACAAAGTCGTTTCCAGTGGGGAAACGGGATTGGTATTTATGACGACGTTACGTAAATGGTTTTCGGGATACATCGCCCACGGCGAGCACAAAATCTGAAATCTCGGCCGTGGTTCCGGAGCCAGACACGTCTCAATTATGCTGTTAAAGGAACTGTTGATCTTAATCAGCCCCCTCCTCCCGTAATATTTTTTTTCGATGCCACGAGATCGCACGGCCGCGAACCTTCGCTCGCGGATCGTGCAAATCAGATATGCCAGCCGATACGGATCGACGAATGTTGCCGGACATAACTGAAAACGATAGCCGATACTTTGGGAAAAGTTACGAGACTATTATGTCGACTCTTTTAAAAACATCGTCGGTTCGATTTATCCAATTGACGATTGTTATCAATCGGTAATTAAGGAGATTTATGACAACTATATCGTTGGATTGCAAGCATACTTGGATCTTGCATTCCGTATATTATAATTAAAAGAATTCTTAGTTAGTTAGTTCTGAATTATAAGATTCAAAAACTATTGTCACCCAGTTACAGGATTGCCTGGTTAATAGTTGTATTATTTGAATTGTAGAATTCGAAAGCTTTTGTCGTTGAATTCCTAAGTTTCAAAGTTTGAATTCCTACGTTTCTACCGAATCGGAGAATCACTCTTTTTTTTTTTTTTGAATTCTAAAACTCGAGGTCCATGGCTGAGTTGTCCATGGCTGGGATTCAAGAGCTATTGTTATCAAATTTTAAAATTCACGGGATATTTCGGTGGCTAAACGCGTTACCAGGAAAATTAAAGATTCAAAAGTTATTCTTACTCGGTGTCTTTCCTCCTCTTTCCATTCACTCGCGAAACTTAAACGTGGAACAGTCAGCGCGCCAGTGACGAGCTTCTTCTTGCACATGGCGGAAGTTACGAAGTAAAGTCGAAGAACGACAGGGAGCAGAGTTTGCAGAGAGGGGTAGCGGAATCAAAGTCGGGCCTGTATTAATGGATTAAATTTAGCGAGTGGCAGTCGAGTGGCGCCAAAAGGAAAGTCAACAGAGAAAGTTTAACGACGTCTGGTCCTTCTGTTCGTCGGATGGGTTCGAGCACGCGCGAACAGCTCGCGAGAGCAGAGTAGGAAACAGCAGGTAGGAACGTTCGCGTGAGATTCGTTAATTGAAACGTTTCGCGGATCGTATATACGGTATATACGGTAGCCGTGTGTTCAGAAACGGGCGTGACGGTTGTGATAACTCTATAGTGGGCAGGAAACCCATTATAAGTCATATCACATGGAACGTGGGCCTGTGTCACGTTGCCGGCTAGGTTCCTGAATGCAGGGAATGGCTCTCAACTCCTTAAACTCGACGATAGTAATGATTGACGAATTTTTAAATTTCGTGACAATGGTTTTGGAATTCAGGAATCCAGCAACAAATTATTATCGAAACTCGAAAGTCCTTGCATATTCCGATCCTCTGCTATTGCCTGCAATGGAGAAGGATAGAAATAGACGGCTTGTATAATGAAAAGTGGGGCAAACAAAGCGTGGCTCTTTATCAATCACTTTAATCTCTATGTCAATTTCAATATGTGTTTCCCGATCAACGTGAGATCAATCGCACATGTACAATTTGATGCCATGTTTCGCGGTTCGCATGGTGTACATACATCGTTACAAACGCGATTGGTGGCAACGTGAAATTATCTCACGGAAAGTTGAGCCTCCAATTACGAAAAGACCGGTGCGTTGGCATTGTTACGATTTTTTGCGACGGTGTTATTATCGTCCAGTTAGTTGCTGCTGGCTGGCAGGGAACGCGCACCATGCTCGGTTCTCTGATTTGCGATCGAACGAGCACGATCTTCGACAGGTAATTCTACACCCGGTACTTTTCAAAAAACACGCGTGCCTCCGATTCACCCGGCTGGGGAAGCTTCCCGTAGGCGCGAACGATTAACCACATGCAGATCGAACATTCGTGCGTAACGAGTCCCTCTTGAATCGCACAAAACGTTTCCGTGTTTCTTCCACGTTCGGATTATTCGCTTCTTCTCCATCCCCTCTACCGAGCTAAGCTCTAATGCGTTAACTACGAAAGACGCGAGTCGCGAGTTCAACGGAAAGAGACCACTTAATTTCCAGTTCTCCATGAGAAGTCGTTCCGCGTGTAACGTGTCTATTATACCAGCGAGGCAACGACGTTATCCAGCTAATCGGTCTGACCATTTTTCGCTAATCCTTAACAGACAGTGCTCGTACCATTTAGTCGACAAGTCCGGCAAATCCTCTTCCTTCGCGGCGATTAGTGTCCCCTGTAACACGCGTCGCCGCCACGGATTCAATTCTATCTCTCCATCTCTTGATCTCTTTCTTTCCTCTCTCTCTCTCTCTCTCTCTCTCTTTGAAGGGATTAGTTAAAAACAACGAATAGTCTAGAGGAGCGAGACAACAGGCAACCGCTGCTCACGATCGTGTGCTCTTTTGCACAGAGAAAGGACGAAACGCGTGCGTTACCTCGATCGCCTTTTAGTCGCCATTCCCTTCCTCGACGTTCCTATGGTTCACGAGGCCGGACGAACAGAGGGGGGAAGAAACAGACGTCCGTACACGACATAAGCATATCAATAAAATGTTTAATTGGCGTTTACATTTCTTCATTCGACCCAACAAGATCGCGATACCGATCTTCCGCCCGGTTTCTCATTCAGACCCCGTGTAAGCTCGTCCTTCCACCGCGTCCTTTCTCCGCGGTGTACTGTAGGCCTGCGGATGTCAGACGTCTCGCGAAGGTAACCGGCCTCCTTAGAGACGAGGATAGAGAAGAAGGAAGGAAGGAAGATGGAGAAGAAAATCGAGCGAAAAACACGTGGAACGTAGAGCACGAAGAAATAGCGTTTGGAAACAAAGAAAGAAGTAGGATAGGGTGTAACGGGTTCGTTTCTTTCAGGGATGCAACCGATATTGCATTATTAACTTCGTAAGTAGTACTATACCTGTACACAGAATTCTACTGATATCTTTCCCCACTGGTTTTTCCTTTTTTTGTAATTCGAGTAAATAAAAGCTATCGACGTTTGAACCATATAGTTTGCTTAACGTAACAATTGCTTCAATGGAGGTCGAACCTGCTATTGAATTTGTCTCGATCCTTTTGTATGGCAAAATTATCCGGATACATAAACAGGAAAGAGCTATCATCTTTTTTAAGTAAAACAAAATGAATTGGAAGCTTGACATTCCACTATACTATACCAGAGTCAAGAAGTACGAGCAACAGAGAAATTTATTTTGCATTTGCATGTATCAACATTTACGCGAGAATAAATGTTATCAGAACCTCGATTAGTTACATATATCTTACCTTTCAAAATACCAATTCCGATAGTCGTTCAATTAATTAAGGAAACATACACCTGACGATAAGTTACTACGGTAAAAGTACGTCGGTTACATCGGCTAAGGAACAGTCAACCGAGAAAGAGCGGAATCGAATTTTTCGTTATCTGATAAACAGCTTTCTTGGACGTACAAGGGTTGACGAAGGAGGGGGTAGGGATTGGTCCAATTATTTCTTCCTGCCGAGCAAATATTTCTCGGCTTAATTCGCTGAAAATACTGCGTCGATCACGATGTCCGGGCTCGTGCGATATTTCACGGTGAAACGAACATCGCCGCATTGACGTAATCGCTTAATTAAAGGGTTCTGGCCGCTTGACGTTCCTCTCGTAACGGAGGAGACGTAGCTGCGTGTAAACACGTGGACGATGCCGTTTGCACGACCGATCGCGCCTCCGCTCTCGCCGCGCCGTTACGCGCGAATACTTATGAATCGGAGACAGACTATGTCAGCGATCATGGTACCCACAGGTGCCGAAATTTCCTTCATTTATCGTCAGTCGACCGTTCGCTTGTTCGCCGTTTAACCGCAGCACCTTATACGCCGTGTGTTCGTGCATATATGCGTCTGTGTACGAGGATTCTGAAAGTTGGTACAGATGCGCGCTTGATTGCAACAAGGTAGAATTTAGATAGAATTTGAATCTTGGCTGCATAGCGGTTTACAGTGGTTTGGGATTTGAAGAGATTTGAATTTTGAAATTTTAAGGTCAATGATACTGAATTGAACGATACAGGGATTTTAGAAGGCTATACAACGTGAATTTTGGGATACCAATCGATAAGAATTTTTAAGATTCAACAATTCTGAGTAGCGAGTATTAGGATTTAGTAGATATTATTACCGAGTTTCGGATTCCAAGTTATTAGTAAATTCTGACGTACAGATTGATGTATCCGTTCTAATGCCGTAATCGTTCTTCGTGGCAAATTTCGATGATATTCGATCGAGGCGAGGCCGACGAAACCTTTTTCCGCAAATTCCAGGCAAACCGAAGGAGCGCAAACGCCCGACTCCTTGTAACCACGTATCTGATGCGGCTCATTAAACTCGCACGATACCCCGAGCAACGATTACGTGAACGAGAGGCAGCGAGAAAGTGGCTCGCGAAACGCGATGTTGACGACTGATGCAACGATTTCTTGTGTTGTAATTGTTAAAGGATCGTTGGTACTCTACGTCGAATCAGCGGAACTCTATCATTTGACGCCTACTATAGTGTGAAATTGTTCGATAGTCATGAAAATCGATAATTAATTTCTCTCTCTCTCTCTCTCTTTCTCTCTCAGACTATCCTTTCAAAGAACAGCGATTATTTATAAGAAAAACTGGAGCATAGTTTACAAAACGTAATAAAACACATAATATCAAATGCTAAATGTAATTATAATAAATATTTTAAACACGAATAGTGACCAAAGTAAAAAGACGCTTCCAAAGAGGATCGAAGGATTTTTACCTCGTCGAGTAGCTGTATAGCTCGGATAATTTTAATAAGAAAATAAAACAGAAGCAGAGAGAAGTAGGGAAGAAGGACGGGGAGAAGCGCGGGGCATCGAGGGAGTCGGCAAAAGAGCCGTTAATGATTTACCGCGGGTTCAGCTTTATAACCGCGAATTCACCGTCGCCGCAAACGCCGAACTCTTCTTGGTTCCAGAGGGGAAGTCGAGAGAGAGAGAGAGAGAGAGAGAGAGAGAGAAGAACGAGGCAAGATCGTGCCACGCCCCCGACTTCTCATCTTTTACGCGTCTCATTCCATGACGTTGGTACGTGAGGGCCGCCGTTTCGGCACTGAAAGCCGGCGAACGCAACGCCTCGCAACACGCCAAAGAGGGGCGGATTTTCAGGCACACCGAAAACCACCGCGAATTCCTCGCGCTCCTTTTTCCCCTGGTTGCCGGTGTCCGTTAACCCTGGCCATCCGGCAATCTCGCGCAAAATGAATTTCGAGAGAGGACAGCTCGTCGAACAGGCTCGGAGATTCTTGATGTTCTTGATAAATGCCGAGACGAGCACGCTGTCGCGCTCGACGCGAGGATGGAAGCTTTTTGACTCGCCTGACTTTTGTCTGGCTTGCGGCGTGGCACTGTAAGGATTCAAAGGAAAAAGAAGTTGGAAAGAAAATGAAAGAGACGGTGGGTTTTATCCTGATGCTGATAGCGAATTCGTTGGCACAATGCGAATGTTTGCGCATTTGTGGAAAATTTAAAAAGATATATGTATAGAACACGTTCGTGTAGAAATATATAAAATGTGCAAAGACAGTCGTTGGATTATTTAGTAGGAGAAACAAATCCTTATTTAGGTTGCGTTTGTCCAATTATAGTTGTAAAGACGCGAAACACGCAAGCAGGCGTTCGAGAAAATATACAGAATGGTACGCAGACTAAACGCGATTCGTAATTTGTCTTCGAGTTGGAAGTCTAGATGACTTCCTGGTTCCTTCGTTGGATATTTCGAAAGGAGAAAACAAAGGATATCGCAAAAATAGATGTTTGAAGCAGCGCCAATTTTGGTATGATCGATCTCATTCGAAGAGGTAGGAAGTCGAACAAGAAGGTGATTAATGGTTGCAATAGAGGATGAGTCTTTGTTGCAACAGTTCTAGATGGTAACTAATGGATCATGAATGTAGGAAGTGTAACTTGTAACCTACGAGGCTGTATAGTTGATCGAATCTTCCACGTTCCGCGATGTCTCGTATTTTACAGAAATCTGGTTACTTCCGGCACCGACAGCTTTTAAAATCCAAATCGAACTCTTCTCCCTTCAATCCGCTTTCAGATAGCATCAGAATCCGAAAGTTGAATTGAAAATCGGGCAGGGGGGTGCAAGTGGGAAATAATTTTCGCGTGGAATCCCATTAATCAGAGTGACTCGTTGAAAAAGAGTAGTTAAGATAGCGTAACCTCATCGACCGGCCGTTATCTCGAAATCACGATCGAGGCTGTTAACTCGAAACACGTGGCCGAGTGGCAACCGAACGTTCGAAGAGGAAGGGAAAAAAAATAAAAGCAGATGGAAGAGAATTTAAAATCGAGAGAGAAGAAGAAAAAAAGCGTAATGAAGGGATGCGTTTTGTATACCTGAAAACAAGCGATTGCCGTTAGAAAAGGTGGAAACCAGTGTTGGTAACCGTACGTGCGGACTATTTCGAGAATCATTATTTCTGGATCGGTTTACCACTATTCATTAACGTCAGGCTTTCCACGTAACTCGAGATCCTTCGATGCCACTCGCAGACGGCTGCAAGCGTTAACAGACGCGTTTACCAACCAGCGGATAATTATTTTTCCTGTAGTCTCCTGTTAATCATTTTACGATGTGTTCATAAAGAGAACAGAGCCGAAGGAAAAAGATTCAAAGGCGGCGCGAACGTATTACGCGCCGTTATAAAAGCGAGAGTGTCCGATTAGGTTACAGGGAAAATCTGGAAACTCTGGCATGGAGAATGTCGGTAATGGAAGATAAAAGGAACCTGTGCGAATTGCGATTTCCCTTTGAGAAATAGCACGATCAAAGATCAAATATCTTTCTCCAATTCTTTACAAGGTAACCATATTGCTTTGGAACAACTGCATCAAAGATTATAATATAATTGGAAAAGTAAATACTGATAAATCAACGATACCGTAATATAATAGAAATCAATCGATCTCTCACAACGTGATATCACAAATGCTTACCCTGCAGACTATATTCGCTTTTCATCTTTACCCACTCCTTCTGTAACAAACTCCTCGCATTAAACATCCACAAAATTCCGCTGCTACGAAAATAACCTCGAATCTGAAACCCATAGCAATATCTCTCTCGACTTTGAGCAACGAAACTCGCTAAAAAAAATCGAGCCGGTAATGTGGCTGGAGCGGCTAGTGACGGTATAAATAAAGAATAAAGAACGATTCTGCGGAGGCCGACTTTCTTGCCGCATTCCATGGCTCGTGTGCAGGAAGAAACGAGCAGATACAGCGTCCGCGGGAGACCGTTTCCCAGCGCGCGAGGTTCCAAGACTATCGATTCCTCGACGATCGCATCGAAGAGCAGGCGTGGTTGTCCTACGAAGAAAGATGCATTCTAGATGTACGGAACGCGAAGAGCCACCGATGGAGACCTCGAGGTGTTGCACGACCGCGAGAAGGATACGCGACGAGCGCTTACGACGAGGGCTTGCGACGAGGTTGCGCTTTGGATCTTGGTCCAAGTCGCAACTACGGTTACCACGACGTACGCCATAGGCCCTTTCACAGCTGCGATAATGGATGAGCGTTCTTAATGATTTTTTCGCCGTGAAACGCATCGGTCATTGAGTAATGATGGCGCGTACGAGATAAGAGGCCGAAGGTTCGAACGACCATCCAGCGAAAGAAAAGATGGAAGAGGGAGGTACCAAGGGGATGAGAGCTGACACGTACACGTATAAGGGGAGAAGTAACGCGTTAAATCGAGTCGCTGGAGGCGTCGTCGCGGCTCGTAAGAAAGGAACAGACGTCGTATCGCGAAGCCGAGATTCTCTTTGACGGGCTATTTCCAGGTTATTTAAACCAGACGACCACTCGTCGTGATCCTTCCGCGAGTGAAAGGGTAAAAGGATATGAAATGAATTCGACGCTTTGACAGACGCGGTATTTTTGGAAACTCTCGCTCGGTTATACCTCCTCTGTAGCTAATTATCTCGAGAATCGTTTCCTCTGTATACAACCTCGTATCGCTGTTGGAACTTCAAAGACACCGTTTCGATCGACGTAATTGTTCATACAGCGTGTCTTACTTCCTGACGAGATGTGTCTTTGTTATACCACGTGGGAGAAACCGTCGGTGTAAGTAATAAACGAAGACAACGGCTATCGGTTAATTAAGTAAAGCGACGCGAAACGTGCAGAAAATAAGTGGCAAAGAAAAGCGTGCTATAGTTAGCGTGGAAGGACCAGAAAACATCCGTCTCGACAACCCTAGCTACCAGCTATTTCCGGAAACAAGATTCTTTGTTGCGCCGCGCTCTACACTCCCGCGTAACTATGGTTAATTAATGTCGCGAAACTATGCAACGACGAGTCTTCTCCGCTTCTCGGCTGCCACCAAACACGCGCTAGTCGATACCAGGATATTATCTTCGTGTTTCGCTCGTGTTTCTTCTGTTTCGGAATGTCCTTTTGTTCCGACGACGCCAACGTTTCGCACGAAACGCATCAAAAGTACTTATCTTTGCTGGGTTACTAATGAATCGAAGTAAATTGCAGTCCGTTGGAAACGCTAAGACGCGATTTTTCCTTGGAATTCTTTTCTAAATTGTTCTTTCTGTTTGTTAAATTTACAGTTTTTATTTTTAACGGAGCTCGGTTTAATATTCATTACCTTTGGGAGATTCTCAACCAAAGGATAACTGATATTTTTATATCCGATGAGAGTGAGGCGAGGAAGCGTCTTTTATTGAAATTACACGATTAACTTTCAGTTTGAAATTTCAGCGGCCAAATATTTAAAACTTAGAAAAAGCAACACTTCGTCGTACTTTATCATTATTAAATTGTTAGTAGATGATAAATCTAATTGTCGAATTGCCTATAGATCGTTTAATTAACATTTTGAAGAATTTCGACGAAACAATCAAAGGAAATAAAATGCAAACAAAACTAATCATCATGGAATTAACGATCGGAGGGAAATCAATAGCGCATCCCAGCATAATGACGACGGACGCCCTCGCGATCGCGTATGATCGTTGCATATGCATTAATCGATATCACACCGGGTTTCGATTAATACTTTATGTTAATGGGTGGCGATTATCGTCAGGTTCGATTATTCCCGGCACCAGTGACCGACGGCGTTTTGTCATTATTATTAATTATGTCACGGGCGTCCGTCATGAGAATGCGAAATAACTTCCTATCGTAAACACGTCGGTAATAATTATTACTTGACCGGGTAGGACCCCGAGGGCGATGATTACGTACAAGTCTCGTTGAGGATATCGATAAATTAATCGTGCTCATACGCGCGTATATCAATTAGGCGTAGAATGAATTATTAATTCTCAAGAATGGACGTCCACCAACGGGTCGAGTTTCTTCTTTTCTCGTTTCTGCTCGCCTTCGTCTCCGTAAGACTCGCCCTTTCTCTCGCGCACAAAGCCGCTGTCGCTCTGCTTAAGGAAGCGTTTCACGAGCGACCGCAAGGTGATTAAACGATATCGCATCCAGCGACGAGCAGAAGTACGTCGATGGGAGAAAGTTTGCGGTATCGCTTGAGATTTTTCTCAAACGTCTATGGTTCGTAAAATCGTAAAATCGTTTAACGATAACCGGTAGGGTTGGAAGGGCTACGAACCGATAGCACCTGGACTATCGATCCGGAGGAACGCTGCATCGCACACGCGATATTCAATTATCCGGCCTGACAATTATCGCGCGATGTCTGAAACGACGGCTCGACTCGGTCGCGGACAAGAATTCAATTTGTAAAAGTCGCTGAATGCCATCTCTCCCTCGCACAACAGGTTTACAGGCTTTCTTGACTTTTCTTTTACCGCGGTCGTTGCAAACGCGCGCACCGCCGGTCGTATCCGCCGCGAAAAAGAGGATAACCAACCACGAGCTGATTGGACATTGAAGTCTCGTCGCGCGATGCAACTTCACGCCCACGTCGCTGAGATGTTCGACGCGCGTACAATGATCCTCGCGATGGCAAGAGGAACGTCCGCTTCCTTTTGCGTTGATTCGAGTCCGGCACAAACTCCTATTCTCGATTAACGTACTGAACAGGAAGGAAAAATCGAACGCGGTGTCACCGGTGCTTGATCGAAGCTTTAAACGCGCAGATCTTCCCCAGTGTATGACGTTCTGGCCGAAATGTGTCAAGAATTTAATTTTTAATAGATGGATGCGGTTAGACGTTGTTTCGCGCGAGGATAAATTTGAGTTTTAGTGGAATATACGAGCGAAATATATCTTACGTTTTATACGGAAAGCAAGTTGATCAACATTGTTGTTCTCTTCGCTTCTTCTTCGCGCTTGTAACTTGAAGATATCTTTAGGTAAAAAAAAAACGTGGCATGCGCAATAGATAGCAAAATTACGTCCAACTATTAACACTTTAATAATGTCTATTGAAATACTACACTCATTTCGGGTTACATTTACGCAAGATATTCTTCTTTGGAATAATCCTGATTAAAGCTTCTCTGCTACGTTAATTCCGCGTTACTACACATAATTCCATTAAGACTATATTAAGAAATTAAATATCACAATCAGGAAAATAAGCAAGAGTAGACTGTATAAGATTGAAAACCATAACTTTATTAATATAACAGCCACTTCAGGCCAGCTACTGAATACTCTTGGTCTCTCCATGCCAGGGAGTTATCTGGGAACATAAATAACAAAGCGCAGCCATCTTTCAGAGCTAGTCAAAATAAAAATGAGTGGGGAATGCAGTGGCCCGCTATAGAATTGCATGGTTTAAACACGATTAAATTAATGAAAAGACACGCGAGATGTCTTGTCTACAGCGTCGCGAGAAACATCGTTTGTATTATACGAAAGGGTTAAGAACCGCGCGTCCTTCAGTAAAATTTACTTTCATAGAGAAAAGTTTGCGGGATTCTCTGTTAAAAGGAGACTCGACGGTGAAATTGAAAGAGACGCGGTTTATTGTGAACTGTAGGAGTTACGAGGGTCGCACAGAAGCGGACTGCTCGCGAAACTTTCACCGACTGTTTTATTAGCAAGGCGGTCGGACAGCCGGGCGCATTAGGTCGAAAGAAAGAAAGAACGAGACCGGTTGGCCGTTGATTGGGACATTGAATCGCGTGCACGAGACACGCGAAGTGTCCCTTTTAATTCACTGACTTTGAATCACAATCGCGATATCTTCGCGAACGAATAGAAAAAACCAGCCTGCTGAGTTATGTATAGCCTAGAGTAAAGAGTAGAACAGAACAGAGTAGAACGCGCAGGCATTAATCCATAAATAAGCCTCGGTTTCGCCGGGCAAAAGTCAAAAATTCCATTTCCAATCTTCGATACTCATTAGCTGTTACCGCTCATTAATTCTAATGCTCGTTAACTCTTACACTCGTTAATTCATTGCCTCGCGTACTCATTAGCTTACGTTACTCCTGCTCTGTTCCTTTACCCCACATCGAACGCGGCCTTTCGATTATTTACAAATGTAAATCATCATTGTGCTCGAAATCGCGGGTTGTCGATCCAGCCTGGTTTGCATCTGTCGATAGTTCGGAGCACGCTCCTCTTCAACTATACAATGGCTTTCAAATGTTACCAGCCAAATGGTGGATATTCTAGTATATATTATACGAGTCTCTCAAAAGTCAAAGTAATCTCCATATATTATTGATTTCTTAATTTCATCGCGTGAGATTAATATAAAATTCCCAAGAAATAAATTACTTCCTCGAGTGTCATCTTCTTGCGATGACACGATTAATAGTAATTTTAAAAAACAATATACTTTTCTATTTATAGATTAGATCAATACTGTTTAAATACTACTAAGTGGCTTAAATGGAATTCTGCTGTATTTTGTTCGCAGCGAGTATTTCTGTTACTTCTCAATTCTAGTTTCGCTAAAATAAAAATTTATTACATCGCTTTGACGATCGATTCAAAGCCGACAAGCGCGAGATAAATCTACACAAGAAAATTCAAATACAACTTTCCAAGAAATACACTAACCTCCCACAATTCCTCAATCCTGTATCGTAAAAGGATTTGCGCACGCGGTCGAAGCTTTTGAAACGAAACCACTGATCGCTCGTGTCGGACGTTCACCGTTAACCATCGCGCGGTCGAGGAATCCAACGGCAATTAGCGAACAATACGGAAGAAGGGTGGGGGCGGCGAAGCTTTCACGGTGCCGCAGTGCTCCTCCGAGTTCGAAGAAAGTTGGTATCCTGGGGTGAATATTCGCGTCAGGTCTAAAACGGCGAAAACGTGACGCGAAACGTCGTCCTTGGATATTCGAGCGGCGTATCCGGCGACGGCGATAAATTTCGCGGTTCGGCCGTACGCCAACAGAACGAGCAGCGTAATCACAATAGCGGCGAACTGAGGTGGTAACAGGCCTGGGTCCAGGACTCTCGCGTCGCCTTTGTGCAAGAGGCTGCTGGCTGCTGTTGCGGCGGCTCTTTCCTTACGCAGCACCCGAGACGTTCGCAGACGTGGCGGTCACAATAGACACGTCGTTGCGCCGCCTTCCGCGTGCCGGACAATGAAACGGCACAAAGGAGCAGATTAGCGATATTCCGCGAACGCGGCTAAGCAGCGGGGGGAGGGGGTGCTAGAAAAAGTGCTGCGAGAGGAAAAGACGACAGTAAACGAGAGATCCATCGGTGATCGAGTTAGAATCGTTGCTGATGAACAGTGTCGGTTCGACATTGTTGGATTGTCGAGGACTGAAATAGAAATGGAGGTTTGTGCTTTGGAAATTGAGTTTGCAACCAGTTAGTATGAAATAAAGTTTGTTGGCAGAGCGTAACCTAAAAAGTTAATAACGTATGGTTACGTGGAATTGTAACAATAGGACGCAAAGAGTAAAAGAAAGAGAAAGGAAAGGTAAAGTGTATGTTAAGTACGTTGAAACTGAAGTCTGTTGCGATAGTGGAAGGTAGGTCAGAGGATTTGCATAAAGTACGAATGTGAAATGAATTTTCAGAATTCTGACACTATGTTTTGCTCTGAAAGTGACTGTAAAACGTGCGGGATAATCATTTTTAGCCAACTTTTTCAGGAATAGCCTTTTGTAGTTTACATTCTCGCGAGGATTACCACGTATCGAAGAAAATTTTGCTCAGGACAGATCCTAATAAGGATGTTAGATCGAAATTTTCGTCGATCGCTACGATCAAAAAATCAAACCAATTTGCAAGTGTACGCGAGAATACAACAAAATACAAGGAACAGACAAAACGCAGATTAATCCATAAACAGTGGATTCGTATTCGTTTTCTGACGCGGGCCTTTACGGACCACCGTGCAAGACGGGCCAGGCACACATTGTTCCCGGACGTTATTACCAGCCGTGCCGAATGGCGGGATGATTCAGGCAGAGTGAAATTCACAATAAATAATAATGATAATAAAATGTCGGAGAATACCGCGGCGTCATTATTAACCCGGGTATCGATCGATGGGGCCCATGGTGTACCGAGCGATCGCGACCGATAACGTTCTTTCTTTCGCTTGTTCCTTCCTGGAAGGTCCGTCGTAGGTCCAAAGAAACCAAACCAAGGGAGAAGAGGCTATTCCCTTTCGCTACACACACGCGTACCGAATATACACATCGGTCTGCACGCGGGTCAGCCACCGATGGTGGCACGGACAGGCCGAAATCTCGATTCCTCTATGTCAAGGCGCGCAGTCGGGGTTAACGTGGCGACCTGCTGCCACCTTTCTTCGGCTTTATTAATACTCGGTAGGTGGCCAACATGACAATAATCGTCTGTGATTACGGCGGAAGACCGCGGGAATATTGCCATATTAAAATGATATATCACGAGAAGGGGTTGCTCCGCGACCACACCCCTGCCGAAATGAGCCGAGGACAATTGCAGCTGTGGGAAATTAAACGACGGAAGTAATGATTCATTTGGAGTATCTACTGCTTTGAACACCCGTCCTATCGTGAATTTTCTTTCATACGTCACTCTCGAAGTGTTATAGGAACGTGCCGCTTTTACGAAGGATATGTTTCTTTAAAAATACGAATTTGTTATTGCGCATTTTAAATAATAATTTATTCGAATTATTATTTATTATGGGACAGATACCTTCGATAGAAATTTGTTACAATTTGTTACGTTGATATAGAATTGTTCGTACCGCGCAAATTAATCTAAAGCAGCGATTCTATCAAAGATAAATTTCCAAGTTTCCTATCGGAGGTATATTTGTTCGATAGAAAGTTCCATGAATTCCGTATGAATTAGCATTAATTTTATTAAATTACAGCATTCGTTCGTATCAATGTATTAACCAGATAGTCAAATGTACTGTACTTTTCAATACACTTCATTCAACCATCTATCTACTAACTCTATTCGAGAGAAACTTTTCTACTCATAGACTGCCCCTAGTAAGACTAATCAACTTATCGTTTAACCAGTCTGGCCTGTTCCAGGAGACGCGAGTCTCTCCCCTCTGAATTGCGTCCGGGCTGCAAGGGCTCGCATTGAAAGGCCGCCATTAAACGGATCGAACGCGCAACTATCAGACGTTCCGCGAAAGATACACAAGCGGCGAGACCGCGGGAGAGTCCGTTCGTCTACCGTCTGTTCATCGTGTAATAAAGCGTATGCGAACGAGCCAGCGAGCAAGCGTCTATTTGGTCAGAACCAAAGTGTTTTGGGCTTTGCCTGCTACTCTCTTCGGTTGAGAAAGGGCCGCTCTTTCAAGATCTCCCCTTCCTCGGGATCTGGCCCTTCAAGGTAACCGTTGAGAAACAAGAAAACACCGGAGTTCAGTGGTAAGATAGAAGCAGGGAGAGAGAGAGAGAGAGAGAGAGAAGAGAAAGACGGCTAGTTATACGTAGGCTGTGCAGGTCGTCGATGAAGTCGAAGAAGATAGAAACACAGAGGGATAGGGTGGAAGGAAAGAAAGAGAAGAGAGGAGTAGAGGAAAGAAACCAATTGGAGTCGAAGGGTTTCGGCGAAAAAAAGAGAGACACGTAGAGAGGAGAAGGCAGGGCAGACAGATAGAAAAGGAAAAGAGCCATGGAAGAGGTGATAAATGGGAATGAGGATTGCTTGGCAAAGTGCGAATGGGCCACGAGCGAGAATATGGACGGAAAGGATGGATGGATGGATGGATGGATGGATGGATGGATGGATGGGACGGATGGACGGATGGACGGATGGATGAGCAGACGGTAGTGTATGGACGGGTGGGCATTGCACGAGAGCGCAAGTATTACGTCTGGACGAAATCCAAATGCATTCACCGGCGCCGGCCATTTCGACTAACCAACTAATCCTCCCACCTGCGCATTTTTACCGCCATACTTTTCGCTTCATGCCCGCCACGTCTCACCTTGGGATCCAGGTTGCCGCGTCTCGCACCACCAACTTCGCTGCTTCTTTCGTTCCACCCTCTGAAACGGATAGCTCTTTCGAGTGGTTGTTGAAAATTTCGTTAAAATCGGTATATCGTCAGAGCCGAAATAATTGCCGATGATTTATCCAAACTTTCTACCCTTAAGGCGAAAGAGAATCTTTAGCCTTTTTCATCTCGAGTTAAAATTTACCATCACCCTTCGTTATATAAAGTTGTTGGAATTTTGCCTTTTAATTACTTTGCCCTAAGTTGTTACTATTGGGAAAAGTTTTGAATATCTGACTTAACCAACGATTATATGATATAGCTCAGACGTACACAAGTATTTCAGAATTTCTGCAAACTTGTTGAAAGCCTAAAACAGTGAATATTTCAACTTTGAACATAAAGAATCCGGATTCTCTTATGAAGAAAATCACTGAGAATTTAAAACCATTCCGAAGCTTCCAAAATTTTTTAGAAGCCCTGAAATTTCGCGCTAAATCACCGTAAAATAGGGAGGAACCCCAAGTAGCGCGTGAAAACGGTTCGCTTCGGAGTCCACGGCGCTCTCTGGGATTACTTCGTTACCTTAACGAAGCGGCCGCTCAACCTTGACATCATTAGTCGATTGTTCGTCTAAGTCCAGCTGGTACTGGTCGGAGGATTTATCTTCCTCGCGCAAGATGTATCGTTCGTCTCTCTCGCCTTGCCGCGTCTATCATACATGGCCGCGGGGTGAGAAGAACGGGCCACGACGACGACGTGAACGACGACGTGAACGACGACGTGAACGACGACGACCACGAAGAGGGGACTCTCGTCTCAGGACGTACTATGTAACGAGAGACGAAACGCGCGATGGACAGAGAGGAGGAGTTCGTTTCTGTTCATCGATTGGAGATTCCGTGGATACAAGGCTCGATGCGTGGTGTGGCCCAGGACCAGAGTGTTGATTGGTTGAACGAATAATCCAGCCAGCCGGCTAATAAGAGACGTATTTATACCTCTCACGGGGCGAAGACGAACGGAGTGACGGACAGGTCGATCAAAGGGAACGCCAAGCCGCGCTACTAATGAATCCGATTGTTCCCGCTGAATCGAATTGTTAATGAATTATATATCGTTGCGCGAACCTACCCCCTCTGAACAATCTATCCCCCGTGTTGCTGAGAGATTTCACGGTCCACCATCGACCGGTATCCATCTCTGTCGGAGCTCCTTCTATTTTCCCGCAGCCCAGACTGATCGCCTTCGCTTCGTTCGTCCGCTTCCTTTCCTATCTCAGCATCGTTTAGAGACAATGCATGCCAAGGTCGATCCTCGCAAAGCAGAAGGTGCTTCGTGGTTCGTGGTTCGTGAGCGATTCTCGATTTGTAGTTGGTTGTACAAAACGTGAAAAAAGTTCGAGCAGGTTGAGTTAAAATCGTGTTTTATAGGTTAGGCTTGGAAAGGATGAATTTCTATTTTCCACCGACTCGGACTGATCGCCTTCGCTTCGTTTGTCCTCTTCTTTTCCTGTTTGAACATCGTTTAGAAACAATACACGTCGAGATCGATTCTCGCGAAGATAAACGTAGTTCGCGAAGGATTCTTCGAGGTCCTTGGTTGGTGGAAGATAAAGAAGATGAAGGTTTATAGAGGTTCAGTTTGATTCGTGCTTTATAGGTTAGGTTTGAGAGGGTTGAAATTTGTGGACAGCGTTATGGGATGATTCGGAGACTGACTTTATTAGAAAAGTGTCCGGGTGGGTGGTATCGCGGGTATATATTAATTTTAATAGTGTCTTGATACTTAGTCGGATTATGTAAATCGGATGAAATATGTGACGTTGGCCAACTTTTCTTCCGTTGAGGGCACGAACGCGAGAATTTCGAGTTTTACGTACCGCCGTAAATCTTGCGTAATCCACCATATGCGGCCAGCTTTCTTTCCTTCGAAGCGCCAGTACAAAAACATTCTCAAAATCTTCTGCTACTCGAATTTTAATAAAAAAAAATTCTTCTCCTTAATACCTAGAAAAATTTCTCTACCCCCACCTCTGCGCACTGATAAGAAAGACGAAGATCTTAAATATAGCCAACAGGACTATACGAAACGCTACCGAAGAAATTGTTCCACGGTTTGTTTTTGAACGATGATCGTTGAATTATCCTGCGTTATGTCGCGATATATTACGCGTTACGTAGTTCAGAATTCTTTTAATATATCTGATTATATCTTCGCCTTGCTACTGAAACGGTTTCATCCTGTATTTTCACCCTTCCAAAGATACTATAATAGAAATTCCTACCGTCGTAGAGTCCCTAGAGTCGTAAACAGAAGCGACCACAAAACCTAGCTTCCGATTGTTCGCCACAAAGAAAAGAAAAGAAAAGGAAGAACGAAGGCGGTAACTGGAGGTGCAACAGTCCGTACCCGTGTCTAGCATTTTCGTTGAGGTCTCTTTACCGTCTAAACGTTTCTCGAGAACGTTTACTCTTAAAGGATTAATAACACACCGTGGCGCGGGTCATTATCCCTCTAACTGTCCATATCCAGCGGTTCGTCGACGTCCGCTTCCATGGAATGGCGCGTTTCGTCCAGCAAAAGCTTACCTTTCCACTGAAACTGGCTGGAATCGACACGTACCGAAAGATCCATCCGGAACGTGGGTATTTCCGCTCGTTCGTAACGAGCCAATCTTCAGCCGGAGGCGTTTCTCTTCGTTACCGTGAGAAACCCTTCCGTGTCAGGACTATGACACTCGCTCGCAGTGAACAAGCGATCGGTGCACGTGCTGCTCTTCCTCCTATGCAACGTCTATCATCGTTACTGATTATTCCTTGTTAATCGTCACGAACTTGTCGTTCAACGAAACAGATAATTTTCCCAACAATTTTCCCAACAATTTTCCCAACAATTTTCCGGCAAACCGAAGTATAATGAATCGTAAATATAGGTAATCTGTATGCGTTGCTACGAATTCAAATGGAAAAATTATCATATTGACTGCCGAGAGAATTCTGTCAGTTTTTCATACAGTAGAATCACTTGTTTTAACACGATATATTGCTATATAAAGTTGTGGTATAATCTCAGTGGCAAAATAAAATTGTTTAAGCGTTTTGTAGTGTATTTACATCGATACGTTGATATTAAAAGCATGACTAATTCCACAAGTTAGGGAAATTAAATTTTCTAGGAATGTCACGAATAAAAGATAGAGATTAAGTTATTACTTCGCAAAGATTATTTGTGGTGCAAGAATATTTAATTAAATGCAAATATTGCCGTGGCAAGAAAATGGTACCACCTCTGTTTAATCCGAACCTGTGAAAAAAGCTTGATTTCTTTACTGGAACACGGCTTGCAGTAACGTCAAACCCCATGTTGAATCACGTACAGAAATAGAACTCTTAACCTTTCTTAAACCGCAGGGCTGAAGACATCTGCTGTATCTGCTTATTTACACTTTATTACGAGTTTCGACCGTTGTTTCCACGTAACCAATTAGAAAAATCGTAAAAGTCCCTCTTCGACGGAAATATAATGCTTAAAATGTTATTATTTCACGTTGTCTATAACGAATGTATAGAAGCGAAAATGCCTTTAAAGCTCTGAAAGCCGCATAAACTATTAACGAAGAAGCTTAAAGTCCCGAGAAACTAGCAGAATCGAATAAGTACTACGTGCGGAGACTGTTCAGAAGTTGGTTGAATAAGAACTTCGTGTTGCGTTTCTTGCAACGAAAGAGCCTGGCAAGCAACGGCAGAGGAGCGTAATTTGTAATTAAAGAAACGGTAAATCGATGAGGACTCGAGATACGCCGAGTTCTTCTTCGACGATCCAACGAACGCCCAGCGGTAAATGAAACTAAGTACATATTATTTGAAACCAGATATAGCTCTATAAGTTCGTTAAAAACAGATAAAAACCTGTCGGAGATTCGGTCGATTTTTACTTGTTAAAAGTTTTATTGGAATTCGAAGATCGCAGCTGAATTAAATTTGACGAGGACATCGAGCGACCCTCGTTCAACCTTCAACGAAACAACGTTACAGGGATAAAAATGCAATTCCCTTGGGATGCATAAATTCCGTAAACGCGGAACGCAAACGTCGTAAATCTCACGATCGACCAAGCAATCGACTAAATGGACACGTGAAATACAGCGTGGCGCTTCCATTAAAAAGGACGAAATGATAAAGAAGACGTTGAAATCGGCCGCGTTACGACTCGCTTAATGGGCCTCTGTTTACTTTCACATATTTATTAGCCGCCGCGTAATATAATGTCAATTAAAATCTAGCGCCGTTCACCGGTAAAAAGGCAACCCAATCGTACACCGTGCGTTCTCGAACGAATCGCGCCGACTAAAACGTCCTCGAATAAACGTCTTCTTCGCAGGGTCCGAAGGAACGAGCCATTCGTTCGTCGGAACTTTTTTTCCTTCCAACGCTGCTTATTCACACCCAGGATGAAATAATAAAGTGAAACAGCGATTCGATTTGAAAATATAGGCTTGTTCGACAGTTTCGATGGTGAACCGTTTCTCTGTCAGCCTTGATACAGCGAGGTCCTTGACTTTTCGGCACACCTTCGAAAACTAATCCCGTCTTAAGGCTCTAAGATCGGCTTAGAGACGAGCATAAAACGTGAAATGTCCGGCACGGTCCGGTAGCTGACGTTTAAGTTCATTCTCGACTCCTAACCTCGTTGTCGCGGGTTGACACAGTCGTAAAACGGTATAAGGGAAAAACGTGATGAACGTAGGTGGAACAAAAACAGCTATAAACGATCATTCGAGGGTGGAAAAAGGAAGGAGCCAAGAAGGAATCCGAAATGAAGTCGGAGTTTACGATCGAGTATAATTCATACGTCGCTCGGAAGCCGATTAGTGGAAATAACTTAATTCACGGTTTCGAGGTCGTTGTATTTTAAGGTCGTCCAACGAAAGAAGGGACGGGGGGTTTGTTCCTCCCGTAATTCGTGCCACGTTTAGAGACTTATTTATGGTGTACGCCGCTCGCCGACGCAATACGCGGTCAATCGTATTTTATTAACCAAGGCACCGCTCGACTCGACCAGTCGATAAACTCGAATTACTTTTCTTCTTACATCGAGTCGTCGTTCTGCTGGCCTTTTTAACCGGGCACGGTCAGCGAGAGATTCGAACGGTGTTTCAATTAGGTTTCTCGAATAATTCGCAAACTGGTTGTGTCCGGGATTCATTCAGATTGCAAGCGTCTTCGTTGGAAGGTGTTTCGACGATGGTCTGTTAATTACGGTACTGATTACTATCAGATACGTATTCCTTCGATGATATTTTTCTTTTTCGTTACTAAGCATTTGAAACGCCAATAGAGATTTCCTTTAATTGGTTTCTTCATACACAAATAACAATCTTTTAGAAGGTTATAACGTTTGTCTTGTAATTATCTCATAGAAAGTTTACTCTTTGCAAATTCGTCACTAGTTTTCATCTACGAGAGTTATCTCATTATCCGGATATTTTTATTCATATTCAATATCACGTTGAATCCGTCTAAGACAATGAGAAGGATATAACACATTTTAATTCCATCGTAAAAAGATATACATATTCTAAAAAAGAATGAAAAATCTATCCTATGTTTCTCCTTCCCTTAGGACAATCAAAATCCCGTGGCTTGCCATTTCCTGCTTCTAGATTCCCCGATCGAGACGCGAAAGGACCGTGTATCGGGTGAACCTTGCACAGGGTTCGTGAACTCTCGTTCGACGCTCTATTTCACTTACGCCAGCGTTTTACAATGGAGCCCTTTATCTCTTACTTCCGACGAATATCATTGCATAAATAAGCGGTTTCCCGCGCAACAATGTTGACAGTAACGCGAAAATCATGCTAACAGCTGGGGGATCCGCGACGATGGGAGAGAGAGAACGACGACGTTCCGCGGCGGTTTCGTGATTTGGCCGGAGGTGCATTTGTAATGCAGCGTAAAGAAAAGATAAAAGGGCGAGCGGTTCATCGGTGCTAGGATCAGGTACGACCGTAGAGAGGCCAGTCGCTGGCACGGTCGCGAGATCACGTTTTGCAATATTTATAAGCCGCATTTCAATGATATTATTCCGCCCGTTCCATTTCGTTCTTGGCCGCAGTTCTTCACGTTGGCAACCATGCAAACGGGATCCATTGTCGCGGAAATTCATATCGAAATTTCACAATGAAATGTCGTTGATGCATCTGATACGATCAGGTTCCTTCGATTACGGCTAAGGTGACTGGATAGTGCGTACGAGTAAGAGTAATCGTGTTTAGCGAGAAACTCCGTTATTGGTTTTTCAAAGGAATTTACGTAGGGTGGATTCTCCGGAAGAATTATTTGTTCATTTATTGTGTGTTAACACAAATTCTTATATTCATCTGTCCGTACCTAATGACCATTTGCCGCCAGCTGAAAATACATTTAATGAAAGCTATAAATAGAGATGAACGAAGTTACATTCCATAGCGCAAACGCTATGCTTCTATTGTATTATTTAAAGAAGTAGGGAAGTCCAATTCCGTAATTATAGTCATTATTCCTATAATCGCCGATGATAGCAATAGTTGCTACAGTAATTTATCAAAGTTGTTCTACAAAACAATTTTTGTTGCTTCCGTAAATTAAATCACACGAAAACATCAAACGTAATATCGTTCTCCTGTTTCCTTCGACTCCTTCTACGATCATCTCCAATCTCAAAAGCCTCGTTTTAAATTCCATTAGAACACCTATTCTATAACACCTATCAAACGTATACTACAAGTTACCATTTCTACAATACGATTCCCAAGGTGATCTCTATGCCCATGCCTCCCATCAATGGAATACTCGAAGACCACCCACCAAGACGCCCATCGACTCGAAACTCGTCTACAGGGAGCAACGAAAGAAAGACGAAAGGAGGCGAAAGTGATACGAACTCGATGGAGCCTACGCATCGGAGGCCCAGGCGTCTGATTTGCGGTGTGACCTGAGCAAATTATAAATGGAATCGGACCGATCGCGAACTACAGAAGGAGCCTTAGAGAGAGATTCGCGTTGGATGGGGCGTGTTTCACACGTGGCGAAGGTGCGTAAGGTCGGCAGCCTTGTATGCTGGTCTGGGGTGTGTGTGCGCGAATGCAGCCGCGTTCATACGCGCGAACAAGTGTGAAAAGGAAGGCGAAAAGAAAGAAAGAAAGAAAGAAAGAAAGGAAGGAAGAAAAGGGGTGGCGGAGAGGCGGCGCGCACAACTCGAACGTGGGAGATGTTCAGGTAGCTCTGGTCGCGAATACGTTAGGCAGATTACGTATTATGATGCCCTATTGTATACAAATACGTATACCTACCGTGGCCTGTGTCGGTATATGGGCGTAAACACACCGAGATAGCTTTGTCTCTCGTGGAAACGCGCCAGTAGCCCTGCGGGGAACGTTCAGCTCCGCTCCCCCATAACAGCGTTTCCTTTTCTCCCGCGAGAATATCGAGACGATATTGCCGCCAATTAAGGCGTCTTTTGAAAGAAGCGTTTTATTTAAGGGATCTTAATGAATCGATAATCTTTTCGCGTGAAGTATTTACGATTCTATTAGTCTGTCTTGTTTGATTATTTATTGGTATAGATTGGCTTTTACGTCGTATGTTATAATTATTTATTAATAATTTAGAAATTACAATTATACGTTAATATTGAGAAGGTTACGGAGATGATTCGTGGAATAAATCGTTTCAGATTTTATCGTCGAGATTAGAAACAAGTAATTCGATAAATCCATCGAAGGATAAAAGAATATTTCATTTTAATACAATGGACAATTTTAATCGAAGGAAGTGATCATAAACCTTTTTGAATGTACCTGAATGTTTATCGTGAAAATCGTATTACGAGAAAATTTTCTACAACTCTTTAAGATTATCGAGAGAACGTGTTTTACGAGAATTATTCTTCTCGCTGACAAATTTACGTTCAAAGACAATTTTTTTCCCTCACAGGTGTTTAATCCTTCCTTCGACGAAACGCTCACCCCATAAACGACGCCTTTAATTTCCCCATGAAACAAGCCGAGCCAGAACCATTCCTCAAGAACATTATTCACTTTGTGCCATTCGAACCGTCTTCTGCGCCCATTATCGACCGGCTGTATCGGTTCATTTCCGGGACGCTTCAAAGCCGAAAACCTCTACAATGTGATACATAGTCCGCGGTCATTTCTTTATTACACCGCTCATGATTCATACTCAGCAAAACCGATTCGTAAATCATCGGAACACGCGACTATGCGTTTCGAGTTTCCACTCTTTCTCTTTCTCTTGTTCGACATTCAGTGCCTTCTCGTTTGTTTCTCATCCCCCCCCTCTCTCTCTCTCTCTCTCTCTCTCTCTCTCACTGTATCTCTTTCACTCTCGGTCGAGACTGAGATCCGATCGAAATTTCGAGAGAGTCGTTAAATCATCGGACGGTCGATAGCGTCGATCGACATTATTTTTCTTCTTTCTTGTCTCTCGTTGCGGCTGGTTGTCGTTAAGACTCTGTTTGCCGCACCTTCGAACGGACAGAGCAGGATGGTGACGAGAACGCGGCCAGAAAGCGAAAGGATTGGGAGGGAGCTAGTTAATCAACGCATACGTACGAGACGCACGTACGATTATACGACGACCAACAGGGACGAGGGGATGTTTCAAGTTATTAATTGGTTGCGCTCGTAGATTATTGTGCCCTCCCCCTCCTCTTGTCGCTTGTCCTAACTGGACTCGCTATTTCCGGCCTTTGAATGGCACTCCGTTTTGCCTCAGATAACTGCGCGTGTGAATAACGTTACGTTACTCCGTGGTCCGTTGTGATTAAAAAATCGAGCATTTGAATTTAAAATATTTCCTTAGTGGGGAATTAGATGTGAGTCGATTTCACATCGAAGGATTCAAATTAGAAATATTTCGTCATGGAGAAATTATCGCGTGATTAGTACATTCAACTTTATATCATTTCTCTAATAAATTATTTAGATTTTAATCGTTTCGCGATTAGGGGATGAAAGTTTGCAACATTTGATTAATAAAGTTCTTTAAATCTCTACTCTGTTACTTCGTAATTAGAGAACTCGGGTTCGAAGTATTTTGCCATAAATTTTTAACATCTGGTCACTGGAGTATTCGAATTTGAATCGTTCTTTTAGGAAATATAATTTTCAGACGCGTCACCGTTAGACCATCGTCGAATTTACAATCTCACGATTAAATTTTAGATTGAAAAGTCTATCTAGTTATAAAAGGATGAGTTTAATTTTTTTTCTTTTTTTCATCCAGACCTTTCAATAAAAAAATTACCAGCGAACAACGTGTGCAAACGTAAACGTATATCGATGACAGCATCGCAAATTTGAACAGGTTTGTCACCTAAACGGTGACTCGGGGCTTTCACACAGTAACGATGATGTCACGTCACACTCGACGTTCCTCCACAAAGGAACGATACGTAACTCCTGTCACGTTTTTTCCTCGCTCGATCCTTTTTTCCCGCCACTAACACGCTAGAACGTAAGTTCAAAGCGTCATCGGCGTGCACAAAGCGCTGAAATTATTTTAACCCTCGGAACTTTCATAATTCCCCGATTACGGTATTCGGAAAATGAACATCCTATCCAGCGATATATTATATTTCGGCGCAAGTTTGATAATTCTCTGTGATTGCGCAAAGGATCTGGCGATAAAACGTGGAAAACGCGGCGTGTGCGATATACGCCTAATAGAAAATTCTTTTTCACCGGTATATCACTCATCAGCGTCCTTTGAACGTGTTACCGTGTTCAAACCTTTTGCTAGCGTTCGGGAAAAAATTGCTCGCCCAACGGAAATTGATTTTCGATCGCGTAATGTGCGGGAAAATCGAAAGCCTGTCGCGAAATTGCCACGGAACGCGCGTTCTTTGTTGCGATAACGATGTTAATGCAAAAAATACACGATGTTGAACGTACGAGTTCTTTATAGTCTAAAGTTCTAAACGAGGTTTAATAATTTCCTGATAGTCTGTCGGGTCTATCTTGTTTTTTTCCGCGAGTGTCCTAATATTTAGTTTGTGTAGCGATGCTCGAACCTGCAGAATGGGACCAGGAACAAAAGAAAGGAAAAAAATTGGAAAGAGAGAAAGATAGGAAGAAAGGAAGGGGGCGAGAAACGGGCGTTATATCGGCGTGAAAAAAGACGCGAGCTCTCAGTCTCATTTCCTAAGGGAGAAAGGAGATTGATTGGCTGCTGTTTGTACCTTCGATACTTCACCCTAACGCCTTAACTTAATGATCCGGAATGCATCGCTACTTTCGGAGATGCGCACGATCCCCGATCCTTTATCAATTACAGTAACGTTCGCGAAAGTCCCGTCTGTTATTAGCGTATCCCAAAGCGACACTTCGATCGATCGCTCGATTACTCTCGCGCGATTATATGGAACGGTAACATACGAGATGTCCGCTCGAAAATGTTCCCAGTTCGATAAAGATGCTCTGTTTGTCTCAGAATCAATTCGGTCGAATTTACTGTTAACGCGCTCGGTTATTGGCCGACGGTTGTTACTGTCGAGGGAGAATCCTGAAATTAAATCGCCCCGGGAGCATTAAACGTGTTTCGTCGGTATATACATATACATGAATGTATGAAGTTACAAAGGATGCAAATATCTGGAATCGGTGAAAGGAAGTTCGAATCGGAATTCGAAACGATTCGCAGCTGGATTCAAATTGACACGACGCTCATTAGCAAAATCGCTGTGACTCCGATTATCAATCATTCGGTTAATGAAGCCATTTCACCGAGAAGATAAAGCACCTTTATACGAATTTATAGCATTCGTGGAAAATTACCACTCGTAGACATTTCACGTCACTCGACGTCGTTGCGGAATAATCCTCGAGACGAAATTAATACTCCTCGAGCCAAAGCACCGATAAAAATCCCTTCTCTGACAAAGGCAGCCGTGAACAACGTAATAAAGACACTAACCGAGTCCGCCACCGCGTTAACAAAGTAGGTTAATCGGTTTTTGCATAGCACACCGCCACGCTAACTATATCGATATCAGCGACATCGATCTCTGATTACGAGACACCCTATGTGCAACGAGCCACGCTCGCCCAGGTACACGCCAGGCCATCGTTGGCCTCACCCCGTTCCGCTCTATACGCTTCTCCGCCTCGTCCGTCTCCCTCTCTATCGAAGCTTCGTACACCGTGTATACGGACGCTGTACCACGGGGCTCGACTACTAATAACAGCCACTTGGCGAGTGTGAAATAATTACTCCGAATGGCATCCAAACCAGTTTCCCCGTGGAGATTAGCATAAGTGATCGAAATGATCAATGAGTCCGTGGCCTGCGTGCGACGTGACTCGTCCCTTCTTCCTTCATTTTCTTCTGCTATCTATTTTTATTTCGTTTTCTCCTTCGTCTTTCTATCTTCTATAGCTGCACTCGTGTAGTAGTTTGACTCTGGTGGTTGCACGCGGCGAGATACTCCTTGCCAGGTGACTTACTATGCCTCTTTACGTATAATGTACGTAGTTGCGTGTGTACTCCGAGTCGCTGACACGCTCCACGGGATTTACGATCGCGAAGACCGTGGCGGTCGGCCGTTGCTTGCCGCTAGTCGTTCACCAGGACACCTTTGTACCCGCTTCCCTCGATCGCGTGGCAACTTTCACCCGCGAGCGGATTCTAACGAGATAATAATAAGCAGGTTTTTGCGAATTCATCCGCGATCCACGGTGAAACGAACCACAGGATTTCGTCCTGTCTCGGCCGAGTCACCCTTTTTATATAGACGAGGAAGCTCGAAGAGGTGCCGTGGATTTTACTATTGCGTCCGGTTTCATCGACATGGTGAGATTAGAGAGTAGCTACAAAGAAGCGCTACACCGTCGACCATACGAATATGGGAGAAAATACAGTTTGCGTTGCCAGTCAAAGTCCAGATGTTTAAGTGATTTGCAAGTTGGTTATCTAGGATGGTTAATTGATTTTTCAGACGTGGGTGTGTCTCTAGTTGCTTCCGCATTTTCTATTTTCTTATTTCAATCGTCGGGGTTATAAGCGGAAATTTTTTCTCAATCTGGCAGAAGAAGATCAAACTGTTACAAACTCAGACCCAAGTTTTTCTCTAATTAATCCCTTATTATCATATATTTCTCATAAGAAAAACATTAAAGTACAGCACTATGTTAATAACTAGTAGAAACGAATTGCCAGTTGATGGTATACGGTAAAACAAAATAACTCGATGTTAAGTGCATTCTACTTAAAAGGAACGTTCCGCTTACTTTTTCATAAGTACACGGTAGATTAAGCTGCCTGAAATATTCGCAAAAGAAATGGTACCCAAATTTGTCTTCCGCTTCCTGGCAATAATTAGTATCAATCACATCGCCGGTTTCAGTGATTTTGCACGAACTTTGAACCAGCAACCCGAAATGCGCGCAAGATTCCAGCACGATCATTTGTTTGGCCGGCCGACTATGCCTTGGACGCGGCTTAATTTCGTGTATCGGACAAGAAGCGATGCTTCCTGCGCGGCAGACTCGTTAACCCGAGGGTATTTGTTACAAGTGGATGCTGATGAATGACGGCAGCGTGGCTCTCGACCGCCCCGAAAATTAGGACAATAAGAAAAGATGCCTAAGGCGATACCCGACGAGGATTAGCGAACCTGGATCGTGCCACGGTTCTGACACAGAGAAGAAAGCAACGGACAACGCGGCCATTCTTTTCCAGCCGTGTTACCGTTGCTCTTGCGAGAGCAACGTTACGCCGTCAATGCCACTCTGTTTCGCGTTCCTCGTTCTGTATGCTTATACGCGCGAGCGAACGAGACGAGGAGGACAGAGGGAAAGTACAGAGTCCTTAGCGGAACGTAGGCGAGCCGTGATATATCTTCGTTGGTATTCGAGGCCCGTGCAACGAAAATCGTGGCCGCGACCGTGACGAATTTTAGCTAACTCGGTGGAAACTGGAGCGAGGGTGTTTTATGATCTCGAGTGCCGCACAGATTTCTTGGTTGAGCGGTTGGTAAATTGTTTCCGTGCTAGAGTGTAATGAAAACAAGCGGATACTTTGTAGAAAAAGAAGGTTCGGTAAAATAGTGCGGTTTTTTAACACCTCGAGAGTTTCTCAAGTACTTTGATGTGTTTGTATTAGAACTATACCGTTCTTTATACTAGGTTGTAAACATTACAGCAAAAAAGAAATTCATTCCTTGTATGACTTGCCACTTTCAGAAACATTACACTACTATGTGTGCCATTAATATACATTAATTCTTTTTCTTTCGAACGAGACAGCGCGTATAACGTCAAAGATCGAAAACTAATTACTTCTTTCTTTCGCGATTCTTTTGCAATATCGCTAGCACAACAAGCAACAAACTTGTGGTTAGAAAATGTCTTTTCTTCGAAGACAGGATGCAAGTGACTCGCATCGCGTACAAACTAAATACTCGAAGAGTTAATAAATTATAATTGATCGATTATTCTTAACCAACATTCCCGACCATTCTCACGATTCGTCTATCGATCACATCCGCAAAATCCAAATGAAACATCAAAGTAATCCAAATTTTATACAAAGTGAAATCTCAATAACAGTAGACGGACACTGAAATTCGTAACACGTCTCGAACAATACTGTTCCGCAGGCCATGCGGTCGTTACTAAAATTCGTCATTAAAATTCTGCATTATATGAGATAGAATTTCGCGTAACGGCTGCGCCAAATATCAAAGTGATATTGCGCTCGGGAGTATCGCTGGATGTTCGTCAGTCCTCGCGCTAAATCGAAAATTGGCTCCGAACCGCGAAATCCAGTTTGAAATCCTTTTTCGCGCCTCGCGATTTCGATACGAATTTGGTTTGTGGCCCGGTGTTCAATGGTACTCGCATTATCCCCGACATGAACGTAATCCGCCGCTAATCGCTCGGCCGGACAGAAGCGGCGCGGAGCAGACGCGCGCAATTGTGTTCCGTCATTAATTCGCGTTTAACGATTCGAGCGTTTGCATCCGGTTCGAGCGTAACGCAATCAGACTGCCGGAATTCGCGATACTTAAATCACGGTCTGTTTATAATGACTGACCGAGAAGAAACGCGGTGAACGCGTGTAAATTTGTACGCGTTTCAATAGAATGATGTATGGACGGGCGAAGGAGGATTTTGCAATATTTTGCAGCTTGGTCTATGTGGCAATACACGTCCATGTGGTCGCGGGCAGGTTTGTTACGTGGGTCGAGAAACTTTTTTCGGGCTCGACGTTTTCATATGATTGTCTATATATATATATGTTTTTTAATAAAAGAGATACGAGTTATTAGCGAGAGTTGTAATTTGATAGCAATTACGGAGCAAGGCTTTCATATGTAATTATATAGTAAGGTAATTATGTTAGTAAATTTAGAGACAAATTGTTAAACAGTTTTTATAACTTTAAAAAACCATACTATTTCGGCTGATTTGTTATTTGGAAAAGTTGATTACAGATTTTTGGCGAGCTGTTTTTGCAATTTTATGATTTTACGTCGAACACGATAAACAGATAATACGATTCGTAAAATTTACTTGCAAAATTTTACTCTCTTTATTACTAAAATTTCTACCGTTAAACGAATTTATCGTATTAACAGTGTTGTAAAATTTTACTGACAACACTGATACGATTGTACAAGAAAATTCATGGATGATGAATTTAACACGAAGGCAGGAAAATTTTCCATAAAATAATAAATAAAAAATTTAATTTGCTAAAATCCCAGGCGCTACAACTAAAATCAACTTCCCTATCATCTTTTTTCGCGGTATTAAACTTACAAGGGAGAGCAGTATCCTGCCGACTTAAGGAACATACGACGAGATTAAAAAATAACATTTCCTCGAAGCGGGCCGTGGAACATGCACCGGAAAGGACAATTACAAGAAGAAGAGAGTAGAAGAGAGGGAAATAGAAAGGCGGGCATTGTCGTCGGGTTTTACTCGAGCTGCGCGCACTATACGGAATTAAATTCTCTCATGCACGGCGACGTAAGAGGTATACGAGGCAGCGCTGATGCGAGATCTCGAAATTCCTCGTTGAGGACACGGAAACGACCTCCGAGTAACCGAGTCGTTCGTGCATACCATTACCGGACAGCTTGATCGCGAGTGACGACCTGAAAAAGCCACGTTTAAACTGTATGAGAAAGTTTCAGGGCTCGTTGATGGAACGAGCCGCGAAGAGGATTTCAAGCTTGCTAAGGAGGGCACAGTCTCGAGAGGCCAATGGTCGCTCGCATTCTCACGACCCAACGGAATCGACTTTTGCGCTTCGATCGCTACACTAGAAACGTCGAACAACGCGTAACGTTTCTTTAAATTTATTCTTTTTAAACTACATACCGTCGGTTGTGTACGTTAAAACATCGTCATCTGTATAAAGAGAGATAAATTAGCTGAGTAACGTGGGTCGATTTGGTAAAATGGTTCGTTGCCAATAATGCAGAATGTCTCTTGAGATCGATGAGAGTTCTAGTCCGTGTCAGACGTTATTTTAGATTTAAAGCTCCGTCTTGATTACGCGCTTATGTCGATAATTGGGATTATTTATTCGTCGATCAATGGAAAGTTCTTGTGGTAATGCTCGTTGCTGCACGATAAAGTTTATTGCTTTATAATTTGACTTAAAACCGCTATGATTTTTAGCTCGCCGTATTACAACCTAACGTCTAAAAGAATAACAATATACGGCGGCTAGCGGACTACAAATTCACCGGAAACTGTATTAAGGTCGAGCGAGATAAAGCAATTTCTATTCCGTGTAAATCGAATGAACGAAGTTTTGATAAACGCGACGAAAACAGAGGAAGCTCTCTGCCTTATCTTCCCCCGCTACTCGGTAAACTTTTAAAGACTCCTTAGTCCAGTATCTCGCGCTATTAACCAAGAACCGAAAAACTACTTGGGTGGCGATCATCGTGCATGCATCACAAATCACCGTCATATAGCCTTTCCACGCGTTCTGTGTCCGTCCGTTCGTTCGTTTCACCATCGACGTCCTATGGCTACCGTTCACGAAACGTTCAACGCCCCGAATTCCAACTCTCGCATACCAGCCTCGTTTTCAACAAACGCTCGGTGGCTTCCCCGATATCTCTTCACGCACCTGGACCTCAAAGGGATCGAACCCGTGATTGTTTCCGTTCCGTGACACGAAACGATACTTAACCGCGTCTCTCTGTGAACCAACCATTCCAACGCGAGGTTAACGCTTTGCGCAACTTTCCTTGGATTTCACGGCACGTCAAGGGGAATGATTAATAGGAAGACAAACCGTAGTTTCTTCGTTTGAGGATAGCAAAGTGTTGTAGGACTAATTGTAAATTTTCAATAGGTGTTTGGTGTGGTAGTAGTTAATTGAGGTATTTGAAGGAGATATAATGGTAATGGTAATCGATACATCGTTTCTTTTTGCTTTTC
Source organism: Bombus bifarius (assembly GCF_011952205.1). Lineage (NCBI taxonomy): Eukaryota > Metazoa > Arthropoda > Insecta > Hymenoptera > Apidae > Bombus > Bombus bifarius. The sequence continues at coordinate 758,278 of NW_022884524.1, forward strand.
GAACGTTTTCTCACCGGTACGGGCAAGGTTTCTCGCCACGTGTAGATACCTTGCGTTTTCTATTCCATCGTTAGATATATTTGACAAGACATTTCACGTTTCACATCGATCAATAGCAACTGGAATTCAACGATGAATGCGAACAATTAGAAATAACTGAAAAATATTGCACACGAAAATATCCAACTGTATAACAGGTCTATCGAAGAAAAAAACTAAATCTAAAAAGAAACTTGCGCTTCTCTATATAATACCACTCTTACTGTATCGTATCAATGAAACGTAGTTCCCGACGGAACCATCAAGCTATCAAACCTATCAAACAATCAGACGATATCAAAAGACCCGTATACGAATAGCATCACCAGCGAAAGACGTGTTACACCGAATCAGAACACGGATCTACCTCCTAGGACATAAGCATGTAACGAGGATGATACAGCAGATATATAGCCTGGCAAACTGTCCACGTAGTCATTTATATTGGAAGGTCGTGGCGCGAGAGAGGGGTCAAATTTCCCGGTGGAAATAATTCAAGGAAAATAGCCGACACACTGGATGAATCAGGAGAACCGTATGGTCTATATGCAGATTATATCGTCCCGGGTGGTTGTCGCTGGTGTTACCGGTAACGGACTCGGTATACTTAACCCGAACCTCTTGTATATTACGTACATTGTACCGGATCGTTCGGTGTCGAGGTGAAAATAAAAGGAGAGCTGGATGTGGTGTTGTGGACGAAGAGAAAAGAAAAAGAAGGAAAGATCGGCGACGCGTACCGGATCTTGGCGTCTCGATGTTAGGTGCACGTAGAAAACGTGAAAGGGGATGCTGAGAGAACGCTTTGAGCCTGTGGTTAATGATACGCGATGATACGCGGCATTCGTCACTGTCCGATGTCCGGCTTGATTGCCGCTACTGTTCTCTATCCTTTATCTTTCGCGGCCTCGTAACCGGCGGCGTGTGTACGCCGTTGCTACGGCTAAATACGTCCACGTGTGCATAAAACGCGTGTGGATCCGAGCGAGCGTAATGCGCCAACCGAGAGTCCGCTCTGGAATTCTGAGGCTCCGAGTAGCCGGCTCCTCGCGATCAACGCTCGCGTTTGGTGAGACGAAAGAAACGGATGCTTCGATGCGAAGAATCGTTGAATATGATTTTTCACTTGACACTTTCATTTATAGAGAGAATAACAGATACGTTAAAGGTGTTGAAGGTGAGGATATTTTCAATTTCTTTTTTGGGCTGTGAGATAAATATGTATTTGAGATACGAAACGATTAAAAATTAAACATAATGAACTAGTAAAGCATCCAAATTCTTTGTGCTATGGAAACATTCGAGTTTCATATATTTCAATAAAATTCACTCCCTTCGAATGTCAGATATTTCAAGTTTCAATTTGCTACGTCTGGACCTCGCGTGATTTCAAATTCAAAGTACCGGGGAAATTCGCGCCAACTCGATTACTCTCTCTCTCTCTCGCTCTCTCCCAAACAAATACAACATTCATTTCGAAACTTACACCTCGAAAAAAATCCATCAGCTTCACATTCGATCCTCTCGTATGACCCACTTCTTCTCGGCGAATATTCAGACGGAAGGTCAGTTCCCGCGTTTACACAAAACTCGGGCAACTGGCGCATTTATACGCGCTGGATCGACCGTGATCGTCGCCGAATCCGCGGCCAGAGGGAGACAGCAGACAAAAAGTACGTTTGGCACACTCCACCATTAGCGGTCGCGGCGAGGAGGCCCGGAACGATCGGCCGTAACTCATCCGATGAGCACGAGGATCAGACCAGCTCTGCTCTCCGTTACTCACTGACAGCCAGTCGTGGAAAAAGTTAACTTATTCTAAGCGTGAAACCAGACCCGGACTCCGAAAAGAAGCTGCACATCGTAATCAGTCCCCTCGCGTGCCATCGTCTGTGCTCGACTTTCGCAGGAACCAGAGCGTCTTCCGTTCCTTTATTACCGGCAAAGCTGAATCCCGATTCGTCTCGCCTGACGAGCTGAAATCTCCTGGCTAGGTTTTGTAACGGTAATTAGGATCGAGCCTATTACGGCCATGGCTTTTTACCAGTTTGTCGCCTATTGATATGCATTCCTTGTTTGTTGGTTTTAATAGGGCGAGGCGGACATTGTAGACGGTCAGTGAGGCAATCTTTCGATGGGAGATGGTGAGAAGTTTTTTGCCCATTGATGTGATTGTCCAGGAATTTATGAGATAATGACAGGCGCTAAAATTATACTTCGTGGGAGAGAAAATGGTTGGACTCTTTCTGCCGGGAAGTATCTGGGTACTCGTTTGGCGTTGATAGAATGTAATTTAACTACGAAGCGGTGGTCATTCTTTACGATCATCGCATAAACAGGATGAAATTTGTTCGTAGAAAACAGCATGCAATAATAAAATTCTTCGTTGTCAAACTTCATGGAAGTATTATATTTTTATTACTTGGAACGTTCACCGAGTTACTAATCGGATATTTCTTTCCAAGATAGAAAGTCTACTTCAACGATATTCGAAAATAGAGTATTTTGAATCCAGTGATTTCATAAGAAGATATTAGATGCTAGTCGTTAACTTGCCATTAGTTTCTGTTATTTGATAAAATTCATACAAGTACTGCTAATAGCGTAGAACGAATTTGGATATTATTATGAAACGTACATGTACCTACACAATATATTCGACCATTTTCTCTCTCTCTCTCTGAAATCGATTAACGAGTCCTGGGAAAACAATGTCTAAGAATGTCTAATATCGTATCAACTAACAGAAATCACTCCGAATCCTAATCGAATCTGGTAATGTAGAAACACGTATGAACATTCCATTACGGTGTACCGGTGGCATTTAATCTTGCGTCAGTGGCACAATTTGCGGTACCTTATCAAGTAATTTCTCGCGCAACCCTAATCACCGAACGCCACCGAGCACAGCTTGTATCGAATAAAAACAAGAGTACTCGAGCGAATTAATACAAATTACCAAGATCTACACCGTGAAACCGGGCAAAAGACTAAAGTGTCGTAATAGGCAATTGAACGAACACTGGAACGGTATTACCTCCTCCATCGTGTATACGTTTTGATAATCGAGCCAGCGGCCGAGCAGCTCCGATGAATAAGAGCAATATAATTGCTCGTCCTACTTCGTAATCGCAGGGCTTTCGATTGCTACCCGCGTTAGACTAGTTTCGATACACACTCCAATCTATACGCTTATTAATCCAGCTTCGAGGCCACGCTAAGCTTACCGTCTGGAATTCTATTCAACGTTCGCGTAGACACGGTAAACGAGCTAATCGTGTTCGTGCACGAACCAGCCTGGCATTTGTGTTTTCCCAACGAAACGTTAATATCCTATTAATTAACGCTAATCAACGATACCAACGATAACCAGGCGATCGAGACCAAACCACTTGTCTGTCCTCGTGATTCGACACGCGAGGTCAGGTACCTTCGAAACATCGCCATTGTTCGATATACTCGTTCCATATACTCTTTGACTCGAACGTGCTCTTTGAAACTCTGAAATTGAGAGTCGAGAGCAGAAGAAACGAGGGGATTCTACTATTTCATCGATCGAAGTCTCGCATCGGTCAGAGCGATATCTTCGGTTGGCACGCGATTCCACTGGCCTCGGATCCCTTCGAAGAGTTACTCGCGTTCCTGGTTCGCGCGGAACCTTGACATTCATCAATGCTGACTGGTGAAATTAATATAGCTCACGGTGGAGCGTCAGCGGGGATCACGAGCTCACCCTGGGACAGAAGAATGGACCAAGGGAACGAGTTGACTTTACGTTGTCCGAGGCGTGGGCAGGCAAGACAACGGTCACGTTGCCGCGAACTCGTCTCCCCTTGACTGTGTACAATGTACGTACGATAATACCGACCATCGATGGCATATGGAGCACAAGATCGATATCCGGCCGATTCGCCGCGATACATCCGTGACGAAGGTATCAGGCGCCCTATTAGACGTTCTACGATAGCCACGACGTTCTCGCGTCTACCCGGGCAGGGAATGTTCAACCTAAGTTTGCACGTAGATCGTCGGTGTCTCTTGATGTCCGAGCAATCTTTTTCTTCTTCGTGGACCGCTTCGTCTTCGTCGTCGTTCCTCTGTTCGTCTTCTTCGTCCACACGCTAACTCTCATTGTGGCCAAGTTCTTCTCTGGACGTTTCCATTCGAGCTTTGTCAGGGTAACTGATCGCTACGGGTCCCGACGATCGATCGATACACGCTCGATTCCCTGTAAGCATGTTGCAAATGCGATTGGCGTTGAAGGAGGAGCCTGCCGGAAGCGGAGGGCCACGGCGAGCATTAGATGTATTAGAGGGGAAAAGGCGTTGTTCATCTGTGATCAACCGTTGTTAGTTAGTCCGCGCGAACCAGCCTGGTTGATGAATGTCGTGGCAGAAATCGTTAGAACGTTTCAGCGGACTCCACCGGAGATATATGTACGACGACCCCGAAGAAAGCGATAATTTACCTACCAAAAGCATTGCACGCATCACGATTGGTATTCATCGCGCGCCATTTCCACGAGAATACGTTCGATTGCCCCTGTATAACTACGGTACAGTAACGTTGAACATTCGAGTATTTCGAATATTCTCGAAAGTTCGCCGAACGACCATCCTACGAGGCTTTCCCTCAGGCGTCTGCCTCGTTTTCGCGTTACGACGTAACTTTGGCAAGGAATGTCACCGACGAACACGCGTCCTCGACGTGGTAGCGTCGACTGATATATTCGCGGGGCTGAAACAGCGAACGGGCTAATCCAACGTGCGATGGTAAAGGCACGAGGACCGAGGGTCCGTCGTCGTTACACACTCTCCTACTGTGTTTCAATATTTCCTGTACGACTCGAGATCAGCGTTAGTGGCCGGTCTTTATATCGCGAGCACGCATAAAACCGGGCATAATAACTTTACACGAGACACACGTCCACGACATTTTCCTCGCGTCCAGCGCCTACCACGAGAATCATTAAACCGCTATCGTCTGTAAATATCCGCGGAACATTCTCGGTTTCACGATTATCCCCGTCCTATAGCCAACAGCTTTCGCATGGCGATAAATACTTTCCACTTTAGGGTCGATCACACTGGACGCTATTTTGACATTCCTAGGCCTCCCCCGGACATCCTTCGACACTCCGTTGCCTGACAATATTACAACGAATGTATCGCTTGGCCCGTCTTTTCTATATATGGAATCGTTGGTTGAGAGTGGTTTGGCATAAGATTCGCTTCTTAGGACCCTTGTTAGCGATCCTCCTGAGATGATGAATTTTTACGATCGTGTGAAATCTATTGGATGCTGCTGCGAAAAATTATTTTATTCTTCTTTTTTCTTTTTTTTTTTTTGTTTTTAATTAAATGGTGTGAGAATGTGTCGCGATATTCGACTCATCGACTTATAAAAAATGTCAAAGCTGTAATTCTTATCTTATTTCTGCATTCATAATGGATATTGCTTTCGCGTGAAAGCGCTCATGGTCGGTTAATCCGATAGTGATTATTCCAGGATGAAAATTTAATGGCCATTTGAAACCTTAGTGAAGATTTACTTCGAATAAACACATGAATATATATTCACTTTTAACCATCGTCGAACCAACTTAATTAACTTTTTAGTATCGAATGGGAAAAGATATTGAGCAAACTTTCTTGTTCAAAATAAACGACGCAAATTTCTGAACGTATCGATTTACATATATATTCATGTTACATTGCAAAATGTAACGAAAGAATTCTTGATCGATTTAACGGGCTCCGTCTCTAATTTCCCATCCACCACTACCGTTATTACGCCAATACGAAATCCCTTCAGAATCTCACCCCATCGAATCCCACGTTTCCCCAAACTCGCCGCCCTCTCCACTTTCAAATCAAATCTCGGTGTGTTCGGAAGCTAGCAGGGACCGAGCAACAAAATGACGCGACGAAAAGGAGCAAAGAGGGACCGCGCTGGTAGGGGACGAGAAAAAGGCGAAATCGGCGGAAGGGGGCAGGTACGATCGTGAGGAGATCCGCGGGCAGATTTAGCGGCTCCCGCTGACAAGACAATAGTTGTTCCCCTCGTTTTCTGTGGACGCGCATTCCGCGGGTAGGTATGCGCGCTTCACGAAGCGCCCCGACGCGCGCAAACGTAGCCCTCTCGCGCCTTCCACAAGGCCTCCCCACTGGAAGGAAGAAGAGTTCTTCCTCCGCCCCGAAGCCTGTACTCGGCCTGTCCCTTTTTCCTCGGGGACCGAAAGCTTCTTCTCTCGGCCACACCGCCGTGCCGTTCTCCACTCTTGTTGTTTTGCATCGACCAAACCGAGGAATCGTTTCCATTCGTCTGTCCTGTTCGGCCCAACTCTTGCACATGTTTATCGCCGCCGCGAAACTGACACTTTCGCACGAATAGGCGCTGGGGCGAGAAGCGGCGGCGGACACGGCAGAGCGGAACGGAGCTTTTCGGCCGACAAAACTCCGAGCTGTCCCCTCGCGGCGATTTGCTTTTCTTCTTCGGTTTCTCTCTGATGTATGGGCTCCCACGCTCTACAGGTCTCCGTGCAAATAGACGGCTGCTTGAATAGAATTCTGGCTGATTTTTTAACGCTTTTCTGACTCGCTACCTCCAGTCAGAAGATCTCTCAGAGAAAGGAGACAGACTTTTCGGTGAGAGCGTAATGCGTTCGCGGCCAGAAATTGCTCAGGACGTTTCGTAGACAGGCGCTCGATGAACGAGTTGCTCCTCCGTTTACGTTTAATTTGTGTTTCGTAGGAACGAACGTTGTTCGGTACTTGGTGCGTTGTATCTCGTTGTGAACATTCGTAATATCACCGCTACTCTTCCTATGTAGAAAGAATTTGAAATCTTTCTCTGTTCTAATTCAATTCCACCGTGGAATTTTCCATAACGGTAACTCCGTATGGTCGGCAATATCGCGATATCCTACCCACGCTGAACTCTGAGAACGAAACCATTCTCTAATTCTAATTTTCTGGAATTCCCAGAAAACTACCCAGTCGCATTCCGATGAAACACCGCGATTCATGCGATTCACTGTGAAATGAAGTGATCCCTACAACGAACCTCTGGCAGGGAATGATACCGAAGGGGATAGTTTCTAATTGAGCAAGTTCGAGTCGGGCCACGAAATTAACATTTAACGGGCTGGACACCTGGAACCCGAACGGACAGCTAACTAATGCTCGGGTTGGAACGCAACAGCGGAGCGCATGAGTGAGCGCGTGTCCACAGTTCCACGAACCTAAACACGCGTGTATGTATAGTGGTCGACCGTATGCGGCTAGACGCAAGGGCCAAGCATTTCACGCACCGCAACGCGCGTTATCTGAACCGCGAAACGTGTGCGTGTGGAGCACGGCACACGACCTCTCCCTGGTGTTTACAACTCTTGGGACCGCTGTTCTAGGTCTGCGAAAGACAAAAAGACCAGGTGTAACAGGCAGCGTGAGTCGAGAGAGAGCAAATCGGTCGAGTTCACGCAATGCTACGTGACGCTCCGAGGCGCAAACGTTCGCGTCGAATCGATAAGCCGGCTAAAAGCGAGCGATGAAATTTGTAGGTTGTCTCTGAGCTAGGTAATTCCACGGCGTTCAGTCTGGCTGATTACCCCGGGCGATTTTGCGTTTTGGGCGATGGAATGCCGGTTACGTTCTAAATCAACGAGTCTGCCCCGCTTTGGGAGTTAATAGGAAACTGAGTGGCTCGATGAGTTTCGAAATTTCTCAGTGGAAACGAATATTCGAAAGTGTGCACGAGATGCGTTTCAAAGGATCTATGTATATTATGCGGTAATGGTAAATCATTCGTTTGTTGTTTCTCGCATTTCTCGTGTTTATAATCGATCTTACAACAAATATAATTATATAATAATGTTGTATATTTGAATTTAAATATCGAAATTGAAATAGTCCTTAAATTAATATTTCTTCACACAGAAACAGCTAGTGCATTTTTTAAAATGACGGAACCGCATCGATTAGTATGTGTCATCGGTATAAAAGATAAATTTTACTTTCATACCGCCATTATGCCTTTAATCGCATCTACCGCAAAAAGGAAATCATTCATTTTTATGCGAAATATCTGTCAGTCTCATTAACAGTTGGAATGTATTCACAAAGGGTTCATTTAAATGATTTTGCATTGAATGTCGCGAGAAGCGTAATATTTTTAATTACTCGACCGAATCGTGCCATGGTCGATCGCAAAAATCATTCCGCGCGATCTCCAAACGTCCACGCACGACAGTTACATATAACTGCGAAAAGGGACGTTTTTTAATACTAAGATTGATCGTTCGGTGCTCGGGACGTATTCACCATTCTACAGCAGATCTCGAAGTTATCCGCAACGAACGCGACAAATAGCGTGCGGCCGAGTCCAAAAAGCGCGGCTCTGAAAGACAAAGAGAAACGCAGAGCCGCGGGGCAGATTCGGGCCAGAAGACCGAGCAGCGGCCAGAAGACTTTGATTTACATTCTCCCTAATTACAAATGAAACGCGCGCTCTTATTGGCGCGTCAGTAGCTCGCAAGAAGGATGAGCCTCGTGCATCGTTGCGCGCATGCGTGCGTGCGAACAGACGGAACCAACGAGGCTCGCTGCGCATGCGTGCGTGCGCGACTGCGTGCGTGCATTCGCGCAGCCACGGCCTTTCTTTCGCGACGACGACCGCGATACGTCTTCGAAACATGCGCACACGCGAATATTTCCGCGTGTACGCGCATAAGATACACGTGTAAAGGCGCGCGCGAGGTAACGAGCGAGTTGACGCTCGGTAGAGCAGCAGAAACGGAGAGATAAAATAGCGAAAGACGGGGAAAAGAAGAAAGAGACGACGACGCGGTGCCGCGGCGTGCGAATCCTCTTCTCTCCGGCATTTATCACTCAGCAACCGTGCCAGTTTACGCGCTTTTAGGCGAAGCGCGAGTGTGCGTGCGACGAATCGGCAAACCAGGACGGCGAGGCAGCGAACGCACGAGGGAGATCGCGTCCGGCCTTCGCTTAATGAATGTAGATTTGGTAGTCGCGCGCGAAACGGATATCGATGACTAGATATTTGTCTCGAGGAGGAAGAAGAAGGAGAGAGAACGAAACCAAGAAGATATCTCTGCCGGCCAATTTCTTCCTCCCGCGTGGAGACGCGAACTTTGTTAATGTTTCTGTCCCTCCATTTTTTAACGGAACCCCCCAGACGATCGGGGAAATATACCGCTGCGTGTTTATGGTACGAGTGTCTTTCGCCTGATGAGATGCGTGCAGGATCCGCTATAATGTAAATACATAGAAGCAACGTATACGCATGTACGTATATGTAAATTGTTCGAGCGTTGTAACGCGGATAAATATATTTTTCTTATTACAATAGTTCGATTATCGAAAGGATCGTGTTCGTATTCTAATCGGGGGATCCCATCGGTTACGAAAGGACCATTGGGCAAAGATCGAGTGGGCAATTTTTCATTACAGTCCAGTCTTTTATTGTGCCGTTGAAATTACCAGCGCCTAATATCTATACAGAGGCTGGTGGCCGTATTTGGAACGGCGATTGTTACGAGTCACACGGTGAGGCCGCGGTGCGTTCGGTTTGAAGAGGAAAAACAGAAACGCGACTGAGAACAATGCGGCGCAATTTCGAGCGCGATAACAGGGCCGTGCCGCGCGGCTGGGAACGGAGGCATTTGTCAGTACACGAGCGCTTAACGACTTCGCGCTGGAAAGGAGCAACAGGTATCGATAGCTAGAAATTAGTCTTCGCCTCGGGATGGGATATCGTATGAACTTTCAAGCGGACATTTTCTTTTTCTCTTTTTTCTCAAAGGACCATGTTAATAACATGGAGCAAGCGAAACGTTAGAATACGAAAGAGGAAGAAAGAGCAACAGAACGAGAAAAGGTTTATCGATACGTTGAAAGAAGGGATAAAAAAAAGTAATAAGAAAGCAAGAGACGCATGGCGGGAGAACGGTCCACAGATCAACGTCAGAAAAAGTAACAGCTCGACGACGTCGATGGAACGACGACGCCGAATGGGGACCCACTTCTTCGACCTAATGAATATAGATTCGTTTCAGCAAGAAGCGATAGATATTGATCGCCGTGAATACATCTCTCCGCGGACGAATATTAAGTTATCATTTCACGGAGATCGCGCGTCCTTTCGAGCGCGATCCAGCCACCATACGTAATCCATACGGTTTTATATCGGTCTAATTGCCAGACAAGTTCTACGACGAAAGAACGACGAATACGAAAAACGTATAACAGCGCAAAGAAAAAACATCATCGACTCGTAATACCGATCGAACGAGATGTTCCTTCTTCCATTGGGCGAGCGCGTCATCCGAACGAAAGTAAACTCTGTCGGTCGCATTCCACGCCGATTATCGCCTCCGCTCGATTATACGCGCTTCGCCGGAGCAAGAAATCGCGGTAGCGATCGACGTCGGGTGAAAGGAAGCAAGGAGGATGCACAACAAGAAGAAAAGGAGAAAGAAAGTACACGTTGGAGAGAAGGTGGAGAAGAGAAACTGTACACGCGGTTGGTATAGCAGAGTAGAGGGAGAAAGCCGAGAGGAGGCGTTCGTCTTGGAATCCGACGAGTTGCAATGGAAATGAAGCGCGCACTCGCGCGTATATGGTACGCATCGACACCGTGACGCGGCTATCGATATCGATTGATTTATCTCAGTCGATTCAAACCGTGGACCCTGCGCGTCGATGACTCGTCTCGCCAAAGACGAGAAGGGTGTATTGGCCTCTGGTGGCGATGTGTGTTTGCGCTCGCGCGCGCCTACCTAATGACATCGGCTCTTCGTGCAGCCGCTCTTAGGGCTGATTAAAAATGGCATAATGAAAGAAGCTGCAGCGACGACGATACGGCGCTGCTACCAAGAAGCCGGCAAGCCGCTGGCAACCGAGGAAAGGGGATGAGAAAAGGCTGAACGGAAGAAGAAGGTTGAAAAGTGGGAGGGAAAGAGAGAACGAACGAACCGAAATCGCGCCGAGAAAAGGATAGAGCGAGACGAACCGGCCGTTGAGACTTCTGGTCCTGAGTGGAGTTTAGTTTTTTAAGCGATCAATCACCCGTTCTACAAGAAGTACGTATCCCACCTACCGAAACGTGAAGTAAGTTAGAAAGGGGGGGAGGGGAGGGGGAAGAAGGTGGACAACGAGAGAAAACGAACGAACGTCTGGAGGCTGGAAGAGAGGAGCGAGAAATCGGCAGCATGCTTGCATTCGGACAGCGAATCTTCGTTATTAAACGCTGTGTCGTGTACCTTCGTGTAGGACAATGACGATGCGGGCCGCTGTTCACAAGCCGACGGAAATTCTTATTTGGTCCTTCATTACGTTGTAATGGATTTGTATCCATTTGACTGTACGTTTTCGCGAATATCAACCGCGTAAATGGTAAAATTGACGTAGTAGTATTTCGCGGCAGCGAATCAAAGAAACAAACGCAAAGAGATTTTTATATAAGATGCCTTGAAAATAAACGGACAAAGACGAAATTATTTCTACTAAAAGCAAAACGATCTACTTTGGTAATATTCTCCGCCTAAATTATCGGAATAAGAGGAACGCACTATCAGATTCGTTCTTTAATTCTCTCGTTCCGGTACTGCAACAACCGATCGCGCCTTGCCGCAGCAAACGCTAGCTGTATAAATAACGTCCGCGATAATACACAAAATCCATCTGCGATACAACGAGATACGCCGATCAGGAACAATCGTCTCGGAGCGGAGAGGTCGAGCGTCGATTTCCTTGTAAATTGCTTCTCGATCCCTCTTTCTCTCGCTTCGTCCTTCTCCGTCGTATCTCTCCTTTTTTCATTCAACATCCTCTCACTTTCTCTTCTTATATGCGTGCCTCTTCCACTGCATCTTCTCTCCAGCCATCCACCTCTCGAGCCTCTGAATTCGTTCTATCTTTCTCTTTCTTCCACGCCGACGGATAATAATAAAATATCACAATCATCACGGCTAACTACTGTTTCATTAAACGATTAATTAACCGACGATATATTACGTAGATAGTGGCGGAATCCCCATGCCCCTCGTCAGCCCCTTTCTACCGATTATTGCCTCGACTCTGCCTACGGTGGTTGGTTGCGATGCAACTTTCACGCGGCCATCGATACGCCACCATCGGTGGCACAGTCCCTTTTTTTTCCCCCCTCTGAGTTTTCATATCCATCGTTCCTTCTCCTTCCATACGATAATATCCAACGTGATCCTTTCTCTCTCGATTTTAATTCCCTCGCTTGAAAAGATACGTCAAGGGGAGGGTATTAGTTGTCGTTGTACGAAGGCCATCAGCACCCCGTCGAGAGAGCTGGAGATCAGATTCGACCGACGTTCGATTTGTCGGTGACGCGAGACGCCCGTGAAGAATCGGTGAAAATTAAAAATTAACCGGGCCCCCTATTTACACTGCTGTTTACCGTTACCACGGACCCGACAAATCGATCCTAGAGCTACAGCCGAGCCAACTCGTCCAATTACGATAATCACCGGTCGTTGACGTTAGATTTGTCAACGTGAATCGCTTCGTGCGTCTGATTCCCAGTTCCTGATTGCGATAAGGGCTAGGATGCTATTAATGATTGTCAACGAGTCCTGGAGGCTATTTTTCGTGGCTCGTTTTAGTTTCGGTGATATTCGTCGGATACGGGTACACGAGGCGATTTCTTCGAAGATCGTATTCGATGCTGGTTTATTGAACCGACGATAGATGATCTTTCTTTGCCCGTGGTTAAATTTTAAATAGACGTTTTTTAACCTTTTGCGTTACAATTTTTTTGTTACTTATAACACTCCTGTTATACGTCAAATGTAATCTGTCATAAGTATTACATGTAAATCATGTTTGGTGATCGTCGCCGAAGTATTGAGACTGAAATCCATGGTACAAACGTGCTTCGATAGTATGAAAAAGTCAGCGGTCGATTTTATTAACGTAACTATCGGTGAATCATTTTCGTCCAACTATTGGTTTTATTTTCTATCCTCGGCACATAATCGTAAATCGCACGGTATCACGTTGCAAAGTACATGTATTACATGGACAAGTTATGTCGCGCGATAGGTATAACAAGATTCATTCTGGTTGTACGTTCGATTTATCAACAAAGGCTAATTACCAGCTCGTTACGCACGTTATGTAATTCCGACTAAAAAGAAAAACCCTACAAATACGTTCTTCCGTTTTAGCTATAATTTATAGCGGACAATCGATAATCCATATGTATGTCGCAGTTCCGTCAATCCTGATAATCTGCACCGTGTTCATCAACTAACCCTGTTAATTTTCCAACAGCTGTGAAAACATTGACTAAACTTCCAACGTTATTATCAAAGATCACAAAGGTTATATCTACCTTTCATCCAAGGAATAATTAATTACAGAATATATACAGAATGCATTCTGCAATTATAGCGTGTATACAGATATACAGATTAAACTAAATTTCCCATAGATAATTCTCTAAGGAAACTTAATCCAAGAGATAAAGTGGATCTTTAAAATTATCATAACCCGCAATTATTCAGCAATTAAATAATCTCCGACTATGTTAACGTTTCAAAGAATTTCTTCGTTTCTTTTTGCCTTTCTTTTTCTTTTTTTTTTTTTTTTTTACGAAAGGTCTCCCGAACATCTCCGAGCCAGCAAGAAAACGTAAAGGTATTTTCTCTCTCTCTCTCTTTCTTTCTCTGCCCTCCCCGCCATCTTCCAATTGCACTTTATTTATCACAATTTGCTGACGTTGATATATCGTTACACGGCCACACGACACATATGTATGCGTCATCGCAATTTACATTGGCCATCTCTCAATGTAACCGTCTTACTTAACGACCAGTCGACCGACCGCGGACTGTCTTTAGAACGGGGCCCTCACCATGGAAACTCGGGGAATTTTCACGCGTCGCGCGACAGCTGGCCCCAACCGCGACGGCTGAAAGGTATACGAACGCGATACGCTTATCGAAAAATAGTGCATTTTGCAATAGGAACCGGTTTCACCGACAGATAACCCGGGGCCGCATAAATACACGCCACTAAGTACTTTCAGCGCGCGACGAACATAAAGGGACTGTCATATTGCACGTCTCTTTTCCCCTATCTCCTTCGGCCGGACCAACCGAACAAGGACTCCAAGAGGAAAGCCTTTGAATAGTACCCTGTCGGTCTACACGTGCGCATATATCGAGTTCGTAGGTGTAACTGTTCGACCAGGATTTTCTAAAAAATGATCAATGGCATTTTATTGAATTCGAACGTTTATTATCATATACACCCGGAGACCTTAGAAATATCTGCGTGAAAGGACAACCAGATGAAAAAGTATTTGCTTCTTGGCGAGATACGTTATGCACGTGGATATGCAAGACAGTCGGAGGCGGAGGAACGTAAGAGACAATCGTACGAAACGGAGCACACGGATCACGAGGCAGGATATAGAACAATTAGGATGTTAAGTGACGACCATTTAAGGACGCGTGTCACAACATAATGCCCGTGTCCGTCTATCCATTCATTCGTACCTCGGTCCATCCCACGCGATCCTTATTCCGCTCCTTTTGGTCGGCTTGGCCGCGAGTCCTCCGTCTCTCATAATGCTCTTACGACTTACAAGCGTCTTCGTGCGTCGGTTTCAGGATGGTGTGCATCGATCACCCGCAATCTCACGGTCCCTCTAACTCTCTCGCGGGCTCTAAAGGATGTAAATTATAAAACGGAAAACGAGCAACGCAAGATCACCGAGAATATCCCTGTCGACGACACACCGGAAACGTGACAAATTGAACGAGCACGAGAAACATCTCGCCATTGTGCCACGGTGAGACCGCGTGATCGACCGAAATCATCGCGTTTGCAAAGAAACAAAAAGGGGTTAAAAGAGACAAAAAAGAAAGCGGAGGAAATATAATATTCGAAGAGAGGGTAGAGAGCATCGACTTGTACGGACGTTTGTTTGTTATGCGCCAGCATTTTCGGCCTGAAAATCGCCTCTCGAGGTCTACTTAACCAGCCGTAATGATCGAAAATCGCCACTTGCGAGCGCGAGGAGGCGATGCCGGGCCTCCCCATCCTCCGCGCGATAAATTCCATCGAAGGGAACGGAGAAAGAGACAAGGGGAGGGAGCTAGCGAGAGATACGGGCCAAATTTTTACTACCAACTTCTTTCACGATAATTGCGCCGACCTTGTTTACCAATCTGGCTACACGAGGCCATCGTCTGACCGCCTGAGCATCCGGTACAGATCGCGAGAACGAAAATTTCAATTTTTTCTACCGTCGCTGTCCGTTCACAGCTTCAGCGTGGATGAAATAAAGACGAAAGATAATCGTAGATTCGAAATTCGACTTAGAAATTTGACTCGAAACAATTATCTGTCTCTACTGTGTGGAGATGGAAGGAAAGTCTGTGGAAGGAATGCGACGTTGACTGGTTATTTTTTATAGAAACCAGTGCCACCCTTGCAGCTGCGTCGTCCCGCGAGGCTTCTTTGCATCGCCTATGAGTAGCGAAATTAATTAAAACGCGAATAATTAAACTGTTCCAAACGCTGTTGCAAATCTTCGGATTATATTATAACGCATATGAATTTTCATATCGAAGCCAGAGCTATCGACTGAATTATCTGTTATTAGCCGATAATCGCTAAAATTGGAAATATGTCCTACATTTTCGCACGAATGAATAACGATATACCCTAATTAAGTCGCTTTCTCGATCAATGCGAAACGATCCGACGAATATTAATGCTCGATCCGAATGTCTGGTGATCTCCAAAAATAGCGAATCTAAAATCATATGATTCCTAAGAGACAAGAAAGATAATATCCAAAACCGATCTGACGAGATAGCCAGAAAATAGCTAACAAATGGGAGGGATCTACGTAAAAAGAGTTTAAACAGCGCATTCGAAGAAAGGAAGAGGCGAACGAGAGGAAAAAACGAGGTGGCCGTATACGAAAAAGAGAAGAAAAAGTTGTTCTGGAAGGAAGGAGCGCGTTAGCAGAGGCAACAGATGGAAACGCGGTGGCAAAGTAGATGAGGATAAATATGCGAAGCACGAACGATCCTTCGACGGTCCTACGAGCTACCATCTTTATCCCTGCAAGCGCACGTACTCTGTAAACTTACGTGATGGATAATTAGAGTCGAGCGCTACGATTATCGCGCCATATTTAGCGAACGCGGCTAGACTATGTTGTAGGGAACCCTGGTAATGGACAACGGGCATGCACCTAACACGGTTACGCTTATTTTCCGCTTCGAAGAAAGCGTCCGGAAGGCAAGCGCGTACTCATTTGCCACGATGTTCATCAAGAAACTCGAAGCTGTCTCAATGATCTAAACTCGAGAGTTTACTTTACGATACAATTAAAAAAGCGCAGATTCTTTTGGTCCGAATCGTAGCTAATAAAGAGTTGCCCGACGCTTTCGTTAAATCTGTGTAATAACGAGAAAAAGAACGTTGCCAGATTGCTCCATTGATCCACTGACCAGGCATTTCTCGATCAGCGGGGGCGAATACAAATTTAATCGGCCGGCCGATTATTTCGGTAGTCGAAGGTCCGATGCGAGAATTTTTCGCCAGTCGTACGAATCATCGTTCGTTCATTAGGCTGGCCAGCTGCTCGAGAGATTACCATTGCCGAGATTGTTGCCGGTCATCGTTTGCAATCGATGCCCCGAGAACAGTATGGGGTCTATTCCCGCGGCGCGCGTCGTTTCTATGTCATTTTACTCGCGCGGCCCGACGAGTTGCTAGCGACGAGGCGGCTACGGTGTGCCTGGTAATTAAATATCCATCGTTTCATGCTTGCGAACCTGGCTAAATAATCGAATATTGGAGTCATAGAACGGCAAGAGGTTTTTCCCCTTCGGTAATGAATCTACGGTTATGGGATAATTAAAAGCGGCTAAAAATGCTGCTGCTGCAAAGGTATACAACGTTCTTTCCCATTGGTAATTTGAAACGCTGGGAACAGAGAATACGAATTCGATTGGAAAGCTCGATGCACAACGGTTTCGTTCTTGTACCGTGCAATAGATGTTTCTGATATTCCTGAAATTTGATATATTATCGTTCGGTTGGTAACTGTCAATGTGACATTTCAATTTCATTAATAAGCATCCTATCGAATCGTCGACTCGCTCCATCCGTAAAATTATACCTTCTACTTTCGGAGCAACGAGTTCTACTAATAAAGAAGCAGCTTTCAGTTTTTCTCGCTTAACAAGAAATTTGTTTGCATCGACAAATGACGTAGCTTTCGACCATACGTTGCTCTCAGATTATCCTCGATCAATTTCAATTTTCTGTTTATCTCGAATCTACGAGAATCTTACCAACTACTTTTAATAAATTCTAAATTACCTGGAGAAACGAATAACCCTCGTCTAAGAACAACCTTTAGCCCTGGAAGAAAACAATTACCAGGCTTTCCCTCGCATAAGCGCCATTCGGCTTACAAAGTATCTGAAAGAAGAAGGAAAGCAAAAAGACGCGAAGGAGGACCGATGCATCGGTCTTCCCACGCGGCCGCTAATTACCTGACCGTTACCGGCTCGGTATCGGGAAGATGTTTTTACAAACGTTAGCAAGGAGCGGGTAATCATGAGTCGGCGCGATCCTCGAGCCCGGACGAATGTAATTCGCTGAATGAAACAAGGGAACCACGCGAATAATTACAATCCGCTGTGTTATGGATGCTCGGAATATCCCTGCTTTCCTTCGATATTTATCGATCGCGCGTCATCATCGGTAACGATTCTCTTCGATCTGCTGCAACCACATTACGCGCGCGTACACCAACGCACGATGTCTGCATGCGACGCATCGTAACGACGTTGGGATGATTCGCGGACGCGTGCAAAATCATCGACTTCGTTCTATGTTTCTTCGTCTTTCTCTTTTTCCGTGTTCGCGCACATGGTAAGAAGAAGGGAAGAAGGGAGATGAACGAAGGGAGAGGTTGCCGGAGCCAAAGCGTAACGTGGCCCGTTGAAAGTGATGTATACCGAGTGGCTGGCTTCTCGGCGCTAATTACCGCTATTAGTAACTCCCCACCAGTCCGGTACTCGCAAACATTAACATAAGGGACAATGACAAATGACAATAACGCGGCTGCGACGCGGTAAAGCACTGGCCTCTTCTTACCTGCCTCGTTCTCCTCGTTCGCGGCCATTGTGCTTTCTCTTCTCTTCCCTCGACTTCTTAAATCCCCCGCCGCCGCTCCTCACCGAGAATCTCTCGCACTGCGTCGTTGTTTCGAGCGTCGTTGATTCCACGCTTGCCACGCTGTTCGAACCTAGACGAGGTAACTAGTTTCCCCCGATTGGTTGAAACTGGTGCCTTCTTACATTATCGTTATGGCTTGATACAATTCCCATAGCGTTGTCACAAGCTTCCGTACATCGTATGATAAAAAATATAAGATCAGGGCATCATCGTCGTAAAGTGCCAGTGCAACATTGTAACATTCGTCTGGACTAGATTTTTCGCAAGAAATCTTACAACCAAGTAATTTTACTTTAACCAAGTAGTACCATTTTCGCGAATCGCTTCACGATTGAAAATCCAATTCAATGGCGTTTACTCTAGAATTTTCCTTCTCGTTTCTTCGTCTCGTTCGTCTCGTTTGCCCGTTTACGCTCGAATTCCGATCAGGCTGGCGTTCCTCTTTCCTTTTTCGTCGACCACCCCATCGATCCTGCGGTGATCCGTAGTTCGATCCCCCGGTCGTTTCGTGTACATACGAAATTCGACGAAAGGGGGCCCCGGTGACGGCACGTCGAAAGGGGACTTCCGCGTGTTTCGCCGCACGATGGACAATTTGTTTGTTGCAAGGACGAGGTCCAAGAGAGAAGTTGGAGGCTCCGTTTCACCCTTCTGGCCCGCCTTCCCGTCCCACCTTCGATAGCCTCTCTTTCCTCGACCAGTTACGTACCTAACGAGGCCGCGAGATGGATCGACTCTCCGTCGAGAATGCGCCTCTTTCTCCTCTCCTCTCTCTCCTCTTCTCCTTCTCCCTTCTCCTCTTTCCTTCTTCTTTCGTTTCTCTTCCTCCTCCTCTTCTTCCCCTTCATCTTCGTCGTTCTTCTCTCGTTCTTCTTCCTCCGTGTCCGCGATCGAACAGGAGCACCGTCCTCTGGCTAAGTAATTTGTGCGCGAAGACAAAGAATTCCTCTCTCCTCCCTTTCACGAACGTCGCTGTTCAGCGTCGTTCTCGTTCGAAGTTCGTTTCGTGCCGCGAAACCGGATAACGAGACGCGGAAACTGATTGATTTCCCGTCGTGGACGCCTGCCAGCGCGATAGTCCGAAGCATTAATGAAGTTGTCGAGGTGACCGAGGCCTCTCGGGGCTCGGAGCTGATCGGTGAAGGCTCGCGGCGGGAAACGCCGTCCACTCGTTTACGAACGCCAACGAGAACGTCCATCCGGACGTTTCCTCCGTGCCATCGATACTCTTTACCGCACTGACTTCGGGTATTAAGAACGAGAGACTGGCATTTACAGCATTTGTATGGAAACTCGTGGCTCGTTCGACCAGTCGAGTGAAGGATAGGCTCGAGGCCGAGCATCTTTAATCCTCTTCTTTATGCTATCTCTGGTCCTTGGTTGAAGAAACTATCGTATCGTAAACGTGAGAACTTCGTGACGGTGAAAAGCATCGGTTTCGATCTTCTAAATAAATCTACCTTAGAATCGCAAGTTTGATAATGGACATACAAGGATGAGGTAAATGTAACTATGTATGACAAATTTTAAGATTCTCGGAAGTAGAATACCTGCACTTGTTCCATGTAAAGAACATTCGTTCTACGTAATAGCCAGCTTTAGCTGGCACGCCTCGCCAAGGATTAACTGCCGTGTGTCCCGCTTATCAAAGCGGAACAACCAGCCATGGACAGTGTCTCGATAGCCGATCGGACATTGTTCTACTTGGTTTGAAGTAGAACGGATGAAAGTCTTCGTAGCAGACAAATATGCATAATAAATCCACCGGATAATGTACGATATAATAGTCAGTCTCGTAGTACATGACTTTCGATTGACCAAGCACAACGACTTCTATTAACGGTTGAGATTAATCGCGAGGGATCTAATGGTAAAACGGAGAGACTTTGAGCAGAAATCGTGTTTCCTGAGAAGATGTACGCGAGAAAGAAGACGCGCTGCGTGATGTTGTTCCAGCTATTGATTAGGATGACTGGGTGTTTCGAGATAAGCTCGTTCCCCGTCGTTTCTCCGTGTAAAGCCCCTTACCTTTCCAGCCGAAGCTGATTGAGTTCCGATGGGTGTGCCGCTCTTCAAACGCCTCCGCATTAATTATTAGACGTCCGAGCGGGCTTTCTGGAGGCGCTCTGGTACGCATCGAAATCGGGCCTGTGGCTTGTTCCCCGAATTCCTGCGGGTTCCATACTCCGATCCTTTAGCTACGAGTCAAACCTCCAAGTTCGATCGTCGATCGAAAACGATCGTACCCATCGCGTGCTTTTTCAATCGTACGGACGTCGATAAACATTCCAGCGAATGGAACGATCCAAAGTTCACGAGAGAAAATGGCGGAGGAGAGATACGAGTGGACAAAGAGGGAAACGGTTTACGAATTTATGACAGCAGCAAGGGGTCTCTGACGATTTATATCGCAATATAAATTTTTTGCCGCGCGCTTCTCCGTACAACGATGCGGACTATACCGCCTCTTCCACCGATGCAATCACAAAGCTATCGATGCCTGATGGCTCTACGAACGACGGCGCAATATTCGCGAGCCGTTGCGAGACCCGTAAGAAGAAAGAGGGAAAGAGGAAACACGGGCCGAAGGAGAAGCACGACGGTGAAGAGCAGCAGCGAAGAGGAGTTACGATAGCTTCCGGGCGGCAGGTGGTTCCACTCCTTCTCTCTTCTCATTCCGTGTGGTGCTCGTTCTCCGTTTTCCCATCGTTCGAGGCTCGTGCGTCGGCCATCACGGCGTATATCGCGTTCTTCCAGCTTTTATCATCACCGTTATTATAATTTCGGTGAGCGTGGCTGATGAATCGATGCGAAGTTCCGCTCGAAAGGCGAACAACGAACAGAAAAATATGGCTGGAGAAAGAAACTTAAGTTGGCAGCGAAGATCGGTTCGAAAGAAGAAGAAAGAGGATGAACAGAAAGGGACCGTACGAAGAAGGAACTGGGAAACAGAGGAGTTCGTGGTTGGCCTCCCTCCCCCCCCCCCGCCCCCTGGTAATTTGTAGCTTCGATATCATCGCAGCGAGTTATTCAGAGGCGCACCAGCGTACGTACCCGGCTGACTACCTATCTACCGATAGCGCCTCCTTGATTCCGCTTCTTTCTTCTTACCCCGTCCCCGTTTCCTTCTCGGCTCCTCCCGAAATCCTTCCACTTTATACTTCCTTCTTTGTAACTTTAGCAACCAAGAACGCTGCCTGTCCGATCGACGAACCGGCTGTACATCGAGAGGCCTGTTTCTTCGAGAGTTCGGCATCTGTTGTTATCGACGCTCCGCAGAAACATTCCTCGGAGAAAGTTAGTGGATTACCGTGGCGGCGTGCCAAACGGGAGCTTGCGTGTCATCGTTTCATCGAAACCGTTCGATTATAAATACGATGGAGGACGATGAGAATCGGAAGAAACTGAGAATCACGAAGATCCTTTTTGCTCGGTCTTTGACAGTTTGTAGCGTGGGGATTAAAGAATTCTCCATTTATAAAATTCCTTAGTTGATCGTATAACTTTCGGAAGAGGCAATTGGAAAAGAAAAGACCCGGTGACTTTGTCCTTCTCGTCCGATGGTATACGTCGCGCGATTTCAATTAAATCTTGATAATCTAGTATTTAGTAAAACGATAATCGATCCGATGTTCGTGCGTCTATTCAAAATTTTATCGCGATCAATTGCTTTGATCGCACTGGCCGACAAACTCTCTCCACAAAAGTTTCCCAACATCGCTGCGCAACGTATTCATTCGGCTAAGTTACTCCATGAAATTATACGACGAAAACACCTGTTTGCTCGACCATCGAGACTAATCGTAATCTCTCGGAACCTCCCTCCTTTCCCAGGAATTTCCATATCAATATGGAAAGTAGCGGCTGATGAAACTTCGGCTAAAGATACGCCTCAACCTCCTGTTTCACGGAGACTGTTTTCAAGGAAACCGTCCGCCGAACGTCTTGTAGTCCGCTAATGACTTTCCAACGACGTGGCCGTCTCGTCGTCCGAGACATCCTCTTTGAACTAGCTCGTCGTGCTTCGTTGGTCGACCGGCTTCTACTCTGGGAGAGCTCACGATCGAACAAGTTTTCTTTTTCACCGGAACTTTCCATAAGACTGTCCGCGACGATCTGCTTGGAACTCGAAAGGTACAAAGATTAACGTTTCGTTTATCTTAGAAACGAAACTCTGAAGTTTAAGAGACGAATAATTAATCAATTAGCCTGCGATTAATATTAATTAATCTACGTGTGATCTACATTCGTTGCATTTTACTTTCCGAAGATCGAGAATTTCAAGCTAAAAAAAGCTTCGTACGCTAGCGAGAACTTCTTTAAAGTATCTCGCGAGGGACTTTCAAAAGCGGCGAAAAGTCTCTCGAGACCGTTCTCCGTCACAGTGGAGTCATCCGACCAGAACAATTAACCTCGTTTTCGCGCTTCCGCGAAGAATCGAAAAAACCAAACTGGTACATAACCAGAGCTAGAGAAGGTGAACTGCAGATAGGCGAGAGTTGGAAGAAACGTGAGACAAGCTGGTTCCCTCCGGGTTACGACGCGTCAGGCCGATTGGTCATCGGAGTAGGATGATCCATCGAAGCGGCTCGATGATTGCGGGTTAGGGGTCTGACCAGTACTTTGGTCGCCATCGAGGTGGCAGGAGGTCGCGATCACACGCCTACCAAGTTGGTATCGTGCCCTCCCTCTTCCTCGTCCTGTCCTCGTCCTCCTTTTTCGTCCTTTTTCGTCCTTTTTCGTCCTTTTTCGTCCTGGCCGATGTATTTCACGCGCGTAACACGATAGCGTGAGCAGCGCGAAGAACGGATGCGCGGCTGAGGGAAGGGAAGACGAGAGAAACCCTCCTCCTGGTTTCTTGGCGGCGCGTATATCCATCGTTACGGATTTCCATGAGGACGAGGAAGAGAGAGCAGCGTCGAGGTGGTTGCGTACACGGTGGACGACGCCGCGACGACACCTGGAAAAAACAATACGCCGGCTCGTATCCCCGTTCGTCTCCTTCCTCCTGAGTTTCTCGCTCGATTCCTCTGAATGGCGCGACGCGCACGGTCTATGAAGTTGAGTCCTTGCTCGCGGTCGCAATGCTTGTCAACATCGGTTAGCGGGATATTTCCTCTGGAGCGGGCATTGGCCATTGATGTCACACCCGGTTCTCTCTTACGTTTTTCTCCCTCCCTCCCCCCCCCACCGGGCCTCTTATTCCTCCACCCCCTTTTGCACTCTCTCCATCTCTGTCCCTTTTTCGTTTGTTATAATCGAGCCGAAGGAACGAAACGAGAAAGCGGAGATCTCTTTTCACAGCAGCTCGGTACCAGAATGTTTTCGATGCGAGAACACATCTACGAACTCGCTTCTCTTTCCCCTTCCTCTTCTTCCCTCGTATATCGTCCTTGTTTCGCGTTTTTACCCTTCCATCCGACTCTCCTTCTTTCCTCCTCTACTTATACCTTCCCCTCTCTGACAAGCCCTTATACCTTCGTATCCATCCTTGTTTCTCTTGTTCGCCGCCACTGTACATGGATGTACACCGTACGATGATGAGGAGGAGCGACGACAGAGGGTGGTGGGCGCGGGCCTCCTTTATTTCACTCGGGGCTGCTTTGTCGAACGCGGTCTCTCGAGTGCGGGTTTCTTCGCGTCTTTGTTAGCGAGGCGAGAAATTCTGTCTGTCCTGTACGATTACTCGAACCGGGCCACGGCTCCTCTCGTCGTACGCTCCCTATCGAGCAAAGCGGTCCGCTTGCTGGGACTCGAGGTGTGATCTCGCAGCTCGCCTGCTGCACCACCACGCGTCTTCCGTCGCACACGTCCGCTCCATCGTGCTTCCTACCACGCCTGTTACGCGCCTACACGAACGTACACCACGTAACGCGCTTTTTCATCTGTCGTCTCTCTCGGTTACCAAGAGAGTCGTGCAATTACAAACAGGCACACAGCCACGCAAGCGTACTTACAACGCGTCGATACGCTCTCGAGGAGCGAGGCCGTGTAATCGGGTGGCGATCAAGCGGATCGAGATCCTCGTGAGACCCTCATACCCGATGAAACGCGACGCGTTTTCCCTCTGCTCGACACGTTCTACAATCGTGAGATGCATGGCTGAAGAATCGTGTCGAGGGGCACGGTTTCCAATAGAAAGAGAAGTCGTGAATGGTGTAATTGACCTATTAGTGCGCGCTTTTTAGAGCCCCGCGCAGCACTTCGCCTCGTTATTGCGATCCGCTTCGAATCGCGCCCTTTCCTATTATGGGGTTGCGCTGCCGGCTATGCGCGCGATCGACGCTCGATGAGTAACGCCCGGCTACCGCGGGAACACACAGGAAAACCAAGTGCGCGGAATCTTCGAGCCTTTTCATCCGCGGTTTCGTTCTCGCGATTCTATGGTTCAAGTTCGTCCGGGGAAATGGAAAAAAGAGATCTTTCGTCGAGTCGGTTACAAGAGCCTCGATGAAAACTTGCTGCCTCGAACTTTGACACGTTGCGCGACATACTTTCGGTCACCGCTTCGGTTCTCCCGTTCTCTGGAAATATCGTTTCCAATTACAATCTGACGAAACGAATCAGTCGACGATACATCGGTGGATGAGAACGAGCCAGCAATTTATTTTTCTCGAACGATGGTAAATCCTAGCGTGACGAGAACGCAAACCATGCTGTGCGATTGAAAGATCCGACGCATCCTTCCACTCTATTTTTAACGCATTTTCGAACAAAAGCTTCGTTAAAGCTACATCCCTGAGAAACAAGATCGCGCAGGAGTCGGCCGGATCACAGGAGCGTCAAATTTGTCACGATCGAATAATCGTATTAACAACTTGTTACGAAACGGTTGCAACGAAAGCGGTTACAAAAGGACAGAAACCGAAATGAGAGTCGAGGGACGAGGAAAATAGGAAAGAAGCGAAAAGCAAAAATAACCGATACGGCACGTAGCCGCGGTAGCCGCCGTGGTAATTGCATTAGATCGATATCCGAATATGGCCAGCGACAACGGGCGAACGAAAGGGTTTCGTGAGCTCTATCGTGCCCCGGGCGACTTTTAACTTTTACACGACCGCGTGAATACATTAAGCGCGCGGCTTCGACGAGATACGCGGTTTCTTTAATCTTAATCAGAAGACGTATGGACATAGCGGAGCAACTACATTCGAACACGAGTACGCCATTAGCAAACAAGATCACCTACCTGACCCTTTCCTCGCCATCCGCCGCCCACCCCGCGCCCTTCGATCCGGTCGCGTACCGCTCTTAAAACACCTCTGTAAATTGGTGATAAACCAACGGTACGGGTGTCCGGGTCGCTGAAAAGTCACGGCAATGGGTACCACGAGAGAGAAAGAGATCTCGAGGAGGCACGGGACTCCCCGGGACCCAGGTATCGCCTCGCAATTACGTGGATCGCAAGGCGTAACAGGTGGCCGTCACGACCGCGCGACGCGTTTCTGCGTTTCGAAAGCAACAGCGAGAATAAAGTTACTAAGACAATCGTGCTGACCAAGCAGCATTTCCAACGACGTTCTGACTGGGTTTTTCGCTGGGAAGATAAAGAGTTTCGCGTCGATGTTATTACGTACCAAATTAACGCTTGTCGATATTTTTCGATTTAAAGGATTCTGCGCTTCGAAAGTAACGGGAAGAATGAAGTCAGTCGGACGGTCGTGACAACCGGTCTTCCTTAGAGAGGATTGCCTGGATGATTCTTCGAGTTATTTTTGAAAGTAATTGTGAAATTGACGGTGGAGGTTAAAAGGATGACTTTTTTGATATTGAGTGTCAAATTGGCACTTTTTGATATTTTCGAATTTAAGCGATTCGTGTTTCTTTAATGCGATATAAGAGGACGATCGAACATTTGCATAAAATCTCGATACCGAATATCTGCTGATAAGTCTGCGAAAACAAGGATTTCCACTTGAATAGTTTTAGTTGGTGACGCGAGGCAATCATCGTTTCTCACGTCGTGTCGAAGATAATCTACGCTTTGGCGATGAGATCGACGAATCGTCGAACTTATATCGAAGAATCCAATTTTTACGCTAACGTCTCGAATCAATAATCGATCTGGACCTATTTTGAAAGGCGAAATCTACTTTCATCTTGTTAAATTAATTTTCTTCGAAAATGGGGACGCGAAGGTGGATTTTTTCGCGAAAACTTTTCCACCAAATGAAACAGCTCTACGGAATCTAGCGATATTTCTTCACCGTCCAAATCATTATCAATTTGAAAATCAAAGACTTCCCTCGGAACCGATCCTTTCGTACGGTTTTTTTCATCATTTTAATATCGTAATAATTTATGATAGGACGATCTAGGCTATTAAAAATACATTTATACCATTGTTCCAGCGAGCCACCCACTTTATGTCCCTCGAACGTCAAATATGGCTCGTCAAAACTCATTAACTTCGAATCCGATTAACCGATCGATCGGTAGCAACCGTGACGGTACCCGAAATCGCGGCACGTCGTCGAACGTGGCGGAAAATTCTCAATTATAATTAACAACGGGAGCAACGTCCGATCAGCGGTGGCCTGGTGCAGCGAGATGATAAATCATCTCTCGTAGGCAGGCCGTCCACGAAATTCGCGGCCGGGCTTGAACGTAAGCGGCGGAGGAGAGAGCCGGGCCCTTTAATACCGTTAGTATAACGAGAGGATCGGCTATCAGGCTCCGATCGGCCAATACTGCCGGGAATAAATGAAGAGGCGAAGATCCGAGGCGAAATCATTACAGTAACGAGACATTAACCAGATAAGAGTCGCCGGCCTTCGGCTCCTATCTATCTGAAGCGCAGCCACGAACACCGACGCGCGGTTTACACACGATCCTCAGACCCTCGCGCGCTCCAGCTTCGAGCGCAGAATGGAATTCGCATTATTAAAATACGCCTCTTCGCGGTGGCTCAGCGTAAAATATCCCTTCGACGATCTACGCGCCCTCCAGTCTTTTCTGGACCCTAAGATGTTTATTACCGATACATGCTTTTGGCAACCTTCGTGCCGATCATGGAACCCTTCCTTTTACATGTACAGTCCGTATAACGTAAGAACCGTTATAATACTTTTTGTAGCAGAGGCTACAAGATGGAGTATGGCGAAAATACATTGTCGCTCATAGGCGTTAGAATATCTACCTGTTGCAAATTTATTGGAAAAATCTAACGTATTTTCGTTTCGTTTGGAATTTTAAATATGTTAGGTATTTTAAATTCGTTTCAAATATGTCGATAGTATCCTAACGCTTACGGCTGGCTAACAGCGGTTACGATATCCTCGAAGGAATTTAATCATCCGTCCTTTTCACAAACATACATCGGCCAATTTTCGACACTTTTTATTTTTTTAATATCTCAATAGAACTAGAAACAACAGACACGAACTAACCGCGAGTGCGTCGCGTGTCATGGACGCGAGAACGAACGATTCGAATGGCAGCGTGGGTGTCGGGAAGCATATATACGCGTTGCAGGCTGTACGAAGAGCCACGAGGCCAAAGTCATCCACGCAAATTACTTGGCCGCCATTAATGAGGGTCTTCGGCTGGGCACACGTCGAAAGTCGTTGCGGTCCCGGGAGATCGACTCGCTGTGGCGGCCACTTAATTCTTTCGGGCCCGTATCGGAGCGGGTCAGCCACGAAAGAAAGGAAATGCAAGCGCTGCCTTTCGCGGAGTAATTAAAACCGTCGTATCTGACCAAGCAGCGTCGTTAATTACCGCTAATTACTTCTGGTCCTTTCCGTGGTTCGGCCTCGAAGAATCTCGTTGCCAAGAGATTTTCGATCCCGTTTCCACCGCGAACCATTCCGTCCGCAGTCCGTCATATTTTCTCCGATAAACGCACGGATTACTCGGATAAGTTGTAAAGTCGTGGCAATGATACGGCGAAACTGATTCGGAGACCTCGGTTCGTTACGCTCGGATACTTCGTAACGCGAACTCTAAGCGCGAAAATAGATTCCGATGTAAGCTGCAAAGATAACCGTTAACAAGCATTGGTATTGGTCATACACATGGTGGACGAATCAAGTTTCGAGATATCGTTGGTTCGCGTTTGGTTAAGGTGTAATGGTTTTAGGCGAGGTTGCGTTATCGTTTTACGGTTGCGACTTGAAATGATATGCAACTCGGTCTCTGGATAACTATTTCTTTAGGTACCCAAGTTCCATACTCCGTACGAGTTTCTCGTATGTGTATGAACGATCGTAATTAAGGCGTAGCGAATATAGCGAAGGCGAGTCGTGTTTCTTGGTAAAAGTCCGCGTTTCTATCGATTCTATCAAAAGCCTTTGTATACTTTCAGTAACTGCAAAATATACCCAACTTCCTGAACAATACTACAAAGATTCGACGTTATTCCCCATAAAGCAAGAGCGAACCACATACCGTTCCACCGCACCATACCCTATTTCCTTCTGGCAATCGTTTCAATCAACTCGTATACACACAACCGTAGCAACGTCAGGAAGGAAGAATCGAATCTCCGGTGTAGTCCGTCACGCCCACGTGAGTGGCCACCTACAATCGTTTCGCGACAGAACGACGAGGCCTTCGAATAGACGTCGAGTCTTGGGAACGCCGTACGAAGGATCTGAGGGACGCCGACATGTTAGTCGAACGAGCTATGGCATGATTTAATTACCCGCGAGGAACGACCGCGGTACTAAACGTTCCGCCGCCGCTGCAACCGTCGTCTCTATCCGTTGCTGCTTTCGAATAGGGCAATAGCTCTGTCTCGGCGGACCGGCTGCGAGATTCACGATCCCGGCGCGATAGGACGCGCGCGACGATACGATCGATGCGATCGATAAAAGAGCATCGGATCGGAAAAAGGACGATCGTGGCACGGACGTCGATCTTTGCCGCGCGCGACACTCGAAAGCAGCCACGCTCGACACGCGGCACAACGGCCAGAGAGCGAAGAGTTATTCGGTAATTAGCGGAATAGCATGGCCGTTCTTTCAGACGACACGCAGCCGGCCATCGAGACGATCGAGAAAACCGGCCAAGCGCACGGTCTTTTCTCGAATAGACGCGAGTAACGCGAGGCCGCGTACCTGCGTAGTAAGCTTACGGGTGATGCATGTTTACAGGCCGAGAAAGGCTGCCTCTACCGTGGGCCGGCTGGCCGATCGTCGGAATTGAAATGCTCCCATGCAACTAATAGTCCTCTGTTCTTTTCCCCGAGCATGGTTTAACCAGCTGAGTTACGGGCATTCGCGTCGATGCCTCTAGATCGGTCGATCGTTCGAGAACCCACGTACTGCTGCACCGACGGTATTCTTACAAGCAGCGGAGACGCGTCGCGAAGGATTTCTTGCAAGATTGCCCATAATGTGTGCACCGTGTCGAGGAATCCGTCGCTTAAGCGGACGCGACGAGAGAAATGCTCTGTTCCGTCCGGATTTTTCAGCGCTTTCGTTGCGTTTCCCGCCCGCACCCGACAATTTTAATTGCCAACAGCCTCGTGATGAGACTGTGGTTTCGTGTATCGATATCGAAAGCACTTGTTTCCAATAGTTTGTTTAAATACAGGGGATTGTGCTAGTTCGTTTACAGGTGAACTTATCGATTTGTATATCCGGTCATTTACGGAAGTTTTCGCGCATCTTACAAAAAGACTGCTCTCATCGTCATTCGAAGTAACGATAATTTCTTTACAGCAAAACGTGTTATTCCACGGAGACGAATGTGTGATACGTTTGTGCAATTTTACCGTTTCAAGCCCTCCCACTTTATGAGAATCTTGTATAGATTTTAATACGTATAAGTACACCAAGTTCCCAGTGAATATTAATAGATTTTATTTGAACAAAAATAACCTTGCTATCGACTGTAGAAAAATTTCCACCACTGACTCTATATCCCCGTCTCGGAATCCTCGTCGTCTAACAACCCACGAAGAGGCACACGAAAAGCTAAGTTAAGAGCCAGTCTCGAAGAACACATCCTCCTGTATTACCTAAGTACAACCGACGCATCGTGAGTTTATTACGCTCGTTACTCGGTACGTGAGAGCAAGACATTAAAAGCACATGTAACCGGCAAAAAGGTGGGAACAAATTTTCCAGGGTCTCCGTGCTCTACGAAGCAACGACTAAGCCTAACCGTTCGTATCATAAGCCCGAGCGAAAGAAACCTCAGTCCTCGGGAAGATTCCATTTCCCATCACGAACGTTTCCTGCATTAGTCGATTCCGCGTGCAGAGCCTCGACAATCGCGGTAATCGCAACGATCACGCGACACTGTGAATACGCTGTGTGCCGGCCAACCTTCAACGTGCAATTTCGGTGCATTCCGCTCGAAGCACTCGCACAATAGGGGGATGACGCGGTTTGCACTGTGTATCCGGTACACCTGTAGCTCGGAACGGGAGAAAGAGTTCGATCGATGGCAATCCGAGCTGGTCTAACCCGCACACGTCCCGACTATTCACCTCCGCCAGTTTCACCATTCGTTCGTGCCTGTATACGTGCACAAACATGGACAGAAACGAGCACGCTCACACACGCGCGGACGCACGAAGATGAACGGGGCAACAGGTGGGTTGGCGCTGAATCCGCTTTGACCCATTTCAACGAGTTTCCTTTCCGCGTCCCGTCCGAGGAAATTTCCTACGTGTTTCCCGCGTAAACTTTCCGAACGTGCCCGTCGACCCAAGGGAATTCTTCGTACAATTTTTCTAACCGAGAATCTCACGGGAGAGTGGGATAAGCAAGGAAGATGGAAAAGCGGGCGAGGACCGAGTTTCCTCTCTTGGAAGTCGATGGGAACGATGGGTAGAAGTATGGTGCGTGAAATTTTTATCGCGTTCGATGTATGTGATTTTAATCCTGGTAGTGGAAAGCGCGCAGTTTTGTTGCGCTACGCGTATTTATGTCGGCTCGTGTTCATTATACTTCGTGTGTTTTGAAATTGGTAATAAGTTTTGAATTTGCATGTAGCAAATATTTGCGTAAGTTTATGACGAAGATGTTTGAAGAACAGAGACAAGCGTTATTCGCACATACGTCGGAGAAGTTGTAACATATGAGAATACAAGAAGGACGAGAAAATATTAATTCGTGAGAACTCGGTATCTTTATAGTGGGTATATCGATCTTATATTAGTCTTATCTAAAACGAAGATGTAATACACGAACGTTCGATCAGACCTCAAATGAGCAGCCATTACGAAAGCCTCGTGTACAACATAGTACATAGTTACATATATTCAAACCACCTATCGCTACACTAGTGCGCTACAACTTTATCTAGTAACGAGCTATCAAATTACACGTTTGAATCCAGACCGGAGTAACATTTCACTCTACCCGATCATCGTTTCGCAACCGTTATTGAATTCTCATCGCTTTGATGCTTCATGAATTACCTTATCCACGTGGAACAGCCTCGAAGAGGATGTTACCAATCGCCTAATTACACCTTACGGAAAGGAAAGACGCGTAAGACGAGGACTCGAAAATCGCCAAGAACATAGGTATGCAAATGGGGCGACTGGCGAGCAGGGTGATCGCTCAATTCCTAGACTCGAGGCGAGCCAGACGATTTCACGCTTTTTCACACGCGAAAATTACGAGTGGAGAGCACGACCGTGCGTTTCACGGCCGCCAGTTCCTTTTAGCCTCTTTCCTGCCTTTCGTTCTTTCTTCGCCACGCCGCTGAATAAACGTTCCCAAGCCTCGAGCTATTCCGGATCGTTTGTTCGCGCGTATGATCTTCATTACGTGAAATTAGCGCTGTGCAAATATGGCCACACCTACGCATTCGGCTCGTGTCAGACCAACCGGCAACCAGCTCTCAGACGTTAGCTTTCTGGTTTTTTCTGTCCGCGAGAAATTAACACCCGAAGCGAGGCGCGAGGTCTCCATTTTTCCTGTTAAAGGTACGTGGAAGCGGTCTGTGTAACGATCGTAGACGCGCGGAAATTGTTCAGAGCCGATCGTTGAATTTATGGTTGCTATGTGTTACTATCCTCGAGAATCGAATTGAAATCTCTGTGGCGAGATCGGTTCTCTATGGTCGTCGATGTATGTTTCTAGCAATGGAAGCCGATAATTGAAGCTTTAAACGTATCCCGAGAAATCTGTTCATTACGATTATACGATTATTAAATTTTTCAGCTTCCAAACTTTCAAACTTAAATTATAATATTCTAAGATTCCGTGAACTTGTTAGATTTAATATTACCGAGAATGTTCTCGCCGCAATGAACGCGACCTCCGTAACAAAAGGCTCGTTCAAGTATGCAGACCACCGAGCAAATGTTCTCACGCGGAACCCGAACAACCCCGAAAAGTGAACCGCTCGCGATCCTTGCACAAGCGGATGATATTAACGGAACGCTAAATAACTCGAGTTAACTGGACTCCGAAGCAGCCGGTTCGGTCGGCCATGGTCGCGAGAAGCGTGGGAAGTTATGCAAAAAGAGCGATCGCTAGCGGAGACAGTACTACCAGAGACGGGATATCGGTGCTATTTAAACAGTCTGGTCGAAGGAAAAATTGCGATAAACGGGAAACAGAATGTGAGAGACAACGAGATCCTAGGTCGAACCTGTATACAGGTTCTCTAGTACTTTATGCTTATAATCGTGAACATTTTAAACCAGTCGAGATATACGCAAGAAAGACCTACCTGTCTGCGAGAGTACGTAGATCCACTGGCTGTCACGTGTAAAATATTTTTACTGGGAGAAACGTCCGTTTCCTTCGCTTCTTCTCGATGTTCTTCCTCGGCTGTTGGTCGCCGCTGGCGACGTGGTCGTCGTTGTCGTACGGTGGAATCGTTGTCCGTGGCCGATCCCCAGGAATAATCACGCGACACCGTTGTCCTCGATAAATCGCTCGGCGCAAAACAGGTCTTGAAATGGGATCGCTCGGGAAATTACTAACGAACCGGCCCAGGTCGGAGTTCGTGGACGCTTAAACGAGCGGCACGGCTCAAATTAACGTTCAACCACCGCGGACGCTGGCGTTCCCGCGTCGTTACGAATCCCGAGGAACGACCTCGTGTACAGGAACCCGACTCGTTCACCGA
Organism: Bombus bifarius; assembly: GCF_011952205.1. NCBI lineage: Eukaryota > Metazoa > Arthropoda > Insecta > Hymenoptera > Apidae > Bombus > Bombus bifarius. Next base: position 791,625 of record NW_022884524.1, read on the forward strand.
GCGCCTTGCCAATCACTTCGCTCCATCAGCGCTGCAAATTCCATGTCAATATCACGTGAATGGTTTTACGACTGGTCAGAACGTGAAAACGAAATTGCATAGTCTTTCGGTAAATCATAACATTTCGCCGAGAAATTTTTACATCGTTTGAGTATTATTTGCTTTTACAATTTTTTTTTTTTTTTTTTTTTTTTAATTCAAACAAATACGATTTGGACGTTTATTAAGAAGAAGCTTTTTAATGGAGATATCTATGACGTCGACGGAATCTACCTATCACGACGCAATGTTTCTCTATACTATCTCCGGAAACTATGTTTATCCTGAATTTAATTAAATTTTCGCAAGATTATCTGATACATCGACTGACTCTATAATTTCATGTTATATTGTGCGTCGATCGCGCAAAGAATTATTCTACCGGCTTGTGTACGCTGGTATTCCGAGGAAAATCCGGCAATTAATTTTCCGAAGCGACACCGCTAAGTCTTCGCGGAAGCCCTTCGCTCTCCATCCCTAATTGCTTTCGTTTTACGTGCTTGGGAAGCTTGACCGCGCGTCAGGTTTCCTGGCAACAATTAAACAGGCTCCTTTCGCGGGCACCGAGCCGTCGTAACTTAAGCGAACGGATCACGGTGTTGGCTTCGACGATAACGGTTAATTAACTCTGATTCATCGGCGAATTTACACGGTACGTTCTATCGCAATCTGCCGCGTTCCGAATTTTGCGAATATAACCGCATACGTATGGATTCGGTTGAGTTCATTTGTAATTATCGAATCGTTTGTTTGTGAAATCGAGAAGCTTCGAAAGAAAAGAGCCGCGTGGAAACTGCAAAGCGATCTGATTCTGTTAATGAAATTAATTAATTAACCAATAACAGTCGACGATTAATTAATTGGTCGAAAGAGGTAAGAGCTGGAATGTGTAAAAGACAAAATTTCTACGTACAATGATTGAATCGGCTTGATCGATGCAATATATGAAATTATATAAATCACCGATTTATAAACTCGTCGATTCTTCTATATCGGCTTATGCAAATGCAAAACACGATTAAGATTAAAACACGGTAAGATTAAAAATAGTATCGGATTACACGGTATTTAACGATTTAATTACTCATGGCATCATTCCGGTGCATTTAATCGGCGAACAAAATAAATTTTCCTGGAAATTACGATTCTCTGAACCAGCGAAAAGGTAATTAATCCACCAATATTTGAAACTTTTATTCGCAACAGAGCAAACAGTTCGATTACAAACAGTTGCCAGCTCTTGCTCGGCAATTGCCAATTATCGTTCCACTGGCTGAAACTAAAAACCGTATACTTATCCGTCGTCCGGGTGTTAATCTCGTGGAGCCTGTCCTCGAAAAAGTAACCAAGAAACCAATATTCCAGCGTAAAACAGTCGTCATTACTGTCATCGCGTTATCAGCTCGATCCTGGTCGAGAGAAAAAGCGTCCGGCCACGGTGTATTACCTCTGGTGAAACAATTTCGAACACCTAATCACGATCGCTTTCTTTCTCCGCGTGGTCGGCACGAATGGTCAAACCTCTAATTCAATAAAAATTTAATGGCGGTAGACGGATGAGTAGGCCGAACGAAGGGAAGAGGGCGCTTAGGTTGGACGAGGAGCCGGACCAACAGAAAGCCCAGCCGAGCTCTGATCCTCGTAGCCGGCGGCCAGCATCGTCGTGGTAAGGATCAGAGAGCCCTTATCAGATTTACCGACCCCTCTTTCGGCTAAGCGGGACGATAGGACGCGAGCAGAAGAAAGGACGAAAAAAAAGCAGAAAAAAGGAGACAGGAAGATGGAGAAGGATAGACGTCGTGGAAAGCGCCAGGGGCGGAACGTCGTCGACGACGACGACGACCACGACGAATCCTTGAATATTTTAGGATTCGCGGGGGGGTCCGACCGCGTTCACAATGCCGCGAACGCACTCGAGTCCACCCTCCTGCGACCAAGCACATCGTCCAAGATTATTAACAAGGCATCGTTATGACTAGTACGGAAGGCCGGGACGGTGGCGAGGCCTGATTTGTCGGGGCGCTACTGAAAAAAAGCTGCCTCCCCTATATTGAAGAAAGTTCGAGACTCGACGCTGTTTAGGGATGTCGTGTTGTCCTCTCTTTCTCTTCGTTCCAAAGAAACGTATCAACCTACGCTCCAGAAGGATTTCACGGAATTATCTCTGGCTGCACTGGCCCTCCTGTCCCTCTTTTCGAACTGAAAACCAAGAAAAAATCTTTTGTCCTTTTGCGATCTTGCCTCGTGGAAAATCGGCCAGCCTATTTTTCAGGGAATCTGTCTCATCTTGAGGGAAAGATCGAAGTAGAAGAGAAATAGAGGGTTGCACGCGTGTCGCGTTCCCCTTCGCGATTTCGGTTATTATGCTCTCGTCATCGAGCCGTCGAACATTAGAGGGAGTCGAGTCGAATAGACTTCCGTGACTAGGCGGATTACGTACAGCTACGTGGAAAGGAGAAATTAATCAGAGAACACAGCGGCCCTTCTGCTCGTCTTTGTCGTTCGACGAGCGAAACGGATCGAAGCCTTGGAGACCTTTTGTTTTCGATTAGGTACGCCGTTTCCTTTCGATGTCGCCGGAAAACCAGAAGAAGGGATGTTTTATCCCTCTCTGAGCCACTCTTCGGTCGGCTATCGGTCGATCGTATCGACGGATGATTTCGTCAAATGGCGGTTCGTCTCTGGTCGACGTCTATGGTCTCCCTCTCGATGATCGAAATACGTTTGATTCTTTGAGTAAACGCCGGCTAGAAGCAGCTTCTCTCGCTCGGCGAAGGGAAAAGAAAACGACGGAAGGAACGTTCGATTAGTTGAAAGAAAACGCGAGTCATTGCCGAGGAAGAGACAGTTATATCGCATTAGAGAATTAAAGAGCAGAGAAGTTTGCGAAGAGAGAAAGAAGAAATGCAAACACGATAGGGGAAACATATGATACGTATAGTTAGATTAGTTCTCTCTAATTTTCATGCTCATATCGACAATTACATTTCCATTGTGTCGCAACAATTGAAATTTGGTTGACGACGTACCAAGTTTTGAAATCGCTCTTCCATAAAAGCAATCCTGGTTTTCGCTTATAAATGCAGCGCACTAAATACAATTAAAGATATCCATTAAAAATGGAAGCAAAAAGCAAACTTCTCGAAACAATGGCCGCAACATACCTGTAGCCGTACACGTTCGAACAAAAAAGAAAAGGATCGCAAAAACGTCTACACTTAACCCCTGTCGAAGGAATGCACGATACGTTCGGAGTAACAGAACGAACATACATTTCGCACATTTTCTTACACGAGATAGCCGATCCAGAATTACACATCACCCCAGGACGCATCGAACTCGAATGGAACGATCGTATTGGCCGGTAATCTCGCATTGTCTCGGCGGTGTCAGTTCGAGAGTGACAAATGCGTCCTCGAAGGCAGGACCTAAGGATATACCTGGCTATTCTGGTACCTACGTTCCACGTACCTACGTGTATATGTGTGTAGCGGCGGAGCAGCAGAGCAAAGCTGTAACACGGCGTATCCTCGTAGAACCGAGATTAGGCTCTAAAACCCTTCCCCAGATAACGGAACCGCTAAGCTGTCCATTCGTCTATTGGACCATCCTTCGTTGTTGTAATGGAACTTGGGAAATCTTAGCTCGCTTCTCGCGATTGGGTCAGACCAAGAGGTCTAAGATAGCGAGGAACTCGGGCAGATTTCGGTCCTACGATACCTTTTTGGTATCCACATTCGGGAAGATAATAAAAAGGGACGGATAAGGGAAATAAAATATTCGGAATTCCTGGTATTGGAAAGTAGAGAAATCGACGCCGGGTTCGTGTTTTATGACGAGCCTGCGTTTTAATAGGCCTCCCTGAACCTTTGTAATCGTACAACTTTAACGCTGGAATTATCAGAGTAGTCGGTAAGTTATCAGCTTATAACTTTTCATGGAAATTTTTCGGATTTACAATTTTTCACTATTTATCTTTTTTTTTTCTAAATTTATAAAGATACTAAAACTTAGAAGCACATAAAGTTTAAGCGACAAGTACGAAAATTAACAGCCGTGTGCTCTCTATTTTAGCTCTTCCAACTTTGGAAACAAGATTAAATGACAATCAAATACTTTGAACACTATTTTCGAATTTAGACTCTTAAAAAGTTAAGTCAACGGATCGGCCAAAACTATTTCTGGATACACGATATGCACGTATATGTCTCCAAGACATTAACTGCAAATACGATATTCAAAAAATAAGTTTTCATTTATTATAGCGAATATGAAATACCGAGTGGAAATTTATCACCGATGGATAACACAATATGTAACTTTCGCCGGTGATAGATGTATATTTTAAAAATGATGTGACATACTTATTTAGATACGACATTTGACATAGTTGTTTAAAATATCTTCGAACGGCGAATGGGAGATACAAGTTACAAGCTCGTAGGACAGATCGGGCAGAAAAAGTTAAACCGTTTCCTCTTTCGCTACAAAATAAATCTTTTAACGTATAACAAGATGCTACGTTGTTTTCGTGAAAAATATTCCAGCTGGTTCGCATGCTTTCCTCGTCGAATATCCATTTCCAGCGTGTCGATACGTCTTGAAATACCGAGTGTCGAACGAGCGGCGATAAGTACATAAAGCGTTGGCAGAAAATTGAAATTCTTTCGTCCCATACAATGTTTATGGAACGGAAGGGTTCGCCGGTTGTTCCTCTTCCCCTGGATGTGCGACCAAAAGAACAGATAGCGACGAGTGAAAGGTACAGATACCCCACGAGTTGACATTTTGACGACTCGAGTAATGTTTGAGTTATCATCGGAATGACAACCATATTTAACCTGCCATAAAATAGCACTCCGCTGTGCTTTTACGAGGAAACCATGGCCGACGTGCGGTCCTCCGACGTCATGGAGCACAACGAATGCAGATAAGTTACTCACCGATGCCTTACAGGACATTCCACTTTTCCCCTAGGATATGAGAACCAGTTGTCTCCTGGGACTACCGTTCCATCTGTTATCTAATCGAACGAATTTCCCCTCGCCTCGAATTCTTCCTCGGTAGTTCTCTTTTCATTTCACGTGAACTGAAAAATTCGAACGAGATAACACTGATATTTATGGAGCATCTCTGACTGGTTCGGGGCTGTTGAAAACGTGGCCCTTACAATTTTCGACGAAACGGTTAGAATTTTAATTACTACAAACGCTTGTTGTTATTCTCTTTTTCATCGAGACTGATGAGAACCGTATCAAACTGTACGAACGGCTATTATTCCATCGAATTATGTAATCCATATTATTTCCCAACTAAAAATTACGACATAGAACACTTCAGTGTCCAATTTTATAAAGTAAAATATTCGACGCTCGTGACATCGACGATTCAACCTCTACCGGACGAGGGTTAAAACGTGAACATCGACGATGTTTCAAGCTGCAAGCTTGAAAACAGATCTCCGAAGGCGAAAGAAAATCGCGTTTAATTCCTTCGGAAAGCATTTAGCAACCGGTGGCGGGCAACAACCCCTAGGAAACGATCCCTCGCCTGGCTATCGCGAGTTTCCTCGTTCTCGCTTCCTCGAACCGTAATCACCAGATCAAACTTTTACGAGGGGAAAATCTGGCGGCCGGTGTACAAACCCATGTCGAAGGTCAGGGAAGATACACGCACCTATGGGGCAACAATGGTAGAGTCTCGAGGGGTGCATCCCATTAGCGACGATGGTAGAGTGGCTCGAAATGATTGCCGCGCGCCCGAAGCAATACTGCAAGAACATGTCATACATTATTAACGCGTACGCGCGCTCGCGCTCGCGCTCGAGCTCTCTCGCGAGCATACTGCAGATACCCACTGTCTAATAGCCAATATATATTCATTGAATTAATTGATTTCTCACGCGAACCGAGCGTCATCTTCGTCGAAGGTCGTCACTCTGCCACTTGCATCGCGGACCCAATCAACTTTTACTTTCCCTTTCGGCGCACGCGACATTCCTTTTCCAACTGCAAGTTGCAGCTTACAAACGGTTAGGTGAGTCCGGTGGTAGAAGGTGGTTGATCGTCAGATTTACAAGACGAGATAGTTCGTTGTTGAAACCGTCAAGTATATTTAAAATGACGAATAAATCAATATCAGAGTTATCTGTGGGGTCGATAAGTACCAGAGTATGTGTCATAGATGCGTCTATCAATTTACCGCGATACCCGTAACGTATTATTACGTTTTGAGGCTGATCTACGTCGCGTTCTTGTAACATAACTAAACGTTAATTTATGACGATCGCGCACGCAAGAATATTTTACGAAAACATCCACAATTTCACAGATAATAACACAACGTCGAATACGATTCGCCGTTGGCGAATTTGACAGTTCCTTGGTCTGAGCAACGCGTAACTGAAAAGCAAGATGTAGATATACTTCCATCAGAGTCCCGAGAGGAAGTAGCGATAACTCAAGAAAACGTAGTTGAACCATCTTCGAGCGGTTGTTCCGAGACACACGAAATAGAAGTACGTGATTTGAACACGACCTAACATCCTCTATAGCTGTACAGCAAGATAGGGATATTTGGATCGAAAGAACGTTTTAGTCCACCCGAGCAATTTGCTTTACAATGCGCAACACTCGCTTATGAACGAGGTTTGAGCGAAACTGCACTTGAAAACGGTGGAAGTTTAACAAATAACGAAATATACTGTATATTTATATAGATAGCTTGACGAGGATGTAAATACTTCTTAAATTCAACATGGTGCGAATATAGAAAAATATTTTTGTCCCCGTAAAGGTTGACGAATTCCAAAGAAAAATGTCGAATAATTTCAATGAAGAAAATGAAGTTGCCAGAGTTAGTGTTCGCGTCTGAATACGGTTTAGACCTACAAGAATAACTTCCCTTTACTTCGAATCCATTTATAGCATTCTTTAGTCTGAAAAGCTTTAAAAGCTTTTATCTACCTATTAAATTTGTATTAAAGTAGCAGAGGCAAAATAATTTATAGGAGACGGTAAGATCTTGGAAGAATAATTTCGCCGGACTTGACTTCCCAAGTAAACGCTAAAAATGCTATTTCTATATTTCCTAGTATTTTTCTCCGGCGTTAGTCGTAAGCGACGGCAACTAATTATGCGATCATTTATTACCATTTCATTATCGATAGGTAGAGACGGGACGAAATTTAATCTGACCAGTTATAACGGGAAATTGAAATACCAGCGAATATTTGATGATTCAACGGACGTCGAGCACGCGCCACAAAAGCTAGAAATTCCTGTTTCCTCTGAAAATATTAAAATGACAAACGTTATGACAAGGGTCTCTTCTCTCAACAAGCTGTTAGGGTAGACGAATGTTGGAAAAACTTATGCGACTGAATGTTTCAAGGTATTCAGAAACGTTGTTTGAGAAATAATAGTAACGAGTTTCGTGTGCAAATGACACGAGCTTCTATACTCGAAGTTCCACGCATATCGAACGCATCGCGAGTGCGACTCGACTCCGCGTCACGGTAATCTCCGACTAACGCAAAACGTTCCTTCGATGTTTAACATAGGGTAACAGCAACCGTAAATCCCGTTGATTTTACCCGAACCATATATGTCACCGATACATGAAATTTCCAGTTCTTCGGCCGCGCGTGAAATGAATTTTCCAAACTCTGCGATCGTAACAAGATTCACTGTACGTATATGCAAAATATGCGGAATATCAGAGCCGGTCGGTAAAGTTTCTTTTTATTAAAAGAAATTCATTAGTAGACTTGGTAGCACTAGATCAAACTTATCGTTAGAAGAAATTCGTCTGGTAAAAAGTCGTTCAAATATCGTAGGAATTTATCGTTCACTCGTTATCAAAGAAGCAACGTTTCTTCGACGAAAGGAGGAGAAAACGAAAGACGCAATCGCCTACGGGCGCGTCGGTGTTATTAACAATTTTCACCATCTTCAGCCGTTTAGTGCCCCATGAAGGTAAAAGGAGAGTCCGGTTAGAGAGATATACATGTATCTTGTGAACTGCAAAGGCTCGCCGATAAAACCTGTGTCCAAGTCCCCATTCGCTGTATGACCCATAAACCCGGTGAGCCTCTGCAGCGGTTATCTTCAGGGTACGTAACTCGTCGTCGCCCGTGCTGGCCTAGGATAAAAACTACGTAGTAACGGTGCCTCATTAACGCGGACAGACTCCACTTTGAGCGAGCTGACTCAAAGGATGAAAAATAATTGAGACGCGTCAGTGGCTGAACGAGGAGGAAAAGAAGAGCAAAAAGAGGGAGGAAAAGGAAGAACGACAGTGGGAAGAAACGACGGGACTGGAAATCCAGAGGATGGAAAAAGAAGCGGTGTGTACGGAACGACGTCTTGGGGTAGCCATGATGCGCGTACTCTTCCTGTTACCTTCGTCCCTCTTCAACTTTTTGGTTTCCTCGCGCAGGCTGATGCTTTCTAGCTTCGAACCCTTCTTATTTTACATAGAAACAGCACCCTACGGTGAACTCGAACGCATTCAGCGACAGACTTCAACCCCCGTGGATACGTTCGCGTCTCACCCCCTCCAGCTAAGAGAGAGAGAGAGAGAGAGAGAGAGAGAGAGTACACCGTTGAAGAGTCGGAAAGAACGACAGAGAGAGTCCAGGGAAGGGGAGAGCAGCGGAGGAGGAGGTGGGACTATAAAAGAAGAAAGATTTACAACCCTCGTATGAAATTCATACGCACTTCGCACCTACCACTGTCTACGCTCCGAAGGCTTCAAAGAGCCTCTCTGTTCGCTCTCTCTTTCTCGCTAACGACGTCGCCCGTCCTCGTCCTATCGATACAACCCTTTCTCTCTTTCTCGTACACGCTACTCGTGAACTCTCTGACAACCGGAAAGGACAAGGGGTCCGATGGTGCGAACAAGAGATATCCTGCACTGTCGTGATCGAACTTCTCGTTCTCCTTCTCGACGTCCCTCTAAAAACCATCACCAGCCTAGGGACACAGGGAAGAGATCGAGGGAGGACAAGGGGTGCAGCGCTCGGTGCACGACACGGATACGATCACAGGCACGTTGTCATCCAGTAAACCATCGCGCGGCGAGGATTCAGGAAATGGTAGAGAAGATGGATTCGCGCGGATGGTTGAAGCCTGTTCTCGTTCGTGTTTAATAACCATCGCTTTCCGCTGTGTGACGCGTAACCGCCGCCCCGTGCAAAGAAGATTGCGCGAGCTTAGCCGCCTCTCATGGGACAAAGTGTGTCGATCACCCTTCGAACGCTCTCCTAGCATCTCGTAACGGCGATGGACATAACGCGTGGAAGCGTTGCCAAGCGTTGCCCGCGCGAAATTATTACCGGCCCTAATAATCCCGGGGAATTACGATGTATTATAACTATAGAAGAGAGAGATTTTTTGGAAGGGTCGGTGCTGTAGGTGTTGGACCGACTGGCGCTGTGGAAAAAATCCGGCGGCAAGCAAAGACCCGTTAATTCGCTCGTTCCTTCGAGAAGTTACTCGACCTTGATATTTACAACCTCGACAATGCTTGGCCTTCTTTTACAGGAAACGCTCCTCTCTTTCAAACAGGGCCATTTTCTTTCTTCTGCCTTCCTTTTTTTCTCTCTTTTTTTTTTCTTCTTTCTTTCCTTTTTTCTTCTTTTTTTTTTCGTTACAGAAAAGACAAACAAAATTGAACGAGAATTGCCTTCGTTCGAATTGTCCTTGTTTAACGTTAGGGGAATCTCAAAGGATTAGCAGCGTTTGAGGAAAGGGAAACGCGAGGCGGAACTATCGGGCGCATCTAGACGAGACTGATTCCCTTTATCGGCCAATTTCACGGTTTATGCTAATTCCGATGAATTGTAAGGCTCGTTATTTATTCTAATTTATGCTGATCGACGATCAGGGGACCGGGACATTGTCTTGTGAATCGTGCAAGAGAGAAAAATGTGTTGCAGGTAGACGCCCCCGGAGTAACTGGTAAGCTCGAAAACGTTAGGTCCTAATCCTCTTGACGAGCCAGGACCTCGAAACTCTCGACCTGTACCAGGGACAAAGCTTCTTCCGGTGTCTATAAATCATGTAAAAACGCGCGTCATCGATGAACAAACGTCGATAAGGGTAATTTTATTTGGACCTCGTAAATCCGTCCGGTTACTGTTAGGAAACAGCAGACCTGTAAAAGGTAGTTTCGGAAAGTGACTGTAAATCAACAAATTTGACAATCTTCGGGAAATCTTTGTCGTAGTTTTTCTAACTGTTTGAAAGGCACGCTTTTATTCTCTTTATGAGTCTTAAAAGCTGAAAAGTCACAAAGCCAGGCGCAAAATTATCGCTTTTAAGTAATCTTTTGCGCGCATCGACACCTGGCGCCAATCCAGACGCCTGTGTGCGCGACTTCAAAACCGAAAGAAGTCGTTTAAGATACTAAACCATAGCTCGTCCCGTGTTACTACGAGTCTTTTAGGCAAGTGGATGAAAACAGCTCGCAAAAACACAGCGAACCGCGACGCGTGAGAGCTCGAAGGTACGGGAAAATAGGTTAGAACGAAGCCCTAGTAGAGACAGTGTCATCGTGTGAGGAGCCATCTCCTGTCTATGAAACGTTTCGACCGTGTAAAACCATTATCGTCCCGCTCGACTTCAAACGCTCGCGAATCACGATGGTTACAGCGAGATATTCATCCGGCGATTTCAACGTCACCTTCTCTGCTAATGGCTCGACGAACGCCAGTCACGGATAACTCGTAAATACAATTCGCGGTCTTTAATCCTCCGATGACACACACGGGACCTTGGAAGTCTGGTAACGGAGCATTATGAAAGTCGCGGTAGTCGTTTTAGGTCGGCGACCCGACGATTAATAACGATTTTTCATGGCAGGTCGCCCCACCTTCGTCCGTTCTGCTCGCATCCGTGCATAACGCGCTGAATGGTCGAGAAAGAATGAGAGTGCGGAAGGAGAACGAGAAAGGGGTGGAGGCGAAAGGAGAGGAGGCTTTTTTCACGGAAAGACCGCGAACGGAAGTTGCCAGGGGCGGCGCACCCTCGGTGGGTGGGCCTGCAGCTGAATTAAAATTGATGGATAAGGGCAGACAGGCCTCGCAATTTTCATCGAATTAACCTTCTGCCGAGCCATATTACGTCGCGTCTTGTTGCCATGTTCACGCGCGGACCTTTCGTCTTCCATCGAATATTCGTCTACTATCCCCCCCTCCTTTTCTCCTTCCCCCACCTTTTTTTATGGCTATGACGATCGCTCGTTCACGGCGTTGTTACACGGCGTCGCGTAATCGTTGATTATTTGGGGAATAATTAATTTATGGCGCGTTTGCGTTACAACGTGCCTCGATCTGCTGTTTCTTCTCATCGATGAACAATGGGAATCGAGTGGACGAGGCTTTTGAAAGTGGTTTGGTCAATTTTCCCGTATAAAACACTGAGTTATACCGTGGAATTATTCTTCGATTTTATAGTATTCTTTCCAGCTTCAGTTTGAAAAGCAAAGACTATACTGCGATCAAGATAAAAAAGATTTAACGAGTTGTAATTATTCGTATCCGAACTCTGCAGTTATTGCAAACGAAATCCAGGAAGTTTCGGAAATGAAAAGGACCTTTGGGAGATTGGTCGCTTTACAGAGCCGCTGCGTTCCCTCGTCTTTTGTTGGCCGAAGCTTAACGAGAAAAATTTCTGTCCGTTCGTTTAATGTTCTGTAATCTTTGGAGTGTTCATAACGAGAATCCAGGACACTACCGCATAAAACGATATTTACGCAATTTGAATGGGATTAAAGGCCAATCAAATCAACGATATGAAAGTATTTAAACGAAAGATTAGACTTTTATATTTATTTCTCACTTATGCTCTTCGTTACGATGATACGAAACTTTTTCTCCGCAGACGACGTATTACCTTAAGAAAATTAGCCTTATTGGCATATTCCTCCGTGAAATTCAAATATTTTCCTTCTCCAATTTTTCTACCGTACTTTCCTAATATTCCAAATTTTTAGAAATATTTTCTCGCGAAAAATCATCCTTTATTCCACTCGAATTTACGAAACTTTAGTAACAAAAATATTCGAGTTTCGTTTTTTATTTCCTCTAACGAGCTGATATCTTGAGGTAGCACGCGCTAGTTTTATCCTTAATAGCACTTTCAGCTCTTATCTTGTATGATATAACGAGAAGCAAATTTATTAACGCTAAAAAGTTCCACGGCCTTGCTGCAAGATTTTCTCCCATTATACGATTTTAACGTTAACTTCCTCGTATCTCTTCCTTCCAATTCCGCGATACCGAGTGAGAGGAAATTATTTCCCTCGTACTTTTTAACAGATATCGTATCTCTCGCAAATATACCTACAACTTTCTATCTACGATCGTAACCTTCAAAACCATCTTAACCCTATCGAATATTCGATCGATCTTTTTCAGTTACGTTGTAACATAAAAACGGGTTATATCTTGATTAAAAGATACACGAAAAATCTAAACAATTCTTAAGAATAGTTTTCTACGAACTAATTCGGATCAAATGTCAACTACCGCTTAAGTCGCAGAAAGTTAACAACGATCGACCAGAGTACTTGTGGCATTTCGTTAGAACATTAAACTACAAAGCTAATAAGCCGATGAAATTCCTGAAAGGTGAATTTCCTATTCCTTAACGACTCGTTGTTTCACCACGCATTAATCACGTTAATCATCCTGGAACGTGACCTAATCGCGCCCGAAATTACGCAACGCGGCAATCTTACCTGTTCGAACGAGTTTCAGAAATACGCGACTCGTTGCTGCGTCTCTCGCGAGTCTCACCCGTCTCTCTGCATAAATAACCCACCCACAAAATTTATGGTAATAAGCTGCCAGCCCGAAGTTCCAGTCCCATAAACAACAATACCCAAAAATTTCTTCGTGTCCGAGGCACGTTTCTAATTACGACGTCCGTTTTTCTCTGTTCCAGGTACGTAAATCCAATCAGTCATTTAGAAGAGAGCATCGGCCCGCGTAACGGCGTAAGTTCGAAAATCGAGGCCCATTCATTCCTATTCCCCGTCGACGCTCAATTAAGTCAAGGTAAACAATGATAGAGAGAGAGAGAGAGAGAGAGAGAGAGAGAGAGAGGGAGAGAGAGAGCCGTGCCTGACCACCGAGTTCGAGGGCCCTCGTCTTTCCTTTTTTTCCTTTCCTCTTAATTTACGACGCCACCGAAGCGCCCTGATAATCAGCACCACGTCGTCCAAATAGCCGTCGCGATTTTCTTTCCTTTTTACCTGCCGGATTAGCGTTGATATCGGCTACGACCGGTGCGTGCACACCATCCTCCATGTTGGCTACGCGGTCCAGGAACCACGAGGATGGAAGGGAGTTAAAACTTACAACTTGGAAGAAAGGGAAAGGTAGAAACGAAAGTCAGTGGAGTAAGGGAGAGAGAGGAACGAGGCTCGATGGCAGAGAGGAGAGGAGGAGGTTTATGCGTTTCTTTCGTCGCGGGGTTTCGTTTGCAATAATTTATGCGGGGAGACAGCTTGAGAAATGACCGCTGGCTCCTTGTGCAACCTTAATTTGCAACAGTTTACTTCGGATACGTTTCGAGAAATGGCCGCCGGAGAGATACGCCGGGACCATCGGTTGCGCGCTGCCGCGTCTCCACTCGGACCGCATAAAGACATTTATCGCGGATCGAGCATCGATGAAACGTTCTCGGGAAGAAAAACGAAACGAAAGGGAAAGGTTGCTCCGCTTTGGCCCTCGACTAACTGGTATAATTAGCGATACGATGTTGTCGGTGGCGGGGCTTCGTGTGGGCGACGACCGACAGAGAAGCGGCGATGGAAACGCGGCCGCTTATCGCTATCGTTGGAATGCATTGTACCAGGGTGCACCGTAAAATATGGACGCGTTCGCGCCGAGGTGAAAAATAATAAGAGGAGGAAAGAAACGTATGTACGTATATACGAAACGGTCGTGTCCTATCTGATCTGCTTGTCGAGCCCGTTTCTCGTTCGTTGTCCGTATATCGGTCTTGGTTGCCTGTCTTCGCGGTAAACGTTATTAGAAATTGTTAACTGTCAGACCGTTCTAACCGCGGGAACGGATTGAAACTGATAAATGAAACGGTTATGAAGGTGTTTACAAATAGTTAGTGATATCTTGCGGGAGATACAAAGCGCCATTATCCGAACCGATTTCTCCGTAATGATTGAAACGTACGAAAGACTATATACGATAGTTGGTAGGTAAGATCAATTACATTAAACTTTCATATCGTTATTAAAGCTTGGTACGCGGTTTTATTACCGTAGGGATATTCGATACGCTTTCAAACCTATATTACCCCTCGTTTTACGATATAATCCGGCGGCCCGTTTTCGAACGGTACGGCGCCAAAGCTGGCCACGCTCTCACGATGGATAAGGTTAAGAAATAATAAAAGATGATGGATTCGGGATTCGATCGACGCTCTTAAAGCGCAAAGAAACGTCGTTTCGTTCGTGTCAGCGGACAGAGATGGCGGATAAACGAGCGAACGAAATCGGGCCGACATCTCGACGAACGACCTCGGGATTGCCGCAATCGACGGAGATCACGAGAAATCGTTGTGTTGCATCGTCCGGCCGCAGGACCTCTGATATATCCGTCAGCGTAAAGAGTCGTTGAAACATTAAACTGACCTTTCCGGTTCATTGGACATATATATCGGGCCGCGGGCCGATATACCCGTGAGACAATTACGCTGTAACGACCCGCGACCACGATCCATCAGAATTCCGTCACGCGTCGTGAGCATAACCGTGATTCGATGAAATTCCCTTTCGGCTTTCCTCCCTCTCTCTCTCTCTCTCTCTCTCTCTCTCTCTCCCTCCCTCTCTCTCTCTGTGTGTCTTATCAGCCCGTTTAAACGCTGATTTAACGGGAAGAATCGGAAATAATCGATAGAGCATTAGTCGAGTTTCTTGGAAACAGCATGCGTACGCGCGTCCACCATCCTTAAACGAAGAAACTCGTTCTAGAGCGCGATAAATCGAGGGTTTTCAGAGAAATTGATGGAATTCGATAAAAATCCTGGATGACGATCGTCTCGCCGGTGTAAACGTCTGTAGGATACGGCGCTGGGTAATATACTGCTTATTGAAGGAAAGAAAAAGAATAGAGGAGTATTATCTATGAATAGAGTCTGAATATATCCGAAGATTGAGAATCGATCTGCACGAACTCTATCGTGCATCGTCTCCTTTCGACTCTGCTGATCTCGAGCGAGGCGTCGATTAAAAGGCTTAAACGAGAAATTGTTATCACGTAGAGGAAAAACAAGTTTAACGGTCGATATTAGAAGTAAATCGAAGTAACAGTCCCATAATGAGTTACCAGTGCGTAAGCTATTGTCAATGATAAATTTCAGACGACTGGAAACTCGTAGCAAGGAAACAACGTTTACGATGAATAGTAAACAAAACTCCGTAGCTAATTATCTCATATGCCATAAAATCTTACGTTTCGGCGTACAACCGATGTCATTCGTAAATCCCAAACATTTACATCTTACGCTAGAAGAAACGCTAGAAGAAACAATTTGAAACTTCGACTTGGTGCATCTTTCGATAGATTCGAACTGAACTCTCCGACCAAACATCGAAACACCCATATTCGACCGCAGGCGAATCCATTTTCCGCTTGGAATCGCGAGGTTCGAGTCCTGCTCGTTTCGTTCGAGGATCGACGGAGGAACTGGCGTCGGAGAGGAACGGAAAGGGGGAAAAAGATGGTGAGGGTTGGCGCGTGGGGAAGACGGAGGAGAATAAAGGCGAGCGACGAGGCGAAAAGCGTGGTAGCGCGGGATGAAGTCAATTACATTATGCATATGACTGGTAGAAGGCAATACAAGAAGCAATCGGCCGGCGATGGAGGCATGCCACTGTTAAATTAACTACCTACCTAGTTGTGCGTAATGCAATAATGTATTAGCTGTCCCTACTACCACCCTTCTTCCTCCATAACCTTCTTTCTTCCTTTTCCCTTTCGCGTATTCAGCAACCACCACGCGAAACCGCCTCGTCGCTCTTTCTCGTCCACCTCTTCGTCTCCATTCACTTTTAACGCCCGTGCGTGTTTCTATTTAAGTTTTTCAACTGCGATTCTCGCTCGTCTAACTGGGTGAATAATTAGACACGTAAATCGCGCTTATGCGAGACCAGAATTTGTGCCATTTGGTTTTTCACGAGAAAGGAAGAAGATTTATAGCATCGGGAATATATTGAACAGCGAGCAATTGTCTTGCAATTAGATCACGATGGTGATTTTAGATTTGCGCAGAAAGTTTTCAGTTTGTTTCCTAATTCGTTAGCGGAGATAAACTCGTGCTTCGATAAATACGATTTTGGGATAGCGAATAATACTTCCGTCTTAGGATCGTTTTAAATCACTGTACAGAGTCACGCGTGTACTTTAAGAAATACTCCAATTAGTTCAACCATACGCTCGAACCATTCGCATCTATAAGATCTACTTAGCATCTTGGGTACGATGCGCCACTATAGTGACACACTGTACCACTCGTTCGCTCAACGTTCGAACTAAATGATCTTTTTCATTTGTCTTGCTTCACACTTTTTTCGTTCTTGCAACGTTTCATAACAGCGTTAACAATATACAAAGAATATATAGTCCTTGTTTTTGATATGCCAGTGTCCAGATATCAATTGTTGCTTTCCGTTAAAATAATTGTACCATTATTAGATGTTCTTTTTAACACGCCGATCTGTATCCTTATAATTTTTTAGAATCTTTAACCTGAAAATGTCGCTTCAAAATAGGAAACGAAGAGCAAATAAAATGTTTTACTATATTCTTTAAATTCATCGATTTGGAAAGTTTCGCTTTGGAAAATTTTAGCGAAATAAAAGATTTCAGTCATTTGTAATTCTACGAAAGAGATTGAAATATTCTACGATGTTGTTTTAATCGGGTTTTTATTATTGTATTATCACGATATACGCGATATTGCTTCATATACACGTTATTACCGCACAAAAGGTAATGCGGTAATCATGGCGAATAACACGATGCGAATATAACCTATACAGGTAGAAAATATGGATTAGATGGTGCTATTAAGTACTACTCAAAAGGCAGGATATGCTAATAAAGGGACGAGAGGCATAAAGGAACTCTTTACGTGCTTGTGGTGCACCGTTATGTAGCTCTTTAATGTAGTAAATAATAAATATTCTTGCTAGTAGTAATAAATGTTCTTCGTAGCACATCGATGTGTCGCTAGGTAGCCTATAAAATATTTGCTTTCTCGCTAGTTGTCGCAAAGGTAGTACGTTACCTTATATACGGGAAACAAAACATATCTAATCGTTCGGTAGTACATATACTAAAGTGTTGTACGGTACATCGGAAATCTTTCTATTTTATAATCTCTACGTGTAATTAAAAGTGTTCTTACATATTTATTTCGGCGATTACTATACGCAATCCTCAACACGTAATACGCGTTCGGAGTAACCAGAATCTAATACGATAAATAGGTTAATGTTTTATTCGAGACGACTCAAGTTTGTGAAAGAGGATGTCGGTATAGGTATTTCGTCTTTCTGCAATTACGAGGTTATTCGGAGTGAAACGTTTATTTCGCGAGTACATCGTATCCCGGTGACTTATATCGGAGTTCCACGCACTTTGAACTAGAAATATCGGTCCCAGTAAGCATGTCGGCATAGCAACGACGTTCAGTTTCACAGCACCAAATTTATTCTGCGCTGATCGAACATCCGAAATACGAAAGATTCTAATAAACGACTTCCGTTTCATTTCATATAACATATACGTAAATACTTTTTATGGAAAATCCAAATACCTTTACGAGCCACTGTAATGATCGATAAGAGACATAAAGGAACATTTTACCTGCTTGTGGTGCACCGTTATGTAGCTCTTTAAAAAATGCTAGAAACAAACGGCTCGGAAAATCTAACTTCAACCGTGAAAAGAAACTCACAGTACAATACATATCCCAGGAGCAATCACAGTACGATATTCCATACGATCCATTGAAAAAACGGCCGGTCGTTCCTCGTAACAGCGTAATAGGCAAAAGTATCGAAATATACAGAAGTATCGCTAGCGCATCCACGCGTCATCGCTAGGTACATCACGCGATAACGCGCCAGTGGATATACTCCTGCGTGGTTTTATGGTGTAATACTGGCCACGGTGGCATCGAGTCAGGGCGCGAATAAGGCTTTAGTACCTCCGTAATACCAAGTAAAGCTTCCAGTTTATCGGTGCGCTTTACACACCGCGTACCAGCGAGCGTAAGAACGGTGAAAATTGTCTACGTTGCTATGTGTGTGCAGCAGACCAGACTGGAGGAAGGTGGAAATAAAAAGGAAGAGACGAGAGAAAAAAAAAGGAAATCGACGCAACACGTCGACACGTGAGAAACAAGAATTCCACGGCTGCGTTCTCTCGCGCGATACGTCTTCCTCTTCGAGATGCTCGCGCGTTTTCTCGATTTTCTACCGCAATTGGGAATCGTAAAATACGATCGCGGAAGCGTGAGCTCTCTTAGAAAGAGAGAAGTTCGAACGGTACGAGTATTCTGGAAAATTGGCTCGTGGCGACTGCGGAACCATCGATACTACGGTGCTCTGTTTTACGAGCGTCGCACTAGGAGAAGTAAATTTCTCTGAGAAAGCTTCTCTTCGATGGAATCATCCGCGATAAAAATAGTCCGAGTCGTATTGACTCGGGAATAGAGTAGAGACTGGCGAACGATACGTTTCTTGGGACGAGTATGAGTTGCAAGTCCATTGCCGTACTTCTCCGGTAGATTCTATCGTGATAGATGAGAGAATTAAATCTTCGAGACCCAGTTGCTTCGTATAATTGATTGACGGAAGATTCAATTTGATTTGGCTTTATACCGTCTTCTTCGAAGCGTTATTTTAAGATTATTTCTAGCGGCAGTAAAGTGATTTAAAGGTTTTCTTAGTTTACGCTCGTCGGATCAGATCTCTAAAGGTACTTGTATCTAACTTTGTTACACTTACGTTCCATATAGCTTCATCGAACGTAAATATCTTCTATATGATCCATATCCCATATTTATAGACGGTGGATCGCGCGCAATTAAAAAATTATTCGATCTGTTTTCAACCAGTTCTGCCGAGTATCCGGAAAATTTATTTAAATCCCTTGCTCCAACACCACCGATATTTCTCACTGCGAAAACAACGCGTTTCTTACGCGAGAACCCGTGTCGACGTAACACCACGCTCAACCGAAAAATCGTAGGGTAAAAATTTCGTGCGAGTAATAAGATCGCGGTATTAATGGCTCCTTCGGCGACCTCATTACATATCCGTGGCCGATGTTCAGCGTCGCATAATGCGAGCGGATGGCGATATTCCGACTTTATATACGCCTGGTTACGTAGGTGTGTGGCAGGGTACACGAAAGCAGGCTTAACGGAGAGGCAACCCTTTATCTCGACACGTGTGGCGTACGACTGGTCCAGCGAAGCGTGAAAAACGCTCGCGCGAGCGATCTCTTAACGGCCAGAGTCAGCCTTATCGTTTAACGGCGGCTTTTCATTTCGCGAAACTCGCCTAACGGGAACTTTTAACGGAGCGACGGCGATACTCGTCGCCGATCGAATATCGGCAAGGTAAATCGGCGAGGGAGTCTGATCGATGGCAATGATATTTATATCGGATGGAATCGAGCAAACGAGAACGACGAGAAATCGCGTGTGAATCGAATCGGCGAACCGATTCGTATTCGCGCCTTTCCGAGGGCGGTTTTCATCGTCTTACGAGGATAATTAGACTGGTTCGAGGCTTCGCGATTTCTCTCGTATTGCCACGTGTTATCTCGACACACAGGAAATTTGTTGACTGGCGAGGTATGAGAAGATGCAAGAGAATAGGAGAATATGGCTGATACGAATCGTTTTAACGATCGCGTTTAACGAGTGTGAATGGATGATCTCGTTTTACAAAGGTGAGACGATTAGAGGTTTAATTAATTCTAGAAATCGAGGTTACGTTTCGCCGCGAGATAGAGATACGCGCGAGAACGAATCGAATGGAATCGATGCGAACACGCGATAATGCAAGTTTCGTCATCTTCGAGTTTATTTTCAAGGATAGGAATAAATTTCGTCACATGTTGCATATTTTCAAAGATTTGGCCGGCACTCGAGAGACGAATTTTATTTATCTTCGTATATTGTTACACCGATTGTATCTTTTCTATTTGTGTCGGCTTTGTGCAAGCGTAAAGTGAAAATATGCGGATATTCTAGCGTCGGAGAGGCTTCGATGGTAGATCATATCGAGAAGTGAGCAATTTTTTAAGCAATTTTTTTGAAACGTGCAAGAACAACGTATAAATCGCGTGCAGGCTAATAAATTTGTTGTAATTATAGAAGGTAAATTTATTTGTTTGTTCTACACGAATATTCGAAAGTGGATATTTGATCCCTCTCTTGAACTTTAGCGGATGTCGGAATGTCTAAAAAATATCAAGGAATCAACTTCATAAATATCTCTATGATCCAAGAATTCAAATAATCTACAAAAATTAAAATCCTCCGCAAAAAACTTTCCTCTACACGTCAATTTCTTACATTCGTACCATCCTTTTACTTCACGATCGTCTCAATCGCAAATAATCCTTCGTACCCCACACCTTCGATCAAACAAATTTTTTATTAAATTCAGTGTGCAACGTATGGTATCGGAAGAAAAATAGCGACCTAATCCACCACCGTCGAACTTATTCATCCCTTGACACGAGAAACGAACGCAACACCGGTAACCTTGGGAGAAGAAAAATACCCTCGCGACGTCCTCGACCGCACCAGCGGTACGAAAATTCTATTAATCGAGTAGCTGGTTGTCGTCTCGAAAATACGAACGGGTTCGTGAATTTTTTAAGGCGGCGGCGCGGTGCGGCACGCCGAAGAGAAACCGGCTCCGCGACGACCGGTCTCGAGGTCTCCTCCGCGACGACGACCGATAAGAAGTTTTCTGTTTTTGCTGTTTTACAGTGAGTCAAGGTATTAGTAACGGGAATACTGGGAGAAAAGAGCGAGCAAAAGCGGTACGCGAGCTAAATCGACCGGGCGTATCGACGGACAAATTACCGGCTCGTTTTAATGGCACGCCGTGTGAAAACGATGACCGTGAGATTAAAGGATTATTTTCCGGGGCATTCCTGCTGCCGGCGCGCTTGTACGAAATAAAACGAGACCGGGCCTGGTGACCTTTCGTGGTCGCCGCGCTACGCTGAATCGCGCTCGATCGCTGAATAACGGGTCGCTTGGACAACTTGCTACGGACGATGATAAACCGATTAGACACCTCTTCAATGGTCGAATTCTACGTCGAAGGGGACTAGGTATTCAATTTCGCTCGAACTGTTGCAGTTTTAATTCCTTACTTTAATTCTTATTCGATAAAATTAGGTTCTACCGGTAATAAAATTTCTATCTCTGCTTTCTTTTATTATCCCTTGTTGACCTAATTGGATTCAACCGCGCATGTTCGCGTTACAATTGATCGGCCACTTTTAACCCTAACTCTTCCAGAAACTTCGGTTTTATTACTCGGTCAGGATATTAACGCTGACTTCGAGTATTCGAAAATCGAACCGTGACGCATCTAGAAAATGGAAAAATTAGAACGAGGAACCCTTGTCACAAAGAATCCTCTATATCCGCGTTGCTGGTTTTTATTAAAAATCCGAAACACCGGCGAAAAGAATTACGGCACATCCTGGTTTACGTTCGTTTCCCGGTAACGAGCGATTCGACCGAGTTCCTCGTTCGTGCGGCCCGTTTCCGAGGATCTCGTAACCGAGAGACGAAGGCTGGGACGACAAAGAGGATGATTAACCTGAAAGCGGAGGTCAAAAAAGGGCATCGACGTTGTTCCAGAGCGGTTGGTCGTCGTCGTTCGCATAATGGCGAATATCGCAGTGAGAAGCACGGCCATGTTCGTTGGTCGCAAGAGAGGTGTCCGCGGGTAACACGATCGAGGGTGGGCTTATGGAGATCAAAACCCCGTATCGGATTCCTTATGTCTCGCAAATGGCTGCCCTGGATGGTGTTAGTTACAGGCATCAGCCATCTTTGGGATCTTTGCGTGCTTCTTTCCCCGAGGATTTGGGACGAGAGTACGACGAATACCAGAAACGACAGACAGAAAGTCTCGATCCCCTTGATGTTACCATTTTTACGTAGAGTCTGCGATGGTTGCTTCTCTAGTCTCGTTCGCCGAAGATTATCAGCGGAATTTCCAGTGAAATAGGTGGCTGAAGGAGAAAGGTCGTAGAAAAAGTATCGGCTAGGTCGCGTGATTCCCGGTAACCGGTAATCTACGGTAATTTGCATTCAAGTACTGACATTTCGTCAATCGGCAACGGTAGATAAAACGCTGGCCACGTGAAACGATGGGAAAACCAGGTCTGGCGGCGCGCAGCCTCTATCCTGTACTTGAATTTTCAATCACCCTTATTACGTGGCATCGATTGCATCATTTGACATTGCGCAATTTACCCGCTGCCCTATCAGGCTATCTGAAATACTTGGACGTGACCCGATACGGAATTAAAAACTCCCCACGGAGAATTATCTTCACCCACGGGGCAACACGCGAGAACACGCGTTCCACCGTCGATATGGTCTCCGCTATTGACCATCTTCCACTCTACGTGCTACATTCCTGCTTCTATAATAGCTCTATATAATTCCTATCTATCTGTTGGTTCTTGAGAAACGACGAAGACCCGACGATACCGATAATTAATACGCGCCTTCTTTTCTTCGTCTTTCCTCCCCTCCGTCGAACACGCCCCTTTCTTCTCCATTAGTAGGTCCCTGGAGAATATCGTACACGACGAGGCACGAGAAAGCCGACCAGATAGCCGCCCCATTAGGTCGCGATCCACGGCCAAGGATCTCCAAGGTTTAATGAATTATAGATCGTACAGTAGTTACATCGTTGGTTAACGCCTACACGCTCATCACCAGAATGACCAATATCGGTCGGACATGGTCGCGATTTTGCGTGGGTGACGTCACCCTCGATTTACTCGCCCCGAGAACAGCGTATTTTAGCGCATGGCCGGTGTATCGATTCAATTTGCCACACGCGATATCCGGCTCGGCTGTGCGTTGAGCAACGACTCTCGGAATATCTGCGTGTCGAGCGATAGAATCGTAAAGGAGAAACTTCGAGCCCGACGCGTACGATGATACGGATAATTAATACATGCATTGTATCTCTCTCTTTTTCTCTTTTTCTCTTTTTCTCTTTTTCTCTTTTTCTCTTTGTATGCCTGTCGGTCGGTTTTAATTGTCGTTCCTTACGGAGCAGACGAGGCGGAATAAGAGACTATGGACCGTGGGTGATCGAGAACGTCTCTACGGTGAATCACGCGGTGTACGGTAGTTACATAAGCCATTGCTATTGGATGGTAAATCAATGAGTGCCGTATGGGAGGTCTGATGTAGTCGCCGCTTGTTTTCGGAAAGGTATCGACGATGCGAGATCGAGTTGTTCGTTTTCCATTCGCGAATAACTAACGCGCGAACTGATCCTTCGTCTTAAGCGACGTCCAGATCGTAACTCGAACCTTTTTTGATTTCTCGTCGCGATCTTAGAGTGTTCGAAGGTTCGAGCAACCGTTCGTCTTGGCCCTTGTACTTTAGACGCGGGAAAAAGAGGCCACTGTGTATCTTCCTTGAACCGAAACTTTCAAGCCTAATTCGCTGCGAAGCTGTGCTATCGCGTCGGTGTCGACGTTTGTGATTCAAATAAATTAGTCGTAACTTGTGTAACACGTTAGAGACCATGAATAGACGTAAATGCCAGGAAAGAGGGACAATTAGCATTCATAAACCTCTGCACATTTATTAAAACACTTTACGTCGTAATAACGGATAGCACCAAGAACGGATTAAGAGCGGCTATTACACGACGTTTTAACCTCGGAAACGATCTGCAGGCTGGCAATATTACCACTAATTAATACAAAACGCTCCTTCTTCGTTGTGCCAGCACGCTAGCCCCGAGCCTTGTACTCTTTTCACGCGAACCGAAGAAGAGAGCTCGGTAGGATAACAGCTTCTACCCATCGAACTCTGAAGGCAAGAATACCGCTTTAATGAATTATGAGACGTACAGTAGTTATATCGGCGTGTACCGGCTATATAACAACGAACGAGGACGTGGCTGATACTACGAGAGTGGGCGATCGCTCTCCTCCTCCCTTTCGTCCTCTTACCTCTCTCTCTCTCTCTCTCTTTCTCTCTCTTTCTCTTTTCCTTCGTTTCACTCGCCACCGATCGAAGGAGCGAGCAAGCGAGCACACGCTCCGCGTTACGAGCGAGACCGAGATTGATTTCGCAATCGAAACCTAAGAATAGCGTTGTAAAATGTACTCGCGGCTGAACTGTGCACTCGGTACCTACGGACGGTGGTACTCGAGAGCTGGCGAACAAATGTGTGGGTGTCGGGCGAAAGAGGGGGTGGGTGCGCGTAACCACTACCGGTTTTGGGACGTAAATCAAGGATAGCGGAGTACAATCGGCGTGCAATCTAGCGAGAGAGAGGGAGAGAGAGAGAAAGAGAAAAAGAGCCGAGGAGAGAGCCCGGTGCTCAGGACAGGGACTGTAAACGAGTTTATTAGCCCGGCGAAAAAGCAGAAAAACATCGTAACGAACTCGCGGCGGGCATAATAGAAGCGAACCGCGTGCCATCGTCGAATGAAATCCGATCCGCGAAGTCGCGTTCAAGTCTTAATTGAACGCCTTGAACGCCACAGTGGTCTTAAAACGCGACCTCGTGATTCGTTCCATTACGCCGGACGAATATATGCGAGCCGTGGCCTCACCTATCGCGATCGAAAATTAACGATAATACGATCTTTCCTACAAGCAGACAATTTGTAATTTGCGCGGTCGACGCGTGTATTTGAACGTGGAACATGGGTCACGCGAGATCGGCACTAGGTTATGTGTAATGAGATTCTTCGAAGTAAAAGAACTTCTTAGGAATTACTTACGGTTTTTCTAGATGGGAAACTAGAGACTCGATGATGGATGCGAGGAAGAGAACTCGATTGTATGACACTTTTCACCTTTAAGAAATGTAAATTCGAGTAAAAAAGTTACGTTACGTTAGTTAGCGTGTTTTTTTTTCTCTTTCGTTACATCCAGTTGATGGAAAAGTAATTTCAGTCGTGTGGATATTAAAGCGAACCAGCTAACTATAACTATGGTGCAGTAAATTACGTAATGCCTTGATTTGTTAAGATTCTTTGTACTATCATTATAAAAAGCAGGTTTCGATCGAAAATAGTGGGATAGATCAATCACACTTCGAGAAAATCTTGTACCACGCACCTGACACTCTTATCTTGTCTTACGTTCGTCTTATTTGATAGGAAAAAGTACACATAACTCAATGCCTCTAATGTAAGTTTTACATCTGTTCATCGTAGACCACCAATGGACCTCAGTGTTATGGAACATGTTAACGAGACCGTCTGTCAGACCATTGATACCCGGGGGACGACGGCGAGCTCGTTAAAAAACGAAAGCACAACGCGCTCGGACTAGACACTTGGTCGAATAGTCTCTTCCAGGAAACTTGGAGCGCGTACACGCGTCAGAACGGAGCTTAATGAAGACGCGTTTCCATGAAACACGAAGTAACAGCCGCAAGGAAGATTATACGGGACTAGGCAGTAGCACTTTCCTGCTCCGTCTTCGCTCACCTCCCTCGATGAAACTTGAACTACTTTATGAATAGGATTAATAAAATCTTGACCAAAGTGGTGTCGAGTAGACGTCAGGAAACGCTTCTGGCGGCCATTCGTTAGCTGTTGCTCTTTCTCTCTCTCTCTCTCTCTCTCTCTCTCTCTCCCTCTTACTGTTGCCGGGCAATCGTTTCGTCCGTGTAATAAAAGCTTTACCCCTTTCCCGCGAGTTGCTGGGTCACGTTGACCTACCTGGTGAAATCGTCTTAGCTACTCCCACGATTACGTTTATACACTTTATTCTCGGTATCATTGTAGTAGGAATTATCCGCGTTATGAAAGAGCATCGGAGAATCACGGGGAATCACGGTGATCGAAACGGCGAAAATCAGTGTATCGCGAGAAATGAATGATTTTTGGGAAAACGAATTTATAAAATCGCAGATTGCGAAAATTTAGTGTACGCTTTCTTTTCAAACGATAATTCATCGGTCGGTGTATTCTCTTCTGCGAAGGCTTTACATTAAATGTAAGAGTTGTGTCATATAGCATCGCGAAACGAAGAAAGTGAATGGACATATCGAAACCAAATCCCTACTTATCGGCTTGGCAACTAAGCGACTATGGATTTTGCATTAGGTGGTAATGACAAAATTCGCAATAACTTGGTTGCCAAACCAATATATACCGATACTTCCATTTTCCAACTGTAGCGAAGAGCTTTTTTAAAGAAGGAGCGAAACAAACAATTAACACGACGATAAAACTTCCTACTTATCTATGACCAATGTCAGCGATAATTTACACCGCTACAAGGATTTCTCGTAACAAAAGGAAGCAAGTTTACGAGACCGTGACCCCAGAGCTCGTCCCCTGTCACCACATCAACCTGTTCGAAGAGAGCGAGCGAATAAAAGAAGAAAAGAAGAAACAAAGAAGGAGATGAAAAAAGAGAAGAAGTTTGGACATATCTGCAAAAGAGTCGGGGCAGAAAGAGTCGTCGGGCAAAACTGGAAGTAACTGGATCTGCAGAAGTCTTTCGTCTCTTTCCTTTGGTATTCTTCCCGGGGTTTGCTTGATTCACGCGCATTCTTCGCGCGGACAACGCGCGAAACCCATGGCAGTGCTGGACCCTCGATCGTGTATACGCTTAGCTCGCGACAGCTCCACCATAATACCTCGGTTCGGTCAGGCCTCGGTTAGAGGAGTATTATAGGTACGCTATAGGTGTATTATACAAGCAAGGGCCACGGTTGCGAAAGCCGCTGCAGCCGACGGTCTTTTTTTTTTCCAAGTTGGAAGGTTGCTGCTGCTGCAGCTTCGTGTCGTAAATCGGGTGGTGCACGTGAAATGGTCTGGCTTGTGTGACATCAAAGGAGACGAGTAGGAGCAGGACGTCGACATAGGTGTGAATGTAGTCAAATCACATCAGCCTCGCATCGGCCGACACTCGAACGGAAGAAGAAAAGGTAAAAGGAGGGAGGATGTATGGATGGAGGCGAAGAAACGCACCCCCTCGAGCCCTTCTTACGCCCCCACTCCCGTTATGCTCGCCTCCATATCCGCCATTCTCACGAGGAACAACTGTATTCTCTACACCGTATTCTCTAGAAACCCTGCGCGTGTACTCGTGCACCGTTCCCTCTTGTGTTTTCCCTCCTTTCCTGCGTCCCTCCTGACGCATACCACCGCACTTCCGGTAGACGCGTAAAATATATCGCCTCTCTCGTGAGCTGCTCGCGGGTCGGCTTTGTTCCATGGTCGTCTTCTTACCTAGCCGACAAGCGAGTCGGAAGACTCGTCGGCGACCCTCTTTCGAATCTCCATGCGAGACTGTTGCCCCGTGTTTTCTGCCTTCTTTTTCGATCGCCTGGCCTGGTAACGTCGCGAGAAGCTGTATATGGAGGTCGTCTAGTAGAGCTAGCCAAGAAGCGAAATGTAGTACTACGAGGCCTTTTACGATACAGCTGATTACGAAACAAAGACGAAGATAAGATTTCTTTTATTACCGATTTGAAGAATTTTAGAAGAAACTTCGTGGAAGCAGCCTATTTACGTAAGCTACAACTGCTCCCAGGCAATGCTGCAATGCTTTGAACTACTCAGACGCAATTAGAAAAACCGAACAAAGCTTGGTTTCTCATAGAAGAGCGAAGACACTTGGCCAAAGAGAAACGTCTCGTTCGAACGTTGGTCGATTCAGCCGGTTTATTTATTTTTCCATCCGGGTAACAACCCGCGCCGAGTCATTACTCGGCAGCATCAAGCACCATAGAAGCCCCGTAGCAAGAAATCATTGTTTCGGTCGTACGCCGTGAAAGGCGAAGGAGGCGCGGAGCAGCCACGGTTCCCTAGCTTCGATAATAATCACCAGCCACTGAGAGGAACGGCTGACGTTAACCGATCATTTTTGTCTCTTTCTCGTTAGGATCGGCACGCGTGCATTAATTAATCGGGTCCCCTGGATGGAAAGCCCTTTCAGTTTTTCTTCCCTCACTGCCGCCGTGGGACGTCCGCCACGAGAACTTCTCGTGATCCTGGCTTTCCAATCAAACTTTCCCCGTAGCTCGATGATCCCCTCCTCCCATAGGTATAAAATGTATAACGAATGACAGGAAAAAGGAGACGGGGTGGAGGAAGGGAAGAGAAAAAAATACGCATACAGACACACGGCAAGAGGCAAGAGAAGGGTGTTGCGTGAGACAGGGAGGAGAGGAGAGAGGGGGAAGAGAGAGAAAGAGAGAGCTTCGTCACCGGTGTACGTAACGCGTACCCAAGGGAAGAGCGAGAATATCGTACGAGAAACCATGGTGTTCTCGAACATGGGCCCTGTAAGAAGATCCGGGCCAACGATTGGTCGATGGCGCACCCCTTGCATGCACGTGGGCGTGCATACGTGGTATTGAAATGCGTCGGTGTGACAGCCGCGTACACGCACCTCCGTAGCGTTACGTCGTGCGCGCACCCGGTATAAGAAAAGGGGTTAGTATACTCGGGCGTGCATGCAACAACCCCACGAGAGAGAAAGAGGGGCTGGAAGTCATTCGGTACCCTTTTTTTCCCCTTTTGTTTACCTTAGGGCCGATCATTAAAATGGCCGCCGTATCGGCGAGCTCTCATTGGCCGAGATCCTCCCCTTTACCGCCCTGCGCCCCTTCGCAACCCTTGCCACGGTAGAACACGCTTCATTGTCGAGGACGGACCAACGACTGCATATACCAGCCTGCATGCACTGTGCCTGTCATCCCTGCTTTTTTTTCCAAGGGAGCTTTTACACGAGGGCACTCCTTTGCGCTCGCCTACGGAGAGTCCTCTCCTCGAGGATCGGTAACACGGAGGAATAGAATGGGTAGGAGGAAGAAATCGCTTTGAGCCAACGCGATGGGGAGAATTTGTTTTGATTCGAAGCTACTCGGCTGACTCAGCGGCCGATTCTAAAAAATTAATCTCCCTTCCGGCCGTCACTGTATACTCGATCGCCGTCCATGTCAACCCTAGGATTTCATCGTCGTTTACGACTCTCGCCGGGAAAAATCGCCCATCTTTTATGTAGAACCCATTGAGTGGTTGTGCGAACGGCTGCGAGTTTTAATTGGATCCACGATCGGATCTACTTTTTACAAAATGGAAACGATACATCGTACGAGAAACCATGCTTCTATATTTCCCACATACTATTAGCGCCGCTTATATACTAATTTACCGAGAACATCCAGTCAAACGATCGAGGTACTGAATCCAGGGATTGAAAAAGAATCCCCTGAAAGTCCCATTGAAAAGAAGCGTCTCGGCCAACCGATCGAACCGATTCGCGATCGCGCGCGAAAACAGAGACATAGCCGGTCTGCCGATCGGCTTCGTTATCCCAAGCCAGTCGACCGACAGAATAATTCCCGAACGCGGAACATCGCGTCTGCTGCATCTCTGGCCACGTCCGTTCGACGCGGCCGGAACGTGCAGCGTACGACGTATAGGTGTATAGGCGTTTCCTTAGGGCCGCATTCCGAAATTGGGAATAGGGCGGCGAATCGAGGCGCCCGCCGGTGCCGCCTTTATTTGCTCATTTCCCTGGAGCGTGGATGTGCGAGAAACGAGGGATCCGCGACAAGGGTATCGTGAAATGGGGAAGGAGAACGTCACGAACGGATGAGATAGAGGAGAGAGGAGGACGAAGATGGACTGTCACCGATGGTAATACATCGTCGCCTTCGTGGCTGCCCTCTCACAGACGGACGTACGGACAGACGGCGAAGACACGGCGGACGGGTTCGCGCAAACACGTGTTACGAACAACAGGTCCGTTCGTAATTCCCGAGGCTCTCTGTTCGCCTCGTGTTCACCTGTCTCTGTCGGTTGGTCGGTGGTTCGCCTGCGCGGATGCTGTCGTCTCGTTTCGATTCTTGGCTCGCACGTCGTCGCGACCAGGTAGCTCTCTTCGAGTCGGTTTCATTCCGCTCGGCTCGGCTTCACGGCAACGGCAGCGGTCTGCAGTCGCCGCGGGGCCCCTCGGCGGACTACAAACGAGCCGTATTCGCCAAATCCAGCTAACTCGAGCCGAACTGAATCGAAGGAATCCGCTCACGGTCCGCTCGTCCCTCGCACGCTCGGAATACAGCGCGTTGCCCTTTAGCTTCGACCGCCTCTCTCACCTTCCCTCCGTGTGTCCCTCGAACCCTACATTCCCTCTCGTTCTCCGTCCTATACTCTCGAGTATACGCACCCTTCGTCTTCTCTCTGCTTCCACCACCCATGGTTTTCCTGACGTTCGTTCGAAACGAGAAATTAGCGAGGGAGAAAGGGGCAGCTCGAGCGTGAAATTCTCTCAATCCGGCAGCCCTCTGTGTCTTCGAACTCGTGTGCAAAGAAGGAGGAAAAAAGAGAAGATGGAAATAGGTGACGAGGCGGCCGAAAGATCGCGAAGAAACATTTCTTAATAAGTCGGACTTACAAAAGGGTGGGTGAGTCGTTCCGCGTGTTCCCTCTTCTCGCTCTTATTTCTCGTTTTCTTCTTCCCCTCGGTCCGATCCGATTTCGAGCTTTGAATATTTTCAAAGCGAAAGTGTGCGACTCGGCGCAGAGACAGAAGGAGACGAGGAAGGAGACTGCGACGAATCGAAGGAATTCGTCTCCCGGTGGCAGTCGTATATTTCTTCTTTGAGAGTCGAGGTCATGGCAGACCGGCCTAACGACGCTGCGAGAAATTGGATGGGTCTAACGAGCGGCGTCCTTCCCTCTCATTGGCGCGGTGGCTAATAAATTCATATTCGGAATTAATTAACGACTGATTTAATTATGGCCATTTTTAATTTCTAATCGACGCTCGCGACATTTAGCGCCGATCATCCGGGACAGCATGAAATATGCGAAACTCGATCGAGAATCTACGCGTTCCTTCGAGCTTCGGGCTTTTCGAAACGTTAGAGAGGGACAAAATATTACGTGAAATTTTACGTGCGTATATTTTGATGTATGAAAACGTCCTCGAGGCGGGTAATAATTCATAAGCGTCGGCGAACGTGTAATAACCAACCACGTAGGGTCCTCCGCTGTTCTTTATTTTTTCTTTTTTTCTCTCTCTCTCTCTCTTTTCGAGACATTACGAAAACCTAATCCACCACACCTTCGCTTTAGTATGGAATAACAAGATGTTCGAACGTTCTCGTTCTTCGGATCGACTTGGTCGTTCACAAATTATGCCCAACCGGGTCGTCGATTGCGCGACGATATTCCGTAGACTCCGGACGATTCTATGCCGTGTAATTAAAATCAATAGGAACGATACGACTTGTCATCTTTGGTGGTATAGAACAGTTCGCCGTGTACTTTCGTTCGAGCCCCTCGTCGAATTACGTAGTTACCTAATCGCTTCGTAATTTATCGCGCGAACCGCGTGTTTAATACACGATTTGAAAATCAAAGAGGCACGTGGAATTTACGATCAACCGGATGTTCGATTTCAGGTTATTTCGAGTCTAGCTTTTACTCTGGTTTATTTTCTTTTCGATTTTCAAAACGTTCGACTTATTGTCTATTAGATAACATATCGAAACCTAGCGCGATGTACCGCGATAAACTCCATACATACAACTCCGACACCACTACACCAGTAAATACCAATTTCTAGTCCTCCAAGAGTAACTCGCGGTACGATATTGATTGTTATTGGTGGAATCCTACAATAACTCAGACGTTATTACGTACGTTTTAGTAACGTGTTACGTAAAAATGTCTATTGGCTTATCTTGAGAAACTCGACCTGGCGATTAATATATTTCTATTTCACCGTGCTAACGAAGAATTATTAATTATTAATTCGCAACCAAGACGAATGAATCGGACAAGACCGTCCAGGGAGACGCGTCGAATCTGCTAAGACAAAGGAAGAGAGAATAGTGGAGAAAGAGAAGAATGGTCGGAGGGAGAGTAGAGCCGTTTAGAACATCACGCAAGTAGAAACTCGTGTATTCGGAGCGGCCGTAATTAGATACTTGGAAGTACCACCGGCGTCGAAGATGCCTCCTGGTCACTCTAAATCCTTCGACGAAATCACGGCAAGGAAAGTGACTACCTCGTCGGCGGCCACAAGGCGTCGAGCTTTCGGCTCTCGTTTATTAGAAGTGACAGTTTACACGAACCGCGCGGACCGACAATCCCATCGAAAGAGCGGTATGGCGCGCTGGAAATCGAGTATTAATTTGAAAAAAAAAAAAGAAAAAGAAAAAGAAAGGAAAGGCGACGACCAAGTAGTTTTCAATCGCGATGACATCGTTGTAAAAACTCGCTTTTCATCGCGGTACGCGCATAAATTCCAGATAGAAAATGTTGACGAAATCGGTACACCGTAAAGGAGAGAAAGTTTAATCGCTCTTTTAATACGGCGCACGCTTCGGATTTCTAAATTGCAGATTCGATGAAGCAACGAAGGACGAAACTTTTCATAAGTCGTAGAACGCCGCTTTCGAAGATTCAGAGACACTCGAAGCGTTCCCCGAGTTCTACTTCTAATACACTTTGCATAACTTTATTTACCGCCATGCGATAACTCGGCGGAATCGCGTTAGCATCCCGATTGAAATTCCTCCTAGGTTTCACGATCGGGTGACAACTCGCCGAACCTGCGATCTTGCGTAACACGGTATTTAAACGAAGTGTCGAGAGTGGCTAAACAAAACGGATAAGTTACTGGATTTGAATAAGAATCATCGAACACACCATTCCTCTTTACGTCGAACCACCGTATTCCTCTTTCGCAGAAAATTTTGCGAAAGGAATTAGAAAGCAAAAGATTTCGTTCGATGGTAAATTCTTTTTTGACTAAAATCTTTGCAAGCTTCGACACGAACTTCGAGAGTCACGCGAACGTAACAAATTTCCAGGGCAACATCAAAGAGTAAGGAGCACAATCGATCCTTTAGGGACAAGCTAACCCTTGCGAGCGAGACAAAAAGAAACAGGCAACGGCCAAAGTAATTTGATTGATTGAAAGCCACTTACCTACTAGCAGATTTCAATCACCGATTGTTCTCGCCACCAATTACTACCTATTTCTATATTGTATGTCCTTTATACCTTCTATTCGTTAACCATCGTACACCTTTCCAAGCGAGAATAACGAAATTACGTCGCTTATTTTTTCCCTCCTCTGTTCTCTCGGTCTCGATATCGTGGACGCTCGCAACGAGCAGAGAATTAACCGACATAAAATGTTGTTTCGAAACGTGTACGCGAGCCTTCTACGACCGCGGAAAAAAGTCGCGAACATCGTTACGACATTTTCTTGCGAGTATCTATCCATACGACCCGATACAAGCCGATTCTTGTCCCCGATGTCGTGGCAATCGTACTTTCATCGAGCCGCGGATTTCTCCCCGCGCCGCCCCTTACCACCGTGTCACGATCTTCCTCTTCCTTTATCGTTTGTCCAACGTGCACCGTGCGCGCCGTTCAATTTCATCGCAACGAAATCTAGCAGCAAATTAAGTTCATCGATGGGCGATCAACGTGGAGCTTCGCCGAGGTCGTAAGTCCAAGGAGGAAGAGGAAGAGAAGCTTTATGATAGTCGGTTATGACGAGTCGTTAAAGCAATCGTAAATCGTCTGACAAGTTACAACCTTAATACTATTTATTACAAGTTCATTACGAAATCGATATGTTAAGGATTGCAAAGGTTCAAAGGTTTACGATATACCGGTGGACAGTGAAATTGCATTGTTGTTTAAATACATAGTCCGCGGAATATGTAGAAACAGCGCAAATATGGCACATAGTCGTATTAAATCGTCTCGGCTTTGTGTTTTAATAGTCTGGCGATTGAAAAGCGAATCGCAAAAGCTGATATTTTACTTTTACTACTCTTATTTATCTTTATCTTCGTTTCTATACGATCGTTCAAAATACCTACAAATTAGCTACCTTAAACGAATCGTTCGTAGTACAGGCAGTAAAACTGAAACGTTCTATTTCTCAGGTTTCCAAATCGTCTCGAACGATCGATTACCTGCGCCATTATAACCCGTAGCATTCCAGACGGAAAAAAAGAAACGAATGTTTGAAACTACAGACACGCAGTTGCTCTAGCCCTACACTGACTCGATCCCTCGACGAGGGCGATCGATTCGCACGATGAAACAGGACGAAGAAAGTGGCTGACACTGACGAACAGCAACAAGAAGAGAAAGCAACAAAGTATTTCGTAGAAGTCATGGATGCGCCCGGTTAATTTCGTTTCACTACCATGTTCAGGATGGCCGAATGGAAACAGACAAAAAATTCTCGGTTTCGTTCGTGTGTAATTTCCAATCGGTTTATGTATGCGATCTACCGCCGTCGCGTACACGGGATGGCGCCGAATTGGCCCGATTTTATGCACCTGGAATCGGTTGGAAAGGAGAAACGAAACGTGGAAGAAAGCAAAGACGAAACAGAGGGAAAGGAAACGTAACCGACTGACTGCAGTTTAGACCATCTCCGAGGAAATGATAGAGAAGAGTTCGCCGGTTTGCTGTTAATCCTGATATTTAAACGGAACACGGGGGCCGCGCGGCGAGTCGTTCCGATGAAATTCCGCCGCTGAAAAAATATCCTTCGAATTCATGGTTTTGGTACAGTTGTATCCACCACGAAAAGACGGTGGTGGAATAGGCCTGGGGGCTCGTGCCCGATACCCGCCGATTTCCAGTCGTCAAAATATACGTTCGTCCCGTTTCCAACCGTTTGTCTCTACTCACAGCCTCGCTTTAGCCCGCTGCTAATACCTGTTGCCCCGCGCTCCATCTAGTCCTATCCGGTGATCGTTGTTGCTGCTGCTTTTTCCTTTCCGTGGCCCGTAGGCTCGCCAACGATTAGCCATTACCAAAGATTAGAGCGTGCCACGCCACTCGTTTTGCCTCTTCGCGTCCTTTTCGTTTCGTTTGCTTCCTACGTTTATTCGTCTTGGAAACCAATGACGAAGAAAGACTGACGTTTCTTTGTCCGGTACATATGAATGTATATTATGGTAGCAGGGGCCAAAGTCAGTGAACCGGGCTGAGTTCGACCTGTGCCGTGAGAATCCTTCGAGACTGCGTCGTTTTCGAACCTTCCCTTTTATCCTGCCTTTAAATCAGATGAAAAGAGAAGAAGCTCGCGAGGTATTCGTTAGAAACGAGTTGCTCCTTCCGAGTGATTCTATAGGTGGTTGGTTCCTCTCGATGCAGGAATATATCGAGGAGGTTCTTTCGGCATAGACTCGTTGTTCTCTGTATTCTCGATGTGTTTTCGATTGGGCAAGAAGCAGCAGAAGGCGTGTCGACGACGTAAAGGGGCATCGGTTGCCAATATGTATATCCTTTTACGCGGAAAACGTAATTAAGCGTTTCGTAATTGGTATTTAGCGGCGATCGTTAAGCCAATTGGTAGCGGCGCGCGAGTACGGAATGGACGGCCGAGGTCAGATTCGTCGAGGTGTGGGAGAGGAGAGTAAGAGAAAGAGAGAGAAAGGGAGGAAGAGAGAAAGAGATAAAGAGAGAGAGAGAGAGAGAGAGACCCGCGTGCGATTAGTGTCAACGAGTTAGTGAAAGGAAATTTCTAATTGCATACGTGCCGGCACGATCGTCGAATGAGAAAAGGGATACTCCGTGCACCGCAACTCCGTGCACTCGAATCGACGATCGCGCCCCGATCTCGACGTGGGAAGAGACACGTGGGTTTCTGACTTTCAGCCAAAAGAATCACACGCCCGTATCTTCGTATCTCTCTGTCAAGAAATGCGGATTTTTGTCGGTGACGAACATTTGTCTCGGCCGAAAGCTCGTTGGAAACGAATCGTTTCTTTTTTGGTCGGTACATCGATGGTTTTCGTGAGAATTAAGGGCTTGGAAACGGAGCGGAAACGAAGTTGAATTTACTCGAATCGAATGGTCGGAGAGTTCGACCGAACAGACACGCTATTTTCCAGAAACTATTTCTGTCGAACCTTTGGATAGGAATGCAGCTCGTGTGCACGTGTTACTTTGAATCGCGACATGTTCGTTACGCCAGCTATTGCTTCGCACTCGGCATTATGGCTCCGCTTGTACGCCATCTTATTTAAATTCAAATCGAGCAGGTGGCTGAGCAGCTTTACGCTGATTAGTGGAACAGTTCTTGCTCGAATCGTACCTGGTTGTTCTTGGCATTTTGAGTGGTCAGTTTAAAACGTCAGTATCTCTAATTGCGTGTACCGTAGTTATGGCGAATCTCTTCCATTCGATTCTTTCCCAACGTTTACAGCTTTTAACTATGTTTTTCCTATCCTTTATTTCGATACGAGTAAGCGATTTTCTTCGTTCAACTACGAGTAACAACTTACTCGATTACGTACTTATCGAGCGTAATAGACAGCGATAAATACTCGTTCTCGCAGTAAAAACACCTTAACACCGTGTTAAATTTCCTTCGGAGTGGATCGAATCACTAACGTAGGTACCGAACGAAACCAACTAAAATTTCTCCTCGTTCATCAAATTTTAAAGTTATCTTTGACACATCCAGAGATCTACAATTCGTTTCCATGCGACGATACACGAGCCGATACAATCGCTCGATATGCCTGAAAGGTTGTTCTACGTCGGCACAGAGAAGACGAGCGAAACGTAGAAAAAGAGCGATCGAGGTCGAATCGACGACTCGACTCGCATTGGCAGAACTAGACTTGGTGTAATTATCGGTTAACCGTGTTCGGCGACCCAAGCTAAGCTTTCGTGTTTCAACGATCGTCCGTGTACGGCTTTAGGATCGGCGAAAAAATGATTTCCTCGTGGAAATATGCTCGGGTAAATTGTCTCACGACGGACAGCCATGTTATTATATCATTTCAGAGGAAAGAAGCAAATATTGGGTTCAGCGGGCTGACGGAAGATGTGATTTAAGAGTGTGCGCGGATGTCATTACGTGTATCG
The DNA here is from genome assembly GCF_011952205.1 of Bombus bifarius. NCBI lineage: Eukaryota > Metazoa > Arthropoda > Insecta > Hymenoptera > Apidae > Bombus > Bombus bifarius. The sequence continues at coordinate 828,844 of NW_022884524.1, forward strand.
CGGTTAAATACAAAGCCGCGGAATCCGTGTATCGTGCGAGCATCGATAACCATAGGTTTATCTTGCGAAACCGATGCGCATTTAACGAAGATCGGCTGTACAAGTGGTATATATAGTTGATAGAAAGAAGGTTTCGCGTGGTATTTCGATCTTTTCTTACGATCACGAAACCATGCGAAAAGAAGGGGCGTCGATGAGATGGAAACGATGGTTTTATAACAGCAAAGGTGATATTCTTACCTTGACTGCCGGTTGGCGTTTGGCGAATTGTACTTCACGGTATATTATCGCTTCGGGTCTTTCCAAGTACGTAATTGCATTTGATACACTTTATTTGGTTCCTCTTTCTGATTACAGCGTGGATTATCGAGTCTGTTGAACGAAATCGACATATGTTGATCTTTTGCCATTTTACGTGCGAACGAATTGAAAATATGTGAAATATTGAAAGCATAAAATCTGGAAAGAGTCATTACGATTTGATAAAGAATAATTGATGATTGGACGCTTAATTATACCGTAATAAAACGCTTTTAAAAGTAATTCTTTGAACTCGAAATTTTCATGGAAATATATTTCCATCAAAAGTTCCATCATGTAATAAAATTCAATTAAAAGGGGCTCGTTAATAATATGTTAAAATACGATTTATCCCAATTACTTTCTCTCGCGATGATATGGAAGAAAAAGGACATTACAGTTCGTTTCGGCAATTAATACTCGTTTTCATGGCCCGGTAAACTGGCCGAGGGAATTCCAATATTAATTACGTCATTCCAAATCGATGATCTTACAGGTCGAGCAAAGGCTCGTTAAATACCCATGACTACTGGCTCCTATCTCGCTGTCGGTACGACAGGTACGTCTGGTAATCGCTTAAGAACATTATAGGGCTTACAGTTTCGCAACCACTAGCGGAATATCAAAGTTCCAAGCCCGATCGACTCTTGTAACCAACGATGCATTAATCGTCGCGCGGAGACAAACGAGGCAAATCCGTTGACACGGCCGTCGAATCGAACCTCTAAGAATTAATAACTGTCGGCCGTAAAATCGTTAATGTTCGTTATTATTAATAACAGAGTCGGAGGCGACCGATACCGACCATTCTTACGCAAAGGTGGCGAACCAAACGTTTCCTACTGTTCAACGTCTCCAGTTCCTTAATGAATTAATCAGCTTGAATTATTTTCTCGCGGTTATAGGGGCCTTCGACTCGATCGAATACCTTTACGATGAATAAATACAGAGACATTGATAGATTAAGTAAAGACGCATCGATATAACATACTGCGATAATAACATACTGCCAGTGTGTCGTCCGACCCCTGAAAAAGCTGTTTAACTATGTATACGACGCTAACAGAACGTCGAGCTATACTCGTATCGTAACCTTCGAAACGATATGACTCGATGAAAGCTTCGAAATCTTTTACAAATAATAGCGTTTGGTAAATAAAACAGATAAATATCGAATATCGTTCAACTACAAGAACAATCTCATAAATGTTGATAAAATCAATATCTATTCTCGCGTTACCATCGCAAGTTCCTTTCGAAACAAAAAGAATTTACGATCTACATCCAAACTAAACTACCTTATTCTATTTTTCTATCTTTCCAATATTCTCGTTTGATCCACAGAAACATTATCCTGATCTAAACTTATCATTTGCCACTTTAACCCGTTGTTACTACCTTGTCCCGCCCTAATGCAAATGGCAAACGGCGATTTTATCTTCGCTCGAACTCGCCCCTTAATCTCAAACTTTCTATAAGAAACGAAAACGTGCTAATCAAAAACGGGAAAAAAAGAATGGAACACGACCGTTGCCAAAGCAAAACAGCGTAACGACGATCTTACTGGTAGCTGGAACGACCAATGATATTTACATATATCTTGACTTCAAATATGGCCTGGTTTTTCTTCGCGGTGTATTACGGATTATCGAGAAAGTACATTACCGGTTCGCGTTCTTGTGACATAAATATCGAACGTCCAACTTGGCTCGACTGGCGTACTACCATATTCGAAAAGCTTATTTCACCCGATCTTATTGACATTTTCAAGCGTTCGGTATTCGTCGATCGAACCTAGACACGATCGCGTAAATTATTAATAAGCCATCGATACGCACGCGGGATCTCGTCGCGTTTCACCGCGTGATAACCAACGCTTTATGCGCGTTTTATGATTCGTCGTTTTTTTTTTTTTTTTTTTTATTTAAAAGAGAAACTGCACGTTAACGAACGACCAGCCGTTATGCCCAGCGATTCCCTGATACTTTTCGCACCACCGACCACGCGTTATTTATCGCCAGGTGAATAATATTTCCTGCTTCTAAAAATTTGTTTTCGTTGAATATTTTATATGCCAAGGGCTCCGTACGTATATACGCGAAACACGAATTCTTCTACGCCGTATGTTTGCCATTTTTCGAATACTTTGCATTCGCGACTTTTCCTGCATATTTAATGTCCTCCCTGCTGGACGAAGTCGCCCGTTTGACCCGTTTCCACGGACCCGGTAGCTAGGCGTAGCTGGTACTTACGCTTGCCATCGTAATGGGCGTGAATTATGTTCCTTCGTCGGGCGATGGATGAATAATCATGCAGGAATTGTATATCATTAATGGTAGAACATGCGCTAGGCAAAGGAACAGAGTATAAAATCTTCCGAGGATTAATAAACTTAAACTACTCGCTACTATCGGCTTTCATGTTGGATAAACCAAACCTGACCTCACCAAAAGCTATATAACGCGGCTAAAACTGTAAAAAAAAACTAAAACAGCATCCGCTATTTGCCTGACAAGATTAGCAACACACGTTTCAAGGCAAAATGCAGATGTATCGAGGATAAAAAGTTTTATCACAGAAATCGTTCTCATAAAGCAACCTATAGGGTTGTGAGCGTTAGAATAACAGGTACGAAGCCCACCAAGCACCGAGCGAGACACAGCAGGCGTTAGAAAAATTCTAACCGACTGCCCACTAACGACACGTTCGACAATGGTCGTTAAGAAAGCGTTCGATGACTCATTGGCAGACTTTTCTTTTCATCCTGCACATTCCTCCTTTATCGCGTGGTTTGTGCCCGCGATACGTCGATTATTTTATAGCACGTCGTATAAATACGCTGTACCGGCACTGACATAGCCTAAAATATAGTAGCGGTTGTTCTAAATCTTTTGCTTAATTTAACGAGAGACGAGCGAGCGAGAAAGATAGAAACGTCTGAATAAGAGACGCAAGATAGGGCAAAGGCTAGGATATGCTAATTAGATTAGAAGCGGGCGTAGCGCATGCCAGTTGTGCGAAAATGAAAAGACCAACGCGGCATAAGTACCAAACCAGTCCGTGAGCTAGACAACTAATGCAACTCGGCAACATTCTATTCGTTGATGCGATGCATTTTTCATCGAACGTTCGCTACGTCGCGATTCGACCAACGAGAACGATCGAAACGATCGTTTCATCTCGTAGAAATATTACTTCGTAATTAAGCGTTCGCGCCGCGACGATACAAACATCAAAACTCGCTCAACGGTAGTCCCAGACGTTCGAATGTATCAAAGCCACGTTGGAAAGAGTAATTATTAATAACCGTTCGTTGTGACAGGCCTGATTCTTGCGCGTGGTAGACGCGCAACGCGCGCTTACACAGTTACAGCGACATTACACGATTAATTATTCGCATTGTTACGCCTTAGTCAGAGATGCATGCGCAATCGGCAGACCGATCGGTTCGTGAACTGCGCGCGAGTTAAGGTCGATCTACGGAATCTTCTACGTAGCGAGTAATATTAAGAAATGGCGAAACGAACGAAGAAATTCTGTACAATTGATTCTGGATCGTGAAACGCGAGTTTGACGTACCGTTACTTCTTCTTTTCTCGACATCTTTTGAACTATCGGAAATGTCTCTCTGAATTGTCAATTTAATACGCTATTGCTTCTCGTTTTCCCGTATCTTTTGAATTTTTTATATCTCTTATAATTATTATAATTGCTACAATTTTATAGTTTGTTATAATTATTTATGATTTTTTGTATTTATTAGAAAATTTTCAGATGTTCGTTATACTCGTTCGGTACTCGTTAGATCGACACTTTCGTAAATTCCGAGAGCAAACGTCGCCTCGTTTCCGAACATCCTCTCTCATAAATGTCGCACTGAGTCGAAAGTATATGAAACTTCTGCCACTTTCATTGCGTGTAGTCTGCGTATGATATTATCGAAGCAGTCGCATATTCAGGTGTTCCTATAAAAACTTAAACACTTACGAAGCAACAAGCTGCTGGATTTATGTTAATTAAGATATCCGTCTGTCCCAATCACTTTTTATTGATTCGTACAGTCCGCGATCATCGACATTTAACACGCTTTTTAGTTTTGCATGCGATTTACAGCTGATTGCCGATGAAAGCTACCAATTGCGACATTTGTAGCTGCTAATAAACGATAAACGATCTGTTTATTAAAACTTTGTCTAAACCTTTGACACGACAGACGAAAGTCTCGTGAGACTAAACGCAGTATCGAAACTAGAAATATATTTAAATATCTCGTGCCAATTAAATTATTTAGGTCGAGCATACATTTTTTTTCAATCAGTTTCTCGATCGATATCGCTACCGTTTATAAGTTCGTCGCAAAAACACGAAAATAATTACGCTTCTAAGAATTAAATAGCAAAAAGTTGCCAACTCGTCGACTTATAACTGGAATCCGGATTTTTTACTTTTATACCAATTAATTTAATCGCGTTATTAACAACTCTTTTCTCAATGTAATTCCTAATTAAACTAACTACGCTAAAAGGAAAAATCATTATTTATAGTAAACGTTCGCTGGTGGAACGTGGAGAAAACGATCGACTTAAAATGTAAAAAGAAAAAACATGGCGTCAGCTATCTCGATACACAGTTGTTTTGGCTCTTTATAACGCTGTTTGGGTCTCATTATCGACCGTGAATACATCGTTGGGTTTGCCGTACGAGACGTTCGGTCGCAGTTTTAATTACCACTCCTACAACACCCCTATCTTATCTCGAGCAACGCGACGAAGTTTCTTTGAGAAACTGGTACACGAGGTGAACCTCCGTTCACCGCGGTTCAGCCGCGTTTAATATTCCGACGCGTGAACGTCGTATTAAATCACGTGGATCCTATCAACCTTGTCGATCTTCCCTCAACGACGAGATTTACGGTAAATCAGTTAGCAATTTTCTGGGAAGAAAGTTTCTGCTTCTTCTCGATTTTCCGGCGATCCGACGCATCGGTAGTATCGTCGATTATTACGCTTTACGCAACGTCGAAAGTGTTCGTGACGCTGTGCGATGAGATTGACGGCGGCGAGAAGGCGTGAGATATCGTGGGGATCTGTGCGCGATCTATCCGTGTTGGCGAATTGTTCGTGGACAATAGGTCGAGGCAAGCGGCCAGAGGTAAATTGAAATCGAGACGGACCAGCACGAAACGGTTTCGCTTTTGAAACACCCGGCCACGAGACGGGTCGCCGTTAATTAAGAAAATTTGCATGATCGTAATCGTGGCTCGTTAAGCGGAACGATTCTTAGAGCCGCGATTCGGATCGCCTCCCGATAAATCGGTTTCGAACCGGGAGTATCGAGAATGCCGCCAGTCGGTTTCGAAAACGAGCGTAAAAGCCGTAGCTGGGAAGGACGAGACTCGGTTGTTGCTAGCTCTCGATGGATCGATTTCTTTGCGACGTTCCGCGTACAGCGTGCCGCGTCTCCTCGCGTCTCCACTCTCATGATCATGAAAGTGTAATTGCCGGGGCAACAGGGACAACCCGTTGCTACACGTTACGTGTACACCGTGGCTGATTATTCGCTCATAGAAAATTCATCGTTGAGACTAATTGCGACTAATGGCCTGGGACTAGGATCAGCCGGGGTTAAGCTGGCAGTTGGATCGATTGCGAAAACCGATTCGAAGGCGTCGCTACGGGAGCTCGACACGGCAAAACGACACGGAGAGACGAAGACGAAGGATGATCGAGAACCGTGTAAATACGACAGCTAGAGAATCGACGAAGATAGGAATAGAGCTTGAAACAAAAGACACGTCCTCCTCCTCCTCCTCCTCCTCCTCCTCCTCCTCGTCGTCCTCTTTGTAGTTGTGTCATCGTTGTCGTCGAGCATTATCGTTGCCGTTATAGTTGCATGCTCGTGACTACAATAGCCGGCCCCGTGGAAAAGGAGGCTGCCAATCGGGCAGATTCAAGCAGTTCCTGCTAACTTTCTCCTCTCTCGGCTGCGGCGAAACTCGGCTAGCTTCGAGTCATGATCTCTTATGTAGATCTACTTACTTCTTCCTCATCCACCACCACCTCCTCCGCGTCTCAGACTAACACCATCGTCACACTTTGTGTATACTCGCTCGTCGCTTCTCGTCTTCCTCCTTTTCGCTGTTTCTAAGCCCTAGTTGCCGGCTGCTGCCGCTTTTACGATCGTTCTTGCTCCGGAATCGCTCGCTTACCTCATCTCGTTGCAAGATATACCGGCGATCTTTGGAGACACGCTGCGCTTTCTCGTCTTTCTAGCCAAGCTCGTTTGCCGGCTGCACGGATTCGGGCCATCGGACGCGCACGATCCACCGTTTCACACAGCGAGACTCGCAAGAAATCGGCTTCTTTTAAAAGACGCGACACCCGTTACGCTGGCGCTCGTGACGAGAGATACATTGTCGTCCGCGAGCTTAGCCTCGATCGATTCCTTTCGCTCCTGGGTAATTTACGTGAGATTTAAACAGGGATACGTATGCACGCTATACGCGTGTACGTTTCGTTATTACGAAAAGGATTAGAGACAATAATTTCGCTAGATTATAGTCTAATAATCTCGTAAATTTGAAATCTCGTAAGGAAACAACGAAACTCGAAGATTTTTTAGAAAGTTGGTTCTCGGCTGTGCGATATCTGTAAAATGGAAAGTGAATAAATTCAAGCTGGCGAACGACGTTCGAATCGAACGGTAGAAACAAACAGTAGCAGAGATTATTGCCGGATCGCGCGAAAACCATCTTCCTCGGACGCTGAATCGCCATTGCGCGCGTCAATTCAGCTCCTCGTTCGATCTCTAAAGTTGCTCGCGCCGCGTAGAAAGTTGCCAATTAACTTTGACAAACAAGCGATCGCCGTTTTACATAAGAAATTTATTAAATGCGCGCTCCCCTTGCCCGTAAACGCCGTGCTTACCACTCTCCCTTTCCCTTTCGATCTCCTTCTCGTTCTATAGAAAACCAAGATGACTTTCAGTATGAAATTCGAACCATCTGGTTATTCCTTCGTATCGTAACTGCTTGCAATTTGCTTGCTCGTTGCCGCAAGACGCCCTGGCGCCTTCTTACACGAGGCCAGACACGACCAACGATTAATCGATCACGATCGAGCTTTCACGGCGTCCACAATGGCGGACAGCGACAAAAGTTCATCCATCGTGTCGATGGTTTTTCGATGAAAGCCTGTATAGGCGACGACGACGATCCTTTTTAAATGTCGCCTCGAGTCGCTCGTCTCGTTTTCGCGTTGCACAATCCGAGCCTCGACGACCTAAATAATTACAAAGACCGTACGATCGGCATTCCTAGCGACGCCTATGAGAAACACCTACGCCGCCGGTATAGTCTCCGCGTAGCTAGACCGGCTGTACACGGTTTTGCATTCGTTTTATCTCGTTTTATCTCGTTTTGCTCTCGATAGGCGAGCCGCGTGACCCAGATTCGGTGTTGCCGCGGAGAAGCTCGAGGGAATTCCCCGCCATTAGACCGCGGCTTCGATCTAACGAACAATAGAGATCGGTGCGAACGATAGAGCCCGGAGCTCACCCTTCTACAACCGATAGTAACCGCCCTTTATTTTATTTTTCGACCGAGCTTTCCAAAGGTACAGGCCTCTCCATTCTATGTAGATACACGGGACGGCCTCTCTCGACGGTCTACCGCTCTGGTTTTCGCGCACGCAGCGCACCATCGGACTCAGCCGCGATTCAATGGCCTCTAAATCTTGCCGCTCTATGAATAATTTACGCTTGTCGCGCTTTCTAATTGACAATTAGCCGCGACAAATAGCATCATAAAGCTCGCGAGTAAACGCGATCGACCTTTTTCTCTGCTCTGTGTTCCGCGCTGTGTGTTCTGCATTTATACGTAGCTACGCGTTTTACTTCGTTCGACTTCTTCTATAAATTTCCGCGTATTATGAAAGCACAGTGGATGTACGGTGCGTGCGCGTTCGCTGTAAATTCTGGTCGTTTTTCTCGGCAGGCGATCGAGGAAATTAAGTTGCGTTTATTTATTGTATCGTACGTATTCGTTTCTAGATTACCAACACAATCGTAAGAGACGATTCTTCGAGTCGCACGATTCGTCGCATCGGTGGATTACTTATGCTTCTACTCCTCCACAGAACGTAAATTCTCTGCATCGCGAAAGGGCAATTCCTCGTCCCTCTTCTCAATATCCACCTACGATAAATTGAAATCACCCCAAGTTAGAACAAAGCAATCGATATCGTAGCCGTTGAAACCCCTAAACTCCCTCGATAACGACTCAGCCAACACATTGTCGTAAGAGAGGTCGCATCGACATCCCTGCGTATCGAATCGCGATCTCGTGAAACAGCGGGCTGACTCTGGTTCCGACAGTCGCACGACCAGAGAATGATATCATTGCGGCGTTAAGAAGTGAGTCATTTCCTATCGACGTTAAGAAGGTCGATCGAGCGACGCGTTTCGTCGCGGAGGCAGCTCGCCTCTCTCACCCTTCTGCGGTTTTTCGAGCCTTCGAGCATCGTTGAACCCGACGTTGACTCGAGTCCAACCGCTTCACCTCGTTACGCAATCGTCTCTCATCGAGAGGATGCTCGTGGTACGTGAACTTTGCATGACACGCGCGCGTGTACGCGCGTTACGACGAATCCGGTTAGATTCTCTTTCGTCGTCTTGTTTCAAAACGACATCTGCGGCACGCTGATTCCAGGAACGAGGAAAAGTACATCTGCGATGATTTCCTACAACGGTGAACACGTGTGTCAAGGGGTGGAGAAACGCGAGAAAAGGGGAGCAAGAGAGAAGGCTTTTTTGCCATCGATGCATAAATTCCGCCGACTTTGCGCGCTCCGTCTCATGAACCCCGAGAATCTGGGGTAAAAAGGGTCGGACAGGTTTACCAAGGTTCTTCTTTGTCCGCCACCTTGTTATCGTTGTGTGCTCCGGCATGCACGTCACCCTGCTTGCTAATTTATCGATTACCCTTTCCTGCGTTTCGCTCTTTCGTGAGAATCGTACAGCTACTTGTTCTTATGCTTTTTACGTCGGGAGTCGATAGTTGGAAAAGTCTCTTTGCTAATTCTCTGCTATATATTCTCTCGGAGTTGGTTCTTCGCATCGTCACAAAAATACTATCAAATACTCTCTTTCTGTTAATTTACCTGCTATTTTGCAACTTTGCAGACCTAAGTAAGAAAGAAGAGTAATTAATTACGATGTTTTTTCCAACAGCGAATAGAACGTTAATCATAGACGGTTGATCGTTTATTCGCTTAGAACGTCGAATTCCCATAGGATTTGGGAATTTTATTTTCCTACTGCTACATCTTTTACCTACTCGAAAAGAGACAAATTTGAACGAACTATGTATATAGAATTCTGTAAACGTACAAAGCTAACAGGTTCACGTAAGTGTCACCAATTGAATATTTAAATTCAACGGGAACGCCAGTCGTCATTCAGTAGCCAGACAATGTAGACGTTACCAACAAGCTCGACTAAAGGGACTTAAACGATGCATAAAAACGTCCCAAGTCGATGTGTAGGTGCGTAACGACAACGAGAAGCGATTGATTTCACGTCACGTACGAAACAATCGTCGCGAAGACAAGAAGAAGGTGTTAGGCTACGGTCAGGGCCACGCGTATTTCGACAGCAGGCACGAATAATCGCGGAGAACAGGGGCCACAAAGCTCGGTTCCGAATGGTATTCGTTCTAAAATTCGTGATTCTCCGCGCGTTCGCGTGGAACACGAGCCGGAGAAGGTCCGTGGAACCCAACGACGAAAGACGTCTCGAGGTCGCTCGTCTTTGCGATATCAGAGGAGTCGAATCAACCACGTTGCTTCAGAATCGCGGACACGTAGCCGTGAAAATATTTCGTTCTTTCGGCATGGCCCGTGGTGAAAGCGGTTCGTTCGATTCTTGGAAGCGACAATTCAACGAGCACTATTTTCAACTTCTATTGTTACCGTTACGATTTATATAGAAACAGGGAGGAACTTTTTGCGGAAGCACCTTGTTCACAGAGAAGGGAGATTAAACGTAAACGTTATCGACGTAAAAGGGCTGGAGGCAACGCAAGACAGAAAGAAACATCACGCCAGCGGCCAACGGCTACGTGATCAGCATATCGCATGCGGATCTCGCGGGTCCCGTGAGAAGCTTTCGCGCTGTGATCGTTAAAAAGTTGGTCGACTTTTCGTCGCGCTAACCGGCCGGTGAAATACGGTCTGAATATTATAGATACGTCCCGGCCTCGTAAAACAACGACTCGCTTTATGGCGTATCGCTATTTATCTGGCGAATTTATCTCCTCTACTTTCTGTCAGCGTAATAACGCGGATAATTTATGCGCCGCGAGGTGAAACTTATATAAGAAACCACGCCGACGATATTTCAATTTCGCCTTTTATTTTCGGGCTCGTGACCGTTCGATGCGCGATTTCACGACGAGACATCCTCCGTGGAAACGTGGCCGCGTGGCAAGTGGTCCGATCGTCGCCTCTTAAAACGTTACCCACCTGCGAAACGATTCGCGTTATTTTATCATAAACGGTTCGAACCGACGAAATCAGCTCGCGCTCGGTAGCAACCGGTTCCAAGAGTACGCGCCCATCGCCATCCAGTCGTAAACGTCGGATGGAACAGCCGAAACGCGAACCAAGTTAACGTCGTCCACGCCGGGAATCGTTTCGCACCAGGATTTGCTCCTCCGCTGCGGGTACTTCGAACAGGACAAAATTTTACTCCCTTTTATGAACACCAACCAACGGCCACTTATCGCTTTCGCGTAAAACTGTCGAGTAGAGGAGATTGCGGTCTTCTCCTTTCCCTTCTACTCGATTTCGGCGTACGATCGATTCGTCGAGTTTTTAACAGATTCGTTTCCTTCGGATTTTACGAGTTAGAATATTTGTCATTAACTTTGATAACATACCGACTTCTTTTTAATATCTAAGTGGGTAGAAGCAATATATATTTCCTTATATTTATATAATTATATTTTCGATGTATATTTCGGTAACACTGTCAAGTTTTAACACAGTCCGCGGAATCTTAAATTCGCTAAAAAAACAAAAAATGACTCGTCACACTTTTTGCCTGAGAGTCAAGTACAATATAAAACTAAATATAAACTAACGCGAAGCAGAAAACATTATGCGTGTATTATTTCCAAAACGAAATAAACTTACAAAAAGAAACTTTTCGGTCAACCTAATATACGTATCATGTATATCGGTTATTCGTTACTTGGCCAATTTCACGTTCACCACCTGCGATTGCTAGTGGCTTGCGTAACTTTTGCTGCGCGCAAAAGCCCCAGATGACGCGACGGTCGATTCGTTTATCCTCAACGAGGATGCCGCCTATGCATATTGTCTTTCCGGGCGACAATAACGAGTCCGAATGATTGGTTTCTAGTTCATGAAGCGTGCATATGCTGCGAACAGCTGGCGCCGGCTCGATAAAATTCATAATGATACCGTTCTTTGATCCAATTTTCTGGTCGAAACAAATCCATCGGATCGGTTTTATTACCATCCACCTCGACGCCCCATCGGGGTATTCGTTGCGGCCAGAATTTCACCGCGTACAATTCACCGATCCTGTCCTCTGCTCAAATATTTTCAAACAGTCGCAACGTGCGTGGCACCGCGAAACCGTGTGTATCTCGTTGAGGTTCGCTCCACGCCGATGTAATTAATTAAACGTTATCCTGACAATTGAATATTGCTGTTATTATAGGATATATCATGCCGGCTCTCTCGCCTGATACAACGTAACAATGTAACGCGATTCGATATCGACGCGTTAATTTCTACACAGCTAACTAATTCATAGCACCGACTACCTCGGTTTTCAGTCATTTGTTTATTTACGATCACTCGTTTAGAATCGGGCATCATTATCACGATCGCAATTAGAAACACCATAATTACTCCAATAATTCGAAACCAATTGGATTTCGGCTTATCCCTGCGAGCATCGCGGTTCATCCGACGGACGCATTGAAATATTCTGATAAATATCGTCGAACGACAACCGAACAAACAGGATTATTCCTTTCGTAAACGCTTGTATCTTATTTCTAATTGCTCGTATTTTTCAAACGTCGTTCGATTCTGTTTACGGTCTCGCGAAGCTGCAAAAAAAGTCTCGCCGTTTCATCCGCGAGACGATTCGCTTTTACTAGATCTGGCTATGCTAGCAGCCAAGTTCGCTACCACGATCGTTCGATCGATTTGCATACGCAGTAGAGCGCTAAAAGGCGTTCGTTTCCTTGGCAGATAAGGACAGACCGATTCTCGAAGCGGAAGAAGATAAATATCGGCGAGCCGGCCATTACGAATCAAACGTAGAGGAACGGTAAAAGAGAACCGCGCGTACCGTGGCGATGTAGTTTTTCGCCTTATCGATCGACTTTATAGCCGAAAGAAGGCATAAACCTTACTTATTACCACGCCCACGGTTTACGCGGACTATTAACGTGCGAAGCTAATTCGCATTGTGCCGCTCGCGACTCGGTCACAGCCGAGCCAGAGGAATCTGGGCCACCGGCTAAACACCGGTCAATAAATCGAGGCATTATCGATACTGGGAGAAAGCGTTCGATATTCCGTCGCGTCGATCGCCATTATATTACGCCATCGTGCGACACACCGCCTCCGTTCGACTTTGTTCTCTACACGTCTCGAAGTACTTACGTTCTACGTTGAACACAAAGGGCCAAGGAGAAAGAGAGGTAAAAGCACAAAATTCTCATGGCTGTGCATTAACATGCGCCTAAGCTAATTAAAGCTAAATCAGTTGTGCGTGGGCGAGCACAAAGGCTACTACTCTGCGAAGAAAACGAAGTCGGTCATGGTGCACCGACATTAAGCTCGCTGCACGCGCGCACACACGCCCTTCGCGTGCCTCTTTATGGAATCCCTGAACAGGGAAAATTGCAGTGCGAATTCTCGGTCGTTATCCGTTGGCGAATCGAACTTTTACCAGAGATCGAGGCGACAAGATGGAAGTTGGAGTTGGGCCCCCCGTAAAAAGGGGCAAATGTTACCAGTGGATCCAGCGGAAAAGGGAACGCTCTTCTTTTCGCTTCCGATCCCGGTTAATTGCTACCGCGGACAATTAACGTAATTGTTTTTAACTACTTACGGCGAACGACGGTACGTTCAAGATGGTATCGACTGACTGTAAATCTTGCCAACCACCGAGCTGCTTGATCGCTACCTGTCGCGGAATCGCTTGTTCGTTCGGCTACTTGGAAAGTAGCTCCCGTTCACTCTTTCGACATTGCTCTGCAGAATTCAGAATTCTATTTACGAGTACGAGGCTTTCCAAGGAAACGATGCTTGTTTAGATTCTCGAGCAAAAGTTCACGAAAGTGACGGAACTTCGACAGCAGCGCGATAACTCACGAGGTATCGCCGAGATGTCTGGTAGAACTCGAATGACTGGTTTAGTCGAAAAGCGGATTTTTTCAAAAAGTTAAGTACTCGAAACTACGCGTTACGTCGCTATATCATTACGTCCTTCGTTTTATAGAAGTTGTAGCTTAATAGCGTAAGAAAATAATTTGTTCGAGAAATTACGAAACGAAGGTTAGCAAGTAGCTTGGAAGTTTGTAAAAGAGAAGAGAAAAGATCGAGAATTAGATAGTATAATTCCCTTCTTTTGTACATCCGCGTGACTTTTTCGAGCAAACGGAGCACGTGGCACGATTTATCGGCACGCAGACAGGTATTAAGCGTCGACCAACGGATTCGCACTTCCGTATGTGTCTGAGAGACAACTGGCACAGTCCGTAGCAGGTGAAATTGGGCTTAGACTCGCCTTCTGCGAGAAAGCTATCGAACTCTCTTGTTTAGCGCATTGCACACCTGTCGCACACACGGAATGATACTTATTCGGCATAATAGATTCGAAAGAGCGAGCCACTCGAATCTTATACGGGTTGAAACGTTCAGCTGTTCAACGTTCATCTTCGATCGTTACGCTTGCAAACGAGGATGTTGAACCAAAGTGTGCCTCGATCGTTATTCCTTTCTCGATGAGATTTATCGTTCGCGCAATTATTTACGATAGTGTAAGCCCCATACCTAATTGTCGTCAATTTTAAAAATAATTTCGATAGCGACATATTGTAACGAGGCTTCGTTTATTTCAACAAACCATTCGCATTCGTTATTGTATATATAATAGTAAGCTATGTGCACGCTTCTAACTTCAATTATATGATTACAAGGCAGCGTTTACGATTATTTTCTAATATAATATTTTATAATAACGTTCGTAGATTACCCCTCAAAGATATGGATGCAAACACAGTGAACCGTTAGATGCAAGATTTGTTCTCATTTTTTTTTTTTTTTTTTTTTACTGATGTTCTAACAAAAATGTTTTTCTATTTCTCGGTTAGGGCATTCAAAATGCCCTAACTGTCAATTTTCATACAAATTTTACGATCGTAAAAAGTTCAAGCGCACCGGTCACCAATGACCACCGTGGCGGGTCATATATGAACAACGTGGCAGTCAAAGTGTTAACGTTGTATCTTATTTTGGTTCCGAGGGATGACGATATTTTTAGACGATTAAAATAGAAGAAAATAAGGCAATTGTTGCCTTAAGACGAAAAAATAGGAAATTGGAAGCCTGAATCGATTCGAAATCCGTTCTGGTAGAAGTTACGAGAGTTCCGTTAGTTTCCCTGTTCCATTCCGATGTCTTACGGTTAATCCCTGAATGCCAAACATTCGTAATGCCGTCTCAGTGCGAAGCAACGTCGCGCGCAAAGCTATCTTTGGATATTTCTAAAAATGTCCTCGAACGATGTTCAAGCTACCAAACATTCTGAAATAATTTTATGCTACTCTTGATTTTCATCGAGAAGGTCTCGATCATCCCGAAATCAATTTTGTAATCCTCGCGACATCGATTATCGACACGCGTCATACCTATCGCGAGAAATCTACGAATCCGTCTAAAATTTGTGATTAATATCTAGTAGAAGCGAATATTATAGCTTTTAATTTGCTTTCGTATCCAAGTTGCTTAAACGTTCGATGAAAGAGATATCCTTACCGCAGCGAAAGTCTTATTTTTGGTGACAACGGTGGATCTCCGATGAAAAATGTGTTAACGGGTGAAAAGGGATATTTAAAGTAACTCCGAAAGTCGATAATCCCGTCAGAGCGGATGCAGTTGAAAAAACGGGGCAAAACGATGGCTGCTCGCGCGTATCTGCCAAAGTTTACGGGATCGAAAGCATAAATGTTGCGTTACAAACGAGCATAGGGCCCGCCTCTCCGACAGGCGTTCATTCCGTGGACCGCATATTTCCTGTGTGCCGGCGCGCAAAGTAACGGGCCAAACAAACGACGAGACACGAAAAAACGCCACCGTGGAACCATGGACGGGGACTTGTTCCGAATCATTGCCCGCAATTTCTTATTCCCTCGTAACCGCAGGGACAGCGAGACTCGTGGAGGAGTCTCCGAAAAGAAAACAAAAAGCCAACGAAGGAAACGGTGCACGGTGATTTTAAATATACCTCGCGAAACCTGTGCAAGGGGTTGAAAAAGAAAATAGGTTAACCGTGATTCTTCGGGTAACGATAAAACGAAAGCGTTAAAGGAGCGATCGTCTAGCGTCGCCTCGTGACTCGAAATACCTGTCCAGCGCTCATAAATAAAACAACAGCCACGCGTTACCATCGAAATCGATTTCATTACCATGGCTTTTTCTTTTATCTCTTATCTCTTACCTCCTTTGACACCGTCCTCGTGAATTCTCTAGACTTTGCGACGAGCAGACAGGTTCACCGTCAGCTGATTAATCCTTTCAATCTAAACGCTATCAATCCCGTTGATTACAAACGACACGTGTGCGCGCGATCGAGCTCGCGATTAATATGCACCGCCGTATGAAAGAGGATTACCAAAGCCGGATGATGAATGATCGCAGCCACGGCTACGGATTCTAAGAGGGTTGACATTAGTTTAGGGTTTACTTGCCGATGACAGTGGTTACGCGACGTGTACAAAAGGACGAAGGGAGGAAACAAGAGGCCACGGTGAAATATCGGAGAATGATTTCATAGCGGCATTCCTCGGAGAGCGAGAGAGATACCGCGATGCCCATCTGGAATAATAGAATACCATTTCCTATTGTGTTCCTATCCGTCTCTCTTCCTCTCGACCAACGCCGCTAACTACCTCTCTCTGCCTCACCGCTTCTCTATCCTCCACTACGTACGTACCTCTCGTTTTCTTTCTTTCCCTTTCAACCTCCCCGTTTTCTCTCTCACATCCACCTCTCTCCTGTATATATATGTATACGCTACGCAGTGTATAAACGTAGACACAAATAGACGCGTGTGAGAGCCTAGATAAAGTGCAGCCACCTTCCTCCCTTGTAATGTGGTACACCTACGGTGGGCAACAGGCATTATGCTGGTCGGCGCGTTTTACCAAAGATTATGCAGCCCGCACACGTATGTCCGCCGTATTATGGCCGTTCAATTCCCGTGGAATCCACGGTACCGTCCTTCGAACCCGTGTATCTTCGAACCCGGGAACTCCTGAAAAGGCGTCCCCATTCAAGGAGCCGTCGCTTTCCACATCGATGTCCACTCTCTCTCTCTCTCTCTCTCTCTCTCTCCCTCTCTCTCCTTCTTTTCGTCTCATGCCGCGGATTCAAGAGACACACGCGAACAAACCGGACGCACACGCGCGCCACGAGCATAATTTGTCGGCCATTGAAATGCGTAATGACGCGAGTTAAGCACGTACTACGAGCGAGAGTGCGGCTCGTGACGAAGTACGCGAGCCATGGAAACGTAAGGAAGCGAGAACGGGTCCGAGGAGACGGCCCCGCGGTACGATTTTCCACGGGCATTCCCGCGTCGATTTCGTATGGGCAGGTGTCTCGTGTCGCTTTCAATTATTACGCGGCCACAGAGAAGGAAGGAGGTGGTTCTCGCTTCTCTCCTCTCGATGGTAGTATAATAATGGATAGTCTTTTAAGATTCCAGACGTGGTCGAAACAATGAGGGATGAGGGGAGGGACCATTGTCTCGGCGCCTCGAGATCGCCCGTGTGTCGAATTCCAGGATACGCTCAGTGGCGTAGCCGACCTGTCTCGACGATAGATCTGCCGGGATATCCTTTGTCTGTTAAAACGCAGATTAAGATCGAGGAGTATTTCGCTGCGAGTGATTCGAAACGTGTAATTTTTAAGACTTTTAGAAGAGGGAAAGTTTTCAAAGCGATGCGTCGGTTCGGCTGGAAAGGTGGTGTATCGGTGGCAAGCCGTGGGAAACCGAATCTGCATAAATTACGACGATACAAATTCATAAACGATTCGGTTCGTAAACTCGTTGACCGAAGCGGTACATCGATTCGATCGGTTCGATGTTCGTCGTGTAGATATCTCGACGGTTAAAAATGTATGCGATCTCGTCTGAAAAGAGATTTCCTAACGATTACGACTACGAATATAAGAAGTAATTCTTAACGATGACGATCGGATCTGATCTCGCGAGTTTTCGACGCCAGTGTTCTCGGCCTCATCGGCAAGGACAGTCGATCGTTTTACAAATTAAATCCGTACACCCGCGGCTGCCGTGGAGTTAATGCATTATGCGAAAAAGATAGCGAAAAGCAACGCTCCTCCCTCATCCGGAGAGGCGAGAAACCGGATAGGATAAAAGAAAGCCGTAGAAATCGATTCCTATACCGGTGGCTCCCATTGTTCCAGCGGACACCTTGACGCGCGTAAACGTTCGCTAATGGCTAATGGATCTCTGCGATCTTTCACGATCGCCGCGCACGCACCTTGCCGAAAATTTTTCGAGTCACACACAGGTGTCGATCTCGTCGAAGCCCCGGATCGATTAGCTCCCACCGGCTATAACACCCCGACGATATCGTCTATACACCGAAGATTCATCTTTGATCATCTTCGATCGGATCCCTGTCTTTCTATTCCTGCACGCAGAAATAAACCGTTTGACGAAGGTAGAGACGCGTCTACGCGTTCGACGGACGTCTGGGATCGCAAACAGGAGATTCGACGAGACGACGCGCGTTCGATCGTAGTTCAAGGCAGGGTCAACGTGGATCGCCGCGATGGATCGGTAATGAAGCGAAATGGATTCGACTCGATGAGACGTACGGGTATACACGAGTGTGCGAGCACGTTGGAACACAGCTGGTGAATTCGGCAAACGCCGTTGAATAATGATGATCGATGGGCGTTAAGCGTTTCACAACGCGAGAACCAGGAATCACGAAGCATCGAGCAACGATACGACTCCTCGAATCGGTCGCTTTCGGTATTCGAAGTTATTAAAATATGATAATTCGGCGAAACCGACCGGCCAACGGCTCTAAAAAACCAAGGACGTCGGGCCTGAAAACGATCTTTCGTAATTTCGCTGATATTAATCGGTGCTCCGACGATCGACGCGGAAACCACGGAACCAGAAGAACGAATCGAGGTAATGGTTACTTATGTACCTACGCCATGAGATCGTTATGCGGAGACGCGCGAGAGCTTGGTAGCCGGCTAGAAAACCGCTATCGCGAGATCGATCGTCGAAATCCGTGTAATAAATCGCTGCAACAGCGATGGATTAATTTATCATCGGTCCGCGCCTCAGGGTGATTTATTTCCAGCGGTAACGTCATCGATACCGATGCATTAATAATGCTGCAACTTTCTTGATTCGCGCGACTCGACCCCGACAGGGCGAACAGAGAAGTAGGGGAAATAATCAAACCGGCTGGGAATATTAAACTCAAGGACCATTAGGTGATTATACGAGCCACACACCGGTGAATTATCGACACCGATGCACCACGTTCGGCCAAGTGTAAGTGTAACTTTCCGATTTGGTATTCCGCCCTGGGACTTTCCATGGAATTACCATTTCCGGATCGTTGCACCTGCATTACCGAATGACTGCGGATTCGTTCGGGCCTCGATAGATAGACCCTCGAGAAACGAAGAACCCTGAAACCTCCTGCTGGTAGGATCTAATGTGTGCGCAGGATTTTCACTGTCCCACAGGCTCCTTTTACGGCGACCACTCGAAAATTCATTATGGGGCTGCACTCGTTTCCAAACTTTCCCCGATGCTTTTGTCGGCGAACCGTGCGTCGGTTCGAGGTTAAACGGTCCAGCGTCGTCACGATTTCGATTTAGGTATATATAACTTTTTGTTGAAAATTAAAAGCTAAATTACCGATGACATAGGTAGACGTAAAACTTGTACCGGAAAAGTCAAAATGAAAAATCATCTGATTCACCGAATCTTTTCTACATTAGCGACATGTTTCTGGATTACGTAGCGCGGCACGAACTCGATCGGCGAATTCGTGGCAAATTCGTCCTGATTCAAACCATCTGGGAAATCATAGGTACTTTAACGACCGGTTAAATTGTATAAAATCGAGTTTCCTTCGAAAAGTATCGCGTTCGCAACCGACATAAATATTCCAAGAAATAGTTGATTTTGAAAAATTTGTAAAGAGACAAGCGCGTGGATCGACAGAAAGACAGAACATCGAGACAAATAAAGAAAGCGTTCGATCATAAACTCGGTAGGAAATTTGTTCGAGCATGAATCCCGGTTCGGGATGGAAACACAAACCGAACATTTCGCAGGTTTTCCGTATAAACGGTGAGCGAGAGTTTCTCCCGAAACTAGGCGGACACACCTGCCTTCCGGAATGCCTGCGGTTTCCACGAGTCTAGCAGTTGTTGATCAATCGTTCGACAGAAGGCTCTCGAAATGGGCATCCTTCGTCTCGTGTGTACATAGGATTTGGCTTATCCAACGACGTTTCTTTTCCTCGAGTCCGCGAGAACCGCAAGAATAACGATCAATATTTACGAAGCACTCTCGTCTCCATGACTGCTGGTATTTATACAACCTACCGATTGGAGTACCTCTTCGCCTCTTTATCCGGCGTGCATCCGTTTGATATCTTCATCGCCTTGGTCGAGCTCTCTCGTGCCTTTTCCTCGTCGATCGTGCACGATCAAGCCGCATACACCGGAGAAAAAGGAACGATAACGAGGAAGAAAGTAGCCGGTAAGCGAAGATGTGTAACAAACGGATCGTGGATCAACGATCGCGAGACCTCGATCGGTTCTCTCTGTTTGAAGACGATTTAAGGATATCGCGGTATGGAACGTGACTTGACTCTATTAATACCCTGGTTAATCCTAAACTCGGCTCTTCCTCCTTTCTTTACCTTCGTTGAATACAGATTCTTTTTATTCGTCCAGTTATATTTAGGTTCTTTGGGACGTTGATAAACCGATTGACCGAAAAGTACGAAGGTGATAATAATCGTATTCTATTGGTCCACCGAAAGCGATTCTTAGGCTAAGTTTTCCATGCAACGACACGATTCCATCTGCTTTATAGATTGTTTGACAGACTGCTTCAACTTTTTATTGACAATTTATTCACTGCTTTTAACGTTCTTTTCCCATGATGTTGATACGCTGATTAAAAAGTAGCGGAAAAGAAAGAATACAATAGTTCGATGAAAGACGGTCGTTAGGAAAAGCTGTGAATAGGAAGAGGATTTTCGACAGAATGGATATAGAATAAACAACGCTCGATGTTTCACAAAGATTCTTTGATTTATTGTAACCTATCGTTGAACACTTTTACACAAATTTCTCCTTGGCATTTTACACGACGAATACACTTTGCGACGACTTTCTTCTCACATAAGCATATTAGCAGTCATAGCCTCGTGGGATAAAACAGAGACACACCATCGAACATTAACGAGCCACTCGAGACTTGGCCGCAGACACGAACAGACGCGACGAAACACGATTGTTTAATCACCCATAACGAGGGAAAAAGCAAGCCGGCGGTTATAATCGATTCGTTGTACTCCTTGTCCGTATTTCCACTTCCACTCTCTTGACGATTCTATCGTTCCTGATCGCTTCATTCCGTCACAAAACCCGGAGAAAACAAGCAACGGGGAACCCTCTTTAACTAACGAGTCACATCAACTCTTCTCCATCGTCGATTAATTCAAAACATACCTAGTCCGACTAACAATCAACGCTGAAACATAAAAACACAAGCGGAGAAAAAAGAAAGAAGAGTAATAGTTACGGTCGAAAGAAATTACAGTTCGGCATAATCTATATTCCATTCGGGGAGAAAAAAAAAATGGACCGAGTGAAAAGCACGGAATCTCTCTAGAATCGGGCGTGTTCCTTGTTCTATATTAACGATTCATCGACTTTCTAGTGGGAGGATGCAATGCAGCCCGGCGCCGTGGCCCGATAGAATTTGAAGCGTTACATTAGTCCAACTAATGACCGACATGACTATCCGTGGGTAGATACCGGTTCTTCGAGATCCAAGAGAACCAACAACCATGCCCTCGAGAAGATGGTTGTAGACGGCAGAGCAACGCAGAGGATGATCACCGTGTCTGGCTTACGTGGAGGGCGCCACGTACTCGAGCACATTCGACGCGATTGCACGTATACACGCTGCAAACTATGCGCCCTATCGTCCTTTCTCTTCTTTCCAATTCATGTATTCCGATCTGAACGTAATACGTAGTCTGTTTAAACGTCTGCGTTCGTCCTCTTCCGTAAGTCCACGATTTGGAAAATATCTACATACACGGATGAGCCGTTTAAACATAGAATCATAGGAAAAACGAAATCGTCATGGCAGACAAAGGAAAGTGCCTATTACAGATTCCATACGAAACGAACCACTATCGATTACTTGTTCTAAAAGAGACAGCTTTTTCTCTCGGCTTGATAGACACTTAGACAAGAAGAAGCTTTCTACGCGACATCCCTTTTACCGAGCACGAGGAATTATTTGCACCCGCGAATAGTCTCGTGAAAACTAGACGAAGATTAAAATCTTCGGAAGACGCGAAAGCGCCACACGTCGGAGAAGGGAAACGCGGCGAAGAGCAGAGAAACGACGAGGGCGCGTGCCGAAATTGAAACAGGAAACGAGAGGACTAACGACGATCGTAAGTCAAGAAAGCACTCTCGCTCGTTTAAAAGCCCCCGCGCGTCTAGATGATAAAAATGGGAGAAAAGAAAACGACGAGGGACGCTAATTCATAGGACTCGAGGCGAATCGTGATCCGGACGAGCCTCCTCTCTACCACGCGCGGTTCTGCATTCGCCCGCTCGTGCCTACAGCTGTATGGAAATTTTCAGCGACGGTAATGAGGCTTAAGGGACGGTTGTGTAATCAGTGTGCTCCAACTCGATAGAAACAATGTTGCCGTGCACGGTGAGGGCCGCCGTTCGTCGTTCTGGAAATTAAATTCCATCCGAGTTTCGCAATTCCGCGCCACACTGGCCGCGTTGCTATTTATCACGCCGCTTGCTTTTGTTAATGAACGTCAAACTGTCTTTGCCGGCGCGTACCGCCGCAACGCCGGCCGCGACGATCTCAGAACGGTTTCTGGACACCCCGGAATCCTCCGGTCCCTGATTAAACGAAAACACATTGTCGCGAACTTTCCCTAACTCGATCATCGTGTTCGTTGCCGTTTTCATTAAATTGCGGAGGGTCTCGTCTAAATCGCCACGAAAAATAGAAGAGTCACGGTCGGTATAGTCGATAAAAGGAATCGATTACTTCTCAAAACGAATCGCTTTTGTTTTTAAGTTAGAAAGTCGGTGCCGGATACGTAACGAGGTGTTTTGACACGCGTCTGCAGAATTTTAGGAAATTTTTTGAGAGATTATTTCAAGGGAGGATTACGTGGATAGATTTTCTTGATACTACTTACGTAATGATAGAAGTTTAACCCTCCACGATCCGAATTCCGTTTGACATTCTATCTCGACCGATTTACGTCCAATAAGCTACTTGCACGTAGTAACTCGTCTAAATACGTTGACGTATCTCTCGAATAAATCGAACGATAACACGAAAATTACAACACTGGCAATTTTATAACTACGCGCAATATCGTAGCTGGAAATAAGAGCTTACGATATTGCAAAAACACTGGAAACTTTGAAATAAAAA
Source organism: Bombus bifarius (assembly GCF_011952205.1). NCBI lineage: Eukaryota > Metazoa > Arthropoda > Insecta > Hymenoptera > Apidae > Bombus > Bombus bifarius. The sequence continues at coordinate 852,202 of NW_022884524.1, forward strand.
ATACGTCACACTTCGTAAACTTCAAATTTCTAAACTTCACTGGAATAGTAAGTACTAAAACACAATCGACCTAAACTGCGAATGAATACTGTTTAAGTTAAATACTTGGATATTTTCTATCGATATGTAACGCAATAAAGCGCAGAATAGGTTTCTTTTCAGGAAACTAGAAAGATCCGAGAAATAGAATGGCAAATAATTATAAAGCGATATTCAACTGGCAATTGATAACTCGTTTAATTATTAACTTCGAACCTCGGCAACGTACAATTGAGAATTTATATATTGAGCTTTTACCGCTGTCGAAAGTGTGATACAATTTAAGAGATCGTCACGATCGCGATCAAAGTTTCGGTAATCGTACACCTTCGACAACTACAGAGACTACGGTAAAAGTTTTTTGCGCACGACCGAAACACCCCGTGCATCCGTGTACGAGGCGATATTAAACGAGTGCGTTGAACGATAACCAAGGATCTTAAACAGGAAATTACGTATCTTATCAACGGCGCGATAATTATGCGAATTTATTTAATAGTGTTCGATCGACCTCGAAAATTTGGGCCTCACGGGCCAAATATGGCACGCGATGAGTAAAGTTGCCCCCCCCCCCGCCTCCCACTAACGCCCCACGAAACGTAATTCCACGGGAAAATTGCTTTTAAAAAAATCCAATTCCCGCACCTCGTGAGCTCGCTGCGATGAAATTTGTCCGAAATTCGCGCCTCTCCTCCTCGTGCCGCCCCGATCAAATACTCTCACGTTCACGGTCCGCGCCCAACCGCCCGCGAACTCCTACCCAACCTTCCGCCACCTTCCTATCGAAATCACCTATCGTCGTCGACATCGATCTGCACCTTCTCTTCGAAGATATACATGGATGCCTGAACAACGTGGATCAGTTTGCAAATAAACCTGTCAACCGAGAGAGTTCGGTTGAAAACTCGAACAACTACGAACTCGAAACTGAGAACTGCTTTTCTGGCGCGACGCGACGGACCAAAGAGTGAAAATTCACCGCGTGCGATCCACACGGGTGGTCGCGACGATCGCAACTCGTGCGAGAAACGAGAATCTCGCATCGCGTACCGACGACACTCTCCGTATCCGCAGCTTCGAACCGAGCTTCGAGACGAAGCGAAGCGACGGGAACACGCTCGCAGGGAGAGCCACTCGGAAACTCGCGTCTCGCGAGCAGGCGGCGTAATACCGCGTAGTCGCGGACCAAGGCAAGACACGTCGGCGAAGCCACGGAGGGAACGAGGGTCCTCGGGCTTCGTGCGTTTCCGGCAACGTTCGGCGCTCCCCGACACCCCCGGTCGTCGTTCGAGTCTGCCGACGCGAGACGAACGGCCGCGACAGTCCGCTCGGCCGACAGACGCGTCCGCGACACCGTGCAGGAAGGTACCGTTCTCTCTGCGTTCACGGGGCTCGTCTCGACGCAGCGAGTGCCTCTTAAACCATTGCTCGAGTCGCTCCTCGACGCGAGTAACGCGTGTCGGCCTACGATCGTATCGAGGCGAGAAGTCGACGAAGAAGTTTTCTCAGTGTTCTATCGTCCTCCTGGATTTACACAGAAACCGATATATCGGTTCGGATCTCGCGATCGAACAAGTGAGAGAGCGTCGCTCCGTTTCACTGGTTATGCGACCCGTGCGGATCGTAAGTGCGTGAGAAAGTATACGGGGGTGTGTTCCGGGTGTAAAAGGGCACCGCTCCGTTTCGCTAGATTTCTGGTGCTGGTCCATCCGTGAGATTTCACGGTGCGATCTCTGACGACTAGAGTTTCTTGTTCCTTGTTCCTGGTAGCTGCCAGGATTGTCACAGAGGAGACACTGGTGCTTTTATCGTTCAGTGAGAGTTTGCGTTTACAGTGAGAAATCTTCGATAGTTATTTAGCCGAAGGTTTTCATTCATCCGAAGCAACGTCGTTCCGAGAGAAAAGGGTCGCTGGTGAGATGCTTGGCAGGTTCACGATCGTACGGTGATTCGCGTGATCCCGTCGCTGAGCGTCGGATACCCTCACTGCCCGCGAACGACAGCCTTCCATCTATCGAACGGTGGATTTATCGTAAAATCATCTCTCCGATGCGCCGCATGTTCGACGAAGCTATTAAACAGAATCCTCTATCGACAGTTCGTCGTCGTTTCTATCGGATTCCGGCAAAGTTAGACCAATGAGAGGGCCAGTAAGGTGCGCTCCAGGTGAGAGAAACACGGGGTGGACCCATGGAACGCGAACCACGGTGGACACCGTTGGAAACAGAACACCGGAGAAATTTCGCCGATTCTAACGACCAATCGCGTATCACCGACGATTTCATCAAAGAATTTCGCCACTCGTCGAGTCAACAACGTTCGACGACTTTCTCGATCTGTTAGACGCTCCGGTAGAACACACCGAACCAGAGGAGCGTGCGAAAAACGTGGGAAGATTTGTCGGTCGTTGAAAGTTGAACGAAAGCTGAGAGTCGCGAGAGGAATGTATCGAGGATAAAGAGGGACGAACGAGGATACGCGAGTCCCAGAATCTCGATCTTCGACGTGAGAAAAATAGGAAAGAAAAGAGATAAGACAGGAAGAAGAAGAAGAAGAAGAAGAAAAGAAAACGAGAACCGATTCTAACGAAAATAGTGAAGTGTGGATGTGGTGTCCGTGCAACAGTGGTGGAAGGTGGTTGTGGACGACAACAAGAAAAGTGCAGGTGTCGTTGTTTGTTATTCTTGTTTTTGTCGTGGTTGTTTGTTGATTGTTGTATTCTTGGTGAGCAGTGGTGACGCGGTGCGCGCTGCTCGTTCGTCCACGTTGTTAACGATGGTTTCCACGTCCTTTGTAACTTTGGTGTTCTTCGTCTGCCTGCAAACGATTCTACTCTCCACTGTGAGCAACTGCGCAAAGACGATCAGCATGTACTGGAACACCACCAATTCCATGTAAGCCAAATCCAAATTTTCTGCTCCGTGCGAGGAAAATCCTCCGCCACGTGACTCTTCCCAGACCTTGAGACGGTGAAAGATTCATTTTGTTCGCGTCTGCTGTGCTCGTCGGGTCTCGCGCAAATACGCGTACACGCGTACACGCGTTGGCACGCGTGCCAAACGCGTCTCGTAGCGATGCTCGCCGGAGAATCGATTTTTCGCGGCGTCGTGCCTTTTGAGTAACGATCCTGCGCTTCCGGCGCGGCGGAGCTTTTATCGCGACGAAGCCGCGGTATCGTGTCTGCCAAAATTACAGGGGCGCATCGCGACGCCGGCCACGCTTTAATGCGCTCGCGAAATGGACCGAGCCATGGGGATCGTTCCGACGTCGACTCGGTCCAAATCGCCGACGATAAAAGCGAAGAAACGGCGATTTCCAGCGGCTAGAACCACGGGAAATTGCTTTCGGCGTAGCCGCGTGACCGATCAATTTTCTTCGTTCTACAGGAGTGCTTGAACTTTGACTAACTGGCTGTAAAATTCGTTAGCGAGTGTCAACTTCCTTGCGTCGTTTTTATTCGGTACCGATGTTCTTTGCGACTTTAAACCGTTAAACCCGTACGGTTCCTTTTAATGGTTCCGTGCGTCAGTCTCGCCTATATAACAACTGCTCGAACACCGGTGACAGGTGAAAAACGTCGAGATATATTAAACCGCGTTTAGACCATAATTTGCGGCGCCACTGTGATTGTATATTATAGGGCAATAGGTTAACGCGTGCGCTTACCTCTAAACGCGCTATCCGTGGGAATTTTTATTCGGCTTTATCAACGAATATTTTACCAAGTATCGCGTTTTGTTTTTCCCAACTCGACCGATCTTCTCGCGCGGAGAAAGATTACGACAGACGCGTTGCTTTATGCGGAATATTCGATATTCGCAGTCGTCATCGAACGTGCGCGAGAAACGATCGGCTATAAAGCGCGAGAACTAGAACATATCCATGCAGAAAGGGTGGAGAATGAAGGAAGCTACGGTAATTCAAGGTGTATAATACTCGTCAGAATTTACGCGTCACGCGTTTTGTATCGCGCATAAGCATAGTTTCACGCGAAACGTGTAAATCTGGCCGGGTAACGAGGCTCGTTATTTTATCTGGAAAAAAAATCTATAAGTGCGTTCTCTGTTGCTCGCTTCCTGCTCGGACGACGAGCGAAATCAAAGTGGCGCTCGTCAAACCGAAGCGGCAGGCTCGATTCACCACACTGCCAATTAAATCCACATTACGTAGTTAATCTAATCTGTCACGGTATTTTTCTACTTGTCCCGGATAACTCGTTTCGTGTGTGAGACAACGGTAAAAAAATCATATTCTCGTCGTGTACAAGAACGTACCGAAAATTCGCGTGTAACTTGGTTAGATTTCGCGTGAAAATCATCCTGGGCTACCGTAACAGTACCCTGTCGACGAATTGTGCTAGTAAGAGGCTCGTAACGTTCCCGTTCTTTTTTTCTTCTCTTTTTTTTTTCTTCTTTCTTTTTCTTGTTACTCGAGGAAGCGGTGTCCTTATAAGCAGCTTGTTAGCCGAGCAATTTCTTTTGCTGGTTTTGCCCGGCAATTTGCGTAGTTCGCACTACTTTTTAGTATCCTCGCCGGTGCGGCGGTGAATGCGTAAATTCGCGCACGATACGCGTTGGACAAGAAACACGCTCGTGATTCGCGTCAACGTTATAATCGACGCGATATCGTTTCTTTTTTCGCTCGCTTCGCCTCCTTTTCGACGAGCGTGAAAAACTTGCCAGCCTCGTAATTTTCTCGATCGTCTGTAGTTTCTGGCCGATCGTTTTCTCGATCTCGCCATCGTTGTCGCCGCACATCCCGCCAACTAATTCGGTCCGAGAAAGAACGCTCGTAAAACGAAATTTTTGCTCGCCATCGAACTTTCAAGGACGCGGCCCGAAGATCGGTCGAACTTGGACGAAAAATTACCAGAAATTCGATTGCACGATCGCGAAGGATATTTTGTAGAAGTTCTGCCGTAAAGAATATCTCGAAATCACCACGGTAGAACGAAATTTTCGAAGGAACGCCCCGAAAGGTATCGCGTGGATATTCGGCGGTAAGTTAACGTAACTTTTTATCGTGCACGGTGTGCTCGAGAACTTGAATGCGCGTATTCAAGTTGCCCGGCGCATCGGTGTGTGCGTGCACAGCGCGCATCGTACAACGAAATCCGGGCACCCTATTCTCCTCTCTCGTATAAGGCCCCGACGTCCGGCTGACTTTGACGATCGGTTTGAAGTCGCGCATGCATTACTTACAGCCAGGACGACGTGGACTCTGGAACGTGTGCGTGCCCGTACGTGTGAGAATCCATTTCGCGAAGGAGAAGGACGTTGTCAGACTGTCTTTTTCAAGGGACGTACGAAGGGCAGTAAAAAACACGTCCCGCATGGAAAAAAATCGAAAAGGAAGTAACACGTATATAGCGAGCAAAAAGGAAACGGAGAAGATAGGGCAGAAAGAGAGAAAAACGAGGGAAAATATACTGCTGGAGAGAAGAGTGCGTTCTCGTCGAAGAAGCGAGACCGCGTGCATAAAGAGGGTGTAAATCTCGGCCGCTTATTGGAAAATCGAAATTCGCTTGAAGAAATTCAGCGTAAAACAAGGGTAGAGGAGGGAGGGAGTGCGGAGAGAAAAAAGCTGTCACGCGAAGCACGGAGATCCGTGGCTCGTTGATTATCATAAATCCGTTTCCACGATGTTACGCTGGCAAGCGTATTCTCTACTGGCGGGCCAGAGCGCGCCAGCATTGACGTTTACTACCTCGTTGTGTTTTCGACGAGAATTCGACTCTTTGTAACTATGGTGGAACGTATTAAAAACGATTGGCATCTCTTTACTTGCCTGTGTCGAACACGTTAAAACGATTTAATACTCGCTGAAAATATGGTGAAAGATAATTCTGCTGGTTAATAAGACGACGAAACGTTCAAACTATTCTTTTAATCGGAGCGGCAATGGATCTAAATCGTCATGGGATCAATTACTCGTTCAAGTTTCGCGGAGATAATTGATTTAAAGAAGAATTTTAAACGATCACGATGTCGTTGGCGAAATAACGACGACGGAGGCACGATCGCGGCAGCAGATGCTGCAGCGCCGCTGGAGACTTCAATGCCGGACAAGAAGATCTGCCGCGGCAGATTATTGAACTCTCTACTCTTCGGAGCGCGCGCGCGCGCACGGCTAGACGATTCTATCGAGTCGAGGAAGGCATGGAACGGCCCGTGCAATAAGTGTTTCTGCCTGTCGTTGCGCTTACGGTTTCGTATTCGACTTGTTTCGCACATACGCGTAACACGGCCTGTCGTATTTTTGATCGGCCACGTCGTTAATTCCGCAACAAGACCAACGTGCTGACAAAGTATCAAACTGTACTTTATATTTCACGATAACGGTGCCGGTATTATCGACACCTGAGAGACGATTATACTCGTTCGTATTAGAATATATTTATGACACTCGTTTGTACTATGTACGATATGTACTACGTCCCTGACACTTTATGGCATTCGAACAACGATATTCGTCACAGCGTGTCAAAAATGTTTCGCACTTTACCTAGCTTCGCGTAAACATATCGAGCTAGTGTCAAATAACCTGATCGTGTAAATTTATTTTTTTATTATATTATATTATATAGTCTACAGTGGAGAGGAAGCGATATATCTGGATCTGATAAGAGAACGTTTCCGTACAGTCACCTGTTCCATCGATTCGTCAGTTACTTTTAATTTACTCGCAATCTCGCAACTCGAGTCGAAAAATCACGGTCGATGAAAACCGCTTGTCGCTTTGCAAGCGATAGTATGAAAAATTGAGAAACCAGCAGTTTCGAAGCAGTTCACGACTGTCAGAATTATGCCGTATTATAACGCGTAATGCTAGCGACAAGCGTGACGGATTTCGTCGATACAATCGCGAATCGAACGTATCGTCCGCGAAACCGATACGCGATGGCATGTTCGTTACATACGAAATATCTATGCGTAATAAATATGTACGCGAAGAAATTGCTAATTGTACGAAAAATGGCGGTTTTAGCAAGTCGAGCGTTAACGATGCGCCACGGCCTAAAATTAGAGTGCAGCGTGGCGCGTTACCCCGAAAAATCTTAATTTCGGCGCGGTGTAGATTTCATAAACCGTTACACTTTAACACGGCCTCGGTACCGTTATTAAATTGCCGGTGTACACGCAGCAAGAAGCTCGTTTTTGAAAACCACCGAAGATTCCTATTATCCGGCTCTCGGTAGCTTCGTTTCGTGGCGCTTTATAGCTTCGAGTATTAAGGCAACATCGATTTGCAGCAGCCACAAATCAGTGGTTTCCCCGAGGAAACTAGTACCCTTCGTACCGAAGATCGAGAATTCGCTGCCCGATTCGTGGAAATAACCGACGGCCGGCACGCCGTTGCCGTGTCGAATCACGCGGAAACAAAGAAACACCTTCGTCACGACGGGACGATAGGAAACAACCCGGAGATCACGTACGAATCGACCGATCCTAATTATTCCGCTAACTCCGACGAAAATAGCAACAAGAATTTCTGTTAAAATTCTGTTGTCAAAAAAATGTAACTTTAGGGGAGACACGTTGCGGCCTTCGTGCGGGAAAAACGAAATCTTCGTTTAATCACGCGTGGGAAAATAAACGACGAAACTACGCTGAAGGCAAATTGCACAGAAGTCAAATGGTACGCTGCAAATATCTCGCTCTGCGAAGTATCATTACGAACAGTGTGAAATCTCTACATTCGCGAGTACCGCCAGCCTGAAGTCATCGGTTCCCTTCTCGTTAAAGCGACGCCCTTTCTACAGGAAAATTGAAATCCGCTTCGCGGAGCGGGTGAATAACGACCTATAAAATCGCTTGTATCCCAGTCTAATCGTTTCATCTAATAACCTTACATTTTATTCCCGATTTAACGACGGTCGAGTGATCGGTAGTTTAGCTATTGAAAATAGAAGACGACGAATTTATTTTAAACAGATAAAATGGTATTTCATGCAATTACGGAAGGAAGCCTCGGAGCTTCTTCGTCTTTACATAAATACGACGAAACCACGACGAACAGAAGCGCGTCATTTTCCTATGATTAAAGTAATTGTAGAAGAAGAAAACTCGATTTGAAGGAAATGTTTCTGTCGAATCAGCTGATTACGAGCATCGTTAAATCGCGTGTGTCTGGAGAATGTGGCGCATGGCTTAACGAGCGGCAAATTAATTATTCATCGTTAAAAGCTAACGGGCCGTAGTGGCATCGCGTCAACGCGGGTCTACGCGAGAAAAACGAGACGCAAGACACACCGGTGACGTTTACGAGTACGCGGACAGCGCGTAAATATCTCCATGAACTTGCAGGACGCCTTCTTCCTGTTACCACGTGTTTAACGTTCTACGACTCGCACAGATCAAAGAGAGAGAGAGAGAGAGAGAGAGTTTCTCTTAATTCTTCCACCACTAATACACTCTTATACACCTCTATGTGGTATTCGCGGAGAACGATTTATGATCGCGAAAAAGTGCGAAAACGTGGCGCGAAACGCCGATCGGAAAACTCTCCCGACTGATTTACGAATTATAAGTTACATCCATCCACTTGCGCGTGATTTACTTTCGACGACGAGACTATTACCGCTTTGTAACGCGACTGTCTCACTAAGAGGAAGTCATCGTGATTAATTAGGCAATAAAAGACGCACAGCAAAAGGAAAGCGGAATCGCGCGTACGATTTGTCGTTAACCGAACTCGATATCCACTAATTTAACGCGAGTTACACCGATAATCCCGTGGCCACGTCTCTCGATGTCGAGGAACCGTAAGCGAAAGGAATATTCCGTTCTCTTCGTCGTTAGCGTTTACTGGCGAAGCGACTCGGAGAGTTCCAACCATGGAAAAAGTTCCTCTTTCTCCACCACCCCTTGTGTCCCTGTGAGTAGCTCAAAGAAAGAGAGAAAGGGAGAGAGAGAAGGAGAAGGAGAGAGAAGCTGCTCCAAGAGGCACGTTTATCTCCAGCAGACTCTGGCGGCTGGCAATAAATCCTGGCGTTATCAGTATTAAATATCTTTCGTAAAAATCCGCAAAGAGGCCGAGAAACAAAAGATCATTATTAGCGTAAGCACGCGTGTACATCATTACTCGGTGTGTCCCATGCAACCGGTGCTCTCTCCTCCCGCTTGCTGCTCCGGCAACAATACACGGATGCCTTACGCTCGAGAGTCACCAGCGTAAGGGAGAAAAAGCGTACGTCGGGGCGTTACGAGCTACGAAGACCGCGTTACGGTTAATTAAACGCGAACCGAGCCTTCGACCAATAGCTACGGATCGTCTGGAAACTGGAAACCAGACGCGTCGAGAAAACACGTCCAGAAAGAAAGATGGAGAGAAAGCGGCAGCGGCGGCGGCGCCCATCGCATCCGTGGAAAGGGACCCCGGTAAAATCGTCAGAAAAGTGTCCTTCTCGAACGGCAGCTGTTTCCTGTTACAAAACCCCTCTACGGCTGTCCGTGTCTCTGGTCCATACTCGGGGAAAAAGAAGAGGGGCACCCTCGCCAACAGCGAAAAACCCCTGTAACATCGTGGTTAGGACTTACATGCGATTACATGTTGTTGGCGGGGCGTGTACGACACACCGTAATCCGTAAAACGCGTGCGTACCACAGGAATTTATGTCCCAATTCCTCGTGCGCCTCGTTATATTGCTACAAATGGACGCGATGGATGGATTGTCGGTTAGAGGGATAGAAAGGAAGAGGGAAAATAGCGTCAGAGTTTACGGTAGGATAAATATCACGATATCCTAAATCTTTACTAGGTAAAGAACAGCGTAATACGCGAATTAGTGCTCGATCGAAGCTTCGTACGTTCTCAAAATTTCTTCGTAACGTTGCAATTTCAACGAACAGACCGCGTACGCCCACCCCGAAATCCTGCCAGCGGTTAAAATCAATTTTCCCGCCTGTGGAAATTAATATTTGCCCAAGAAGAACCGAGGGTAGGGGAGCGATCGATGGGGACCGGCGGTCGTATATCAGACTTACGAAGTAATCGCGTATTGTGCGTCGACAGATAGCCATCATCTAGCACGGAGCGTGAACGATATTTCGCGTTACCCACGCATTCCATTTTTCCCGGATGATGCCCCGAGTGTGGTCGCGTCCGCGTTTGTCAGTCGATAGGGCGTAGCGAATCGCGACGTTCCCATAGGTTTCGTCACCTGAAGGGCGAACGGATACGCGCAATGAGAAATTTCCACGGCTCAGCAGGTGGCGAACATTTGCACGAGACTACGTTACACGTTTGTCCGCCAGAAAAAAAAGTGTATCGTTTGATTGTAGACGGTGCACCGTAATGATCATTATTATACCAATTAATTCGCGCCTACGTGTATACACTATACGCTGTTGGACGCGTTATCCCTGGTCAGCACGCGATTTCATCTGCGAAGGAACGTCATTAATAGCTGCTCGGATATCGCTATACACTTAAAATAATTGCGGGCCCGAGCAGCGTGTATGCACACACGAGTATTTCACGGAGGCACGTGGCGTTTGTGTGGGTTGCGTGAAGACGAAGCCGCATATTTGTTCGGCCGTAGGTGTGCGCCGAACGGACGAATAATTTTATTCCCACGGGAACTCGCGGGATAAGTCGTCCCGCGTTGGCCCAATTAGCTCGTAATCGACGCGTTCGTTTTTTGTCTCTGGCCAGAAGAGAGCCTCGTACTCCCTTCGTTTGCTGAGAATTTTAACGCATTTTAATGGGGCCCCGGGCGCGGCTATAGCGGCTCAATTATCGATCGTAATTGACGGAGTGTTAGGAACGAGAATGAAAAGCTGTCCGGTTTCTGAAACATCACGTTTCGCGGCCCGGTGCAACGTTCCAGGATGAATTTTAAAATACCTAACGGGCTTCGCTTCGGTTATGAATTCAGTGGAAACGACGGCCGTACTGGATCGAGTTAATAAAGCCGCTTGCCGTATCCTTCGGCTTTATTTTTATCTTTACTTAATTACTTTTCCAACTGACAGAGCTTTCGGGACCTTCGTCGTAACGTGTACGTTCTTTTTTTACGTAGAAATCAAATTCATCGGTGCCGAATGAAAGAAACGTTTCGTTCGAGCGTGAAAGACCAATAGGAGAACGGACCAAAACTCGGAGAATTTAGGACAGAGTCATAAATCGCCCTCCTCGCCAAAAAGAAAAACTGCGATGTCGGCTATGTTAAATCGATACCAATCGCGTTAACCGTACCCTTTGTTCCCAGTTTCCTACGTCCTAAATTCCGTTCCACCTTTTGTCGAACGATTTTGCCGCGTCGCTTGGACATCCTCGAGACCGCGAAAGGATTCGTAAAATACCAATTTCCGTTTCACCGCACCGGCAAGAGAGTCGTCGAGCTGTCGATGATTTCCGTGCTTCGAATAATGGAGAGACTCGCTCGGTGTTACGGAAGAACATGCGTATTTGCGTGTTGCGTGGGAGAAAGAGAGAGAGAGAGAGAGAGAGAGAGAGAGAAAGAGAGAGGGGAGACGGGAAGCATATGCACATGATGAGTGCGTATAAGTGCACGTTTCGTCTGCAAAACCGTGCAGGAGATTGCACCTCGAGGTCCTGCGGTGCGCGTTCCATGAAGAGACGTTGAACACGCTGAGAAAAAGGAGGATGAAGGAGAAGAACGAACGAGAGAGCAACTGCCTCACGGTCCCTTCTACCGACGTATCCTCGCTCGCTCGTCCTCATTTGTCTCCTCGGTTTTCGAGCCACCGGCCAAAACTCTTCGTGCCTTTCTTTCGGCCTGTTTCGTCTGACCGTGCTCTCTCTCTCCCTCTCTCCCCCTGCCACCAGCCGCTCCTCGTCTGTTTCTCTTTCCTCCTCCTCCTCCTCCTCCTCCTTTTCATTTTATCGTCCTTTTTTTTTCTTTCTTTCTTTACGCCATCTCGCTTCCAATCCATCGCTCGCTGCTGGGACCCTGAAAGGACTCGCGGCTCCGTCAGACAGAAAGGAGAGGGAGCGCGGGCACAGCAGCGAGGCTTTTTCGAATCGAATCCCTCATTGTCGACTCGGTAATTCGAGGAGGATCGAAATAACCCATTATCCCGTAATGAGCGGTGCATTCACGTCCACACAGGGATGTACGCAGCGCTGGTCACGTGTGCATACGTGTTTCTTCGCGTACACGCGGCCACGCCACGCAACGATGTTACATTTACACAGTCACCGCTCGTGAGTCGTTCGCCTCGGCCGACGTGCAAACGCTGTTACGGGCTTCTTCGTCCGTAAGGAGCTGCGCGTGTCTCGAAGACGTATCCTCTAACCACAAATTCTTCGTCAAATGTCGATAATACGCGCGCTTGTTTGTTCTTTCGTAGCCTTTCGATGGAATCGAAGCAACATCTTGGTTGGAAACGTTAAATAATGCTTCGTGCTAGATGACGCGACTATCGCAAATACCATTCTACGACGGATTCTTGGTACGTGGACTGTTTTAACGTTACAGGAGGTCACGAGTAATACTTGTTTATTCCGTGTTAAACGTAGATATGGCTATCTATTTTTATCAAGCTAGCAGACAGCTACTTTTATAGACTTCGCGGAAGGGGAATGCATACGGCACAGATACGAATAGAGTACATGAACGCCGATCGATAGTTACAAGCTACATATTCTAATCTTTCTTAGATTTCTAGCTTCTAATCGGTTCTTTCCGTGTGTCGAATGGGATCTCTGCACGACGCGTGCTAGCTTTTCGAAATTATCGAAGACTTTTCGTCACAGGGAACCAGGTATTCGATCGCACATAGTCCACCCGAAATATTATTCTACCAGTTTACCCTGTTTCTCCCCCAAAACACGAGTGGCACCAACAGTTGTTTTATTAGCTCAACGTGAGTCACGCAATTCCTAGAACTAATCAAACGTAATCAATCGTTAAGAATTTGTCGATCTTCTATCGTTAAACCACAATTCCAGTAATGTCCAACTGGAAGGGTCGTCCCTACGTTCTTGCTTCAAAATTCGCTTAAACCTGTTCAAAAAGTCTTTTTACTCTATAAGATCGTACAAAGCTGGATCAAGGAGCGGAAAGGATATTAATTTTATCGATTATCGATTAAAATCTTACAACTCGCCGATACTAATAAATCTCCCGTAACAGTAACAAATTTGCTAATACGAGAAATTATACGTTATACGTATTAGGTTGTCGGAAAAGTTTCTTTCGATTTCATATCGGTGATAATAAACGGACGACAATTTCTGTTTTACGTTATTTTATCGAATTAGATATGATCCATTTCGTTCTATTTCTGTTATTATGTTCGTGCGTAATTCAATAAACTAATATGAAACAGAAACCATTCCGCGTCTATTATTTCCTTATAAAACGAAAGAAACATTTCGGACAATCTAATATTTACAAATCTCTCTTACAAATGCATTTACAAAAAAAAACTCCTTAGTTTTGTAAATTATGGTGCAAGTGGGTGCAAGGATAATTTGCAAAGTGGATGGAACAGTTCGGAAGGTCTTCGAACCTCGTAGAAGCCTTGGCGAAGCGTTTCTTAACGATACAACCGGCGCCATCTCTGGGGCAGGCAAGAAACCACTGGACCGCTCATTTACGACTCTTTCAAGGACCTGGTCGCACTAAATCCTTGCCGCCTGGCACCGTGTGCCCGCTCCCTTGCTGCCGTCGCTGCTGGCGTTCACTGCTGTTCCGCCTCCAAGTCCTCGACATACCTTCGACGAACGGGGTACGACTTTCGCGTTACCGGACGGTAAGCGGCGACGCGTAATGAAGTAATCATCCCCGTTATCGGCCCTCATTAATCGATCCACCTCGAGGAACGGGCACGGTTGCCTTTCCGAGCGACGCCGCTGTCGTTCGTTACACCCGAAACGATCGTTCGATCCCATCTCGTCGCGAGTTTCGCGATGTTTTCCGCAATGATGCCGTTGCATGAGAATGGAAAACAGGATTCTCGGGATTTTCATTAGGTATAGCGGTTATCGAAGAGCAAACATGTCGATACTGTTACTCGTTAACGAAGGTTCATCGACGATCCTCGACGATCTACGTCTCTTTGTTCCAACTTCCGCGAGCTTCTCAGGATGCCATGCGTTTATCTACCGTCTCTTTCGGCGTTCTTCTCGAAATAACAAGCCGAGGAATATAGGACTTTTCGCATCGATCGTACTACGCTCTGAGTGAGATTTTTCATTTGGTGCCAAGTGCAGCGATAAGGGTAACGATCAGTTTCGAAATTGACACCGAGAAACGCTTCGTCCATGGATACGAAGGGATCAACGATGCGATATTTAGAAAGAGATTTAGCTCGAATTTGAAAAATAAGTGGGTATATTAATATCTTATCCGTACGAGATATCGTACGTTTTTGTTAAGAAACATAGCAAAATTCGCATAGAACGTTAAACTTATCCCGTGAAAAGTTCGGCCTATCGAATCCTCAATTAATTCAAAAAGCAAGATATCCAGAAATCCCGAAACGAAACCGAACACGTCCGAAGATAGCATCGCGAAACTTTCGTGCGTTTCCATAGAATCCACTCGATTCGAAATACCTCGAATTCCGTCGTTGCCGCGGCTCCACGAATCGTCCCTTACTTATCGGCATCGACGTATCTGTTCCCTCTATTTACTCGTTCGAAAGTGTACATCGTTTTCCTCGATTCAAAAAAAAACCATAGAATTTTCCTTCCTCATACCTGGCCGTACTTTGTACGCCTCTAATCTCTCCAACGAGCATCGTGTTTCCCGGAGTTTCTTTGCCCCGTCCATTGTTCTAGCCGGCTCTCGTCGTCCATTCTAATCATCGTGTTAGATTCCATATTCCCTTATCTATTCCCCGACAAGACAAAGAAATCTAACAGAGTTATCTGATGACGTAGAGAAAACCGGTACTCTCGCGGTCGTGTTCCTCCGATCCGCGCTAATGGCCACGGTCTCCACAATCGTGGATTCACGTGGACACACCCTAAACAGCCGGAATTTTGCCTGCTAATGGAACGACGTGTTGACACGGGTTCGGTCTATTTGTACGAATACGATTTGCTAGAGGCGCCGTGCGCCACGAGGTTATTTGCGAACGGACTAATCACGAGTTCCCAAGATCCTATACCCACACACGGTAAAACAATGGAAATACCTGGCGAGAGTGCTTTTTCGTCTTAGAAGGCTCGCGCGCCTCCTTGTTCGTTTATCTCGACAAACGATCTACCTAAAAATGTTTGTTCCGCCGGCCGCCTGAAAATTTTGGTTGCGCGCGAGTTACAGCCAGGCGCCATGTGCTCCGAGTTGGAACGATCTGATCGCGGATCTAAGGAATCTACTAGTGTAACACGATAGGAGGTTTTAAAAACAAAGACGTAAAAACCTAGGATACGGCAACGTAACACCTGGACCTGGCTACCTGCTGCTGGATTTTTCGGCTCACCGTTTTGTCCGGACTCCTGCTTTACACGCGTTTACCTATTCGCACACTCGCACGATGAAGAGCGGATATTTCCTCGAGAATCCGTGTAGATAGGTCTTTGAATATCGAAGAACGTATCCCGTATCAATTTATACGACGTTATCGGATCGTCATTGACAAATAAATAATTTGGCTGGATCGCGCCACCTTCGAAACGGCCAGGTTCCGTCGATGCGTTTCTCGCTAATAACGTCAACCTAACGAACGACTCTTTTGTGAAAGAGGACCGAGTTGTGTACAAAGGTTATACCGAACGACCAGAACCACTCGGTTTTAAAAAAGGTTTAACGTAATTCAATGGGATATAACAAATTCCACGATTCCAAGTCAGAAAATCGAGGGATCGCCTCGGAACGGCCTACCTGGGTCCCTGGCCTCCTCGTGTCCGACCGTTTCCCTGGCCCGGAGATCCTCCTTCGTACATATCTACACATATATTTTTTTTAATTTCGGAGTTTCACCCGACAGAAGAGGATTAATGGGTGCTCCGAAGCAACGAAACCGTGACGCAGAAGGAGAGAGAACGGGAGAGATCGGAGCGAAGTCGGGTATCCTGAAACACCCCATTCCGTCCACCCCAGGTTGCCAGGTTCCTCGAAGCAGGAATGCCATAATCTAGATAACCGAGCATAATAGAATACCTGGACCTGAACTGGTTGCTTTCTACCTCGTTGCACCTTCACCTTTTTTTCTCCCTTCTCAGTGCCAGCTCGTATCTCCCTACACTCCTCTTCGCTGCTCCTCCCTCTCTCAACTTCTTCGCTCTCGTGCTCGTCTCTTCTTCTTCTTCTTCTTCTTCATCTTCGTCTTCTGCTTCTTCTTCCGCTTCGTGTTCCCTTCGTCCAGCATCTGGCTGATCAGGGTCCAGCTTTTCCAACGTGATCGTCAATGATGATGACGTAAGGATACGTCTTTCATCTTCCCGGTGTTCCTCAATGACACGAGGATGAGGGAAGACATTCCTCGTGCTCGACAAGAGACAAGGAATGCCGAAACACAGAAGGAGAATGGAACAACCCTCTTGTTGTACGTCCTGTAGCTGGAACACGTGTTTTCCGCCGGACTACCGACCACCGTAACAAGGAAAAGCGCTGTCGGCACCGACAGACCCACCAAACTACGATCGTATCGAATTTTTGTCCGCTACGTCAGCAGCCTGAACCTGACCTCTGTTTCACACATGTGCATACATATACATGTACACATATATATATATATATATACACGTATCCTAGAGGAGAAATTTCGTGAATGTCCTGATGAGAACTCGCCGGGCAGCCAGTCTTCGTTATTTCTTCGCCTGTTAACGGTTCGACGATAATTCAACGTCCATGCCGCCGTGGGATTGGACCCCGCGGTGGCACGCAGCTTTCGTCGAAACTTCTCCTTTTCTTCGCCCGTACGCTCCACGAAAATTATAGTTTGATCTCTCCGTTGTTCGTTGTTCACGTGTCTTTCATCTTTCAGGATAATTCACAGAAATTAGTCACACGATAGAGAATCGATTCCGAGCGTACGATAAAGTATATACGAGGGAAACGTGATTTGGCGTTCGATTATCCGCGAGCAGTCTCTCTCTCTCTCTCTCTCTTTCTCTCTCTGCCTCTCTCGCTCTCTGTCTCCCTGTTCGCATCCCGAGAACATCTTGGGAATAAAGTGGAGGTCCGGCGAAAAAAATCGATTCGACACCGCTCACCGCGTACCATTAACGAACCGTTCACGAACGAGCTGGCATTCACAGAATTTTAATTCGTATCCGAGCACGCCGGAACGAACGATACAGCAGCATTCCCGGATTGTGTCTACAAGGAGAAGGCGTCGTGCCGCGATCGTTTGCCTTTACGTTTATGTCGCCGTTACGAAATCTCAGTTCCAATTGTCCTTCCAGTCGGTCGATACGGATCGTTGCCCCGCGAGCCTTTATCTAGATGGATCTCGACTTGCCGCGCCGTACCTCGAAACCACGAACCTAGCAAACAGGTCAAAGCTCTCCTTCTCCTTTTCCTCCGTTCCCCCGTTCCCCCGTTCCCCCGTTCCCCCGTTTCTCTTATCTCTTCTTATTCCTCTTTTGCATTCGTTGCTTCATTACGTTCGAAGATTACCTCGAGGGAAACAGAGAGAAAACATAAGGAAAATAATAATTGTTGTACTATTTCGTGGTTAGAAGGAACGACATACCAAAAACCTAAACTATGCCTTTCGATACTTTCGAGATCGATGTTTTCATCGAAAATCTCACAACCAACGAAACAACAGTTTCGATGATATGCGATTTCCTTATAAAACGAAAGAAACTTTCTGGACGACCTAATACGATCAAACTGTATTTTTCTCTGTTGTCATGGTTTCGTTTCACGACGTCGGGAGATTATCGAAGAAAAAGCAAAAGTATTGTAATTAAACGCACCCGCGCAAAAGAGATTTCTCGCGACGCGCGACCATTAATAAACGCAACACCGGTTGCCTACGGACAGGGGATCGAGTTACTCGGAGTTGCTGCGGAGTATAGTAACGTTCAACTAGAAATCAGTGCCGGCCGATAAGCGCGCGTTCTCGCTGTTTCCCTTCCGGTTATGCTGATAAAGCGAAACGTCGAATGGAGGTCGCGAATGACATTGATATAGGAAGTAGGCTGGAACGATCGGGGCGAGGATCGCCTCGCACCTGGGTCCATTCGCATCTTTCGCGGGAAACCTGTTCGTTTCGACGCTGGTTTAACCATGTCGCGCATACGTTGTATGGGTAGAATGAACTTCTTGACGACGAAGGACGAGTTTCGAGTTATATCGAAGCGTGTTTAGAGACTGGCAGAGAATACAGCCGTGCGATGGTCTCTGTGATTGTCCAGCGCTCCAGATGTTCCTTTCTAAGAACGTATCTTCGTGACAGAGTGATGTCATGGATTTGTAGAATAAGACTGACCGCGTTTGTTCCTATCGAAATTGGAGAAACTCGATACCAGAGATTGCAACAACGATTTCGCTTTTGAAGATGACGTTCTTAGAGGACTGCGTGTACTTTGACATTGGTGTAAACAGGTATTTATGTAAGGCTGACGGTATCTTGAGATCGTACAACGAAGTAATTTGATGTAAGTCTAATAATGATTTCTCTATCCTCCGATACAATGGAAACAATAAGAAATAAAATAAAATTTCGTAAACGTCGAATTTGGAATCATACAACGTGTAATCGCACGTAAAACTAGCAATTTCTTGGTAATTAAATTTCAGAAGAACGATAAGAGATAAAATAGAATTTCGGAGATTCCGCAAGCGTTCGTGAGTAAAACGAACAAAGGATAATTTACATGCGATGAAATTAGATTTTTCTCGATCGGACGTCTCGTAAATTTTCCATGTGGAAATTCCGAGGTTGTCGATGATCCTTGATTCGGCAAAACGCTCATGGACCTCGCATAGAATTCCATAGGCGCGTGGAGCAACGGTACGTGACTCGCGTAATTAAGCGCGTAACCTGACAATATGCGTGACTGCGTGTGCGTACGCGTTATGTGGAACAGAATATTTCGAATTTAACGGCGAATCCTATTTAACACGAGCGCGCAATGAAAGTAATTCCAAGCTTTGCGCAATGCGATTTTAACGAACACCGTAATGACGTTTCCAGGGCCAAATAAAATGTTTGGAAGTAATCAGATAGCTTTCGTCTAATTGTTATGCTCCCGTACGCTCGTTATTACTCGCACTGTATCACCGTATTATCGTTATCATATTATTTTTCATTCTCATTATTTTATGCAAAATACAAAATAATACCGAACATTAGCGATCATTATGACGCAGTTAACGAGTCACCTTAGCTATTCTCGTCGTTGTAATGATCATCCGCTGTTCGCGTTCGACGATTTATTATTCGATACGAGCGTAATAACAAAAACATTTTTAACATAAATTGTATAGCAACAATAACGATGTATAAATTACGCGAGAGATTCGAAAGAGATTTAACTGAAGAGATTTGAACTGAAATCTATAAAAACTTGAAGGAGAGTTTATATACGAAAGAAATCAGCTGCACCAAGACCTTCTCTTCTCTTTTTCTCCTTTTCTCGTTTAATGTTCTTCGATATCCTACTTGGTTTCCAAATGGTATATAGTACGGTTACAACATCCAGTTACAGTTAAACACGATGCTCTGTACCGCTTCTTAAAGCGATTACACCGGTGTTCGTACGATCATCATGATCGCCAAATGGCCAACGAATGCTTAGGTGAACGTGCGAAACTTTTTCTAGGACGACCGTTACCAGATCGCGATTTCATAATCTCGGCGAAAGTACATACGACTCCCACGAAGGAAATCAATCCACTTACAAAATTACCAATCGATAATTACCTTTTGCATAACTCAACTACCGACTCTTCGTGCATTTTTCAATCAAATTATACTAATCGCTACTTATTAATCTTGGAAATTAAAAAATCCACGCTGGCATCGCCATGTACGTGTTTTTACAGGAAATGTTTCTCTGTAAGTGTATTAGCGAAGCGCGAAAAGATGACGGAGCAGGAAAGGTCATTTCGATACACGGTTCGATATTAATTTCTTCCGACTTTTTGCATTTAAAGGCAGAGGCGCGTAAAAGGGGGTCTGTTGGAAGCGTGTCGGGAAAGAGAAGGAGAAGCGAGAGCGAGTTACGCTCTCGCAAAGCCGGAACGGTTCCCTTCGGGGCGATCGTGGATCGTTATCGCGTGGAAGAGTACAGTCCTCCCTCTCAGTTCGACCTGACAAAAAACGCAAAAAGAGCAAGCCGACTCCAGATGCGCCATCATTTGTAATATTTAATTATGGGCGAGTCCGCGGGGAAGATTGTGTCGCTACTTTAGATCAGAGGAGAAGCTCTTTCTTGTCGTAAGCTTCCTTCCCTCCTTCCTTCCTTCCTTCCTTCCTTCCTTCCTTCCTTCCTTCCTTCCTTCCTTCCTTCCGGCCGTCGATTTCGTTTCTTTGCCTGTCATTTAGACGGCGGCAAGTGACGAGTGCTGATAACGTAAGATACTTTCACCGATCACTACCAAACGGTTTATATAGTTCAGGAATACTAGACAGAATCTATCCTCGGACAAATTGTAGCGCAATTAAACTCTATATGCGAATAATTCTTCCTATGTAATTCTAAATCTATTAAATATTTTTAATAGCAATTTTTCTTCTATTTTAAAAGAAATAATCGAAATCCTTTCTGTCTCGAAGGTCACGTATCTCTTACAGGCATTTAGGTTGATCGCGTGCTTCCAAGGATATTTAGTAATCTCCAAAGGAATAAAGCTTTCGAGCATCCAAGATAAAATATTTCTCGCGCTTCCCACGAAAAAACAGACTTTTCAATTTCCTTAAACTCTCCAGGCTAAATATTTTGTAATTTTTGTCGAGGTTAACTGATAGAAGAACGATTGGATAAATTTGTAATAGAAAGATATATTGAAATAAGTATGAGTATAATATGTGCTGATCCAGACCGTTACTCTTACAGTGTTACAATACAATAGAAGAAGCTACGATAGGAAGCACGTTCATATATTTATAGCAAAGGACATTACCAAAAAGTTAACCTTGTAACTCTAGCTGAAGGCTTCAAGAAACTGCAATAGAAATCTACCTATAGCTCTTTTCTTTCTAGACCTTGTAACCCAAAACATAATTTATATTCAAGGACACAATAATATGGACCTCTCCTTGCTTCGAATTTTTTTGTTTCACTAAATTCTATTCTCTTCGTACTCTCAATATTTCTTCTATTCTCCAGGTCACGGATATACGAAAGTAAAGATGTAGAGTTTTCCTCGAAGTAATCGCTTCAACAATTTTAATATTCCTTCGACTCCGGTATTTCTTAGGATATCGAATTGCGTTATTCTCATTACTATAGTATAATATCGCAATCGTTGACCAGGACCTAATTTATATTAAATATCACGTTCGGCCAAAAAGTATGGAAGACTCGTGAGAGTATCGGAGCAAAGTGCTTGGTTACAGTGTTCGCACCTTTTTCGAATCCACGTTCCGAACCTCCAATTCGGGGTTATAAAAACGTATTGATCGTACGAAACTGGATATCGTATCTGTAACGGTAACGACGACAGCCACGAGTGTTGAAAAGCCGTAGCATGAGTAGTCCATAATATCGGGCAAATTGTCGGGTATGCCCGGTGCAAAATGCGAAGCAGCGTTATTTTTCAGCGGCGTTCTTCTAAAATTATCGATAACTTATCGACGATTGACTGTAATTCCCCATCGTACGTAGACGTTACCCGATGACGAAAAATCTCGTTCTCCGTCTCGCACGTCCTCGCCATCTCATCTTCGTCTTTTTTTCGTACTTATAACTCGATACGCGATCCTACGTAGTTGCACTTTCGAGCAATACGCGCCCCTATCCTCGGGCTAATAAAGTCGTATCGCTCTATTTCTTCTCTCCCCCCCCCCCCCGCCCTCGTTTCCTTTTTCTCCTCTCCCGTGGCTATTTCCTAGATCTTCTTATTAAACGATCCCTGAACGCGCCAAGACAATGGAAACTAAGTATTTCCCCGGATTCGAGGAAACAACGTCAGAGAACCGCGTATCGTGTAATCTCCGCAAATTATCGTAACGTCTCTACGATCGTTGAAAATTCTTCCTGCAATTTCGACCGATAGAATTTTGGAAGAATCTAACACGCTTTTCATTTAGTCGGAAACGTTACATCGGATTGGAAATTCTAGGAAACATGAAAATTGCCATTCCCCGTCAGGATATATTTTGATATATATTACGTATGAATAATTTTAACGTATATATATATATATATGATCAATTAATTAGTCATACATACAAACGATGATATAGACAAACGTACCATCGAGCGCACGCAAATACGCTATATTCTGATAATTCTAATAATAAATTATTCACTCTCCGCAAAACGCGAGTGTCTATCGTATCTAGTAACGATTAACGATGCTCGAATCTCATTTGAAAACCTTCTCTCTCTCTCTCTCTTCTGTCTGTTTACTGCTGCAAACTAATCTTCCACGTGTCTACCGTTTAGTTTGAAACCTATGCCAGCAATGTCGTTCGCACATCGAAAGTCTTTGCGCCTGTAGAAACGAGAACAAGAACGAGACACGAAAATTCGACGATTACGTCGAAGTTAAATGAAATCGTTCTATTTCGAAAGCCCCGTTCGTGCATCTCTCGACCCTGGTCCACTTGAACGATCCGCCAGAAAACGTCGTCTTGTTGCGTGCCAGAAACGTGGCACGGCCTAATGCGATTCTGATGTACGAAGCGATGCTGCGAAAGGTCGAGACGGTCAGAAAGCACCGGAACGCGTACGTACACGGCGGAAGTGGTAAAAATCCTTTTTCCTCCATGGCGAGGCACGCCGACTTTCACGCGTCCTCGAAAACTGGTTTTCGAGTGTCACGTTTGTCATCCTCTCGTCCGGGTCTTTCTCGCGGAACTTCCTCGTCCATGTATACCCTGGGGCACAACGGAGATAAAGAAGATCGGCCGGGTGCGTGTTTACTACCGTCCCAAGATTTTCGTGCAGCTGAAGTGCTTGCTGAGCGACTTATGTCCGCATTTTCTGAATGGAACTCCGGCGACGGGGGATTTGCGCGCTGCGCCATTCAATGGAGGTTAAACGCAGTGCCCCTCCTCTTCTACAATGCACGAATCGAAAGTTTCGGGTTCCTCTTGCTTTTCGTCGACTTTCGACCGTCTTATGGTGCGCACGATTCGCACGCACCGATACAAAGTGCTCTCCAGCACAGTGTAAACAGCATGCGTTGAAACGTTGAAACGCAATCCTCTTGAGAAAAGAATGTCTCGTTCTTGTAACAGTTGGGTGACTATCCGAAGAAAAAGCAGGAACGAACCGCGTCGATTGAGAGGAAACTTCGATAACGAGTTTTGGCCGGTTCGTCCGATGAAAGAAGTCACGAGGGGTTGTCGGTGATTAGTTCGATTTCCAAGGCGTATCAGGGAGATTGTAGGGAGTTTTTACGCGTTAGGGTGGGACAGGGGGCAAGATTGGTAAGCCGGGTCCTTTGAACTGGTATATATTCGGAAGTGAAATTTCGCCCTCCTACTTTTTTGTACCACCATGTTATATAACTTGGTCAAAGCGGTGACAGCTTCCGACGGTTAAATATAGAAACAGAAGATACGATCGTAGAATCGAATCATCTCATCTTGCGTATTGTAGCGTAGCTACTTCGTGATATAATATTTATGTGGACATAGTCTCGCAAAAATAGACAAGAACGATTTCAATCAGAGTCGTGAGTGTACCGATTCCATTGGAGTATTTGCAATTAAGATCGCACGCTTTGCATAAGGAATTATTCCTCCCCGGAATTATGCTTACATCGTATAAAACGAACCTGTATACATCTACACGGTAATAAATTAACAAGTCAATAACTCCATTGCCCACCCTTTCCCGTTTCATTTTAATCTCCGATCAGCCCTAATCTCTCGGCAACGATTTTTTTTTCTTTCCCCCGTCAGTCACTTGATCCTGGAATTTTCGTTATCGTTGCACTGCGCCGACCTGAGGCAACGCCAACAGGATCGTCCACGCAGTCCCAACCCCGTCCACTCTCCGTCCATTCAAAAAGAGAGAAACTTTCCTTTCGGCGACGTTTTTCCTTTGAATTTCTTAAAACATATAGGCGAGCACAGTATGCCCGCGCACCGTATGATCAGCCGAAATATTCATGAATATATTTCGTATATTACACGTATCCCGAAATGCGAAAGATGTTATTACGCGGGTCCCGGGTATTCTTCGTACGTAAGGCCAAGAATGGAGATCGGGTCCCGGTCCTTGGAAGGGCGAGTCTTCCAGAGAAAGTATATGTAACGCGTACTACGAAGAAAATGTGCCACGTAATGCGCCGCGAGGCCCGAAACGAGGATGACCACAACCTGGTGAACCGACGCAGAGGGGCAAGAAGGCAGAGGCAGATGCAAGAATCCAGAAAAAGAAGCAGCTGCACCCTGTGCACCCAACTATCCTTTCCCTCTCTCTCTCTCTCTCTCGCCCTCGTTCACTCTCTCCTTCGTGTTTTCTCTCTCGAATCTTAAGTTTTGATTCTATGCGTCGCCTTCTGCTGCCCCTTTTCAATAAAAGGCAGCGATACGCGTTTCGAAATATCCCAGTGTGTACCTTAAGGCTTTCTTCCGCGGCTTTTGCGGTATATCCCGTGTCCAAACAACTGCGTGAAATCGATGATACCGGATAGCTTAAAATTTCGAATTCGGATTTTCAGAGCGACAGTATACAAAATAGCCAGAAGCATTACAATCGAGCGGAATGTACTCACGACTGGGACTACGTAAGTCAAACGCATGGAACACAGACAATTGATAGACAGATCGAAACGTTCTGCTAAGAAGAAAGAATTTCTATCGAGTTTGATCAGTTTATAAATGTAGAAAGGATTGGACCAGTGTCGAGCCAAGTGCAAAATGTTGAGAGATAGAGGAACCTGGTGCAAAGGATCTGGAAATCGCGCATCTGGCCAGCTCCACCTTTGCTTTGATAAGAATATATCTCGGATCCGTAATCTCACGGCTGTGCGCGGGCTTATGCTATATTTCTCGTCGAACGTTATCAAATACGCCGAAGGATAACTGGCTTCTGAGAAGGAACAATCTGCCGATGTACGATAAGCTTGTTAGTCTCGAGCGATGTTCCCTCCTCGTGTTCGCCCTCCCCTCTTCCTCCGTTCATCGTCAAGCTACACTGAATCATAACTGACACCGAATTAAAAGCGAAGGTCCCCTTTGCTCTCTCGGCCTCGTCCTACCCTTCCATTCGTCTCTTTCCTTCCAACTCTTTGCTCGTTCGTTCGTCGTGGTAATTACCGAACACCATGTTTATAAAAGGTGTTGCAATAAAGTTAAATTGGCCTGTCTTTTGTCGATGAACGACGCGGATCGGGTTCGTTAAACATTTACAATTTGTCCGTGAAGCAGGTTCGGGCTATCGGAACGCGCGTCGTGCAATCATGTCGGTTCGAAAATTTAGAAACACGGCCCGGTAGAAACGTGTCGCGGCAATATCAAATTACGCTCGTTACGACGCATGACCCGGGTACCGATTAACTCATCGTGAGTCGGTGTATAAACGACGCGACGACAGGGAAGCGGTAACTCGACGAGTTTAAGAGGTTTAACACGTACCTTTGGTGGAAGAATGCAGATCTGATTAGTCACTTCTAATAAACCCAACACAACTGTAAAAATGGTAGTACACGGTGGACAAAAGTTCACATCCATCAGCGGGATTATACTGAATCTTGCCGGACACTGAATGACAATGTCTATTCGCGAGACGTACAAATTTTCCCGAGTACCAACGACACCGAGTTAATCCTTAAAAGAAGAACAGAAGGACTCGCGTTCCTCTCGAAGTAAGGTACGGCAGGTGTCAAATCTGTGCGCGTTTAATTAGCGCAACTCGTTTCTCAGACCGTTGGAAATTACGCGTTCGTGCATCTTGCTGGAGAAAAATAGACGAGTAACGGGGGCCCGTGGACAGAGATCGATCCAGAGAAGGGGGAGAGGAGGAGGGGGAGGGGGGAGAGAGAAAAGCGAGAGAGAGTGTGGAGCATCGGCTATCGAAGGTTCAATCTTCGTGCCATGGGGCCGGTCACTATATGGGATTCTGGGGATACGGGGGAGGTAATCGATTACCATGGGACCGATCTTTCTCCTCCTCCTTTCCTTTTTTTCTCTCTTTTCTTTTTCTCTTCCCTTTCTTCCCTTCATCTGCCCACCCCCACTCTTCCTCTCTCTCTCTCTCTCCCCCCCCTCTCTCTCTCTCTGTTTCACTAGCCTCCTACCCTGGTCTTTCGAACCGACGCCAAAATTTATACCTGGCGGCTGCTACGGAGATGCACCCTCGTCTGAATGGAGGCAGGGCATTCAACGGCGCCGCGAACTGTGAAACGAAAAATATATGGTTTCCAAAAGAACAGCCGTAGGTCGATCCTCGAAAGGCGGAGGAGAGAACGGCAGCGAGAGAGGAAGAAGGACGATCGACGAGAGAAAAGAAAAATGCCAAGGGGTGGGAGTTGGATGTGTGCAAGAAGGTGTGCGAAGAGAATAAGAGGCGAGAAAGACTCGCGAGACCCGTGAGTGTCCTGTGCTAGGAGCTCCGAAAACGAGAATCGGATTCTTTGAATTTTCGAGACCGGCAAGATCGATGCCGTGGAACGTTCTTAGACGTCGGTGACCGTGGCTCCATGGTATTGTCGACAGACAGTTGGACGTTTAATGACGAACGATGGGGGCTCCTTGTCGTCCGAACGGGACGACCCCCGGTGTTATATCGGTAATCTCTGCGGCCGGTCGCGGGATTTAGAAAAGTATCGATGGTTCGATCGTAGCTGACATTGTTCATTAGTTTACCTCCGAACGACTTCGCTTCCTTTCCAGCGATACCATGTCACGATTAGAATTTGCGCTACGTCGCTCCAATAAGGAGCCGGGTAACGTTTCAAGTAATAGCAGAATATCACGGTCACTTAGTTATTTTAAACAGCTACATAATTCTCTGTCTCTGATATTCCATCAATCGGTTGTGTAATTTTGCGAATACGTTTGCCATTGCGTGGCATACTTTCTTTTTATCTACCAACGAGTACGCGTATTGTTCTATTCACAAACTTTTCTAAAGTTCGCATGACACGTTTTTTTTATGTACGCGTGTAATTTATGCCTGTTACGCCGCTAATAGTACGATTCAACGTGAATTCAAAGAAAGAATAACGAAGGATATACAAAAAGAGACGAAGAATGAAATGAAATTATCAGAGGTCGGGATTTGCGTGCAAAAGGAGCTATATAAACGAGCTGTATACACAAAAATCCTCGTTCAAAGTTCGTACGTGCTGCGACCGCGGCTCTAAACTTGTTTTGGAGCATAAGCTTACAAACTCTAAAACGATCCTCGGTGATCATTACCGTCTCTAATCCCCCATTCATAGACATTAAACTGTTACGCGGAGCCCAGCCAGCTCCGAAAACTGTACTCGACTGGAAAGCACTCCACCAAAAGAATCTCCAAACGACAAAATACCCTGCCAACTATTAACCCACGGCGACAATGCCGAGCAAACAAAACGCTGCACTTCTGTCCGCAATAATTCTTTTTTATCCCTTGCTGCCTCTGGTATCTGGTTCACAATGGAGAACCTTTCCCGGTGTGTCGATCCAGATCAGCCATGGACTATGACGACCCTCTCGGTCGCATTTTCTCCATCCTAACACCCTAATCGAGGATATTCACAATCAAGTAGTCTATTATTTGTTGAAAACTCGACAGGATGGTCGAAAGAAAGAGAAGAAAAGAGAAAAATAGGGGAGAGGGGAGGGGGGGGGGGAGCCAACAAGAAAATCGTGCAAGATAAAAGACGCGAAAAGACGTCAGGTATCCTCGTCGAATATCTCCGGGTCAACATAGAGCATCGTTCTCTACTTCTTCCTCGTCTAATTCTCGTCAGGTATACGTAACCTTCTTCTTCTTCTTCTTCTACGCGGGTCCTTGAAACCAAAGAGCAAAAGAAGCCGATACTCTTGGCGTGTCGGGACAAAAGCGAAGCGAGACGATACGATGGCGGTGGCTCGTGCAAGCGCGCAGAATCTCCCGAAGTATATACGCACCGTTAGGCCCCATTTGTCTAGAACATCAGGATTTATGCCGAGGTTACTCCGCCCTTGGGCCTTCGAGAGTTCCACCGATTTACTTTTATGGCTCCGTACTACCAGCAGCAGCCGGCACGAGGGACCGGGTGAAAGTCGCGCGCTGATGCCATTCCGTGGTGTTGCGCAAGGGAAAATGTTACAGGAAACACGCGAGGGGACCACTGACTACGACAGGGAAGGAACAAATTGTGAAACACGCTCCAAACTGAAAGAGACGACGCGTACAAGAAACCGCGTACATCGCGAGTGCACCCTATCGTGATTCAACGACACGAGTCTCCGACTCAACGATGCATATATCGAGGATAAAAGCGCGGATGAAAACGAGTTAGAGGGTCGTTCGGATGAACTTTATCGACTTCGAAGCTTTCCATAAGATGGAGCATAACGTTCGACACGATTAAATCCTCCATTTACTTGCGGACAGATTTTCCGTTTCACGCGACTTTAAACTCTTTCTCGTCCGTTTCGTTTAGTCGGTGGCTCGTCGAAGGTTTCCTAGAGCTCGAGATAAATGCGCGTCATCGTCGTTCGAACAAAGACGAATACCAATGCGCGCACGGAATCCCTGCACCGTTGGTCTTCTGTAACGACGGGATTCGTACACGAAGGTAACTCCGCCCTGAACCCGGCGGCCGCGGGCCTAGCTATTCACATCCGTTTGCCTCGAGTGTCTGTGCTTGCGTCGAAAAAAGGAAGAGACGAAATAAAAGAGAAACGAAAAGAAAAGAGGGTTCCTCAAGGTTGATTTTTACGCCACTTGTCGCTCGCGTGTATTGGCACGGACATTTTCTTCTACCGCGTTCTCTAACTAAACAGTGCCCCTGCCCCTCCTTCCTCTCGTCCTTACCGAAGGCATCCTAGTTATCTCAGAAGTCCCTTTGTCCCAAAGGACGCCGCATGCGGTGCGTCCAGGTATCAGCCAGTGGACCTTGTAGCTCGCGAACACGATTTCGCCAGGAAAGTCACGCGCGGAAAGCAGTAAACGTAAAAGTCGTCGCCTGGGCCAGAGATCCTCCGAGCCTCAACGAGGACTAAGGCCTTCGTGTTTACTCGACTGCTTAGCACGTCGTAAAGGGATGACGAGTCTATTTCCTTGAAACGAATGGCGAGGACACACAGGGCAACGGGAGAAGGGATTTGATGTATGTGCAGAGGACTTGTCGAAGAAATCCTTGAGTTGTTGACAGAGAGAACGGAACAGGGAGGACAGAGAGGCAATACGAGGCAGATGATAAAGAGGCGGAACGAAGTAGGAGGATGAGACACGAAAAAAAAACAGAGAGTCGCGAAGAAAAAGTTATCTGCCGCGAAGAGGATCTGGCGCGGTCGAAGAGTAAACGATAATGACAACTTCCTGATTCGATGCTCGGTCGAACGACAAACGCGAGGAATTCGTGTACGAGCCGCTCCAACATATGCCGTTCGCATACAATTCTGTTTGTTTACACGTCGGCAAGACCGTTCAAGGGGAACGCAGCTACGAACAGCAAATCGACTCTCGGCAGACTGACGCAAACCCCATGAATCGTAAATATTCGCTGATACGGGAATGCCCCGTTGCCACGAACCGACTTAACGCGCCTGAAAATCTCGATAATGATCGGCCGAGTGTTATCGCGTTAAGTGGAAACATGGATCACCAGGCAATCGACGAGAACGAATAGCGACGATTGGACCGTTTTGAAATTTCGTGAACGTTGAAACTACCGGTGCCTGCTCTGCTCGCGTCGTGTTTGCAAACACTGGCTCAATGTGATTCTTGCGAAATTGAGATATACGATTGGCTACAATTGGTTTCCTCTAAGTTCCATTTCACGTTCAAAGGAAAACTCGTTAACCTTTTATATCTCGCAACACGTTCTATTCTCTTCTCGGTAATCCACGGATAACCCTACAATCCGTAACGCCGCAATTGTAAACGTCGCAAAAAGTCGGAGAGCCAAAGTGTATACACACATGGCGCGTCTGACGTGGCGCAAATCAGCGACACAGAGGCTGGTTACACGCCCCGTTTTCCCAGACGAAGCGGCAGAGCCGCGATATACGCTATATACATCTCTCACCGACGCGACGCCGAGCGAACGAAGAAGACTCTGGAAGGACGTGTCGTTGTTCGAAACAGCTCGGAGGAAGGGACGAACGGCTAGAAAGAGTCGGGATGGTGATTTTCCGCGAGTCACGCGAATTCGTGACCGTATGCCGAGAATCTCCGGCGATGTGTCACGCTGGTGTGAAACGTCACGGCACTAGGAAGTGACCCCGAACTGTCGTTGGGCCCGCGTACCTGTGCACGACAATGTCCATAAACAATGGGAGCTATCTCGGGGATATCAACACGATGGCCAGGCCGTGGATCTGACCCAGGAACGGGGCCCTGACCCCGAACGTGCACCGGGACACGGGTTATCTTCCATATCGGCCGGACAGAAATGTCTCAATGCGCAATGCGGATCTTCGTCGAAGGTGCAAATACCGCGCAGCCGGTCTGTCTCTGTCAAGGAAATCCTCTAAACGGACGCGCGCCGAACCTCGCGATCAAACCGCCGAGGGACAGATTAATAACAAGCATCGTGGAACCGTGTCTACGAGATAACGCGTTTGATCGATGCCGGTTTGCTATTGCCCGATTATTTTGTTCGGATAACTCCGAAGCAATAACAGGGCGGAGAAGATGTGTACCGGACTTGCGTTGGAGGTATTACGGAGCTTCGTTTTGCAATCTTTCTGACTGCGTTGAAGACAATCGGGTCTATTGTTTGGAAGAATCTCCGTTTCATTGCTTGGGTACACGATTGGTATATTGTTAAACGACAAATGGCCGTTCAACCTTCTTTTCTTAATTCTTAATTTCTCTACCAGAATACACGACAATTCTCGCGACTCTGTTGAATTTCCTATATCATCGACCCATTAACCACGACAGAGTTCGTCGTTTAGCTCATAAGCTTCTGTGCTTATGAGCGAACGATGTAAATAGTAAATTCCAAGGTGGCATCGGCACACTTCCCCTTCCTTCTCAATTTGTGCGCATAACCAATGTGCCTTCTAAATCGTTCGATTGTTATCGATGTTATTCTGCTTTCTCTCCGTACCTTAGTAATATGGTTATATGTACTTACAGGTAAGTAGTAGTTACTTTCGTTATTTTCACCTCATAGGAGGTACGATGGTCGAAGTATCATAATGAAAGGTGTTAAAGTTTAATGATCCAAGCTCTAGAAGATAAAATTAAAATATTGTATTCCACTATGTAAAATATGGGTTCCTCTATCTTTATTTCATTCTCTTCTATTCGATCGAATGTTTACGCGTTCTCGGAAGCTCGGTAAAAAAAATGAGCACGCGGAGATTATATGGGTATAAGAATATTTTCCAAGTAGGCGCCGCTACCTGGAAAGATATCGAAACAAAGTATCCGGCGTGCCATAACACCGTATGGCTGCGGACTGTTCGAAAACTGATCCCGACGTTGCGTTTCCCCGTCGTAGGAACAAACATTTCCATAATCGTAAACCTTTCATCGGCTCCCTCGTACACCGAAGCTGGTATCAGCTATAAAACTGAAGAAGCTATAACGTAGCAAGGTCAGGCCGCAAGCTCTACGTTTTCTTCCCAAACTCGAGTGCTAATATACCGAACGGTACTTGACCGAAGAGTGGCTCCGTCTAATCGACGCTCGAGATCGCCATAAAGTTGGCGATCGTAAAATTAAATCGTCGTTAAATGTCACGGAGGGTCGCTCGATCTCTCGTTGCTTTCACGACGATTACAACGTTCGACCAGAAGAAACAACAACAAACAAAAATTACTCGGAGAAGAATTTCGCTAAATACTGTTGGTCGCGATCGGTCGCTAAATTTTCAATCATGGTAATTAATACTTTGTGTTAATCCTTTCGCTACGGTAGTTTTCGAGGCTAAGGGTATTTCTGGTATACGGATGAAAGGGATTTGCGTTAATTAAAGATATATATGCATGTTTAAACGTTCATAAGCAACCTGGGTCATTAACACTCGTGCATTTCTTCGAATCGAATTTTCTAACCTTTGAGATATTCGATTTAAAACCTGATTTTCGTATCTTCATACTCCTACTTGTATACATGTATATATATTTTTTCGATACAATATATTTTTATCGATTAATCGATATATTATATCGATGTAGATATATTTTGTCGATACAAACTTCAAGTATCGGACAATTTTTAAGGCTTTTCAAACGACGTAAATGGATAGTTTGTCCACAGAGAGTTAACTGTTTTATATATAGAAGTAAAAATGATTATTACGTTCGTGGTGAAAGGGTTAAAGCTGTTCACGTCACACGAGGTTTCTCATGTTCGAGCGGATTTTTTCAAGAAACACAAATTCCTCGAGAAAGAATTTGACTAAACGACGACGTTTATAGGCTATCCCGGTGGTTCGTTCCTCGAGGAGAAAAATATTCGGGAACTAATGGTAACCAAAGGTGAAGCGGCTTACGAACGCTAATTGGTAGTTAAAATTAATTAACGAGTCGGCGATACACACGGCTCTATTACCTACGTCCTACGTCCTACGTCTCCGCATCGGCAACGCGCGTACCTTCTCCGCCGCATTAACCGAGTTGGCTGCAACTCGAAGGTTCAAAGGGTGAAAACTGCGGTCGCTTTCGACACATTCGAAACGCCGAGACTGATAAATCTCTGGCCCGCCAGCCAGCCAGCCAGCCAGCCAGCACGGAACTCCGAGAAGCACGTCGTCGTCGTTGTCGCCGTCGGGATGCCTGAACCACGTGGTTTCAGACTCGACTCCGACCGACTACTATTTTCTTTCAACGACGAGCATTTGATCTCCGATCGGGACAGACACTCCTCTACTTACGCCGTTAGTCCAATTACAAAGGAGTGGCATGCCGTTGCACATAAATTACACGAGCTCTGGGACAATCTGAATCGTATCGAGACTCGGCCATGGTTTAACTCACGATGTTACTCCGTATTTGTACACAGACCAGACTAATAGGCAAATCATAGCCTGTTTCCACATTTTTATACTCGAAGGTTACTTTGTACGGCTCCTAAACGAGAATAGCGGAAATGTTTCGGTCTTAACGTCTCTCAGTTTCCATTATTTTATTCCGTAATTAATAGTTATTCTAAGATTGGTTCGATGATATTTTTAGATAAACGGTATTACGACCGTTCGCGGAGAGACGCGGTCGCTAGGAAAAACGCGTCAGCGAGAGGCGTAAATTCTCGCTACGATTATGTTAATCGACGCCGCGAAATAGTCGTTCCCCTGTTTCGGTTAAGATAACAGAGGTGGTTTAATGAATGTAACACTGTATTAACAGGTTAACATAGAATAATATATTTTACAATAATACGATGAGTATGTTACAGAACTTTGACTCGACTTTACGATATCTCTAGATAAATTCGTTTGCTCGTCAGATTTGTCAAAGTGTCACGCTTGACTCGTCGGAAGGAACTGATCGCCCTTCGATTATTCCTTTGTCTCATTTGGAAGACGACCCCCACTATGCTCGGGTCACGCCAACGCTCGCGCCTATCATCACGTATGCCTCTTCTTGTGTGAAAAACGTAACGGTCAAAAATCGACGTTTCTAGAGCTCGCTGCTTGGCGACAACTATGCTCTCGTCGATACATTGTATATGATCCGGCGAGCAGATAAGACGGTCTGCCTGCCACACTGTAGAACCGCGAGCGACGGTTAGAAAATACAGCCTGTGGTAAGCCTCGTGGCGTAACAAACAGGATAGGCTTTAGTTTGCAAAACATAATTAAAATGTACGATTTTTCAAAGGTATCTGGAATATTTTTATAGATATACGTAATCCTTGTGGCAACTCTACGCTACTGTACAAATCACATCGCATCGAAATTTTATTCGTCATTGATACTCGTTAGTAATTAGTTGGCGATAATTCTAAATAAAATTGACGCGTATACAACCTGCCGTTGAAATGAAATCTAAACTAATCTCTTACCACGAGTGTAACGACTCGACATTGCACAACAAGAACTTACCGATATCCGTAATTTGCTCATTGAATGATATAATACCACGCTAACTAATTTTTACAAATATTACAATCATCCGTAACGACACCTACTTAAAAACGAACAAACAGAGACGAAGAAGAGAACAAGACGTAATTACGACAAATATCCTCTACCCACTCAAATACCGCACTACCCAAATTTCCAAATTCCATATTCTCGACTCGAAGCAAACACGATTACATCCGATCTCCAAACTCAAAGCCTCTCCTCTACCTATAAATCGTCGAGCAACACCGTCCTCCGATAAATTCGTATTAAACGAACACGATACGTAAAAGAAAAAAGCATCGTCACCTGTTTGAAGGAAATTCGGCCAGACCACGGGAGAAGAAGATCGTGTTGCGGCTTTCGACGCGGTTGATAAATCGACGCTACGAGACGGAACCCCGAAAACACGTGCGCGGACGTGGCTGCGGTATAATGTCCCCGGCGGACTATTTCTTTCAACGGCGGCCCTCTGATCTTCGGCCGGCTCTGACACTCCGTCTAGCCACTTTAGTGCCTCCATTCCACGCCTCGCGAGGGAGGTGGAACGGCGAGAACGTTTGTACACCGTGCACGGCTTTTAATAGGACGCAACGTCGCGGTACGCGTGGATCGATGAACTTTCGGTTAGAAGCCACACGCTACGCCAGCAAACCAGAATCCTGTGTTGTCTGTTTCGTACGCCACCGATCGACTGTGTTGACCCCGAGCGAGTTTCCACCTCGAATAGAATCGCCAATTCGTCGATTTTTCCTCACCCCGTGTCCTCGAACGTCCTCGAATTGTCTGCGATCTCGAATAACACGTGGTAATTTAATTTGGAGCGCTCCAGGGACAAAAGATCGTGCCGTAGATGTCGAAATTTTTTCCTTTGGCGTAGGTAATGTATCTTTTTCTTTTGATCGTGTGTCGGTTATTTCGATCGGTTAGGAGGCTTTTTTGTAAAAAAAAAGAAAAAAAAAAAATAAAAGAAATACAGTTGATATTGGAAAGAACGGAGAATCGTCGCTGATGTCTTCGAACGTCGTAAATTTCCTAAATGCTCTCGTCGACGATAATCACTTTGTCCCCTCCATTACATTCATAAAGCACGCGCTATATTTTCTCTCGGAGATTTATCTTCGCGAAACAGCGCCGATTTTTTAACGACCACCCGTTTGATGGAGCTGTATTTTAAGCGGGCTTTTTAACTTTTAAACTACCGCTCCTTTGAACCTCGTGACAAGTGATCGAAATACAATCCGGCCGATCGAATCTACTTTAAACACTTACCATATTTCCAATGCATCGACCAAAATAAAAAAAAGAAAAAGAAAACAAGATACCTACGTAATCATAAATCGTAATTGTACATAGCGAAGATGCCTGTCAATTTTCAGTGTCAGAAATCGACCGCAACTGAAAATAGACGGCAAATTCGATCGACCCGGTAAATGTAAACCGCACGCTTCGACCGCAAACCTCACGGTTTCGGTCGTGTCTTTAAGAAAAAAAAAAACAGAGGACGATTCGTCGTTTTCTCTTCGAAAATCGACATGTCACGATTTCGTGTATCTTTAAATATTCACAGTTCTCTCAAAATCAGAGTAAATCGATCGATCGTATAAAAGTCGTCGACGAAACAACCGATTAACTGCGACTCGATGAGAACAGTCACGACGGAATCCCGTGAAATTATCAACGCTAACAGGTTTCGTATTCGCAATCGTTGAGCTCTTTAACGGGCGAGCTCGCGCCGGGACAAAATTTTGCCCCGAGGGAAGGAAGAATTACCAGGCGCCTCGTTAACTTTCGTTTCGTCTTCTTCCCTGTTCTGTTTTCACGCGAATCGTTTCTTCCCCTATCTTTTCCCGCGCTCGTAAATCCGATAGATTATCGGCACCGTTAAGAAAAAAGTTGCGGCGATCGCTCTGATCGCTCGAACAACAGCTATCAAATAATTTTGTATACGATTTTTAGCTGCGTGAGTGGCGTCTATTGAGCTAGAATTTCTAAACGAATTCGTAAAAAATTGTCCACGATGATAAGAAGATACAGGACAAAAGATACGTAAAATTCAGGAACCGTAGAAAGTACGATGACAGGAAACGATTCGAATTATCCGCAGGATACGAAAATAGATCGAAGACGAGAAAAATTCATGGGTAGGAGGGGGCGGATGGTCGGTGGAAGAATACGATAAATATTTAAAGTTAACTAATAATAACGCCGGCACGTTCTAATGGCACGGAGAGACGAAAAGACGCCGCCGCCGACGACGCAGACGACGACGACGAAGACGATGACGAAGACAACCACGACGACTGGTCTTACCCAGCGACGTCGACGAGAGAATCACCCGCGCTGCTTTTACATAACGCATTAATGTCGTGCATTAAATGGACCGACTGCGCTGTATACTGGACCATCTTGCAGGAAGTTATTATAAATACGGCACGAGACCGTGGAATTCGTTACGGTAGGGAAAGCCGCGGGAATGCAAGCGGTGCTCTTTTATAAATTATTTAAAAGTTCAAGGGGCCCCCGCTAAAGAACCAGGCCACGTTTCGGCAAAAATGCTTCTGACCCCTATGAGATAGAAATAGATCGACGGAAATCCAGTGCACGCAGCTACCGCCTTTATATTTCTACCGCTGACGAGTTGCGTTGACGTGAATTGTTACGTCGATGCATATGAAACGTCGTAAAATATTTTTTCTTCAAATGAAACTACAAATAAAGCTACTGTTTTCCTTGAAATATATTATTTGATCAAAGTATTCTTCGATCATCGAGTACTTTTTCGATCATTGATTGGTTTTGTTATTCCTAATTTATAAAAAGTGGTAGGTAGCCTCATCTTTAAAGGCCCGAATACTATTTTTACGAGATGTAACTTTCCGTATTAGAATTGAGTTGGATTCCGTCCGAAATCGTTGGCTCTCAGTCTTTATAAAACACAGTTGGAGAGAAGAATTCGTTTAGGGCAACGATTAAATTCGGGCTGATTTACGAGAGCTTCTTGAAATCTTCGAGGAAATAGTTACGCCTTACAAGGCATAAAACGATGATTTCGGTGTAGCAATGGCCTGAATCGAGGAAATCAACTTGGTAGAGGACGGTTCGCGTTCATTCGGACTCGTTAAATCTACGCCCATAAAAACGACGACAATAAACTCGGTCCATAGTCTCGCGGCTGTTTTACGTCGATTTTCAACGCTGAAGAACTGGCTGCGGTTGCCAGCTCCGGAAGAACAAAGGCTTAGTGTGTGCACGATGTAAAAATAAGATCAGCCGAGGGGAACCAATTATGGAGCGTATTTGATGTCGCGGAGACAAGCAGGTGCAAACGAGAGAACCGATACGTTACACCTTTGCCCCGAACGCGATTGATGTTTCCTCTACGTTCCAAGGTTATTCAATGTTACCGTTTCGATCGACTCTATCAAAAGTAATCGCTGGATTTTTTAAGATTTGAACATTGGGTTATCACGTATTGTGATAATTAAAGAAATTTAAAATGTTCGATATTTTCGATATCGGCAGACGATGACAATCAATCAATGACAGATCAATACTGTGAGTTATCACGAAACAAACAAGATCGAAGATATTCTATCTGTGCGAGAATAAGGAAAGAGAAAGAAAAAAAGAGACCAATCAAAAAATCAGGAATCGTTCGAAGCTTCGACTTTTTCAAATAATTCCTGACGTCTCTCAGTCACGCCGTCAATTTTCAATACTAATTCACGCAGACGTTAGAACCACGAGCCTCGAGTCGGTGACGAAATAGAAAGAAGAGGGAAAAATATGCATTATACGGGTACAATGCTTGTCTAAGGAATGAACATGATGAATGAAAGAGTCGAACGATGGCCCCAAAGCCGGTAACGTCCAAGAATGCTTCCTCATAGTCGTTTTGCTTTCTTCCAGTTCTCTCTCTCTCTCTCTCTCTTTCTCTCTCTTTTCCCCTTTCCTACTCCCTCTGTGCGCCCTCTTTGATGCAGTCGCAGCTTTGATATTCCTGCCAGAATATCCCACTTATAGTTAGCGCATAAGCCTGCTCTTCTCTATTCGTTTCTTCTCTATCTCATGCTCTCTCGCTTTTCTCTTCCAATTGTCCTTTCTCACTCGCACCCCATTTCTTCCAAGCTTGCACTATCCCTGTCATACGTTTCCAGCTTTTCCTTCCTCCTCTCTAGCGCACACATTCTAACACACGTGGGTATAGTTTCCTCGACGTTTCTCACCGACTCTTTGTCCCGTCTTCCACGGGACGACGCGACGACGTTGAACGGTTTGCGAAACGTTCCTTGCTTGGTGTTCACCTCGCTAGGATAATACCATGCACGCGTGGATCTCCCCTCTCCTAACGTGATGAAACGCGGGTCAAGGATCGACGATTAAAGGATTCGTTGGCGAGAAGAGCGTGTCGTTTACACGCTGACGCGAATTCCCGCGGTTTCCGTTGCTTCCTCGACGCTCCAAGATTCCTAGATTCCTCGAAGAACGCCGGTAATTACGTCGATAAGAATCTCGCATAATTCACGTGGTTGGAATAACTCTTAGGCATCGTGGCTAATTTTCTTCTCCTATGGCTGGAAAGAGGGAAGGTGTCGATAGAGCTTGATCCAACGTTCGTCGAGAAACGAGAAAAAAGTTAGACACGGATATGTTCGCCGACCAATGAACCGTGTCGATTGGGACACGAAGTTGGGAAAGGAAAGGGTGACGTATAAAATTGGTCTGGCTGAACGATCGACGAGAATTTCCAGAGGTCCCGAAACGATGGAGGTCCTTGATCGGTACACGCCCACTTTTTCGCTGTTCCAATTAGGCGAGGACCCTTGCGCGCACGTTTTATTCGCTAGTTGATTGGTGTCGAGCAGACAGTAGTGGAAATTAATGAAGACGGTTTTCGGGGTAGGATATGCCGAACAGTTATTGGCCCTCGAATAATTTCGCTGAAATTCGCGGATTTTACAGGTGTTTAGTCGACAATGCAATTAGCAGCAACACGGTCCACTAGACTGCTAATAGAATATCCGCGATACACGTGTTTATACGATCGACGGAAATTAGGAATGTGAACGGAGTAAATCGATGATCGAGGTGGGCAAAAATTGAGAAGATGCAAAAATTTTAAGCACCATTTTTATTCATGTAAAATGTTACGAAATTCGATTACGACATTTTGTAGGTTTTTCATCTTTACCTAGATATAATGCGCGTCAAGTTTCTCAGAGAATGGATATCTTACTTCCTCAATTTTTTTTTTTTTTTTAGCACAAGAGAATAACATAAAGTATCGTGTGTTCCAAAGATAAATTCTAAAAATAATATTTCTTATACTATCAGTTTTCTCTATCTATCTTCAACATGGTTTATGAACGGTTCGATCTTTCAATGTACATAAGGAAATACCGATATCAGCTTTCGAAAAAATCCGTAAAAAAGAAGAGCAACGATAACGATGATTAAATAGCTTTATCGTCTGTATCGAGTAAAAGCAAAATGTGTTTCTAAGCAAACCTGCGATATTCGCAACCGTATAGGTTTTTAGGTTCGGAGGGGTCATCGAAG
The DNA here is from genome assembly GCF_011952205.1 of Bombus bifarius. Classification (NCBI taxonomy): domain Eukaryota; kingdom Metazoa; phylum Arthropoda; class Insecta; order Hymenoptera; family Apidae; genus Bombus; species Bombus bifarius. Next base: position 892,022 of record NW_022884524.1, read on the forward strand.
ACACCCCATACATATTCATACCGACTATTTACCTAAGGCCAGAAAAGAACTGTCAAGAACGAAAGCAACGTATCGCATTAATGCAAGGGTCCTCGAAGATCCTACGAATACGTAGGTATATGCAAATGACACCATTCCCGCCGAGGAAACCTTTAAATCACACATCGAGGCTACCAATAACATCGTCGACGATCATAATACAAGACCGCCTTTATGCTCGCTGTACCAGCAAGAGTAGCAAGATGTTCGTCCTCGACTTTAAAAGGATCACGTTCTAAGTACCGTAACATGCAATAACAGCCTTTCATCGGATATAATTCGTACCAGGATTAAAATAACAAATAGACCAGAGAGCGACGCGTGTTGCATGTCGTAATTAACATACACCGTTCGACGTGGAGCAACAAGTTTTTACAAGAAACGAAGTTTCTTAATCGTTCTCAGGGGACCTGATTCTCGCATAGAATCACCGGACACGCTATCGATGTCTCGTTCCAAACGAACAATCGAGTAACAACTTTTAAGTTTCACGCGATATCTTATTATACCGTTGAATATGTATCTTATTATGCCTAAATGAAATGAAAGATGAAAAATTCGAAATCAACGTTCGCGCGCGCGCAAAAAAAAAAAGAGATCTTTTACAAGAATTAGAAAATCTCCGACGATGCAGATAGGTGAGCAAATTACCGTCACGGACAAATTTCAGACAGATCTCGGTTATTTAAATTTCTCTCCTTCCCACCGTATTCTTCTTATCTCAGCTCGTTCACTGGAACAGTTGGAACGCGAAATAAAAGGTAGATACAAAGCGAATCTTTTTTTCCCCCCTTCAAAACGAATGCCCCGGTAAATTTATACATCACAATTCACCGCGCATCGCGGCCATTAACGCGTCGACGACCGGGGAACATGACGGCCATGGTACATCAACCTTCGTGAGGAAACCGAGCTGCCCGGTCCAAAGTACCAAAAGGAGCCACGCCGTGCTTTTATCGCGAGTAATTCGGGCCACGATCGTACGTATACGGTGTCTAATAAATTCGTGAATGGCCAGCCAGCGACTGAAATGTTCTATACACCCACGCGTAACGCACACGAATTGCCATCGTGCAACGGTCGCTCTCGCTCTCTCTCTCTCTCTCTCTCTCTCTCTCTCTTTCTCTTCTTTTTTTCTTTCTATGGGTTTCGTCTATGGTTGTGTGCGCGCGTGCCTCGATTCCCGAGGTTGTTGGCGTTTGGTTGCGCGCTTAGGGTGGGTACCGAGCCGACGAACCGACATGGGGGCACCAAGAGAGAGCGGATATTATCGCCAAACGTTAATTTGGTCGAGGCCCGGCCTACCTTCCAATTTTCGAGCCCTTACACGCCCACTTACGAGATTGTCCGTTAATGCTCCGAAACGTCGGGACGCGTTTTCGACGCCCGCGTTTTACCGCCACGGAGAGCTTCACGGACTTCGCGTACGGCCGACGGGTACATCTCGGACGAGGCTTCTCTTTAGACTTTAGACGCTCTCAGCCTTTGCATACGAGACACACGTGTTGCCAGAGTACCGTATGTGTATACTTGAAAGGGTAAATAGAGTTCAACTCGAGCGGCAAGTCTTAGAGATAAAGGGTAGTGGATCTGCAGGTGTTGGACATTTCTAGACGTATAGAACTTTTTAGAGTTTAGAACTACAGCTATTAAGACTTTAAATAGCATGCTTTTAAGTTAGACTCTGTTAACTAGAGGTCTAATTACGAGCAGAAGCCGTCTAGACAAAAGGAATTCAAAGTTTTTAAGGTTTTCGTCAAAGATAGCCTGTAATTAGAATTTCAAAGACGACAGGCGAAATACAAGAGGAATAGAAGAGGCGTTTTACGAAAAAGGAAGGGTATTCGCGAATTTAACATCGATAACGGTCCCACGAAATGCGTCGTGTACGCGCGCACAACCTGATAACGCTGGGATAGTCTAACGTTAACGGAGCAAGGGCAGAGTCGTACGACGGAGAGCATCGCGATAAAATTAAATGAAACGTCGAAGAAAGGAACGACGCGTCTCCGATTGGACGCTGAGAAAACAGGGAAAACCGTATTTCAGTCTGTGCCTTAACATTCCCGCGTGGACGCGCGCATCACATACGCCCGCGCGCCTAATTTATGTAACACAGAACAAATATACTCGTGGTAGCGTACGGCGCGTACGTAAAGCGTGGTAGAAGCAAAGAAAATAAATACGGGACGGAACAAGTGGAACGTCCGCGAGAAGCAAGAAAATAGTTTGCGCGGCGATTCGTAGACCCAAAATAGGGCGGTGTGAACAGCAGGAAACTTTACTATACACCGTGCAACGTGGAGTAGGAGAGACGCGTGTATTTGGCGTGTGTGAGCGCTGTTGGAAAGAACCGGTTATATAGCAACCGTCCTCCACCTTCTCCACCTTCTTCTTCTTCTTCTTCTTCTTCTTCTACTTCTTCTTCTGCTTCTTCCTCCTTTTCTTCTGCCTGTTCTTCTCCTTCTTCCTTACTTTCCTTCCTACTCATTCGTCGACCTTTCGTTCCATCCTCGCCAAGTATCCAGCGAGCTCAGCTACGTAATACAAGCGATTCTATACATACAAACAAGCACGTGCGTGTGTGCGTGCTCGTGTAGAGACTCTGTGTCTCTCTCTCTCTCTCTCTCTCTGTATGTACAGTGTACACTTACGTGAGGTCCCGACACCATGGGCGCCTGCCTATCTGACATTGGGTGCCTGCCTACGAGGGCGAGTCCGCGACGTTTCTTTTTTCTTTCTTTACTGACCTGGCTACCGACGGACGGACCCTGGGCAACCGTGTATTCCTTCCGAGGACCCTCCGGGGGCGTTGGAATTTCGCGAGCGTTTCACGGATAGCCTTGTTTCCGATACGCGGAAACCCAGTCAGAATCCTATTGTACTCGACTCGCAACGGCAGGATATCCCGCGGCGAAAGAAACACCGCTGAGTGAAACGTGACTGTTAATATGTTTAATCGCGCCGATGATATCCGACGATTAATTTTTTACTTGATGCGTTTTGAGCGGCGTCGAGATCCAGGCGTTGGAAATATAAATGATTCCCTCGACTATTGTTCCAACTTCGTTCGATCTTCTTTACTCGTTGTATTCGTGTATGTATGTACGTACCTATGAATGCTTGCGCCTATTTACTATGCGTATACGATTTCCTATATTTCATTCAGCGATACGAGAGTCGAATTATTAGATATATATCGATGATTAATGTTTTCTGTTACAGATTTCGAATAGACAACACAGACCACATAATAGACGTGAACAAGAACAACGCGGCGTTCGAGTACGATCAAGTGAACATAATATGTCCTGTGTACCAGCCAGGAACGTATGACGAGGACGCGGAGAAGTATATTATTTACAACGTAAGTACTTTCGTATCGAATCGTAATGCTAAGAATCTTGCCCTCGACATTGGTAGAAAGATTGTCACGAGTCCGAGCGTGTACCCCGGTCTCGCCATCCATAGTGGGATCAACAGATAAATCGAGTTACACGTCTGTCGACCCATTATGCGAAATAAAAAATTGTCAAAGGGCGTTCCGTGCTGTTTAGACAGCTGCTGCTACTCGAAACTCGTTCGTTAACTCGCTCATATCGGACCCCCAAGAACGACTTCCGCCTCGTAGCCAACTCTTGACATCGCGTTGCCCTCGAGGGGCTGTTCCAACTCTGTTTCACCCGCTTTTAAAAATATTCATGACAAACTACCGTGTCGCCGTTATTCCCGAATTAGAGAAACTCGTATATACAAGACCGATAACGATGTTTGTTCTTGAGACGAAAATTACAGAGTTTCATAAATCAAATCGTTGCTAGCATCGTGAAAATCTTTCGTCCCTGTTCTTGCTTTTATCGGAGATTCCAGCGCAGTTTCCAAAAGCTGCAACGCAAACGTCGCCAATCATCGCCGAGATCTAATCATCTTATCCTACCCTTCTCGTATTGTCTCGTTCGAACTCGACGATAGATACTTTCTACCCCCTAATCGTATCTTGAGAGGGCGGGTGGTTTAGGTAGCGAGGAACTAGTGAACGAACGAAAATTAGCTTTTTTCACGGCTAGTCGTTAGAAAGAATGGCAAAGAAATGTCTTTGTCTTTATCTTTGTAAAGAATCTTTGTTTGTATAGACTCGACAAAACGATAAAGAAAACGTTCAAGGACGTTCGACTCGTACGTAACAAACAACTAACGCGACGAATCGATTGGTACCGGGAACTTATAGCTGCATCGTATGTTTCACAGGTGTCTAAAGAGGAATACGAAACATGTCGGATAACGAATCCAAATCCACGGGTGATAGCAGTTTGCAACAACCCGTATAAGACCATGTACTTCACGATCACCTTCAGGCCGTTCACACCGCAACCTGAAGGCCTAGAGTTCCTGCCAGGCCACGATTACTATTTCATCAGCACTTCGTCCAAGGACGACCTTCATAAACGCATCGGTGGACGATGCACCAGTAACAACATGAAGGTGGTCTTCAAGGTGTGCTGCCGCAACGAGGCTGACACCTCGTCGTCTTCGGCTACATCGCGCAACAATTGTGAGTATCCTTCGTTTTATTGTAAACACCGACACAAATATCACCATTTTCTTGTTAATATCGATTCGTTCGTTTAACCAGAAGAAGATATTTTTTTCTATTCGCATTGACGCGAAATTTTTAAAGACGTTTGATGCACATGCATTGAAGAAACGATCGAATTTGCCAGCGTTTTCACCTTCGGTCCCATTTACGAGCATTCCTTAAATATTCCTATTCCGAAATCGTTTCGACGTGCGAAAACCTTTGTCCTACCGAAAGGTACGCGTTTCGCGTGTACGACCGCTATTCTAATGGGGTCCGATTATCATAATCTGAAATTATAGTCGTTGTATACGTCGTCTACGCCGCCTTTTCATTTCGCGTGTAAATCACGTTTAAAAGCTTCACGGTTTCGCTTGAGCGTGCGAGCTCCCTTCGTACACGCTCGTGGATGAAACGATTGGAAGAAGGGCCGTGTCATAAATTCATTATCCCCTAATCAGTTACAAAGGGAAGGACTACTCGTAACGACAGACGGTCTACGCCGATTCCTTCATCTTCCGCCGCGAACACGATCCACCCTCGATCCCCCTCTCTGTTTTCCCGCTCGTACAGACGGCCAGCCCGTGCTCCTCCCCTCTTAAATAATCCCTATCAATTATAATTCTTAGCCGTGCACACCATTTGTTGCGGTTAGAGGACCAACGCTGACCCAGAACACAATAAATTCCACTATTTCATTCTAGCCCGTTCTCTTCTCTCCCTAATTCGTTCCAACCGTCCTCCCAACACCTCCTCCGCCTCCTACCCGCTACCACCGACCCAACACTCGTCGGAGACGATTCATGCGCCGTAATGACTAGCTATTTCGCCGGCCGAGAACTCTGAACTCCCTTTCTCTCTTTCCCTCTTTCACCGTTCGGTGTCTCGGGCATTCAAGATTCCAGCAGGCTCTCCACCGACCTCGAAATCCTTCCGCGGCTTTCTACCGTGCCGTGTTGCGGGATCAGACCGTGAGCACCGACGCTCGTGTACGATGCCCTACGATTACTATCAGCGGCCACGAACCGCGAGAAATGTTAATCTCGCGGAAAATTTCAGGCTGGCTCCTCTGCTTTGCGCCGCGAGCGCTTTGCGCGGCGAAAGACATTTACGCCGGCAATTAGCCGGCGAAAATGCGAAATTAATCTTCGACTTTATTCCACCGGTAGAAGTTCATTCTCCCCGAGGTCTTTGTGCCTGTGAATTTCGGCCGAGAACATAAAGCATTTGTCATTCATTACGGTTATCGTGTTTTCTTTCAATCTTTTATTCCTATTCTTTTTTATTTTTTTTTCTTTTTTCTTTTTTCTTTTTTCTTTTCTTTTTTTTTTTTTTGTTCTCTTTGCTTTATCGCCGAAAGTCGATCGGTTTCAGGAATGAACTTCGACCGCAAATTGCGTAAATTTCGATTTAAAGTCGCGTAATAAAGAAGATTATTTTTTTCTTTTATATATCGCATAAACGTTTTAAACGGACATCGGACGCAGTAACAAGAATTCACGTTCCCATCGTTTTCCCGTGGCGATCATCGCGGATGTTCGATCAAACTTTTACGATACCGCGTTTACGGTTATGATTGTAACGGTTTGCGCGCGATTCTATTATTACGTACGATCGGCATCGGCGAATGATCGCCGGAGCGATTAAATAAAATTTAACGGACGCAATCATAACCGCCTGTATTTCGATTCGGGGGCCGGCTTTAAAATATCGACCTCTGGCGAACGCGGGTATGTACATAGATAATTGAAATCGATGTCGATTCACCGGACACTCGGTCCCGTTTACGAGCAATCGTGGAACGGCGGTCGCGTTCTCCGTCGTTGAATCCCCCTGTTGAAAATTACGCAAAACCGATGCGCGATTTGGACCGCGATTGCGGAGTTAAAATCGAAACGCTCGTCGACGCGACGTTATCCTAAATCATCCGGCTGGAAATGCCGGTGAACGACGATGTTGGACGGGCGCTCGCGCGCGCGTAACAACAGTAATCGAGACTGGCTGAAAATTGCACGCAACTCGTGAACCAGCGGAAAAAAATCACTGGCGGAGATTACACGCTAAAATTCAATAGCCGCAACAAAGTATAGCTCTGGCCGCACGATGCAGCCCAGACGAGACTACGTCGTACGTACGGTTCTCTGGAAAGCACGTCGCGTCGTCGCGTCGTGCCTCGCGAACATGACGATGTAATAAGAACGTTAGAGAAAGAGGAATACGTTAACGTTGATCTATGTCATTTTTCAGCCGTAGCTGTAACCAGCAGCACCGTGCCAAGCAGCAGCTCGACCAGCACCGCAGTTTTGGGTGGAGGAGCCGTCGGAATACCACCCCCGCCACCACCGAGCGTCGTCAAGAACGGCGGCCCAGATCGATTCTACCCAGGGGGCAGCATTCATCATCATCACGATCATCATCAACCGGCCACGGCGGCGCCGACCCTGCCCCACGTACCCCCTCCGGCCATCTACCCTGTGCATCCGCATCAGCCTCCGATTCACAATGGACCGCCGTCCTCCTCGCCGCCCAAGACCTCGATCGGCCAGAAGAAGAAGAACAGTACGTATAACACAGCGCCCCACCGCCTCTTGCCACCTGCTCTCTTTGCCGCGAAACGAGTTTCTCGATGCTCCTCGCGACCATTATCTCGGCCAATGATTCTTTCATTTTTTCTTTTTTTTTTATCCTTCTCTCTTTCTCTACCATTCTGTGTTCCTTCGTTGCTTTCTTCTTTTTCATTCTCTTTTCTTACGCCAAATCTCTCTCGTCGTCGTCGCATCTTGTCGAAATTAATCATGCAAGAGGAGGGTCATTTTATTAATCGACGCGAATTAGATCGTCTATAATGTATCTGCGAGCATCGCCGAGTTGCTCGAATTTAATTATCGAATAGAGTAATGAGAAATTCGAACATCATCGAATAAAATAGTCGACGACAATCGCGTCAGATCGCGCCTATATTTTGCGAGAACGCGTTTTCTAACTTAGCCGCTAACTTGTGCCGCTAAATCCCTTGTCCCTTATCGTTACTTTCGTTTTGTCCGGCTGATAATTATCGCTTCGTATCGGGATTACTGTTGCATAAAATTAAGATAAACCACTCGTACTCGACGATTTTACCGCTCGTTATCGTCGTGTAAATCGTTTTTTCAGGATAAAGGAATTACCGCGTTGTATCGCTACATCGCTATATCGTTATATCGTTATATCTTCGTTATTAACATCGCATAATTGATATTTCTTCTTTTCGATCGGAGCAAGCGTGAGTCCATATTCGCGCGAAAGTCTTTCTTTTCCATCGTTCTTTCACGATAGCTGGACGCGAGTGCGAAAGTCAAAGAGAAGAGTCGTCGTCGCTTCGGTCATTAAATTACCGTTATGTAGTTGAACGTGGCGGTGCACTGCGTGCCAAACAATCATTTTACGTAATTCATTTGGCTTATCGTTTGCTCGTATTGAAACGGATAAAGTAAATAAACGAGTAACGAGCAAATAAATTTTATCAGGTTTTAAAATTATATTGTCCCTCGTCATGTCTTATTCTACTTATTATCGCTACTAATGCATCCTACAAATAATATCGAAAAGGGTAATACGTTGAAAATTGCATTGATTGACCGGACGTAAAACTTCCGAAACATACCTCGAGCATCCTATCTTTATCTTTCGCGTTCAGATCAAACGTTCTATACTCATTCTCGTATAATTAGAAAAGTATCGAGTATAAAAGTTAGATCAGTTAATACCGCGAACGAAGGAAATTATTTACAAAATTAAGAGTAAAAAACTTAATAAACGAAGGAACACCTTTGGTCCCCAAAACGCGTGCCAGACGGAGAACAATCGAACGCGGTAGGCGACTCGATTCTAGGTGACTCTCTCGACAACCATCTGTCGTCTAGTCGCCCTTCTTGTGTTGTCACCTACGATAATTTCACTTGAAAATGCGCCACGGATATGCACACATTTGCATTCCATCGATAGCCAGGACACGGACGTTAACGAGGCAACCTGCTTGGCTCGAAACGCAACAGGGAATTCGTGTTCCGGAGGTGTTGAATTGAAATTACTCGAGTCGGCCCCGTTCCGCCTTCCTTTGTAACAACGATTCGAATTTCTCCACTGTATTAAAATCGTCCCTTCGAAATCGAATCGTGTCCCACGAAATTTACAACTTGGTTCGTGACCGACGATGTATATCCGTTACGACGCGTTTCGCATCGAGCAGAAGCAAAAAGTACATCAATCTCCAAGTACTCACCAATAAGCCGGAACCTAGATGCAAGTTGAAGCTTCCGCTCCGATATCGCCGCGTTTCCTAGCCCTGGTAATGAAGCAACTTTTTCCCACGGAGCTCATGGAAGTTTCATTTCGAACAGCAGAAATTTAGAGACGTCGTTGACCTCCTTTCTGCAAGAATAACGTGATTATTTATTGGAAAAATAACAAAGAAAAATAAAATTAATCTCAAGAGCTCGAAGTATTAATAATTGCTAACAGAAATCCAGGATCTTGGAATTACTCGCTGTAAAGTATTAATTTCTACATTGTCCAAATTATGCAAGAAGCATTTCTATTTGCTTCTGTTTCATCGGATAACTGAATTCCCAATTAAAAATTTCCATTTGTTAATCCACGTTAATCAATTAAGTTGGCGGATAAACGTTTTTTTTTTTTTTTTTTTTTTTTTTAATAACTACGATAAACGATCAAATGGCTATTGTCCGGAAATAAACAATTGATTTTTTCTGTCTACAGAGGAATATTCGGACCATCCGAACGAAGTTGTGAAGAACGAAGAATTGACCTACAACGGGGCGAGTTCCAGCCGTGTTCAAGATCGGTACTACCAGCTGGTGATGGTGTTGACGGGAAGCTTGTTTATCAGCGCGATCATGCCGCAATTATTACGGTGAAGCGACAACACTACCGACGAGAACGTATATCCCATACGTCGAAACCCCTTTTTCTGTGATTATCCTACGTTTAATTAATTTCTTGAGGCACGCGTGCGCGCGCGCGCTCGCGTGGCCGCCCCTCAATCGTGAAAAATAAATGAAAAATAAAACGCGCACGATTTATGGTCGGACTGCCTCGAGAGAGAAAGAGAAACGAGAAAATTTAATCGGGAGGGAACGAAGACAAAAACGAACAACAATGGTTTAGAGAAAAAAGAAAAATTAAATGAAAATAAAAGAGGATGCGAGTTATAAGAAGAACGAAGAGTCGGCAGAAATAATAAAAAAGAAAATAAACGTAAATGTCAAGAGAAGAGACACGCACGACACACGAGCAGCAACGCCATATTGAAACTATTCGAAAACGAAGAACGAAGACGTAGATAGTAAGATTACAAAGACGAAGAAAGACGAAACGAGGAGAAACGCTACTATTAGACACTATTATAGTATGCCCACTATTATCACTACTATAAATGGTAGTCGTATTGGTTGTCCTTCTTATCATTACGCTAATTCTAGGTATTTATTGGAAATACGAGGAAAGAGAACGAAGTCGTGGACAGCGTGCTAAATATCCTCGAGCGTGGCATACGCCGCATAGTGAATAAATACGTCCGTCAAAGAGAAGCGCGAAAGTTGTTTCGTTTAAATATCATAACCTCGCGCGTGAGGATTTCGAATGATAATGATATCGTACGACTGACATCGACGTTGGTTGACGAACGGTCCTCTGTCATCTATGCCTCGATTGCTTGAGAATTAGTATCGTACTTGAAAAGTCAAACGATTAAGTTAACTTAGAAACTTATATGTATATAGAGAACCAATTACTTACTAGGTTAGTATGATTTAAAACTTGCCATCTTAGTAGATGTATCACTTAGCACTCGTTTTTCCGTTAATATTTTCAGTATCACGCCCACGCAAATGTAGATACGTCATTTGTTTAACTAAAGATTTCAGATCAATCACGTGACTTATTGCGATAATCGAATCAAACGTTAATCCGCGATTAGTCGCGATGGTCGCGCCAATATTCGGATCGAAATCTATCGAAGGAAACAGTCATGGCGGAGGGTCGTTCGGTTTGCGTAAACAGTCGCGAGCAGGATAATTAGCACGCGTGTAAATAAATTCCTAATGAATATGTACAAGTGGCTCTTGCCTCGTCTTCGGGGCAGAGGAATTTAAGAGAGTGCCGTATACTAGGTAAAATCTTATATATGACACACGGAAGAGTGCGATACAGCGTGAGTGAACATTTCCGAGTGTGACAGAGTATGACGTGTGTGGGTGTATTGCGAGGCGTATGTGAACATTCGTGAACACAAAGATCGCCCATTTGGTTAGGACACAAAACTGTGTAAGGTGCGATAAACTTTTGTAAGTTCCGCCCGCGATTCTCGCAATCGTGACACTTTCGCGAACACGTGAAGTATTGTCGGCGAAGAAATTCGAAAATTCCTCTCTTCGACCGAGTTCGTCGAAGGGAAATGGCGAACGAACGAACGAACGAACGAAAGTATGGTATGTAATGCGTGAGAGAGACTGATCGCGGAGCGAACGAAATAACAATTTTTGTATCATAGTTGTACCATACCGAACTTTATCTATAGATCTGTATTATATTTATTATCCGCTATCATTACGCTACGAATAATCACACTCGATATTCTATATTTACTAGTAAAAAATATCAAATTTAATAGCGAATAAATTGCGTATTCGGCGGGGTAATGATAAAAGAAACGACATGACGCGAGCAAAACGATGAATTCTCGACCCCTGTCATCATCGGATCTGCCATTTGTTGTTTCCTTCTATTTTCTTTAATTTTTTTCTCGTGCTGTATTGCTCGAAAACGTCGAACACGCGCGTTCGAGTGCTTATTTCGACGTGTGCTCGCTATTTCAATAAATTGGCCGTGCGATGGTCGGTTTCATTTCGTCGATTTCGGTATCGTCTTTTGTGCTATGTACATCGTTCTTTTCAGTTGTCCCTACGATTCTCCTGTTTTTTTTTTTTTTTTTTATACTCTATTTATTGTTCACCGCCACGCAGATTTCGTTTACATCCGCGTACTGACGAACGTACGCGCATGCAAATCGCATTTATTTGTAAAACGTACGGGATTACATGTATACATGCACAGTGGTCACGATCGTTACACGCGATCCCGCTCTGATTTGTCGCGTACGTCGATAACGACGCCCTCTTCGCTAACGTTCAAGCTCTGTTCACGCTGCGATCGCAGCCGATTTTACGTTACGAACGCCCATTAACGTATAACATTGTACACGTATCCTGTACGTATCCGTAAGCCCGTGTTTCGCTCGATCACGATCACGGATCCATATTTCTATCGATCACACAATTTTACCATAATCACACGACAAACGTCAACTATGTATCTCGGATTTTATCGCGCGGAATACGTTGTACCGGCAATTAATTATATAGTGCGCGCGCATCTTGCGCATGTCGCGTATCGTATCGTATAAACGTAACTTGTAATCTTTAAAATTGCGTTCCCGCCAATACATTCGATGATTGGCCGCACGGCTACGACGGCGCTATTTTATTGCTTGCGTACTTGCACAACTCTTATTTACGCGCATTTCATCTTCCAGAATGCAAAATTATCGTTTTTGCGTCCGACGTCTAGTTTGACGATCGACCGATCACAATATACCAAACGTATCTACCGATTCTGTATCGACGATACGAACAACACGGCGAATATAATTACATACAACCTGGTCTTAAAAATGGATCCGTGAGCACCAGTGTGAATGGAGCTTCAATAAGTGCACATAGTTGTTACCGCGCGCGTAAGAATGCACACACAGCGACCGAAGAGCGTTCGTGGCACGAGGATGCGAAAGGAAGAAACTACAACGAGCAAATGATCGTTTCACGTTGGCCACGAGAAAAAGAGTTCGACCGAACGGCAACTAGAGTAACGAATTATTGTAAATACGAATATGCGGAGAGAATTACGTATTGTATAAGGCAGAGCGAGAGAATGTAAGAAAGATTAATGAGAGCGCAAGGGAGAGAGAGAGAGAGAGAGAGAGAGAGAGAGAGAAAGAGACCCCAATTCCGAATCGTAGATAATAAAGAAAAGATGTATTCTGATGGCTGCTCGATTGACCGACTCGTTTTCATCGTTCATTGATGGTTCATCGTCCTTAATTATACGCGACAATTAAAATGGAAATCAATGACCACGATCAGCCGGGAATGTTGAGGGAAACGATGGAAATTAAATGCGTGTATAATGTTATCCATTACAGTATTGTAAGCCTAAGTATTACATGCCTCCGATCCACGTCTGTTTGTCTGTCTGTCCGTTCGTCTGTCTACAGTTTGTACTTTTTACCCATGTGTTAACCGCAATAGCAATTTCGTACACGTACGAGCGATCGATTACGAGAAAGCAGTTCGCGACGATACCTACGATTCCACGATTCTTAGCATGTAGATTTCTCACAAATGATCATATTTTCGTTTCGTTAACTATAGCTGCTACGATGACAGTTTCTTTTAGTTTCTCTCTAGTCGTTTTCGTTCGCACACACATGTATACACGTGGAATTGTTTGTGAGCCGCTGATCAACCCGCAAAACGAAACCCAAAGACAATCACCTGCACCATTGTAAGGAAAAGCGTTCGAAGCGCCTCTGCGTAGATCAGTCGTCAACTATAGCGTCACGATATCATTTAGGTATATACGATTCGTTAACCCTCTCACACGAAGTAGAAGTAATTTAACACACGATTGTACAAAACGTTTCTCGTACAAGTTCGCTTTGCGGGTCTCAGAGGATATTACATACAGTAACGTACATTTGTAAAGGGACGCAAATAGTAGAGTGCGTTTACGTTTCGATCGGCATGATCGACGATCCATGTAACACGGTTGCACACACGTCTTGAATCGTGGATGTATCGATAGAACTGCTCCGGGCGGCGAATTATCGATCGACTCGAATTAATCGAATTAATCAGAGCCAGCATGAAAGCCCGTAATCAATTAAACATAAATGCAATAGCAATGCAGCAAAGTTACATAGATCCAATGTGAATGGTACTCATTCTTACGGACGATAGATGATACGGTATAACAATAATATAGACTCGAACTATCGATAGAAAATAGACAAGGTCACTCACTGCAATATTTTTTTATTTTTCTCTCCTTCATTTGTCTTTCTTCTTTTCTTCTTTTTTTTTTTTTTCGTTTCGACCGATCCGCTCCGAAAGCACCCTCCGGTCCATCCGTAACACCAATCCCGACCACCACCACCCCCACCACAACCACCACCACCACCACCACTACTACCGACCACAACGTGAAACGCTGCTCCTCGAAAGTTATTTTTGTAATCATGAACAGGGACAAGCATCGTACCATTTAAAGGTACCATTTAAATCGTTAGTAGAAAGTATACATAGATAATCGATATAATAGAAAGTTTAACGACACCGATATAACAGAGACACACAGGAATAATCATAAGGTCGATGAACCTGAAGATTACGATTAATTAGATCGCGCGTTAAGATTAGTCTTCGCTCTTAATCGCGTACACAGACCGATATACAGTTACGCATAAGTACGTAGACGCGTTGCAGATGGCACGTTTCGAGCAGAAACACACGAAGAACAAAACGAGGAACAGGTTTCACAGTTTTCTAATCCAAAGACGTCCGAACCTCCCCTTCATTGCGATTTTTATCGTTCATTTTCGCTATTTCATTGTGTTATCCTCTCGTGTGCGTGTTTTGGAACAATGTCAAGAGATTAGAGGTCTTCGCGGATGGAGATCACAGCAGGCGACTATTCGTACGCGAAAAGGGCTTGTTCCTCTCTTCTCGAGACAGCGGGTATAATGGGGATGAGATAAAACGAGGGCAGTAACGAGAAAGAAAGAAGTAACAGGGATGGGAAAGGGAAAAGTATAAAGGGATCGATTAATTAGATTTACCGCGTCGAATTGACAACGTCGCGGATTTATCGAGCGTGAAAATGGGATCGAGATGATTTCGTAGGTACGTCGTTGTAAATAGAGAAATGAAGAAAAACAAGAAAAAGATTACGATCAATAACGATAACACGATGAAATTTATATTAAATACATAGCAAGTATGAGGATAGGTTTCTAATAACAATTTATTATAAAAGTGAATGTACGTTGATGTCTAAGATTTTTAACAAGATGGAAAAAAAGATAAGAAAAAACACAAAGTGGTTATTATTAAACTATGATTATTAACTCATAATCGAGAAACACAAGTACTAATTAAACAAAAGAGCGTTTGAATACAGAACCACACTTTTTAGCCAGGTCATGAATTCTCTCACGTTGCATATATTAATTTTGTAACAGGTAACATTACATGACACATACGATCACGGTCACGGAAGCCATACGGCAGGCGCCACGTTATCACCGGAGCAACCGTTAGATCATTTCTTTTCTCTCTCCTGAACACGGTACACGTATTTACATATAAATTAAACAACAGTCGGGATATCATGTTTATAAAATGGGAAAAAGATGTCGAAAGATGATATCACACAGTTTATTCGATCGATCGATACGATATATCGAGGATAAGAAAAAAGGAAAATATGAAAACCAGCTTGGAGAAAGAAAGTATCAACGGTTTGAATAGTTCGATCGGTTAGCGTTGTCTGACAATCAAACGACCTAGTTTCCAATTACGACGCAACAATATTTATTCAGCCATTATCTCTCTTTTGCCTCACCTTCGCTCGATCTAAATTTGAACCGAGTAAACAGATAAAAAGCAAAAGCTGAAAAAAATTGTAAAAATAGTAACGCGGTCCACGTGTGGCATTCGTGAACGGGATCGATCAATTATAGATTGCGTGTGCTCGCTAAGTATGCACGTTCAGTACAGTACAGTCGTTCATTACAAAGCATTACAGATACAATACAAAGTAGCGTAGTGTTCATAATGGTAGTCCACTTGTAGCGAAATAGTGTTTAAACAGTCCAAACAGACAACCAAACAAGCAAAAAAAAAAAAAAAGAAAGAACCGGAAAAACGACATAATCGTCGGAAAAATTACAGGTAACCATAAAAAGTACACAGTAAACGTGAATCGATCTTCATGAAGTACGTGCAAGACACGCACACACATGTACACACTACGACACGTGCACACGACACATATACATGTATATTGGCACATATTGCGATACAAACAGTTTCAAACATTGTCGAGGGCGTCGCGAGAAAAGGTGCGGCGCTACTCTAGAGATATGAAGAAAAAAAAAGAAAAAAAAAGTATATATTTAAATGTACACTCATACACAGATACAGAGACACGATATACACATATGCAAAAGCGACGCGACTTCGACGACCACGCGACGTAAAACGCAAAAGCGCGTGAATTCACTCGCAGAAGCAGAGAAAGAAAGAAAGAAAGAAAGAAAGAAAGAAAGAAAGACGAAAGGTGGGAAAAAGGGTCGACGATGCTCTAAACGTAAACTCGTCGGCGTCGCGCGATTTATATAGCTATATTGTATTATGCATGTCGATATACGGTCACATATAACGATGGAAAATGAAAGTAAACCAAACGAAACAAAATAAAAAAAAAAGTGAAAAAGTAACTGGAAAATGTTAAAATGCCGGACAGGGAGACCGGGCGTCCCCCGATAAAATAATAATAATACACGTACATACTCACTCACATAACACATACAAAGTACGTCGACGCGTACGACGAAATACGTCGGCGTCGAAACGTTTCATTTTGAAAGTACCTTGCGCGAGTCGTCTCGAATCGTTTAAGTACAAATAAAAAAAAAAAAAAAAGAAAAAGAAAGAAAGAAAAGAAGAAGAAGATGACGACGACGACGATGATGATGATGATGAAGAAAAAGAAATGTTCTTCTCGATGGACGAGATGCGTGCGATCCACGTTCCACGCGATTCAGATACCAGGGTATCGAGTTCTAGTTCGCGGATTCGGTGAAGAAATCAGGTTTCCTTTTTTGCGTTTGAGGCCATCAGCGACGAGCACCATTGCGTGGGTTGTATAGGAACCAGAGGGATTCACAGTGCTGAATGGTAAATTTGGGGAAATCGCGTGTCACGCCTCTTTCGTTGAACCCTCGACAGGCATTAATGAGTTCCTGGAATCAAATTGGTTGTAAAAAGAATTATATTTAAACGATCGTTGCCTGCTCGATTCGAAAGGTTGTAAGCGCATCCGTGAATCCCCTCGCGGTTCATTTCCAAATGTTTCTATTTTTTAAACGAATGAAAACGATTTGCGTGTAAAACTGCATTCGCGATCATTTCGATGGATATTTATTGAAAACGGTGAGAACACAAATAAACGATATATACGCTCTGTTGCACTGATTTTTCGGCTTTTACCGATTTTAGACGTATACACATCTTTTACCGTTGTTTCGAAACGCTGTAAACACGAGATGCAAGAGGAAATTGATAGGTTGAATTACGTTTTTATCGAAGCTCAAACTTTTCATGAAATTTCGTATTGTTATATATATACACGTATATGCTTTGATCGATTCACCATATGTTTTAATCAATGGTTGAACGCGTGAAATTCAAACGCACAGACGTAAAGACGACGATTACTTCTTGCGTCGCGTGAAACGAGCGAAATGTAATTTAAAACGTAAAACTGCCATTTTTAATTAACGTAATCGATAGCCTCGAAAGCGATTGGTAATTATCGTAGCCGTAACTTATTCGTTGTCCTACCCTGCAAAACGAATGTTAAAAAAAGAGAGATAGAAGCTATAGAGTATGGAGGAATGTGAGTTCGCAGCGAAAACGGATGTCCGGTTCGATCGCATTCTTAAATTTCGCCAGTCTTTCGACGCTGATCATATATAAAAATCGTTTCAATTCGTTCCACGTTCCATCGAACGTGAAATACCGTCTGTCAAAGATGAACGCGCTACATTCACAAGCAGTACATCTTAAAAAGCACATAATATCCACGATGTCGTTCAATGGAGTGTGTATACATGGAGAATTGAAGATTTTAAACAAAACTTTGCCAGAAATTTCTTATCGCTTTATATTTTATATATGTGACATTAAAGGACATACAACACGTAGAATACTAAAACATATTATTTTGAAATGTTAGATACGGAAAAAAGAAAAGGCAACATTACCTTATCCACCACCAGTTTGAAATGTTAGTAATCTAAAAACAAGATCCACACTGACTGACTGTTTACTCAGACTGAATTCATTGATCCGTCGCTTCATTCCCTCCTTCTTCCTCTAAGTCTTTCATTTAATTCTAAGATATTTTGTCTCTATTCGAACATTTCAATCGTTCAAACTACTCGGTAACATATGAACCACATCTTTGGAGTTGTAAAAACCTGTTATATATTAGTCTGAATATTTTATATTTGATAAAATAATAATTTCACCTGAAAAGTTAACTATCGATCCGGATGTTATGTGCTTTACAAGATCAAATGTACATAGCGTATACATAATAGAAAAAATCGCGATGGCGTGTAATATACGAAATCTGACGATTCGCAATGCCGAAAAGAACGATGCTTATGTTTCGAGCCGCGTTGCTTGTTCACGGGCACGCGACCATGCCACTTCCTTTCGATCGATTCGATCCGATTAATCAAGCCCCCATTCGATTCGCCTAAGGCTTTCAGCCGTGTATGCTTCACAGACAACGAATCTCTCGACTTACCAAGCGACTCGCGACTGACAATAGTTTCTGCGATCCCTCGATGCAATTGTTTTAAGTGCAAAACTGTCGTCACGTAGGACAGGACTTATAAATCGTTGAAAAAACAGAGTATTTGGCAGAAAAAAAGAAAAGAAAGAAGATGCGCTCGAACGAATCGTTTCCCCTACTTGAATCTGCAAGGTACGCTCGTCACGTTGTTTACAGCTATTTATCGATTCTAAATCCGAAGCGAGAGTGTTACACATGAAAACGAGAAATATTTTTGCGCTGCAAAATTTTCGCAAAATGAAAAGTCAGTTCCTCTGTGGCGTGTCGAGATATACGCGAGATTTGGAGCCTAAATCGTTGTACGATTGTTTATATAGAACGAATTTATATTATATAGAACGATGCGAAAAAATGTTAAGTGTGCTTGTAAGTGTGCTGTATGATGATTTCCGGTGTTTACGATATTCGTTTGCGGTCACGCTGAATAAGTCTTGTCTTACACGTTCGCACGCATTCTACTTCTAACCACCAAAGAAATACACTCGCACGTATTTCTTCTCCAAGCGCTTCTCCAAGGCACTTCTATAATGGGAAAGAATGCAACGATAAACTGTGGTCTATATTTATCACAAGTTTTAGTATTAAGTTTCGAAAGTTAGCGTTAACAGGTGCCATTTTTGTGCCATCACTTTCCTTCTTTTCAGGCAGCTAAGTAAGACGAATAGAAAAATTATTCACCGTTAAACTGCATAACAATTTGAGATAACGATTCCACTGGTAAATTTCATTGATTCGCTGAAAATGGAAACAATCGGGTGAGCTCGCGGAAAGAAGAAAACGGAAGAAACGAGAAGGAAAAACGGATAGATCGAACGAAAGCGATGCCTGATTTGAAGCGCGCATAACTTTAAGGATCGCGCAACTCGAGAAAAGAAGCGCGAGACAAACGAGAGAAAAGGAAAGCATTTTAGGCAACACGTGTCGGAGTACATAGACTTCTCGCGAAAGTAGAGCCAATGGAGAAGAAACTAATCGGGCGGGAAGCAATGCTGCTTCGGTCATCCGCGTAGAAGCATACTTGCAGTTATAAGGTTCTAAGTAAGAGTGAACAAAGAAATTTAAATAATGCGAGACGAAACGATGGAAGAAAACCATACCGAAAGGCCTAGGTCGTCGCACTCGTTTGAAAAACATTCCTGCAAGAATGCATACAAGAAGTAGCGTACAATCGCTGTACACTCGTTTGTTGACGCGAATATAAGGGGAAAAAAGTCGATTTGATTTGTATATGTACACGGTGAGCCCGAGGTTCGTGCAAGGACAGGTGCATTTACGTATGAATGAGGAAGAGATCTGGCGAAATCGATGCTCGTTTCTTTCTTCTGGTTCGTAGTCAGTAGACGCGAATAAATCAATGGCGGTAATCACTTCATTCTTGTAAACGCTAATGTCCTCTGCGGCGATCATTGTTATTATACGAACGAACTCAAGACGGCATGGTATACAAGACTAAGAACAAGACCTAAAATGGGGACATAATATTTTATAACTCAACTTTTGTACAGAATAAATAAATACTTGTACTGTGGACCAATATTTCTTTTATTTCATTCGCATGTTTACGACTCGATTTCATTGTAAATGAGATATTCGAAGATAACAAAAAGTCAGATGACAAATGTTACGTGAAAAATAAATGACAAACATCGACTATGAAATAATAAACAATATATTTTTTTTGTTTAATATAGAAAGAAGTTTGTCGAGATAAAACGTGTAAAAAATTATACGATCTTTATTTACCTAACTATTCATATTCAATTTACAACTGTTCGTTTCTTCTTAATATTATAAACTATTTATTTTTTGTTTGAATTAACGGTATTATAACTATGGAATTTTTTGCTTCTGATATCCGCCACCATCTTCCAAGTCTGTGTTCTTGACCAATTCCAGCAATAAGTTGAGTCCCATCCGAAGTGAAACATAGCGCATTGACGAACCCTGTTAGTTGTATCTCAAATAGCGGATTCAATGATCTAAAGGAATCGCCGCATTGCCATAATCTGATAACACCATTTCGCGATCCTATATTCCATAATTACGATAAACGATTAACATTCTTTCATAGAGACAAACCAATCACATATTTAAAAAAGAAAACAGTATTTAATACCTGATGCAACTAGATCTGTATTGAGTAAAGTAGCTATACTCGAAATCCACATTGGTTGATCATTGCTTTCATCTCTTCCGTGTGCGTCTAGCACCGAACACAAAGGTTTTTTCTTTAAACAACCCCAAACGCATAATTGTCCGTCGTCTCCACAACTAAAAAAGTGTTCTTCGTTTATAAGCTTTACGGTATCTATGCTACCACCATGTCCATTGAATATAAGTTGCGATTCTTCTACGATTTTCCAAATTCGTATCGTCCCATCGAAACCACCGCTACTTATAGCTCGTTCACGCGCAAGCGCGTCGATCGATGTAACGCCATTTTGATGTCCAAATCTAAGAAAGTAATAAAATGCGACTATAATAGAGTAAGCTACGTTAAAATGATGACAACGATAATGATATACTCACAAAGATTCAACGTATGCCATATCACCTAAATTCCATACTTTTACGCTTCTATCGTTAGAACCGGAATACAACGTGTGCGTATCTCTACGGAAGACTAAGCTGGTAACGCTATCCCTATGACCTTGCAAGTTTTTTATGTGATTTAAGGTATCTCCACAAAATACTAGAATATGTTTACAACCGCTATCTCCTGCTACCTTTCATCGTAAGAAATAGATATTTATATATACTTGTGAATGCAGATATATTATAAATGAAAGTTTATATAATCTTACCAAAAATTTACCATCGGTACTAATTGCCAAACATTGTACACATTTCATTCCAGCCTCTGATTTCCTTTTTCCTTTAACGGCTTTCAATTTTGCTCCTTCTTTTAAGCACCCTATTATGTAATATTCGCTTAAGTAAAATTGTTCTCGTAATTCAATGGTTGTTTTATCAAAAGTAACATACATTTAACTAAACTACCATCCTTTGAACCAGAATATAAAAATTTTCCATTGCTAGAGAGACACAAACAGGTAATTGAACTTTTATGTTCTTTACATTTTAGAACAATTGGTTCTCCATGATTGATATAATTTGAAGCTACAGTCTTCCGTAATCTTCCCTTTTCTTCTAAATATTCCTCTTGTAATCTTCTTGCTACTGCTCCTTCTTCAAATTCTGCTCTATCTCTTTCTATATTTATTTACAAAACTGGCGTTAAAAAGTGAACACACAGAAGAACCATTTCATATAATAATTTACCTTCTTCTTCGATATGCTGAAGGTATTTCTTTGCGAGTCTTACGCGCTTCTCCTGAGCAGTTTCTTCTTCTTCCTCGCTTTCGTATTCTTCGTTTCTTCTATGCAAAATAATAATTAATAACAGTTAAAAATAAAATCATTAAATCTAAATTTGGAAATATATAAACACCTCTGATTTTCTTCTGCAAGTTCTTCGTCTGTACTGGCAATACTTTCGTTATCATCAGGTACAGGCTTATTTATCTTCTTTGTCTTCCCCTTTGTTTTAGTATAACCATTAAACTAGAATATGATAAATTTGTAATCCTTTGTAGTACATTACAAATAAATTCAATTGCATCTTGCGACACAGAATAATTTTTATATATCAAAAATCAAATATTTCTAAGTATATACACATTTTTTTATACCTTTCTTTTAATTCCTCCGCTACCTTGTTTATTTCGAATGAAGAATGACATATTTACAAAATGCTTTTTCAAACGAATTTTAACCTATTTCATTCCTACCACATGGCTTATTTTTCTTAAACAAGCACTGCCAGCAACCGTAATCAAGAAAGCCCGATATTAATCTATGTAACAAACCGCTACATGGAAAGTCACCGGTAGGATATCGCGATGGCGCACTCTATATTCGATGAACATAGTACACTTTTCGAATAATGCGTAATTGGCAAACCTGACCGGAAAATAATACATTTTTCTATGGCTATTATTTATAGTTTTATTATTCATAGATAATGTAATTATTTGAAAAAAATTAACCCCTTGCCTTGCGATTTAGGTTCCAATAAACAATAAGCAAGATCGGTCACACGTCGAGCGTTCAAAGTTGTGCAGATCGCACATGTCTTCTGATATTTAAGTGCATGTGTAACGTACAACTAATTTTATTTTGCAAGATGTTTGATAAATTTCATTACCAATTGATCATTGAACACGGAAAATTTATTATCTTGGAGTAAATAATAAATCAATAACAACGACGTACTACGTCTTTCACACGATACTGTAAGCTACAGGGTTAAGAACCGCTGTAAATTCTTATTGATCCCTTATAATTTAATATTTATGTAAAAAAAAAAAAAAAAAAAAAAAGTATGGTTCAAAAGAAAAGGGTACTTATGGTTTGTTTAGGTATGTTTTAAAATATTTGAGTGTATAATAAATTTAAAAAATCGTATACCATAACAGTAAAAAACATTATTTTTATTTTACAGGGAATATTTGTCGTTCACCAATAGCAGAAGCAGTTTTCAGCAACGAAATAAATGCATTAGGCTTGAACGAATCGTGGGAAGTAGAAAGTGCGGCAATCATAGGATATCATATAGGTAAATGTCCAGATCCAAGAGCCATGGCTACGCTAAGAGAAAAGGGTATCACTAACTATTCTCATAGAGCACGAACAGTGAGTAAATTTATTGTTATATAAAAAATGTCTAATGTTAGTATTAATTTATTTTGTCGTTGTAGGTCAAGATGGATGATTTTACCACATTTAATTGGATATTTGGAATGGATAATAGTAATATTGAAGAATTAAATTATATGAAACCTGCGAATTGTACTGCTAAGATTGAACTTCTTGGAAAGTATGATCCAAAGGGAGAAATCATAATCAAAGATCCTTACTATGTACATAATTATTTTAATAAGAAATGTTAATTTAAAATTTTCTATTATAAAACAAGAGCTAAATTAAAACAGATTTATTTACAGATGAACAACAATAATGGATTTTATAAGGCATATGAGCAGAGTACACGGTGTATAAAAGCTTTCTTGCAACAACATAAAGGTATTATCAAAAGATGTATTGCACTTGTGATAATTTATAAATTAAATTTAAAGAAATATAATTATAGCAAGCTTCTTATTTCCAGATGAAACTTTAAAACCAGAATAAAACTTAAAAGCTATTAATATGTATAATTAAAATTATTAAAATATTATATGTGTATAAATTCTTAGAGACAATAAAAATTCATTACAGAATTAAAGTATTGATTCGTTACTACTTATCATTTACAAGTATTCTTTAAAAGAAATTCTCAATCGTCTTTCATATATAAAATAACTCTCTAGTTTCATATCATACTAATGCATGTAACTTATACCGATTCTGATTTCTATTAACTTAATACTCGTGTAACTACATATTTACTTGTACAAGCAACGGTTATTTAAGATAAAAACATATATATGTATTTACCTCGTTTTACAAGGTTTCTTACATAACCTTAAGGACACTATTGTATGAATACCTTTTTTAAAGGTGAAAATTAATTTAAAATCAGTAAACAGCAACATGTCACCAAAAAAAAAAGTGTTAATGGTGTGTTTAGGTATATTAAGAATGTTAATTGTCTGTGCAGAGTAATATTGTAAGCGTATCATCTTTCGTTATACCAGTATTGAAAATTCTTAGGAAACAGCTGTCGTTCTCCAATAGCAGAAGCAGTATTTTACGATGAAATAAAAAAGTTAAATCTTTCTGACGTTTGGGAAGTAAATAGCGTTGCACTTTTACAGTATCACGTAGGTAACGGTCCAGAGCCTAGAACTATGTCTACGCTCAAAAAAAGAGGCATTACAGATTATACTCACATAGCGAGACAGGTATATATAACAAATTGTTTTATTTAAAATGCAAGATAAAACGTGTCCTTCTGTTTTCAGATAACAAAGGAAGATTTCTACAAATTCGATTGGATATTTGGAATGGATAGTGGAATAGTATTTGACCTCTGTCAAATGCAACCGGAAGATAGTCAAGCAAAAATTGAACTTCTTGGAAAATATGATCCGAATGGAGAATTAAATATAAGAGACCCGTTATTTGTAAGAATTGTTAACGTATTATCGTTAAATTATTTTTGTTGTTATTAAATATTTAAGTATTTTTCGATTAAAATAATAGGACAGTGACAGCGCTGGATTTGAAAAGGCATTTGAGCAAGCTGCAAGAAGCATAAAAGTATTTCTGGAACGACATAAAGGTAGCTTTATATACCATGATATTTCATTTATTAAGTCATTCGAATAATTTATTTTTATATTATCTTATCAAGAAATAATTTCCTTTACAGATATAGTAAATACATAATTACACTGATTATAATTGCATTGTCATATATACCTTATATATAAACTATTGTACATTGGAATAAACATGAAATATGTAAGTATTACGAATATGAATTATTCTTATTTAACTTTACAACCACTTATATACACTTCAATAATATTACGATCATCTCCGGAATAAATGAATTTTTGAAATCGTTCTTCCAAGGTACTACTTTGCAAATTATTCAAAAGTCCATCACTTACATCTGTATCCACAATAAGGGCATCGAATTCTTTACCGACTTCGAAATTCCCTACTTGGTTATCCATCGCGAGGGCTAAAGGAATATTGTATTAGAGATTCGGTAACTTGATGCAGTGAATAATTTTGATTTAATTCTAAGAACAGTACTACCTGCTGCACCACCTAATGTAGCCATATGAAATACATCTTTATAATTAACTGCTTTATAATTATCCTTCATTAAGGACAAATGGATCGATACTTGTAAAGCTGATCTCATTGCATCTAAAATACTACAACTTTGTCCGCCTGATACATCTAAAAATAAAAACTGATTTATTGAAGTAAACTGTATAATTATCATATAACTATAAAGTTATTAAATAAAAATAATAAATTTATACCAGTGCCAAGACCAATCTTAATCTGTTTGCTTTTCAGTCTTTGAATATCACAAAGACCACTTTTTAAACATGTATTTGATGAAGGACAGTGTATAATTGCCGTATCACGCTCATTTAATAATACAAGTTCATTATCTGTAAGATATATCCCATGAGCTAACACTGTCTGAAAATAAGCAGTTTATAGTTTCTTATATTTTGTATATATGTAATTATTTATTTTGTATACCTTATTCGTAAGAAGTCCAGCTGCATCATATACAGCTGCATAAGAAGAATATTCAGGAAAGTTATTCTTCACAGCTTTTACTTCATCTTGATTTTCTGATACATGAGTCTGAAATATTTTACATGTATGTTAAAACAATTCATACACATAGAATATTTTGTACATAAAAAATATCTCATATATAGTACCTGTATATGAAGATTTTTTTCTTTTGCTAGTTTTCCTAATTTTTTCATTAGTGTCATATCACAGCTTAAGGCAAATCTTGGTGTTATAATTGGCTTTATTAGAGGACTCTATAATAATTATCATATAAATAACAATTTGATCTTTATAAAGAAGAAGTAAAATATAAATTTAAATGATATTCACAACCTTACATTTAATTTAGCCAAATCTTCTATAAATTTGTTTATATTTTCTATAGATTGTTCAGTAGTTTCATAATAATTATCACTACGTTTTACATTCATACTTATTTTTCCAATGAATGCCCGTTGACCCTTATTAGCTGCTACTTGTCCAAGAATTATAGATGCTTTTGGATAGAGAGATGCAAAATAACATGCTGTTGTTGTACCACTCTTTATAGTCTGTTGCTATAATTTCAGAAATAATACGATCATCATTTATATAAAATATAATCTAAAAAATATTTTGATATTACGTTACATTGAACTCACCACAACTGTATTAAATACTTGTTCAGCAAATTTTTCATCTGTATATTTCTTTTCTAAAGGAAAAGTATAAGTCTCCAACCATTCTAAAAGTTGTTTATCATATCCAACTCCTAAATTAGGAAGTTGAACAGCATGAATGTGACAATCAATAAATCCTGGTACTAAAAATTGACTATTGCTGAGAACACTAACATTTTCGTTTTTTATATCATCCAAGTTCGGATTTATTACTATATTAGAGATCTAAGCATAAAAAAGTATATTACATAATTTAACAAATATAAGGTTTACATTAGGCGTAATATTTAATTTATTATGATAAATAATGATATTGCAAATTAAAAATAAATAAAAATAAACCGATACATACTTTGCCGTTTTTAACATGTATCATACCACGGTCGACGACAATCAGTTCTCCCTGTTCGTTAGAGTGAATAAATGGACCAACAAATATTTTTTCTCCGGCAGACTGAGACATTGTGTTAATCTTTCTTAATATTCCAAATTTACTGTAACGCGCACCATAAATGTTTAAGAATAAGATAAATGTAATATAAAATAGTTACAACAATTTTTTATCTTTCTTAATATTTATCATTAATAAATATTGTATATTTTTTTTACTTTTCACCTATTTATTAATATCCTATTAATATTCTTTGAATAGTACGTCTTGTATTGTCTTATAGTATAGTAACGGAAAACATATCGATGTAACAAACAATAAGAAGATAAAACTAATATCGTGCCGAAGCTATACAAATATTTATATTTGTTTTTATATACTTATCTTCGTATATTATACAGAACAAAAAAAAAAAAAAAAAAGATGATCGTAAAGAAAGAACGAAAATCTGAAATCTTAAAAAAATCGGATAAGATGATGGATACTCATCGAGAATTTTTGGATATGGATACCGATGAAGAAGATTTTGGTCACCAAGGTACGATAATTAAATACATACATCTTAAAATTTCGACTAAATCATAAAAGATCAGCGATCAGTTAAGATTTAGTTATATTGAATCGAATTACTAAATTTGAATATATTTTGAGGAAATGTGCAAAACAATTTTAAATATATGCATGATAATTCTAATTTCTGTTACGATATCTAAATCTCTGTTCTCTGTAATTGAGAAAATAATTTAAGATATTTAATTGTATTGTAGAATCACCTGATGCAGGCGAAGAATTTGTCGTTCCCTCAGAACCGGAAAAGCCTATTTTCTCCGAGAAAGATTTAATTGCTTTAGTAAGAACACCAACGTAAACCAACGCAATTTGAAATTTTAAAACTTGCTTGTTGCCCAAATCGGGTCATCAGAGTCCATAACAAGATAATTTATTGCAAAATATATTTTTTTTTAATATCTACTTAATATATATGTACAGATAAAAACATTGTGGACTTACGATTATTTATTATCGTTTGATTCGTTCTATCTAAGAAGTAATACTAAATTAATTATGCATCGAATTTTATATAGTATTACAAAATTGTAATAAATCAGTCTAATGAAACATTACTGCAGAACTGATTTATAGTTTGAATGAAAAAGAATTAGACTAGAAGTCACACTTTAGTATTATGAAAAATTCCTATCAGTCTAAATGATAGAAATTTACTGTAATGCCATCTACGGCGCGACTTTTAAGATCCTGTTACAGAAGTGGAAATACTTTTGTAGGTTTCATTGAAACGATTAAATGTTTTCGTTTGAATATGCTTTTAGGTGAAATATGTGAAAGATTTAACGATATATTCTTGCAATGGCGTAAGTTGGAACGAGCATTCCGATGAAACAATTCAAGAATATTTTAAAAATCCGTCATATACAGTGCTAACTACATTTTACGATAAAGATGAATTAAATGCTATGTTGGATATCCCGATACATGCATCTAAGGGATTTACATATTTCTTAAGATCATCATGGCAAATTTATACCCCAGAAAATTTTTTAAAGACCGTTTCATTTGGCAGTATTAACAATAATATTAAGAGTAATGTCCTAAAATTTGTGGAAAATATGTATGCACCGATTGTGCTGCACAGCGAAGATTACGCTTCATGTATCCAAATAAAATATTATAATTTTATTATTTTAATTTTGTTCGTGTAGAATAGTATACGTGGTATAATAATTACAAAGTTTCAAAAGTTTATTTCTATTTGTTATCATTACCTCATTATCTCGAACAAAAATAACCCATATTAGAGCTACAATTTCCCATAACGAACAGTTTTAAGAAACGACGTATTTTTAAATTTACACGAGTTTATCGTACATCTAATGGAGGAAGTTTATAAACCAATGGATAGAACTATCTTATACGTACCAAAAGAACGTCTTCTTCAGACATTTTTAAAATCGGATACAGGCAATTATTTTTTGTTGGGTACAAATAAAACAACGGCCGTTTCCGAAGAAGATGAAAGAAAACGAAAGTTAGTCGACAGGCTAGAGAAAGTAGTTTGCTTTTGGATCAGACAGATACGTAGAGCAACGATGACGTCGATGAGAAGACAAATTAATAATATACAAGATGAAGTGGACTATTGGAATGCAAAGCGTCAGTTTCTCATTAGTTAAATTAACTTTTCTATCTTCAGCTACACTACATCTTTTCTTAATAAAAAGTATCTGTTTCGAATTCCTTGTAGATTCAAATTTGAATCATTTGTGTACTCAACTTCTTAATACGGAAGTTCGATTAATCATCGACATTTTGAAAAATTTGCATTCTCCAAGCGCGAGTGAATTAGAGAAATTAACTATCCACATTGATGCAAGATTAGAGGAAGCGTCGTCGAATTTAATGTACTTAAATATTCTACTTCGTTTCTGTAAAAATTTAAACATTCCAGAAGATGTCGAAAATTCTGTGACAGAAGCATTACTTCTTATATTATTCATTTGGACGGAATCGTCATTCTATTCTACGAAGTAAGAACAATGACTTATGTTGAAAAATAATATTTCCGTACGTGATATTTCTATATAGTAACATTTCTAGGCGTAATATAAAAATATTATGTCGAGCATTAAGCTCACAAATAATGGAGCAATGTAAAAGATATATCAAACTGGACGTTGCTCTTGGGAGTAATCCCGAAATGGGAATACAGATGCTAGAGAAATGTATATTTTGTTGTAATGTTTATAAAACAATATATGATAACGTATGCTTTCTATAAAATATACTTTCTTGTATTAACAGCTGATTGGTAGATTATTAACACTTATTGCAGGTCATGATAAATGTTACATGTCGTGTCAATCTTAACAGAAAATGGGACATAAACCAGCAAGAAGTTTTTAGCAAAATTAATATTTTTAAACAAAGATGCTACGATGTCATTGAAATTTGTGAAGCTTTAATAGTATTTGGAAGGTATTTGAAAGAAGAAGAAGAAGAAGAAAAAAGAAAAAGTAAGATAGAAATTAATAATCATTTTTATGTGATTTAATAGAGACGTTAAAATAGGATTAATCGGAGGCCCAAACGGAACCGAGTATGAAGCATATTTACGGGAAATTGAATCTTTATTTTACGAAAACTTAAATGAAATTATAATGGCACGTGACATCGTGTTCGATGTTACAGGATCCATTTGGTTTATAAAGATCAAACAATTTAGGTATATGGATTTGCAATTAGAAAATATGGTAGTAAATTTAATTAATGATATATTTAAAAATGTAAAGAATATAGAAGAAGGTATCGAGGCTATTTACGTTTTACAAAAATTTAAAAAAAGAGAGAATTTACGAGAATTATTGCAAAAAAAATGGATACAGGTATATATCGATGCTGTGTGTATTAATTGATCGCTAGTAAACGTTATTTACAATAGTAGTTATTAATAATAATAAACAAATTCTTAGATATGGAAAATATTTAATAACGAAATCGAATACTGTTACATCAGTGCGATTAATCGATCCAGGGAAGAGACTGATGTTGGTGTAACTTTGTTATGCATTTTACAATACTTAAGAAATCAGCATTCTATAATGACAAATGCATTAGATTGGATAGGGGATTGCGACTTTGGAAAGTGAGTAAAGCAATCTAGATTATTCAAACAGATTTATTGAAATGATAGATTTCCTTCTTTAAATATCTTATTCCTTTCTGCTAAACATCTTTTTTATAACATGATTTCTCTACATTCGTATCTCTGAACAGGACGTATTATGCATGATTTCAGCTGTGTTTTGCAACGATATGAACATGTAGTAGATGTAATTGACAAGAGAAGAAAGATGTTTAACATTTACAATACAAATGGAACGCAATATATATAATGCGAAATTTTATGTTATTAAAACTGTGGTAGAAGGTAAAAATAATTTCATTTTAAGAGAAAAGATAATAAAAGATTGATTCAAAAAGTTTCGTATAACGAGAACCTCTTCTGTCACTTCATTATCAAAATAATGATATTGCTACAATTTTGGACGGGGTACTGTACTCGTAATTTTTCAAAATATATGTCGTTTTATTTTCGACTTAAAAGAAATGATAGGAAATCAAATTAAAAAATTAAGTATCTATCTGACATAATACGGAATATATACCTTCTTATATTTTATTCGATACGAAATATTATATTATTTATGTTCACTCTGAATTTGTGACAGACTTATAACACAATTCACATTGTTGATACTTTTCAGGATAAAAGTTCATTCTACGTGTTTTATTTGTTTAAAATCTTGAGTAATATAGAGTACATAGATCTTTCAAAGATTTGCATTATATGAATTCCTTCTTATCAATCACCCTGCCTTTTTGTAATAGTGTAAAAATAAAATTTGTAATATAATTGGCATAGGATGAAAGAGAAATCTCAGATGGCACTTTACACATTGTGAGGTATTTGAACAGTAAACTAAAGTAAATATTATGCTTTAGTAATTTACCATATCAAATTGAATTCATACAGGTTGTAGTCATAATTGAAAATGATAATAAATTATATTCTATTAAGTCATTATTATAAAAATCTTTTGAATAACATATTGCAATTAATATCACATAAAATGAATGAATATCACAAAAAAAGAATGAAATTACAATATTGAAACATATATATATATATATATATATAAACTTTTAATTTACTTATAGACAGCATGAGTGTATCTTCTGTATTAAAACTAATTAACTTTGGGAATTTTTAATATTATATGACGTTCATGTAATGCCTAAAACAATTCCCAATTTCTTACTTACTATATTCTACCTTTCCATTTGAAAATTTCTAAAAAAATGTTTATTTAGAACATAAATCAAATTGAATACTGTTACAGTTTTTACACATAAATTTTAATATCAAAAGCGATAAAACTCTTGTAATTACTCAATTATTTAATTTTTGAAATTTGAATACTATTCCCGAATAATTTACCCGTATTTAGGCACAACATTCATACTTTCATTTCCTAATATGCTATTAGTACCTTTTATCATATTCTGTGGTCCCTTACACAAGTGTAAACACTAAATGTGAAAAATAGATGTAACAATATTGGACACATAACATGTTCTTCTACGTTCTTAAGATACATATGTACTGCATTACATTTTCATGTTTCCCAAAGTTATAGTAGTTACACAGAATATGCACGCGATATATATTATATTTTTTTATACATAACAAAACATATTTAAACGATAAGAAATAAAATATAATGAGTATTTTTGGATGTAATTTGCCAGTGACAATATGTATAGGGTAATCTATGCAGTTAATATTTTTCTGTACTATTAGGCACATAAAATACATAAATTACATACATATAAGAATGCTTCTGAGAGAAATAAATTATTTTACAAAACAAAATAGCAAACAAAATAGCATATTAAGTACTATCAACAAATATAAGAATACATGTATAATCGTGTATTTATGTATATAATAAATTTTATAACAAGTTTCCTCTAAAAATCATACCTATGGCTATAGAGAAGATCATGAAGAAATATAATTATTACTGGTGTAATAAACTCAATAAATCGTCATCAATATTTTACTGGTACATATTATTAGATTTACGTAACTTCCTAGAAAGAATAGATGTTAACTTTTCTTTGTGACTTCTTTAACACGATACGATACAACTTCCAACAATAAAAATATAAAAAATATTTCGTTAAATATTAGTGTTGTTGGTTATATTCTAAAAATAACATAGCGTAATAATAGAATAGCACCATTTATAAGTTTGTTCAGCTTTTACGGCTGAAACTAGTTGTATATTACATTGAGCTGTGTTAAATTGGAAACTTTGGCATAGATTACCCTATGATCAATTATGCATCTTTACTTAGGAACTATTATAAAATACATAAATATTTTATGTACATATACACGATACTAGTACATGTGCATTCATTTTTTAAATTTTGATTATCATAATGCTATAATCTACTTTTTGCTTAGAGAATTAGAACACTCTTTTGGCACAGATAACTTAAATAATAGTACGTATTTGGTTTGTTTTTACCCTACCTATTTTTACTGCAGTTTCAATTTGATGCAATTACCAGATTTTCCTCACCACTCGTTACCGTAAAAATTGGACTACCCGGTATGTCCTTATAATCAAGTAATTCACTATCGTCGCTAAACGAGCTGGTACCCGAAGAACCAACTTGTTCTAACCGCGATGGTGGTAAAAGAAATATCAATGAGATCGCTATTATCATATGCCATGCACTATGAACATACTACAAAGAAAATACAAATACTTTTTATAATAATAGAGACAATTTTTCACCTTTGTTAATATATATATTAATTTATAATGTACGTACCTGATAATTGGCTTCTGTCTCGACTAAAGAAAAGAGCAATAAACCTACAATAGCTAGTGTTAATCCTGCTAATAACTTTGAGATCCTCTCAGGCTTCTTCAGCCTTCTCAAGTGAAAACAACGATAAGCATATGTCCCCATCTGGAAATATATGAAAAACAAAAGAAATAACGCTGTTATAAATGTTTCTTCTAAATTACTTACTGGGATCATAATGCCCATTCCCAATGGTACTAATATATTAGTTAAACTTGTTTTATTGGATTCAACACCAAAAGCTATAATAAGAACTCCAAACATATGACATAATGATACAAAACGAGTCGGTATTTCAGCCATTGCAACAAGTGTTACCCAAAATGCTAATATACTTGAAAAAAAGTCACTGTATTGCAAAACCTGAAATAAATTTAATAAAACTATTTATAAAAGAAAAGATATGATACAATTGTTATGAAACAATTTACGTACTTCATATTTAGCAATACAATAAGTCGTAACATGTTGATCACAAGCATGGTACAGAGATGAAAAAAGCATAGTTGCCAAATAGACTAATCCCTCGGTATATAATCCGCGCTTAACAGCTAAATATATAGCAGGTATGAAGAAACCATTACTCAAAGTTAGTATCAATGTTGTTATAAGAAGAGAAGATTCTGGATTGGCGCTAGTAGCATCAGTGCAGCCCCATCCTTTGTATCCTGTGTAATAAAATATATATCGGTATAATAGAAAGAACTATATATGCATAAATTATAAATAGTAGTTATTCTAACTAGTAATCAAACCTTCAAAACATTTGCATGTTGTGTAATGAAGAATATCACGATGAACTTCTTCACAAATTCCGTGATGACCACATGGATAATTACCATCAAATACACATTGCCTAGTTCGTATATTCAATGATACTAACATTATTTCCATTTCACAATTTACAGGTTTTCTATTTAATGGATAATATCATTTTGTAATTGTAGTTTGATTTTAATTTTAATATTTTCTATTTATATTTCCAAAAATATGATCTTACCCATTAAAATAGCACGTTGCATCTAAACTAACATACCAAGTGTCTGGTTGTGGATATGGAATCAATAGTGTTCCATCGTGTCTATCAAATGAAGACAAGATTATTGACATTTCGGAATTTTCACATATAATATTATTGTTAATTCTATCTGGAATTCGCCCACGCTGAACGCAAAGTGTAACTGTAACTAATTGCCTTGTTGCTCTCTGAAAGATATATATAACAGATTGAATAGTTTATGAAATTATATACAAGAGTTTCAGTAATTATTGCTTACTTTATCCATTTCCAAATGAGCACTTATATCAAGCGTACCACCAATATCAATTAATGGCAAAATATCAAACTGCGTTATTACTGGATGCACATCAGACAAGATTATCCAAGAAGTTAACCATTCTTCGCTCTGAAGATCAGTTTTTTACACAAACACATTTAATAATTAATATATTTCATATTTATTTGTTATATTTATATTCATGAAATGCTCGATACCTTTAGTAAATAGATCCCTGAAAATATTTGTGAGTGCCTGATTCTAGTAAACTGAAATCTTGGGAAACATGGACCTTCAAAATATTCATCCGGTATACGAAATATATTTTTCGTAACATCTCCATTAGAAAATGATTCATTATGTTTATCTTCGTCATGTTCTGTTAAATCTTTCATGCTCAATTGAGCTAATGCATTAGACAATGAAGGTGCATCGAAATATTGTCTTATAAAAGATTTTTCTGTTATTTTAATCGGGCATTCTGAAAAGAATAAGATAGAGCAGAAATAATTTATAAGTTTAACATTAACTGTTAACTAAACAAAGTCACAAGTAATGTAAATTTACCTGAAGTGACTACCTTCACATTTACTTCAATAATACTGTCCGAAATAATCATTAAATAATAATAACTATCTTCATAAGGGGAAGATTCTGTAAAGGTATATGAACCCAGCATAGTTAAGTTTCCAGTTTCAAATGATTGAGAGTGATTGAAAACGGGCAAAGAACGCCCTTTTAGTGCCATATTTTTAATACAAAGTTCATGTACATTACGAGATTTATGCACAGTAAAATTGCAACCCCAAATATCTACACGAAAATTCCATGTTCCTGACGGGACATATATCCTAAATAAGAATACAATATATTAGTAATTCTCAATTTCTACAATGGTTTGGATATGATAGTTATACCCTTTACTTGTAGTAAGAAGTAGATTCTTTTGTTCTTAATGTTTGTTGGTAACCAATAGGAATATTTTCAATACTATTGGTTTGTGTCCATACAGCTATAGAACCTATACTATAGTGGCATTTATGGCCAAGTCCCTAAAGTATATAAAACTTTAGAATTAATATAAAACAATACAACATTGGAAGATAGATAAAATCAAGATATACCTGCTGTTGAACCTTTTCATCCCAGTGAGACAAATATGCTCCAACAAACCAATCTCCAGCTTCTGGTCCATAAACTGGTACAATCGCAGCGATTTTTAGCTCAAATGTTGTAATTGCAGAAACTCTAATGGTATGATTACGCTTATGATACATATCATTAGGAAATGTATCATTATTTATAGATATCACAGGGTAACTGCCCCATTGCAGGTATCTGAAAATCATAATAGTAAAAGTAAATATCATATTACGAATACCTATACGTTCACGATAGCAAAAACAAATATTTACATATGTACTTTTCTCTCTGGGCAATCTTGCCTATCCATAAATACCGCAAACTGCCAAGTAGCTCTAAGCACCTCTTTTGGAACTGTATAATGAAACATGGCTATATCTGAATAACTTTTGAACGAATGTAGTGATCCTTCCTGACTTGCTTCCGGCATAGTACATTCTTCAGCTGTCAATATAAATTATTTGCACGTTCTAAGTTAAATATAAATTTATTTACATAAAATACATTTCATAAAGATGAAAATTATAACATTCTCCATGCTTAAGTAAACGTTATTTAAAAGAAAAAAGTGTAGTATCATGTTGGAATATAAACTGTTAAAAGATATAAGTCGTTAAAACATAAAAGATAGGAACGAAATTATCAATTTTGTAAACGAAAAGATCTGTTTTCAAATTTACCTGGAAAAAGTAATAAGATTAAAAAGACGTGAAATTGAAGAATCATGAGATATCGCCTTGGAATATAACATATCGGAAGCATGATAATATTTTTTGACATCATAGAAAGATGAAAATTTTTTTTCGATCGAATGTTTCCATCCACTTCTTATTAATTATCGATCATTTTCCCATTCCTGTGTTGACTGTACATTTTGCACAGACGATAAATCACCGCGACTAGCTAGCCCGCAATGTTTGCGTGTTTAGTCTATATGGGTTTCCTTCGATCAGCTGTAGTGGACGACATATAAATAGCAAAGGGTGGAATGAATACAAGCTGTAAACTCATAAACGAATGCTAACTTGGTTTTATTGAAAACCTTTATTCACAACAATTTGTGATACTACCTACCACAATGCTTAAGAGTGCATGAATACTTCAGTTTCGTTGGTGTTAAAAACTTCCGTGAAGCGCGCACATGGGACAACCGTACTCGAGATGAGCACCATAGTAACTGCCTAGCGCAGTCGCCCGGAGATAACGTTTACTCCTTGTCCTCGTCTGACAGCAGAAGCTGCTTGCGCAGGCGGTGTTGCTTGGAAAGCGATGGAGACGACGAACGCGGAGCTGCGCTGGCGCAACAGAGCGATAGTGACCTTTGTGGCGGTCTAACGAAAATACCATGTGTTGGATCGTTGGCGAAGAGACGCGATCGCGAGGAAGCGCGCCAAAGAGAATCGTAAATTCCCGTTACGATTATAGAATCGACGCCACGAAATGATCGATCCCTTATTTCGATTAGGATAATAGAGGTGGTTGAATTGATCATAACACTGAGAATAACAGATTACAATGCACTGTATTCCAACAACTTGTAGACAAGATAGTTACGCACGGTACGTATAGATATAAGTCAAACAGATGACTGAATTAACGGCCTTAATTGTAAAATAGAAAAGCTGAGGTTTATGACAGTTCCTTAGGATTATTACGGTCCGACTAATTATGTTTGCACAGGTAATGCACCGATGACTCACCAACACCACGATATTTTAAACATTTCGAAGAAACATTGTATTCATCTTAGCACAGATGAAATATGTAATGAGAGGAATAACAACATATAAAATACACAAATGAGATGGACAAAAATATAATTACGATAACAAGAGGATAGAAAGAAAATGAAGGAAATATCCTTAGCGCAACATTTTCTTGGCTTTTTATAATACAGTTACAAAGTTTTCTTCAACATTTCCCAATCAATATTTACACAACGATATATTATAATACTACAACGTAATATATGAACATTTTTATACAAAGCACATAAAAAATATCTTTTCATAGACTTCTACTTTCTAGAAGATTAAACTTCGATATCTTGTTCGGCAGCAGGTAAAACTACCGTGGTCACAGTTACTGGTTTCGTCTTCGATTTCTTACACAACAAAATCTCTATCCTTCCGGAAATGTTACTCTTCAAAATCGCATTGATCATCATAGGAATCGAAATGGCGTTCGGTAACAAAGGTACGTCCATCACTCGTGGTTTCACTTCCGTGTTTTCGCTTCTGCAAACGATGTACAGGTCCGTATCGGACAATTGGTCGGATATGTTCGTCAATAAAATACGAATCTGATAATTGGGTCCCAATCCCAAAACGGTAGCTTCCATGGTAAGCAGATGTGGTCCCGCGACTTGACTATCGTTCAAACATTCGACTAATTTTTTGGCTACCATCAATCTCAGTCGAAGAAGACCTTGCTGAAAAGTAGAATGAATCTTCTTCGCTTCTGACCTTTCTCGTATCGTTTGCTCAACGAACAATCGCGTTTTCTTCGGTACTAAAAATTTGGTGCTATCGGTTGACGGTAAATTGGATATCGCGTTGTGAATATTGAAGTCCGCAGTCCGTTTTAGAATTTTTACACACAGTCCACCTCCCACGGTGACCATCGCCATCGTTCGTTCTTCTTGACCCATTTTACCGTACTGTTTCCAAATATTCCTATCTTATTAGTATTCAACTTGGAATAATAATTATTCGTAAATTACCTTCATCGCAGAAACTGGTTCCATGATTTTTAACGTGTCCACGTGATGTTTCCCGTCGTACACGCGGATGCCGTAACCAGCGGTACTCACAGCGAGCAAAGAAAGGCCAATTTGCGGAACTGGTAAACTCACCGAATCCAAAATCGCACCCGGAACACGAACATGCCAAATTTTAATTCCCTGTATCAATAATTTATTATTATTTGTAACGATTCGAGTAAAGATATACATGGCTGAAGTAAAAATATTCTACGTACCTTCCTAGAGAAGCCGATCAAAGTGCTATCCATGATGGTAACCGCGACGCTTCCGTTATTAAGGGCTGAAATGGCTACAGCCGGCGATGCTAATTTTTCCCAAAGTTTCACGGGTCTTCCTCTTCTTATCGCGCCTATCTTACCATCTCTTCCAACAATTACTACACTCCCATCGCCGGTCCATAAACCTGTACACGCGAAAGCGACCGGCGGCCATTCCAACAAATGTTTATCCATAACAGAAAATGTTCTACAACGAAAGAATGGCGAGCGAGGAGCGTTTAATTTTATAATTTTTCATTATTCGTATAAGAATCGTTTTTAAAGGGAAGTGGTACCGAGGATCCAAAATAAGTACTTCTCCGAATTCCGTGCCCAGCACGAGACAACTACTCGCTGGATCGTTCCATGAGTCTCTTCGAATCACAGAAATCGCGGTCAAAGCATTACTTTTAATCAGTGGAACTCTTCTGTATTGTTCCGCGAAGCTAGACCTCAAATTCGGATCCATGGATAGGAATTTTAGCGTTCGCGGTGAGATAAATCCCGCTCCGAGTTCCTTTAACAATAAATCCAGTTCGTCGGCCAGTGTTAACACGTTCAATTCCTCGTCCATTCCAGCCTTATGCCAAATCTACGAATAAATTTATTGTTTCAACTTTGAAAATCAGAGACGCAATTGGTCACTAAGAAATCAGAGAATTGCCTGTACCTCCCGTTCCTTCGGGTGTACGTCAATGTGTGGCAAACAGTACTTAAAATACGGTCTCATGTTTTTGAAGATGTAGACGCTAGAACCAACACCCACTGCCAGTACGGACGATCGAGGTTCTCCATTTTCTGTGTAAAATCCAACCACTCCACAGGGTGGATCTATCATGTTGTGTTCTGTTATCTGGTCACCTCCTTTATAAACTCTTATCTAAAGATAAAATATTAGAACATCGAGGAACGTAATTCCGACATTTGTTTAGCTTTGAAAATTCTGTTTCATTACTTTAGGCGAATTGACACCGAGGGTCCCCAGATCGACGCAGACGAGTCTAGCGTCTCCATCGCCGTTTACATCTAGCATATCGAGCGCATTCGGTAAAGTGTATAATCGGGTTGCTGGTTCCCAAAGCGCTTCCAACCATCGACTGGTACCAAGATCACCAATGTTATGTCCAGCTCTAAAAATTGCACGAAATAATAAAAAGACGAATGTACCTATCACGTTTAATCGCGATTCAGTTAACGTTGAATAGAAAGGATTGAAAGAGAGAATCATTTTTTCTTACCGTAAACCGTGCATGTTCGACAATCCTTTCTTTTTTTTAATGTTTACGACAAACCGTTATCTTCAATCAAAATGCATTATTAGTAGGTCTGTCTAAACGTTTACCCATACGCATTCTATGTACAGTAGCAGTATAGCGCAGCGTATAATAGATAGATCGTCATGTCGTTATTAATACGCCGATGAGTCTTCTTGAGCTGAAAGAATTCTTTCTTCGAATTAATCTAAATGAACACCGTGGCAATTGTAATTTTCGAATGGAGGAGAGATCGATCATATCGGAAAGTCTGTTTAGAAAACTCGCTAAACAATGAAACAATACCAATGAATCGCGCTTTGTTGTGAACATTTGTATCCATAGAAATGTTCACGTGCACAGAATATCAATGATCGCGCGCAACTCGTCTCATTTAATATTACATCGTAACGAATGAGAAGTAATTTATATAACAGATATCGTAGAATTTTAATCAATACAAGGTATCAATATAAGATAAAGCTAGATTATCTTTATGATAGATTAGATCGATGAGTCGATCGTAAAATTCAGTTTCTTACTTTATGTTTTCAGGTAACGTTCCTATTCTATGTTTTCAGGTAGATTCTATTTAAAGCATTGTTATTGTCGCGTGTTTCCTTCCCTTCGAAGATTAAATCCAATTTGACCTTTATATAGTTTGTATATATAAAGCGGATTTCGAGATGAAGCATGTTTTCAATGAATTCTTCGCCGGGTAGTGAAGCATTTACATCGAATTTTCGAAACCGATAATCGTTGACCCTTATTGACAAAGTTCATTTTGTAACGGTTTCTCTTCGAATTAAGAATAATACGGGCATACTCGATAATAATGGACGCAACATTCGAACAAACATTAACACCGGTAGGAGCCACAAAGAATGATTCGAAAATACCATTCTGGATATTTTGGCAGGAGAACGTAAAACCGAAAACTGATGACACCAATTCGAACCATCGATCTGGACATTGTTGGAGAAAATATAGAGATTCGAGAAAGGATCACAATTGGGACGAGATTGAATCTCCGCAATTTGTGGATTTTTTTAATCCATCGGATATAGGAGATTCGTTTTTCAGTAAATAAAAATTATAAAGATCGGACAATTCTTGAATCCTGGTGTCCATTCCTCTTTATTATTTTCAGACAAAGCAATTGTAACTACAAGCACGCCAAATCAGGGTCATACAAACACAAAACATCCGAATATGGTAGTAGACGATGAAACGTTGACTGCGTAAGGGTTACAATTGTGAATTTCTTTAAATCAGATTTAAGTTATTTCCTTCTCATCTGATAATAAAAAATGTCACTTAATATCTTTTAGATCTCTAAGCAATTTCTATTTATCCGATATAACATTTGATAATCATGAAAGAACATACGTAAATCGTGACGATTCTCAGGGGCAAAAAGAGAAAGAAAACTATGTGGTTCATAATGCTGGCAAACTGGTATGTCAATTTACATAGCTGATATTGTCATTATTATGATTGATCTGTAAAAGATCGAGGTTAACATTTTAGGAGGCTAAAGCTAACGTCAAAGCATGTAATAAAACAAGAATGATGCAGAGAATCGGGGTCGTATACCCCTTCACTTTTAATTTGCAAAAAAAGAATACGCAAGAGGGAAAAGAAGAAAATATTAAAAAGGTATGAAAATCACACCCTTTAATCTTACAGGCTATTAAAAGGATATATACTTTTGTATTATTCTTAGATATTGAAAGATGAGAACAAAGCGAAGGGGGTAGAAAAATCAAATAATTGCAATAAGAAAACGAAGAGGAGTACCGACGTAAGTATAAACAACATCAAACTTCGCACTAACAAATAATAAATATATTTTTCTGCTTTTAAAATAAACCAGCTGTGGAAGAAACCACCATTTGTACCATATTTGTCAAAACAGAAATTACCACCACCAAAATCTCCACCTTTACGTACAGCGACTCGAGCGCAAGAAAGAAAACGCTTTGACGAAAATATGCAGGAGAAGAACAAACAAAAAGAGCAAATGATACAAATGGTAATAATATTCTGTAATTTTGTAATTAAATAATATTCTGTTTTCAATATTATAGTATATATATCCTAAGAAATATATATATATATATATACATATATATATAATAGGCAATTGCTGCTAAGAAAAAGCAAGAGGAGGAAGAAATTGCATTACTAAGAAGACAAATGGTTCATAAAGCTCAACCAATTCACAAATATAAAATTGGTTTGCCGCAAATTAAAAAACGACCTTTAACCGATCCTGTAAGTCCGATAGTATTGAAACGTCGTCGCCGCGTATAAATATTTAAAATATATATATATATATCTCGGGAATAGTATGGCACATTGTAAAAGATTCTGTATCTCATTCGTATCAGTACATTAGTAATTACGTTTGAATTAGATATTTTTCTTTTTACTCCCTTCTTTCCAAATAAATATATTTATATAATGATGTAAATTAATAATACTTGATATTACACCTAGTAATATAGTAGCACATTCATATACATTTTGACTCTATAAATTTTGTCAGTAAAGGCAATTTTCTTAGATCTGTATCTCTAATTTCTCAAAGTAACATTTGTTAGGTCCCTGAATACGGGCTGAATTCCATCCCTCGGACCGTAATAATCCTAAGAAACTGTAGTATAACAAAGCATTTCCTCATGGTTATTGCCTCATCAGGTAAAAAGGGGGAAACGTTTTCCCATAATAGATTTCCACCCGCAAGCGACCAGTGGTGAGGCGATCACCACCCAACAAGAGTTCTCCTCTGCGACAGCATCGTCACCGAACTTCTCTGGTTTCTCATCATCAGATCAGTCAACATTTTTTCACTGGCTTTACATTTTTAACTCGGTCAACGTCGCTAGTCACCTCTATCGACCTAAACGAAATAGGGGATCGATCATTTCGTGGCGTCGATCGTATAATCGTAACGGAAATTTACGACTCTCGTTGGCGCGCTTCCTCGCGATCGCGTCTCTCCGCGAACGGTCCAACACATTTCTTATAAAACATAACAATTATTCGGAATATACTTGTAAATGCTAAATAATTGTTAGT
The DNA here is from genome assembly GCF_011952205.1 of Bombus bifarius. Taxonomy (NCBI): domain Eukaryota; kingdom Metazoa; phylum Arthropoda; class Insecta; order Hymenoptera; family Apidae; genus Bombus; species Bombus bifarius. The sequence goes on from NW_022884524.1 coordinate 934,963, forward strand.
TAAAATACTAGAAAAAAGTTTTTGTAGATGTAGATATGATATAGTGAAACTTAGATGTAATTTTTTATAATTTATATTTACCACAGCTTATGCTGGATAAATATTAACATGAAATATTTAACATACATAACAAGCTCGCTCTAATATATTGTAACATAGATATCCATATAGTATATATATATATATATATATATATATATATATATATATATATATTTATTGTAGATATATGATGAAAGATTGCCAGTGTGCATTCTAGATTAATATCGATATATATTTCTAACATACGATAGTTACAAATATTTAAATAATTGATAAACACATATACAGTAATTACAAAAATGAATGTTTTTTAAGAGCATAAATTCTTATGTTTTCGAAGGCATGATGTTGCACTACATAAACTGTCAATTCGTAGCTTCCTTTTTAAAATAACGAAATGTGTATAAGGTGATGAACTTCATTTTCTGTTAAATGCAATAATTTGCAATATTACAAACTTAATAAAAATAATTAATCAAGCTATCGAAAAACATAATAAATATTCATTTAATATTAAATATTGCTGCTATACATAGTACTAACTGTACTACATGACAGCTCAAAGGATATTTCTAGATAAATGCTTCTGAAAAGAAAAGTTGTTTTAAATGTTGTCTTATATATTCAATAATATCTACTGATAAAAATCATAAAAACCCGTCAGTCTTTTTTTTCTTTTTTTTTTTTTTTTTTAGTATATACTTTATACAGTTTATAAATATAGATAATTTTGAAACAAAATCATGTGTGATATCTATACCACATTTCGTTACTTTTTCTTAAATTTAATTGCAGACATACGCATCTTTTTATGAGGTTGAAAGCATTATTCAGTAAAACAGCTGAATCGATACCTCGTTATTTTTTAATATGTAATAAATTCATTCATTCCATTAAATTTATTGTAATATTTTATTCGAAAACTAAACAGTCTCTATATGTAAACTTTGTTATGAATTTTACAAACCTATATCGGAAATAACATTTTTTTATTTCTTTCCCTTAAACTGGTATAATAATTAACATATTAAATTATTCGTAGAATTAAAGTCTATTTATTTTAAAAAATTATTTTGTAATATATAAATTTAATGTTATCAAAAAAGGTAACTAAACCTATTAATACTCAAATGTAAAAGATATCTATATCTATGTCAAATTAAATATAAACGAGTAATAGAAAAGTTTTAATAAAAAAGTTAAAGTTTAAATGCATTCATAGATATGTAAATGCAAGTCTAACAGTACAATAATCTATCGGTATCATCAGTTACTGTTACGTCCGGTGACTCTGCGTAGTCCAGAATCTATCCCTCGATCGGGGCGGTCGATAGAATTAGTCGGACCGCAAGGAATAATCCTAGGATTATTGCGGTACGCAAAGTGTCACCGGACGTAACAATTACATTAAAGCTACATCTATGAATATAGAGCAATTTCAAAATTGTTTAGAAACCGAAACTAAAATAGATCGTAAAATATAAAACAGTCTGCGATATATTTGGCACATAAAGCCTGACTCGTATCACAATGTATACAATATGCATATTCTTGCGTAACTGATAGGAAGCCCACTGAATGTTAATGATAGGCAAATATACAAATAATTATCCTAAAACTATTTTGAACACAGCCAATGACACATTAGTCACACACATTATCATAGATTATATAGGACATAAGTTATACATGAACAAGTAAATTCATCGGTTTAAAATCCGGAAGTGTATACATCATATCATAATTATTTTTTCCCCTTTTGTCTAAAATATGCCCATCTTATCACTTAATCTTCATCTTACTGAAGTAATGCTGATGATGGTGATGGAGGTAGCGATGGTGATGGCGGTGGTCTTGTGAAAGTTTCTATTTCATTACAGTGGAATTGACATACTGTACTAGATGTACTTAAAGTAGATTCTGACCACATTCCTCTTCCTTTAATCTTTCTTCTGGCTCCACTATTATCTGTACTTGATTCAGGCACATCTCCAGACTTGTTCTTGCGAAGATATTTCCATAATAGATTTAATCTGCATGAATTTGAAATGTTAAATTATATAAACATTTTAAACTGATACTTGCGAAATTACTTGCGAATTACAACTACGCGTTATTTACCTGGGATGTTGAAACTGAGCAAACTGAGACGATGGACCTATTACAGCTAATACCGAACATAAAAAAAATGTAGCATATATCCAACTTATACTCATTACAAGGAACAAAAAGATTCCAATTTGTATATATGCTAATACACACGAAGGTAACATAAGAACACCAGCCGCACCGCTTGTGAGAGAAGCCATTAAAGTTGGACCAGCCATCTGTGCAAGAGCCGTTTTTACTTTATCTTCTTTCTCTTTAGAAGTACATGCTCTGTAACTTACTACATAATGTAAACTAAAATCTACAGTCAAACCTAAAAATAATATATGTTCAGTTATGTACATTATGAAGATTAAAATTACCTATTATTAAAAAATACCTATTGCTGTAGATATTGCGACACTTTCTAGGACATTTAATTTCCAACCAAGAAGAATCAAACCAGCAATTGTTACTACAATTGCTGCTCCAATTGTTACAATTGCATACAAACTGATAAGAGGATTAAATGTTACTAAAGCTAACACTATGAGAGCTAGAACCAATGAAACGCCCATTGCCCAAAGCGTTCCTTCGTACAATGTTCTCTGTAATTCATAAAATTCTAATCTACTAACGAACCAACCACCGCGCATTCCTAACGGAGCTTTTTTTAACTGATTTTGCATCCATGTTTCAACCTGTAAAAAATATAATTTTTATTAATGTTTTATCAATAACTAAGCATTATGATTGCTTCCAAAAATATGAAATATTAAAAAACAAATATATATATATATATATATATATATGTCGGAGACTATCTAGTATACTAGTCTAAGCTAGTCTACTATAGCTGTAATTAAACAACCGTAGTCACCCAAGCCGATTGTAATTGTCCGGGATTAGTGACAGTGAGCTTTGGCTCGGGGCGACAGTCTGTCGCCCAACGTAGCCGCGGTCAACGGGACGAGCGCTTCGTCTAACAAAGGTGTGGAGTGATGTTATGACCCTCATTAAAGGAAATACCCATAGAGGTACCTGACAGTAAATACCTGACAGTAAAACATGCCAACGGTTCCTTCCGACAATGAATACCAAATGTTGAGGCACTTACACAGCACAAAGGCACTTCCGTGCTGTACGAAGATGGATAACTTCAGTGACGAATCATTACCTACCCCAAGCCCTCGCCGCGATAGCGACTCGAGCCCGGACTCGGATCGTGACTCGGATCATGACTCGACATATATATATATATATATATATATATATATACATACTTATGAAATACGATTTTATTTTACCTGATGAAAAAACTGATCCATATTTGCAAATGAAAGGCTATAATTATATATGCTGTCATACTCGACGACTAGAGCTTTAATTTTAGGCGTTGGCATTATTATAGAATTTGTTTCATTTGATACTTGTAATTGTTTAAGATTTGGTTCATTCAAAAATTTTAAACCAGCAGAAACACCATTACGAACCCACAAATACGATGGAGTGCTATATAATTTTGCATTTGCTTCAACCGCACATCGTTGTAAAGTGCTAGCATTATATGGAAATTCACTTTTTTTACAACACGGTGTATAATTAATATGTGAATCAATGGGATCTTCGCAACGTCTTTGCATCCAATGATGTAACGATTCAATAAAACAGTTGGGTAATAAAGGTCCTAATGTATCGCGATAGAAAGGTTGAGCTCGTAAATCGCGGCAAAATTTTTCAAGCCATACTTGTGATTCTGGATGAGATACATCAAAAGATTCATCCCATTCCGGCGTACCAATTAAACTAGGATCTAAATAATTGCCATTATCAACTGGTTTAATACCCCATACAAATCTTAATGGTAACACATCTTCATTATCAATCTGCAATTATTAATTATTCAAAATTTTTGTGAGAGATACATTAAAAGAAACTTTGTAATTTTCTGTACATACCATCCCATGTTTTTCAAACCAAAATTTTCGCGAATATACTAAATCATATTTTTCAAATGGATGAGAACTATCAAATAATTGGAAATCAGCAGTATCCGGCAACTGTAAGCCAGGGTATTGAAAAACAATGATGCAACATGCTATTGCTATAATACCTAAACTTAACGACCAGCACCATCGAAAATTTATAACTACCCTTGTAAGGATAGTATTAAAACCTATCGTCATTTTATCTCCAAATAATCGTAAAGGTCGAATAATTTTTCGTGTTATAAAATTTGCAGGAGATAAAACGCCTAGTTTGAATCGTTCCGACACAACGACACATGCCGGCAGCCAAGTAATCATTAAGAAGAAGTTTGCAATAACAGTCATTCCTGAAAATAGACTGTATTTATGGGATTAGTAAAGTTCATATTCCTTTATTATTTTTATATTATCTTTCCTTAATATTTTAATATTAGTTAAATAATTATTTCACATACCTAAAGCAATTTATAGCGGTAACGTTACTAACAACTGATGCAAAAAATGCTACTGCAGTAGTTAAAGATGTAACAAACATAGATGGAACAGCATGTTTCATTGTTTCTTGCACCAGTCTGACCAATCCATTATTTGATATCTTTTTTTCTTTTTCTTTCTCCCAAATTTTACAATATATAAATGCATCATCTGCTCCTATTCCTTTAAAAAAATAAAATTGTATGCTAAATAACTTTTATTACTAAAAATCGTAAATTTAACAATTTTCATATATTCTTTAGTTTCTCACCTACAACAACGACGATTGCCAAGAGATTCATGAATGGGAAAAACTTGATATGTAAAATTAAAGTGTAAAATGCATATGAAATGCCAAGACTAAAAATTACAGCAATAATGGTTGTGACAGTTAATAGAAAAGAACCAGTATATGCCCATATGCAAACTGTTACAAAGGCGAAACCAACAAGCAGTAAGATAGAATCTGACACTAACAATTGGTTAAACAATGTACTTTTTAAACCCAATTGCATGCCCTTCACGCAAAATTTTCCATAGGATAGATCATTATCGCCAAGTCCTTTATAAAAGTCTAAAGTTGCTGAGCTTGTAGCAATCGGTAAAAATAACATTGCATACTTCAACGTTGAGTTTTGTTTATTTTGAGGATCTTGTCTCTAGAACAAAATATGAAACATTTTATTGACAATTGTTCTATTCTTCATAATAATTTCTATGATATAAAAGTTTTCTCTTACATGATCTGAAATAAAATCAATATCTAATAAGTAATGCAACAAGTGATAGGCTGCATTGTGCGTATAGCATTCACTTGGAACATGTTTCTGACAATTTAAGTCTTCTTCACAATTTGATGTTAGATGACCATTTTTATAATAATAAACACATTGTTTCAAAAGAGTTTCTACACGGCTAAGATCGTTTTCTGTTACACCCAGGCAAGAACTTCGATTAGACAGAAGTGCAACGTAATTTGCCGGTGACCAACTTCTGCAACACTTTTGTCCTATATTATTATGTCCTATTTGTGTTTGACATAAAGAAGGAAAGTGTGGGTTTGATCTAAGTTCTGCATCAATATAGCATTGCGCTAGTACACCTTCCATTGACCATAAGTTTGAATCTTCAGACTTTCTACCAATAACCACGCGTGCATAACCAGGTAATGGTAGATTACAAAAAAATTTCTCATTTTCAATATAGTCTTGACTCGCATTTTTATTTTTTAGCTCTATTAGTTCTTCCCATTTATCTTTAATTTCAGCTTTATTTACTTTTTCTTCTTTATCAGTTACTTGTTTTTGATACTTTTTCTTTCCTTTTCTCTTATTTTTGGGTTTTGTTCTTACGTTTAAGTTCTGAAATATTGTAGTGTTAGTTTGTAAATCCAATGGCTTATATTTTACGTGCAATATCCTAAGCAACTTATACACAGTTAAAATAATATATTACATACAAAGCTCGACATACATACCTGTTGCATATAATGATAATGTTCCAAAGGATTATCGATCAATTGACCGCTTGGCTTATTTGATTCTAATAAGTTTTGCCAAGCAATAAGTCTTTGTGCTAACATCGTGCCTCTTGCCTCAAAACCCTTAACAGCATAAATGAGGTATAAATTAATAAAAACATTATACATATATTATATTTCTACCTTAATTTTATATACTTACTAACTGAGGATCAGAGAAGTCAGGAAACTTTTTAATAGCTAAGGGAACAATCACACATGTTGAAGAAAAAATAAATATTGCCATTAGAATGGTATAAGGATGATGAGCTATTACTCGAGAAATCCACCATATTTCCATTTTGACAATTATATCTTTTTTAACTTAAGTCATATTTTCTTATAAATTATTGTAATATACAAGTTACTAAGGCAGGATTGTCTTAATCTTTGTCTAAATCATACGATGTTATAGTTTTATTTTTTAAACAATTTTCAGATTGGAAAAACTCACATTAAAAATTATATTTTGTAGTATAGTACTAGCGAAAATCAGTTTTTGACGCGTATAGTTCAATAATGAACCACTGAATAGAACATGTACTATAAATAACTTGAAGTTTCATACATTTTTATGTTTTCTTTTATTGTAATCGTCATTAAATTTGTAATATTTTCGCATAATCATTTTGTCTATTTTTTGAAGACTTATAACTAACTAATAGATATAAATATTACAAGAGTGAAATTATAGCCACTATTTATGTAAGGACTTCGAAATATAAACGTAATTTTATATAAAACATTGAAGCATGGTTGTTCAATTTAAAAAGCAACATGGACTTCCCACTTTAAGGAATGGCACGTGTTCACATTGCAGTAACAAATGGGATGATCCGTAGAGACAACGACCGTGATCCGTAGGCTATGGTGGATAGATATACATACACATGTATATGTACATATACAATATACACTAGTATACTGATATATATATATGTACATATATACGCATATATGTGTATAATTCTCTAGAGTATAAAATAAAAACATTTTATTCTGCTAATATAGTATTAAAATATTCTTTGCTTTTTTAAAATTTAAATTTAACTTTATCCTAGAAAACTACAGGGACAATAAATAAATTTTCTTATTTCTGCCAGCTTCCATATATATTGTATATATTTGTTTAAATAAAATGAGTTTAGATAAGGATAGCTATGAAAAGTTTTTAAAACTGTTCCATACATTTATTGAAATTTATGTTTTATGATTTTGTTTAGAAGATTAGTTGATTTTTGGAAGATCGATTATAGCTGGTTACATTGTTACAGTTTTAAACTGCGATAATGTACTGTGTTGTTGCATTCGATAGTGTCTTTTTGCATTTAATAGTGTCTTTAGTCCATATTCTTTTATATTGGTATCTCTCAAAGTGACACGTGATGAAAGCTTATTCGTGTTTTGTGGAGTATTTAAGTATATATACGATAGTTAACATGTATACATCAGTACGTATGTATAAAATTATAAGTAATACACACGTGTCTTCTTCAGCGTTAAAAAATAGATAAATATTATTAAATATGTTGATTAAATGCGATGTAAGTATAAATTAAATGTTTACAATTCCATTTCTTTATGTTAGTTTTAACAATTCAACTTATTAATGCATATTTTCATTATAGATGAAAATTCTAATAGTAACATTTTCCCTCTTTCTCACAAATGGTTTTGTCAAAACTGCGGAAATTGATAATAAGCTCTTAAAATGTTTAGGTATGTAAAATAAGTGTTAATAGTAAGTTATAGCTATTTACCTTGAATATAAAAAATGATTATAATAAGTTAATATTTGTAATATTTGTAGTTTGTAGGTCAACAGTAAAAGAAATTGAAGAAGAATTAGCAAAAATTGATCCTTCAAGAGAAATTGAGATAGGAAATTATAGATTAGATGCACAAGGAAATGCTATTCATAAGAAGGTAATAATACATTTTTATATTTCTTGGATTATAATCAAAACATATTTCTACATAAATACCTTTATTTAAAGATTCCACTTGCACAATCTGAGGTACATATATCTGACATCCTAGATAATATTTGTGAAAAAATGTCAGACTATGTAAGAGCAACATATAAATCAAATGGTCAATTAACGATCTTAAATTTAATGAGTCCATCTGGTAGTATGAATCCTGAAATGAGCAAAGTTGATATTATTCAGGATGGCGATTTAAATAAAAGTTTAAAATATTATGTAAGTTTTCTCTTTTTATTTATACTTCATAATAGATTTTATCAGTTATTATTTTGATGTGCTTTATTTCAGTGTGAGGGAATAGTGGAAGAATTTGAAGACTCTATGATTTCACTATTTATTCGCAAAGAAAATGATATTAAAGAACAATTATGCACAAATGTTTCGAAGCTATGTAATTCTACAGATCTTAATGAGGATGACGAAGATAATGAGGAAAATGATATAAATGAAGAACATTATGAATTATAGTAATGTATAGGGGAAAATGAGATACATTTGTATCTATATATATTTTTGTTTATAAACTACAAAAATATAAATGTTAAAATATAAATTCACTTTTCTAAGAAAGAAATGCGCTTATATGCTAGGTATAAGTAACAAATGTAAATACGTACTTTAATAACAAAAGACAATATTTATTAAAAGTATTTATTAAAACCGTTATTTTATTTCATTGATTTCCCGATAGAGAGCGCTCTGATCGACGAATCAAATACGTAGGGGTTCTAAGAAATCGTTCTGTGAGTTACGGTCATTTATACCCAGGCTTCTGTGCGCGATTGTTTCGTCTTCGTTCGTCGCCATCATTACGAAGACGAAAGAGGTTGGTTTCATTCATTTTCGTGTGGCAGTGTCATTATACGAAATCCAGCACAAATGAAGATGGTTGATAAAATAGACATGAGTCTCGACGATATTATCAAGCAAAATAAAGGAACAAGACCACGCGGCGGCAGTAGCAGACGTGGAAGAGGTGCCGGTAATTCACCACGTAGAGGAGCACGGAGAACCCAAAGAGTTGGTGGTGGCGTCATGCGGGGACGCAATCGTGGTGGCATTACAAGAAATTCTCTTCCATACACAAGGGTAAGAAATCAAATTATTTATTCTTCTTTCTATTATTATCGTCATTATTAATGTTATATTAATTTTGTCACGTGTACCGTATATGAGAACCTATCGTATTACTTCCGCCTTAAGTGCTTATGTATGAAACAGTTTAATCATGAGATAGATTAACGATCGTATTTTAAGGTAAAATAATTGTGTAAGATAGAAACGTGATTCCTGTGATTCTTATACTGTTCAGATGAGGAATACTTTACGAATACTGTATTTCGAGGGAGTATTCAACTTAGAATTTTTCGGAAATGATAAAAGTCCGCGCTTTTATGGTGGGATGTTCGTTAATTTTAAAGACGACCATGTGTATTTTTTACATATTCAAATGCTAATGGAATAGCATGGAATAGCTTATTATATAAAATAATGTGAAATGTTTAGTAAAAATATATATATGAAATGTTTTTAGTTTTAGATGTAATTGTTATAGATTTAGTAAATTTTTTAGTTTATAAAAATACACATGCGACTAATACTATGTCCTTAAGTATTGCAAGATACCACAAATTTTGTACGGTAATAAATAATTTTCATTCATAGGGTGATGTAAACAGTGCTTGGAAACACGACATGTTTGATGGAGTAAAAAAGGTTGGCCGAAGTTCAATAGGTAGCGCAGGGACAACCAAGCTCCTTGTATCAAATCTAGACTTTGGAGTATCCGATTCAGACATTCAGGTACTTTTTATTATTTCACACTGGAACTACCGACATTTGAGATGTAGTTATCTCTACCAAAACCAGGCAAAATGACCGGTCTTTAAAAAATACGTAATAGTAGAATATCTTTATATTTATTGATTTATTATTACCTTGCAAAAGGAACTCCATGTTCTGAGATAAAAACTATATAATAACAATAAGTACAGTAATGAAGGATATTTAGTACCAAGATCTTTGGTAACAAGAATGTTAAAATAAATTTCCATTGGTAAATATAAGAAGTATAATATAATAATAAGCATAACGGAATAAATAAAATACAAATATAACTTAAGTTATTAAGTACAAAACTTATCATTCGTCATATTTCTTACAAACGTAAAAGTTCTTCCGCGTGTACCTTCCGCATACATATTTTTTTACAAAGATTGCAAATGGCGGTGGTCTTATTACTATTACAGTACCCTATCTGACGCCATTTGTGTGAATAAGAAGGTAAGTTCTTTGACATATTGTGGATCTCGGATGCTCTTTGTTCTATCCATGATTTTTCATTGTCAGTGGAAAGTTCATCTGCTAATTGAAAAATAAAATCTTTTCTGGATATCTGCTCACCTGTGGTTTCCTTATATAAAATCCAGGCATTTATGCCAGCTAAATCTAAAATATTAAAAAATACTTGAAGTGTCTGTCTTCTTGATCCCGACTTCATACCATATTTTTTCGCCATTTAATCTGCTATATCTACCCCAAATTTTGTTTTATTATAAAATTCGACCATTTCAGGTAGGCCCTTTTCGTTTTTTCCAATTTTGTATAAGTAGCCATGATACAAAATTACTTTTATTTTAAATGAATAAAACAAAATTAAAGTTCATTATATTATTCCTTTAGCTATCCCTGTAAAAGTCATTACGTCATTGCGGAGAAGAAATATAACACGAAATAGAAATTTTAAATAAAGTTGTCAAATCAGCCATTTTGACTGGTGTGATAGTTCTAGTGCTCCAATATTACTTCAAATTCAAAAATTAGATAAATTTTCAGTCTCAAGTTCATAAAAATCATTTAGCTTTTTCATTTTTAAAAAGTTACTATAAAATTGCAATAATCTATGTATTTGTTTGTTCTAGGAATTATTTAGTGAATTTGGCCCCTTAAAGTCAGCAGCAGTACATTACGATAGATCAGGTCGATCATTAGGGTCTGCAGATGTTATATTTGAAAGAAGAGCAGATGCTATTAAAGCAATGAAACAATATAATGGCGTACCCTTAGATGGTGTGTAGTTAAATTTGTGTCTGTACTATAAGTTTTGCTTTGAATGTCTCTTTTTAATTATAAAATTCCGCCTATATTTAGGGTTTCAGTATCACTTATTAATCTGGTCTCCAGTTTATACCTAGCAACATACAGTTTGAGCATTTTCTCTTTTATCCTTCCATAAATACTCCAACATGGGATGACATTAAAGAAAAACAAATTTCAAAGAAGTTATTGTGAATTATGATTTGCACAACTATTCACATCTATTATTGCAATATGTGGTATACATCGGCAGGTCGTGAAATGAACATACAAGTTGCTACCTCTGAAATACCAGTCACATCTATCCGAGGAGGACCGAGACTTAGCGGCAGTAATTTTACACAGAGACCTCAGTCCCGCTTTAGGGGTAGCCGTGGAGCAGGATCCGTCAGAGGTATGTAATCGGTGTATATTAAAAATGAGGTGAGTGAGTTATCAAAAAGTACATTAATATTTACTTTTTTAAAGGTCGTGGAACTGGTCGACGTGGTGGCAGAGGCGGCAGTCGGCAAGTAACGAAAACTCCTACGGCTGAAGAATTAGATGCAGAACTGGAAGCTTATGTGAAAGAAGTAAAGTAACAACGTCACAAATCTTCGCACTTAAGATTTTGTTCTGATCTGACTTAACACAATACAATGTGTTTCTCTAATTTTCACGAGAATATATAAAAATAAGTATAAATATATCATTAGCAAAATGTTGTAAGAAATTCTTTTTAAGTGGGTATTTTTTATTTTTGACAGTTTCTTTGAAAATTGGCGTACAATTTTTACAGACACTTAAGAAAAATGATTTGTAGGAGTTAATAGATTTTTTTATGGTATCGTAACAAGAACAAAAAAAAATAATAATAAAAAGTTATAATGTAAAGACTGTATGGATTTGTATGTACTATCGTGCGTGTGTGGTTATCAGATGAAAAATACAGTAAAATTCATCTTTACAAGTTGTTGTTTATCTAAGTACAGAAGTGCTTCTAGCCCACAATCTAATTAGTTCATATGAATAATTAACTATTAAAATATTCAAAACCTATCTTTGAACATAGTTTATATACTGATATACGTGTATCACTATGTTTAGTAGCATCAGATCTTTGTAAATTATGTTTAATGAATTGTTTTTTACCATGAATAACAAAACGTACGCACCACTATATGTAGCTAATAGCTTCTAGTGGAATAAGGCTGTGACATACTGTTATCATCTAGTCATCTACTAATGAAATATTTTACTGCGCAGTAATGGGCTTGTAAGGCAATGTACATGGTTTTATTCATGCAGCATATGAATGCCAATGCAGTGGTACAAGACTGAAGCAAAGAAACTGATGAGCCATTACCTAATAAAGAATAATGTTCTTGAAAATGACCATCTTCATTTCTCACCTAATCAAAGATTTATGTTTAATTTTCTTAAGTATTGCAGAAATAAATTTCATTTAAAAAGTATACAAAATTAGTGCATAATTGCAAATATTAAAGTAGAAACAAAACTTTTATTTGAAGAACACTTTTTATTTAATTTAAATAGTCACATGAGGTATCATTTTGTACATATGTAAAAATATTCGCTAATAGATACCACAGAGTGGACTATATTATTTTCCACTCCTGATTGTAAAGTAGATCACTACAAAGTTGTACTTGTTTGTATCTTAGGAAGTCATTTTTAATGCTTCTAGAATTATTAATTTTCTAAATACTTAATAATAAGATCAGTCGAGTTTAGATAATAAATTTTTACTATGCAATAATTGTGTACAATATGAGGCAATGTTACCACACCAGTGTTTTAAATTATAAAAGATAGATAAATTGTGTTGATTTTTTTATAATCTTTTGAGTGTCCTCTTCTTGTCCTTCAATATCTTTTTCTTTTCTGCTGATAGTTTTTTATCTCCTGCATGCTTTTTTGGGAGGGGTCCTCCGACTTCAGAGGATGTGCAACTATCCAGACCTGCTTTGCTGCCTTTCCCGCCTCCCTAAAACATAAATGTATTTTTCATTATTTATTATTATGTATGCGAAACTCAATTTTAATATATGTATATGACAACAGGTTTACCTGTGCATGTATTTCTGTCATCATTTTTGCTCGTTCGGAATAATCGTCATACCTTTCTAATAATAATTTACCAGCTTCTTCATTTAAAGCAGATTCTGCATTTGGCACTATTAAGAGACATTTTACAGTCTGCAAATATAAAATAGATATGTTAATTCAATACATCCATTAAATATCTCTTGTATCAGTTATACCAATTAATAGCTTACTAGTAATATATGTTTAATTCCGAGATCTGATTTCCAATCCTTTTTTAAGGTATTGACACAAATTTCTCCATTTTTTGCAACATTTGGATGAAAAATTTTTGTAAGGAAAAATGCCTTTGGTGGTCCTTGAGGAAAATCTTTGCCAAGAGCTAATTTTACTCTGAAGAAACCGCCAGCATATGGCGTTCCCGCTAATATTAGGAAAATTTATACTTTTAACTTATAAACATTATAATATACACAAACCTCCATAAATTTTAATGAAACAAATATCCTACATGTATATAAATTTGTGAAATATGTAATGTTAAATAAAAACTTTCAATGACATTGAATTATATCTAAATAGATGTGAATATTAAAAGTTATATTATAGAATATATAGGTCTTTATTAGTATTATTTCTGTTGATCTATCAAATTGATTATGCAAATAATATTTTCTCTTATAATTGATAGAAATAAAATTATATGTATATCTATATCTATATATATGTATGTATGTATGTATGTATGTATGTATGTATGTATGTATGTATGTATGTATACATGCATAAATGTATTTAGGTGTGCATGTAAATCTGACATTTGGATAGGTTATACTTCAATAACTGTGCGATTTTTTATATAGTACATAATACTTCATTGAAATTTTGCAAGAAGAGTTTTTTAAATGAACTTTAATCTTACAGGGTCCTTCTATAATAGCTTGAATGTCAGTAACATCTTCTTCGTTTAAAACAACTCGAATACCCTCGGGTGGTTGTTCAGCTAATTCACTCATTTCTTTAGCCACACGTCGAATAATTTGTGGAGATAAGTTTTCGACATTTGATATCTGAAATAATAGACGGTGACAGATGATTTATTTATTTGAGAACGAAGATATATTCAGAGAAACCTGTCCCCTTAACCAGGACATAAACAAGAAGTACCGCTGTTAAAGTTCGCAGACAGAAATTAATACGTATCATCGAGTACTTACAGAACTCACAGCAGCCATATTTAGCAAATTTTGAATAAAGTTTCAATTAAACGCGTTTAGGACGCGATTGTTTGAAGTATACTGTTAGAAAATCTTTAACGTCACAACATCAGCACAGTATCGCCTGCAATAACCAACATTTTGAACTGATAGCCAATCGCGTGCGAGTTACAATAATCTCGAAACTAGAAGTCGATTCTTCGTCATTTCGTGTGTTTTCAAGCAAGAAGCATCCGGCGTCTCTGAGTTTCACCGAGGGCACATCACGATAATCAAATTAAAGAACAAAGAAATGTTTGAATGAAACGGAATATAAACCTAGATGATGTGAATAAATTGTAGTTGCATTGTACTATAACTTCGGCGTAGTTTCAAGTCTTTGTCGTATTATACTGTTTCTTCACAGCGAATTTGAATACTTTATTTAGTAGCCAGGATGGCTGATAGTGCAGCGATAGAAAGGGTAAGACTTCACATCTTTTAAAGGTTGAATATTTAACGTATGATCAATGCGTTTTATTGAATGTTTAATCAATGCCGGATTTTTGTATTATACCATGTAGTCTTACTATGGTAGAAAAATCAATGACAGTGACGCTCATTTTTGTCCTCAAACAACATAATCTCATTGCAGGAAAAGCATATGAAACAATTAAAACGTAGAATGGAATGTTGGCGTGAAGTAATACTTCCACTGAATTCCATTCTATTATGGGAACGGTCCTGGTACCCTGGCCTTATATTTGGAATTACAACCATAACATTTTTGTGAGTAGAAATTTTAAAACATATAACCATATATATATTTTTTGTCATAAGTTATTTGTTTTATGTGTTATTTTTTAATACTATAAAAGAAATGCATTTTTTCCTTATTTCTCATTTTAATTGTTTCTTAACATTGACTTTAGAATAAAATATTAATATATACTATACTATATGTATTACTATATCAGTCATTGATTATTTTTATATGTTACATATTTGTAAATAATTATATGTTAATATATATTTTACAATGTTCATAAAAATTTGCTTGTAGTCTAATATGGATGTTGGAACCTGCTATACTTACAATAATATCTATAACCCTTCTTATATTGGCTTTGGTTGATTATCTTGTACCAGTTGTATTATCATTGCTGAGTCCTGTCAACAAATGGACAGGCCAGAAAGAGAAAAAGTTAAATGAGATATGTCAAAATTTATCTGTAACAATCTTACAGTTACAAAGTTTGTGGAAATTGTTGTTAAAAACACGAAATGATCGTCCCAATGTGGTGAGTTAAGAAGCTATCCTAGATAAAAGGAATCTTTGTTTTAGAAGATATTTATGTAACAAATATTAAGTACAGCATTTACAAGAAAAATTGCTCTAAACTATTTTTTATCTTCTGCAGTATTATCCAGGCATAATACTTTGTCTTGTTCTTTGTATATGGATTGGAAGCACAGTTAATAACTTGCTTCTATTTTATATTGCAGGTAATAATTTTTTAATTAATTTATTTGATATTGTATTTTGTAAGATGAATGTATGTTAATGTAAACTTTGCTTTACTTAAATGTTACAGTGAGTGTCCTTTTACTTACACCAGGATTCAGACATAAGGGACGTGCGATGTCAGTTAGTATAGCATATGTGTGCGAATTTCTATTTCACGAAAGACAATCATAATCATCATTTTGTATGTGTTTTCCTCTGACTTTAACTACAATAAATTAATTTGTAATTTATTAATTCATAGTTAGGGATAACTAGCTTTTCAGCTTTTTAAACGTACAAGTACTGTAATATAAATTGTGTCTTCATCTATTTTCATCGTTTTATGTGATATTTAAGATTGCAGTTCGTTTTACACGCACTTTTATAATATAAATACACTTCCACATTATTCTCCATTCATCGATAACAATAAAATTATTTCATCTTTCATCAGACTTTATTTCCACGAAAGTGGTTACTTAAGTAATGAGATTTCCGTTAATGAGATTGGATTAAATGTTAGCGTTAATTTTATACTTTTATGAACATCGAATTTAAAATGTTTGAAAATGGCGGGTTAATTAAATTAAATATCCGATGGCGCTAGTGGTATAAATAAGAATATTATATATACCTAATTTTTCGAAGTGGGAGTTGCTCATTTAATACTATAATTTATGTACAATTTATGTATATTACGAGATAAACATTGCGACTGAAGCAGGAAATGCATAGCGTCATTATGTTGCAAATAATCGTCAATGTGGATTCTTTGATAATCATTAGTAAACGGTATTTTACGTATCAATTCGTTTAGAGTAAGTTATTCAATATGAATATTAATAGTTTATATTAATTGTTTATATGTGCTTACAAATAAACGTTACTATGGTGAAACTCTCATAAATTACTTTTATATAAAAATTTATTGCAATTAATCGTTGCGTTTTGAAATATATCGCTCATTATGGATATAGTAATAAAGCTAAATGAGCAAACAATAGGCAGAGACAGAATTATCAGGTATATAATTTATTTACTTCTGAAACATATTTAACCGCATTAAGAATAATTGATTTAATTGATATATATTTATTATACGATCTAAATTATTTTGAATTGATATAAATTTAATGGTACGTTTTACATAACCTAAATTTTATTATTTACCATTATGTTTAATGCTACTATTTTTCTCATAATATATTCAAAAATGCATGTTATTAAAAATTTCATAAAAACCTGTATATTAATTTTCTACAGAAAAGAATATACTAATTTTATTTAACAAATTTAGTACAATTAAAAGTAAATAGATAATATTAACATTATATAATTACTTTTTAATAATACTTTTACAGATTGCTACAATATGGAAGCAGAGCTTATTGGTATTATGGTCAGAATATTCGTAGTACACAACATTCTGCAGAAGTCTTAAGAAGTTTAGAATATACATTTAGTTCCTTTAGAAAATGTATTTAAAGCGATATTTATAATTTTAATACAATTACTATCGATAATAACAGTTTATTCCCATTTTCTTTATAGTGTTACGCCTAGGGAGATGTTTGGACAGTTTATATTCTGCTTTAAAAATGATGAAATATCCAGATCTAACTATAAGAGCCACTTTGACACTATCAAAAATTGCCAATGCTCTATTCTTATTAACGGATCATATAATTTGGGTCGGCCGTGTGGGATTATATAGGGTTAATATTGAAAAATGGAGCAAAATATCTAATAAGTATTGGTTAATGGGTATTATAATGAATCTAATAAGAGATATTTATGAAATCATAAAAATTTTTGAACATGAAAGAGACAGCGTATTAACGAGGACATCGAAGTTCTCGCATCATTTATGGAAACGATATAAATTACTCTGTCATTTAAGAAATCACAAAGATGTTGTAATGGATACAATTAAAAATGGATGTGACTTGTGTATTCCTCTAACAGCACTAGGTTTTACCAAATTTACCCCTGGAACGATTGGTATACTTGGTGTGATATCTTCAATTGTAAGTCTGTATACATTAACTTATCCTCTGTATAAATTAACACCAACTTAAAATTAATCAACATAATTATTTTTTATGTACACGAATACGATTACAAAGCATTTATTCAAATTAAAGGAAGTATATCATTAAAATTAAATTAATATTTTTTTTATGGATTTTCATGATTTTTATATATTTTTGATGTATATATTTTTACTGTGCGTCTAAAAAAAAAAAACTATATGTTTCTACACTGTGATACTTAAATAACTATTTTGTGACCAATTTTTTGCAAATTTTTAAATAAAGTATCATGAAAGTAGCATAAAATACTATACATAAAATTGAGAAATCCGTTTTATATCATAAAATTATATTTCAGTAAATATATTTACATAATATTTACAATGTAACTTATCTCTATGTCATGTTATTATAAATAAGTTTATATTTGCAAACAAAACATTTTTTATAAATACATTTAATAAAAATACTCTATATAAAAATTGTTATATTCATTTGTATAAAAAATTCTTAAGCATTATCTTCTGTTAATATGGCTGGAGAGTTTATTGCGATAATTAATCCATATTTGTGAGAATAGTACATCAAGAAAATTCCCCACTTTCCACAAATCATAGACCAAATAGCTGATATCGTTGTACTTTCCCCAATGGGTACAATGGCTAAAATATCAGAAATATGTGTACGTGTTTACATTTACTTTGCCATGTATATATATATATATATATATATATATATATATATATATAACTGTATTTTAACTGGAGATTAAATAATATACATACGGATCTTGTAATAAAATGTGAGGAAGAGATACCAAATTAGCGCAGTAGTTCCTGCTACAGTACTGACAAAACCAACGACATTTAAATTTTTCAATGTAGATGTGGTATGCCATCTTTCTAAAATTTCTTTTCCTTTAAGCCAATGCAGGTGAAAACAAACCGCAGCTAACATACCTATGTGATACGTGAAGTAAAGCAAGATTTTATTTATATTAATTTTGTGTTAAATTTATTATATAGAAATATCTCTTAGCATACGAATAACTCTTATGTACTATTAAGAATATGAAATTTCTGAAGTAATAATTTCTACTATTTGTAATATGTTTAAAAAATGAGCAGAGGGTAATATTCCTACAAATATTACGAAAAATATTGCCTAATTATTGAATGAAAAAGCATAGTTCCATAATTAAAACCATAATTATTAGAAGATAAATATGCACAGCAATAAAGAGGTAATTTTTATTTCGTATGTAATAAACGAAGAATATGGTTTGTTATTACTGTAAAATATTTGTCTGGTGAACTTTCAAATCGTTTGCTATTAATTTTAAACCATATTTAAGGTTGCAAAATTAGATAATTTATATAATAAGATGTTCATCATGTAACGCGTGATGCTAACCTGATAAGATAGACCAAAATCCAACGTCGAAATTCCCATACACAACAAAGAGTACAATAAATGCTGATATAGCAAAAATCATACCAAAGACGCTTATTATTAAATGTATTATAACACCTCGCGGCATTTTTAGGTTCTTGTAATTATCTACTACGTAGTGCACTAGCCGACTATATCACGTCATGCCTTAAGGAAACTTAGTTTGCTTGTGCAGATGCCCGTCTTGATATTTCAAATTGTACAAAATAAGCTATTGGTAATTAATAACAATATTTTTTACAATTATTGTATTAACGAAGTTTCAGAAGTATTTTATCGAACCTTATTCTCTAAGTTGGATTACATTCTAAACATTTGTGAATAACATTTGTGAAACATATGTACTGAATAATTGGTGAAATTCATGTAACCAAATTTAATACCATTAAATGAGTGTCATTCCTTGATAAATCGATGCGCCATCTATCGAGGTTACGTGGAAACGATGTTTGCCAATTTTGCTGCAATATTTTCTCTGACTTTAGCGAAGACTTTACAATCTCATTTAGTTTATTTAAAAATTACTGTGAATAATATTATTAATATATTCGCGGAGAATATAATTTATAGATACTTTGTCTGCGTGTTTCGGTTGCGTAAAAATTCCTTTGTGATGTTTCATATTCGACAAGTGAAGAGAAATCGAGGTACAAGAATTCGATTACTTTTTACATTTGTAAGTTTTTTCTGCTATACCTACATATATGTAACATTGCGTAAACGATGACTTCACAAGTCTTTTAATTACCAAACGATAGATAAGTGTTTTCTATGGTTATTCGTGCAATGTAAAAGTTTCCAAATAATTGTGTCACTTATGAAAGCAGTAAGAGGCCTATTTTCACTGTGTACGTTGCGTATGTAGTAAATGTAGAACAAATTTAATATAAATATAAAGAAAGGTAGAAAAATTAAATTATTTATTTTTTATAATCAAGGTCCGCGCAAGGATCTTTCGGTATTTTTGCATTTTTGGAAGTTCTTGCCTTTTTCTTCTCGTGTTCTTCTATAATTATTGTCGCACCTGTACGACTGAAAGTATCTTGGTATATCGAAAGATCTCCGTGCAATAGTTTCGGTCTTATATAGCCGAGCACTATATACATTTAAATATATTTAGATGTATTTTAGTAGTTAAAGTTGAAGTTATATTTAAAAATCTTTGTACTCGCTTCTTTTTGCCGTCACTGGAGGTGCAAGAACTTTTTCATCTTGAGCATTGAAATATAAATCATGAATATACGCTACTAATTCACTTTGCAGATCCTTTTCTTTGATCTCTTCCCCAACTTCTCTCGTATCGCGCGGAGCCTCTATACTTCATCATGTACCAATTTTTCAAGAAATCGACTATTTATTATGTCATTTCTATACGTTATTAGCTTACTAGGATGTCTATAGGTGACTTGATAAACAGATCGCAGTCTGTCGAGGATATGTTTACGAACCAATTGTTCAGCAGCTTCGTCCAATCGCGTAGGGATCGATGCTATACGAGGATCGATTTCTCCTTCTTCTATACGATCCGTAAAATAATCTTTGTGATATATTCTGAAAATATATATAATTCCTGTTCCTAGATAGAATTTGTCCATCTGTTTGTAATTTCGATAATATACATCTTTTTTTCTTACATCTCAGCTGGTTGTAGCTTTTTCTTCCCAAAGTTGCGGCTATATTCCGTAGAAAAAAATTCACATAAATCTGTCATTATGAAGTGGTAAAAAAAATAAAAAAGAAAAAAAAAAAGTAGAAAGAAAAACGCGAGATACAAAAAAATTAGGTTATACACATATGATTCCGTCGGTTTGAACTTAATTGGTTATAATAACGAATAAATGCTAGTAATCGTATGTCTCTTTTTTTTTACGCTGAATTTTTGGGGAAATTTAAGGGATTCGTATCTTTTTTTTCGTATACATTAGAAACACGAGAATGCGAGCGAATAATTAACAATTGTATTCATATAATCGAATATTTGTACAATAAAATATTTGAGAAATCGGTAGTGTCTGGTCGATGAGAGAAATTTTTATCATTCGAATTTATAATTTACAGTCCCCAAATCTTCTTCTTGACGAAGGTAGCGGTTCCAGATATTGTTGTCGATTTTTTATGTTACTGAGACCCATCTTGCTGATAGTATCCATGTATTCCGAGCGACCGGTGAAAGGTGTCTCCCACATAGAGAAAGATTCTGGAACTGCAAATGAATTTTCCTAATATTAAATTTTCATCGTTTAACTTCTGTTATCGTAGAAACATTCGTGAACAGCAGCCTAATAACATTCTACAAAATATCTTTCCTTCGTAAAAATTGTATTTTATTTAGGAATCTTTTGTCGAGCAGGAACGTCTGCCAAAACGAAGTAGCATTTTTTGTTATAACAGTTATTGATCAATAATATAATATAATAAAACACGCATACGTCTAGTCGCTGGTATTTAATATTCACGCCAAAAATATTAAATATCTTTTCTTAGATTAAAATATAACACTTTTCCTCTAATAATATCCGTTTCATCTACAATGTTTGGAGATTTAAAAGGAACGGGAACATTCGAAAATATTTCATACCTTGGAACAAATTAATCGTTTTGGCTGGCTGAATATGCGGTCTTTCGATGGCGGTGTATCGAAATCTCGTTGGATCTCTGTAACCCTCCTTTATTTTCGTAACTTCCGCCGGAAAAGGTGAACAGTACGACGAGTCGACCGCAGCCTGTAGCTGTCTGTACACTTTGATAGGCAATCCTGAATTCATTCGAACGAGTTATTTGCACGATATCACGTTCCTTCGATGCCGGTCCATACCTCTCTTCGCGTAATCCGTTTTATAAATACTCTTCATCGTCTCGTCCATTGGCTCGCAGTTAGCGTCTAGCATAGCCTTCGTGAGATTCGTCATTTCACTGTTCACTTTCTTCAGTTGGTCCAGAAATTGTCGTTCCTTGTCAGCCAGGTATTTGTATCTGGATGCATTTTTTGAAAGTATTACTTTAAATTGCCATTCCTTCGTCACGGATAACGACGTCGAAAGTCGTGATTTTAATTTAATTAATTTGAGTCTTAATTTAACGAAGGATTATACAGCGTGCAGAATATTCATATTGTACAAATCACTTTGTATTTTCATTTTACTTTTACCTATCCTTATTACTCTGTTGGCCATGTTCGTCGCACGAACAATCCTCGGGATCGATTCTGGGGGTGTATAATCGAATTCCCGTACTCTTCGGTGGTTGTGCCGGTTTCGTAATAAGAGGTACAGGATACGGCCAATTAAAGTCACGATGAGTGATCGTGATAAAATTTTCCAACGCGGTGCTCATCGTGTATACCGGTAATTTAATCGCGAGTTAGAGCATACAATCAGGATTTACATGGGTCTCTGTTGAAAGAATATTCGTTTAAATGTACGATATTTCTTCGCCCTACGAAAATACAATTAACTCGTCAAAAATGAAAGAAGAAAAAATAGAGAAACAACAATTTTTCATTCGTCGAGGTTAACATTCTTTTTAAACAAACATTTATAATTAAAGGGAATATTTCGTAAAAGATTCTGAATTACGTCATACCTGGTTAATCTTCATTTTTATCGACGAAATCAACGGATTTCGAAGGAAAATTTGTCTCGGCAGAAATTTCTTCGCGAAAAAGAAAAAAAAAAGAAACAGCGACTAAACGTTACATGGCAATGGGGACTGAATCGATTCGTCGGTTCTAGTATTACGAAATTTCATCACCTTCCGGAACAGCCAAAGAATCGTTTCTTTGATCAGCATGATCGTGGCAATGACAGCTCTGTAAAGCGCGTAATGTAATATAGCGTTTAAAAACGTGATACCAATGTGCGCGATCACGGAATCGGTTGTTAATCTTAAATCGTTCATCTTGAAATTTGGGAATTATTTCGTCGTTTTAGTCGTTTCAAAATGTTCGTAGACGTAATAAGCTTTGTATAATTCACTGGTGATTTATCGAAACTGACTCGTGTTCTACCAATCTGATATTTGATACAAACGATTCAGTTCGAAGAGTTCACGTTTATTAAATACTTTCAGGTAATTTCACGATGCCCGAAACGAGAGTAATCGATATGACAATTTTCATCGTTAATAAAAGTACGCATCAGGACGACATATCGTTGTTAATTATACACGAAATACAGTACGTTTAAGTAGAAAATAAATTTGCATTTTAATACGAAGTCGCCGATGTGTCGCTAAATTTTCGTTGAGGGGACGTTGTTCTCGAAATATGTTCGGATATCTTTTGTTCCGGTTCCTTGTTTTTCTTCTCGTTTTCCGTCTCGAACTCCTGATCGCCGGCAGGAGAGATCTTCGGGCACATTCGCGAGTCTAGGGACAACCGTTTCTTCATTTTCGCGCGATACGTATCCTTGGGTTGCTCTAACGACGAAAACAAGTGTTCCTGGGGGTTCAACGAAGTCAACTTCAAAAGCTTCTCATCTTGAGATAGATTGCATTTCCTCCTTTGAACGCGGCCCCTTGCCGTCGTAAAAATTGGCCTCGTCGTCTCCTGAATACACCCACAGTCCAACCGTGTGATCGTCGTCATTGTGCCACATGGCTCGAGATTCTGAATCGTCAGACAATTACAATGCAGTCGATCACATATTAATCGATTAAATACAATTAAAATATATTTTAATATTTCCATTCCGTTAAACGCTACATTTAAAAGATACTCTTAACTACAGTGGACATTTGATTTCGTTGTTAACTTATTAACCTTTCGGATATAGATGTACAAACACTAAAATCCACGATCTCGAACAAATTGTCTTTACTCTTCGTTTTTAATTTCATAATTATAGAGGTTTATAGTTAACAGATACGTTAACAGATGCAGTTAAGCATCGAGCAACGAGTTTCGTAACGTAAAATGTTATACGTATAAAATATTTTATGTCTAAATAGTAGTTTGTCTCTCGACGATACTTTACATACGTTTTTCAACCGACCTCCCGAAGATGGATGAAAACTGGAACTTTGCAACGTTCCGGTGGTGAACTTGGAGGACGGTGAGGCAACTCTCGGGCCGAAATAATATTCGCCGATCAATCGTTTGATTTCTTGCGAGTAGTATCTTTCGCTAATGTCTCGTTTCATCTGCAGCTCCTTCAGCCTTTGTAATTTTTGCATCGCGGTTACCGCCTCTGGCATATTCAGCTCCGAGTAATCGTTGAATCGTTGGTATCTCTCACGAAGCGTGGCGTGGTTACTCTTTGGCAACACTTTGCCGTAAACCGGTTCCTTCGGGTATGGATTATATATCTATACAAACAAATTTTCCGCCTGGTGAAATTGCAATGGACGAAAGCTTCGAATAAAAATTCCCACCGCTCGTTTAAACGAATCGTAATTTCTTTTCGATTCATAGGTCGAACAGATTAAAAATCGTTGGTCCATGCTTAACACAGGGATAACAAGAACACACGAGAATCGTAGAAATCTAATTTCCTGTTCAATTTCTACTTAATTACATAAATATAAACAGAAGGGAAAACCACTCGCCTGTACAATACCAAAAATTTCATTTTTGGCACTTACAATGTCTCGCGTTCTTACGTCATATAATTCGATTTATAAATACGCAACGATGCTAAAATAAACGCCGTTTAATCATACGTTGTTTTTATTAATGCCAGGTTCCTCAATCTCGGAGACACTTTCCACGGAAGATCTCTCTTCCGGTAATCGGATATCGTGCTCGCTGTTGTAAGCCTCTTGATAAGCGTTCGAAGTACTATAACGTGGCAAATTATGGTGTATTTCTCTATGCGACGATGTTTCCCGATGATTGTCCATTTCGCTTTGAAGGTACCTTCGATCATAGCGTTACATAATGTTACACGGTAGAATTAATAAATAAATATATATGTAACAAGAGACGTAAATAGAATGTAAATAGAAACAAAGGAGATAAAAGTAAAGAAATATACGATGAAAAAAGAAAAAATAATTACGATAATATTAGTTTCGAAGAAAATTCGTAAGTTACAGCAGATGTAGGTTATTAGAGGAGGGAGATTACTCGTTGGATAGTTCGTTGCGAACACGATTCGAAGAGAAAGTTGCTATTTTAATTTATTCTGCGAAACACGTTGTCGAGAGATGCATAGCGCTTTTGTGCATTATTACACGGAATTTGATGTACTATATTATTTTCTAGTTCTACGTAATTTGTCCGTCTTCCATACTGCGAGCAGGCTGACTGAGTTCCTCGAGCAACTTCAAGGTTTTAGATATTTCTGAATGTCTTCGAATATTTCGATATTATCTATTTCTGCGAGGAAAGGGACATTACGTATTTCTGTGAAATAAGAACGCTCTCCTTTACACGTATCGGCAATAGGAGTGAATAGGAAAATGGAAATAAATTCTTTTTCGCGAGTATTTTCTGGCGATCGCGTTAAACGTAACTGGATCGAGAACTGGATCCGGATGGAATATCGTTTATTGAACACAGCGATACAATTAATTTCTACAAGGCAGCTGCCGCCCAAGCTGGTGCACTATCGTGTTTTTGATGAATGTTGTATTTTAGAATCGATTGACCTAGTTTACTGATAGTATCTTGGTATTCCGATCGCCACGGAAGTAATCGCGTTTCCTGCGATTCGTCTTCAGCCCCGGCCACTCTCTTCGACCGCCTCTTTCCTATTTTGTCTCTGTCGTCTCCACTAGATACTTTCGATAGCTTAGCTCGAGTAGAGGGTCGACAGTCTATGTCCTTTGCTTCTTCTTGTCTGATAGCACAGGGAGCCCCCGTAGAGATATCCTCCATTGGCGCGGCTGTTGTAACATCGAACGACGATTCAGAAAATTTGTTTTCCGATAACACCGAAAGTAACGCACGGCGCGTTCGTAGGAAATAAAATAGAACGTATCAGGTATAGACTTTCAAATTACAAGATATTCTACAAATTCTTCAGCTGGATCACAGTTTCTACGTTTTTATCTCGACCGACAATTACGTTCTGCGGAATTATACGCGTATATTCTTGGTTGCGTTCTCGAAAAAACTCACCTTTGTCGGAATAATCCAACTGGTACGTTGTCTTCAGTCGATCTTCGTCAACGCGTTTAATTACTTCGTCGATAGGAGTACTCTGTAGAACTCCATAGAGATTAGGATGTTTCTCTTCCAACTGAAACGAGCGTCTCGACGTAATGCGATCGTAAGGCGATTTACACCATTATTGCGTTTACCTTTCTCATGTACGTGGCTGGTTGATCGAATCTCGTGGCTTCGGTTTCCGGATGCGGTCCCGTTTTTGCAGGATAAAGCTTTGGGTCCAGAAGCCGCCCCATGGGACCCGTGCGACTCCAGTCATAATCGTCCCCGCAACGTACCAGCGGCTTTATCTCTCGTGGACGATCGTGGCATTTGCAAGAAGCATATTCGCTTAGCGAAGTTATCTTGCGTTTGTACCTGGTCGAGGGCCACGTGTAATCCTTTTTATACGTCGTAAGGTATCGGGCCATAGCGCGTTCACCTCTTATTTTCCAGCGGTGATTTTATTTTTGAATCGATGGTTCATTATAGACTTTTTATATCTCACATTTTTCATATCAGTCTAATTTCGACGAAAGGTATATATTTCGTGAGTCATGCGTGTTATAATTAAATTTCGCGTCGAATCTTTTCGTACCAGGCCATCCCATAAAAAGTATCATCCGTTGCTTTACTAGTTCGAATTTCGAAGGTAAAATCAAGTGGCAATTGCTGAAATTTACGATCAACAATTACGATCAAAATTCGTAGATAGTATTAATACGGAATAATTGTTTGATCGTGACGATGTTCGGTTTCACTTACATCTTCGTTCAGTCGCGATATCTACGATTAACCCCCATATCTTGCGTATATTTGCTTACTAGAATTTCTTTCAGAGATTATCGAATGATCCAACGTTACTCCGTCGTTTGTATCTGCGCGTGCGTTTCGTTGACTAATGGTTTTATCTTAATCATCGTAGTGTTTTATGGTACATGTTTTGGTCGATGTTAATCGGCGGAAAATTTACGGACAAAGTTGACAGAATTTGATCGGTTAAGCAGCAAAGTTCTGGCAGCGAAGGGGAACCATTGGCGACATTCAGGCGTTTTCATCGTTCCCGAACGTCGTAACAGTCGTAACAGTCGTAACATAATTAGCGACCCGAAAGTTCACTAATTTTGCCAGTTCAAACAAACGGCCGCAGCGGTCGTACAACTCCCGTCTGGAGAACGGTGTCGGCGCGTGCGATTTTAAGTTGCAACGTCCGCTGTGCAAATAAACTTTGCCCAATAAATAGTCGTAGACTACGATACTGTTCACGCGTTTACGTGCAATCGCAAACAAAGATGCCACACAACATGGCACCGTTCGTTTAAGATTATTGTGTTTGGCGTAGTGCCACTTTCAATAGAAGTTATCCATTTTCCAGGTCAATATTTCAGTCCGGCCGAATCACATCGAAAAGAGAAAAAAGAAAGAAAGATATTCTTCTTGATGTTCTTTCGTCTTACGGACGACTCTATCGGAGAACTTTCTTCTCGTCTTCTCGTCTTCTTTTCTCTTATATCGTTCCAACGTGAGATACTCGATATCCATATTTTCCTTTTTACCAAATTCCTCTTTAATTACGATTATTTTGTACATTAGAGACGGCTGCGCGGCATTAATCTTATTCTCACCCCTACCTTTTCTATCGCGATTGGCCCGGCTCCAAGACCAACAGATAGTTCAATGTAGACTCTAGACACAGGCTACCGACTTCAATCGACGGTACAACCAAAGTCGTGCTCGCTTTATTTAGAGATACATCAATTCGAAAGTTCGGTCACTCTGCTTCCGGAATCCGCGCTGTCTTCTCCGTCCCGGGGACAGACGAACGAATGGATTCCGTTCGAATCACGGCACTCATTCTGCCCAGACAGTGACATACAACTTGCCTCATCGGGATACCTTAAGCTTTCCTTTGATCCTAGCCTCCGTATAAATTACTCTCGTTGTAAATTAATCCGAAGAATTAATACAAAACTATTGGTTCGCATCTTTCTTACGACTCGTGCCTTATTTTTCACCTATACGAATGTATCCAGCTTTCTAATGTTTCAATGTTTCTATAGGTTCCGAGGAGACGTTAAGTTAGAAGAACGTCTCCGAAATAATATTCGACGTTAATTTAACAAACGTTAGATCCTCGGACGACCGAGGATCCGATGCATCTCCTGTTTCGATTTAGTCAAACGATGATGTCACAGGCTATCGAACGCCCAGACGACGAAATAATCGGTCGAAACGAATCATCCTTGTCGTCTTCGTTCATCTTTTGGCAAAACGTTCGGTCCCGTAGGAAGGAAAGCTCGGAAACGGACTGTACTACCGATGGTTGCTCTAAAGATATCGCTGCGTCCACGCGGCCAGGAATAGAACCGTGACGTCGTTGTTCGTCGACGAACGAATACTAACTCTTCGGTTCGTCGTACACCGACAGTTAGCCAATGCGATACGCTTCGAGGTCGACGATGAACACGATCCTACGAATGCCACTCCGTGCTTCTGATTTTCTTCCAAACGCTTCCTACTTTTCCTCTGATTACGCCACGATTCCAAGTTTTACGAAAACTTTCGGTCTCGATCGATCTCTCAGCAGTCGTGTGCTTTAACGTCTCGATCTTGTCTCGTGATCTTGGAATTTAAGATCCGGCCGAGTATTATTTATATTCATCTAGATTCGGTCATCAAAGAAATTTAAGAACACGCGTTTAACAGAGCAGATTTTATTTCCTCTTTCACAAGAAAGTGTCCCCTTCTCATCGCAAACTGTTACGTTCGTAAGCGTAATTCAGGTCGACGAGTCGAATTATACTCGTTCAAGCGTCCCTACAGAGACCTGAAAATGTACATTTTACAGCAAAAGTATCGCTTTCAACATCCGTATCGATTTTGTAGCTTCTTTTCTTTTCTCAACGATCGCTACAAGTCCTTTCGATCTTAGATTCTGTTCTTCTTTGACAACCTTGTCCGTGTAGTCGCGAGCGTTTTTGCTTAGTTCGGCGATTAGAGGTAGCGATAATCGGATACGAAACTCATAAACGTAATTACAGATATGAAATACGATGTCTCTGGACGACAAAGAATCTTTCCTACAAACACGAAAGCGAAAACCTTACTACAAGTAAGTAGTAGAAATAGAGGTTTTTAGTACGAAAGAAAGATCAAATTCAGACACTAGCAACTGATAATTTATCGCCAATTAACCGTGCTTCTTCGTTCCGTGGCTTAATTTCCCGGTTTGCAAGCTCGAAAAGGCAGACTGAAGGAAAAGGGTGTGAAAAGTAAAAGAATAACAGGGGGACGACATAAACGATAAAAATCGTACATAGCCGATAAAAATCGTTGACAAGAGCCGAACCGTAAATTTCTTAGCGGAAAGAATTATCGCTGTCGGATAAAGACGACCAGGCAACAACGAAGATCTGACCAAAAGCGCACGTGGAGAACACGAAGTCGCGGAGAAACGTGGCGTTACTGACGCCATTAAGTTACTCGCTTTTCGTTTCTTCGATTTTTGAAGTGCCGCGTTCCCGAGTGCTACGGTGTGGTGACTCAAGCACAAGGGAAAAAAGAGTCGATGGACTGGCATGGAGAACGCCGTCTGACTCGAAAGAACTCGCTGACAAAGAGACTCGCTGCAGCTTGCTTCAAATTAATCCCTGTATTATTTTCTACTTGTTCTCCGGGGCTTTTCGACCCTGAAGCGCCCCGTTTCGTGTCTTTTCTCGCATTCTTCCCACGAATTCTTTGCTCCTATCGAACTTCCAAAACGAACTTCTACCATGAAACTAAATATCTCGTACATTCTTCTTTCTCTATGTATGTTATTCGATAAATTAACCTGTCGACAGATTTTTCCGACACTTTTCGTTAATACCGTAAACAGATATCACAAACAGATTGGTTCTTCGGACGAAATAAAGGGTTAGTTCGCTTACATAACTGCCTCTCGTATCTATATCGAGAGCGAAAGGGGTGATTCAGAGCGGATCGACGGGAGGTCGTGGTACGCTAGAGAAGGACCGTATTCCAAGTATGAGGGCGTCGTTAATCAGACGTGACGCATCTTCCAGAAATCCGTGCAATTGGAAAACTAAAATCGTATAGAAACAAGACGGATAGTGGTCTGGTCGACTGTCGCCTACTCATCTCTCCGCAGCAGGAAGCAGACCAACTCCATCGAAATAGCTCGAAACCCATTAGCATTCATTAGTGCATTAGTGCCTCTGTCCTCCTTCCAACCACCAAATATTATCTTTTATATACTCGAAGGGGAATGATACTAAAGAGATCGATACGAGCAATTGCAAAGAAGTAAACGATCCTCGCAAACTTATCAACTCGCAGCTTTTCGCAGCTCGTATTTTTCAGCTGACCATCGGTCGCCCGTCCTATCATCCCGGATTTCGTCAAAGATTTCGCTCTTTACGAAGACAGATTGCGCGGCTGTTGCGTTAAATAAAAAATCGCGTCCGAGTGGGAAACAATCGCGATCGACTGCCTTCGTATTTTCGTTTCGTTTCGAAACATATTCGTTTTTATTTCAAGGAACTCGTAGCTTCTCGTCGTGTCGTTTCACCCTCGATCGAAGACTTCGCTGCTCGTACACGTTGCCCCAGGCAGACAAATTGGGCGGGTGCGGCGTTAAATTAAAAATCATTCGCGTTTTACACGCGGACAACGGGTAACGGGAGGAGTCAGGCGAGTCTCATTAAATTTATACCGACGTTCGCATTCCTGTCCGGCGACGTAGCACCCAATTAAACGTTTGATATAGGGTGGGCCCCCGTGTTTTGACTTTCGACCGGCATCGTGTCCGCGCGACACTGCCGCCACCGGCAAAAATAATCCGCGTTCGAAGGGGACTCACCGGAGAAGGGAATTCGCGACGGAGGTTCGCGGAACCAGACGCGATTCCCCTTTCGTACAAAGCGCGAGAAATTACGGCCACAGTGGCAAAGCTTGTGCACGCCAAGGCCGCCCTTTTTCTTCAGCCTTCTTAACGACGTCGTTACGCGTCCTTCTTCCTTCCAGCGATGGTTTTATCAGTGCCGGGCAGTTAAGCGATTTATTCCTCTTACAGCCTCTTGCTTATTCCTCTAATTTGTTTTCGTAAACGTTTAGTGGGTAAATTTTGTCGATTAGTCAGATTGGAGAATCGTTCGTTAGTCACCTTAGCGTGGTTGGTTTACGGGCTTGGACTCGGATCGTTTTTACTCGGACGCTTCTATCGCGATTTTACGAGTCACGATGCTTCTTTGTTTCTTTTTAATTTGTTAGTCGGTTCGTGCTACTCTTTTTCTATCAACGATAGACACGACAGAGTTTTAGGTTGATCGTGATCCTTGAAAGGGCAGACGATACCATGTATTCTTGGCGTAAATGGTATAAAGGCAAAAGATTATAACATTGGACTAAGAAAATAGATTAGAAATATTTTATATAATGGTTTTGTAAATATCAGCTATAACACAGTGAGTAAGAAATAAATTTCAGAACTTTGGATTATTAATTTCTCGCGTTTCTCAATTTCTCTCTCTCTCTCTCCCTCTCTCTCTCTCTCTCTCTCTCTCTCTCTCTCTCTTTTCTTCGTCTCGTACGGATCGTCAAGACGAATCGCCGCTATTATCGTTATTTAGGATAAGAATTACGTTTGTTTCTCACGGTAAAACGTTTACTCCGATGTTCTCGAATTTGTCGTCGGGTTTGAACACGACGCTTCTTTAATATCATTTGATTTAGAGGGACGCCGGGCCTCGCCAGAGAATCGAGAATGCGATCCGATGGTCAAAATTTCGGCATAAAGTAACACCGAGGATCAGCCGCAGCCTTTTCTCTGAACGTAAAACGACTACTTGATATCGTTACGGGCGATCGTGCCGTCAAATTAATTCGTCGTGATTCCTGTTTTTCAACCGTGTTTCTTTCGCGTTTTCAGTACCGCGCGAGATGTTCGAGATTCATGCGCGTAAACGTCGGTCTTTCAAACTCTCTTCTCCCCTTCGATTCAATTTTTCCCGCGAATAACGACTGCCAACGTGCGTTTCTCTTCCCAACAACGAAACATCGTGTTACAAATAATTGCGTTGCACACGGACATTTCATATTCTTTTTATCACCGTTTGCTCCGTAAATATCTTTATATAGTAAAATGGTAAGAAAGGAGAGCTAAAGGGTAGTCAGGTTTTTAAGGCCGGTGTCTCAGTTACATTATGGCAAC
This sequence comes from Bombus bifarius, assembly GCF_011952205.1. Classification (NCBI taxonomy): domain Eukaryota; kingdom Metazoa; phylum Arthropoda; class Insecta; order Hymenoptera; family Apidae; genus Bombus; species Bombus bifarius. Next base: position 967,690 of record NW_022884524.1, read on the forward strand.
ATTATTCTAGGATACGCTAACATGGCAGAACTGCCTCCGTAGAAAGTAGCGTTAGATATTCTTGGCACGTACTGCCCTTATTGGGACAACGAACTGAAATGATTCCTGGAACATTATGAAAGTGTTGACGAACGATCGTGAAGATCGCGCTTCAGATAAATACGATGAAATAATATGATATAATAATATTTACAATTTGTTTGTCAACCTTTCAATTTATTTGCTGGTAATTTAGATATTTAATACACACGCGCGCATACATACGCGCGCGCGTTTTACCATATAACTTGATTATCTTTTCTTAACCAAAGCATACTTCTCAGAATCTATTTCGAATTTTTAGTTTCCGTAATATTATCAAGGTTTTCTTCCAAGTAATCCCAACTTCATCGAGGAAGTTAATTTTCAGGAACGATTCTTGCTTTTCGCACGATCGTTTAGAACGTTCACCGTTTCACAAAATATCTTCGAATTTCGTCGCTTTTCTTGCGACTAGCGAACTGATTCAGTTTCTTTGTTCGAGGAAACACTACTCGGTTGGTGTGAGGACACCGATGTAAGCCGGTTCAAAATCCCTGGAATACGAGTTCGATGCCGGTGTAGCATTTTTGGATTTCGAGGAACATCCAAGATCAAGCATAGGCGCGACTGTATGCAAACTCCCTTTCGAAATCTCTTCCTTTCAAATGGACCATTATTCGGTGAACGAACATCGTTCGACGAATAACGTGTTCTCGCGGAACCAGGGTTATTGTCCCAGCGTGTCGCGATTATTTCAACAATGATCAAAGTCACGTGAAATAAGATTCTGGTTAGAGAAAATGGAGGATCGATCTTCGAACGTGGCTCGTTTCCACGAGACGATCATTTATCTTGGACAGTTAGTTAGGCTTTTTAATTTTAGATAGATTCTATGAATTTTGAAGAACCATGAAAAGACAACCGAGCTTAATCTGTACGTTTTAAATTATCGATATTAGGGTCTCCTATAAAGTTTATCTCTTTCTTAAATCCTTGTTTGTCGGGACATTAAATTATTATTATTATTAATTATTATTATTATAGTTGTTTCAGCGTTTTCTATTTATGGATCATATATATAAATTTCGGTACTCGTCGTAATACTCGAGAGACTAAATCCTCGATAATAAGACGATAAAATTACCTTATTATTCGCGCTGTGCCCACTTTCCAGCCACGAAGATATCGTTTTAGAAACGTTTGAAAGCGGAAGACTCGATTAATAGAGAACTATCCGAGCGTCGAAAGATTCCCTTCCAATGGAAAATCGATTCTTCGATTTGTTCGACTTCTCGTTGTTCCGTCCTTCGTCTACGAACTATCGTCAGAAAAACGCAGCATCGTTGCTTCGAAAGCACCAAGGGAACGAGTTAAATACCCGAAACACAATGTGCAACTTGCTTAATTAACGGCTGCAACGCTGCTTATTCTACGCAAAGTCGCACAATTTTTCAATTTAATTAGGCGTGCGTCTGTCGACAAATCGACTGGGATCGCGTTACGAACGGACTTGCCAAAATCCTCGTTAACAACCTGCTAGTTAGCGCGATGATGCTTGACGATAATCCATCGCATTCCTTCGCGCAGGAAAGTAAGGAAAATAAAAGATAAGCAAGGAAAAGGAAAACGGGTTTGCTCGTGCGTTCTTCGTCAACGCGTATAGACACACGAGGTGTTTCGTTATTTATACAGTCGTGACATTTTCCGTTTCGATCCCTCTAGCATTCGCCGACAGGTTGACGCTTCGCGCGTCTTCCGTCGCGCTTAACGTCTGCCAAAAAGCTCGCCTAACCGTGCTGCCAGTTTACACGAGATAACGCGCAGCGGGCGTACCAACGGCAAACTCCATTATAGAACGCTATTTCTATATTCTCATTATAATTAGACTGTTTCTAAATATGGACGTTTAAATGCAACCACCATGTGTAACGCAAGTATTTCCATGACGAATGAAATTCACTCGTTAATGTTGCTCGCTAGACAGCCGAGCTTAATCGCGATGCTTGCTTGCTTGTGCTATTCTGATTGGCCAACGTTTGTCGTCTGATATATGCTTTACGTATATATACATATACACGTATACACGTTATACAATTGCCTGGTGAAATATCGTAGTAGGTGATAGATAGATAGTATAGATATAGATGCATCGATCTAAAGGAAATAATCGAATATGTTACGAACAGATCGACTTATATCCGTACATTCCTCTTAAACGTACAGATAGATTTTACAATTTCAATAAAAGAATCGATTTCATTCATCTATGTGGATCGAATATCTTTTACTCTTTTTGATGCATATCGGTGAATATAAGTATATAAAAGAGTATATAAGTATATAAAAGTGTATATAAGTATATAAAAGATGTAGGAAAATTGCGTGAATGAAGGAAATATTTGTGAACGATAGCGATCCGTGTTTCGTGTCTTTTCATAATAGTAAAGAAACGAGAAATTTTGTTCATGCGCAAAATTTGAAACAGCGTGATCTTTCTTTTTTTTTCTTTTTTTTTTGTTGTCGAAATGAGCGATTTTTCGTGAAAACAGTTGAATCACGTTCTTGTTTCTCTAGAAGAAGTTTGGTGGCTTTCGTTCATTGCCTTTTAGTCGCAAGTAAACGATCCCGAAATCGCTCGTAGTTTGTAGAATCACGCGGCCATCGTCATCTTGACACTCATCGCGTTTCGTCGCGTGAATCCGAGGTCTGCCAAGAAACCCGATGACACAGTAATCGGCACAGGGTTCGACCAGTGACTCGTTATCGTGCAACATGTAGATGTAGGTCGTTAGTTTTATTTCCAATCGACTACCGCGTTGGTCGAAACAATTGATATAGAACGATCGATAAACAATTGTGTATCGTTTAACGAATATCGTGTTCGCTACGATACGTCCGATGCGTAGTTTTGCGTACAATTTTTTAGAAAGCTGTATTTGCCAGCAATTTTACATTTTTTATGTCCTTTACATTTTACAATATAACGTTTAGCGTGGTTTAATACACGATCATCTAACATCGTACAACTTTCGTTTATAATTACGTTCTTTTTCTAAATAAATTTCCAACGAAAACGGAAAAGAAGAATACGAGTCACGTTGATTCTACCTTGTTATCGAACAATCGATATTACACGCCAAACTTTCAAATTATCTACGACTATTGCATAATAGGATAACATCACACACGAAATCATCGTCAAATTCTAAAATGAAATTACTACGTATAGAAAAGAATCGTACACTCGGCCACGGAAGCAAAGTATTATTTTCATTTTAATTATCGATCTAGTAACTACGTACATATCCAACGTTCGGAACACCTAACACGTGGTATTTTGCAAAAACGAAATGTCAACGATACCAACCCGTCGTAAATTATCGATCGAAACACGCGAGCTTTTCTTCCCTACACGAACAACGAAAAGAAACATCCAAAGTTAATAAAATAGAAAGGAAAAAGGAAGCCAGTGGTCAGCACGCGTTTCGCTACCCAACGAGCCTTTTTCGCGAAACTCGATCGTTCCTCAGGGTTGAACTCCCTCCGTTATAACGGGCTCCGTTATAACGCGTCATCCTTTACTCGCTACGAGCGCGGTAAAAGGAGAAAACGTTCCAGCTAGCGGCCGGGAAGTTTCTTCCATGGAAACCAGCGACAGTTCTCGGTTGACACTTGCCACGGTCTGCCAAGAAGCCCGATTACACGATATCGGCGCTCGTGCGCGTCGTTTACGAGCGTGTGCCGCAGGACGGTCGCCCGAGTTGGAAGGACAGCGGTTTTAAAATAAGCTCACGAGAGTCCCAGCGCTCTGCCAATGCCTATCGGTCCAACCAGTCGGTGCGCGCTCTCCTTTTCAGCAGTCGTTGATCGTGCACCGTCCTCGCAACAACCGTCGTCGTCGTCGTCGTCGTCGTCGTCGTCGTCGTCGTCGTCGTAGTCTTCGTCGTCCGGCCATTTGTCGTCACCGTACCAGTTGTCGTCGTTGTTCCGACTCGCGCGCGAGCTCAGAGAAAACCGGACGCGTTAACCGAGCGAGCGTCCTCGTTGTTGTACGTGTCGCGCGCGGCTACTAGTGCAACGATCTTCCCTTCCATCTTCTATCCAACCGATATTTCGCTTCTCTGCCGACGATAATTACCGTACGATAAAGAACACGGTAAGGTAAACGGTTCGTACAACGGTACAGAGAGAACGAAATACAAGTGGAAGTTAAATCCGAGCGAGCGTGTGTTTGTGTGCCAGGTGACACGTGGTGCCGGTCGGTCGTGTCCGGCGGCGATACTCGTCACGGATTCGCACGGGTTCCACGCGAATGATTTATTATAGAGTTGACGGGTACGCGGGTGTATCGCGTAGTCGCGTTTGACAGAGCGTCGCGTTACGCGGCTACCTGTGCTCGCTGTGCATACGATACACACGGTTGCAGAGAAGGTGATTTCCTTGAAAGGATACTCCCGTGTCAGCTACGAAGGAACGCGTACCGAACGCGTACCGAACGCGTACCGAACGCGTACCGAACGCGTACCGAACGCAACAGTAAAAATAGGAGGTAATCAGTGTCTCGAATAGAACCGAGTTCGAACAGATCGTTGGGAAAGTGACTCGATTTAAAGTGACCAAGGTGTACTACGATCGTTGCTGTAAGAATTCTACTTGTCCGGACACTGTTAATTCGGACGAAGGTTTATCTAGTGATTTATTTAACGGAATGTGAACTGCAGTCGAAAGAGATCGTACCTAGTAGAATCGCATTGGGAATTTCATGAAACGGAATTTCGTTTAGCGCGAGAATAACACCGATCGAGAGTCTATTTATCCAAATGCGAGCTCTGCTTGAGAAAAGTTATGGTAGATATACGTCTATTCGAATTCCATTGGTAAAAACGAAACGAATTTCCACCGACTCGATTCTCCTTTTCCGAACGCGAAATTTCTTTAAACGAAATTTCGTTGCTAATAGAAAGAATCGGCAAACTACTATTATACAAATAGTTTGTCGCAGGTTCGGGCGAACGGAGGAGTTCCATAATATTTGAGTTGGCAGTGAAGATGTTGGAAAAATCGTTCTCGCAAGCCAGACCACCGGTATCGTTCGTCGAACGTGTTTGGTCGACGGTGTTTTCGTTATTTTAAGACAATGCTTATAGCGAAAGAACGAGTCGCACTACCCAACACCGGACAGGAAATAAGGAGAAAGTGAAACGATAAATTCACAAAAGACGAGGAAGGCTGGTTCTTGCGAAAGCCTCCTCCGACTTGTACATTAACGCGAGGCGATATTAGAGCGGCGCGAGTTTGTACACAAAGGCATGGTCGATGCAAATGGGCGATCAAAGGGGCAATGTTTCCAGTAGCACTTCATTAAACGCGCAAGCGTGTTTTTCGCGAAATGCGTCTCCCGCCGCGTCTCCTTTGTTTAGATGAATATATCGCACCTTTATTTTTAAACGTGACACAACCCAAAGGACAGTAGTTTTTCAAGGAAATATGAAAAACCATCTTTCGATGTAACGATACATTATTTCGTTAACGAAGTTTACCGAAGAAAAGAAGAAAAGAAAGAAAAAGGAAAAAGACAACACCTATAAAACGTGACTCGAGATTCATCGACTCATTAACTTACTAATCTAGCGATCTTAAAGACGTAATCTGATTTCTAATTTACCATGTTGGCATCTAAAACCACGGTCAATTTCACGTGTACGCTATTCTATTGCATTTGAAGGCAAGTTGTGCCGCGTGAATACAAAGTCGGAGTAAAGTTACTTCGATTCGAGCGACTCGAATTAACCTGATTAATTTGAACGAGCGTTTAAAGAACTACTAAGGACTTTCTCATAAAGATGATTCGTAAAACAAGTTTTCCAATTTGTGTCAAGTTTATGACGCACACGTGACGTATTAATCGCTTTATATCAATTCGCGCCAACGTATTTTTTACGGAGCGTTCGAATTACACGAAGACGACCAGAGATTTCGTGCGGTTTGAAAGGATTTCGTTGATCGTTAGCGGTATGTTAGCCTTGGTCAATTTCACGGAACACGCCACAGCGTGTGTCCGCTCGTTTGTATATTGTTCTATTCTCGCTGTGCCGCGAGTCTGCGCGTGCTCCTTTAGGACTCTCGTATAATCTTCAGCTTTGATAAATCCTACACGATTCCGTATTTTTATTTCACATCTTCGAGATATCGGTGGCTCGTGCGATAATTTATAGGTTCCGTTTATCTACCGGTAATTTTATCCGCCACCGTAATAGATTCGCTCCGATTCCTCACGGTTTAATACCGTTCGGCGGTCGAAAGTCGTCTAAATCGTATGCACGCTGCAGTATCGCGTTGCATCGTGTCTGACCACAAGTATTTGAATTACAGGAAACTGCGGTGAACGATGGCCGATTGAAAAAAGCATCGCCGATCGAGAAAGCCAAGAATCAACGACGGTGAAGCGTATTCCACGCGTGGTTCCTTTCTTATTCGTTTACGATCCTGACACAAGTGCATCTATTTGGAACGATCGAGGCGCGCGCGCGCCCCAGATCGAAAGTGTTCTTCGAGAGGTGATCTTTTTCTTTTTTTTTCTTGCGGTGTGAACCCCCCTCCTCTCGCCGGTTCGGTTCAGATACAGTGGAGAAAGTGGTTGAAGCCGGTGCGTGGTCAGACAGCGAGTCGCCGATCGTTAAAACGGTCTCGGCGTTCCCCGTGGCCGGAAAAGTGTTCAGTGGTAAAATCCCGTACGGGAATTATGTGACGATCGAGCAGATGTCAGGTGTTGGTTGCGTCGAGTCGGAGCCACGATATTCCGCACCCTGGTATTCCAACATCGACGTGGCACTCATGGGAATTCAAAGTACCGCACAGTTCGTCGAGAAGTACCACCACATTATCGGTGAGTTTACGTATCTCTTTGCGGAGTTCTTTTCTTTGTCGCCTCGATGGAAGTTTGCTTTTTCCGATTGCTTTTAAGGAAAGGAAAGCTCGAACGAAAGAAAGAAATCGTGCAAATAACACAAGTACAAAAGGAGAAGTTACTACTATTTTTTTCTTTTAACTTTACGTTATTTCTAAGTTAAAAACAGCGCGAAACGTATCAGTCTTTTTCTTTTTCTTTTCCACGTGTTGCCGTTGTCGATGGAGATTTATTAGAAATTTCTGATGCACGAAAACGCGAATTCGATAATACGTTGCAGAGGTTGTGTAGGATCTCGATATAATTCTCGCGGGCGTCGTAAATCTGCCAACTTGAATGTAGTTCTGCGCTGAAAACTTTGGTCACCGCGGTGCACGTACAAGTGAAATAAAACTGATCGTCTTGCATACGCAGGGCCCGTTTACACGACGCCGGCGGTTTATTTATGAAAATGTAATAAGCCGGTAGAATTTTTGCCCGATGGTTTACGGTCTCAACGTAATACCGTAAAGTTAAACGAGGATCAGAAATAACAGGATAACGAAACTTGTCTCAATTAATGTTACCTCTATGGTATGCGTTAATCGTTCGATATATTCGTTTTTCTTAATTGACGTTCGATCAGTCGGTCGAATTTAATTCGCGCCGTTCAATTCCTCCGTGTGATAAATTTATCGTTACATATTCACACGCATCGTATCATTGTCTCGCATTATTTTCACAATTTCTTTCTTCGTTCTTGCAAGACAACGAAATAATCGTCAGTCGCGTTTGCACGCGATAACGTTATCATTAAGAATTAAATTTCTATTTAGAAAGATACTTACACGTCACAACGTGTTCGGTCAATGCCCGACGCACGTTTGGAACCGTCTTAACGCGTATCCCAACTCGATCCTCGACCACCCTGCCCCGCCCCCGGCGCTTTCCTTAGAACAAAGTCATTCAGAAATTATAGGAAGGATACAAAGAGAATGCCAACACGCGTTGTTTCTCTCCCCCTACCGCTTTGTCCTCCAATTTCTCAATCTCCGCGACACTTTGACAGCGGTGAACCGTTCTTTCTGTAAAACTCGCTTGTAGATCGTAAATCAAAGTCTCGATAAAGGCTCATTTGCCACTTTGTCGAAACGAAAGGAAGAGCGTGTCCTGCCTTCGAATCACGCTCGATCTACGCTTCTCAAAAAACGATCGTAATCTCGAGCAAGTGAAAATATCGAGGTATCGCGCGTTCTTCCTGCACGATTTATTTCAAGATGGTGGTTGCTGGCCCGCCTGCGGTGAATTCATCGTCCGGTTTTGGATTACAACGTTGCAAGAATCCGTCGCGAATTCGCGTGTCTTCGTTCGTATCGCGATTCGTGTGTCGCGAGTGTATCATGGAAAACGATCTATAAATACGAGGCGAGACGAAAAGAATAAGGAAAAAGAAGAAGAGACAGAGGTGGAAACTTTAAACCGGTGGCCGCGAGCCTATCCGCGACGATGGCTCGCGTATTTTATATCCGTTTCTGTAACCGTTGATGAAACGTGATCGACAGTCGGACAGCGATCGGGGTGGGGTCTACGTATATATTTAAAACCGTTTCGTCAGGGATTTTCCCCGGGGCCGTCTTGAGTACGTCAGGGAGACTGACGCGTTCGATAATTCATCGACCGTCGAATCGTCGACGTCGACGTCGACATCGTCGTCGTCGTCGTTGTTGTCGTCGTCGTCGTCGTCGTCGTCGTCGTCGTCGTTCCGTAGGCCTCGTGCAACCGATCGATCGTGGCGATTCCCTGGCTCGTCCAGCACGCGATCTCGTCCTTGCCTTTCACGAGGATGCACCATTGGCTAATGGGAAAATCGATTCGCTCGTAACTCGCCGTTTATTGACAGCGTGGTGTTAGCACGCTCGAAATGAGCCGCAATGTTATCTTCCGTCCGTCCTTTTCAAATATATCTCTCGCTTAATTTCACGTGTTACGAGAAACACACCCTCGGCATTTTAATGCTGTTGGAACAGAGGGATGATACGATGGGTGAACGAGTAAACGTGCGACGAGCGCGTTCGAAGTTTGCGCGAGGAAAAGAGCAGAAAGATGGAATAATTCTCTTACAGACTAATTTAACTCGTCGACCTACAAATTTTGTACTACACTTATCGGTAGTCATCGTTCTTTTTTTTTACACGAAAGATAATCCACAGGGAAAATGATTTTCTACGATTTCTTATGTAAGGATAATGACGCATATAGAATAAGTATGATCGACGTTACGAAGTACGAAAAATGAAACGATCCAGCGAACCGACTACGGTAAAATACGCCGGAAACGTTGCGTTAGCTAGAGACTTATCGACCGATACGGTGCATACGTATATTTCTACACGAAGAAAAACAGCACATATCGAAAACTATGAGAAATGTAAAATTCATCGTAATCAGGATTGATCGAGAGAATGAGTTTGAAATTGGATCGTATAGGGACGGTCGATTGTCGGTCTCCGTTCACGAGCGCGCACGATGCGTAAAGACTCTTATTTTAGGTTAATAGATAGTACATGGATTTCGTGCATAGACCCAGAGGGATCGCTTCCATGGATTTCTGCCAGCTATCGTGAGTCGTACGCGTGCGTGTTCGTACGTACACGTACGAGGCTACGTACTCGCCCGCGTGAAATCCACGCGTTTGTATGTTTGTATGGTGTATATAATCTAAGCGGATCGTGCTATACGTCAAGGAAAATTTCATAGTTGACAGATGCTCGCCTACGTCACGACTTTGAAATAATACGCGTGGAAGCAAAAGGGCAAGCACGAATAAATGATTTCCGTGAATTTTCATTGTTAAACGTTTCGAATGATTATTTCTCAGATTGGGTTTACATCTTCTGTAATTGTATATTATTGTGGATACGTAACACACGCTAGCATGACGAAGTATAATTTCGACGACATAACGCTTGCCTTATACATTTATAAGGTTGCTGGTATCTTGTTCCAATCGTTTTTTAATTTAACGATAATCGATAGTTGCTTTGGTTTGTTTACTACGTTTTCTTGAAAATACTTTGGTTTATTATTCCCTCCACCGGTTTCAACAATAACATTCTATTTCATTCAAAGCGTAATATATAAATATGCGATTGTTAGATTATTTTGCACGATGAATATAAACCGGTTCGAGCAGTCCCGAAACAGTAAGAAAATAAATACTTTTTAGTAACGAAATCAATATATTTATACGATTGCGAGAATCAGAGAGAACGTGTATCGGTTGGAATGAATTTTTATTTCGATTAAAACAATTTGATTTTACGGCCAACGAAACTTATTACGCGATAACCCGATACGAGCGATAAGTTTCTAACGAAGATCGATCGGATCTTTCTCTTCGATTCGCTCGAGGCTCGAGGTCCAGAAAGATTTTTATCGTCGTCGTTTCCTGAAAGATTTCGCCGCGTACGATCGTTGTACATCAAACTTTTCCTTTGTACGTAAGATTCCGGCAAATAAAAATCGTTCGAACTCGTCGAAAGGAGATCCCTTCGCTATTGCGTTACGCAACGTGCCATAAACTTTCCGCTTTTCGCTATCATTCGTCTGCCTAGAATAAATCCAAACATTCGTCAAAGTTCCTATCGTTTCAAGCAAACTTTATATAGAGAAAAGATGGGGAAAGAAATTGCTCGAGGTAGTATACGTAGCCTGAATTAAACGGCTGGAAAACGCGTTTGATTCGTGAACGAAAAGCAGATTTATCATCGCGGGAGCCTTCGAACAGCTTTAGATTCGATCTTCGGTACACGCGGGAACGACGATGCTCAATAAAACCGGCCACGGCTATTTTCGAACGATCTAAATATTTTTCTTTCGTTATCCATCATTCCCTTAACGTACACGGTCACAACATTCGCGATCCATCATTCCCTTTACGCACGTACACGCACACGCTTGCATCGTGTTCATGGCTAGTAATTAGATACGTTAGCGCGAAGCTTTGGCTAATTCCGTGTAATATACGAGACTCGACGAATTATCGCAATTTTCGCGAGAAAAGTTCTTTTGCCAAACGATCGTAAACGTAAGAAGAAGAATTGCCGTGTCGCAAGAAACATTTTGTATGCACACAGACGATGCCTTCAAGTTCTTTCTTTCCTGGACGTAACCCTTTCCCGTTCTAGTCTTCTTACGCGATGCTTCTTTCCAGCACTCGATTTCGCTCTAACTTCATTTCATTCTTCGAATTCAAGGATCCAACGGTTTATACGAAACTTGTACTTCCAAGAACCGCATTTGCACGCAGGTAAACAAGTATGCGATCGTGCGTGCTATCTACCAGCAAAAGGTAGTATCTTGCGATTTCATTTGCCAGGAGGTATACGTGGAAATTACTTTGCTGGTCTGATCTGTTTTAGAACGAATTACGAACGATTGTCCGTATCAAAGTTAATAATCGTAACTCGAAAGGCAAGCCTCGATCAACGTGTTTTCATTGATTTGATGTTCAGAATGTCTATAAAACACTCTCATATTTTGGACCGTCCTCTATACGAACCTCCTTTATAAGATTCACCTTTAAAACGTTTCTCTTAATTCTTTTTAAATATGGCCTTGATTTATTTCTAACGGTAAACAAATATTTTAGTTTCGGTTACGATACGTACAATGATGAATTCCTTCCTGTTTAAAATATAACCTACCTACACGTAGATCCGTGCAGATCTATAGTACATAGTGTAACAGTATCTTCTACATACAGTTTTACAACTCTCGTGATCCTTACTAATCCCGTGACGAAGTACAATAAGATCGAATACTAAATCGATATACATAGGTGCGACCTGTACACGTCGTGTAGTATTTGGCAAAGATTCTCGTTCCGGTAGCCGACCAACTGGCATACGATGGACCATATAATCCATAAATAAGCTCTATCCACTTCGCCTACGTCCACAATCGCCTATATTAATCCTGGTGGCGCGTAAACGCGACTACAGGTAGTCGAAATTATTAGTTTCGTTCGTGTGTGTTTCTATACGCAATATGGAAAGAGCAACTATCAGCCAGCCTTATACGAGCGTTCGGCACATGTATATATAGTGGACGAAAGGCCAAAGGCCTAACGCCGCTCAGACTCCTACGTTCTAGGATCTATTCCGCGTATTAGAGGGTCTTGGAACGGTACGAACATCGGTTGCCACGCACACGTGTCGTGACACGGAACGTTTCTTGCACGGCTTCCCGGCTAGACCGTGTACGTACGAGCGTAACACGCGAGCAACCGTTCGCCACGACGATTATTAAACTCGCGTGGAGACACCATGCGTTTAATGGGATAGAACCTTGAGGCTTAATTAGCCCCGCTCTCTCGTGCCTCCCTATTAATCATCTCGCTCCGGTAAATCTCTCGTGTCAATGTTGAAAATAGCCGGTGTTTCGCCTATTTTCGACGGCCAGTCTGCCGCTTTTATTCGTCCTTCTTGCAACAAATTTTCATCGAAATCCACCATTTCCGTTGCATCCTCGATCGTGGCGCTTCTCGTTTGTATAGACGTTTCGTTCGTTCGTCCAAGTGTCGGACGAGTTACGCGCAATTATTGCGGATTAGAGGAGCAGAGTGGATGCGTCGACAAGTGAAACGAGACGTCGTTGGTCGGACGGAGCACGGTTCTGCGAGGCGCGATAAATTGCCATTCTTTTTTCTAAAATCATCGGCAATGAAAGTCGGGTAGGGGAACCGAGTATATATATTTTGACAATCGGGCTTGGCTTTTCAGATTTATCGCTGGGTTGTTTGAATAAAAGTGTCACTGCAGCCTGAGACGCTTACGCACTCTAAATTCGTGTATGACATAGCGCTGACGTTACTGCATGACATAATACCGAAGCTAATGACACGAAACGTTACTGTTGCTTGCGATCTTCCGAACAAATGATAGAAACAGCGACATCTTGAGAATCTAGATTTTTTTCTTTTTTTTTAATATTTACACAGGTATTGCTAATATTTAACTTTTCTTCGACTATTTTCTACTATTTTATCCACTTTCTTCCGCGATCTTTCGGGTTAATGCCTTTTCACGATTAACGTAAAGTAAACTTTATTTCAAACGCATTGTCGATAAATCGTCAGGCAGAAACGTGCTTCGAGGAATCCATTTCTAAGCGTAGCTAAGCGGATAATCTTATCGAACGAATACGAACGAACGTTTTAATTTTTCTACGTTAAATTATTACGAAAATAAAATAAGCTCTTGCGTATTATCGTCGCGCGATACCAACGCTATTTACCAACACACGAACAGTTCTTCTCCACGGACTATCCACACGTGGTAACAGAAATCTTCCATCTTCTATCTCGTTCAACTTTCATAAAAATGTACATAGTCCATCGCTCGAATTACCAAAGACGTCAAAATGGGCAACTTCGAACGTTTTGTTCTTTCGATTATTCAAAAGCTACAGATACTTTACGCAAAGTTAATATCGATTTTGATGAATATCGACGGTCGTATTTCGACAAAAATCGAAGATCGCCAGGTCCTAACGTCGATCATTGTTGATCGTTGCGTTAACCATTGACCAGTAAACGTCGAATCTGTTCGATCAGCCCGAGATAACCGATATTAGAAAAGCTAGTGATTCCTCTTAGCTTGCAAGCATGAATGCCACCTGACGAGCTTTCGGGAAAATAGTCGGTAGTGTCTGCACGGTGGCGACTCCGGTGGTTCCACGACGAAAAGCTACGAGCTTTTCGAACAGCAAGCTCTCGAAGAAGGCGCACGCGACGAACGGGCAAAAGTACCAGCGACCTTGCGATATTTTTGTGTTCCGCTAAAAATAATTCGCACATTTTATAATACAACCGGTGAGGACTGACCGAGCTTCGCCGATTTCGTCGATCGTTTCGTTGCGCCTTCTCTGCACATTTCCATAATTTCGAAAGCTTAAAGAACGAACGATGCACTGGCGAACGACAACGCGATCGAATCGATCGGTCCTTGATTAAACATTTGCCGGATTAATCGTGCTTCTGTTTCGATAGAAATAAATAAATAGATAAAAGCATGTACAAACGAAGATTGGCCATTTTCATCAACTTAAATACCGAGAAATAGAAAAAAGATGTCAAGTTTAAGGGATATTTCGCAGAGAGAGAGAGAGAGAGAGAGGATGATATCGATTACGTTGCGTAAAGTTGCACGAGATTGAGACGTTTGCAGGGAAGAGTTTCGGTAAATTGATTTAATCGACATTTGATCGTGCGCTCTTGACGATAATTATCGTCACGTAGTGTCACGACGCGGTGATTCTTAAGCGTACGATTGAATTTCCTGCGGTGCTTTTCAAGTCCTATCTAATTGTATTGCCATTAATCTAAGAGACGTTTATTATTAGACTATGCTCTCATCCAGACGATTCGATATACGATATCCAACTCGGATGCAAAGCATTAATTTAATTATTTTATTTTCGAGTTCTGGTTATTTTCGACTGTCTAGGTCTCCTAGACTTCTTCGCAGACTTGCTGTCATTTTAAATTAGGCGATTTTCTCCTCCATCCACGTCATTTTACGTTTGAAAACTTGTCCAGTTTTTATTACCGAAATTAAGATAATTTACATACAGCCGTCAATCATTTAAAAATTTAATCATGTTAAAAATTTAATTTTGCTTTATACATTTTTTCCTTTTACACCATTTTTCTCTCTGTTTAATATTTAATAACGAAAGTTATTCAATCAAACAAGCGAAGCTTTTTATTTGTTATCAATAAAATTCGACGGAATTTGTTTTCACTGATTCGATCCGATCGTAAGGAGGCGATCTATCCGTTTCTTATGAAAGAAACGGTAAAATGCCGGGATCCGCGCGATGTATACGCGGCACAGACCAAGTGGTGGCGATCATGTGAGCACCAGAACAGAATTAACACGAAGGGGGACCAATCCGGTATTTCTGGCGCGATTGTCCGGCGAAAAATAGATTCGTATGGCGGTTCGGATTAAAAGACGCCACTGGGACGATTATTCTGGCGCTGTTACGCTATCCGTGTCCTTCCGTAATTCTTTCTCTGTCGCGCCTTCGTCTTTCTTCCCCCCTGCTTGCTCCAGCAGCGGAAATAATGTTAATATCCTATCGGCTGCCTTCGACCTTCTCACCAACATTTTTCGCCACGCGTATTCTACTTGTCGCTGTTGTTCTCGTCCTAATGTGGCTATCGATATCGAGAATTTTTATTCAAAAAATACTCCACTAATATTGACATTATTAGCATTAGAATTAAAATTTACTTTATAGAAGATATTTTTATGGAATCTTTATAAAAGAATAATATGCCATTTTTGCTGGTGGATTTTAATTTATTTAGATAACATCGAGCTCGTACCGAACTTATTTCGTTAAATTTATCTCTCGTAGGATAATATTGATTTTTCATTTCTATGGCGGTATAACGCCTCCATTTTTGGTTTTGATGTAGCTTTTAGTAGGTTTTATCATCAAATATGAATTCTTCTAAAGGATATTCAGCGAATACTTTTTTACACCCTTTCAACCTCGAAGAGCGGTATCGAACTGGTATTGAAATTATCCAAGCCATACAATATTCTATCATTTGCAATCTTAATGCACTTCTTATTTGATTTATTACTAAATGAACAGGAACAACGTATAAGGGGATGCATGGTAATTCTCGTGACCAATGGATAAACAAAAGTTTTCTACGTGTCGTTATATCGTTGCGTAATAAACTTCGTTGTGCAACATCTAGCCGGTTTGTGGATACGAGACGCTGGATAAGTTTCAAGGTTTCGAAGGTATTCGAATTTTTGGATACCCAAGGCACTCGGTATTCGAACCTTGCTCGAAGTGTATATTTATTCTTGCCGCTGACTTTTTACGCTCGATGCTATAAATATTATCACGTTCGGATTTGCGTATATACACTTTTTCAATAGCTTGACGTTAGGAACACACCCCTACGACTTCGGATTCTTCAAACACAACGTATTAGAACGTTCTGTAATGACCCCAAGATACGTTATTTCTCTCCACTTGTGTTTTATTTCATCGTGAATTGGAAAGGCTCGTTCAGATTAGTTTAAGTTGCTTGAACTTGAGTGATTCGACTTCAAGTGGATACTTAACGGAAAATGAATACTCCAAATTGACGTGCAAATAAGATAAATATCAGTCACAGTATAGTCAACTAGTTAGTTCGCAGGATCGATACAACATTACGTTACTTAAAAATCGCTGTTGCTCTCGGATCAAGCGATAATTGGAAAAAGGACAATTTCACTTGAAATTTGAAAGAAACGCTATCGAACAAACGCTACGTAAGCATAAAAGACTGAATCGAACGTAGAAACTGAAAAAAAAAGAAAAAAATATTTGAAATCAAATAAATAAGAGGTTCAGCCAGGTAAAGTTAGAATCGTAGATTCGTGTTTCACAATTGGAAAACGCCGAAGGTCAAGGATGGATTTATCGAGGTTATATCTGGATCTTTGCGTTTGAAAACACCGTAGCGATAGCGTACAATTAATTTACGTGTCACGAGGTTGCGATAGCGCGACATTCTGACGTTTGTTGACGATGCCGGCTCTCACGTGGCAATGCAAATGATTTTAAATAGGCCCGGCCGAGAATCCGCTCGAAATAGCAACAAATCAGTCGATGACACTGCGCGTTGCTCTCTGGTGACGGCCGGTTCGACATCGATCATCGGCCAACTCATTCCGCTGGATCGTCGTCGATCGATAACGAGGAGACCGTGTGTTTTAATCGACGAGTAGCGTCGCTTCCATTCACCGATCTTCGCCTCTCGTTCTTTCTGTCGTTTACTTTTTGAAATTCAACTTTGACTCGTTGAAATTGAATCGATCAAGTTTCGACGATCGATGATATCGTTAAAAGTCGAGTGTGACGTTCGAATGTAACGTTCGTTCTGTAAGATAACCGTGGCTCTCGAAACGTTGAGAAAGCTTGCGAAATAATTGCTTATCTTAACTTCTATTCGCGTAGAATTCTTTGAAATTCTTCCACGCGAACAAACGATAAACGTAACGATAAAACGTAAATAAATTTAGACGATAGAAAAGTTTGGTCGACGATAGGAAACTCGAATCGAGTTCAAAGGTTTGCCGATGAGAGAGCAATTAAGAGAGCCATAATTCTCGTTTGATCGTAACTGTGACCGATCGTAAATCTCATTTGGCGATACACGACACGTTTTTATCTGCGCTTATCCACCTTCGAAAGATAATGACCAACACCGACACGTTTGCCTCGTGTTCTGCCGTGTATAGGAATGGTGAAATGGTGAAAGTTGCATCGACTAAACGATTAAGGTAGCTCTAAACATCGTTGAATAAATTGCGAAACTTCTGCACGATAAATCATGTAAACGTGCAGTAAATTTAATTAGTTTTAACGGAAGCTCAAACGCAAAAATTTATAGATAAATAGCTTTACGATATAAATTCGCTAAATGATAAATTGTTCCATGTTTCACGATGCTATAAGTATAATATTAATACGAATATGTTCAACAGATACCGCAACGCGTCCTTGATATCGCAAACTACCGCAACATGATATACGCGAAATTACAGATACGGTACATTTACAATTAACTCACGGTTTCTTAGGCTCGTTAAAAAACTTTTAAGCGGTAGATTCGCCTTGTTTTCCATACTCTCGATCGTTCGAGTATTTCGTACAACGTTTCGTAGCGTAGCGTTTAACGGTGACTTTGTCACATCCGTCAAGCCCGTTCCGTTTTTTGCGATCGATAACGCTGCATCTACCGACTTCTAGCCTGCTTATCGTCATCGTAAACTATCTTTGATTATCTAAACAGCACCAAGCGAAAGCGTTCAATGTTTCGTTTAATCTGCCGTTTAACGATTTCTTCGGTTCTTAATGATTTATTAAATTCAGATAAATCAATGGTTGACAGACTGGTTGATTGAAAGAATAAAACAAATTAGCTATCTATTTTTAATTGTAAAAGATAGAATCTCGCTGAATTTTCACATGTAATTCGATTTCTACGCCGAAACAAAATGTTTCAAGGTAAATGATTTGGCGAATGTTTGCGACAGATCGATCGACCCTTCTTAAAACTAACGGGTCAAGTTATAAAGTAACTTTTACAAAGTGTATCGTGTTGTTGTCGATATCATCACTTGGAGCTATTGACACATATAATTGCCATTGTAATAATCTTGTCCATTGTAAAAGATTTGTTTCGAAAGCGATAAATTGCCAACATTCTCGTTTAAATTAATCTCAAAACACCTGCCAAAAATAGGGGATGTTTTGAAAATTTCACGCCTACGCACATTGTGTCGCTCAATGGACAAAAGTCAAAAATTCCAAGTGTCAAGTCCCGAAATTGCCTTATCGTAGAGTATTAGTAACGAACTGTCGTTTATAATATAATTCATAATTTTTACCGAATGTATCGATTTGTTGTTAAAGTTAAGACGCAAACTTTGCCGCAAAAATCAACGCTCTTTGCCGGAAACCTGCCATTAGCGGAATACTTGCTTTCTTAATTTCATTTTAATACCTTTTTAAATACCTTTTTAAATACCTTTAACACTGCCAAGTAATTTTAAAAGGCATAAAATAACAAATCGTCTTGCGTTTATATAAAATGTTTATTAACTCGAAAGAGATTTAAAAAAGAAATGACAAAAGATAGTTGCGTGATTTTATACCACTATACTATTTCCGGACGCGTTCAGCTTTCCATCGACGTCAAATTTGTTTGGCCAAATCTGTCCAAAATGAAAAAATGATCGAGATCGTTGCTAACGCGTTCAGCGTTCAGGTCTTTGGCACTCGTGCTATGTTCTCGCCAAACGACGAGACACTCGCGTTACCTTAAATGATTTTCATTCCAAATGTGAATAAATGAAAAAATCTTGAACAAACAATAAGCCTCGACCTTTCATCCTGAAATCTACATATGTAAAACGATCGGTACCATTCTTCAGGCATTTCCGCCAACAAACTGCTAAAAAAGCTTTAAGGTGAAAGCCAAAAGTTAAAGTAAAAAGTTACTTAACATTCGAGATCATGACGATTTTTCTTTATGCCAATCCATGCATATATCGATTCTCTACGAAAAAATATCAAACAACTTGGTTCGAAAAAATTGATCAATTTAGAAATTATGATTTCTGTCCTGAATATAAGCGACACAGTGTGCCACGTGTCGTTAAACGCGCGTAACGCACATTTAGATTCCGTTGCAGCCACATAATCTATCAAATCGTTCGCGTATCCTGCAGTCTAAATACCTCTGACTTCGGTAGAACAATCGAGACAATTGTAAAGACGATTCAAAACGAGAAGCAGTGGCTCGGCCTACGTGTATTTTGTCGTTTAGCGAGGTTACGCGTTGAAATCACAGATATTTTCTCCTCTGGTGTTCGTCTTTGCCCGGTTCGAAGGACACGCATAACCTTCGAAGAGTATATCGGCAGGCGGAAGCGATCGTTTAGGTGCGCGAAAGTCGGTTTCCCTAACGATAAGAAACTTTCGAAACGCGCGGACGAGTACAGATAAGGATGGCTGGCAGACACTTGGGCGTCCCGACGAGAAACGCGAACGTAAACGCTAAAGATAGCGCAATATGCGTTGTCCCTCTCGCGATTCGCTTCTTGGCCGATCTTTTATCAGATCCCGCCACGCTTGCAATCGCTCGAGGATTCGTAATTGCAAAGTTTATCGAGATAAAATTCAACAACCAAGATGCTTTTTGGAAAAAGCGCCTGTATGTATGTAACAGGTGTTTGACTCGTAGTCGAACAATCGAATTATTATAAAATCTTTATTTTATAAATATAAAGAGAACAAAGGAATCTTTAGGAATCATTACGATTATCGATTCTACTCTACAATAGACCTTATCTTATCTTACGTGCCTTTTTCTTTCCAGAAAGCTCTTGAATAATTATCAAATACTTGAAGTATTATTAAATACGTATATTGTACGAAAGTACTGGGAACGAAACATGACTTTTGCGGCAAATATCTCGTTCTAGACTAGTAGTTTTAACGTGTCAATAGAATATGAAATATCCGAATATGAAAACAGATTATCGATATTATAAATATACAAGACACGTATAGATTACAGATACGTAACGCATATAATACAAATAATATAAAAGTATGAATGTTACAGATCGTCGAAAGAAACACGGGTCTTACGATCCTTCCCTTCTTTTCTTTATTTACCTCGTTTTTCGCTTATAAGAAAGAAAGAAAGAAAGAATACGCTCATATCCCATCGTCGTCGAATATTTTCAGTCGTATCCGTGTCTCGCTTGGAAATTCCATCAACTTTGCTATTGTATCCTTCGCATAGAGTACATGGATCGGAAAGGGACGTAGGCCGTGGACGAATTCGCAAAATTGTTACCGACGTGTTCCGTATTTTTTAAACGGCCGCAGCCTAGAAATTCCGAGCGCATTCGTCGATAAATCAGACGGCAATTTTCCGCTCGAAAAAATAAAGTCACGGCGAGCTAGGCCAGCTCTGATTTACGATCAGCCCTATAGGCGGCTCGAGGTGTGGTCCGACTTGCATTAGAGAATGAGTCTGGAAATAGTTCCGGACGCGGAATACATCCCTAAGAATATTAAGCAATGCCCTCATGGCGATTTTTATCGTACTACGTCAGTGGCGCGCGCCTATAAAGAAATGTCCTACATTTTCGCCGTGAAACGTTAGGTAATCCACGGTTATCCGAACTTCACTTTTTTCCACTTCTCAACTTTTCTCTTTCTACCTTAGACCTTCTACTCTCCTAGACACACTTGGAACTGTGGAAACCGCGTGCACGTGGATATCGTAGCTTGTTGTTTTAGTATCTAAACTTCTTAAATTTCCTTTGTTTTCTTTCGCTTTATGTTCTTTATAGATTCGCGTGAAAGCTTGGCGAGTGAACGAAAACACGAAAATATAACCCGCAGCGGTTATTTCACCCAATTCTTTCGATTTAATACAGATCGACGGAGGAAAATGTACGTTAGATAAGTTAGATTTTTCTTCGTCGAATTACAGACGTATGTATACTCGTACGAAGACAAAAGTTCGCGGCAGAGTTGCTTGAACCGACGAATTTAGAAATTGCACGTTCGCCAGGAATTTGTTATAGCGTTTGGCAAACAGAATTGATATTTTCGACAGAATCTTACGCGATTTGCCGGATTTTACTACTTCGCTACCTTCGCTTTTCTTCCTTTCCCGATCATCTTCATCCTCGGTGGTCTCTATATCGTTTCAATTTACTAGTTTTCGATCTGTAGTGCCCACAGCTAGTAGCCGTGTTCGCGACTATAGACGTCTTCCGCCAATCTTCAACTTCCAAAGGTTCGTCGCGAAACTCGGACCAAACGCGACAGCGTCTCGACATTCAAGAAAATTCCATTTCATCACCTGCTACAACACGAAACGATATTATCCACACTCGATTCGATGGAGGCTGCTTGGTTTTTCACGTTGGCGTTCCAACGTGTCTGAAACACGATCGTCGAACTGGGACGACGGACAAGTCTTACGAAAACAGGCGTCGCGTTGCTAAAAAACGTCTCTCTACCGTACGCGTAGCCGCGAGATCGTTATAAACAAATCGTCGAGGCGGGGACTATCGTACTATGAGGTACGCGAGAGCCTGTGCACGTAGACGTGGCTCGCCAGAAAGCGGCGTCGGTATTTGGCAAACGATGACAACGTCGTGGACACCATCTCCGGTTTGTCTGCGGTCCCAGGTATCCTAGACCGCAGCCTCTGCCTCTTCCTCCATCCTCCTCTTCCTCCGTTCGTTTCGTCTCTGTCCTTCGTATTCTTTCATCTTCCTTCGTCTTTCTTCGTCTCTGTCCTCCTCTCTGTCCTCCTCTCTGTCCTCCTCTCTTACACTTTTTCGTCATCGTCGTCGTCATCTCGGTGCAAGAAGAGCGCTCATCTTCCACTGCTTTACGCTTGTCTCTGTTCATCTTAGTTTCGTCCATCTTCTTTCGTCTCTGTCCCCCTTTCTTCGTCTTTTCTATCATCGTCGTCATCGTTCTCCTCTTCTATCGCGATATCCTTGTCTCTGTCCATTCGCCCATCGTTTTTCATCTCTGTCCCTCCGTCTTCATCTTTTTCGTCATTATCGTCATCGTGCTCCTCTTCCACCGCTCCATACTCTCCTCTATCCTCTTTCAACCGTCCATTCGTTTTATCCACCCTTCGTCGTCTCTGTCGTTCCCCCTTCATCTTCCTCGTCAGAGTCGTCATCGTCCTCTTCATCCTCTTCTTCCACTATTGCCTTAACTCGCGCCCGCGGTTCGACCGTCTCTCTCTCTCTCTCTCTCTCCCTCTCTCCCTCTCTCTTTCTCTCTGCGTCTGTCTCCCCTTTTTCCGTCTCTCGCTTCACTCGCTTCTCTCTTCTCGCGTAAGAGAGGCACGAGGAGAGAAGGGGCAAAGACGCTTTTAGACACGGAGCGTCCACGAGCGTCGCGACGCCTTGAGAAGCAGTAGTCGCGTACCTTAGGCAGCTTCCACCTTGCCGGCTCGCGGCCGTATGTAACGTGATTCTCCTCGACGTTTCTGCTCGACGCAGCATCGGCTGTCGCTCCTAACGCTGCTCGTGTCGCGTTCGTTTCGCCTCGCCTCTGCATGTTCTCCGATCCCTGGAACATTACCGAGAACAACAAACAGAACGCTTAAGGAACGGGCACGAACCAGTGGTTCTCAATCGCTGAAAACGTTCGTCCTATTCTTTCGCATTCGGTACAGTTTCCGTTTCAGCGAGCCTCTCGCAACAAGGACGAGAGTTAAATTTACTTGGAGGATTATTTTACTTTATCAAAGAATCTCTGAAAGATTACAGTTGGTCGCCTTGGATCTCCATTTGAAGAAGGTTTAGGTTCGAAAGTCTTTGTGATTTTGTTTGTTCGCGATCTCGCCAAGTCGATGGTGTTCGCGGGGATCGTTTCCAAGGAGAAGGACGACGTGTCGTTCGCGGTGGATCTCGGATACGAAGGAGAAGGTGAGGAGAAGCAGTGGTTAGCTGAAATTCGGTGGGATCTGCAAAGTCTAAATTAATCTGGAGCCCGTTGTTGTTGAAGTTTCGAACGCGGGCCTGCTGCTAGCCGGTGTAAAAAGAGCGTAAAGTTTCGTACGCGGAATAAAAATAAGCGTGATACGGGGAACCGAGAGAGTTGGATCAGTTTTTGCCACACGCAGGGTTACACGTGTTGCGCTGCAGAAACAACCGGTAATTTCCTACTCAGCGAAACAAGTGGCTACTTTTGTTTTGCGTTAGAAGAAAGTTCTCGCTATTGCAACGGTATTCTTCCTTCGAAAAAGAGAAAAGAGAGCGCAAACTTTCGCCTGCCTCCTTCCGATCCACGCACCATTGTATCATTCCGTTCACGTATTCTCTAGCTTGGTCCAAGCATAAACGAGCAAGCTACATCGGTCTAAATTCGCCGAATTTTCGTTCGCTCGTCCAAACGATATCGCTCTCCTGGAAAGTACGTCGTGCATAGATCAAGCAGAAAGCTCGACGCAATATTTCACCGGTGACTCAGTTCCTCGGCTGTGACAGATTCCACAGTGTGCGAAAGTGAGGTGTCCCGTCCATTCCATTCGTCCGTTAGACGAACAGATCTCCGAGTGTTCGTCGAATGGTCAAATTGGTCGAATGTGTCCAGATAGCGAGCATCTTGGATGACGTGGTCGCGAGTGAATCGCCACGCGCCTCTTCGCTAATGGTTTAGTGGTTCTCGAGCAAATGGTTGGTTGTTCGATTCGCGTTCGGTTGGATGATCGCGTTTAAAGAGTAAAAATAATTCGGCGAAAGTGGTTCGCGTGGCGAAGAAGGAAAAGGACGCGACGATGGCGGAGCGTCCTGGGGGTAGGAGACGTTCGCGTCGGGACAGCATGGAGACAGGCGGATCGTTACGGGGTACGCCGCCGACCTCCAAAGACAGGAGGACCAAACGATCGAGCAAACCATCGAAAGAGCGGTGGTTGCTTACTAGAAAGACATGGCGGTACATGGCTGACGCCGGTAGACGTTTAATACCCGATGGAACGCACAATAGGCCGGAAGATATTCCAAAGATAGAGCAATACTTTCAGGAAGTGTGTCAAAAAGAGCCAAGGTTTCTGCTTTGGAGGAAAACTTCCTATCCAGGGACTTTGAGCTTTCGATCGCAGAGACGTCGAAGACATATAAAGGGCGGCAGTTGTAGAACGAAGGCTAGCTCCGCCGACGAGGCTGACGATGTTAGAAATCCGCCTCAAAATTTCATTTTTCAGACCACCACGGCGGGAAAATTTGACCTAGCGAAAGCTAAAAGAGAATGGCTGCTGGCATCGGAGAGAGGGAGCACTCCATCGAGTCCTGTAGAGCATAGGAAATTCGTACAGGAGGACTCCGAGACTAAAGCACTGGCTGATATGCTGCAGAAGTACCTGAACATGCAAAGCGACGTCGCTGGTACGACAAAGTCGACAGGAAGATCGGAAACGCTCGGGCAGATGGATGGAAAAGAACCTTTCGATTATCAGAGTTTGATAAACAAGCTTCAACAATATCTAGATTTGATGGTTGCCCAGACGAAACTGGAGCAACTGTCGGTCCAACGGTCTTTGCCAACAGTGAAACACACGGGAAACGTTTCTAAGACCATGCAACCGTATCACGGCGATTACGTGCACAAATCGTTGATGGAAACTATCGGCCGTTATTATAGTAAATCCGCGACTCGAGAACACGTGATCTCGGCGATTCTAACGGACCGAAAGCTGCTGGAGAAGTTGTATTTTGACTTGAGGTGTACCAGGGGTTTCAGAGGTCCACGTGCTACCGGCGCCTACACGTCACCGCCGTCTTCTCGTTGGTGGACTCATCAAAGGACCAGAGTACCGTCGAAGGAATCCGAAGATTGGCTTTCGCTCAGGAGAGATCCTAGTTGCCTGCCACCTTTGATAGCCGTGCAAGAGCCCAGTACAGATCGTGGCCCCATAGACGACGGCGTGCAAACGGAACCTGTTCCTCGCGAGGTTCTCGACGCCGTTCTTCTAGAGAGAGAAAAGGAGGAATCATCTATGAAAGAAGCGGCAATGCATAAGTCTACGGGTCGCAGGCGAAGCAGCGTGGACAACGACGACGTTTCACCGTCCGTCAGCGACACGATCAAAAGGTATCTCCGAATGGCTAGAAAGAAGTCGATGGACGCCGACAAAGTGGACAGATTCAAACGAGTGAACTATGACAGAAACTTGAGGAACATCAAGGCCAAAGGAGAGACCACGAGCCTCGGCGATGACGATGGCAATAACAAGGGCTGTCAAACCGAAGACAACTGGGCTGTTAATTACAGAGAGATGTCCTCGACGGAGAATCCATCGGAGAATCTGTCAGACGCTGACACGACCACCTCGCCACCGAGTAGAAACGCGAGCTCGAGGAGCAGCATCGATGCTGGCCTTGGCTCGGAAGAACCACTGACCCCTAAACATCATCATCATCAGTCCTTCCTTTCCCATCTCCTACACGGTTCCAACGCGCACAAGGATAAACCGCATTCGGCACCGGGTTCACCGGCACTTACGTCATCGTCCACCAATTCCGCAGGTGGCACAGCGATGCAGAAGAGCAAGTCCTCGAGCAGCGTGGTGCATCACGGCAGCCGACTGGTCGCCAAGAAGATGTGGAGGTCCAGAAGCAAGAGTACTTCCAGGGCGTCCAATCAACCCTCCGTCTGGACAC
This sequence comes from Bombus bifarius, assembly GCF_011952205.1. Lineage (NCBI taxonomy): Eukaryota > Metazoa > Arthropoda > Insecta > Hymenoptera > Apidae > Bombus > Bombus bifarius. The sequence continues at coordinate 993,394 of NW_022884524.1, forward strand.
CACAGGTGAGTTTCCTTCTTTCTTTTATCGTTTTGTCGTTTTGTTTGATCGCGTGTTTCTTCCTTTCTTCCTTTTCTTTTCCTTTCTTTTCGGAGGGGGCGAAGGGGGGGGGCGGCGGGCGGGCGGACACGTAGTTTGCGTTTTATGAAATTTGTGATTCTTGGTAGAAGTTTAGTTTGTCAATCTTGGAACTTTTGTTTCAGTTAAGGATACGACTAAAAGTTAATAAGATTTGTTTCCAAAACGATCGAAATGAAATAACACGTAAAAACGTGGAAGCTTATTGATCGACAATTTCTCTGTTTGGAAGATTAAAAGATTAAGAGAGATAGTTGGAAGGAAATAAAGTTTAAGTATCAAAGAACGATCGATAATGCGAATCTTGTCCAGAACGAAGAACTTTCGTCGAATATTTCGATGCATTTTATTCGTGCATTGTAAACGAAGCAGAAACGAATCTCGCACTCTATATATAGAGTTTTGTCTTGCCAAAACATGTCTACGAATAATTTGCTTAAACCACCTGTCGCGGCATAGCGTGGAGTGTCCACCTCGTTATAAGAAAGAAAACGAATTAACGATGCCGCTATTAACATCTGTTACGAAAATAGAGCGTTGCTATTAATAACAATACTCGCCTGCCTAGCTTTCTTAATAGCACCTGTAAATTAATTTTACTTGCCACCGAGTCGAAGGCAAGATCCCGGCAAGTTCATCCGGAAAACGGTCAAACCTTCTCTCGTCGTTCTCGTTTTATCGACCCTCTTTCGAGAAAGAATTCAACACGAACGACTCTGGCACTCGGCAATTTCACCTTTCTTTACCCTGAGTTTTTTTAGTTTTCTTCTAATTTAATAATTATGGTATTTTTTTTATAAAAATTCCCTCGTTCCATATTTTCGTTCTTTGTTATTCACGATTGTTGAACGGTAAAATAACTACGTTTTACGGTAAAATATAAATAATTACCACGAGGAAAATGTTTTCCTCGTTTTTCGTTGACTTCAGTTTCCTTCTTTTAATATCCGTGCATTTAAAATTCCTATTTCTCTTATTCCCATTAATCTCGGCTTTCTTCTGCTACAATTCCATGCTCTATTACAGTATTACAATCTCCTTCTGCCGATTTCCATTTACCTTAGTCGTTATCTACGTATTACAATCGAATTTCTACGTAATTACGTTCCCCTTCTTCCAATTTCATCTCTTTCTTCTCAATAATTAATCTCTTTTCCAGAATTTTTACGTTACGACTTTTGTCCTTTCCATCTTCCTTCATATATATCGTTTCGTTTTTCTTCTCCTTCTTTTCTCTCCTTTCCTAACCGTCATAATAATCTATCGTTCTTCTCCCTAATTTCTACGTATTAACATTTTTTCCCTTCCGAACTTATTTCATTTCGTTTTCCCAATTTTCGCTTATCGCACACTTCCTCTGCGATACATTTGCCTCCTTCCTAATTTCCACGTATAACAGCCTTTTTTATTTCCAAGTTCTATATATCTCTTGTCCCTCGTAGCTCCCCCGCACTCTAACCTTCCCTTTCTTCCCATTTTTTCATCGCTTTCATCTCTCTCCCGGCGCTTCACGGCGCTTCACGGTGCTTCACGGCGCTTCACGGCGCTTCACGGCGCTTCACGACGTTTCACGGCGTTTCACGGCGCGCTTCCACGATCTTAGCTTCGACGGCTCGTCTATTTTTCTTTACCGTCCGACCCGGCCGACGTTTAATATCTCCGTGGTGTGACCGAGTATTCGGAGGATGTGAAAGAGGAAAAAGACGAGATGTAAGAACAAGAAGAAGAAGGTCGACCTTGCGGCAGGCATCTCGTTAAGCGGTAAGCGCGATAACCAATTTAGGGCCTCGGAATTTCGCCGGCGCCGCCAGAAATAGTCAGCCAACGGTGGTGTGTATAAACTATACTTAACCCCTGCTACTACTACTACGTGTCTGCTAACCACAGCTTATGTGCCGCCACTACAACCGATGATTCTACTTCTCCTGCAGTTACTCTTATTAATACTCGGACATTAGGCTGTTTCGAAGATATTATTGCCCAACGTATCTCTTCGTAACGGTATCGTTGAATCGATCGTATCCAATATATTACAACGCTCATTCTAGTTAGTAGAAATATCAATTTGATTTAGTTGATGCGCATCGTTTTTTTTTTTTTTTTTTCGTATGAGAAGCAGTAAACTAAATAACGTTGTTAATTAACATGTACATGGATGTACGCCGTGCATAGTGTGACTGTACGCACGTGGTCCTAAACGCGCCTTTTCCACGAGACGTTGGTAAAAGTAGACCTAGTAAAAGTTGCGAGAAAAGTTGCGAAAGATAGATCGTGTAAGAGCGTCTTCTTCTCTTTGTATTTTGACTTTTATTAGTTTCTGTTGCGTGGCGAGATCAGGAAAAGTTGGAAAATATATGTTTCTCGATTCATTAACGTTGGAAACGATGAAAAACGGCGGGATTCAGACACGAATTTATCAACCGTGTACATTGACAGAACGTTTAGTCGGGGCAGAAGTTTCTTTTTATAAAATCGTTCCTCTAGCGCACGTTGGTTCCTCAAAGTTTTGAATTATACACGGAGATCGCTCGAAGAGAATTTATCGATATTTTGACCACACGTTGTTTAGCTTTGAAACGATCCTTTATTCGTCGCGTCGGAGGGAATGAAGCATTCTATCTATAGTGGATGATTAGAAGAGTAGAATGGACCATGTGGATATTCGAATCGAATCATTAACGTTTCAAGGAAAGTTCGTTATTATTATATTATTATTATTATAAAGACCGAATGGAATATCTCTTTATTTTAACAACGACGAAAGCTATTCGGCTAGCGAGCGACTAAAGCTATCAGAACTTTTAAGTTGATTTATTTACTTGCATGCAGTTTTCGATTTAGAAAAAGAACGAGCTAATTCGCTTCCCCTCGTCGAGAAATTTCACTTTGATGTACTTGATGTAATTTCCTTTCCATTCAACCATCTTACAAAACTTTTAGTCCTGCTTCCTTTCTCTTTTATCTTCTTCCGTTGATCTCTTCAAGAATGAAAAAGATACTCGAAGCGTTTAATTGCTCGACGACGCGCAACTAATCGTGCAACAATTCAATAGAAATACAGAGAATGACTTTTAGCGGATGAAACTTGTTCCGAGGATCGATTAGACGTCCGAGAATCGTAAAAAGCTTCTTCGACCTATCGTATTCGATTCTCACGCAGTTCGTCGTTATTTCGTTCGAATAAATGTTAAACGTTTTAAGAAAGAACTACTTGAACTTGATTTTTCTTATACCATATTTTTGTACGAGTACTTCGATGTCGCGGTACAAAAGATATCTTGTCGATGGTCGAGACGACAAGAAAGTAACGATAGAACGTTTTAATAGATCGTGTCGTGGAATTCACGTCTTGGCAGCGATCCTTTGCGAACGTATCGTGTCTCACCTTTGTCTCCTTTACTGTGCATTCACCCACGTGTCGCGATTTCAGCCTCCTCTGTAAACAAATTTTGCGATACATCCATCGGCTAGTCGTCTTTCATGCTATATCATGCTATAACATCACCGAATATCTTTAACATCGAATTGTCCTTTAATATCAGATTTTTATTTCTTTTATATCATTGGTTCGTGCAATATTTCGAATATGTACGAAATTACGATTACATTTTAATTACTTACAATCGGAATCTAACCCTCCAATGGGATAGATCGGATGTTTTAATTTATGACTTAATGACGATTAAGTCGATCGTTATTAAAACGATCGAAGAATTCGCGATTTAACAAGATCCATCATTCAAGTTACGAATATCTTTTGTAAAAAGAATACATTGAAAATTCTAAAGTAGTGTAACGAGTAAAGTCGTCGTCGTCGTCGTCGTCGTCGTCTTACGTAAATTCGATTCGACAGAATTTTCTGACAGAATGGAATTGGCACTGATTTTATCGTCTGTTATAATCGGCTAAGCTTTTCGAATATCAGGCTTCAGGAAACGCGCAACAGTAAATTACCCTACTCCTGTGCGTTCTTCCTGAAATCGATAAACCAGAGTACCGTGTGATCGTAAATTATTGGACATCGTTGTTCTCGAGCGGTAAAGCCGAATAACGTTCGAACTCGGAATTGACGAGGAGCCAATTCATTACATCAGAAGTAATGAATTTGTCGCCGGGTTTTCCGCCGAGCACCTTCCATAAACGGATTACAAAATTGCTCCGTCGCGTACTAGAATTGCATATTGTATGTTTTCATATCACTAATTTCTATATAATTTCACGCGTTCGATACGAAGTTAATTCGATTTCTACATCCGAGCTTTTTTTTTTTTTTTTGGTTCTCGCGCTCGATCGAATTAATTATCGTAAATAATGTACGTTTAGTGTTTCGTGTAAAGCAAATCACTTCGCAGTCACTTCGCTTGCAGCTTATTCTTCTCGATCATCGCTTTCCATATTGCATGAAATATCGTAACTAGAAAAGCAGAATTTTTATTTAATCCTGTCAGATTTTTCGCGAAAATGGATATTCGGATTGCCCGAATTGCCATGTTTTCTTTTTGGTCTGGTAATAGAATTAAAAGAAATAAAAAATGCCGACGTTCGATCCCTTGGATGTTGTATTATTTAATTAAAAAGAACGTCAATCGCAAGAACGATAAAATCATGTCTTAAGAACTTTCAACTCTAACGCCATATCGTGTAAGACTGATTGGCAGAAAACTTTGATATAACGGAAAATTGGATATAAAATATAACGTAGTTTCTTTCGACGTAGTTTTAATTAAAGCCATCGTCGTTCGCGTTTTCTCTTTTCTTCATTCAGCGAAACATTAATACCGTACTAATAAAAATTGTATAAAGCACGATATCTGCCTGTCCTGTTCCACGCGCGTACCAGGAAATCATTATTTTACCGCGCTCAAAAGGGAGCAACGGATAGACAAAAATTTCGTTGGGATATTTCATGTCAACGTAGTTCATCGTTATTTCAATTTTACGTTAAAAAATCCTAAAGAATAGCTTTTTTTATAGCACGTGTTTCATAAAAAGTATAAATTCTCAAACAACGTTATTTTATTTCGCTCATCTTGGTTAACGCGATACTTTTAACACATCGCGTCTATCGCGTAATACCATCGCTCTTTCCACTTTTCCACACGAGCTCAACTTCGTATTTAATTTTACTTGGTTCATCGTATTGATGCAATTGAACACGCGTTTAAGTTCATTTTACCTATATACACGTTATTGCGAACTGCTATGAAATCATCCGTATCACTAGGATGGTTTCATAAGGTTTCATCGTTTCGTTCCTTTTTCTTATTATTTTCATGGAAATTTATCTTCATCTGCATTACGTGAAAAACATCGTTCACCGGATAATAGGCAATGTTCAACGTTTGTTGTTTAATTTGATATTTCACTTCTTCAAAAATTACGCAGATATAATAGTGTTGAAGAAATATTATAATTATAGTTGTACATTGAAATATTCAAACGTTACGAAATTTGAAACTTTATGTCGTCAATTTCTCCAGTATCTTGTACAGGAAACGAATATGCAAAGTTTGACAACAGTTGCGAATTGTCGTACAGATTAACTTCGACGTAGTTAATCCGCGTCGATTAATTCCTTGCGTGTAACGCGGCATGACCTTCCTCAACGTAACGTAAATCGACGTTATCGCATCGTGGGGAGAACATTCAGAGCGTGTAACTTTAATTGCAGGGAAAGTGTACGTGGGCGGGCACTGGTGGACGACGCGTCACCCTACAGGATACTCCGCTAAGGTCACTGTCAGAAATCGAGAGGAAGGTTCTATGCAAGGTAGCTGTCGCGAAACTCCAGGCCCTCAACTTGGGCGTTCACATTAGGCCGCCGAGTGGTAAGTTTTTTTTTTTTTTTGGAATGATCGTTATTTCAAAAATTTAGCGTTTAGAAGACTGAAAATATTTGCTAATTATTTCTTGGCGTTTATTATTTATTTAGTAATTAATTTTAGTACGTTTTCTATCTTTTTTCTCGAGAAAATTGGTGTCTCAACTCAATGTCGAGAATGGAATCTCGGCTGCCTTCTAGATGATTGACATGTTTACGAACATAGGGTGTAACTTCAACGTCGAAGTATCCTCTTTCTCAAGGAATCACGTGCACACACACTCTCCCTCTCTCTCTCTCTCTCTCTCTCTAAATTTACCAGATATCGTTTATGATGCTCTTAAGGAATCTTTAAGAACGTTTTATTACTAGTTTCATGCAGATTGCTTATATCGCTATACATACATAGCATATATATAGTCGTGCACATTCGGAATGGAAGATAGTCTAAGATAGTTTAATGTATCAGGCGAGTACGGTCGTAAATTTGTTGCGAATTTACTTTTACTGCGTTAAAACTATAATCGTAGTTGTAGACCAATTTTACCATACAATTTAATTTATTAATTTAATGCAGTTCCACTTAAGCAAATTTTACTTTTATTCGAAACGATTACTTCAAAATCCTTCTGCAAATTACTTTCGAATTTTCCCTCTACCTAGATCGCTGGTAAATTATTTCAAAGTGTGGGATATTTTACCTTACATTAAATGAAATTTAAACCGATAAGAAATTGTTCTACGCGAGGAACGATGTTTTATTAATAGAATAGAATATTTTAAGGATTTATTAATTAGCCAGAAGCGATTACATGTACGATGAACGTCGTTTAAGAAATACTCCGTACGTTCCGTGATATGGTAAACTAATTTTTCGCGGTACACTCCGGTGTGGTCATCGACGTTACTCAACGATCAAGGGGGGATCGCGTTTCATCGAGTTCCATTTCCTCGTGTTCGTTCTACGTTTCTTTGTTCCATTTCCGTATACAGGCGGAAGCGAATAGACGAAACCACGACAGGGCCACAGGAGGCCACGAGAATTTCTCCTTCGTATTTTACGCTTGCATCATAAAAATAACGACGTTATCAACGATAGCGGTAAATTTGGATCTTTCTTTCATTGTTCGTATTGTTTCTTCTTTTTCAGAGTCACTCGGTAGCAGTGCCGTTACCACCAAGCCCAAAAGAAGAGCACCTTTGCTCAAGAGGAAAGCTCTCACCACTGGTTTCTTCGACAATAAAGGAAAAGATGATAAGGAGAAAGGTGAGTCGCAGACATAGAAATTTGTTAATCGCGTGGTCTCGCTTCGGCATTCTTGTCAGAGGCTTAACCAAAGAAAAAATGGCCGAATCGTCTGAAACATCTTTCGTTTGTAATTTCAATGCTACAGACTACGTCGTACTAATTTTATTCTCACGTTTTCCCTCGGAAATTGATCTTTCGTACTAACTTTCGTATTTTCGTATTTTTGAAAGTTTACAGTTTCGATATCGAAAATTTTATTTTCGTTCAAACTGTTTCTCCTCTCAGTTTCTCTTTATTACCGAATTGACTAATTGCTAAATTACCGAATTAAACAGAGAAACAGTTTTAGCGGCAGATTGCGATAGGTCGTGTAAGAAGCTAAATCCCAAAGATCAGAGTTTCTATCCCATAGGAACAACGTAGGTATAGCTTGTTAGAAAACTTTGTCTAAGAGAAAGGATACGCGGTATCGTTGCGAAGATTTGTGTCCGAGCTTTTGTCTAGGTTCTAGTAGCTGTTGTCTGTTTCATTGTGACGAGGAACAGACATTCTTCAGCTATCGTCTCATAAAAATAGCCAAAACGAAAATAGGTAGAGAAAATACAATGCCCAGCAGTTCATGGTTAAACGCGAATTTCAATGGAACAACGACACGAGTGACGAGATCTCTAATTGAAACAAACTATGGGCTGAAAACTTGAACTTTGACGGTAGATCAGATCGTAAGGATTTGAAGATCGATAACAAACTCCTCTAAATAAATACGTACGAATATCATGAATCGTTTCGAGTATTCGTTTTATTTTTGAGAAAAATGTGCTCGGTAGCGTTCTTCGGCAAAATCCCAACGTATCAGGAAATTCAATTTCTCGACGACCAATATTTTTTAATACTCGCAACAGTTTCAACTTATTTATGGTAATCGGATAGCGTAATTTTCGCGATAGTAATTGGCCGATAGTAATTGTAGATAGAGAGTCAATAATTAAACACGGTAAATTAAGTGCGCAGTTTAATGTGCGGAAAGCAGCACAGTTAACGATCAGAGATTTATGGGCCGTTTATTTGTTTGGAGAATAACTAGTTCAGCTATTTTCAGGTGTGATTCTGTTTGCAAGAGTTCGCTAGGTAGTGTTTCTATCATTTTATACGTTTACGACATCCTTACATATCTGTATTTTGATCTAACCAAATCCAAGCAAAGACAAATATTATCCTTAGGACAAATTCCGGCTGCTGCACCGTTTCCCTATGTCTTCCCATTTCGAATTGCTTCGCTAATAATTACGTAATTCGTACCGTCATCTTCTTCTTGGAAATTAAACAGAATCCCTCGCGTGTGAATTTTATCAAACAAGAATTCTTCTTCTTCTTTCTTTTTTTTCTTCTTTTTTTTTTTTTGTTTCTCAGCATATGGGAAAATATTAAATCGTTCTCTAAAGATTTCCTCGAGTTGGAAATTGAACAGAATTTCTCTTATGAATTATACGAAATAAATTCTACCTTTCTTTGATTTTTCGCGAGAAAATGTTAACCCCTGTTTACACTGCCTGTTTTCTCCAAAAGAAATTATTACTGTAATTCGAGATGGAAGTTGAACAGGATCTCTCCTATGAATTATTTATACAAAATAAATTCGACCTTTCTTTGATACTCCTGTGAGAAAATGTAACTCTGTTTCACCTGTTTTCTTCGAAAGAATTCTATTCTATATATATATATATTATTCTATATAATTGTTATTCTAATTGGAAATGTTCATTAAACTTATTTAAAATAATCTGAATAAATAAGAAAATCTGAATGTATTTGTCGTTTCTAATTGTTAGATTAATCGAGGGAATTGCAGGAATCTAATATATTTTGTTTCAAGCGACGTGTGTTTCACAGATGCCACGCTGTTACACGCTAGCAACTTTACGTTCACCGCGTGGATGTATCATTCCCGATTGTGAGTCTCTGTTTGTCGAGCACTCTCGGAGTGACGACTTTCGGCAAAAATTGCACGTGGAACTCGTGCGAACACGGAAAAAATAGCGTTTGCTTAACCACGAGGTACTTCGGTAATCGTGTGACGTATGTGTACGCGTGTTTGGCAGTCTGTAATTTTTTGCTTCGTTCGTATTTCTGTTGCATCTTCGAAGACTTTGGACAAAGATAAACCTGAGAAAATAGAATAGAAGAATGTAAAATCTTACGCATAGAAAATTGGATAGAGGAACGTGAAATCTTAGAAACTATACCAGAAAAGCCCAAAATCTTTTTTACTCGCAGTTACTATTTACCATTCTAATTTCCAAATTTAAGATTTAACACTTGCATAGGTTAAAACGCATTATAACATCTACTCGGAAAATCCGAGAAATTCATAAGAAAATCTAGAAAGGTGTCTAGTAGAATAAGTGTCACGTATCGTTTCCTGCGACGTATTTCTATAAATGAAAAAATGAATTTGTATCGAATACTATCTCTAACTAAGCCCCTCGATTATTCCGCACTTTCTCGATCTTCCGAAGAACAAAGTGGAAAAAGGGAATGCAACGGTTTGCCCATGTGCGAGCAACAGCAGACCGCGGCACTAACGTCGGCCAGCCTGGTATGAGACACAATTTCGCTGGCTAAAATTAGTCACGGGGTGCTTGGTGGCGGTGCATATTTCCGCATATACCAGGTTTATTTGCGGTGCACGCCGGGTACGAGTGCCGCGGGGACACCGGACGTCAAACGGGAACCGGAATGGCCCTTCCACGGGGTCGCGTGTTTCGAGCTTACCCCCTTCGGCGATCCTTCCATCGGGTCGTTCGCGAACACGTGCCGGCGGTGTGTTATATTACTTGCTTCTGTTGAGCTTTTATGAGCGAATTTTTTTTCATTTTTTTCTTTTTTCTTTCTTTCTTTTTTTTTTTTTTTTTTTTGAAACGCGAAGCGAGAGGTGCTGGGTGGTATTTTTGGATCTGTTTAGTCGTAAATTGTTCGATACTTGGCTGATAAACTTAGGATTAAGCGTAATACAGCTTGGTTCTAGTACACGAATAATCGATGATTGTGGATATTTGGAAAATTGAAAATTTGAGCATGCGTCTAAAAATGGAAAAAATATGTACGTAGGACGAATTCATGGATAAAGCGATCTGGTATAGTTTTCCTCCTTCGTCTTCGTTTCCGTATAATCTAATTCCATAGTCTTACATCGCCACCATAAAATTCCGCAAGCATAAATTTTCAGATGGAGATTATTTCCATAAGGAGAGAAATGAAAATAATTTGAAGAACAGTGAATGCAAGACTATTAAATAATCAAATAACCAAATAACCAACGAGGGGATTTCAGCGAAACGAGAAGGACGAAGGAAAGAGAGGAACACCAATTCGATACACCGACGGTAGAGGAAACAGGAGAGGAAAGTGTCGCAGATGATTTTGAGAATTCGAGGAAAAGGCTCGTACTCTGGGTCCATTGTCGTCTTCTGAAAGTGGTGGTCGTTTCACGGCGAGAGAAAGAGAGAAAGAGAGTGTGTGTGTGTGTGTGTGTGTGTGTGTGTGTGTGTGTGTGTGTGTGTGTGTGTGAGAGAGAGAGAGAGAGGTCGTTTGGAGAGGCTGGGATGGCCCAGATTGTGGTCTATAATCGGACCGGTATAGAGACACGGTTTGTTGCCTTTCGGCTTTTAGCTGGCTTCGGGACTACGTCGTGCGAGAAAGAAAGACAAGAGCCCCGTGAAAGTCTGACATATTCGATCATACGAGGGGACGTCACTTAAATGACGTCCTCTTTTAGAGCGCTGCCACATTTGAAACACGTGAGCCACGCACACGTGTCTTTCAAAAGGGTGAACGAATTTTTTTCCCGTCTCGATGCAGAAGAATTGTCACGAAAATTTTATTCGAACTCGAAGCGTTTTAATAATCGTAATTACAATTATCTTGTAATAATCTATAAGCATTCTTTTCAATGTAAATCTCAACTTGTGACTTTTAACATTTTTCCTTTTTTAAAATTACATTTCTGTTGCGTTTCTCTGTAACAATCAATCGGCAGCGTATCAACGTCCGCAGTTGCTCTCCTATAAAGCAAAGAGAAACGAAGAACACGCGGTCTTCCGAAGTAAAGTGTTCCAGTAACAGGAATAGGAGGAATCGAGGACCTTAAAAAAGACGATGATCGTTATTCGCGCGTGTGTATCTGGCAAGCGACGGCAAGCAATTAAGAAGTAAAAAGATGAAATTCGAAAGTTGGGACGGCGCGTTTCCGCGAACTTAGCCGAATAAACGGGCGGTTTAGCGGCGAAAATAAAGCGGCCGAAGCATTCATGGCCAGCCGGAATATTATCGAACGTTCGCGTCGTCAGAGGTGACCAGAGACTACGCGAATTTTCAAATTTCACTTTTTCTAATATCGTTGCATCCACGCTACAAATTGCTTTAGTATACGTACAAAAATTCGTCTCTCACTGCGTATTTCCTAGTATATCGGGAAATAAAGAAGCGTAATATTCTAAACTGTAATATTTAACAAATATACAGAGCAATTTTTATGGCTAGTTACGTTCGTTTACGCGACGTTTAAATTGAAAAGAACCGTACGAAAAGCAACTATTTACAGCAGTCTCGGTAGCAAGCGTTCAAACACAATTTCCTATGAATTGCACGAACAGTTCGCGCACGAATAAATAAGCCGTGTTTACGCGAATGGGACGCAGCTGACCACCACGGATCGTAGAACAGAACGAATCTCCTTCTTGGTCGGTTGATGGAAGCGATTCGAAATAAAAAATAAACGAACAAATGAACCGACTAAAACTATCGTCTAAGAAAGTGCGACACGTCTAATTCTCCCTTCTCTTTAGCCAAAGTTTAACGATCTACGAATACGTCACTGATAGTTGCTTTTGTTTCTTCCATCGCGTGTGTCGTTTATTTCTTCGAGTACCAGCACTGTTGGTTTCTTGCATAACGCAGGAAGAATCGTTCGGCGATCGACAAGATCCACGACGTATTTTATTCTTCCGTATTTTATTTCAGAGTCGTCGAGTGGTGGCCTAGTATTTGGTATACCGCTGTCACAGTGTTTGGAGAACGATAGAATCGCTAGAATCGCCGCTGGTGAGGTCTCGGACGTTGGTTGTTTGTCGAGGAACAGCAGACACGGTAGCAGGACGAGCTTCACGAGCCTCATCGAACCCACTGTCGCGGCTAAGACTGACGAGGTAAGTATAAGCAAGATACGTTCGTTTCTCATCCGTCATAGGCGTGTCAACCGACGACCCGATCGTCGCGTAATAATGCAGCAATACGGATTCCACGAATATCAGCGTTAAGAAGAGTTAAAAATCAAAGAATCAATTTCCTTGCTTTTATCTTTTACACCTTTTTTCTATTTGTATCTTTATAGCAAATTTCTATTAAACATCACTTGGTAGCAGTATGCTTATATATAATGCTTGTACACTTGCAAGGATTTATTTAATCTTTCAATCGGAGTTGTATACATCACCAAGTACGTGCAATTTATTCGATCGACCGTTCCATTTCATTAATTTCACTCGAATTCCATTTGATTAATTTAAAATATTAATTTACGATCGGTTCTAAAGCATTAATAAAAAGCATTAACTCCTTAGAACAGCGTATTCGATGCTGAAACAATCGTCTTGCTTTCCTAGAACATATTCCATTTGATATTTCGCTGTGTGCAACGAGAATGTCCTTGCTGCAGTAGTATAAGATCGTATCCAGTCAGCCAAGCGTGTCGATCGCTAATCGATCGATTCTGTCAGCGATCTTTCCACACAAGTACTCGCGCTACTATTTCAGACATTAAGAGGATTTCTACGGCGAAATCAGCGACAGATATCGTGGAATACTTGGAAAAGGAAATTATGCCTGCGGTGTATTATATTTTATCGCGATACCGACAACAATGTGGCGTTTATTTTGGCAGATGGGGACTGTCGAATCGTACAAACCAAAATTACACGCATGAAACGCAAGTAGATTGTTGAGAATGGCTAGCACGAATACACAATCAGGAATTTTACTCGGTTTTCTCGATGACTGCTCGGTCGAAGAGGCGAGAACACGATAGAGGAGCACGCCCACGCGCGAATAGAAATCCGAATCACCTGTTTTAGATTGACGTGAACTAATCTGCACGCGGAACGCGTTCTCAACGTAGCCGATAGAAATTTCAGTGTCTCTCAATGCGAAAATATAGTTACCGTAAAAATAGACGCGATAAACGCGAATAGCCACGTTTCTATATTCTACTCGTTCCCTCCTATTTTTTCTTCTTATTCCGCGTTTCTCAGGCAAAGTGTCTCGAAGTGGCTAGATCCATTAAATTCTGAAAATCTTGATCTGCGTCGCTACGACTTTCGATCGTACGATGACATTTAAATCGTCCATTGAAAATGCAACGTGCTACGCTACGAAAGAGTTAAAAATCTGGATCTTTTAGAGAGATTCACACCAAGTGCTAATATCCTGACCCGAGCAACATCGCGTAAATAAAACGTACAGAAGCGGAAGAATCGATATCAAAGTATCGGAATGGCGACGTACACGCGTTCCACTTGTAACTTGTATATCGGTTGCATCGTGATCGTTCGATGATGCTTTATGAGAACGACGAGAGAAGACGGCGGAGGGGCTCGAGGAGGCAGCGTCGCGTGACGGATCGTGAATGCGATCATAAACGTCGTCATCGATTGCGTCAGTGTCCGCGGCGATCACGACGAGAGCGTTTATCGATGGCCACTATGCGAGTCAGGGGCCAGACGTTCGAACGACGGACCGCAAGTGGTTATTTTTTGATGGATACGTCAGAACGACGCGCCGCGACGCCGGCTTACAGCCGCTTATTCTATATTCTGTGGTGTGTACGACGGCCGAGACGGTCGAGACGGCCGAGGCAACACGTTCGTTGCCAGATTCTCTTACCGGATTTAAGCTAACGGTTTCGTGCAATTAAATGCCAATAGGCGACCCTGTGACGTTACCATTCAACGTTTCTGGGTCGAGACGATCGATTTAGATCGCGTGAAATTTGGAAAACGCAGGGAGAAAAAAAGATAGATCGAGCGACGCAACGCTTCCGCTCCGTGATCTATGCGTATAAATTTATGCGAAAACGAATCAGCATTGTGCGAGAAAAACTGCGTAAAAATTGTTTAAACATACGAGTGTTTTGTTGCAGGTTTTTATGTCACTGTTATGATACTTGGTTTAACCCTTTGCACTCCTACGTCGAGCGTGACGCTCGACGTCGGTTTTTATCTCAGCAGCTCCTTTGTCGAGCCCCACTTGACATTCTTTCAGTCCCACCTCTTTTTGTGAAACGTGCGAGAGAAAACTAGGATTGCACTTGGAAATTGTTTCGAGATGTATCGTTCACGCTTAAAAAGATGTATCGTATACACTTAAAAATGGCAAAATACAACAATAGCGTGAATAAAACTGGCATTTAAGTGAATTCGTTTCTTCCTTTATTTATTTAAATTGTCTTATCTTTTAGTTGAAGTAAATTTCAAATAAAACACTCAAAAGCGTTGGGAGCTGCTGGTAAAGAAATTGGAATAAAATTCGGAGTGCAAAGGGTTAAAGGTTTCAAAAATTAATTTATTCCTACACAGAATTTTTAATTACGTATTGATCAACGTATTTTAGAAAATGTAATTTCACTTCTAAGGTTTCAGGACTATTTATACCACATCGATACGAACGATTGTTACATTATTTTTGCGAAAACAAATTCGATAATTTCCCTCCAAATTCTTCCACTGCCTTTTATTCTTCCGAGAACAATAATCTATACGTATACATTAGGCGTTACGAAATGTTCGAATCGAAGAGAAACTATTCGTTCGTGAAATCATAAGTGACGTTTAAAAAATGCAGATAAATGGTAACCTCGTAAAACTTTTGCGTTGCTACGTTATCAATAAAGCAGATTCAGAAATTTTCTCTATGCTTGTCTATCGCAATGCATGCATGTCAAAACTATTTTCTTCTTTTTTTTTTTTTTTTTTTTTGAGAAACTACTTATCTTCATCGTGACAGGAAGTAAATGTTTTGATTTGAGAAGTACCGGCGCCACCTGGTCGATGAACACGAATCTTCTCCTTCTTCTTCTTCTTCAGTTTTTTTTTTTTTTTTTTTTTCATACGTTCTCCACGCAAAGAACTCGAACGTTCAGGCGTTATTTTAAGAAAGTCGAAGACTCCAGCCGCGCTTCTTGATTTACACGATCCGATCTAATTTTCGTGCGTTTACGTTTTTGCGTATTGATTTTTCGGTTTATAGCGGCTCAGCGGGATGATTTGTTCACGTCCGAGAATTTATTTTAGCCACGCGCGCCTTTTGTTCCAGCCTTCTTCTCTTCCATATCAATTTATCTCATCGCGTCTGCTCGGCTCCAACGTCAATCTGTCATCTTCATTCGATACTTTGTCGTCCCGCGAGAACAATTTAGCAGTCAGCCGTAGTGATTTTCTCGTTATTCGAAAAGTACAAAGTTTCAAATAATAATAGCTCGTGTTCTAACGTGGCAACACTAACAGAATGATCAAAATGGTCAATTGCAACTTCCTCGTGGAAATTTTATAAATCTTGAACAGCGTATTTTTCAGAATTTCAATGTCACACTTTGCAAGTATACGAATATTCTTTCGTCAACCTTTCCATTTTCGTTCCTTTTCTATAAATCCTACATTTTAGCGATTCCAGCGTTAATTACCACTTTCTGTAAAAAAAAAATAAACGTAATTTTGAAATAATATAATTCTATAGAATATAACAAATTCTACACAGCCTGTAAAAAGATGCTATTTGAAAGATGGAAAATTAGCATAGTAGCATAGGACTAGTATAGCAGGGAAACGTACCGAACACTCGAAGAACTCGGACTTGTCTTTTATTACGTTACAACACGCGATAAGCACACACATACAAAAGAGCAATAAACTAACATTCTTACTGCAATTAATAGCAATGGCGATAAATCGAAATCCGATGCGTCAACTGTTCTACACGGATGTATATAGAAAGTAGCTGGAATTATTGACCGCAAGAAAATTGGTGCGATCTGCTCGGAATGTTAATACATAATTGAGGGTCCCTTACGAGCTCGCGAGCTCGTTCGTGACGCATTCTGTTCGTGGGCGGAATTTTTCCAACGCGAAGAGAAATTCCGCCGGTTACGAGTCAGAAACTAAATCTACCACGTGAACCCCCTTTTTCTGCAAGTTTCCGATGTTACGCATTGATCCGTAGCTATTGGTCCGAGATAGTTCACAAGTTGTTGGATCATGCACGCTTCTAGAACATGAAAATAGAAGGAAAATTAGACGAAACAGAAATCCTCGATAAGATTTGATTTTCGAGGAAAAAACTTGCGTAGTAGTATTTCGAGATTAATATTTCGATATTAACCGTTAAAGGCTATCACGAACGAACTTTCGCCCCGTGTAAACTTTAACTTAATTTCGTTTTAATATTACCATCCGGTAATACCGCGACATTCGCAACCAGCGTTTATTTAATACCGATTGATAATCGAATCGATGGCATTGTTTGACTTTGTTACTTTTAAAATCTCGATAGGAGCCTTTAAGAGTCGCGGATAAATATCGCTGTTAATTTTAGTAAATCGCGAGTAATTTTAGCGTTGTTTCTCGGCATAGACAGGAAAGCTAGGGCCTTCCAGTGTGAAATTTCTTAGCATTTTCTAAAAATAGTCGATCGACAGGCAAAATAGAGAGCCCTCGTTCACACATTGTGGAAATAGCATTGATTTATCGTGGCGCCAACTTCGACAATGCCACCCTCGCGACTTCCGCTACTCGATCGAATATATATCCGATTCGTGTATATTAGTAAAAAGATGAGTCACAGTTCGGTCTGTTGACGCGTATCGTTTAACGATTTTACACGTCATTGTAAAGTTTGATTTCTTACTCGTTTTATCCATCGTTACCCGTCGTTTACCTGCATCGTCGCCCGTCGTTGCTTTAAATGGCACGCAAAAACGTATCGTTTCTTCCTTTACGTTCACTTTGAATGTTCTCCTCAACGATGGCTATTTTCTTCGTCAACGTCTCGATAAACATTCTAAAATTTGTTATTAATTTCTATTTCAAATTCGCCGATGCTTCGTTCAAATTCTACGATAGTTTATGTAATTAGCGAAGAAGAAAGAGATACAAGCGAATGATATACGTTTTGTAATTTTATTCGATGTAAAATTTAATTAAAGATGCAGATAAAACGATATACGAAGAATATTTAATTTCTATAAAAGCAATTATCAGAATGATATCGATGAAATAGTTGTCAGAGTCGACGAACGATATCGGTAAGTCGGTACAATTTTTCGCTTGATTTCGCTTTTCAACGAAACGTCGTATCGAATCACGGAACATGTGCGTTTTATTGATAACAGTTCGCGGTCGGGACGTTTGGCCGATGACTCGATGAAAGCGCCACGTGCTCAAGTAGCCCGATTGATCGATTTAAAGCGATCCGGGAATGACGCAACGTTGCACTTTCCTCGTCGACGTCACGCGTATCCCGAGCTGCGTGACGTCACAGATCGGAGACGCGAATAGAAGCAAGATCAGAGAGCGATAATTTTAGCCCCTGGTTAATTAAGATCCCTCAATTTCCAACACTTTTCCGTCACAACGGATCGACGAACACGATGATCGTCCATTAAGAACGCTAAACAGTTATCATCGGACACGTGGATCGATCCAATGTTTACGCAATTTTAGTCGAATGACGATCAGTGGACAGCGCAAAGATCGTACGATCAATTTTCCAGCCTGAAAAGCAGCGAAAGCCAACGATCGCATTACGAATTTTTATGCGAATTTCTATTTTTACGCTAAGAAGTTTTGTTTTATTCCTTAAACTCTGCTTTAAATATTCGAAACATCGTCCTTCGCATTTCTGCGTCTTTAAATTTCGCACAAAGTGCGCTTCCCGATAGCCCATATAAATATATATTAGGGAAAAAGAGAGACATTTAGAGAATGTTTCGTATTGTTGGAATGGTCGGATTCTACTATTGGCTGATGCAACACAGGTCTTTAGAGAAATGAGATTGTTTCAGGGTGGTTCGAACGAGTCGTTGTCGTCGAAAGGCGGAGCTCTAACCGGAAGCGACTCCGGGGTGCTCGAGCTGAGCGATAGCGGCGGAGGAGGCCCTCCAGGGGAATGGGACCTGGTTCCAAGCATAGTCAGACAGTGCATCAGGCACCTGGAAACCACGGGTCTTCGGACGCTCGGTATCTTCCGGGTGTCACCTTCCAAGAAGAGAGTGAGACAGGTGAGTGTTGGACGATGTTAAACGTTCTTGCGTTTATTTATTTCTCCGCACGAAACGTATAATCGCATCGCGTTATACCAGATGCGATTAAATCGCGTCTAAATCAGTAAATTGAAATCGAATGTCCCATATTTAATCAACGAGATTCTTACCATATAGACTTTTACGTTGCAGATATCAAAGCGTATCCGATATTTGAAAAGCACAACTATTAAGAAAACATTTGACACGTTTGCACGTTTTACGCGTTACAAAAGCGTATTATAAGCGTGTTATATTCTTTGTTTCCGCAGTTACGAGAAGACTTCGATTGTGGTCGCGAGACAAAAATCGGACCCGATCAATGTCCTCACGATGTAGCAGCCCTTCTGAAGGAGTTTTTTCGTGATCTTCCGGACCCTTTGCTCTGCAGAGATCTCTACCAAGCCTTCGTCCATACGCAAAGTAAGGACAAACGTATCCGAAAATTTCTTTAATTCTCAGTACTGTCAGCCGAAACATTGTCTGACCTATCAAACCTATAAACAAGTCTCAGGCAAAATATTCGTCGTCGAACGAAAACATTAGATTCCAAATATTCGACTAAATGTTTTTATCGACGGAATTGCTTTTACGAGCACAACTTTTACAAACGAGAAATGGAAACTAAATGAAGATCGATTCGAATCAATTCTGCTGCACAGAAAGCGTTTATAGGGGTGAAAGAGTTAAGAGCTTGCGTTCGATTCGTCTCTCGTTTCCACCCCTGTTCGTCGATACATTTTCCCTTCGCGACATTGACGCACGAGCCGTCCACGCGGACTGAAAGAGAACCCCTCGTTCCCCGCAGAGATCCGGAACAGGCGACTTCAGCAAGAGGCACTTCAGCATCTCGTTCAGCTGCTGCCTACGCCGAACCGTGAGACGCTCTGGGCACTTTTGAGTTTTCTCAGCGTGGTGGCGGCTAACAGCGAAGATCAAAAGAACAAGACAGGCGAGTGGATACCGGGCAACAAGATGGACACGACCAACTTGGCCACGGTGAGTGTCATTCGCCTCCTCTTATCGCGAATCCGATCGAAAGGATTCTCATCTTCCATTTACCGTCAGATTTTAATGAAAAAGAAAAGGACGAAGAGGAAAAGACACGTAGCACAGGCGTAGAGATCCATCGATCTCTATCATCGTAGGACGTTTCATATTTCTAGTCGAACGAGTGGAAAAATCGACATCTCGTTCGACATTAGCTTCGAACTCGAGGTTCATCGGTGCTATTTTTTAAATATCTTTCACGTTTCGCTCTTCTAGATCTTCGTAGGGGATCGTTATCGCCACTCGCGAAGCTTTTCCACTTTTATAGCGGTGATTTCTAAAGCGAATTTATACAACACGCGTTTCGTCGAATCTTTTTATCAATCTTTGGTTGCTTATTTAGGGATCGTAAAAGAAAAAAAAGAACAAAAAAAAAAAACAATTGAATTTCGAAGAGATCCACGCGGTGGAAAAAGATGATTCCCAAATGGGAATTTCTTTTCGTATTTTGTTTTTCTTTCGAAAACATCGAGACAACCAAATCCATGGAACGACGAATCTATAGAATTATACGAAGATTTCGGATAATACGATCTCTTCTGTCGCTTATACACGCTTTTAAATAATACATTCCGAAATGTTTAGAAAGCAGCTGTAGCGAACTCTAACGAATCACCGTAGTGATTTACATAGACGCGTTTAATTTCTCGGATTTTCTCAAAGCCTCTGATGAATTTTCTTGAATTTTCTTTCATAAGGTATTTGCCCCAAATATCCTTCATTGCGTGAAACCTGGACAAAGGTCGGAAGTGTCCGCGGAAAGGGCCGAAGAGAGGATAGACGTGATAAACGTGGTCAGAACTCTTTTGGAACACGCCGCGACGTTATTTAAGGTGCCAGCCGCTCTTCTAGACGAAGTTTACTTGCACATGATGGACACCCATCCGGCCGATTTGGATCTCGCCCTTTCTCGACGTGCCGAAGAGTGAGTAACTTATATGGCCATTTTCTATCTTTAATCTTCGATCCCGTCAAGCCCCTTCTCTCTTCGATCTTCGAAATAGATGCTCAAGGAAATGCTGACGATTCGATTTGCACCATTCTGCGTAACAAGCGCTACTTCCTATAAAACCGAACTAAAGTATCAAGAATTTAGAATTACGAGCACAATTGCTATTTTTACGCGATTATCGCAAAATTATATTTGACTTTATCTTGAAATTCCATCGTTACTCTTCATTTTTGGCTATACGAAACTTAATACAAAATAGTAATATAACGGTTCCAATATAAGCGGTGAATTCTCGTTAGATTAAAATTCTCCTTTTCATTAAATCTCTCTATCGTCGATTACAATTTTATATTTCATATTCGTAACTGATGTTGCGTTAAATTTACATTGGAGACAAACGCGCCATTCTTCATCCTTTATGCAGTTAAACAGGCGATCGTGAATATTCTAATCGTTATTTATCTTTCTGCCAAAGACGCTCGAGCGCTCCGTCTTTTCCACGATTTTTAATTCAACTTGCGAGACTCGGTGGCACAAAGCCAACGAAGTTCTCGCGTATGATGTCAGTCGGCGAGTCGCGTAGGAAAAGCTGACAGCGTGTTTCGTACGATTTTTCGCAGGCAATGCGGAGACGAGGCGGACCCGTGCAGCGAAGCCGAAACCTTCTCGCTCGAGGAGACGCTGACGACGTCGACAACGACCACGGCCGGCACGACCACGTCTACCAGAAAGGTAACCGATCCAGATCGAACGAGATATCCGTCGACCATTTCGCGGTATTGCTCTGACGTCTTCGCCTGGAACATTTTCGAGATCGAGGAAAGATATGGCTCGACTTCGCAGGGGCTGATCTTCTTCCACACCTTGGACGTTTTTATTTCCCCGTTTTCCTTCTGCTCTTCTTCTTCTTCTTCTTCTTCTTCTTCTTCTTCTTCTTCTTCTTCTCGGTCTGTCGAGTAGTTTCCTTTCAAACCTTCCTGTTTCACTGTATTTTTTACTTTTCGTTTCATTTTCTCTCGTTATCGTCGGTTAAGTTCCTCGTGTCATGGAAGAAACAAAGAATTTTTCTGCTTTAATGACTCGTTAATGACACCATTGGGTTCGTTGATAAGCGATGATGTTAAACTTATAACATTTGTATTGGATAAACAATCATATTTGTAGATTATTAATATCTTTGACGTTACTATCGTAATCTAAAGTACCAAGCGTACTACAAAGCGTTTAGATAATTCTATTTTGTTTCTATAAAAATTCATCTGATAATCCTCGCTGTATTAATTCAATCGTATCATGCCGTGCGCACAAATAAGATTCTTATTCGTTCTCAGGTATAACTGCAAGTTTCTTAATGCAAGATCTTTACGCTTTGTTATACAAAAAGTTATCGAATATAATTCATCCTTAACCCATTAAGGACCAAGCATACAGGATTCGATAATGCACACAATCGAAAACAATTGCTAATGAAACGTTGCGTTAACGCAACATCGGTCTTTAACGGGTTAAAATATATTTATCATCGTTGAACGTTCAAACGATTAGTTCTAAGGAAACGACGATTAAAATTCTCGATAAAAATTGTATGAAAATAACGTTCCGTATAAAGGAAAACTGGGTCAATTTCGATTGTTAAAGATGTGGACTAGGGAACAGTGTCTGCATCAAACAGCTGGCGTGGGCGGTGATATAGGTCCAAGGCCGAGACGGCCAAAGAGGCCTGGAAGCCGACGAAAAGAGGAAGGCAGAAGCAATAGCGTGGACAGTGGATCCAGCGAAGATCCAGCCGATCCACGAAGAAAATCCTCGCCCATGGTAATCACCGCCAGTCTTACCATACCGATGTCTGGAGCGTTCACATTGAACCTCGACGATCCGGACATTCCTTACATCGAGGAAACTCCTAAGCAACCCAGTGCACCGCCAAGAAGGCAGAGACAGCGATCGATTTCCGGTTGCAGCGAAGGTATGACCTTCCTGAATTCTGTCGCAGTATATTAAAATCAGTTGTATCGTTCGTTCTTGCGTTGTCAGAATATCGTTCTCTTTGCTTATCGAATCGGTGTTTCGAGACAACGAACAACGTCGTAACAACCGATCTCGTTAAATAATATTTCTCCGAGAGTTCAAAAAATAATATTCGCAATGAAAACGAATACACCGAACGAGCAAAATATCTTTTCTCCAAACTTAAGAAACTCTGAAATTCCGAAAATCTTACACCGCTATAATCGCGAAGCAAAAGAACAAAATTTCCATAAAATTATTTATCACCAGGTGGAAGACACGGAAGCGACAGCGCCGTCGGTTCCTCCGCCACGTTATCGGGCGATCAGGTTCCAAGTTCTCCTCCGTCGTGGGCGTCATCGCCACCTGCCAGCCCCGACAGTGCGGTCACCGCTGTCTCCTACATCCCCGATCAGCAGGCCGTCCTCCAAAGGGTGTCGTTCACCACCTCGAGCGAGTTACGTCAAGTGGCCAGGTCGAGCAGCAGTCAGGAAACGTCGAGGAGCACCGCGGCGGCCCCGTACACACCCAGCATCACCAGCATCGGTGGTGCGGTTTTGAGGTGAGAATCCTGCTCCTCTAAACTATGCTGGCTTCCGTGTGTAGCTGACAGGAATTGGCCGGATGATTCAAGCTATATACTGTTCTGGTATTCGCGCGGAACATCTGGGACAGTTCGTTCACCCCCCTCGAATCTAGTGCAATGCACTCCTTGGTGCATTCACCTTGTAATCACGGTATTAGGTCGTTGTTAGGTTATTCGCGTTTCTTGTCGCGGTTCATTCGTTCATTCTATCCATCATTCTTTCGTTATCGGGGTTCGTTATTTACATATATATATATATATATATGTGCACTAACTGGTCCTTCTTCCTATTCAGTTTAGCCATTTCTATTTTATTTTTAGGCTTTCGTTGTCCCTTCGTGCACCGATTAACGTAACTCGTCTTTATAGATAGACGTAAGTGGAATTAGCCGCGATACAGAATTATCAAAATGTAATTTTTATTCGATAATCTAAATTGGTTTGGAACGAGTTCCTGGAAATTGGTTCTATCTGGAAGCTTGCAATACGATAAAAATAGTTACAGTGAAACTTTGATCAGGCACGAATCACGATCGTTCTTTTAACTTGGTCGTTCGCTTAATTTCTTCATTTTTCATATATTAGTGCATTACCGAATGTCAACGAGAAATTCTTCAAAAAGAATTTAATTATTTGTTCGTTTGTTTTTCAGGTCGAAGACCGCTGACATCGAGAGGATGTTGCACATCTCCAGACCAGATGCAGGCATCTCGATGTCGCAGCAGGGTAAGACCGGCTCTTCAACGTCCTCCGAGAGCAAGAAATACACGAAGAGACGTTACACGGACTCTAGGCATCAAACTCGTCACATCCCCGATTCCGATACGTTGGCGGGGAAAAACACGGCTACAGTTTCATCCTTGCCATCCGTGACGATGTCCGCTTCGTCTTCGGCGGCTGGCACGCAGAATCAAAGAACTAGAGCACAGCCGGTCTGGAAACGACGGGAACTGATTTCCAGCGCGCCCAAGGACAGGGAGGGATACCTCTGAATATCCCTGTGGGCGATCGAATCGAACGTCCAAGGATCTCGACGAACCTTTTTCTTTTACAACTCGTTTCAAGACGGTTCTATTAAAAGTTGAGCGCACGATCAAAGTTTCGCATTGATTTTAAATTGAAAAAAGGGCGTTTCGTATTACGATTGTCGAAGATTCAGCGAGGAAGTTTGTACAAATGCGCGATCTACTCGATTACTTGCTTCGGATCGTACCTAAGCTTGCACTTAGGTACGACACGTAAAAACGTCGAATTAGAAAATTCAACGTTTAGTCAGCTATGGTGAAATACAAAAGACGACAACAAGATGGAACAGCTTGCGCACTTGTACAGATCTTCCTATGTTGAAACGTGTTACGAAGAGGAACTTAAACAACGAAACACCTTCGTTGCACGTTGCTTGAATAATATTTTGAATATAGCTTCCGATGCATTCTATTCCAACGAAACATTGTGCCTTAACGTATTAAAATTCCAAAGTATTACGTATTCCCCTAAACGATAAGGTATTTAAGTAATTTAAGCTATTTAACGATTACAAAGAATCAGCTTTATTCGAGCAACGTACAAGTAAATTACGCTTTGATCGTATCCAGCTGAATTATATATTTCTACGCGATGAAATCTGAATTGTGCGCCGGATAAACTACGAGTGACTTTGAAAAGAAACCCGAGCAGGTCCGGACCGAGTATACGATTCGATCGTCAAGAGTGTCCGCGAAAGAAAAAAAAACAGAAAAAAAAGAAAAGAAACAATATAGTCACTGCCGATCAGGCGTGGCCTGGCAAAGTGTTCCTCGACACGTTTCTCGCTTCGAAAGTGTGATCGACGTATCGTGGGGTGTCTATTGGTTCCTAGACTACCGTCCTCGCGCTCGCAAAGATCTCCGTGACGAAACGCACGACCCCTCTCTACACTCTCTGTCTCCCTTCATCTTTCTTTTATCTCGTTTTATCACTTTTCTCGTTCTCTCGACGAGATTAATCGCGTGTAACGAACAAATCAAACGGGAGGATGTTCTACCTTGCGGTTAATTTATACGGAAAAGAAACAACAAAATGGAACGTTGATCTTGTATCTACGAACGTAACATTCTGATGTAGTAGCGACACGTTAGTAGCGATTTGTAAATTATTTTTACTATTCAAGATGGAGGGATTTCCCTCGAGCTTTCGTGGATAATTTGTGCGAAAGCCACGATGTTATCGCGTGCACGATTCAATCCTCGACGAACCAAAATGAAAGAAAGAAGAATAGCCTCGAGTCCCTTGAACTCGCGTCGGGCCATTCCATCTCTCTGGATCGACTGAACGTCGTCGTTGGTTTTGACGCGACCAACGATACGGCGTTGCTCTGTCGAGACGCGGTTCGTCGATCGTAGACTATTATTTTTGTATAGTTATTACAAGTACCTAATCGAACCGGTAGTTCGTGATCTAGCGATGACGAGCCAGAGCAGCTAAACTAACGAATTTCGTCTCTTCGTTTCTTTCTCTCTGTTTCTATTCCTTCCTTTTTCTCGCCGGGAGATTCTCTCGGTTCTTTTCGTCTTTCCTTTTTAAATCGCTCTTCGTTCGCGAGAAGTTGCCTCGAAAGAATTCGTGTACTGCCGTGAGGGACGCGTGGCCCGAAAGACGCTGTTGTTCGTCGTTTAAGTTTTCATTTTCAGTCTGTAAGCTAATAAACGAAGGTTAATTTTTTTACTATCTCGAGTACCTTGTATTCCAGTTTCCTCTATTATTCCAGATAATTATCGCGAAAATTTGCCGATCAAACTCGTTGCGATCGATCTTACTTGCCATATAGCTATTATAAAGTTTGCTATATAAGCCAGTATTACGGTATTTAAAATAGAAAATAACTGGGATCAGGATTTCACGAACGTTACGTTCAACGTTCGATATTTGTGATCGTGGATTTGTTTGAACGGACGAAGCGCAAGAAAGAGGAGTTTCAGGTAATCGTGAATCATAGAAATTCCTTTATTATCGATTTCCTCGCATACAGTCCTCACACGATTCAAACAGCATCATACTGGTCGTTAGAAAATTCATCGAGACGCACACAAACTTCGCGATATAGGGCGATCGTTTTCGCTTTAATGGGTAGCAAAATGTGCAAAAAGTGAAAACACGGATTTTTTTATAATTCTAATTACGTTTGTTACTCGCGCGTAACTGCGTTACCATCTCACTCTGTGTTCTCTTATTACGTTTTTGAAAGGTACGGTTAGAATCGCACAAGCGCTTTTTCGGAATCCAGAGAAACATTTTTTTTTCTTTTATTAATTTTTATTCTTTAACTTTTTTTTTTACGCAATTTTATTCGTTTCTCGCGCTTTTATTTTTTAACAGTTTCAACGATTCATTAGACGACGGTGGCTCTGACTTTTTTGAAACCTTAACATTGAACACGCCGGTGATGAAATATCTTCGAATAAAGAAGAAAATGTTTCTACGAATGAAAGGATAGATACTTTTTTACGACTATAACGTCAATCATTTAAGGTCAATCGCTGAAAGATACGTAAGATCGAGAAATTCTGGATTCGGTAAGGCAGAGCTTCTTTTTATCGTTTAATTCACGGATGTCGAGATAATTCTTGCGTAAGTTCTATAAACATGCTCGGCTCGTGCGATTCGTTTCGACAAATCATATCAACGATAAAAATCAGCGTAGATACGTCGTTAAGTATTTCACTCGACATAATATCGACGTTATTACTCTCTACCAGAAACGCGAACGTTAACAGGAAGTTACCTCGAAGAAAGATATCAAGAAAAAAGTACAGTTTAACCGTAGAACGATCAAACTCATAATTTACCAATAGCATAATAAAATAATCTTTCAAACAAAAAAAAAGGGGGGGCAGAAAAATAACTCGTAAAACTCATATAGGAATGATCGGAAAATTAATTTCGATCGAATTTCATTCGATATAAATAAATAAGCGTCAACAACTATTCACACACGGTTCTACACGTAAAAAGAAAGGCGGAAGAAAACGAATTACAAAGAAAAGGATATACAGTAAAGACTCGCCTGTCGACTTTGCATACAAATCATAAATAGCTCCGGAATCATCGGCGAAAGAAGCGTGAAAACCACTTCTTCTAAACAAAAAGAGTGACAGTGTCACGATACCAACAGTAACGGTAATAAAAAATAATATTAATAATAATAATAATTTCTAACGAGTAAAACGTGTTCTCCTGTTCGAGACTAATGACACGAGCAGAAACAATCGAGTACACTGCGCAACATACAATATATTTATATATATATTTATATTTATATATAAATTTCTTTTGCATATTTATATATATATATATATTAAAACAATCGCTAAAAAATATAAATATATTTATATATTTATATTTGTATATATATATATAATTCTTGCCGTTTTACGGCTAGCTGCCTACGTAGGGCTGGACGGATGCGACGCAATAAGTATTTTATTTATACTTTGTTGCTCGAACGAAGAAACGCCGAGTTGAAACTACGATGCGACGAACAAGGAGCGTACAGGAAAAAGAGAAAGGTGTTAGATTAAAAAACGAAAAAAAGGGGAAACATAGGGAGAGAGAAGGGAGAGGGAGAAGAAAAAGAAAGAAAAAAGTAGAAAAACATATCACGTATCCTGCGACTTCCAAGACGGACGACTACGTGTTATTACTGGAACGCGCCATTTGACCGTTTCCTCCTCTCTTTTTTCCAAATCCAGCGAATACGGCAGCTTCTCTCTCGTTCCTCGCGAAGCTTCTCTCGATTGCGAGAGATACGATTGTTCGAGTAAAAATTCAAGAATAGGAAGAGAATGTAGGAAGAGAATGTGCCCGTAAGCTATCTCGAATGCCATTTTATCGCGTTTTATATTCGATGCAAGAAACTTCTGCGCCTTATTTCTGCCGGATACGCGAAGGAAAAATTGTACGTATGGGATTTCCTTTAGACGCGCGAATAAACGTAAAAACAGACGTAATTCCAGGGCACTAGCTCGATAGAAAATATAGAAAATTAGCCTGAACGTTCAAAAAACAGATTTTAGAACGATGAAATTAATTTCGTTAAACGTCCCATATCCATACGGTAAATACTTGGTAGAAATCCAAATGAAATATCTCACGCGCGAGTATGATTTCGATAATCGAAGGCGAAGAATGCTGGAAGAAACGCAACCAGGAAAAGCCATGTAACTAGAAAAGATTGTTAAACACCGATCGATTGGTACGTTTCGGTAATAACACGTCCGTCGATTCGCGAATTTAATCCTATACTTTAATCGTACGCCATATCCTGGGCTTAGTTTCGATCTGGCTATTTCTGGCTATTTAATTCTCTCCTTACCATCGCTTTACAACGTAATACCCATAGCCTTATCGCTGTTCCAACCGTGACGTAAATCGAACGACGATAGTATCAAAAATTATTATCGTTCTTTCGTTTTTTAAATCACGATCGACGATTCGTTTCGTACGAATGACTCGTTACTAGATTTAATTAAGTTCTATCTGTAAATACATAATTAAATCTGTTCGCCAAATACCGCCGCACGTATCCCGGATATCGGTCATGGTCGAGCCACTTGATTTTCGCTTCGACGTTGTGCTTGTCATTTAGCGACGCGCCAATCTCGATTAAACAATTACAAGTTGCTAGTAGAACGTTAAATGCGCATGTTTGATACGGTTTATCGATCGATTCGATCAAATTCTATTAACCATTCGCGGCCAAAACTGGACGCGGTGTGTACTGGACACGATGTGGGATGATATCGTGATCCCGGAATATTTATCGGACAGCTGAAAGTTTACACTAAACTCTCGTCGTGTCTTTTGTAAACGGAGCCGAGTAGAAATTTTTGAATCGACGTTACACAAAAATTTAAATAATTTCTATTTGGTTAAATCAACGAAGAAAATCGGTGGTTTTAATCGAACTACCCCTTTTAATTAAAACGTCCTATCTGGCATTTTGAAATTACCGAGATAACTGAAATTTCACCATTTTTATTGTCCTGTCTATTTTAACGAAGAAGTAGATAGTTGAGAATTTTTGAAACGTTTGAAATATTTTCAAAACGGAGAAGGATATAAGAGCGATATTTCCATGCAACATCTACTTCGCGCAGTACTTTGGGAAAAATTTGCTCGTGCAAGTAATCGATACGATTCCGAAACGTGGCCGGACCACGAGTAAGCTTACTGCACGAAGCAACCAGACCGCAAAGGGTTAATTTCTGCTTGTTCGCGGCTGGAACCGCTGGGAACTTAAATCGTAATCTCAGCGAACACGACTGGCTGGTTTTCTCGATCCTCGCCTGATCGAACGCACTGAATCCATCGGCATCCTCCTTCTCGAAACGTGGACCCATCTTTCGATTTCTTTACATCTTTCAATTTAATATCAGTTTTGAACGAAATAAAATACAAAAAAAAGAGGTAAAATACAAAAAAAGAAGTAAAATACTCTTCGATAAGTTACGACTTTCGCGTCTTAACGAGCGCGACTCGAAGAAAGAAGAAAACGAACGAGAACTGAAACTCTCACGGAATCGTTGAAAGTTTCTTATCGAGTAAATCGACGACGAAATCGTTGCGGGGGTGGATCATAAGCTCCACCTTTGGATCGGTATTGTCGCGTCTACCATAAATATCGGTCGACGTCGGACGCTTGGCGCCTCGAGCCGAAGGTTACAACTTTCTCGAAGACGTAGCAACGCCATCAGAGATCGTAGTCGAGGCAATTTCCCTCTGCGATTCCCTCGATCACTTTCAACAGGGTTTATTTCCTACGTCTTCGCGGTAGTCCTTCGATCACGCGATAACGCTATCTGGGTCTTTCAGTGGCAACTTTATAGTCCAAGATCGCGAGAAAGTCTTTTCGATTCACCTCGATAGAGCGTCACATCGTCGGAAGTAGCAGAGTAACGAAACCAACCGACCGAGCAATTTCGAAGGTACCTCGTGCTTCGTATTTGTCCTTGTTTATGTAAAGAGAAAAATCTATCGACCCTCTATATCGTCACGGTTGAAAATTACATATGTACAT
Source organism: Bombus bifarius (assembly GCF_011952205.1). NCBI lineage: Eukaryota > Metazoa > Arthropoda > Insecta > Hymenoptera > Apidae > Bombus > Bombus bifarius. Next base: position 1,023,535 of record NW_022884524.1, read on the forward strand.
ATTAATTTACATTTCGTCGCTGTATAATTTCTAATAAATTCTTATTATTCATCTACGCGAAATTGAAATGTACAGAATAAACGGAACATAACACCGCTGTGCAAGATAATTATGGTAGAGTTGCTTTCTCGGTTGCCTTGAAAAGGATATAAATGTGAAGAAACATCTACAATCGTCGAACGATTACTCTCTGTTTCCATTGAAATACGGTTTGAAAAATTGTCCCAATCATTTGCTTTTCCATAAACAAATCAACATTTTCGCTACAGAGGGTTAGAATATTATTCTCGCGCGTAGGAAAGTTGTGAAAGACCCGATAAAGTAACGAAGAAACTTGGACGATAAGTATCGCGACGTCTTTTACGAGTGCCTAAATAAAGTTAATACCAGAAAGAATCGGCGGACTGTTTCTCCGCTTTCGCGATAAAGAACTTGGTCGAGCTTCGTTGCCTTGCTACGCTCGTCGTTGAACTTTCGTTTCGTATCGGAATGCTTGTTCGACGAAATCGGCTGCGAGTAGACCTGCGAGTAGACCCGCGCCAGAACAAACATCATCGACGCTTTCGTCTTCGCCGAAAGTTGTTTAAACCTCGGTAGAGTGCGTCTGAATTCGCACTTTTTTCTGCGAGCCGTTCCTCGATAGAGTCGGACTGTGCGCCGAAAAACCGGGATTGTGGATACCGAGCGGCTTTGGCTTCTTCAACGAGCTTCGAAGCGGCGAAGCCGTGCTTGTCACGCTTCCGGAAGTTGCTACCGACGCCATCGAACCGTTTCCGGCTCCGCCTACATAGGGCTTGCCACTAGCGTCGGTCATCGAGATGCTGCCGCCTGAAATTCGAAACACCAAACATATATTTTCATTTATTTCGAATATAAAAGTTTCCTATTTTATATATGATATACCTACGCTATATCTATACTATGTAACTATATCGTTAGATCGGTACACTTGTGTGAAATCGCGTAAAAAATCTGTCAATAATTTATGTTTCTCTATTTGTGTGGAATTTAAACGCGAGGAAGTACGCGATAATTTCGAAAATATCTCGAATAAAGCAGATACGTATTGTACTATTAGGCGAGTGAAATAAATTTCTATTTAGGTTCCATTTATTTAGTCGTGATGGTAAAAATACGAGTTTACGTAAACATCGTGGTTAATGGCGTTAACGAGATAGTCTACTATGTGTATATTAATTTAGCATATTTTTTTCTAGTAATGACACATTTCATTTGCAACGACTTAGTGTGTATTACGATATACATATGTTACATTACACGATAGAATATATTAAAATGTAGTTTACAATCGTAAATTGGAACTATTAACACGTAATCCGATTAATTTTATTTTTATTCTGAACCTGAAACCTGGCTGGAATTAGGAAGGTAGCGACAATAATCTCGACATTAAATGCACCATTTTATAAGTTAAACTCGTTTCATTGAAAACAAACTGGATTATAAATTTCGACTAATTAACCAAAGAAACTAACCGTCGTAAAAGTTAAAAACAGCAAACAAGGACTATAAAACAGATAATTTTGTGTGTGCGTGTGACAGTGGACAGTCCCACGACCTTTCACTCTACGATAATAGGAAAAAAAGTTTGGAAATTGATTGTCCGCCGAGGTGGCCAACGGGTTTCTCAACTATTCCAGTACATTGAATTAAATTCCACGATTTAACTTTAATCGAGGCACGTGGAACTTTAATAAATAAAATATAATCATTATCGATAAATGCTATTAGGTTGTCCGAAATGTTTCTTTCGTTTTACGAGCACAACGCACAAATAATAAACGCACAACGTTTTTTCTTTTATATTATTTTCTCCAATTACGTACGATCCATTTGTACGATCCATGTTGAGATAAACATCGCGACATTTCACAGACTTGGTTTCGCGTTTGTAAAAAGGTGCACTGTTGTAAAAAACACGTTTGCGAAAGAAAGACACTTTTCGGACAACCTATTTACATTTATAAACAAATTTAATCGTTTAAACGATATCGTAACGATCGCACGACCGTGGACTGAAACAGATAGTCTCTCTATTCGGTATTCGGTAATAATTAGAAAATTTATAGTCGCGAAAACTCTTGCAATTACAGGGCTTCTTTGAATCTCTTTGCGAGGAAATCGTAGTTAATAAGAACGTAAGAACGTTTAATATCATTTATAAGAGTAATTACTCATTACGACATAATTTCCAGCTACAGAACAAAATAATTGCATAAAGCAGCCGGAACAGCGTATAACAACCGCTAGTTCTGGAATTTCTCATTAGAGGTAGGTAGAATCTTGGCTATCATCTTTTAAACACCAGACGAATAATAGACCCCTATAAATAATACTCTTCGTAAAACGCTTCTTATATAGTTCGCTAAGCTACGAGTAACCAACTATAATCGACGAGCTTCGTAATCTTCGATCGATCGAAAATTCGCAAGAACAAAAAGAAAAAAAAAACGATAGTCCTTCGCGAAAAAGCACAAATCGAAATCTATGAAAAATCGCGCACGTTGCAATTCGATGAACACTCGTGTCACGTTTCACGCATGCACTCACGTACGTGGAAGCAATATTTAAGCGCACCTGCACTCTTGCTACGTGGAAATTCATCGAGACGTTTTAATTCACCACGAGGCATGATCGAGCGCGATGAGCACTCGGCTGAATTTCCACTCTATGTGTCATCCAAACGCGAAGTTATTCGGGAAAAAATTTTTACATCGCCTCTTTCCACTCGACTCCGTGCTCATCCTTTCTTCTATGGCCTTCCATATCTTTTCTTTCTCTTTTTTCTCTTTTTTTGTCTTTCTAAGCGCTTTAACGTCGCACACGCACAAAGAAGTAACTGTAATTTCTCATTTATGTACTTTAACCTTATCGTATTATTTCCGATTCCATCGCATTTTTCTATCGATAAAAAGTTCTCAAGTCGAGAGCGAATATGGAAATTTCATGCGAGGGGAATTTTGTGAAACGTTAGAAATCATTTTGGTGGTGGAAACGGGAGGCAGCTCGAGATGTATACAAAATTCACAAATTGCAGTGGCATCCGTTTAATTTATTCCCCCCTCCCCCTAAATTTTAATCACTATCTTTTTACTGTTTATCCGTTTCTTTAGCAGTTAGTTTTCCTTCTATCACTCGCGCTTGCTTCCTTCCTACTGCGACACCGTGTTTCGTGTTACAGTTTAGTTCTTTCTCTCCGCAACTTTCCTCGTTGCGTCCCTTTTCTTTGCAAGTTTTCCAAGTTTGCAAGTTCTCCCCCGTTATTTTTTACTTCTCCGATCCCTGGCGTACGATCTCTCTATTTGCTCCCTTCGCCTTGACTTCGGTCCGTCACGTTTCACCGCGTTTCACATCCGAACACGTTTCTCGGGCATATTGAGTTTCCATCAGCTGTTAGGCGAAGGCCCTTCGACTTTCAGCCACGCAGCAACGTTCCGTCACAAGCGAGCAACCTGAAGAACGTCTTCGCTCGATTCAAGCAGATCAAGCATCGCACGAAGATGTTTAAAGTTTGTCTTGCTCGAGAAATCCTCTTTAGGAACGTTTAAAAAGGGAACTGAAACATCGGTTCATTTGCTTGCAAATTTTGCAAGCTTTTGCTCATTTTGTAATACACCCTTTCTACAATGAAAACATTCCCGAACGTTTGTTCAAAATACCTCGAGTACCTTTTAAGAGAAAAATCCTGTTCTCATCTTATCTATTTTTATTTTTATGAAATAGGAAATGTAATAGGTGGTTCCAAATAGCAATTTACGAGTGATACGTTAATTCCCAAATTTGACCGAAATATTCGTGGAAATCAGGTAAAAAATGTACTGTTTCGTTCGGCTGACGCGTAACCTTGAGCGTAACCCGTTCGAAATTGTGCACCGAAGCGAAGCTATTAGGAACTAAATGGATACGTTGCCTCGTTAACCGCATTAATAATATTCCGACGAGGGAAAAGCTTTACCTTCGAGCTGACAGCCAGGAGCTTTCTCTTTGTTCCGTAGAAAATCGAGTAATATCGCAGGTGGGAAAAAACTTATGACAAACGTTTATCGAATGCGATATAAAAGTATTAAATGGACGAATGTCGCTTGCCGCGCTACCTCAAACAGATTTCTTTTTCATACGCGATAGGAATTCTAATTTCGTGATGTGAAATTTAAACGAAGCGCGCAACAGAAATTAAGGAGACGCAAACAACAAGGAACAAGGAGACGCAAAACTACAGGCAACAAATGTATTTAGTATCGTAGCATCATATCCCTGGGGCATCGTATAACTGAATTACCGACGCTCTTCGCGATATCATATAGAGGTTGAATTTGAATTCAATTAGTTAACCATAAACCGAAACGAATAGTAATCTATCATTCGATACCGTGAAATTTAATATTTCAACATTATTTAATTCCAGAATTGAATATCGAAGCTTCTATATTCGTATACTCGTATGAGCTTCTATACTCGTATCGAAAGTTTCGATACGAGTCGATGTTAAAAAATGTCGATGACTTACGAGTCTTACGAAAATTTCCGATTCTACAATGCAATATCCACGAGCTTCCAAGAATTTTGAAATCGTGTCAAATTGCTCGCATTACTTACCGCATCTGCCGATTCCCTTCGACACGAATAAGCAAATTACTCAACTTCTTACTAAATTTCGATCGACTTCATTTTGTCATGCCATACACGCGCTCCATACATTTTGTAATACTTGGTCCTTTGTTACGAAGTGTTATTGCTCCTCACCAAGTCTTCCTCGCGACGATACGATCGTGACAGAGGTTTTAGAAACGCGACCTTCGAATGCGAACGAACGCAGAAGAAAGAATATTCTTTATTAAACGAGTTCCGATACCATTATTTTTCTATAAATAGACTCGTGGTTAACGTCGATAGTTTTTCGGTTGAATATTGTACGGTTGATTATTACAATTTTAGATTTAGACGGGATCGGGGAAAAAAAATTAATTAAGCAGAGTAGTTTAGTAATTAAACAGGGATCACGTGTCTAGCGAACTTACCATTCGTGGGTTGATGTTCCCGGTAGCCAGGATTATTTATGGTAGCTGCACGAGGATCACCGACAACCCTGATCTTCGTCGGATCACCGCCTCGTCGAGCATAAATACCTTCGTATACTGCGGTGACCAGCACGCCAAAGTTCAAAGCGATAGCAGCCAACTGTAACAATAAGTTTCATATCCTTTGGTCGATGAAAGTTTCAAACAAACTATGTATATCTGAACGATCGATTCGATAAATTATTTCTTAACTGTAAACATAATTTTATCGTAAATTATTATTTAATACGTATATCTTGCATTATTCGAATTCACGGTTACGGTTGTCGCACGGATTTTTACAAAACGTTCTAAGACAAAATTTCATTTTCTCTTAGGAAAATAGATCGCGGTTATAAATAGATTAACGGATCGAGAGAATTTACAAAGCGAGCATAAGTTTCCCGTCGTAGCCGATTCACCGTAAAATTATTTCCCCAAAAAAATGAAACTTCGGTTCATCAAATGATAATTCTTGATAAATCTTTCGATGAAACCGCAGAAGAGCGTTGGAACGTAAAAAGCGCGATAAATACGACGTCCAACGATTAACGCAAATACTCGCAATTATCGTACCGAAAGTTTGCAGTCCGATGGAGCATCGATTATGCACGCTCATTATCGATGAAGCGAGTTCGTTATCGTGCCGCAACAATTCCAAGCCGCATAATTATCCACCTTTTGTCGGAAGAATACCAGTAAATTAACGATTACCACGAACAGACAAGGCTGAATTGCATATAATACTTTAAAAAACATTTCCTCTGGCATAGTTTATTTTTATATAAATTATTCAGAAAAATAAATTACCTATTTTACTTTTGAAAACGTTTTACTTTGTAAACAAAAATTATCAGAACGCTGACATCGTGACAGGATATATATTACCGAGGGAAAAAACTAAGAGGCATTTCATTAATCGCAAGGAAAAACTTCTTTCAATCCACAGCACCACGACGTACAATTAATATTTGGACGTTGTCGCGTCAAAATTTACCATTACTAAAATCTTCTAATTCGTCAATTACATCGATATCGTCCAGTTATCGCAACAGTGGTACATTGATTCGTCCACCTGAACGCGTCATACGTTGCCATTGTTCTAGAATCCGTAAGGTTCGTCCATATTGTTCTATACGAAATGCTCGTTTTCAGCGCGCGTTGTTGTCTCTTGTTGCGAAATACGCTCGATCATTGAACGCAGGAAAAAGAACGGAGGAGGGTGGGAACGCGGAAAGAACATAGGAAAGGTGGAAGAAAACAGGAGATTCAATTAAGACGTAGAAAAGACGCGGGGAAGCCATTGTTTCGGCACAATAATCGATTCACCGTTGTTTCTTTAGCTTCCGTTGTACCTTTCGCCGTATCGTTCCGCCGTATCGTTCCGCCGTATCGACCTGCGGCCGAGCAAAAGGAAAGAGGAAACGGGAAAACCAAATATACGGTCCGGTGACAATTTGATTAACAAACGCTGCTCCCTCTGGGATTTATTTATCAGCCCACGCGTACCACTGTCGTTCATTAAGGCCAGAATGAAAAAATGTCGAAGCACGGTTAAATCTTGTACGCAGGAAGAGATTACAGAGATCAAGCTGGTGAAATAAAGCCATGGTATTAGGGGATGCTCGCAACAGGGTTTTAGACTTTGTACGTGCTTCCTCGAGATCCTAGGAAACCTGTACTTTATTTTAATAAAATATTTTACATTCGAATGTGAATCACGAACTTGATGTGAATTTATTTTTCAATACAATCGCTGGCGTATACTTTATATTCTACTTTATATCCTACTTTATTCTATTTATCGAACGACGCGACAGAATTATTCTTTAAGCGTCTAAGAGAATTGCTCGTTTCGTGAAAGAAATAAAATTTGGAAATTGCAAAAAAGGATTTCCTAACGATTATTTCTTGCCACGCAAGGGAAAGATTTTCGTTTCCTCGCCAGTTTTTCTCCGCTCAATGAAATAAGCGTAGACCCTCTGCCTCTTTACATTCAAGCTGCATTCACCAACGAAAGAAATACTTTACCATACAAACTCTGATTTTCTTTTGTTAAATTCACGTTATTATTGGCGTCAAGAATAAAATTTCATATTTCTTCTTCGAGCGTTAAAAAACATTTATATGCTAATTTTACCACATTTTCAAATTTATTCTTTTCTTATTAAGAAAAGTACAATTTTCATTGATACGATACGCGTTAAATAATTCTGCCGAGCCTCTCGATATTTATCTGAAAAGTATATAACGTTTTCAACAGTCAATGTATTTTATTATATTTCGAGTACGGAATATTCGATGAAAGGAAAAGATCGAACGTATCGATTCGAGGCAAAAATGTATACGGTATTATTATCGTAATATAAAGGTTGTAATATAAAGTCGGTTTTCTATAGATCAACATTAGATCGTGTCTTTCAGTGAAACAGAGGTGAAAAATGTTAACTCGAACCTTCGATTCCATCCGATCGACTCCACTACTATTATTTTTATCCTATTATCTTTCTTTGTTGTTTTACTTTCCTCCTCGCAAAACGTTTTTATGGCGGGATCTCTGATATTTCCAACGTCTGAAAGAAATGCTTCGAGAAATTCACGATTGAAACAAGCAAATTCTTTAAAAGAACAATTGGCAAACTACTTTTCAATTTTTCCTAAATTCCTGAATATCAACCTTTTCACAAATTATCTAATTCGACGAACGACGCAAACCTACAGTTATTAGCGATTATTTCTCCGACAAAAAAGCTTAATCTCATTTTCTACCAATGTCACGGACAAAAAATAAACGTCTCTTATATCTCACAAAAAAACTATAAAAAAAAAAAGATTAAACTATGGAATCTCGACGATCGTAGAATACGAAAGGCACTTCCGGCGAATGTGAAATCCCCATGGCTTAACTTTACATCGTTATAAATCGCGGCTTCGTTTCACCTTGCCCTGTTTCTGTTTGTTCATTTTGTCCAGCTCGATCTCGTCCTTGGCCTCTCTCAGAAGGCTGCGTCTCTTCTTTTCCATCATCTTGCATCCAGTACTGTAGTACAGCCGTGTGGCGATCCTCACGTAACACGGATAAAGTGTATTTCATAAAAAACTTGGTACGTTTCACACAGCACAGTTTTATATTCACGAATATGACGGTTCCGTGTCCTTTAACATTCGTAACTTTTCATTCTCGACTTTCGCTCCATTCTGCTTTCCACTTTCTTTTAATCGAAGAATCAAAAACTTCTTTTATAATAGAAATTTCTTCTATAGATTCAACTGTGTAAGTTTCTTTAGAAGAAGTTTTCAAAGGTTCGACGAAGCGATTTCGAAGCGATAGATCATCGTAATTAGAAATTTTATATAGTCTTTGAATTAATCGGTGAACGTAGATCGAAGAAGATGTTCGCCTTAAGGTTAACGTCCACCGATCACTGATCGCGAGCCGTATCACTGATCAATCGTGCAACAGTATCGATAGATAACGCGTCTCGATCTCGTGTTTCATCGTAGCTAGCTACCGAATGGCAACCTGTTTAACAACTTTCGCTATGAAACACAACAATCCTTACGAAACGCTTTACGTTTTTGCGACGAGGCTGCTCCGAATCGCGATCTCGTTTCTCGAAAATTATTTTACGTACGCTTGATACACAGCGTTCGTTAATAGCCTGTTGATAATGAAAAATAAAACAAGAATCTCTAAAAACACTCGCTAGAAGTTTGTCGACATTCGGAGAACTGATCGACGAAAACGCTATTCCACGCGTCGAACAACAGCTCGGTCAATAAAAGACATGACTGCGATTTGTCTGTCGTTAAAAAAAAAAAAAAAAAAATAATTCCAAGGAAGAAACGGGAACAGAAATCACTGGTACAGTTCGTAGGCCGAGTACACGATCGTGGAAAAGTTGTATGGTAAAACGAAGGAACGGGGACGCACGTTGCTGGCAAACGATCCGCGCCAAAACGTTCACTGAGGGTCCGCCAATGTCGTCTCATTGTTTTTAAAGTGTCCAACAGTCGTGGGTGCTCTGACACATACTAACTAAGCCCCTGCGGGGGGCTTAACGAAACACCTGCGAGCTGTTTCTGATCAGGTGGCCTTTAAGTATTTAATTCCTCGATCGTGCGCGACTCGCGTATACGTTTCACACTTCGTTTGGAATCTGCGTACGGTACACATATTACGTATGTACATACGTTTATTTCAATATGATACACGATACAATTTGAAACACGTCGTACGATTATCGGTAGAACGATCGATTTCTGTGGCATCGATTCGATCCACCAGATAGAAAATCGGTCGCGTGTTAATTGGATTTAACGTGGAAATTATTCAATGCACACAGCTACATAGTAAATGTATCGCGACAAGTATAATTCCAGTTGAGCCAAGAAGAATGATAATGGTTAATGAGTGTCTAATTACGATACGTTGTCGGAAACAATGATTACGTCAGTGTGATATTACGTAATCTTGTTAAGTGACACTGTTTCCGATTCTTGCATGTAGATTTTTAGAGTAATCGCCGAGCGACGAACGATCGATCGGCAATTTTAATATTTGCAACGACGTCCTTTGAATTTAAAAGATTCGTTTCGAAAACGAGGTCACTGATAAATAGCTGTAAAATTATTGAGAGGAGCGCACGTTCCTCTTTCTTATCTTTTATCTTTTATCTTGTATCGGAAAAATAAAGCCAAATAAAAATGTTGCAATAACTGATATCCAATTTATCTACTGTTTATTTTTCTATAAAAAATTATATCTTCTAAATAACACGTTTTTAACACGGTTCTTTTTTTCAAAATATAATGTAGCTAGTACATTTAAACACGAAAGTAAGGAATCACCGTAAGTTTCTCTAGAACTTTCTTTCATAAAATTATATACGCCGACCGTTTCAAATGTCGCTTCGAGACTCAAGCGTACCGTGGAAAACGGTGAAAAGAAGTCGGAATTTTCTACCTAAATACATTTGTCATTCCATTGATTACCGTTCTAATAACTTGGCTGCAGCCAAAGAGAAACTCGACGCATCGGTACGATGTTACGATACACCGATGGATAGTCGAGGCGTATCGTCGTCATCATCCTTATCTCTTGCGGTGTTCCAATAACCGCGATATTTCTACAAGTCGACGTCATTATGCTACATGCAAATTCGTACCAGTTTCGTTTTAACGTCGATAAACCACGAAGTTTTCTATCTACAAATAAAAAGGCTATCGGTGTTTACCATCGTTAATGAGTCTACGAATCAATTAACGACGTAATTTTCAAACAAATTCTGCAAATTACGATCAAACGACGACAAAGAAACGGATTATATTCTGGAAAATTCGAAATTTCAAGCAACTAACGTTTCTATTATTTTTCCTCAAAGACAAGATATCGTAGTGCGAAAGTAACTGTTTTGTCAATTGTCAATTCGCTGATATTACGAGTTGGTAAATCTCTGTACAACAGGTTCCGTATGTAATATTCAAGATAATCCGTAACTGGTGGCGCAATTGGTGGTACAATTGGCTGATTCTACGTGGAAAAACACGATGAAAATGTGAAATCGAATTTTTTCGTATGACGTTTCGTTTCCGAGAAAATCGAGCTTGAAAATTTGTCAAATAAGCTTAAGCTTTTTGTTAATTCCAGACTGAACAAGAGTAGAGATAATCGACATACATGCGAAGATAAGTAAGACACGTAGTAGATAAGTAAAAAAAAAATACAATTCTTGATAAAAGGCTTTCTTTTCGAGAAAAATAAATTTAAAACGTTTCGTATCGTGCGCGTGTACCGGACAAGTTGCTAACGTTCCTAAAGTTCTTCAAACTTTATTTTCTTGAAAATAATAGGAAGAATTTTATTTTACCTAGTCTGCGCTTGGCCAACTTTAAGCAGACTTGATAAATTTTCACACACGATTTTCTCGGAAACGAAGCGTCATATGAAAAAATGTTACTTCGCGTTCTTGCCTTATTTTCGTCACGTAGAATCACACTCTGTATCCACTTATACTGGCAATTACAGACCACCCTGTGTAAATACAACTACTTTAACAAATCCAAGAACCCTCTCTTAATATTAAACGCCAAGCTGTCACTCGTGTTTCATCGCAATATTCCAATAACTAGTTCCCCTGTCATATATGAAATACTAAAATATCCTGCGGCACACGTCTGCTTCGATATAACGTAGCGAACACTTACAAGAACTAAGATCAGCTTTGTCACGTGTAACCATACCGTGCAAGGCAGCGTTTGTTCGGAAAAGCCACGGGACCGAGGCTGATCTGTCCACAGAGTCGCAACATCTGTGCTCGAGTGGCTTCGTCAGGAAATCGCTATCGAGATAACGAGAGCCTGGTTGCTCGACAGGTGAACGTGCAACGGTTTCACTTCCTTTCAGATAGGAGCAACAGGTTTCGACAAAGAGGCAACACGCTCCATCGAAATATCGTGGAGGAACACAGCAGCGGTCGGTAGTTTCCCTCGTTAAGTGTACTATGCTAATGAGAAGGATCCTGAAGGAAACTAGCTCGATGGACGAGTTAATCGGTCTCGAGGAAAATTACGCTGGTGAAAGTTTCAGGCTGATTTATCAGCACGAACGAAACGGAGATTCGAATAGTGGAGAGGAAATTTTGGAGAAAAAGCCGAAGGAACTTAATCGAAGGGGAACGAAGGAATCTGAGAATTAAAGCAGCTGTGTCAGTGAATCGAGGTAATCGAATGACCAAACTTCTTATTACACTGGCTGGTTTTAGATGTTGTGTTTTTCATTATTAAGAATAAGTGGAAAATTTAGTTTTGATATATTTGAAAAAATACAAAATAAACAATCGTAACCGAAATATTCGTAAGAATATAAACTTCCATAAATATTTATACGATAGTTATACGCATATATGTATTCATTTCCATCGTATCTCTTCGATTCTAATCATCTCTGTGTACCACTAGGAGTCGATAGTTACGGTAGAATTGATTGCATAGAGTAATTTAACGTAATGGAAACGAGATAAGAATAGAGGATAACAAATGAGATTGTTTCCATAGAAAAATATAAGCTGGAATTAAAATCTATATATTTGCATATATGTATAAACGTAGTAAAAGCAGAGTTGGAGGCATTCGATTAAAACTCTTACATAGATAATACTAGCTCGAAGCTCGAATAACACGAATACACGCGAGAGCTTTATCTTGTAATTTAAACGCTTCTCTGACAAATACCTCTTGTTAAAATATTCAACCATTTTTCGTCAGGAAATTGAAAAATACATTTTTTCAACAAAATCTGGTACGTGGACTGGTTGTAGGCACACGAAAAAAGACTTAGAAACAGGATTTGCAAGCTTACCTGCATATAAAACGCTTCTCCCCTCGTGATAACGAAGCTGCTAGCTCTGTCATCGGTTTGTAGGGCAAACAGACTCGCTGCTACGATTGCCAAGGAAGCTGGAACAAAAATATTCATACTCTACGGTTTTCGTATAAACAGAAAATATATCTCTACATAATACGTATCTAGATATTTTTATAATTCAGTAAACAAATAATTTTTTTTTTTTTTTTTTTTTTTTTGAAGAGGCAACATTGACCGAAGGGGAAAAATTCATTCATTAAACGCGGTCGACTGCACGATCTATGAGTTTAACGCGTATCACTTTACAGCAACAAGATCCACCGCAGATATTCGATTCTTCGTCTAAGGGTAAGTAGGCCAGTAAGTAGACAAGTGACTGGTAATCCTACCGTGGTCAGCCTATTGCAAAACTCTCCGACACTGTCTGATGCAAAAGGACTTCTCCGCCTGAATTACGCTCTACAATTTCCACGTGTTCCGCAATTTTGCAAATTATAACAATTTAAAGAATCGCGTAGACACCGAATTCCTCTACGCGTAATACGACCTCGTTAAAATGTATAAAAAATACAAATAAAAGTTGCAATCTCGGAAAATAAAGACGCCAAACGTAATCGATATATCGTTAATTGCAATTGTGGGGGTAGAAATAAAAAAAGTCATATTAAACAAAGAGAGCGGCGAGTAGAAAACGAAACTGAGGCACATTTCCATAATTAAATAAATCTTGAAATTCATTTCCATTTATATTTTCCACGATACCATTCAGACTATCGTAAAGTTCTGCCTGTATGAAACACGTGTGCTAATCAGTTTGCAATTAAAGTGAAATATTTACCCAATGCCATATATTCGACTATTTCGTTCCAATTTATAGTATTCTCGAATAACAAATTTCATTTGTTGCTTCTCTTTTTTCGCCATTCAATTATATCGTATATTTCACGCTTAATTAATATCCACGCCTACTTCACTCAAACAATCCCGTTTCGAAGACCAGTTTCGCAATTATCAATTATTCAATGGAACTCAACTATAAACGAGTTATCTACAGATAACTTGCATAAGATAGTTTCCTGTTTGCAACCTGATTATCCGATATTTATCGATAGCGAATGTTAACCAGACAGAAATGATCAAGAGGAATTTCAAGCGGATCGTAATTAACCTTATCAGAATCGAATTTTTCCTTATAGAAAATTTTTTATTAGCTATTAATAGTAAAAACGTATGTCTTTACTTCTTCGAATGTCTTCCAAATAAAACCTAGTTTATTAAAGGTATAATATGCGCATACGAAACATCCTTAGACCGCGGATATCTATGCCAATGCATGTTTTTATAAATATAATATATATATAAAATATATACTATATAAACAAAAATTATATATAAAAATCTGCGGTCTATCCATTGCACTGAATGGTAAATAATAGGTGATACTATCGCATTGATTCGAACGATTATATTCTTAGAAATACTCACTGGCCAATGTGGCAAGAGCCACTTTCCCTATCAGAGCAGTGCTGTACGAAATAATAACTCGTTTCGCCGAGGAAGCCATCGCCAGTTGTAGCACGGCAAGACCGACCAGGATCGCCAAAAGAGCAGAGGCGGCCGCAGCGGCTAATCCTGCCACCCACACAGCCACTGAAAAAAGAGAAAATCTTTATGTCACTTTCGATTCGTCATCTTCCACGATCCATTTGCTTCGATAAAACGATTATTTCCGTGATAAAGATTACTTCCAAGTTTCCGCAGTCTTGGACACTTTGGCTTATTTAGGTATTTTGTGGCTAATGTCTTCTGTGACTTTTTGCAACAGGATTTTTATTTTGTTTTGTTAGCAGACTACTGGAATAAGCAGTTGAACCGTTTGGCTTATTTCACGGTGTTGGAAACATGGTCAGATGTACTCTTCTAAAGGAATCTTATTATAATACCTTTCTTTCGTTACAGATAACATTCATTCAACTATTGATTGTATTACACGTAATAAAAATGTTATATGTTATAGTAAATAACTCTTTTTTTTTTTTTTTTTTTTGGAAAAATGATTTTGACTCAGGTAATGACTCAGGGAGGTAAGGTAGGTAATGACATCTAAAATAAACTTACACACTGGCTGGAATCTGGAAACCCCTTGGCCGCATCTTTCTCTACCGTACAGTAGAAGCTTGCATTGCCTCCAAGGACCAAAGTATCCTTTCTCGGCTGCCGATCCGGCTGTAAAGTCAAAAGTAAAATCACGTTTGATAATCTTCGGTAAAATGATATTGGACTATTCGAAGACACTTTTCTTTCATATGCTACTCTCAAATACTCAGTTTTTCCATGACTCCTTAACACTCGCAACTTTGTCGTTTGCTACAAACGTTTGCCAAATGTTCGCGGAATTTATCAATTGTAATACTCATTTTTAGAATATATTACAAGTTTTTAACACAACTACATAATTCTAAACAACGTAGAGAACAACTACGATCTTCGTCTTCTCTTTCACTTTAGTTTCAACATCAACGATCGACTGTCGCAAAGTTGAAGCCACGAGTCCTCAGTTTCTGTGACGTAACGACCCAAGATTCTCTTTGATCAGAAAGTCACCGAAGCGTTACCGCGGTCCCCCTCTGCGTCCAAGTGACACAGCGTCCAAGCTAGTTAACGCACGTAGATACCATAAAACATGGGAGGAAACGACGCGGTCTCCGAAACCGATAACAAATCCAACTCGTCATCGGTTTTATCGTACTCGTTCGAGCTCGACAAATTTTCAACCCGATAAGTCCTTCCTGGACGCGAGTATTACGCAACTACTCGAGCAGCTCGTGACCGCGAAGGGAAAAAAAGACGGATAACGAGCGGCAGAGCGACGTTCCTAGTCGCGAGAACGTGATCTCGACGACGATCTCGAGGAGAGCACGGACAATCGAAAACCGCAATTTCGCGTTGCTCGTTTTGCCGTTCAAACGGCCCATAAAGTTCACCTATACACTGCGTGCGTTTGCTTTTCTTCTGCCATGTTCATTTTCATTCTTTCGGAAGTTGCTAGAACAAAAGTGGAAAATCTATCCTGCTTCGTCGAATGGAAATCGATGTTATCATTTAATGGCAAAAATGTGCAGTGATGCGCTAACGTTTAAAATTTAGAGATCGCCTTTCTTGAAAGCGGATTCAGATATAAACCATATAGAAACTATACCGGTCAACTTTGTCCTGGTTAATTCCTATTTTTATAGAATTTATAATTTAAGGAAATCTAATTTATGTAAAGAATTTTGAGATTTGGTATGTATAGCAGGTAATATTGTAGTATGTGTGATATTCTTTTTAATCTAATTCTTTTTAATCTAATTTAAGCGTATTGTTATATAATTTTTTATGTAATCTCTACTCGATAGTATGTAATTGCTTCACGCTTGATACAAGATCATCGATAGGAGGGCATTGCGTTTAATACCGGCGAATTTTGAAGGATGTATCGTATAATATTTCACAGGACGAAATATGGTTTTCGCTGTTATTGCTTTGCTACGTGACCGATGAATGGTGGCGGATTAAAAATTGCGGAAGACAGGGTGCGGTTCGAGTCGAGAAAATGATGGATGGATAATTTATTAGGCCATGTTCCCGTGAATATTTTGCGGACGGTTTTAGCGTTCTCATTCGGTGTTACATTTAGAAACATGATAGGTGACAGCGAGGCGTTTCATCGAGGTGTAAATCTGGAGCGTTGATAACTTTAAACGAAAATTGGCTCGTAGTGTTCTATTTTCTATCCGTTCTATTTTCTTTTCGCAAAAGTTTCACGTACAACATGGTTTCGACGTTTAACATGGTAAGATATAAGAAACAGAAAAAGATGCTGTTATGCCAATATTTAATTCGCATCCTTTGGAACAAATTGCCGCATACATCTTTATAGATTAATTTTATTAGATTTTATACGAATAACGTAAAAATGTAAAATAAGATTTCTATTAACATTTACTCAGAAAGGTCTAAAGTGCCGAACATGCAACACGGAAATTATAGAAAGACACAGTTCCTTTGGCATCTCACCGTTAACCTCTCCCTTGCTATTCTACTTTGTTGGCTTGTGTTTTACCGAAGCGTATGACATCTTCGTTATTAAACAATCACTAATAATTGTCAAAGATCCTCGAGTCGTAGCAGTATTGATCTCGTTAAGATGACAGGAAACTTTCTCTTCTCCCTACGATCACGAAAAGTATTACAAATATTCTAGATACATCGACGAAACGTTCTTATCGTATAGCGAAATTGACAAAACTTCACGCAGACATTCAACGTCGATTCGTTAGTTAATTCAATTAAATTACGTTTAATTGAACGAAATAATCGAATAAATATCCAAATGATTAATTCGATAAGTAAATCCCAATTAGTAGCTTGATGAACAAAAAATAAGAAAGAAAAAAGTAACTATTCGGGCAAGTAAGGATAAGAAGGCGAGCAAAACGTTACGTAAGATCTTTGTCTTTCTCTATTTTCTTGAAAACTGATCGAGATGCTCGAGGAACCTAACAAGGATCATTCGAGAACTTCGAACGACCCATTCGATTTGTCAACTTGGAATTTTGTTACGAAATAACGCCGATACGAATCAATAACTTGGAAGAAGCGAACTAATTCTCAAGTTTACGCGAATGCTTAACGTCGAAACGTATGCTCAACATATTAGATTGCCGAATGGTTCGTGTGCTCGCGGCCTGGTTCGCTTTCCTCTCGAAAATCGTAAGCTCGTCAGGGCGCGCGAACAAAAATGCAATTTGTCACGGCATTGTGACTCGCGCTCGCGTATTCGCACACGACGTGTGAAAAAATCGAGTAACTGGGGCAAGAAACGTTCAACACGCGTTCCTTGCAATTCGTATTAACGTCTTTTCCACTTCGGCGGCGTTCCCGAAGACCAGATCTCGTCGTCCACTCCACCACCACCACCACCGCCGCCAGTCCTCGAAAGTTTGAAGCGTTCGGATTACGTTTTCTCATTAATTATCAAGCCCGTCATTTCCAAATGAACTTAAGGAAACCGCCGAGCCAATTTCTCGCCAAAGATGTATAATGTCTCAAGTCTGAAAATTCAAACGACTATCGTGGAAATAATTTGTAAGAGAATCGAAAACTTTGATCGTTAATTATGGCGATTATTGCCATTACTAGTGCGCAATTTGTCCAAGGAATTAAGGAAACGTTCGTTTTTTAATTCAATTCCTTGATGTCATTTGAGTCTGTTTAAAAAATTCCTACAATCGATAAGGATTCATTTACGATTGTAGATAGACTAGTTTCCATTTATTTAACAGCGAACTGTAAGGTCTAATTGCAGTAGAAAATTATTATACTCAATCACGTAACGATGAGAAAATGTTGTTTCCTTTACGTTATAGATAATTCCCACTGGTTCCGAGGATCTCCGATCAAATATTTACGTGTATAATATTTACGTCCATAAATAAAAAAAAAAAAAAAATGGTTAAGATCGTCCTATTCTAAATGTCAATATCGTTCCTGTTAAATATAGTACAATTTTTTTTAGTAATTATAACACTTTTATCCTAGATCCCTTTTACAATTAATTCTTGCAGATTTCTCGAAACGACGATTTTTTTCTCCAGTCTTGTAGATAAAATATTGAAATTAAAATAGATACATATTAGAATCTTTACGACACATAAGACACATTTTCATTCCAGTCTCACTACCTTGTGAGTAAAAATTTGCATATCCGTAATCAAATCGTCGTTCCGTGTACGATAGTAACGATTCCCAGGGTGTAGGAAGTAGTTGATTGCAGTTCTACGGATCAGAAGTTTCTACATAGTCTCAAGAGATCAGAGTTGCATCGGTGTCGAGTTCTTCCAACTGGGGGGACTCGCCGTTTCCCATTTCATTAAATAATATATGTAGACTATCGACACAATCCGACACACATTACTATCTATAAATTATATCGCACTTCGTAAATTACGAAAATTATTCATACATTTTTAAGCATACCTAATTTCAAAATAATTATCATATAATCTGATATTAATCAAAGACCATGTTTCATCGAATCTAAAAAGTTTCCATTGAAATCAATGTTGTGCATAATTAGCACCGCTCTCTCTCTCTCTCTCTCTCTCTCTCTATCTCTCCCTCAAGTCTGCTCATAAACCGTCTGTTCGATACAACGAGTCGCACTTGCATCAGTTTCATTGGAAACACCATTCTTCCACTCTGTATTCTATCGCATTGTGCATAGTGATTCTCAACCGTTTCATCGATGCATACGGTTCGATGGAAAATTTCAAAAATTCAGTACCAAAAACGAGAATATTATCATTGGTTGAGAACGACCAGTGTTCGTGCAAAAGATAATTGCTAATAGATTGAAGGTCACGGGTTTCATAGAAGAGTAATGTTAAAATGCAAAATGTTGTCAGTTCCATACCAAAACCATCTTTGCATTTGTGTTTTTTTGTAACCTACCTGGATATTTAAAAAAAAGGTTAAGAATACCAATTATACAGAGAAATATTAATTATGTTAAACTAATATCATACGTCTCCTACAAACATTGTGAACTCATTACCTCCTTTCGAAAGAACAGAGAGAGAGAGATGCTTAATTGTAAGGAGATAAAATCGATAAAACCCCATTAATATCACGCAGAAATTGAATAATCAGCAGTTCAAACAATCCATCAAATTTTGCAAACCACACTTGTTATATCTTCAACTTTTCGATAAAATATTCTTTTATGTCTCTTTTATGTCTTTTATGTCACAAGCTTGCCACGTTTCTTAATATTAAATGCGGTATTTGATGAACGTGATCGGCTAACGAAGAGAATCGAATATCAATTTCAATGTTACTATCCGTAGAATCCGGCAAACCGTCGGTTCCATGAAATAACCATATCAAGCTGTTTTCTATGATATACCCACACTGGTTACGAAACGAAACGGTGAATTATTATTTTCAACGCGACCAGCGTTCTATACGCGTCGTGATCATTGAAAATCAGTCAAAGGGCCGCGTGGGTGCCGGTTCGCTCGCTAACCAGCTAATCTAATCGCCGCTTCGACCAGTTTTACGACCTTCCGCGCCGACTCCGATCGCCAGGCGTTTCTAATCGTCGAACAATTGCCCCGTACGAGAGAAAC
This sequence comes from Bombus bifarius, assembly GCF_011952205.1. NCBI lineage: Eukaryota > Metazoa > Arthropoda > Insecta > Hymenoptera > Apidae > Bombus > Bombus bifarius. The sequence continues at coordinate 1,043,151 of NW_022884524.1, forward strand.
CTAGTCCAGAAATGGACGTCATGCACGGTTCGCGTAATAATTTCCACTTTAATTATCGTTGGTTCGCGCCGAGCTGTTTCGCGATACACTTAACCAACTCGTTGCGCGAACTCTAAACGTCTCACGATACGTAGCAAGAAGCGATCGTATGAATTTTGCGATGGCGCGGTGAAATCGGCAACTTTAACAACAAGTATGTCGGCTTCGAAAACAATGTTCTAGGTCGTGGAACAATTAGACGATCGTGTTCCGCGTACACGAGACACGGATGTGAAAATTAAAACGAGGGGAGAATACAATAGCGCGACATTGAATCCACGTTGCCGTAAATATGATAACGAAGAATACGTATTTGCAATTGATCACAGGTGAAAAGTACGATAAGTTGATTTTTCCTCGTTTCCCGTCTCTTACGCCAGTTGACGATTAGAAAGTTTTTTTTATGTTATATATATGACAATTTCATATCGAAATGCTTCTTCCGTGATACGAAACGTCTGATAAAATTTATTGGATTATTCGATTCGTTCGCAGAATTTGCACTATCGTTTGCTTTCTTTACGGTTAATCGATGGTGTTCGCCGGAGGAACGCTGGATTGATCATTGGAAAATACAAAAACGGTTGCCGATGAAAGCGCGTAAATATTTCCTCGTAGAGAAAACTCGAAGAATATTTACTCCTTTCGTACGATTTATCGGATTATTCGATTTTCTCGTAGAATCCAAGTTGTTCGGTTTTACAATACTCCTTCGTCCTCTTGCGATTAATTAACGATCTTTCGTTGGTAAACGCGGTTATTATTGGAAAACGTGAGAAATATACGCTTTCGTAGGAGGATTTATACGATTCTCCGATACTGTAACAATAGCTGTTATTTCCAGCATCGTGAATTCATTGTATTCTATTTATGGTTTCGCGCCATGAAACAACGTTTTATTTTAGCGTTGTAGCTGCTAACGATTTTTATCGTCACAGCACGAGTCAAATAAAGTGCTCGTTCATTTATGTATTGGCATAAACGCGCTTTATCGACCGTAGCCAAATGTTACAGCACGATGCGCTACCTTCGTTGTTCTTTTTCTCCTTCGTGTCAATTTCGATAGAGGAATTCGATAGAACGTACACTCTGCGATTCGGTGAAAATTGGTACGTCGAAAAACGAAACCCCCTTCGCTGACTAGGTTCCGTATTGGAAATATAATATCAGCTGTGAAAATGCAAAAGGAAATATTAGCGACGATGTTAGATCTTTCTACGCGTTTAAAAATAAATCTCACCACGATCGAACTTTTAATAATCAAAAGACTCATCATGGAAAATTTCTCATTTTCAATATCTTGGTGATTTAATTACATATATATATATATATATCTGTTACATAATTACAGATACGCTCAGAAAAATTATGTAACATGATGAATATTTTGTTCAAAGGGATCGAAATATACGGAACAAGAATTAAAGATCTTTCAAAGATATTCAAATATTCTTTCGCTTTTCTGGAAATGCACAAACACGGACTAGCGTCGATTTTATTACGAACCGGTTCGATTAATTTGCTCGAAAGTATCACACGATCATGGAACGAATTTATTAACCTTCGATGCCTTGTAACGTTACACAAATTCGAAATAATATTCGAAATTACCGCATGGTCGGAAACGACGCAGAAGATTATACAACTGTAAAAGCAGCGAAAAATTACACGTGTAACTACAAACATACTGTAATGCAGACGCGTGGAATAAACTCAATATGCGCGTGTGAATTACGCAACGCGTATTTGCAGTGGCTGCATCAACGGTGGTATTAATAATGAATCCAATAGCAAGGTCAAACGTGCTTGACCTTCGTTCCTAGGATCAGTATAGTTATATATAGTCATGTAGTCGCGTTCTCGCGTCTGCTCATTTCGTACAGAAGCATCCGGCGGACACGTTTTATCGCGCACAGGTCTAACGAACAAAATTAATTAACGACGTGCTGCTGTTACGATATTCACGCTAATGGAGTACATTCGAGTCGGATCATATAATGTCACGACGTTATACCACGTAGCCAGAAGAATTATCCTTCTGGATTTATATTGCGTATCTATATTTTTGAGGAATTATCCTTGGTCCAATATTCGTATAAAATAGACCGAAAGTACGGATATCTGCAAAGTTCGACGATCGAATTTCAAACAAGAATAATGATAATAATAATCGATCTATGAGAAAAAAGACGAAGCGAAATAGTAGTGGATGAGGAAATTCAGAAAGTTTAGGAAAATTCAAGAATAGAACGTTTCTTTCGTTAGCTTCATTTTTGCAGAAACGACATAACTATGTAAATTCCATCTCGTTCTATTAGATTCTATTAAATTCTATTTCATTAGATTTTTATTCTGCATCTGTTTGGAAATTCTACAGCTTCTATTTTACGTATATTCCATAATTCGATCCGATTGAATCCTTTATTTTATCCTACGTAAGTGTATCTGTTCGAGAGATAGATAAACTTTGACAGAAACTAAAGACCTTATTACAGTTGAGTGGTACTTTTACGAGGCCTATATGTACGAGCGATTCTCTAATAATCTGACACTGAGGGCAAGCCATCGATCTTTTGTGATCGCGTGTACTATCACGGAAACAATTTACACGTTGTAAAAGGATGGACGTAGAGAAGGCAGATTCGCAACACGACACGCGATTAATGCATAAATCGGTCTCACGACGATTCGTCTGCCGTGTCGACTACCGGACCGTAACTACAGGGGATCCACGAATCGATCCCATGCGCAGAAAAATGATTCCTTGCTTCTTCAATGTCATTCGTTTCGAAAGATGCACCAAGTGTGACGGCTCTTGACCGCCAACTACGTCGGCGAACGATGAAAACGGCTACCAAGATCACTTTGCTTTCCTCGTTGTTTTCTCGTAGTACATTGTCAGCAATTTTGTATACGTTACTTTTTTTCAGACCGATTCTTTCTAATAATTCGCATTAACAAGTTTTCACGCTGCTCACCTTTCTCTGGTATTTTTATTACAACATCTATAATTTGTAATATTTTTACCGTGTAAATAATAATTGTAACATTGTTAGTAGTAACTAATATAATCACAAATATAGTATTTTTCAATGCAAATATAGGAATATTTCAATATTGAATACACTTGCCATTGCAAAAAACGATTGCAATATCAGATTTTTGTCAAAAAATTAATCCGTCTACAAGCGATGATTTTTACGTACAAATTAATGAAATTTCAATCGAAATTTCAAATTAACTGTTGTTATTTAAAACGACGAATTCTACGAAGAGAACAGATCCAACGAATACAACAGTAATTAACGATTATCCGCGTAAAATGAAAGGACGTTGAGCTGGTAACGGTTATCGCGACAAAAATTTACTATAGCAATGCAACTTTCACCATTAACACAATACCATAGCCGAGGCCACCTAACAAGAGCAAGAGATACAAGGATATTCAGGTCTTCTCTCCTGTTCGTTAGTGCTCCTCTCTTAAACGTATCTAACTGATGATAAACGTGGAAACATGTATCGCATACGTGTTACTTACGTGTACTAACTAATTGTCGTGCATCTAGTTTGCCGCTTACAGTTATATTAACTACATTTTTGATCGTGTAATGGAAATTTTAGTAAGACGATTTAGTTTTAAGGTTATGTAATTTTTAATCGAAGAACAGAGGAAAATTAACGTTAATGTTGACATTCCTGCGACCGAATGGTGTAATATCGCGTTCCACGATATTGTCCCACAAATGCGGCGTTATACGTTGCGACATCCATTTACGAACGCTGCATGTGCATAAATAAGAATCGTTGGGAATGTCGAATTCATACCTTTGTCGATTGATTATACAACCACCTGTATTGTAAGTTACAAGTTAAAAGCTTCCTTGTTTAGAGAAAACAACTACGTTCTCTAAAAACGAAGATCGCAAGCAACGGTATACGCTATTTTCGTTTATTTATTTTCTTATTCTTATATGACGATTTTTATATGACAAAGCTGGAAAGAAGAACAATTCCTTACGAATAAAAGATACAAACCTTGTAAAAGTAGAACGACAAATTTATTACATTTGATAACCAAGGAACCAATGATATTATTATCGTTAAAAAGTACGTATTAAAGCAAAAGCAGAAAAAAAGCAATTAACGTATTAAATATAATAACTAGAATAGAATATAACTTGCCACGTTATTCCTCGGTATCAGGTCTTCGAGTATCAGAATTCTCCGAGATGAAAAAGGACAAACGACGTTAAGTGGCGACTTCCTATGCCCATCGCGCGAAGCTACGTATTATCATTGACAATGAACCAAGAAAAACCAGAGCTCTGGCAAAGAACGAAAATTCCGAATAAATCCAGCGAATAAGAAAATTTCGCGGATCGAATGCTACTCGTGAGAATTGGCAAAACGGTCAGCTTGCTAAGCGATAAAGTCATTTGCAGGTAGCGTAGTCGCAGCGGGTGCGAAAGATGAGAAAAACGAGTATGCCAAAGATAAGGGTGGTGGGCAAGAGTTATTCTCTGCTCGACCTTGTCTCGTCGAACGTGAAATTATAGGGGAGCCTAGCAGAATTTATTTCCTTCGTTGTTTAATCTCCTTACGGAAATGAGAATTTTCCTGCAGATAATAAACTTTCTGAGCCCGAGTTCCTCTCTTTCGGTTTCTCACAACGGTGGAACGTTATCCAGACACGATGATACCCGCTAACGACACTTTTACGACCGTTAAAGGCAAACAGAATGAAAATTGTTGCGACACGACGACGTACTTCATTTTGTTCGTGAGAAAACAACGCTCCTGTCTTTTTCCACGGTGCCATTGAATCGCGTACACCGTGATAGCATTAACTTAATTTACAACTCCATCAAAATTAACGTAGCAACGAAAGATCTCGGCGATTTAGCTTCTCCGAGCTTTCGATAGATTTCAAATTTCTGTAGATAACGCGATTTCCATCTCATCTACCGTCCATAATGAATTTTTGAAACGCCATCGATATTGCACTTTGCTAATTTTAAGCGTAAGCCTCGATAAAACCGATTCGAAATGAAATAAGTGTTCGAAACATAGTTTAATTTTGTAATTACGATATCGTGTAACATCTACATTTTGCATGATAGCGTTTTACTATATCGATAATATTTCTTTATTCTATAATATTCTAATATTTGTTAATATCTCCGTACGTATATTATATCTATCGTATCTGTAACTCCATTTTGTCAAATTTCGATATTTCTTTCATATTGCGTATCTTCCGAAATTCTTTATATCCATCACCGTATTAGAGTTTGAATGTGCGATTCTACGTATATTTAAAATTGCTTCGGTTGCGATTGCTTATCGTTTTCGTGCTTATTTCTTTTTTTTAATTATCGCGCTTACATCGCACGGAAATTTCATATCCTTATTTGCATAGTATAATACACAATTTTATTATACCGCGTGTAGCTACAGAGTACAAAAGATGGAACGTTTATCGTCATTGTCGTAATATTAAGCCGCGCATGGTTTTCTTCTCGAAAACAATGCAACGCGAACGAATACGTGGGGGCGAGCAACGATACGTGGGTTGCTCGCCAAAGATCGAGGTATGGTAATTCCACTTCTATTTAATATTATCCATCGTATGGAAAATTTTATAGAAACGCGTATTATCATTATCGGCCACAAGCTTTCTATTCGATAACGCTTTCTTCGTTCGCGTATAATTCGAAAATTCTTTCGCTATATCTAATTTTGCATCTACGCACGAACACAGTAAGTATTTTAGGAGTAGTATTTTAGATAGGAAGATAAAATTGAATTCCACATTCCCATACGAAATCTTCGTCTAAGAGTTTTTGCAATAGAAATTAATTAATTTTCCTCGCCATTCTCGCCTCATAACGAAAATTCTATGCCCCGCGTGAGAAATCGAGATTTCACTCGATAAATGAAAATCTAATCGTAACCGAGATTTTTCACGAAAACTTTCATTTCGTTGGGAGCGTGCGACAAGCGCGTTAACGCGCGTTAAACCGTTCTACATCAATGGGAGTATTATTCGCGTATCGTAAAAGGAAAGTTACTCATAAACGATTCGTAGCGGGATAAAGGCTAGCGTGTACGCTTACAATCGAAAAAAACTAACTGGTTTGCTGTCTAAACTAAAGAACGATAGAGTTCGATCGACCACTACCGTTAAGCCGTCGAGCCGATAGAAAATGTCTTTTCTTTTTTCGTGCAGCAGCGAGAAGAAACGTTCTACTAAAGTTTCTCGTCGCGATACTTCCCGTACAATGAATTCCGTTCGATTCTCACGACTTTCAATGGCAAACAGTTTCGTGCAGATTATCGAGATACAAATATTCAAACGCAACTGTTTCTTAGAAAATGATTGTCGATCGATTTGCGAAACCTTGAGAGCGATTGTTAATACGAAGAAGAATTATGTATGTATATTTTTCATTTTATCCGAGTTATATATTTTGTACTTTATCCGACTGTTTCGTGAATTCTAACGAGTCCAACTCTATTTTATCTCGATTCTTTGAAATAAAATATTCTACGTGTTGCGAACAAGAAATGTTCGAAGCTACGAGCGAGTTAACTAAAACAAATAGTTTCCAGAAATAAATATAACCAGCCTGTGGCATAAAACGAAACAGCATATGTACTTTTATAGGAGGAATAAACAAGAATAAAATAGTTGTCGTTTCGTTGAATTCATCGCGACACATACTACACCATATATACGTAGATTTTTATATCCTGCTACACGTTCTAATTCATACTTTAAAATAATCTATAAAAATACGAACAATGTAAAAAATATAAACGAAAAAGTTCAAACAACGTGAAAAAAATGAACTACAAACAACGAAAGTGGCTAAATGTACGATAAAAGATACGAAAACCAAAATTTAACGATAGAACAAAATGAAAGATAAGTTCGTACGAGTATTAATCGTATGTAGATTGTATGTAGAATGTAGAAATTTCAGTAGAATCGAAAATTGACCTAAAAGCAGTTCTTGCTAGATAACCTTCGTGCAACTGAATGAAATATTCATAGTCTCTACATCATACAAAGAATGGACAACAGGGCCTTAGATGTCATACGTGTCTGCGCTTGTACGATGTCGTAGAATAGTAGCACGAGACGGTAGCGCATTAAAATACAACGGTATTAGTAACGATAATGCTAATAGTAAATGATAGTGTTACAAACTTCCAAGACCATTACTCGATACGTGTTGGAATTGCAAATTCACTTAATTAAAGAAAGAAGAATTAAAAAGAAGTAACGCGACAGGTGGCCGACTTAACAGTAAGACCGGAAATCATGGGACAAGAATTTTCTGAGCCTCTATAAAGAGAAAGAAATTGGAAATACGTATAAAAAGATATAAGTAGGAAACGTTATCAAGCGTAGTTCCGTTCAAATATCCTGGATTAAATGTTTCGCAAGTGTATCGAAAATAGTAAAACGATCAAAGATATTTCACGCTATGATAAACAGACGTGTCACTGAACAATCGGGTCGTTTAAGCAAGCGACGTTCTATTTAAACAATGCGTATTGGTCATCAATTTCATATAATTAACTATTTTATTCGAACGAACGGTATCGCGATCCATAAACAGCTGTTGGTATATTTCCTAAAAAAAAAAAAAAACAGCCGCGCAACATCGACAGAATATGAAACGCGGTGTTTACTACGGCGGACTATAATACGAGTTACGCGGAAAAGTGAGGAGAATAGCATAGAGAGGACCGAGGCGAGTCGAAAGGACTTCCGGTGGCCGCCACCCGGAACACGAAAGTCGCTCGAGCGAGAACGCGAGCCAGCCGATCCGAGAAGAAGAGAACAGAGAAGCCTCTAAGGATCTCGAAACCGGCTACGTAGCTACGCTAAAACGATCAGGTGACCACGCGATCTTCTAACGAGCGAGCGGTTTCCCGTTCACGCTGGGACGTCCGTAAAAATGCCGCGAATCCCTTCCGCAGAACGCTTCTCACCGTGTAACCGCTTTAACAGTACAATCGTGTGATTTTCTGCTCGTGGAATGTCATTGCACAGTTCCTTCGTGCGTGATTATCTAACCACGTATTCCTGAAAGATCGTGCCTCCTTTTCCGCTTCAACTGGGAATTCGAAAACGAGTGAAAAAAAAAAAAGAAAAACAAGAATCGACCTTAATCGAACGTAATTTTCTCCTTTAACGGTGTTTTACTTTATTTCTCTACAGGAAATCGTTCGATTTCTACGATTACTTTTATTTATTCGACAAATAAAATATTACAAGGCGATTGGCTCGAATTTGGTAGCCATCTGTAGGCAAACCGCGTACATTTTACAAACAAAGCTACGCGTTACAGCGGTTTTTCTGGTCAAGTAACGTCACATATATAGAGATTATTACAGCATCGGCAAAAGTATCAGCGTTAAACGAACTTTCAACCGTTCAAATGCTTCTCTTCCGAATTTGTATTTTCAGTGGATAAACTTTTCAACATTTGGTTTAAGAGTAATATTTCTAGGTATTTCAGAGCTTGTTTAGCTTTCTTGAAAGCCTAGAAACAGAGAAAAAGCTAGTCTTCGACGTAAACCGTTCGATCTGTCTACGAAGAGTTAAAATTCCACTATCACGTTAAAACATTGCGTTATAGTGCAATTATAATGCAAAACAGAGGAACGAAATATGCGATAGTTTTCCTTTTTGCAAATATTCCTACTTTCAGTTGCATTATTTCTACGATTTCTCGCGATACTCCCGTAGATTTCTTTACACCCCATCGATGCGTCCCGATATCTATGTTCCTACCCTATAAGATACGCGTTTTACACGTTTGCTCCCGTGGTACACGCCATTTCGCGCGAAAATACAGGTCGTCGTCAGCTTTGAAATCCCGTGGCTCTATCGAAAGACTTTTCGATACGGTGTACGATATACCTTTTCTCAATCCATACAAGCGTACGTGTAGCCACGTATTGTCACGATAACGACAATAGAAATACCGAACGAGAGAACCCTCTTACGTACGTGAGGATTGGAAAAAATACCATCACCGACCGATGTCCAATTCTTTACTTAGTTTCCGAGTCTTTTCATCCTTCTACTCGAGCTCATCCACGGATTTAAGAAGATTATATCGTAGAAAGATGATAGTGGCTGCTGGGATTATTCCAGCCAGCAGCCCCTATCACACCTTCCCTGGATTTGTTCCACATATCTCTTTTGCGAGCATCGAATACGTCGCGCACGTCTTCGACTTATCTTCTCGTTTTTTCCGATCGTTTCACGCAACCTTTTCACCGTTTTTCCAGAATTCCGTATATTTTTATAGCTGATACTCCCATGCGGGTCGTGGCAAATGTTTCGCGCGATTGGATTTACGCAAAGAGCTGTGTGTTTGATTTTCAGAAATATTTGCGAAGATTGGCACAGAATCGAAGGGAATCGGGTTGAATTTCGATATACGTATGTCTCCAAATATTAAAATATATCATTCTTCCTAACCAATGGAAATTTAAATCAAAATATGGACGTTACGTGTCATTTTGTGTATTTACCTTCTCCTTTTTTTTTTGTTGTAAATTTTCCGTTATCTCATCCTCGATCGTGTTAGATTTCTTACAATTTTCATATTCAATAACAGGTACTTTCTTTATATAAAAAACAGATAATTGTATTATAGTATCGTGGACGAGGGTCCTGGGGAGTGTCGCGCGAATTATAAACAAGCAGTTGCTGAGCATGGCGTGGTGGGGCTAAGACAAAAGACAAGGGGTTGCTAAGGGACATAAACAAATTAATTATTTAGTTGTCTTAATTATAATACGTTGTTGCGATTAGTTCGTGTTAAATAACCATCGTTTCCTGTTTAATCAACGTCTGTCTAATCCAATTATTGTAAATAAACTAATCATAGTAGTATAAGATACTACGGTATAATACGGAAAAAGTATAGAATAATGTTTCTTCTCACAAAGGCAGCAAAAATATTTCTACTGCTCTCTCACGATATCTACGATATTATTCCTTCAGTCCTATAAACCTTCGATTAAAAATATTCTTAACTCTAATCACGCTGCATCGTTCTCCGAACATAGTTCGTTAACATTTGATTCGTTCGACTTTCCTTGAACCCACGAGCTCGTAAATTGCTCCTGAAGAAACGCGGCTAAACGTTTCCTGTTTCCTTGCATATCGTCTTGGACCCGGAGAGTAAAAAAACCGTTCCGCTTCCCGCGAGTATCGTTCTAATGATTAACTATCATAAACATCGGTGTATCATCGGCATGACATCCTGCAGATTCGAGCGGTGTCGCGTCACGTTCGCAGTAAACACGCGAACCATCGGTCGCTCACGATAGACGTTAGCCTACCGCTCAATCACTATTGCGAAATAAAAATGACGACAGTTCCGTTCTTTATCCGGCTACATCTGAGCCGTGACGAGTTATTCGCCGTGTAACGCTTATGAATTCAATCGAAATTCAGCTTTCACGTTAGAGAAAGAAAAATGATATTTCTTCTGAAAGTGTGGCAATGGTAGTAGAAAGCAGCGCAGCCTGCTCCAACTGTGAAAACAGATTTCCATGGTAAGGGCGAAAACGTAACGATTTCATGAGATTCGGTGACAAGCTTTTTATCTGAAATTATTTATGCGTTAAACTTCTATTTGTCTATATTTTAAATTATGAACACAAGACAAAGGGATCATGGCAGAAATAATGCTATTTGTTCGTGAAAAGTGAATGCAAAAGCATGAACGATGAATTACGTAAGATATCGACTCTTCGCGAGCAGGCAAGCGATAGCGGTACATTTTGTCCAGTGGACGTAAAACGAAACACTTTTGTGAAGCACGAGACCTGTTGAATAGTCGCTCGTTTACGTAATCGTTGTTTCCACGAGGACAATTGGTATACGATGCAAAGGGAGAAAGATGCACGAGAAAGTCGTTGAAACCGACAAAGCGCAAACGACAAAGCGCTTCGTTCCTGTTGAAATTGCAACGATTTCGATTTATGGAAGATAATCGACGGTGTAAGAGGTTCGTAAAAATATCGAGATCGCGAGAAAATAGTAAAATAAAAGAGAAGACGTAAAAAGAACGAGATGGAATTCTCGCTGAAAGGTGCCGCAAACGAAGCGAACATAACGAAGTACGTCGTTAAACGAATCTGTTTATCGTTATCGACGCGGCTAAATACAGCCTGACGATTGCTATTTGAAGAGGGAACGCCCGTTGTTCTCGAACGAAGAAAATTACGAGTCTCGGTTATCTTTTTGTCGCGATCAAATAACGCAAGCCCAGAGATGAGTGCACGTCCTTCCTTCCTCGCACGAAACTAGCTCAACTATCGCACAGAGAAAACCATCGACTTTTCTCTCGTATTTACAAAGGGAATGATACGATGTGCAACGAGTGTAAAAAAAAAACAGAAAATACTGCACGTTAATCTTCCTTGTATCTTGCAACCCACATTTTCTCTCCTGTATTATCTCCCATAAGTAGCAAGTTCCATTCACATCGTCCCACAAATAGCGCAGGTTTACGAATGCACAAAAGTTCCCATATTCTCGCTAATTACGGACCAAACGTTGTTCTCAAAATTATTTATAATGTAAATAATTATAGATATAAATAAATCGAGATAATAACTGTAAAATAGTACCGGTAGAAGAATATCGCAGATTTTATTAGAACGGTAACAGAGAACCAGAGATCTGTACCTGACCCAGACATGACCGCGCCTCTCGTGACCCCGCAATCGACTTCAATCATACGAACCGAAGTTAATAATTTTGATTAAAATCCGTAGCATAATCTTCCGATTCCTTTTGTATCTCGTGACCGAGCATCGTAAAGGTTAAAACGATTCTCTGTTACGCTTTCGTTTCTTCAAAAGGAATTAGTAGTCATTGTACACGATCGACCTTAAGCCTCGTTCAAGTTAGTCTAGTAATCTAAGTAACCTCTGGACCAGCGTAAATCTGTTATTTATTTGCATTTACCTTCGATTACCTGATAATTACCTTCGATTGCCTGATCAACACGAGGCTTATCTACCGACCTATTATAGTTATATCATAATTACATTACTTTAATTTACATTTATATTAATTCATATTATACTAACTATATTAATAGAATCTTATCATTTGGCAATTATTATGTTAGCTATTGATCTGTACGAATTTCAACTACTATATCTTATGCGAGCATATATTTTATATTCTACGAAAGATATATCACGCACATTCTCGTTGCTAGTTATCTCCGATTGCAAACAGATTCGATCATTTTCATTGATCATTTGAAAACGAGAAAAAGTTATTTTGTGAAAACACGCGTAAACTGTAAAAATTATATGGACAGCGTTGCTCGAACACGTGAATCGACATACATACGCGTTCGGTATCAGTGGCACGTGTGTTAAGAGATTAATTTGCGAAAAGCGTCATCACTGCCCTAATCACAACTTCGACGGTACCGATACAGCGTGACTGGCCGTGCATCTCAATTTCGTGACTTTCCACGTCGACTACTAGCGCGAAACTTCCACGGCGAAAGTCTGTAACAATCGTCCGGAGTGGCAGTGCACGTGGTTTCCGCGAGTCGTGCGGCTCGTGCTACGCTATTTTCTCATGGCGAATGGCGGCGTGCGCGGTCTAGAAACCCGTGGGACGTTCTACTATCCGTCGTTCCGTCATGGTCCCCTCGACTTCCATTAAGTCCCGAGGGTTATTACCAGCGAAGCAACCATCTGTAATTGGTACGAAAGCCGAGCGTGCGAGCGAATCACGCGCCTTGTGTATATCCGCGACCGAGGCCAGTCTTCTATCTACTGTACTAGACGGTGCACTCCCGTTTCCGTTTCGATGCGCCGGATGTTCAACTCCCAGGGAACCATCCTGTCTTTCCTAAGCACCGATCTAACTGCTACAACCTGCATTGCTCGTTTTCTAGTTTGTTACTTGTGTGCTCGCGTCTTATACCTAATCTTATATCCATCTTTCATCTGCGACGATTCGACTTTTAATTAGGATTTCCTTGAGTAGAAAGTTTTCGTATTTTCTATAAGACATTATCGTAACGTTCTATTAAATGGATCTGTTGATATTCGTTAGATCGTTTGGCAAATTTTTAAGGTCTCAAAGCTTTTGATAGCCCACATATTTTTCGGCGATTCGCTGAGATTCGAAGAGGATTTCTTGATTAATATAAATTATACGCATATTTCTCCTTGTTCAACGCTAAAGAGAATTAAAGGGAAACAGTCAAATTTGATTAACGGATAAAGTTTCGTATTTGAAAAGCATTTTTCTTTTGCTTCCTTTCTACATCGTAAAAAATTACATCTGGTTGTTCGTGCTAGTTTTATTTGACAAAACGTAAGTTAGGTTCTTCCATCGTAAATATGCACTTGATCCTTTGAAAAATGATATATTAGGTTAAGTAAAAAGTTCTGAGCGTTTTTCGCTAGATGTCTTTAGTGAGCCATATCTCACGATGTGCACATCGCATCGAGTCATAGTATACACCGATTTCAAGGTGATATTACGCATCAAAAAGGTTCTTTGTCAGTTTTGTGTTCGGTGAAGCCAGTTGTGTGTTACAGCGTTCGAAAATGGAGATAAAAAAAGAGAAAATTCGATACATTCTTCAGTACCACTACGACCAAGGTGAAAAGGCGGAGCAGGCGGCCAAAAAAATTTGTGCTGTTTATGGACCCAGTACAGTATCGAATGCAACAGCAAAGCGGTGGTTCCAACGATTCCGTTCTGGTAATATGGACGTCGAAGATGAGGCACGCTCTGGTAGGCCAATCGTCGAAAATGTGGATAAAATCATGGAAATCGTCGAGTCGGACCGGCATGTGAGCACTTATTCCATTGCCCAGGAACTGAAGATTAGCCAGAAAACCGTTTGGAACCATTTGCATAAGGCTGGTCTCAAGAAGAAGCTCGACGTATGGGTGCCACATGAATTGACGCAAAAGAACCTTTTGGACCGAATTGATGCCTGCGATTCTTTGTTGAGACGTAACGAAATCGACCCATTTTTGAAGCGGATGGTGACTGGCGATGAAAAATGGGTCACATACGAGAACAACAGCCGAAAAAGATCGTGGTCCAATCGCGGTGGGCCGGCCCAAACGATCGCCAAGCGTGGATTAACGGCCAAGAAGGTTTTATTGTGTGTTTGGTGGGATTGGAAGGGAATCATCCATTATGAGCTGCTCCCATCGGGGCAAACACTTAATTCGGACCTCTATTGTCAACAACTGACCAGACTGAAGCAGGCGATCGACCAGAAGCGGCCAGAATTGGCCAATAGGAAAGGTGTTGTGTTCCATCAAGACAACGCCAGGCCGCACACATCTTTAACGACGCGTCAGAAGCTCCGAGAGCTTGGCTGGGAGGTTCTATCGCATCCGCCGTACAGTCCAGACCTGGCACCAAGCGATTATCACCTTTTTAAGTTTTTGCAAAATTTTCTTGATGGTACAAAACTGGCCTCAAGAGAGGCTTGTGAAAATGAGCTGGTCAAGTTTTTTACCAATAGGGACGAGGACTTCTTCAACCGCGGAATTATGAAATTGCCTTCAAAATGGACAAAAGTAATCGAACAAAACGGCGCATATTTAATCTAAATCGAATAATCTTGACTATGTTAATTTCATCGTCGAAATAAAGCGAAAAAGCGCTCAGAACTTTTTACTTCACCTAATATAAATTGTTATTACCGCGTGTCAAGTGAACTGCGTGTTGCTGTAACTACGTGAAATCTGGTTGTACTCGGATACTGGTTTAAATAATTGTAAGATAATGTTTGAATAATCGGTAAGATATTCGCATCCTCCGGAATATGTTAGTTATTTTTATTTAATTACGCCTGGAAGCAACATTGTTGTGCCGGTTCTAACGGCGACTATAATCAAGAATCGTCCATAAGTCTCAAGCGATAATACGATCTTTATAGGAATTTTATATTTAAATTTTATACGGAAGGAAACTCTAGTCTATGGTGTATAATTTACAATTGTGCACGTATAATATACAGTGTATTTACACTTGTTGCAAGTTTCGCTAATTGCATCGAGCATTACACTCGCGCAAAACTTCGCCGGATGCATAAACAGTGGATGTCTATGTATCCGTGATCCATGGTGTAATTAAATTCCGAAGGTAATAGAAATATCTCGTCTATATTTAAATTCTTCCTTTACCTCCGTGTATCGCGGATATCGATTGCTTCGCCATTCTCTCGAAGGAGAATGTCATTTTTAATTTAGGATCACGCCGTTTCAAACACGATCTTGTCCAGACACATTTACGTAGATTACAGTTTCCATAGAAATTACTAACGAGTCGCTAAAATTAACGAAATTAATAACCGGTGTAATCTCGAAATAACATTCAACGGAGTGTAAAATTAACGGGATTGGTTAAATCGGTTAAATAAGATCGTTCACTGAAACTCACATTCCCCTCCAGGTATCGTACGAGATCTTCTTCTTTCGATAGCTCCTATGAACTTGTTACTCGATGCCCCAAGCATTCGAAACTATCGACATCTCTATTGCAAATATTCAAGAATATCGAACGATCTACAAGAGATCTGTAGAGAGATATTCCATGTTCTAGAGATCTACGGAATAAAGTAATATTTTACATTCAACATGCTTTTGTTTCATCGTTACTCTATTTTTCATTTCTATTTTGCTTTGATATTATGTCACTTGGTCTTGGAAGCAAGATACGCTCGTTGGCACGAAGGACTGGGCTTTAAATTTCCTGCCAAAAGATAGTCTACGTTAGTACATATGTGGCGACCTGGAAGAGGAAGCGGAAATTAAGCAACGGAGAACCAGGGGCCTCGTTCGTTCTAAATCTAACAACTCCTTTCACCTCCTTGACATTCTTCTCTCCGCTATAGCGGAGAGATTAAAGCCCTACCATATCCATATAAAATAACTCTCATCTCCTATACGCTATCGAAAGATGGGAAATAAAATCAATTTCTCTTTGAACGCGTTGTTCCAAATCAGGTAAAAAGATATTATATTAGGTTGTCGGAAAAGTTACTTTCTCTTTTATATTATTTTATTGAGTTTAGTACGATCCATTTCGTTCTATTTAGAAATAGATGCTCCTGTATAATTCAATAAACTAATATACAACAAAAAACATTGCGCGTCTATTATTTCCTTTTAAATATATTTTAAAAGGTTTATATTCGCGTATTTCTACTTCTTTCATTATAGTTTATAGAACATTTTATATTCTAAGCTTTATATTTTATATTCAGAAGCTTATCGTAAGTTAATAAGTTTCATAACTCAATTTAGGATGGTACAGAGTCGATTAGTTTACCGATATCAAAATTAATTCCTTTACGATAGACAAATAAGACATTTCTGTACAATAAAGGTAGTTAAATATGACTATAAACCTTTTACAGTTAATACGTATTGCGTATACGTAACGTAATTAAAAGTTCCTAATTAAACGATAAATGTATTTATTTTGAATAAAAGTGATCTGCAATTTTATGTCTTCCTTACGAAATCATAGTCGAAAAAGTCTCTTTCTATTGCGAAGAAAATTTTTTCTTACAGGCTGGAAAAATATTTAACTTTGGAAAAAATAGCAACGCTACACACGAATATATTATATGCATTGGAAAAAACATTTGGACATTTCATTAGCACTACAGTGATATACGCTATTACGATCACGTTGATAAACTATGGAACAAGTCGGAAAATTTACATACAAGTTGTAAGAGGTTTACCGCGGCCCCGTATACGTGTAACGTTACGATGCTAATGAAATTTCGAAATGCGTTATACGACACATAATATATCCATAAAAATGTTCCACTATAATCGTTGAAATACCTTGGCGAGTCACCGTATTCTTCGTACATAACATAATATATTAGTTACGTTAGAATCAAACCACCTACATTAGAATGGTAACCACCAGTCACAATGAAACGCGCATAAACGCTAAGACGTCCTTGTTCGGCGTCTATTTTCAAGCGACAACGGTATTTTCGCATTTATAGAGAAATATCAGAAATATCGATGCGATATTCAGAACGCGACGGCCCACGCGACAGCCGCGATTCAATCGTGAGAACAACTTCGTGTCTACTCTCGGAAAAGAATGTCATGGACGAAACGTACGTACCTACTACGCGTAGATATCTGTTTACCCAATTCTCTTGCGCAACAACACTTTCAATCGTCGCCAGATTATATTTCCTAGTATATCGGTATAACTTTCTATATTTTCCTCATTCGCCCATACAAAACTTGGAAAATTAACTCTGTCTTTGTAATAATGCCAATTATAATATGGCGAAAAACTGCAATCACTGTGTGTTCCATTGAAACTACGAATTTAAAGAAACGACAGCTTAGAATTTCGTTATCTCAGAAAACTCCTTCGTAAAGAATTTATACTACAAACAGAAAGAATTATCATCCGTATATAGAGCATCGGTTTGAAATTATGTAATAATAAAATAAGCAAAAGATGTAATGACAGTGCAATTACGTACGTTCTAATTAGCGTTAACGAATACATCGAATGGAACAAAAGGAATAATTCTAAAGGTATTTACCGTTAGCGAATGAAATTTCGATAGAAATCGTAGAAAATTCAATTTCTCGTTAACATCGAGATACAATGTTGGTGCGGTAACTGGGATAACGCTCTCGTGAATTCTCGTAGCTCGTTAAATACTGAAAAACTTTGCATGAAAATGGGGACGAAATGGAAATTACGCAAATGGACCGAGTAACGAGCCACGGTACACCGTGAAAGCGCGATTTTCGAGCTGATATTCCGCATACGAAATGCCACGCGTCGATGTTTCCACGAGTTTGACTGATTTAAACGATGGCTGAGTAGGAGGTGTGAAAGGGCTGCTTCCAGCGCTAAATACACCATTGAACGAACACGCCGACCTGATCGCAGAATAAGAGTTCGATGAATTCGCACGTATTTCGAAGGAAACGGCTGCAATCAATAACACAGTGGGAACTCTTCTCTCAACCGAAACGTCGAGATGCGAGAAAGAAAAAAAAGAAAGCATTTGAGAAACAGATATTAAATGAGATATTAAGTGAAGTTACAATTTCATATTTTTTTTCTTTTTCTTTTAAGAACATAACTAAAGAAATGGAACATAGATAGAAAATTTCACCTGCTAAACGTTTTAATATGTGTGTACTTTATTTAGAATATTTTGTACATTTTTGCATATTACATAAATTTTATAAATTTTTCACCTTTAAACTTCCCGTAAATGTATAAATATTCGCAATCTACTTACGACGGTATTTTACCATGTTGAACAATTTCATTTTCTTCGATTTATGGATGAGATATCTCGTAGCGCAACGTCGTTCATACGACGGTTTAATATCAAGTACATATGTTTTCATTAAGAGACATATCGGATCGCGAGCTACCTTGTCCATAACCGCAAAGCGGTTATATTATTAGCCAATTATACATCGTCAACGAATTCTGTAACACCCACTGTGAATCTAGCTGTGAAGGGTTGCTTAAAAATATTTTCCGTGAGAATTACGATCAAGCTGTGACCAATCGACCTACTCGACAACTTGTAAATGTCCAACACGGAAGAATATTATCGATATTTATCGCTTATATCCGGTCGTTTAATCGCAGAAGAGAAATAGAAGATTCAAGATTTCACAGACGACCAGACATTCCCATATCCGTTCAATATGTTTCCCGCGGGAATTTGTATCGGTATCGTGATCTCGGGTTCTGTTTCTTCTTCGCTCGACCGGATATTACAGGTTGTTTCTAGTCAGATTAATACGATACGAATTACCTCATGGACGAGTTTACAGCAAAGTAACTAGATCGTGAGAACAAGTGCGTTACGCAAAGTCAGGCTACTTTGTTAAAGATACGGATGCACAAAAGAATTGCTTCTAATGTTTGTTATAATTATCCTTCAACGTATCGTTCAGTTTTAAATTAGAAATTTGTATCTCTCGAAGAAAGACGCGAGAAGAGGTGAGAAGACGCGGGAACTAAACCTCGATCCTTTTTAACTAGTCGATGATATTTTAATTAATTTCACACAATATCGCACAATTGCGATATATTATGAGAAACAAATTGCACGATGTTATTCATTATTTTCATAAACATATATTCCACCACGCATGCGATATCTCATCGACTAACTGCTGAATCCTATTTCTCATACACCGCGAGTAGTACATTTCTCTGGAGTCCACCTCGATTATAACTCTGTGATTAATCCTCTGTGATTCGAGCACCGTTCGACGTATTAACCCAACTGATTTATACCGAATCAGATACTTTCCAAAGATATTCGTAATTTTAATGTATTTCTATATTTTAAAACTAATAACGCCTACTTATATCGACATATTTCTATCGAATTAAATGATAACGCAAAAGAATACGTTTCTACACGTGGAAGCCAAAACGGGTAGAATGTAACGCAGTGTCAAGTTTAAGTCTACACATAGAACCGTAAAGGCTTAACTATTAGAAGGCGAATAAATTACTCGACCCACCTATCATCCAACCTTCTCAGACGCCTTTATTATCGAAAAGTACTCGTTTCACCGATCGACTTGATCTTAACGACGCTGAAGAAAGTGCGCGAATGGCGCAATGAACCGAGAACCATTGGATACAGCGGTGTCGTAATACAGAAGACAGTGGGGCCACGACGACTTATAATAATGTATCGTGTTCCGTTACGGACGAGCCTCTTCGCACTGAGGTAAACGAGTGGCTCGCGTTGACTATAACTTTCAGAGGAAGATGGCATAGTCGTGGCGAGTGGCGAGTGAAAGAGTCCAGGTAAAGGCCGTTGCACTCACGCCATGGCTCTTCCAAGACTTTCTTGGTCCTCTGCATAGCGGTACTTACACGCTTCTCTCTGTCTCTCTCTCTCTCTCTCTCTCTCTCTCTCTCTTTCTCTCTCTCGTTCCACGTGTATATGTATATGTACACGTACGTAACACTCACGACGGGGTGGCATACTTGTTTTCCCAATGGTAATGGTGTGTTACGTTGCGGCACATTGTGCTGCTCGAGGAATCGACAATGACACATCAATTTGGCCTGGCAGCAGAATACGCATAGTCACGTACACTTACAACAGGTTTTTCCCGCGATCGAATGAAAACGTCCTCGTAGGATGCCACAACTCGTTCGAACATTATGGAGAAGTCGAGAGTGTCGCGTTTAACTTGGTAAAGGTATTTGTATATGCGAACGATGAGTGGCTCTATCGATAGAAGATGAAATAACGCGTTTACAGAGATTTTACGTTATCTAGGATCCCCACAGGGGTAATACGCGTGTTGAAAGGGAATTAAAGACTGCCAGAGACGAATTACGATGTTGTTCGAAGTAACAGCTTATTCGTAGGTTTCATAGGTCGAACACTGAATTTGTAGTTATTTACGCTGCAACATTAGAGACGTTACAGCGCTTGTGCAACTCTTACCGACGACAAGCTACGCTGAAGTTTAGCTACGCAAGTCTAAACCATCGTGGCGAAACATGCTATCCGTATAACGTGTACGGTACGAATGGTTCTATCGATGGGAGATGAGATGATGCGTGTTTGTAAAGATTTTACGTTATCTAGAATTCCGAGGGTACAT
This sequence comes from Bombus bifarius, assembly GCF_011952205.1. NCBI lineage: Eukaryota > Metazoa > Arthropoda > Insecta > Hymenoptera > Apidae > Bombus > Bombus bifarius. The sequence continues at coordinate 1,063,893 of NW_022884524.1, forward strand.
ATATGGTTCCTTAAGTATGATGTTCGAACGTACGATGATGCTGTTTAGATTATAATAGTTTGCTGAAAGTAAACCATGCACAAATTTAGACTTTAACCTTCACCAAACCACTGTTTTAATACGCGCAACGTTAAAATTTATTTTCCTTCGCTCAGAGTATCAATAATTATATACGTACGTATGTATATGCTAGTAACAGAAAAAATATTTAAAAAATTAGAGATTAAAGAAATCTTTCTTTTAGCGATATTCGATCGATGATGTTTCAGGAGTTATCGAAGGAAATCGTGTATTCTAACTTTGACTTAGTCTTAAAAGAAAACTGGTTATTCAACTATATAACGTGCTGCGCATAAATCAAACATTTTCACGATTCCTTGCAATCGTGCAAGAAAAACAAGATTCGTCTTACATGTAAAAGCGCAACTAACGAATCCAAAGGTCTCGTCGTATTTCTTCTTTCCGATGGGAAGGTTAGACCCGACAAGAATTTAAATTTTATGAAATATCGATAGACGCGATAATCGATAATAATTTAATTAAAGGGAGCTATGCAACGATTTAATTTACCGCGGCTAAATAAAACATTTCTCGTTACTAAGGCCAATCTCGACCTCTCTAAGATCTCAAGCTTTATCAAATAAAACTAACCGGAATAGTTAATAACGTTTTACTAATATCGATAAAAAGAGACTATGAAGCAGAGCTTGGAAACTGACTGTTTGTCAAATACATTTAACGTAACATTCAACGATTTAATTTCCATATTAAGTCGGGCGTTTTTCAACATCCCTCACGATCCGTGTAACGAAAACAAGATTAATATGCAAGTAACAGTATAACCAATGAATCAGACGATCGCGTATTCCCGACAATACGTTCAGCAGATGCGATGTAATCATTGCTATAACAGGTTCTCCGGCGAGGGAATCGTCTTAAATCGAATAATGCTCATACGCGTACGTACGAGTAATTTAGCACGCAAGCACGATATAACGACTCGATGCCATCCATTAAGCTAACTTTATCCTTTGGAACGATTCGAATCGACCACTGGGCCCATTCAACGCGGCTACATATCTTCCAACATCTTCGTCTCGTCGTTTTTCCGCGATTTTACGACCGCTCTACGCACACGCCCGTTCATCCTTCCTAACCGGTCTTCCGTCGTTTATTTCCACCGTTCTACGCGATACTTCATCGAATCCATTAACCTACTTCAACCACTTCTTATACCAGTTCTGCCTGTTTTCCGTAACCATCAAACATCACCCTCTACCGGATTCGTAATCTCCATCTTTTCGCCGTGGCAACTAACGGAGATAGACGGTGCGAGCGTCGAACCTCGTAATACTCTCACTTTTTCCACCGTGTATGAACATACATACTTATTCGTTCGTTAACCTGTCTATCGAACGGTTCCTACCGGGAACTATTTTAGCTCCTGCACCACGAACCTCGGCCATATACGCATGTTCCAAGTATCGTCTACGTGTAAATAACGATGATCGATTGGATCCAAGTTTCGAAATAGTTAGAAATCTTCTAACCATTTCTCGGTACCGTGGAGATTCGAATTACTTCGAACACGATTCGATATTTAAAACCTTGGTAAGCCTCGGATCTAGAGAATCGACGAGTCTTCAAATTCTTCTTCTAGAGCTTCGACAATCATATTCGACCGATACTTGATAGATTTCCAAGTATCGAAAGCTCGAGTAAACAATATGTTATATGAGATATCGAAGGTAAATACGAGAAATTGAAGATGCGATATAACGTAAGAGACTGTGAATACAACGTTCGTTACTCATCGAGTTCCAAGACTTTGGAATCTATTAAAACTGTCATTCGAGACATTCACGGCCTACTTTCAAGACTCGCAAAATCTATATTAAGACTTTCAGAACGTCCAAGGATTTTCGATATACGGCATTCAAGATGCAACCAATCAAGATTTAAAACTCGCAACAATTGCAAATGCTCGGTATTTATGACTTACCGATTAGGTAGCGCAATCGTTTAAAGTTTAAACGATTCAAATTTCTCGCCACTTTGAAACTTATATTAACAAGCGAATTGAATTTTTCATCATCTACGAGTGCACGGATATTGGAAGAGATTCAAGATATTCCAAAGCGCTCGTCTCGATGTAAACATGTCACAATTCCGCTACGATCGAGTTTCGAAAAATGTTCGTGCTAGCACGAAACTTATCACAACCCTATCGCCGGAACCTTTCCGGTAGCTCCCGTTTCTCAGGCTCTGATTATCATTTTTACCACACGCATTCAGGTATTCCCTGCTCATTGCACGGTTCCCCGTGGCGTTTCGCGCGTCTGCGTGTGTAACAGTATCCAAAGCTACCTACTTACACCTGCGAGGCTGCTACTCCACTATGTATGGACGACGTACCTGGCGTACCAGCCTATCGTACTGCTTCTTTTATGGCGATACACGCGGGACGTATACTTTACGTTTTACGTTTGCTTCTTAATGGAATCAACGGAAATACTAAAATCGATCAAACCAGTTGTTCTACTTACTTTTCATTGGCTATGTAGTAGGTTCAGAAGGAATTTTGATCGACGTAATTGGAAAATGATTTGCCCCAATCAGCCGAAGATTATCGTATACAAGTATTATTATTATATATTTGTTCAAGAAATTTCACGCTTGTAAATGATTCACACACCGTTGAATAATTACAAAATAGTCTTCATTCGAAGCTTCCACTTGAAATTATTTTTCTTAGAAACTATAGAGACAATCACAAAATTCTTTTCCACATTTTTCACTTGCTGTTTCCTAACGATGCACTTTCACGCAGTGAAAACTCTAATATTTTAATACGAGGAAACTAATTCTATGAAAAATTCCACAGACATAAATTTGTAATATATTGGTAACATCGATGTTACACACTGCCGTAACTGCAGGAAAAACCTACTATAAGAACAGCCTATGGAAAGTTGCTTATACCCAGCCTAAAGTGCCAACATTCTGCTCTTTACCTCTTCGTAAATTATTTTAACCATCGTACAAGAACATCTATCTCTTGGAATATCAGAGTTTAATCGATGCCAGACAGTTGCCCCCGGCTGTTTCGCTTTGTGGCCACGAAAGACGAGAAAAATTACACGGTGAAGGTTCTCCACACGTATGTAGCACATTCTAATTGCGATATTCCAGTCAGCCAACAAACGGTAGTTGGTTGCTTTATTGTAAAGACGGCCACATTATTCGAGACGTGAATCACGCGAGTAACAGTATTCAAAGCCACGATTCTTACAGTTGAGAACCATTCTGTCTTGCGGGCTTCTGTGTCTAGAAAACAGGATCGATAAAGCGTCCCTGAAAGTCGTGTGCATCGCAAAGGACGAAGAAAATTTTCTAATTTATCTTTCTCTGAAGTCACTAATTTTCTCCCATTATTACCTTATTACCCATTTCCTCGACAACTTTCTTTTTATTTAATAACCTTTCACTTGTCGAATAAAGAGAAGTTCGTTTAATCGGACATTAATTAAAATCAGATAAATGGATCTCCAGCGTAATCTGATTTCAAAAGAACAACAAAATAAAATTGATGCTTAAAACGACGTTGATTCTTGAAGTTGAGCAGAGAGGATATTTGAAGTGGAATAAAGAACGCGTTGTCAGTGATAAAGTGGTTTAAGTCGTCGCTTGAATCCAAACGAATAGGCGTGGAATATTCGTGTCACGTGTTAATCTCGGAGCACTAATCGCGCAACCTTTCTCAGGGTTTAATTAGCATCTCTATGCTGACCGTGCGTTAATCCGAGAAACCTTCTTGCACAAGGAAAACGTGAAAGTGGCGTAAGAAGCAAGTCGGATTCTGTACTTCGCTATAAATCATCGACTTTGATCGAAATTCTATATGATACGGTTTTCGAACAAATGTTTCATACGCGATGTTTTATGATATTAAAATTCATATTAGGAGGATTAAAGTAACGAGCTAAAGGTTGTCGTTGAATTAACTATGCTTTAAGTGACTCAACATTTTTTAAGATATTCGAGCTGCAAGAGCCTTGGAATAAGATAGCGTAGGATTCTTCTTAATGAAAGAAGCCTTACGGGTAGGTACGCACCTGTAACGCTCATTCACACATCCACCCATCGTAAACACACGTTCACGTTCACACATATAAAATATTTACCACCGGTAGAGCATCGTAGTAACCACCTGCTAGGGTCACGCATACCGTCACATTCTAGCTACATTTATCCGTATATAGCGTATATGCACAGTATAATACACAAAGAATATTAAATTCGCTATTAACGTAAATATATTATTTATGTCTTCTATATATATATATATATATATATATATATATATATATATCTCTTACTTATATCTAAGTCATTAATACATTAATAATGTACTGATATTCTTTAATAACATTCATATAACTTGGATGCATCAGAAAAAGATACCCATTAAACTTTTCCATTTACTCGTCCACGTAAAAGTCCCATTAGAATACTTTAGGTTAATTTAAATTTTTCATTCATTTACCCCCACATTCATTGTCACAACAAACTATGTTTGTTGCATTGGCACTGCAAAATCTCTATCGACATACCAATAGAGAGAGAAATCATATTTAAAAATCAGTATAATATTTGCATTGTGTGTGTTTCGATTAACCAAGATTCCCTATGAAAGGAATACATCAAACGAGACATCGACCGGACTTATCGCGATTGCGTATACCCTGCATCGTGTTTAATTACACATTGTATCAACATTGAAAGTTACACAAATAAATTTTATATTTCAGAAGAAATATATTTATATGTACCCTTTTTCACACGGCACAGCTTTTTTACTGCGATACACAGTGCAGTTTTTGGATTAACCAATTTCTATTTACTATCTTGGAATAATTGAAAAAAGTTATATATATATATATATAAATAAAAGCTGCTGATTTTTAATATACAAAATACATAACAAATGATATATTAGGTTGTCCGAAAAGTTTCTTTCGTTTCATAAGGTGATAATAGACGAGCAACAATTTCTGTTTTATATTATTTTATCGAATCTATTATTTCCTTATAAAACGAAAGAAACATTTGGGATAACCTGATACAAGAATACCTATGTAAAATATCCAAAGGACAGCGTTCGTTATAATATTCAACAAATCTTTGGCTACTTTTTAAATGTTTGTAAAATATAAATTTGTATAAATACTCGCAACCTATTTATCATCTACTTTTCCAATAACTGTAGAATGTTAAAAACTCAGATAAATTTCATTGAAAGAAGAATTGTATTCTTCTCGTTTGTTTGAAGACTTTGGATAATGAACAGAGGATAACAAATAAATTCGATTAATTCATTATTCGCTATTAACTTGAAATAATTTTTATATATCCACGATCATCGTATTCATAGCAAGTGCATATAAAATAAAGCATTCGCAAGACTTTCTTTGGACAACAGGTAGACCTCTCGTACTCGGTAGGCGGAAAGCCTACAACTCGTGGGATTGGGCAACCATGATGCACCTTGATAATTGTGCTTAAGTGTGGAACGAATATCGACCAGGGAATAAAAAAAACCGCGATGCAACAACGAACCATGAAAAACGACCAGTGAATCGCATCGACTGTATTTAAGCGTTTACTGATGGATAAAGAAACGAGAGGTTATCGACACCTGTTCTGTTCCTCGTACAACTACAATAGAATGAATGGTCATCTCGGTATCGATTGTTTGCGCGGCTAATTGTGCAAACGTTTTGTTCTTTATTTCTATCCTAACCAGATAGTTAAACGTTTTTTCTATTAAATCATTTTGAAAAATACTACGAAAAATTCTGACACGTGTAAATTAATATAATATGGTACAGTTCAAGTTCTTTCGATGCTTCAAATATTAGATTGTTCCAAAAGTTTCTTTCGTTTTATAAGGAAATAATGGATGCACAACAGCTTTTGTTTTATATTATTTTATCGAATTATGTATGAGCCTTTTTGTTCCGGAACACGTTGTGCAGTTCCTTATAAAACCAAAGATACTTTTGGGACAATCTAATACTTTAAACACTTTAAATTCATGAACTTGTATGAAAAATCAATGACACGACTACTTTTACGATAATATTCCTGGAACACGTATTGACTCCAAGGCGAATGAAAACACAGTCTCGGTGATATGTGACAGCACGTTAAATTTTAAAACATGTATGCAAGTTTCTCTGTGATCTTCGACCGAGTTCATATGCATGTTGTTATGGAATTATTTCAATAAATTCTGTTTTCTGATTTTATCATGTTTAAAACTGTACGTCGACTATATCCGTGATATAGATACTTCGATGTATTTTATGATGAAAGAAACGATAAAATTGGAAGGAATTATCTCGCTTAGAAAATGCAGTAAGTGCTTAAGCGTTTCACGATGAAACGTTATAAACTATAAAGATAAACAGATTAATCCGCAAGTTCATTTACCGTTTATGCTACTAAACCTCGGATCTAGATTTTGTTACACGAGTCCAATAAACTTGGACACGCAACGCGTAGCGAAGCAAGGATCTGCACGTAATTTGCATTTAAGTAAGATTAGTTCAGTGAGATTACGCAACGTCTAACGAACGCTGGCATTGAGCGACACTTCGAAGTTTCATGGAACACTGGGAAATAAAGTATATATGTCGAGAATTATAATGAGAATTACAGCGTATTTGCTGTTTCAAGAAACAACCAGCGGAACAAGGACAATGTTAATACCGTTCTCGTTCCCGTCTGACTTTCAGACGTCGCGAGAGAAATAATTTCAATTTTCCTGCAGACAAAGGATTTATACAGAGTACCGTGCAAATGGAAAGTTGTTCGTGTCGGAAATTCAAAAGAGCAAACTCCTTAAATCCTCGGAAAGCCTCTGTTCCAAGAATAAAATGTGCCATATTATTTTTTTAACGAACGGTACTTTCTTAAATTATTCTATTGTAGATTACTTGTTGGATTCGTAACACTTTGCTTTTCGCCGTAATTAATAAAATGATCTCGCGAATTTCCGGGCAATCTTTCGATAACTCAATCGCGTGAGAACGCGTTTTACGTAAATAGTACATGTTTTATGCTACTGATCTTCTTACAGCTACGATGTGATATGTGTTTCGCTGTTACATGCGGAGCTCGGGGTTCTAGTTTATTTGAGCCACGGTGTGAAATATAGTACATACAGCGACACTCGTATCAATATTTGCACACGACAATATGCGCGACACGTTTGTTATATATATATATATATGTTTGTGTATAATAGTTTACTGCTATTTAATACATTAAAAGAGATATTGCAGTTGGTAAAAATATATATTTTATTTATTTAGTGCACATGGTGAAATAGGATATTGTAGAGGATCTAGGCCACAACTAAAAAGATAGTATAATGATTATTGCTAATAAACTTCTTAATATCCTGCAAAACTGTAATTACTCTAGCCGTATACATATTATTTACCGTAGTCATAAACGAAACCTCTTACGACCCACAGCTCCTCGACTTCTGTGCAGTCATTGAGAATGTTTCGCCTAGAGATGCGCGATTAACCCGATGCTACTAAGTCGCATAATGCAATAAACGTGCTACTATATTAGCTCGTACTTGAGCATTCCATCGAGTCTAGCAGGAAAAGCTGGAGGATAAAGAACGAGTCAGTGGCGGGCAACCTGTATCTGTTATCTAAGAGGAAACAAGTCGAAGGGAGGTAGAATGATGAAAGATACGATGCGCAACAGCTGTAAAAACTACCTTTGGAATTAATTGACTCGATATGACGGGAAATCGTGCTCCGAATTGGGTCGAATTTTGTTCGTATGGAAGAGAACAGTTCCGAGTTTAAGAATTCGTCGTGAATAGAGAAAAAATAAAAAGATTATCATCGAAACATACACTACCCCTCAAAAAGTATACTAACATTTCCTTCTTTTTAATAAGATGTTACTACAGATGTTATTGACGAGGTGTTAATTAGAAAATTACGGCCAAATCAAAGTGCAGTGACTTTATTCTTTTTAATCATTCTAGCTATGTAAAATGGAATGTTGTGACGTGATTAAATTAGCTTTCAAAAAACAATATACGATAATAATAAGTATTATAGTATTAATAATTGTCAAACTAAAAAGAACTGGCTTGTTACATGACAAATTTTCCATTTTCAGATTTTTTGATGTTTGAAGTACAAGTCAGGTTAAAAAGACCTCTGATGTTAGTAGAACCAATGATATCTAAATAATTAATATATATATATATATAGTATAATAGCGACATAGTCTGATGCTACTTCCGAACAGTAGCGCAAGTGGATCGACGTATTTTATTCAGAGATACAAAGATTACGAGGAAACATATATATGTAGAAAGATTGTGCTACTTTCTGTCGAAAAGTATACATTGAGTAACCTGTCGGAACTTTTAATTCGTGTACAATGACAACCTGTACACAGTTGTTATAAGAATGTCCTTGTAACACTTAAATAAGAGGTGGATGCATAAAAGCGTCTAGATATTAATATTGTGAAAAAGCTCGCTTCTATAGGTATATTAAATTACAAAAACTTTTAGTGTCCATAGCACTTCTCGATACAGCTTTCTACGTGATACTATCAAGCCGCTATTAAGAATCATATTGCACGCAATTTCTATGGGAATTATGAAATGGGAACCACAAAGACAACCGCATTAGTTAGTTGCGCAACAGTAATAACTCACGCTTTACTTCGTTATATTCAAATGACTGTGACTCAGTTTCACTTTTCCTACTATATTTGCATATAATATCGACTAAAAGTATACAACTTGATTTCTTTCGTATAACTAGAAAAATTTGATAAATTTAGTCCTGCTGTTGCTCTCGTTTCTTCTTCACATTTGTATCTCTTTAGATATCTTCTTCCTTATTAATACTTTATCTATAAGAAGCATAGAATACGCGAAAGATAGTATCATATCGAGTACTAAAACCAAATATTTAAAACCCATCTGTATAATAAATAATATTTATTAAGATGTAACATTCATTTCGAGTCATATAAACTCGAAAAGAGCAGCAGAATTGATAAAGCAATCAATTTTGTATTTACATTGACTATTTTATCTGAATAGAAAATGTTCTAATTATTTCAAGAGCATGTATACGCATGTCATTTTATTTACGAAACAAATTTATTAAACGTCGAACTCCTGCTCTCTTTGACGCACTTTTTGTATTTGACACGGACAGTGAAATAAATCGATAAGCGATCGATATCGCAACTATGAACTCGAGAGCCGGCAATTTGAACGCGAGAAATATCGAGCATGCGCAATCGACGGGTACTGGTCCGCGATGGATCAAGGAAATACGCGCGTTCGAATCGAAAGAATTTCAAAAGCATGACTCACCGTCAGGATTGGTGAAGTATCCCCATGTGGGGGTCGCGGTGGTCGCCGATTGGAGGACCAAGGCCAGAATACTGAGGGCCAGAGCACCGGCGGCGCCTCGCGCCGCGACGGCGCGCTTTTCGCTTCGTTGCGGATCGGTTGTCGTTGTGGCGACCGCCCTTACACCCTGACGGCTGTTCGAATCGGTTGCCATTCTTCATACCGTTTTCGTGTCTTCGCCGATCTCGTATGCCACGCAACAATCCAATACAAACACTTCCTTCTTTTACTTTTCTTCTTACTTTCGTTATTTTTTAACTCTTCCGTTCGTTCGATTCACATTCTCTTCTTTATGCACACCGACTTGTTACGCTCGTTTAGTAAAATCGATTCGAGAAACTGTAACGATTTATCGATGTCCCGTGACGTGTACATATACCGAGGTATATGGTGGCTAATTACATCGGTGATGAACATCTCGACGTCGACTTACTCGATAATCGAATATCATACACTCCCGATACGATGTCACGTAACACGTCGAGTATGGATAGGCGCGTGCAGGCGTGCATACACGCAATCGATAGTTCGAGGTGGGAGAATAAAGAAGAGGAGTAGGGAGAGGTATGTATCGGCTTAGGAGAATTCCACGTTCCGTGTCACTCTTTCTTTCTTTACCCGCCGACAGAGAAAGAAGCATACTCCACCTTTATATCGCGTGTCTCTCCCTCTCGCTTTCTCCCTTTTCAGCTAAAACCCTTCTCGCGTATATACGCACCTTACTACCTCGTGGCTCGAGCTCGAGCAGAGACTTGGAAACCGGTTTTTGCGATGCGCGAACCGGCGTTGGCTAAAAATAAAAGCGCCTCGGATTCTCTCTTCTCTTCGCTGTTTCACTCGTCTCTCGTAATTTTCTGTCTTCTCGTAAGTAGGCGTCCCTCGTGGAGCAAATCTTCCGGGGATTACTCGCGACCGTTGCACGCGCGCACGCACCAAGAGATGTATCGAGCGTTCGATCATGAGCGATCGAATCGCGCGCGGTCGTCGATCAACAATCGCGTCCACCACCTGTCATCGCTATTTATCGACGGATCAAGATGGCGCGCGAGGAAAATTACTTCCTGAATAACTCGAAGCTTTTCATTCTGACATTCCGGATACTTCTACGCTGTGTCTTGGTGTGTGAAGTGTTAACTTCACGTCAACACCTTTCTGACGAGCCAGAAATTATTAGACAATTTCTTCGACCGTGTTTACGAAGGTATAAGGCTCGAAAGAACAGGTAGTTCGCTAGGTTAGGTTCGTGCACGCTGGATATACGAACCGCTTGATATTCACCGTGGTGCTATAGTTATCGATCGTACGAGGATAAACTCGCTTCATTTCGTGCCACGTCTCCTTCTACCGCGTTTCGTAACCGTTCCAGCATTCGCTACGTCTTGCCAGACCATCTTATTCGCGTCGAGTCTTCTCCAGTGTCCAACCATGCTTCGTCTCTATCTCCGATGTGTCAAACGATTTGAAAATCCGTCGAGTATATCGGAGTTTCCCGCTCTTTCGCGATGCTTTTCGCTGCGAGCCACACTCTCCTTCACTACGAACCTTACGCACCGTGTCACTGTGTCACGACGTATACTGGCCTCGTATATGCACGCACACGCGTCGATAACTGGTTCTCGAAGAAATTTCGTCGTGTTGTACACGTCTAACGTGTTACGATATGTATACGAAGAACCTGAATTTCGTTGGATTGTCCTCGCGCGCGTGACCAACGGAGCAGAAAAAAAACCTTAACGGAACGACGACACGTAAACGCGAAAACAGTGACCCGCGAGATGTTTTGTACTTGCGTATTCTAGCCGCGCTGCGTGCATACGAGACAACAAGAGGGAGAGAGAGGGAAAGTAAGGAAAGAAAGGGAGAGCGAGGGAGACGAGAACAGAGAGAAACAATACGCGTACGCGAGCCTGCGCGCTGCGCGGCATACTGAGGCGACCGGCACCGTCAAGCTGACTCGAATGCTCCTCACCGTCGCGTCGTGTCCTCTCCCTTCCTCTCTCTCGCACCATTTACCGCGGCCACTACCCAACCTTTTCTTCTCTTTCTCTCTTTCTCTCTCTCTCTCTCTCTCTCTCTCTCTCTTTCTCGGCCGATTCCGTCCCTCTCTTTCTCTCGTTTTTCCTCCCTCTACACTTGCATTTGCATTGCTGTCGTATGCTTTCATAGCCGCCGCCGTATATGCCCGTTACAATTGCATTCTTGGAATAAAATGCTCCCCAAGTATGCATCTTTTTTTTCATCGCGGCTTCAACTCGAGCATCCGGTTGAAAAAGTAAATTAGTCGATAATTCACGGGTCTTCAGCATTGTGATAAATGGAGTGTTAACGTTAATTTAATTGGTGTTAATCGATCGTTAACAAGTCCGCTGCTGATGTGTTTCTGCTTACTGTAAAGCATCAAAAGGCTGTAACTTATTAAATTTACGTCATCGTTGATTCCGGGTGATTTTATCAGTGATTAATTGAATTAACATTAAATTAAAGAAAAGTGAGACACTTGTATTTTATTCGTTCTTTTTGTAAATGTCTTTTAACAGCAGTTCTGTTGACGTAATCTACTTAAGTATTCTCGTTTTCTCGCCTGTTTTATTTAACACTATAAAGATGTAGACACCGAAGTCTTGGAACGTTGAATTTAAAAATGGACCACATGATACGTATCTTTTGCACCTTGAAGTTTTGATGCACACGTATTTACATTATGTCTGCAAATGACGCAAAACCTTCTCATGACATTAATCTTAGAATTTTAGGTTCTGAAGGCTTGATATTGCGAATTTATATCTCTAATATACGAGGAGAAGACGCTATGATGTGTATGTAACGCTATATGTCTTTTCAAGACAATAAAGCTGTCGTCGCCAGTAAATTAGTTTGCGCATTACTTATTTGAGATAAGAGACAGTTGTTCCAGTTGCTCCAAGCTTGAAAAATTTATTGCTTTAGGAATTCACGGTCGGCATTTGAAAAAACTTATTTATTTCATCGTACGTTCAATTTATATTCATAACTTAAATATTCGTAACATTTTATAAAGCAGAAACAAGATACAGTACTTTTATATCGCATCGATTATTATTGAAACAGCTGACTCGTTTAAGATAAAGAAATTAAGAAAGAAAAATTGGTTAAAGTTGCAATTCTTGTTGCTTTTTTGTTTGCAGAACAAAGAAAATAGTAAAAATTGTTAACGTATACATATACATACATGATATGATTTTGGTATTGTAAATTGACAAAGAACTGGTTGTGTCAAAGATTCTTACATTCTTGCACGAACACTGACAAATATCAAGATGTTATGACGTAGGACTATATAATTGCGGAAGTGTAACAATATCCCATATGTTTTACACACAATAAAAAGGAAACGCACTCGCATGCGTATGTCATGCGAACTGTTATAAGAAGTCAACGTGAGCAAAATACGTGGTGGCATCGTTATTAAATACCAGGGCCATTAGTCGGGCATCGCCTTAAACGTATTTGATTTAATGCGTCAACCATAATCTTGATCCTCTTTCTCATCCTGTATGTGCACCTCCAGGTATTTCCGTTCGACTTTAAGCGTAATTAATATTATCATATAATGTGCTAACTACGCGATCCTTCGTGCAATAAAGTAACCACTAACGTAGAAAATTTATAATTCTCTAATACTCATTGACCAGTTCCAACGATATAAGAACTTGTTAATCTTCTAGTTTTCATTGATCCCTTGATGTTATATATTCAAGATAATCTGTCAATTGAATATATTTATATTGTATATTACACAAATATTTGCAAAATATTTAACAAAATTATGCAGCGTTGTTCATAACGCTTTCCAATACAGAGCAATTTAAATTATGATTTACCAAAAGTTAATTAACGATACTAACGCGAAGTTAATAGTAACGCGAAGTACGTGTTTCATTGCGGATAAAGTAATTAATATTTTCTCACGAACAAGGTATGCTACGTCATACCTTTGCACGGATTATTCTTCGTACGCTCGCAACAAATTAACTAATAATAACGTCCATTCATTGGCATGTCGAAGGCTTGGTGAAACGTAGCATCGTCCTCGCTTTCAAATTATGGTTTCCTTGGCAACAACGATGTTTCAGGATAATAAACTTGCAGACCTGCGAGGGAAACATTACGCGAAACTCGTTATTTCACGACCGATGAATTGCGGATGCGATTCATGAAAATGCCGATGTCCATCGCTGATCGTTTAAAACCTTCCGTCTTATGCGTTCAGGCGAAACATTTCGCACCAAAAGTTCTCGAATCTTCCACTTTGAAAAACTTTGAAAACTAATATTCTTATTGGTAATATTTTGAGTCAGTTTTATACAATGCAATAAATGTTTTGGTGCTTTTCCTATCCTTTCATATTCTTTCCAATTGTGGGTCGATTGATTAATATTATGCTATTAGCGATACTTTCAATACGTTGATCGATATAACAAAAGGATTATATTTCTAAACAATTTAGATGAACGAATCAAATATTGGCAGTGGATGGAACACTGCCCGTTTAATATAGTAATGTCTTTGCTATATTAACTATATTATATTAACTATATATATATATATATATATATATATAGTTAATCGATGCTTTTAGGATATTAGCTGTTTTTTTAAATGATAGAGTTTTAATGTATCATTATAAACTAAAATTAATGTCGTGACTATTCCTTTTTAAAATTGTATCAATTACGAATATTCTACAATCCCAAGATCTGATTAATATCTACATGTAGCTACATACCTGTTACCTACATACTTAGTTTCAAATCCATTAATAACATAGAACTCATAAAAATTCTTAAAGAAGAAACTCGTTAAATAGTACTACAATACGTATCACACGATAAGCGATATCAAGCCATTACGGCAGAATAAGAAATAAGCAATTGTTTGGTTATAAATTCTTGGAATATCATTTCATTCATCTCATTCGTAATAACGTAACATTAGTAATGGATTTGAAACAAAACATATTGATATCATTAATGTGCAAACTGTTCCGTTCTGACTGAACTGTTTCTTTACTTGTTCAGGATCCAATTTAACTTTCCTTCGTCCACGAGACAATGGAAGTTTCGACAATGCATCTCTCGCATCTTCTCTCGCGTACATTTCACATTTACTATATAGAAGAATGTACAACATTCGTCTTCTTGTTAACTACTAGAACAGAGAAACTTCTAACTTGTTGGTCGATCTCCTTATTCCTATTTCTAATCAGCGTAGAAAGTTTCGCACAAAAGTCCATCGCGATAATTGTTTGCTACCACAATGATCTTCTTATGCTATCTTTACTATGATCATGACTTATTAAGTAAGTCAATTATACCTTCCCAATCGAATAAAAAATAATAGTATCAATTATACCTAACGTGTTGTTACTTTATTTAATTCGAAGAACAGCAGCGCTTGAATTAGAAATTAACAAGTTCGTACCACATAATAACTGCAATTAGCACTTTTTCTAGTTCATTTTATAATTAACACGTTCCGTGACTTGCGTATCGTCAACAGACGATAGATACCGACGACTATAATTTGTTATCGATCGAAGAAAATATTCGTTTATTTATACATAAATGTAATACAATATAAACTTGACGTGTTTCACGCTATTAATAATTCACATACATCCGCCCTGCGCATCAAGCAATTCAAGCCGCTAATGAATTATACGTACAGAGAAAATCTACAACCTGTAACTTTCAACTTACAAATTCACCACTATTGTTAAAATGATTTATCGCGCAAATATTAATAACATTAATTTTGTCCTCTTGATCCTTAAATTCTACAAAAACCCGTAACTTCGATGACGAAGATCGAAATTCTCGATACAAAGAAGAGCGCATATGCTGCGTGTCTCCGTGTACCATCCGCTTCAAAATCCTCGGAGAAGAGTATCTGGCAAATGTCCAGTCACCTCGATCCACATATCAGTTCGCCATCAATTTCGTCGTCTGGCCCGAACTTCACATTTCACATTGAAAGACGCGACAAACACAGAACATAGAACGCTGTTACTCCTCTGGTAGAGTCTCGATGGATCGTTGTCGAGGCAACTAGTAGCGGAGGCCCTTCAAGGTTGCTATGCACGCTCTCACATAGTAATCTTACGCAATAGCACGCAGAGGGCTGGGTGGTTCGTTGAGGGGTGTCGCGAGGACGAGCGTGAGCCTCGGGCAAGCGTGCAAGCTCTGTCCGCATCCCTGCGTTCAAGGTTGATTTATCGAAGGTCGCGACTTTTACGAGCACGCCGCGCTCGTTCGAAAGCGAATCACCGTTAACCATCGCACCGGTGCCGTACGGTTCTGCAGCACGTGTTCAAGAGGCGGCAGAGTCGATCGATCGGCCGATAAAGGTCGAACGGATTCGCGGAAGATGAATCCCGTGGAATCCGTCACGGATATCAAACGTGATCGTAAAACGAGCGTACGATTATGCAAAGGAAACTGGCGTTGTTATGCATACAGTTCTCGATTATTTACGGCGCGTCCGTTTAATGTGTATTTTGCGTTCGATTGATCATTTTGCGTGTGCGCAGGAAATATCTTTTGATGTATTGCAGCTTACGCGAGGTTATATTTTAAGGGAAGGGGATATTTCGGATCTCAAAAAAAAAAAAAAAAAAAAGAAAGGGGACGTGAAATTCCAACGTTTATAAGCCTCGTATGAGAAACGTATTCTCGTGATTAATCCTTCTGCCCTTTCCTAATGGTAGAAATATCTTGCAATGCGTTGGAGTAGGTCCCGCTTCCAGGAAATCTCTACATTTTGTCCGATGTTTAGTTTTCTTGGTCCTCGAAGCCATTGGGTATTGTTTAGCACTGAATCAATTTGAAGGGCCTCTCAGCCTCATAGCCTTTTCTAGAAACCTTATATGCCTCGCACAGATGATGCAGCGGGGTACAGACAAGCTAGTTTTTAATTAATTATTTAATATTAATTATTTTAATAATTATTAGTAATTGTATAAATACCCATAGACCTACGGCTTCGAAGCTCTTTCGTAAAGTAACGCGTAAAGTGGCAAATATATCGCTCATAGATTCAGGTAAAAATTAGTTCGCGAGATATCTTCTGTGCGGATGCGGTGGGTTAACGATACTAAATGTAGGACACGTTAGGATGTTTCATACGAAAGAAAGGAGTTTGAAAATCTTTTGCAAACACGTTCTTTAAAAATCTTTTCTACTCCAAACGACAAATAGTTCTACATACTGAAGATTAAACGTTCAACTTTCAAGATTCAAACGTCTCACTGATAGATTAGCGTAAAATCCAGTTGCCAAGATTTTTAAACGCAAAAGGTCGAATTCTCTTTACGTCGGCATCTCCATCACCGGCATCCTATCTGTTCTAGTAAAAACAGGTGTAACGAATAAGATTTAACGAATTGTTTCACTATTCACTTAAGGGTTGTTTTTAATATCAAATCATAGCTTAGAGTCTTGCTTTCCAGTTACTTTTCTACACGAGCTTTCTACAGACTCCCTCTATTATCCCTCGCGTTGGATTTTCATGTTCCGTGATATTACTTCCTGGCTCGCCCCTATTTATCCTGTTTTCTCGCTCAACTTGCGAAACGCAGATAATTACGCGATAAAAGTACAAGGTAATTACATCTTTCTCCATTATGAACAAAATCATTGCTATTTTAATTTACATATTTTCACTCCAGATTTATCGTACTCGCAGAGCACTACGAGAAAATAAAAATACGCTGTACTTTTCTTAACAACCCCGGATCCTCCTATCAAGCGGCTAGTTGATAGGTTTAATAAAAGCAACTTTGCTTCATTAAGAAGTTGCTGTTATTTCACTGGAGAACGAGAATACGCACGAACTTCCCACGAAAGCGTGCCTCTCGAAATTACGCTAAAACTGCGTACAACCTTTCCGTTTTCCGGTGTACACGATCCACCTATCATCTCATCTAGTTGGATTTTCACGACTGAAATTGAGGCACGCGTGCAATAACGTCGGAGTAAATTTCAAGGAAATTAAAGATCCGGGATTTGGAGGTTTTCATCCGCGTAACACAGCGTTACCAGTTCGATCGAAAGAACGAATGACTTTGATTTCGCTTTGATCGGGTCAACGAACTTGTAACTTGAACGTCGAGAATTATCAGCGCGATTAAAACGAAATATCGGCAGGAACAAAGGAATGTAATTAAGCCGCTTGTTACAAAGCGGAGGGAATTTCGACGAGAAGCTTGATTATCGAACTAGTTGTACATCGATCTTCTATATGGAAACAGCTCTTCCTTCAAATAATTAACCATGCACGCGTTTATTAACAGTTATAACGTGCTTCGACAGAGTTTCGCCAGTTTTACGAGTTCAACATCGGTCGGATGTCACGTATTGATCGGTAAATATGCGTTTCGATGGCATAGTCGGCTATTATTTCTCGTTAGTTGCAGCTAGTGGTATTTGCGATGTAGAGATACGAAGAGAAAATGAGAATTTATGTCTTCACGACTGACACATAGTATTTAGATTCTCTTATCGTTATTTAAACAAAGTGGCATAGCTGTTTATATGAAACTTTACTCGTTTCAAATTTTCCGAGATATATTTGAATGGAAAGCGTAAAATTCGAGATTCGTTGTAGTTTCCTGATTGCTACGTTATTACGATTATTCAGCAACATCCGAATTCTTTGAAATTCCATCGCTTCTCTACTCTTTCTTAGAACAATTGTGAAATATTCCGATATGAAGCAAACTGTTAGGCAACTACGTATATGTTACTTCGTCCTCTTGCGAATCTTATCATCTCTCGCAGCGGTTCTCCCTCTAACGTTTCGCTATCTCGAGAACGAACATCAAAAACGATAGGAGTCGTAGGAAATCGAACCGTGGTTCGTTGAACTCGAACCTCGTGCAAAACGTGATCCAGAGATCGTGGTTCCTTCTTGTGTCCGTGTCATCGAACTCCATGATAGAGATTCCGGCCTCGATTCCCTCGCTTTCACTGCAGAATATTTTCTAATCCGCAAGAATTGTTTCAAAACATTTATTACGTCGTCCGAAAAGCTTCTTTCGTTTTACAACGTTTTTCGTTTTATATTGTTTCATCGAATTACGTACGATCCATTTTGTCCTATCAAAATAAAGATCACGACGTTCGACGGATTAGGTTTCACGTTTGTATAAAGATGCATCGTTGTAAAAGACGGGTTTGTAAAAGAAAGACACTTTTCGGACAACCTAACAGTTCGCTGCAAACGCTTCCAAACAAATTTTTCTCCTAACAGTCTCCTAACAGCAGAAACAATTATTTCACGGAAACTAACGTATATATACCTAAGTAATCGTATTAATTATTAGATGAAAAGTAACTTAATAATTATTCCATGGAGAAAGTTAACGCCTAACAATACGCAACGATTCTCTTTTTAATTATAATCGTTAAAGTATATTAAAAAATCATTAGGCTTCGTTCTACGTATATTCTGTAAAATTTTAATCACTCTAGTATAGCATAGTCGAATCAACAAGCTATTTTCGTATATCCATGAAACAATTTACCACGGGAAATAGCATAGGACACCATGCATCCAATGATGCCATTACTGAAACGAACGACACATGACAGCGTGTAATAAATACTTAGATGACTCGTTCCATGTAATCTTGAAATACTGCTGCTGCTGCTGCTGCTGCTGCTGCTGCTGCTGCTGCTATGTTTACTCGTTCCAAATAAGCCGCAGAATTTCGCTATAATACACGTGAGATATAGATTAAGAGGTTGTTATGATTTCATCATCCTGGGGAGCGCTCTATTTTTCCTTAACTAGATTACATTAGCCAGTGCAATTACACGGGGCGACACGACCTGGAAAACCAATTGACCCAAGTCCAATAAAACGTTGACACGTGCGTGACGAAAAGTATGACACGACCCGTCAACAGGATCTATCAACTACGTCGCGTAGCTGGTGACACAAATTTCCAGGTGATCTATTAATTTACCGTTTCCAAGTATCGTCTCAAATTGATCAGGTATTCTTATCGCCTGAATCAATGAACATTCCTTGCATCAACGTCAGAGTTTAATCGATCATTTAAATCGCCAGAAACCAATTACACGAAATCTGTCTGTCCGAACGAGGTGTCAGTTCCAATGCGAAAGAATGAAAAACACTCGCTATCGAACGATACACCGAAACCGTAACAATACACCGAACAAGTAGCGTTTAAAGCAAGCGGAGAATTCCCTCGATAAAATAGCTCATAAATTGCGAAAAGAAATTGCACGAAATCCCTGTTGCCAAATTTTCTCTGCCGTCCCATAAACGAAGATCGACACCCCGTAAAACTGTCCCGTAAAACTGTCAAACACCTACCTTTCGTCATACCGAAAAATCCCCAACATCCGCCGTGTCTCTTCCATTACCATGATGTAAAGATTATTTACTATACGGAGTCGACGGGTGGCCCGTAGGTCGTCGTGGTTCCTCGAGGTTAACTCGTTTGACCTTCTCCTACTGCTCGTGTGCCAAGAAACAGCATAAGAGAGATAAGAAGGTCTGACCGATCCGCGATTCGTCTCCGTTCGATCCTCGACTTCCTCGTGTTTCGAGGACGCGGATCCTCGCGTGGATCGCGATATCTCGCAAGCACAGCAAGATATAAATGAAACGTACGTCACGATCCAGTTGGTCGACCCATTCGATCCGGTACTGTACTCGTCTCGGACAACGTCTCGTTCGCTTCGTTTCGTGTTCTGGCCGAGTTTCAACTCGTGACCAGCTGGCTGGACAGCTCGTCTTGTCGCTTGTGCCTTACGAATTGCTTCGTTCCCCGTGTATCAAGCCTTTCTCTACTAGACACGATGTGTGGCTAATAGGAAATTTATTGCCACTTTATCCCACCATTCTTTCGCGTATTTGTTTCTTTTTGGAACGTCAAAGTTTTAGTAGTCAAAGACAATTGGCTTTCGATCGTTTGCTCGTTTTGGAAATTTTCAATTATCGTAGTTTTTCTGTCTCTTCTTTTGGATATTTTCGTTCCTGCTTCTTAAAAACGGATTTTTAACTCAGAATTGTCGTCGATATTTCTGGAAATTGCTGCTATTATCCCTTTGTGTTATGGTTCCTCTGCTTTCTTTATTTCGTTTGATAGGTTCGCAGACTATGTGTTGGAATTTTAGCAAGTCGAAACGTACGTTTCTAGAACAGGATTTATGGATGCAGACGTCAAGCAAAGAGAGGGAAGTTACGCGCATAAGGGGATTACGCTTCTCAAAGTTTCAAGTAGAGATTCTATCGTAGAGTTGTGTTTCGTCGTCTGTACAAAGTTATTTTTTGTCAGACGACCTTGATACGTGAGAGGATTTAACAAGCTTTGGTCTTCCATGTCGTTTCAAGTTCGTGTCTCTCGAACGTAAAACTTTCCTCGTGATCTTCTTGAAAGGTAAGTTTATTAATAAAATGAAATATGAACAAATACAAAAGGAATAAAGCTCTACGTACACCAACATCGGTCAAAAGTTTGCACTCACTACGTATTTCATGAAAACCAAGAATTTAAAAAACAAAAGTTAATTTAGAATTCTGCTATCTTACGAAACTTTTTTAATATTATTATTTGAATTAATGATAAAATTAGCAGCCGATAGAACGCGGATACGATTGAAAAGTGATTCGAAAATTCCAAAATGCTTGGCTGGTAGTTATACAAACTATGATTAACATAAACGGGATTTCAGGAGAGAAAATTACTTTGTCGTTACATATATAATATATATTATATTTCCATATAATATATCGGTACATGTACATCCACCTTCCGATACGATACGATAACATCCATTATTGTATTTTTCATTAATAATTAGTAATGCATACACGTGCGTTTAAAATTTAAATCAGAGAGATGTTTGATCTCGTGTCGTGAGAACGCGAGTTTCTCTCTTTCTCTCTCTCTCTCTCTCTCTCTCTTTCTCTCTCTCTCTCTCTCTACATCTCAGGAATCAATTTTATTAAATAGCTTCGATCGATTATTCTACGAATCGGCCGTGATCATCCTCGTCAGCGATAAATCCATAGGACACCGACGTCTGATTGTTAAAAGTGACTAGAGGAAACACCAATCAGAAGACAGTAGAAGACCCATAGGATTTTTCTATTTCGTTGAAAATTCATCGAATCGTTCAATTTTTGATCATCTATCGCCGATCGAACAAGATGACGGCCTGAAACATCAGAGAATCGAGCCTGATGAAATGTTTTATTCGTTTTTATTATTAGTCGTTCATCCTCTCTGTATGCTAGTTTTATACAATCTGTTTCTTTTTTTCTGTTCTTGGTGATAATTATTTTATGAGGATAACAGGCACGATTCTCGATTACGCGATAAGTGTCTTACGAGGAACAGAAAGTTTCGAGGGATTCATAGCAAGTATATCGGCAATGCGGAAATCTATCACAAAGCAAAACGCCTGTTCGCTAATTTTTGTCCATTTTGTACCGTTTTAAGTTAATACCATTTCATTGAGTTTTCTTCGAAAATAATTATGGAGCATGAAGTAATCGAAGGCTGACAGAATGTAGGCGAGTTTTAACTTAAAACGTACATCTCCTTGCGCTAGATACAGACTTACAATTATTGTTGCATCGTTCGTTCAAAAACTTATTATCGTCGTTCAAGGGGAAGAATCGGTTTCCTTAACGTACGAACCGCTTCGTATTCCTTTTTTACATGCTACTCGATAGTTCCATTCGCCTCTTAGAGAAACTAAAAAACCACCTATAGGAATGTAGTAAAACGATCAGTCAGACTTTATTTCCTTACTTCCCGCCACGTCTCGATGGGGTTTGAGATTGCGCAAGGCCACCAAGTCCATCTTAATTAATAATAAGAATAAAGAAACGAAAGGACGCAAAACGTAATAATTTCATTTAAAGAATGTAACGGGAAAATATATAAATATGTAATAAAAAAGAATGAAAGAAAATGAAGAACTGGCTGTGGATGAAGTTTATCGTTCGAGTACAATAGGGGAGTACAAATCGAGTACAATACACGAGAGAGGTAGATACGAGATGTGCGCTGAAAATATAAGCAAAAAAAGATACCAACCAAAGAGATACATAGACTTGGTCGAGTATTTTCGACGATAATCGAAAAAAACGAGGCAAAGGAAGCAACAGGGAAAAATACCATAAAAACTCAGCCTCTCCGCGATGCACACATTCGGAAGCTCGCTATTTTATCGATAGGTTTTTCTCGATCGCTGTTTTTCTTCCATCGTACGCCGCAAATGAAATTCTATCGGAATCTAATCGATAACACGTGGAACTTTTAGACCGTGAACAGCGGACAACGGTAAAAAATTTGTATAAGAAAACCGCTTAAAACTGCAAAGCATTGGCAGATGGTGAAAAGGATAATAGTATGAAAGAGGAAAAATATGGAGAGACGAAACGAAATCTTGAAATGGAATCGTACGAATGGTGCGGATAATCGCGTCGCGTGCTAAAAGGAGAAACGTTCTCGCCGAAAGAAAAGGGAAAACGGACGAGCCGTTTAGCCCCATTTCTGAAACAGACCCATTCGTTGGCACTGACAGTTTGAGCCCCACAAATTGCATCTGCAACTGGAACTGTAGCAGCAGTCTTTTGGTCGATGATCACAGTTTCCACCCCGTCTTATGCAGGCTCGCCTGAACAAGTAGATCAACGAGGTACGTCTACTCGAGATTAGGGGTATCTGAATAATACGTTGCAGAGACATCGAGACAACGACGGGAGAAGGATGCGTGTAAAAATATTTGTCAACTTTGTTGTCCAACCTTCGAGCTGCATGATCCGTTAACGCTTTGACTGCCACCTTGGTCGTATATGACCGGCCACGGTTTCTCCTGTCACGCCACGGTGGTTATCGGCGAACGGAGCGCTTCAACTTTTCTTACAATTGTAAAAATTGTATGAAAATTGACATGAAAATTGCACGAAAAGTTAGGGCATTTTTAATAGAACATCGATAAAAAAAAAAATGAGAACAAATTTTGCATCTAACGGTGCACTGTGTTTGCATCCATATCTTTGAACGGCAATCTACGAATATTATTATAAAATATTACATTAGAAAATAATAATCGTAAATGCTGTCTTATAATCATATGATCGAAGTTAGAAGTGTGCACATAGCTTACCATTATATATACAATGAGCAAATACCGTTTACTAATATCTTGTACACGTTTCAACGATACATTCTGCACAGTTCGCTTACGACAAAATAACGACAAAATAAAATGCGAATGGTTGGTTGAAATAAACCAAGCCTTGTTATAACATGTCGCTGTCAACTGTTAGCAAGGCGCCACGGTGGTCATCCGTGACCACCAATAACATAAACGGTCCATCGGGGAAGAATGTTGTCTTACATCGTCGATTTATTATTATTTTGCCACTATATAAGCTTTGAATAATAAAAATACTCCCGTGGCGTCCTCAGCGAAACACGTGATTTCGGCGTGGCAGTCAAGGTGTTAATTAATTATTATTAACCGTTTCTCTCGAATGGAAAAATTATTTTTTCCATATAACTATTCCGTGGATAGCAGGATAGAAATTAAAAGAATTTTATTCTCGAATAAGAGATATATTAATCGTTGCAAATGAAATTCATAGTGGATAGAGGAGATCGAAATTTTGTTTAATTATTTTCTCCAACTGCTTTACCGCTAAAGAGTTTGATCTTTAAGCTTGTTGCAATTTTGCCGTCGAATCAGCGAATGAAAGTATATTTTAATGATATGCAGATTAAAGTGCAATCTTAACGCGAATGAGGATGTGCAACGGTGTTTTAATTCGAATATCGCAGCGCAAAGGTTAATTGGAAAAATAACAAAATTACCAGAGTTCTTAAAGATCTTAAAGGTTGATTTTCTATTTAACGATTATAAGAAATACATGCAAGTCTATTTGATGAAAATATAAAAATTCGAGAAATGGTATTTGCAAGAGGATGGGAAAGGATAAAAATTGGGTACAGTGATACAGTAAATACTCACTTTTGTTGAGCCGCTCTCATCAGATTCTCCAATGCGTTGTCTGTATAATCCGAATCCGCAACCTGCAGCGAATCTTCCTCTGTAACGCACATTGAAAGAGTCGTTAACACCGTAATGACGCTGTCAGTTGAACAAGAGATAATTACAGAAAGTAGAAATCGTAAAAATGAAAACTTTCATTCGAAAATACTTTTGTCCACTTTTTCCCCACTAACAGTAACAACAGCAGCTTTTAATACGGATCACGACGAATCGCATTAATCAGAGAAACATCGAACGATACAGAAGAAAAATGGTATAATCGAAGGAATCCGCGATCAAGTTAAATTTTCATAGAGAAATCGCTCGATAAGAAAGAATTCTTTCTGTCGGTGAAACATTTCACTGTGCAAACTTTTACAACAGCTACACTGCATGAATTGTAAAATAAGTACCTTTACAAAAGAATACATCAACGATTACATAAAATTACTAAGAAAGAGGACACTTTGAATAATCGAGGATTGCTTTCCGAACCGTTGAGTGGTCTGGTCTTTGGAAAAATCGGTTTCCTAACGAAAGGAAAAAGAAAGTATCGTATAGCTAGGTGGATCAAACGCGGCGGTGGCGGCGGTGGCGGCGGTGGCGGCGGCGGCGTCCATTAACAGAGTTCATAAAAGGGTAAATTGTATCGCGAAGAAGAGGAAAAATAAAAATAGGAGCATTTCCTCGGCAAACCCTCTCAACGGATATATATATATTTAGTCGGCGTGGTCGCCTACGTTCTTCTCTACTTATATTTCATGCAAATTGGTCCGCTTCTTTCGACGACACTCGTTTCGCGAATAACGACATCCAGCTAGGAATTATTGGCTCGTATTTTACGACAATGTAAAGAGGATTACCAGGTGTAACACGTGCACCTGGCGAAATCGGAACAATAGCTTCGTTTTATTTGTTTGAAAAGTTACAGCCAATTAATCAAGAAACGTGTGAGAAATTGTGCAAATAATATTCGTAAATTCCGAGAGGAAATAATTTAAGAGGATGAAAAAGATATTTGTAGAGAAAGAAATATATCGTAACAGGTTTGCAATTTTTGAGGAATTTTTCTTAAAATATCTTTCAATCGTGACTATTTACATTAATCTGTGAAAATTGGTATATTTATGTATTATTAAAGTCAGATATTCATATTGTGTGCAGTGTTGTTATCCTTAGAAACAATCGTTCAAGCATAATTTGTCATTATCCTAAACGAAACACGAAAGAACGTTTATCTTTGTTTAAAGCGATAATTATATCCTTTCTTATATTCATTGATTGGATGCGACGAAATAATGATTCTAGCGAATTAACGAACGCTATGCTACCGTACGTAATATTTCTTTCGTTTCTAAATGTATGCAATTTTACAATATGCTATGCTTGAAATCTTCGCGTAAAGATGTTAATTCAGTAGAATACTTGATACGCGTTACTTTATGAAGACACTTTGCAAAGTGGATCACGTAAACCATCGTCCTTCACAGGGAAGGTATCAAGGTTTGCAAAGATCTTAATAGAATCTCATTTTCTACTTTCCTCGCCGAAAGTCAAACATCATCGTCATCCTTCGTAAACATATTGTTTGAAATTAGCATATTAAAACTGTGGTGAAAAAACCATGGTTTGTTAAAATTTCCAATGAAAATTTGTAATTATTGGAAGATTCAATTTACTAATTTGAAGAAATTTGAAGAAATTTGGAGAAATTTTATTTTAAGAAATAATTTAGTCGCAGTTCAAATTTTCAAAGATTTCAATTTATTTCAAATATTTAAACAGTCTGATACGTATCTGCTGTATCATCGAGTTCGTCAAGTTCATCGTAGAAGCACCTCGAAAATTTCCCAAATAATTCATTTTAACCACCATCCTAATATTATATTTTAAAAGAAATTTTATATTCTGCACAAACCCGGTCCTTACTCTCTTCCATCGACGTGGTTAATCGACCGAAAAAACCCCTACCCTACCCTACCCTTCCAGTCTCTTTCTCAAACGCTAAATATTTATCCACGAAATCTTATCATAAATTCCCACATTAAGTCCTGTCCAATTTCCATAAAATTACCATTAAAACAAAATAAAAAAGGGGAAGTAATAGCACCGGTACGGATACCTACAAGATCAACCGATTTTCCATTCAACTTTCTTCAAATGTAATCATTTGAATTACTCTTCCTTCGGTTAGGTTCAACGAATAATCCACTTTGAAGTTCCAATTCCAATTCCAATTCCAATGTTCCATTTACCAGAGTAATCCTTTGATCGAATGGAAAAATCAGTTGGCTCGAGGTCCGATCCGAACAAGGCGGCTGATATTAGAAGTCGATCCACCAAAGGGAATTCATTGATTCGTCGGGAATAAGACGAACCCTGAATTCTAACGGAAACGGATCGTGTGGTAAACGCGCAATAGCAAATTGGTTAGCCGAAATTGGTTTCCTCGTTTTCTTCGTCGTCTGTATTCTCATCAACAGCCTTAAAACAGGATTAAGGTAATGCCTTTGCCTCTCGTCTTTATCTCCGGTCGCGCACAACAATGCTGTCGATGTTTCGGTATTCTCGCGATACGTAAAAACAACGAAACAACCGCGAAATTGAGGAATTTCTTAGGAAATTTCTTCTTTCTTTGGTCAAGAGATTTTGCGAAATTTTACAAAGTTTTACCGAGCATCCAGTGTTTGCTAGATTTTTCGATCGATAGTCGTAATACGCGAGCAAAGTTATTCATTCGATAGAGAAATTACACGCGTAGTAAATCATTGTACTATTGTATCTATTTAGTAATATTTCCATTTCAGATACGTTAAAAATTCAGATAAGTTAAATTTAATAAATCGTGATAATAAAATTAACGATTCGATACTGGATGATTTATTATAAAATTTTATTCGACCGAGCTGGAAATTTTGTAATTTACACAGCAATATAATTAACAGAGGAGAGAATGGAATTTACAAAACTTCACGTATGTGTTTATCGAATGTATACCATATGTATCACACCGTGGTAGTAAGCGAAGGTAAAGTTAATACGAAAAAAAATGTATTCGTTTCACAGGAATTTCCAATATATCGGAAAATTGTATCTCGCAAGGTTCGTTTAAATTCGCGTAAAATCTTCCACATTAAAATCGACCGACTAATACACTCCATGTTAAATTTCGTATCGTACTGTACGCGTGTTACGTAAGATTTCCGGGCGAAGCCATCGAATCTAATTATCCGCACGTTCAATTAAAGTATCGCTTAAAGCGGTTAGCCAGATCGACGTTGATTTCATTTTCTTTTCAATCAACGATTGTTGCGTAACGCGCATCCATCGGATACTGTTTCGTTCGCGTCAATTAGTTACCATGATAAATATAATGTTACCTTGAAAATCTATTATTTGTATCGAGATATTCAAATCGAAAAATTATATTCCATTTATTAACCAGCTTTCCTCCAAACGCTTAACAAGATTCATCGAAATTGAAATAAACAAATTTTTGTGTCAACGACTTTTCACACCGTAATCTTTTCACTGCTTCAAATTTTTAAACATCCAAATATACATAGAACGAAAGAAACTATATATATATATATACACTGTATATATACTATAAATATACATAGAAGGAAAGCAAAATTGACGAGCATTGGTTACGATATATCGACTCTTCAGAGAAGGCATAATGTGTAAGTGATCGCTACTTGAGCGTCCGATTTTATACGGGTTTATACTACTACTACTACTACTACTAGTCGCACTCTGCTCTATCCAGTTAAATACAACGTATCGCGATAAACTAAACTTTGTTGATTCTCTTTTAAATATCTAGTATAGAAGATTTGTAGTTTAACAAATTTCGAAAAATCATACAACATTTCTATCGAAATGTCGTAAGAGACATTTGTACGAGAAAACGAAAAATGAGAGAATATTTTGGGAAGGAAGCAAAATTTACAACGAAAAATTGCTTTTCTGCTCTCGATATTTGAGATTTAAATTCATACTCCATTTAATTCCATTTAACTATTTAGTCTCGACAATTTAGAGTGCAATTGACATTTAAATATCATTATCGTTGCAATTGAACGCTTCGTGATCGTCACGACAAATAATGATTAGCGTACTAATGCGATTAGGATATGTCGATCTTTGAAACACGCTGGTTAAACCAGTTTAACTGGTTACGTTACAAAAAGCTTTGAATATGAATGGAAAGTCGAACGAGGCTCGAAAAATAAACGATATTATATTTTCTTCCAATTTTATCAGCCACGCGAAGCTCGAATTACGTCTCGTTATTCCTACGACGCTATCCAAGTTCACTTGAAAACGACCTAAACTAGAAATGTCAAAACTCGAAAGAATTTAACATCTAAATATCGTTCGATCGAAATTTAAACAAACTGAATTTCAAGTTAAATTTCTACGACCAATGAGTTTGAACGCCCAACAGGAAACAATATCTACGCTTTACTATAAAATTTCTAAATTGACCAAGATTTTGCGAATAGCGTCACTCCCCAAAATCTCTACCATCTAAAGACAAACAAGCTTCGTTTCGATTTTCCATCTACGATTCACCCCACAGTCACCACGCCGATCGTCGTCTTTACCTCCGCATCCAATCCCTCGCGTACCTCCAATTCATTCGCCATACTTTTCCAATCGCTTTGCGAATCACACTCGGACGAAGTGCAGAAAATTCAATCGAAGAAGGAAATAAAATGAAACGAAGAGGAAGAGGAGGCGAAAGAGTTACTCACCGTCGTCGATGTAGGGGCTACCGAGAGTCTTGTCAGCGAAGACGACGAACAAGCAAAACAACAAGAACAGGCTGAACTTCATGTCTTCCTCTCGGATAGAGTAATCAAGGATCGATTGATACGTGTACCGGGCTAGCTGACTCGTACTCGTGGAAGGATTCGTACCCTTTCCTGACCGTGGTCGAGTTGCAAGTGAGGTTTCCACGTCGGACCGGTAGCTTATATAGACGCGGGAGGCGTGGCGATCTCGCCCCCACGAGGATCTCTTTGCGGAGGGTGAGACCGTGGATAAAACTTCGGTTCGAGGTTCCACGCGCTCGTTCCGCGATGTCTAGACAACGTTGTACTCGCTGCTTTACGAACCAGGTTGGCGGAAGGTTCGTAAACCCAGGCCAAGTTAGAAAGTGGAGAGGTGAAAGGGGCAGGGGGTGGTGCTTTTTCGAGGGAATGCCACAGTGAGCTTAGGGTGGCCACCACCCTTTGAACGAGCAACTGGTTGCGAAGCAACTGGTACCATCGCTGTGTGCCTATCGGTCCGATTATGCCGCCCGTAATACGATTTACGTTTCCGTCACGTTTCCCATCCGGCTTACCTTCCATCGCTTTATTTATTTTGCATCTACTTATTTCTGCGTCCACTTTTCTTCGGATGTATCTATCCTGAAATAAGATTGCGGAAAGAACGTTTTAAGATGCTGGTGTCGAAGGCGAGTTTGAAAGCGTTGGCAAAGAGAAGAAGGAAGGATCAGACCACGCAACATGAAATATCGAGGGTTTTTTCCTTTTTCTTTTTTCTTTTTTCTTTTTTTTTTCTTCTTCTTTTTTCTTTTTTTATAGAGAAAGTTTGATGCGATGGCCTTTTTACGGGGATTTTACGTTCCCGTTCCGTGGTGTTATTTCGATGTTAGGCGAGGGTTGAATCGGCACGGTAAAGGGATACGAAAAGGGTTGGGAAAATTTTTGATCTCGGAGAACGGCAAAGTTAATATTTGAGAAAAGTTCATAGGGCAAGTTTCATAGCTCCACCTACGATACAAAATATCTCGCCGATATGCGTAATACAAACTTCATTTAGGAGAGTAATAAATGAAATAAATAACAATTAACTGTTTGAATATCGATACGCGAAGAATTAATGTAAGGCGAACAGTACAATTATAACTAAAAGTGAAAATGAACCGAAAGATAAAATACCTAAAATTTACCCAGATAATCCTGCAGTTATGAGACACGTGTATCGTTAAATTTCCTCCCTCGAATCTGATCTTCCCTCGTTCCAAAATTCAATTTACGTTCCGTTGTATTCGCAGCTTCAGCACCGTGTCTGCTTTCATTTATACATTCCCGTTTTCAGTGGATAAAATTGTGCTTGTTTCAACTATCATTGGTTTAAATATCGTCTATTATACTCGTAGTCATATCGTCTACGCATCTACGGTAACATTAATCCACGAGATACGGACACCTGTTTATTTTTAATTAACGGGCAAGTTTGTAGCAGTTTCGAAAAACCGCCCCACGCGAATATCTTTCCTCCTTTCATTCGTTATCTCTCGTAATGTATCATTCCATCTAGCCAGTCAATTACGAAACCGTGGTTATCTGGCCCTTTTTAATAAGCTGGTTGCTTGTTATAGCACATTAATCTTCCCGTATACCAAACAGTGGTACAATGGATGTTAGTGGCAGGGATTAGAGAGACTATATTTTATACTTCTCCGCGTAGTCTTTGCGCGTATATCCATCCGCGCAATGAAAAATTATTTTCACATTGTTCCGTCCTTCTGCTTGCGTAGCTAGTAGCTTCGGGCGAAAAACGAATCTCGGTTAAATGAAATTTGTATCATATACCGATTATCGTTAGCTTTGTAGCGAGAAATCCAGAGACGTTCTTCTTTAATTTGCCGTTAAAAAATGTATCGAGGATGGTTGTTAATTTCGAAGTAGTATGATTCATTTTTTGAACAAAGTGTATTCTTTTCAGTAAATTTAATCAATATCAATCAGCAAAGCTAACAAAAATCTATTTATCGCAAAAGTTTATCGTGAATCTCGTCTCTTGGAAATGAAACATCGAGATTTTCTCCACTCTTCTTCTCATTTTTTCTTCCAAAGAATAAAATGGCTTATAATTCCGTTTCACCGTCGAATTTCCAGTTTAATTCTGAAAACGCATTGGTTCGCTCCGTCGCACTGCGACGATTGGAATTGAATGCGATTCGGTTGACTCAGACTTTGTATCATTTACGTTCCATAATCGCAGTTCCGAACAATCTTTCAATTACCGTTAAATATCGAAATTTTACATTCGTTAATACTAATTTAATACTAATTTAATCTCGATGTGTATTAACGTATTGATAAAAGTTTCAAAAGAAATTCAGTATGCGCAATACTTGCTAGCGCTTCCTAGCGCTTCTACTCGGAAATGTATACTGTATGAGTCACAGAACGACATTCTCTTCTGCACGTAAATTCCTGCAAGAAACGGTATCCATTACGATAAAGGAAAAGAAAATGCAAGGTCTTTTACGTTTGTTGTCGGCACAACGAAACCTCAAATTTACATACTTTTTTCTATTCGATGTTCGTATGTACTCGTAATAGAATAACCGTTTGCCATATTATCGATACAATATTGTGAAACTAAATTAAGACTGTCGGTGGTATTTTTTGCACGAAGGCCACTCTGTGTAAAAGAAATATTTTTTACGAAATAACTGCAACGAATGCGTGCAAGAAGTGTTGCGAACTTCCGATATCGTATCCGATACCGTGGGTTGCAACGTACGTTTCCAGTGACGTATCGTACGGCTGACATCGTTGAACGAAATTGACCGAACGAATCAACCTTTAGCGTGGATTTACGTAATAGTTATTTTAAAAGTTGCTTGAAATCGATGCTTTATAGATTGCTCTTTGAATTATCGAAATCTCTCGATTTGATCGCAGTCGGAATTTTACCGTTAAAAGCTTCTTCTCAAGAGCTTACGTTTGGAAATAAAAAATGATAGGTATCGTTATCGGTCGAACAAACACTTGAAATGACATTTTTTTAATCATTCTACGTTAAATTAAATGTGTTTCGAGATTGAATCTTGCAAAATCTGACATTTGTAAGTTAAAAATTTTGCAAATTACGACATTAAATTTAACTTTCCGGAATTTCAAGTTCCAATTTAATTCCTCAGAAACGAAAGATGCCAATTCAAAGTAGCGAATCCATAAAATTTAAGAGCTTCCACCTTTCTTCTTCTTCTTCTTCTTCTTCTTCTTCTTTTCTTTTTTTCTTTTTTCTTTTCTTCTTTCTTTCTTTCTTTCTTTTTCTCACGTTATTTCCCGTGATTCGTCATCGATGAATCACTTACGTAACTTCCACCCACTCGATCGGCCATCCTAAACCAACCCTAGAAACTCTATGCTACAAAATAACGAAAGATGACTTCGGGAGGAACTTGGTGAAAATGAACAGAATAAACTCGTTCGTCCTCCGAATTCCGGAAACAGCAGCAAAAAAGACAGGCGCACCGAAGAAGCCTCGTTTGTCTTTTGAGGAGGGTTCGCAGGATAGGAGCGTGGGCAGAATAGCAAGAGGGCTGTAGACGTTAAAGGATACCTATAAGGTACGAATTGCCTCTTGCGAGTAACGAGGCGAAAATATTGCTCAGACAGTTCTGGCA
Source organism: Bombus bifarius (assembly GCF_011952205.1). NCBI lineage: Eukaryota > Metazoa > Arthropoda > Insecta > Hymenoptera > Apidae > Bombus > Bombus bifarius. The sequence continues at coordinate 1,096,888 of NW_022884524.1, forward strand.
ACAGACAGTTCTGGTTACTTGACGAAAATTAATTACTCCGAGTCATTACAAACAGCGTAAGATTTTAATTATGCCTATCTTGTTACAGCACACGATGGTACGTGTATACGGCCCTGCTACAGATCCTCGAGATTATCTCCGCTCATTTGGATAATTTGTCTTCTTAGAATCCTTTAAGCGAAGAATTCGTTCGAAAGAATTTAATATTTATCGATCAAATAGAACGTATCGTTAATAAAACTTAGAGCGTATCGCAAATAAACTAACTTTAATAATACGAGAATTTATACTATTATACCCTTCATCCTTCAAGATATTCGATTAATCTTAACGAAACTTCGCATGTCGATATTGAATCGTTACCGAGGTTAAAATAGAACATGGATATCTATTTTTCCAACCTTAAACGACGAGAGAAGCAAAAAAGAAGGAAAGCGAGAGGAAAGAAAGCGTAGGCGACTCGCATCAACAAGGACGTACCTATAACAGGGAAATTCGATGTCATGTCCTAATTGGCGTTTATAGTACACAAGGGTACCATGCCTCACCTCTTGTTATATCGTCCTCTATAATGGATCGCGAGAAATCGGAGAATTATTAGACGTCGAGAAGCCTTCCTTTCGTATCCCTTTATCGTTCATTTACTTCACAAATTTCTCAACTTTTTCACAATGAATTTTCCTTCACGATTAATATTGCCTATTATCAAGAATTAAAGTAATATCGATAACAGATCGGAAATCTTCTAAACAAAAAGTCTCATACCTACTACACCTAACCTTCCTTTTCTTTTCTCAACTCATTGTCAACAGTATAGTAAGTTAGTAAGATAGGCAACTTCAAGGTTTTTCTAACCTTTTCGTTGAATTTTACCAGGCATGATCGTTGATCGTTGCGAGAAATTTGTATAACGTTCGTATTATAAATAAAGAGAAACCATGCTTCTAGAAGTGGAAGACGAAGCACGTGATTTTACAACGATATATAAAAAGGATTTCCCATCGAAGAAAACTGGTAGACCAAAGGAATACAGACCACAACCCGAGTACCCTCCGCCTTTGAATAATTTAAATGGCCCTTACAGAAAGTGTTTGAACACACAACGACAAAATGCTGCTCTTACCTTAAACGAACAAACCGAGGATCCACAACAAGCTTTAAACAGAGTAAACAAGCAACGATATTTGCTATTAACAATTAGTATATGAGCAATACCTCGTAATAAATATTTTTCTATTACCATGTTGCATTATAACTGAAAACCGTTAAATTCTTTTAATGTAGCTCGTTGTGGAGTTAAAGTACATCGCGTGGATTTTCAAAGCACACTTTAAACATGTAACAGTGTTGATATAACTTTAAAATATTTAGATTCGCAAGAAATACCGGCATTTAAAAGAATTTCTTTCCGAAGTTGTACCGGATGAGGATTTAATCGAAAGAGAGGAGAACAAACTTAAACAAACTGTGTATCAAATGGAATATTCAAAAGGTTTTATTTTATAAACGAAACTACAATTTCATTTACATATATATTTTAAAATGAAAATTTGATAATATTAGGAGATTATTCAGCTCGTGCGAAAACATATGGAAAATGGAAAGACATTCGTTTACCGGAAGACTGGATCATATCGGAAACCACTCAAACCAACTCCTACAGAAACCCATGGAAAATTGCAACGGAAGACTTGATACGGCTAAAGAAAGCAAAGAAACCTCCAGACAATTTAGTACCCAATAGAAAAGAAAGAGAAATTCTTCGTATAAGGTAAGAAGGCAAGATTACGACAGTTCTGTTGGCATAGATAAATATTACTTATGTTTTCACCACCATAATTACGATAGAAAGTTGCTATTAGGAAGCATCGTACGTGGGAAAACCCAGCTTTCCCTGGTTAAGCCGTGGTAGACAATAGTCTTTAAAAAGTGATCTAGAAAAGATATTTGTTCGGTCTGAAGGACATCTGGTGTCCGGCTGGTCCGCGGTATATGACCTGGTCTAGGTAAACGGTCGCCCGACGTAACAACTTATCCACTAGTACATTCGTAGTAAATCCAATAAGGATTAAAATGTCCCGAGCAACGATTATTATCATTTGTCCTTTATAAAACTTTCCTACTTATATACATAATTCTGTAGTAAAAAAAAAAAAAGTATCCGCCATTAATTCTATAGGTTGTTACAATCTATTCTTTCTAGAACTGGAGATTCAGAATACGATGCAAAGATAGGTGCTACCGGAAATCGAGTAGTAAAAGAATGTTTGTTCGGTCCACCGTTACCTATTGAACCACAAATATATACTAAAGGACCCGACAGTCCACCGTCTGAATGCTCGGAAATTCTGGCAGACAAGAAATTTGTACTTCCTTCCAACATAATCTAATCTTTTGTCCGATCTTCCCGTTATCTCCCATTTTCACCAGAAGAAAATTATTTTCAGTAATCACTTATTAAAATTAAAGATAAGCTATTGGCGAAGGATTACGTTAATTAAATCATCAGACACGAATTATTACAAAACACAACCCATGTTGTTTTGCTTGTACATAGCCACTTTACAAATATATTATTTCCTATTTTCACTCAACTTAATTATTCATTTACAATAGTTCGCATTCACGCTGAATACACAGTATCACATTCCATGTAAATCTTTCTTACATTACATTCGTACAAATTATTTACAATTCTACCCAACTTTAAGATCATTTAACAAAATATTTATGTACGAAGGTGAAACATTTCGTCTCTTTTTATTTCAATTTCTTTACGTCTGTAAAAAAAGAAGGGTGCTGTATCTTAATATGTATTTCATCACATATCAAGAGAAATTAATTATCGTGATTTCCCCTTTCAAAAACTAACATTTGAACTTTAGAAAAATGCCATTTTAATAATATGTAAGAGATATATGTAGGAAAAAGCAAATAATAACCTAAATATTGCAGAATTATTACGATAATGTTATATTTATCTGCATATAAATAAAATAATATAATTTTATAAAAGTTTCGAAATAAAATAATTTTTTAAAAGTTTCGAACGCAAATCCGATCTTAAATGTAAAGTTGAATTAATTTTTTAATAAATTTTCAAAGATTCCAAAACCATTCAGATAAATTACATGTTACCTAGCCTCCCTTGTTCAGCCACAATATCCAACATTTCAAGATTAAACATGTTATTTACATAAGCCACTGCAAAAAATATGAGTAACTTCTTATAATATATTCTTAACAATTAACTATATTCCATAAAGCTTTTTATCTGATTAAATTAATTGTACTCGCACGTAAAATTGTACAAAAAGTCTTATCGATGTACATATTTTTTGTATTTTGTTCATTCATCGTTATAATGGAAGCTAAGATTAATTCATTTATAAAATCTAATCTAAAAATAGTACCCAGCACGTAACAATAAATTATATAGTTCAGTCTCTCGATTGAACGTGGCGATATGATTTGTAGAAAAATTTACACGTTTTGAAATTATAAATTTGATATGTAACACTGCAAGCATTTTTTTATGTACACAAAGTAGTACCACATATCTTTCATCAATTTCACTATAATGAAAGTTGATCTAATTTTTAATCCAATTTTCCGTTATACCGTGACATAATACTAGTAGCAATAGTGTTAATCAAATCTATGCCAGACTACGCACAAATTAAAAAAATATAAGTAAATCTTTTTGTAACCTTTTCATAGTATATACAGTTTTGATGATTCTTCACAGCATCTTGTTTTCAGAAACTGTTTGCATTATATCTCGCACCAAGTTGATTATTTACAAATTATACTTTTGGAGATTAATGCAAACATACGTAGAATGTCATCACTAACACATTTTTCGTTTTTGACTGATTAATTGTTCATGCGTCACCTCAACTTCTAGTTTAAACATTTATTTACATCAAGCAGTTGTTCGAGGTAACAATATCATCTTGAGAAATCATTTCCTGAAGGGGGATACCTTGTTTCTGTAACAAATGTCCAGACTTAAACTTACTTCAAAATTTTTGTACTTCGTTCAGAAAAACATTTATATTTACTTCAATGACAATCGTCGATGCCATATTATCTGTGTCGTGATATTGTACACCTACATTTGCTGCTGTTATTGCTATAGTACGAACGGTATTGGTGCTGGTCGAAGTTGTGATGTGCTGGGTAATCATGACGTTTTCGTTTGCTCTACTGGAACCATTACACTCTTATATGCGTAAAATAATGAATGAGACACTGTGTTTGTTTCGCATAAAGAACTATAATAAGAAACAGATATATATATATATATATATATATAGAGACTTACTTTCGTTTCTTTACTTGACCGGAATGAAAACGACCGCCCTCGCCACGAATTCTATTCATTGCATGTCGATGACGAGATTCATGGAGATATTTCTGTAAGAAAATGCTAATTTCACGTAAAATGCATAAGCAACAAAACATATAATATAAAATTAACCGTAACTAAACATATATTTACAGGTCTTTCTTTAGGTATCTTTCCCTCAGCTTCTAATTTAGCCCGTGCTTGACGACGTTTTAATATACGCCTATATTGCTTAGCATTTACATATAAAGGTTCTTCCTCAAAAACTTCTGCATTTGGCAATGCCACTCTTTGAAACTGCGTTTGTCCACTATTTCCTGGTACCATCTGAAACATCAAAAACCACGTATGTTTAAGTGTCTCGACGATACCTAGTTCATATTAAACTAACTATATACTTAAATTTTGAACTAAAGAAACTATATAGAAAAAAAAAGACATTACGCTGTCCTTGTCGCTCCATAATCACTACAAGTCGGTATAATATATAATACACAGACTATGTAAGTGAAAGAGACACTTTAACAGTAATCACCATGAAAACATTTCCTGCCTGAGTCGCTGCTGCTGTAGGACTTGCTAAGGGTTGTACTGGTGTTGTGGTTGCTGCGGTAGTTGGCGGTTGCGACGTTGCTCCAGCAATTTGCATAAGATTCCCATTGATATTAATTACTACTCAAAAAATATGAAATTAGTATATAAATTTTACAATTTAACAACTACGTTAATCATATACTTTTATACCTGTTGGCTGTGCTTGCTGAACTTGACCCTCTAATTGTACTGGCTGATAAATGTATGTTTGTCCATCTGGAGTTTGAATGATTTGAGGTGTTTGTGGCTGTTGAATTACTATTTGTTGGCCTGTACTAGTTAAACTAGACACAGGAACAACTTGTATTTGTCCATTTGGTGCTGCCATTTGTATAGCTTGTGGTAACATCATTGCTTGACCTCCTTGGCCCATTTGAACAACCTGGACGGTTCCTCCGGCACTACCAACCACAACCGCCTGCCCTTCACCCAGTTGTTCCATTGTAGATTACTCCTATCGCTAAACAGAAGACATTGACCTCACAACAAAACAAAGACAGAATGCAGTTATATTGGAAAGTAAATTAATAGAAAGCCAAGTATAAATTCTCCGATGGAAAAAGATAGGTTTAACGCGACAAAGATCACTACATGCATGTATGTACATACACAAAGACAAAATCTGTGTATACACGTGAACTCGTATATACGAAAGTTCCATGAATCATGCAGGGGAACTTTCGTGTTTGTTGTATCAAACTGAAAATAAATAAATGGAATGCGTAGAAAGGTTAGAGTCTCGATGATTTCTTTCATTCTGTCGGGCACAATTTTGTCTCGTACGCATTGATAAAGATCGCCAACGTGGCGAACACATTGAGGTTTAAAGAGCCCACGTGCAGAATGTTAGATACGTAGGAAAGAGAATCGAGGCCAGCCAGCAATCATCACCTTCTATCGGGTAGAAATCGGTTCCGAAGGATATTGCATCCTGTTCTCGGTGGCATGATCAACGTCGTATTTTCGTGATCCTTAACACGCAGCGAACGTCGACGTACGAAACGAAGACCAAGTCTGCTGGATGGTATTCGGAATGTATGGAACGACGCGAATTTCGGACGAGAAACGCTCGTCTCGACAAACATGGCCGTGCGGAAAGACTTTTTCAAGCACAAGAAGACACGGGTTCGCAATTCGAACAAGTCACAAAACGAAAACGCGGTTAATCGTACAACGATGCGCGGTCGTACGCGTACCCCGTTGATGTTTGATAATTTGTGGACTTACATTGGATATTTTCGTGGGCACTTTCCCAATGATTGGTCGGCAAATTGAGGACCAATGGTCGGCGATAGAGAGTCCTCGGCTCTTGTGTATTGGTGGTACTGAACGGGGGGACCTGCCAGTCCGATAGCAGCCCGATGCCAGACCGGTCGATGCCCCTCCGCGCCTCGACGCGCCCAACCAATCTACTGGCTTGACTTATCCCCACCACCTACTTCCCGCGCTCTCGTCAAACTTCGCGCGTTCCTAACAGCTCATTTCCCGCTTCCTTTTAAATCGATTTACCGATGTACTATCCGTAGTGATCACTTCTCCACATTTTCATTATTCCCGCATTCATTTACCGAATAAAATTTTATAGCGAATTACGTAATTCAATCCTACGATATTTAAAAATAAATGCTCTATATACTGAATAATTCTGTTCGAAGTCGAAGTTTCTAAATCTTGAAATAGTATTAGAGTAGTGGAATGGTAGCATTCAATGTGTAAAAGGTGGAGCATTTAAATACGAAAAGAAAGTATTTTTATAAATATATTTTACGAAATAATAAATAACCAATATTGACGGTCTTTATGCGTTTGTGCATATAGCTTTGATAACAAATTAATTCTTACAATTTTCAATAAATGTAATTAATAATGTAACAAGTGCGGCTTATACAACGTTTGTTTAATCATCGTTTATTGTTGACTATAATTAAGTTTATCTAATACGACTGTTATTCACGAAACAATATATAATTTCATAATTTATATCGTTTATTTATCATATCGCAATTCATCAATTAATAAGATAATAATAATATCATATCAATTAAATAAGAGATGATAGCGGAGTAATAACTATTATAATTTTAATAAAATATAAAATTAACAAATTTTGATGAACGAAATACATATAAGAAAAGTGGCAATGAGTAAAGGATATAATATTAGTAATAGTACTAATTTATATAAATATCACATGTGTATGTTTAAGTTAAGAACTCCTTCTCGCTTGAAATTGTACATACTTTTTGCAACACTGTAGCAAATATAAAATAAGAACAATATAAACGTACAATATAAAAAAGACAAAGATTTGCATGGTAATTAAAATATACACTTTAATATGAGTAACGAAATATATTCCAGTCGCATTCGTGAATATTAATTGTTACTGAATCTACATATTAACTACCGTGTTTCATATAATGCCGTTTACGTATATGAAATATTTTTAACGCTGATAGAACGTTAACAAAAAAAAAAGTTAGTTATTCGCTTGATAAAACTTAATTTTGCAAATTTTAATGCGAAAAATGATAAATTTATAATATATGATTGCGTTTATTAAATTATGACAAAATAGCCCTTTTATATTGTTTCTCGATATACATCTTAGTGGAGATTAATAACAGTGGTTTTATCTTTTTACAATATCGTATATAAATTATGGAAAAGCACTACCAAATGCAGCTTTTTCATTAAAGACTGGTCGTTTGGAAATATATTAACTTGTAACATCTTAAAATAATTATGTATATTCAGAAAAACTGTCAAGCCATTTTAACTTTTTGTTATTAAGAAGTAGTACCTGAACTTTTGTCTACGATACACCAGATTATAATGCTTCATCAATATTCAAATTCAAGTAAGATAGGATGGAGCTAAAAGTCCAGGGTATAAAAAGTCCCAAATTTAAGATCTTCGTATGACAAAGACTCGCTCGAGACGAACGCTCGTGTGCGAATGGCGACGAACGCTCGCTGTCTAAATAACATTATGCGATATTCAACCGACTGTTTACAAACGGAGATTTAAAATTCGGGGCATTTTACCCGTCGGACGTTTAGCCCCACTCTATTCTAAAATCTGAAGTAAATTCAGATTAACTTATCGAAAATTCATTTTGGAAAGATGTATAATGTTTTCAGTGTTGTGTAGTACAATGATTTCACTCAAGCAAGATGTAATCCTGCTGAGGAAATGCCAAAAGATCACGATAAAAAAGGAACTACTAAATCTTCCTTGTGTTCAACATTAACATCCTCTAATGCTGTCACAGCCTTATGGAGCATTTCTGTTATCTATAAATAAAAACATATATAAAAATTAATAAATATTTAAATAGTAGGATGTTATATTGCATATAATATATGTTTACCAGTCCATGATCTTCAGCATCAAGAGGTTCTGCTGCCAATATCTTTTCTGGGGCAGGAACATCTTTGAGTAAGCAAGATGTACTATCAGGTACTTTAATACCTCCAGCTTCTATACGTTTAGAATATGCACGTGATCTATCCATATATTCGTGCTGTTCTAAGTTGTGTGAATCTAGTGCTCCAACATCTATTACATTACTGAAATTAAATATATCAACATAATTAATTGATCCTTATTATGATATTCTACCAAATAACTGTAAAAAAAAAAAAAAAAAATAAGGGCAACATAAACATAAGGACTAAGAAAGGTAGAAGCAAACACTCACGCAGCTGTTTCATGTAAAATTCTATTTAATGCACTTTGTTCATCTGTTTTTTTGGGCGCTGAACTTGCATATTGGTTAACATAATCATCACTGAAAGGAAAAGAAATGAAAAAGCTTGAACAACTTTTATCTATATCATATATAAATATATATAAAAAGAACACACCTGTGTACTCTAGGTATATTTGTGTTATTACTGACAGGATCTACCAACAAATGTGTCCTTTCATTTGCTTCTCCACTCTACAAAGATAAACAGATAAATTACATGTTTTAATTAATTGAAATTCTAGTCTTTGAATTTTATTTCAATTTTATAGATGTGAATCATATAAGAATATAATATACATTTTGACTATTTCAGTCTTATATACGTAATCCGAATAAGTGAAATTGCGATAAAAGTTTATATGTATCTTTTAACATATCTAATGTTATACAATAAATCGAGCTTTCAAAACATCCCACTTGACTAAAATAATTTAATTTATTACCTGCGGATCGCTGTCTTCTTTGCAAAAACTGTAACAACATCCCATACTTATAAATGAATTGTTAACACTTTATAACCAGTGACGTATTGCTACAACGTATTATTTTTAATCTTCATTCCTGTATACAATCAAGTGAATCAGCTCTGGACGTGCCGATACTGCGCTTCAATCACTGTCCAGAAATGCAATATACTGCGAGAAGAGTGACAACTAAAGTGATTTATTGAGATGGATTTATGACTAAAAGAAACTGGCCAATTATACAAAGTGCAACGTGTGACAACCTTTTTAAACCAGATACGAAAACGCTAACAAAAAGGATATGGACATGCGAGATACAACCTTCCTCTGGTGGGATTTATAACGTACTAAATCGAATAACATAACCTTAAATATTCACAAGATAACGAGTGTACGAATTTATCGTATTACGTTGTTGTCTAAATTATTATCCATCAAAATATCAGACTTATCTTTTTACTATATAATATCGTATAAGTTCTATATACAGATTTATACATGTATGTCATTCAACAAAATAGTATACTAAAATAGAAAAGGAAATGATTTTTCAACTTTCTATATAAATAATACATATTCATTTCCAATTTTTTCTTAGACATTAATAAAAACTGTTGAATTATATTTTTCTAAATTAGTAATATAATGATAATATTATATATATCTTTAAATCTAATAAAATTGGTATTGTAACTAGTAACTGAATAGTATTAAGGAAATTTTAATTAAAAATACATCTACATCATGGCAAGTATCAAGGTGTGTTCATTTTTACATTTTAATTGATTGATATATTGTATATATGCATTTAAATATAATAATATCTTTAATACGTAGTTTTATTTCCAGGAATTACCAGAACTAGAAGTCTTTAAAACAGTATTATTCCACTGTATGGTGATAATAGCCTTACCTGTATTTTCATTTTTTGCTAGCAAGATTTTTATTTTTGATGGTACGGAAACAAACAATGCTATTAGAATGTTTAACTTTTTTACGTACATTTAAAAAATTATATTTTGTTGATGATATTTAATAAAATTATATATGTATATATATATTAATTTAATATTTAGGGGAAGTATCTAATAATAGAATAGTTTAACATAAACATGAGTAGTAAATAATTCTTGAGAATATTTGAGAATATTTTTTGCATATTTTTTAATCTAGTAGCCAATATTTTATACCTTTTATGTACAAACTTTATGAATTGGAATGTTACATATACATAAATTACTTAATACAGTACATCACAATATATACTTTTGATTATTACACATTAATTGTGTAATAATCAAAATATGATATACACATATTTACGAATATAATTTTGACATCGTATCAATATTTTAAACAAATTTTTATACATTTTAGGATTATTGGGGCTCGATCAAGTGCCAAGCAACGTGTATTCAGCTGGAGTTGCAATCCTTGTCTTACACGTAGCTTTGGGCGCTTTTATATATCGCGCATACTTCGATGATCAATCGAAGACACAGACGAAACGAGATTAATCACTTTTTTTTTTTTTTGTATTTGAAACACATATGTGATTAAGTACACTTTTTTGATAACACATTTATTCGCGTATAATCATTGAAAAAAAAAACATGTTACATTGTATTGCGTTACATTCTGCAATTGCATACTTTTTTTGTTAATGTTTCGATATTTTTCTCTTATTTTTTCCTTTTTTTTTGTTTAGTGATGTGAAATTGCATGAAGGACGAATATAACTATACTTGTACCAATTAATGAAACGTAATTATTAAATAAAAAGAAGCAGTGACATTCCTACACAATATTTGCATATTGTACAGCACAAACTTTACAATATACATATATCTATATGGAATATGATTCCATTACATATATTTTGCTTTTATATTTGAGAAACGTTGTAGTAGATTAGTTTATAATTTCTAGTGCCTCAATAAATCACATCAGATACATAAATTAATTGTAGTGCACTTTACCGATCACAGTACTAGATCAGGGGCGAATTTATAATCCTTTGTAGTATTTAGGCTGATAATTTCGAAACAGCTACTTAAAAAGCTACAAATACGAATTTTTAGAAAGGGGAATAAAATACAGAAGATTATTACAAAATTTCAGTACAAATCCGCCCCTAATAACGCTGAATAGTAGTCATGTACTTTATTTCTACCTTTAAGGAAGAATAAATAACAAAATAAATGGTGATCAATATACAATGCAACACAATATACTACTGATTCCTTTTTAGTACCAATGAACAGTACCGTTGCAACAACTATAAAAAAAAGATATTTATCAAATTAATTAGAACACAATTTGAAAGGCAAAATATTTTACTTTTATGAAAAACTATGAATTATGTACAATATACCTAACTATAATTTCATTTCTCGTAATTTCATGTCATCAAAGCTTTGACAATGTTGAAATATCATAAAATATACACGATTCAAGTTAGCAGCCCTTTCAAACATACAAAGCTGTAAGCAAATCCTAGAACAAGCTTAATAAACTTCTTTAATGAAATATTAATTTATTTAAGTATCTTAAATGCAACAAAAGTTTGTGTGACAGAATATTTTGCTGTCGGCCTGGGAAGTATTGGAATGAATGCTTATTGTAATTAAATACATAAAATCGCCTGCGATATTAACTACTTCACAATTTAATTTAGTCATTAGCTCTAACTTAATACTTGTTCTATACATTATAGGACACAATGTATTAAATCTTACTGGCAATGAAATCAGGGATCTCTTTAGAGTGTTCCACTGATAAAAATTTTGTTATGCTTTCCTAAAAGCATATTAAAGCTTGAAGAATTTCGTAATTACACTACAAAAATAATATTCTTGTAACGTCCTAAGAAATAAAAAGATCGTTACAAATATCGTGTACTTTTAACTGAATTGATTATTTTTCATAAACGAATACAGTGGATACATATACACGTGTCAAAAAAGAAAATTTTTTTATACGTTTTTATCAATATAAAACGAAATTTAAAAATGTCAGCGCCTATCATTATTTATTCCGTGTTCACCTCTATTTTTATAGAAATTTACTTGAATGAAATAATTTTATAATGATATATTAGTTAAATTAATTGAACGTAAAATATACATACAACTTTGTTTAAGTGATTTACAGAAAAAAAATTCTTCAAATTTCAATATACTTAGATTAATGATAGTTGTTCTTAAATAGGTTAACTTATCAATAAATTGCAGCAAACTTAGCAATAAATTGTGATGGGTAAAGAAAAGAAAAAACAATCGCATCTGCTAACTAAGAACATATCAGGCGCTTTTGTGACATGATAAAAATGACTTGTGTAATGACATATTTTCGTTATTTTAATCATGGTAGATTTAATAATATTAAACACACATAAAATTGGATGACCGTTACTCAACATCCATTTTCTCTTCCTGGGGTTGTTGTTGTTGATTGGTTTGAGAGTGAGCATCGCCTTGACTATTTTGATTATTTTTCTGATGATTTTCAGAAGCTTTGTCTTTAGGTTTCTCTTCTTTTGGTGGATCGACTTTAGGTTTTGGTTTATTTAAAATTGGTACTACAACACTATCCAGTGACTGTTAAAACACAAAGAAAATATATAAAAGGCAATATATATAAACGTATTATCAGTTATACATTAAATTAGATATATGCTTCAAATACCTGTTTCTCTGCACGAATTTGAGCTACAGTAACTGGCGGTTGTTGTGTACGAGGTGTACTGGCAAGAAGCATGCGTTTTTCTTCTAGCCACGTCCATTTTTCTTGCACTACTTTTTCAACCTTCTTTACCTCTTCTTCTGTTAGGTGGGAATATTTATCATCCTTTCCATTGGACGATCTAATGAGATCTATCCCTTTTTTAGCAAGTTGCAAAGCTCCTGCTAATTCATCAAGAGCATAGCCTCTGCCTTCAAATTCCATTCGTCTTTCTTTAATTGGTTCACCTTGTGACTAAAAAAAAAAAAACATACAATTTTCAATTTTAAAACGAAAATGTTTATTTGGTATCTAATAAAAAGTATAAATGTAACTTACCTTAAGGCGTGTTAACCGTTCTGAATAAACTTGTCGCTGGCAATCTTCGCCTTCTTCGTACAGCCAATTTTCAGTTTCATCTAATGTACAATAAAGTGTTTCTTTGTCATCTTCCGTAACAAATGTGGACAATTGATCCTCCTCCGACAGCTTAGCACGTAAATCGTAAACATATTCTTCTAATGCGTTACGGGCATCAACACGTTCCTTTTCCTGTTTATCTTCAGCGATCATCTTGGACTTGGATGTAAAAATATATATTTGTCGGATTTACATTAAAGTTAGGGCTAGGGTTAGGGGCGTGAGACGAAACTTCGTTTAGATTACACATTGTCGTTATGCAATAGAGAAGACATTGACTAGTGCAAATACGATTATTATAGAATTAGACAAGTACAACCGTGGTAATTAGATACTCGAGAAACTAATGACAATGATCCTAGGTTCAATAACGAATCCGCGGTCAACGGGATGATAGATGAACATGCTCACAAAATCTAAGTCGGATTCTTGGTTAAAACGTGGAATATCCACCGAGCGTACAGACACTAAGTAACTCGCTAATACGACCTCACGAGAGAATGACTTTCCGTCGCGATGATGCTGCGGAGGAAAACTATGATGGGATGTGTCTAAGGGCACGAGATCATCGGATTCGTCGAGGATAGCCTTCGTTCAGAAATTGACGTTGCTGTTAAAATTGGTCAATCTCCATATCGGTGGTTAGAAAAAGATGCTAGCCGCCCTCGAGGGAAAGTTGCTAGTGGGAGACGTCATTCGTTGAAAAAAATAGATCTCCCCTATCTTCCCGTAGTTGGGACAAAGACTGTTTGTCTGTTTGAAGGACTTTAGGTAACCAGATCTTAGTGTTTATAACGGCCCTCGGGCTAGCTGATCACGTACTGTGGAGACGCGTCGGCACTGGTAACCATCATACCCGAAGAATAGGGTCTGCGTGTGGCGAGCCACGGGACAGAAACCGTTGGAATGTTTACTGTCGCGTGCCGCTACAAATATTTCTTTTAAGGAGAGCTATAGAATTACTCCATACCTTTGTTAGGCAAAGCGTTCATCCCGTGATCGCGGCTACGTTCGGCGACTGGCTGTCGCCTCAAGCCCAAGCTCATTATCACAAATCTCGAACAAATACTATCGGATCGAAAGACGACAATTGTTTAATTACGCCTACGATAGAATCTAGATTACGGTGTTAGGGGATTTTCCCGAAGTTCCAAAGGGAAGGCTCCGATGTCCTTTCATCTCCGACATATTAATATAGAATATACGAATTATAAAAAATGTACTAACAATTAAATAAACGTAATAAACATAATTTACCTCTTTTTCCAATGCGGCATCTAAATCACGCTGAGAAAGTCCGTATTCACACATATCCACCGGTAAATCAATGGTACGAATAGGAACTTTCTTTTTACCCTTACTTTCTTCATTTTTATCGTCGCCCTGCAAAAATAATAAGATATCCAAATGAAATATTTTTATCTATCTATACATATCTACAATAAAATTTATATTAAAATTTATTTTTTTATTATTATAAATACTAACGAAAGAAATACATATAAAACATTCTATGTTAATTCTTTTATCTAGCATTCATAAGAATATTAAAAATGATTTCTTATTCTTAATGTAATAATTCGTAATCACACACAATAGATAAAATAAATATAATAATGTCATAATAAAACTGAAACATTTTAAACCAAGGCACACAAACTGGAAGTCAGGTGATGATAGAAATGAGTAGAGGATAAAGAGGGGCATTATACTTATGCGAGCAGTTTTCAATTCGCCTTACTTCAACTTCAAGATATATTATGTAGTTATATAGAAAAGAACATTCACATAAAATATGCGAATCGAAAACCGAACCGCATTGCCTGCCTTCACAATTTTAGCACATTGATAGCTATTGCATTATAAAAAGTTACTGTCTCTTTTCCTTCTGCGACCCAGTAGAAAAGTAACTGAGCAAAGACAGACAGCACGGCGTGACACAGCTGTATCTTGGACCCATATGCATCGTAACACTTTGCACGAGATTATAATATGCATATGTTTATATTGATAATCGTTTTCAAATTAAATATTCTGACTGCGTTATTTTCTCTTATACGTTGCTATTATTAACCGAGTTTGCAGAAGAAATCGACACAGACTTAAAACCTTTGAATATAACTAAATATCATGCACTAAAGAAACTACAATGTGTAGGAAACTTCTAGGTCATAAATAATTTATATTAGATATACACGAATCAATAGAATTTGATTAATTTATCAATGTATTCGAAATATTAAATAAGTATAGAGACATATCACAAGCAATTACCATTGCAAACGAACCTAACATTTTCAGATCTTAGTTCTTTTAAAATGATAAAATGTGCTTAAGAAAATGATTTTCTTTTTTTTTTTTTCCTTTTTGAGACAGTGAATAGTAACATATATAATACGTAGTAGCACGCGAATCTCATATCATGCAGGACATTTCATTTTATGATTACAATGATCTTATAACAAGTAATTGACGATGCTGACGTGATGAAAGAAATAAAAGTCTTATGCCACTTTTACACGCGACAAGGTATTCGTGTAACCATCGATGACTTATAATAATAGAACAACCTAAGCAAAAGTCATAAATTATTGCACATGTTTCAGTTAACATATGGGTCCAAGTAATGATAGTGTGTCGCGTACCGAGCTGAGCCAAGAGAGAATCCTGGAGGAGTAGGAAGGGGCAGAACCCCCCGCACCTCTTCCACCATCATCAGCATCTGAGTTCCGTCGCGTTTTATCCATGCTCACCTAAACCACAACAAACTCACATAGTCATGCATCAGACATTCAAAGCATGAATACTGTTCTTCTACAAAAGTGTATACCAAAGAATGAATTTAATGAGTTTCCATTTAATTTACACTTCGTTGTAGTATAATTGTTATTTATGCAATAAACCTTTTTTTTTTTTTTAAGTATTATTTTATTGGACATACCATTATTATTTAGCTCAACAAACAGTTAGATAAACCTAACCCTAAGTTAATATAATTTTTTTATGAATGTATTACAAAGTAAATGTTATACTAAATGTTAATATTGTTACACATAAGTTGATAAAAAACGACCTTGAATACATATAATTTGAATGAAAGGTGAAGTAACAATGAATATACATACTTCAGGTGCTGGTGGTTCATTTGCCTGTGCTTCTTGATCAGATTTATCTTTCCTGTCTTGCTGCTGATCAACGTCCATGTTATTTTGCTGTTGCTGCTGTTGCTGTTTCTCTTCTTCTTCTTTTTCTTGTTGTGTGAGTTCACGTTTCTCGATCAATGAAGCCGATACAATAGTAAGAATTCCATTCAAGTTTATCCTCACTTTTACTTTTACTTTCGACAATTCACCTTCTGGCGTTGGCTTTACATTCTTTATTGTGTATGTACCTGTAAAAATGTTGTTTATATAGTAAGCTACTGTTAAGTAATAAGAAAGAATTAGTAAATAATAAAAAGAATTAAATGCTTACCAACATGAGTTCGAGGATATGATGCTAATGGCATAGTATAACTTGCAGTGAGTGTAAATGGATTTGATCGATAAAATGTCAGCGTTTTCGAGAATGGCACAGAATGGTTGTGTCCAAAGATCTCCATTTCACTAAAATAATAGCACAAAAATCAGAAAAATGTGTCCTTATTTAAATATCCTTAATATTATACATAAAATGCGAATATTAATGTACCCGTCTTCCCCTTGAGTAGGATCCCACGTTAATTTCAAGGGATACGGTTGAATATCAGTTACCGAGAAATCACGAACTCTAACAGCGGGACTCAACATCGCACACTGAAGTGCGCATCCTCGTGAAACCGCCTCATCTTGATTTAATGTCATAGACACAGTACGACCAAACACTTCTTCAACCAACCGTTTGATAGCAGGAACACGACTAGAACCACCCGCTAATTCAACTGAATGAATGTCTTCCAACTTTAATTCTACAAAAGGTATTGCAGATTAATATATAATTAACGAAAAATATATTTTATGCAAAATTAAACTACGTGTGTAACAACATTAAATGCAAAATAAAACATACTAGAATCTTCAAGGCATCGACGTAAAGTGGATTCAACGCGTTTAAATAAATGTGCACACATTGCTTCCATATCTGCTCGTTTCATTTCACCATGTACATCCTTCTCATCCATAAAACATTCAATATTAAGAGGAAGCATCGTTGAATTGGCTGACATTTGTTTTTTCAATTTCTCTACTTCTGCTAGTAGTCTTATATATGCACGTGGATTGTTATGCGGATCAATATTATAACGTGATTGAAATTCCTTACAAAAATGTTCGGCTAAAATAGAATCTATATTCCTTCCACCCAATTGACTATCAAAAGTACTAGCTATCATCTAGAAATAAAATATAACATTTATATAATATGTACGATTATATCATAATAATTTTATTGTTTTTGCAAGTATATAACTATTAATAGCAGTTAAGATAATTACTACTAAGGTAATAAAAATCATTACATACCTTTAGTTTTCCTTTGTGGAATGCACAAATGCTTACTTGTAAGCTTGCATAGCCGCAATCAACAAAGACTACATTTCTCGGAGGTGCATCAGGTGCTGGTAAATCTTGCTTATAGATGCCATAGCACAAAGCAGTAGCTGTTGTTTCATTAAATAATCTAAGAACATTTAAACCAGCAATTCGTGCAGCATCAAGCAATGCCTGACGTTCAGCTTGCGTGTAATATGATGGAACAGAAATAACGCAGTCATTAACAACAGTTTGAAGAGCAGTTTCAGATATATCTTTTAATTTTGTAAATAACATTGCAGTTATTTGCTCAGGTGAGAAAATGTGTTCCTCTCCTAAATATTGTACCTAAAATTTAGAAATAAGTATAAATATCTTTGCTTTGTACTTGTTACATAATTACTTTTATCATTATAGTTTTTATTGTACAAATTATATATGATATGATTCATCGTGTTTTAACTGCTCTAAAGAGATATAAATAAGATATGAGTCCCTATAAATGTGAGAAATCTGGCACAATGCCCAGATTGAATCTAAGTAACGTCTAATATCACATTAAATAATTACAAAAAATCATATTATTTTCCCATAACATTTTGACATGTTAATACAATAATTATTACAATTTTATAAAATAGCTATATATGTTATGAAATATTAGTAACATAACCATAAATCATTCAATTTTATTGCTGAGATATAATAGAAAGGAAATAATTCCATATCTAAAAACAACTTACATGTATACCAATACTTCCATCTGACTGATGAGTTACCTTAAAAGGTAATGTCTGAAGCTCTCTTTGTACCTGTGGGTCATTATATTTTCTACCCAATAATCTTTTAAATCCATGAATGGTATTTTTCATATTGGTCACCATCTGATTCTTAGCAGCTACACCAAGAATTCGATTTTTCCCACTGAATGCTACACATGATCTAAAATCAATATTTATATAAATACAAATTTCACCTACCACAGCATGCATAAAATTCGCATAATATCGAACAAGCATGTGTACATCATACAATATTCTACATAATTTCTAGAATAATCTAATCATCCTGGAAGTCCGCTTTTCATACTGAAGTATATATATGTTAAAGAACACAAAAATTTTCAATTTTCAATTTATTAATTCTCTCAGTAAAAAATCTAATAAAATATTATAGATTATAAAATTATGAGAGGAGAAATTAATAATAAAACACCTATATACATGCATGAAAAATATCAGTCTTTTTTATTTTAAAAACGTAAATTTTAATAACATGACATTTAAATAAGAACAGAATTAATAAAAATAAGTTATATTTAATGTTTTAACAATTAATAATGAAAATATCAAATTATTACATACACTTTAATATCTTTATTTTTACAGATATTTCTTTTTCATATTTTATTAGATATTAATATTAGATAAAAAAAAAAAAAATATAACAAATATCATAACAATTTATTTATGTAGTAATACAATTATCAAATACTATCGATCTACAAACAAGTAATACATATAAATTCGTCATGTTCGGATATAAATTTCGATAACTCAAACGTAAAAGAAATAACAATTCGTATACATTTTGTACACAAAGAAACTGGGAAAGTAATAGTAGTAGTAGTAATAGTAACAGTAGTAGTAGTAAGTAGTAACGTCAAGTAGTAACGTATTCATTACATTTATTCTGACTTAAATCGATTGTTGATTCCATTTTACATGACTACGCCAAATTCAAATAAAGAAAAAATAGCTCGTGGACCATAACTAACATTATGGACATTTTTGTACTTCTTAGTCATGTGAAAGTAAGCGGGTATGCTTAAGTAGATAAAACGATTTGAACATAAATGGCAATGATCGAATACCGCATCATCTACTTTACATACTACTTGTACAGAAATGAATTATGTATTACTACTTTTAAATTGTTCTACTATTTTTACGTAAAATTTTCACGTAAATCAGCGAAACAAGAGAAATACTCGGAGATACCGGGTGAGCACCGGTATCTTTCTACATAAGAGAAAAAATTAGGTATCGATTATTATAATAAAAGAAACTTACGGTGTATTTCGAAGACTGTAATCATTAGCTATAGTTTCAATGCCTCCCGCCCGTGCTACAGCCACATAACAGCTTTCGTTACCAAAGTCAATTCCGATCACGGACATAGCAGCCATGGCTGAGACTGGGTACGACGTTTTCTTTACGACACTGAATAATACTATCTTGCGTAAATCAAAGATTAAACGTTGATCCTGGACAAGGATGGACGATTGATTGATAGTCGTTTAGATTTCGCGTTAATAATTATCGTGTACGGTGGATAAATTCTCGCTCTACACTCACGCAATAGTCTGAATGAAATGCTCTCCGCACGGTAACTGTGATTACTTCTTTCTGCTAACTTCTGCTGAAAATTCACCAATCATGGCGCTGCGGTATACGATTCCTATTGGTCAGTCGGCTGCTCTGGAACATTCTGGAATTATGCGCCATTGGAATTTTCCTCTTAGACATAGTCAGTTTCATTTCTCGAAGGATCGAAAATAATGGATCGATATACAACATTATTTTGCTACAAATTACCATGTCTATATACAAATAATCGATTAGAAGAATTTATGCTATTACATTTTCTTTCTCCCCGCGTATCGTTTCTCGCAGATTTTGAATTTATATATAGCAAATTTTGCGCACGAGTATGATTGGTTTGCACGACGGTATGCCTGTTGTGAAACAAATTTTGAATTACTGTAATTGAATATGTTAAACAACGTTATTTTACAAATTTTTACACCGTTACAATTTTTTGATTATAGTAAAGTTATATGTGGAATTAATGGGTGATATTTCGTTATATATATATATATATATATATAATCACACATATATTACAATTATTACTATTACATAGAATTCTAATTGTAAACATTATATGTATATGTTATATTTTATATGTAATAATAAAAATTTTATATGTATGTGCAAACTGTGTGTTATGTTCTAATAAAATTACTTATGCCGACTATATTTACGTATATAATCAAGAGAAAAAGTTGCTTCCTTAAGTATGTATATATTATATTATACGTCAGTACAATTTCATAAAATGTTGCATGATATGTCGCGCTTGTGTACAAGAGCGTGATTTAAAGCAGTCTTGAAATAAAGCGGTCAAAAACGTAAATATAGTGCGATTTGTATTACTGCATTATTATATGAATTATTGGCAGTTATTCAATGAATTCATATATCGATATACTAGTAATAAATAGTAGATATAATCGTGTAATATAAAAATCATACGGTCCAAACGCATAAGTACATGATATCCACATCTGTAAAATGTCGCGTCTGTTTAATTTACGATTTTCTTCAATTATAAAAAGGAATAAAAATTCAACGGCTCTGATGAATAAAGGAAATTTATGGACAGCAAATGAAATAAAAAGTGTATTCCATCAAAATGGTAAAGGTTATGCCCAGCTCTATTGGAAACTTCAGGAACACATGTATCCATTATATAAATTTTTGGATATACTTAAATCGAAGGAAATTCGTCCTTTATTAAGAAGAATGAAAGTCTTACGAAATAAATATGACATTAATGATGAAAAAAAAAATTTCAGAAACATAGGATTTATACTGGGTGGTATTGGTATAACCATAGCTCTTTGCGAAGCCAAAAATCACAGAGGTATATATTATTAAAGAAGATATGTCTTTGTATATGTAATTACATGGAATAAACATCCATTTACTATCAATATTTTTTACTAGATAAACAGTTTTTTCTGGCTGCAAAATATGGCAATATTCGAGAGTTAACGAATGTGAGTATTCATCAGATATTTCATCATAGTATCAATTGCTAAGAAACTGTTGGTTTGTAGATTATAAAAGAAGGTATTGATGTAAATATGCGCCATCCATTAGGTTGGACAGCATTGCATCTTGCTGCTATTAATGCAAAACCAGAGGTTGTGAAACTTTTATTGAAACACGGAGCAGATGCTAATCTTCAAGATGAATTCATTAACGTTTATGGAACTGCTATAGAAAAAGGATTACATACTTTGGATGGTACAAGATTGAAACAAATTACGATAATTAAATAAAAATAGCATAGTTGTATATATTATTCATATCTTACAAGATATTGCATAAATTTCCAAATTTCCAGTGCTCATGATAAGGGAGGAAGAATTTTGCGATCATTTGAATAGTAGGGCCACTTTCAAAGGTTTTACAGCATTACATTATGCTGTTTTAGCAGACTCTAAGCCTTGCGTACAAGCATTATTAGAAGCAGGAGCTGATCCAACAATGAAAAATGAATCAGGACATAGAGCAGTAGAATATGCTAAAGATGGAGAACTCAAAGAAATGCTTGTAAAACGCGCGATAAAATATGATGAGATAACGAAGGAAAAAGTACATATGATTAAAATCAAGCTTTGATTTTTATGTAGTGCTATTTTTGATCCATTTTTTTGCCTGATATTGTAAACAGGAATTAGAAGAACGTCGTAGATTTCCACTAGAGCAACGTTTGAGACAGTATATCGTTGGACAAACTGGAGCAATATCTATCGTTGCATCTAGTAAGATTTATTTTATACGCTTAATAATTTATATATAAACATAAGGTGTATATAATACTTTTTGTAATACTCTGTGTAATTGCAGCTATTAGAAGGAAAGAGAATGGATGGATAGATGAAAAACACCCCTTAGTATTTCTTTTCTTAGGTTCATCAGGAATTGGAAAAACCGAATTGGCTAAGCAATTAGCTGCATATATACATAAAAATAAACAGGAAGGATTTATTCGATTGGATATGTCAGAGTATCAAGAGAAACATGAAGTTGCTAAACTGATTGGTGCGCCACCAGGGTAAATTTTATTCCTATTTATCACGCTATATGTATATTTCAGATATTATAAACATAACCTACCATTTATTCTTCTTTTTTATTGTATCGATTAGATATGTTGGCCATGATGATGGTGGACAATTAACAAAACTTTTAAGGAAATGTCCAAATGCTGTTGTATTATTTGACGAGGTTGATAAAGCGCACCCCGATGTACTGACTGTTTTGTTACAATTGTTCGATGAAGTATGATTACTTCTGTGTGTTTTATCGAATATATGACATTAAAATATTATATCAAAATGAAAATCTAAATATTTGTTTAGGGAAGACTCACTGACGGTAAAGGTAAAACAATCGAATGCAAAAATGCAATTTTTATAATGACATCAAATTTGGCAAGCGAAGTAATCGCTGATCACGCAGTACACCTTAGAGAAGAAGCTCAACGTGTAATGGAGCAAAAACTGGATAAGAATGTTGACACAGAGGAGGATCCAGAACACATTGAAATATCTCGTAAATTTAAAGACGAAGTAGTATGTATTGATTTCTTTACAATATTTTTTTAACATTTTTAGAACGAATTTAAAAAAAAAAAAATGTCCTCTTCACAGGTGAGGCCGATATTGAAGTCACACTTTGGTAGAGACGAGTTTTTGGGTAGAATAAATGAAATCGTATACTTTTTACCATTTTCTCAATCTGAACTTATATCGTTAGTTGTAAAAGAATTGGAAACTTGGGCAGATCGTGCGAAGAAAAGGCATAAAATAGAATTGAAATGGAATAGAGAAGTTCTGTCACTTTTAGCCGAAGGATACGACACTCATTACGGAGCACGCTCTATTAAGTACGAAATTGAAAGACGCGTTGTTAACCAATTAGCTGCTGCTCATGAACGAGGCCAATTAGGTATGTAAATTATTACTAATATTTAAAAACAATTTTTTCAAATTTTAATGAAATATTGTTTCTGTGTTTTTATAGAAAAGGGATGTTGCGTATTACTTAAAGTCAAATGGTATAAAAATGGTGCGAATATAGCGTTATCAATACGACGCAAAGGTGCAAAAGATTTTGTCGATCTTTCTACAGAGAATTTGACAACAAATGTAAATTCGACATTTTAATAGCATAAAAGATTATTGCAGGTGTATAATTTCAACAACTGTAGAAAATGTATTATAGCTTGATCTCATAGTGCGTATAAATAAAAAAATTTGGGATGTTTTGTATTATTTATTGTAGAGATGAAACAATGTTTGTAATAATAATATATGTTTAACGATGCGCGATAATTTTGAGATCCATAACGAAACAAAATGTAAATAAAAATGATAAAATCCATCATATCCGTACAAATTTTTACAATTTCTTTCTATTACACCCTACACTTCGTTTCTAATATATAGATGAAATGAAATATACGATTCTGATGGATATTAGTAGTTCTTTATTTTAAATCGAATCACGAGGATACATTACAAGAAAATATCGATTACACTTCACATTTAGGACACATTGCACATTCTTTACGACGTTAGTAAGACTAGAGACATTTTCGAAACGTGCAGAAAATCAGTTGTGGAAACTGTTTCTCTGCCTTGCTTATCGATCGCCCCGCAATACCATAAACCTTATTTCTTTCGTCAATTATTGTTTGTACAACGATCATAATCCAAATAGTATCATCGAGTAGTTCTAACCACTGGGAATCGCGATAGATGCGAGCATTTTTATTTGGTTTAAATATTATCGTGCAAGGCAAATTCAGGTCCAACAAGGGGGTGTCTATCTATGTATTGTATTGAAAAGTAGCAAGAAATAATCGACGCGTGAGATCGTTCTTGAAATAGGCGCATGAAAGTTAATGGTAGAAATACGATAAAAATGTAACGTTTATTCCGAGATTATTAACGAGATTCTGTTTCATCATTTATGATGAATGCGGAAACACGAAATTCATGTAGTCGTTACATGCCGTCACAGCTATTACAAATATATTCGGAATGTTAGACGCGCGTATTGTATTAGACACCCAAAATGATTGTTTTATTATACGGTATACGTACAAGAACATTTTTATATGTATATAATATATACATATAAGATATATAAATATATTATATATATATATATATATCTTAAATGTGTATATAAATAAAATATGAATATATGTGTACATATATGTCTTTTTTTTTTTTTTAATATAAATACCATGTATGTGGAATATAATAGAAATACTGTTAAGTATAAGTTAAGCGTACGATTCGGACCACGCTCATAATTAGCTAAGCGTTTCTTCCCAACAAACCTTTTTCTCATTTTCACCAACTGTTACGTGTTACGTAATCATATACCATTACATGTATATATATATATATATGTTTATATAACATATATTTATATTTACTTACAACATACTTAACGAATTTTAATTTTTTCTTTTCACCAGGTAACGTTTGTCACATTATTAGTATTCTCGCAGCCAACGAATCAAAAACATTTTAATCGCTGTAATACACGCATGTACGAGCCTAAAATATTTATAAGTACGGCAGGTTCCTTAGTCGAACTCTCTTAAATTAACAATAAATAGATATAAGCTCTGAAATTTTCAAAATTATCGGTATATATGATATGATAAACTTTGGTCGGAAATGTTCACATTTTCATTTGGTTTTCTTTATTTGTTTGTCCTTCCTCGTTATCTTTCGTATAAATCAGACTTCGTTATTAAATACATAGAACTTGATTTCTTGTTTCTGTATTTATCTATTTCTCTTGAACTCTTTAGCGGTGTTGTATGCCTAGCAAAAGTGTGAGAAAGGAACGTAATAAATCGAGAAATATATATTCTATTATTCAGTAGTATTTCAGAAGATCCGTATTTAAGACTTGTGTCTGAACGAACGTTACACGATAATAGTACACGCGACAATTTTTTGCATTTTCTGTTGCTGCTTATGTACTCGTAAATAATTACGACATTAACAACGATAACGCGATTATACTATATTTATCGGAGGAGAATCGTTTTCATTAGGCTTTCGGTTCGTTTGTAATTATTCAATGGCGCATCCACGCACGCCTTGTACTTCTCTGAGGTCAGTTTTGTTGCATAGTACAAACTTAGGCCTAGGAAGTACATATGTATGTATACTAGTCTGAAATCACCGGAGTGGTTTCAGACTATAATAAAAATCACATTAGGACTAGAAAAACATATCATTTACCAAATTATTCATCCTTTTCTCTCCTGTCTTTTAATTTTTTTTTTCTTTTTGTTCATTTTTACCTTTTATCCTATCACCATCTTATTTACTTATAGTTGAAATCACCCTTCGAACGTCTTATCTTGAAATTACTTCGAGCAAATACTGTACTGTGTAACGGAAAGTACGGTGATGTGTTTCTTATCATTTGAAGCACGATTATCTACTATCACTCATATTCGTTACCACGAATAGAATAATTATCTTGCTGATTGTGTAAGGTACATTTAGCCGCCAGTAGAAACAAATTATACAAATACCAAATACAAATACGTAGTGTGTATATACGAAACGATTGTCTCCTCCATACGCAAATTTTTCTCCTTCTTCCTTCCTTCAAAACATTCTCCCATCCACTTGCTGTGACACGATTCCCTGTTTATGAATAAACGAACTGTTTATCTCACAATACGTACCATTTCCTCTAGGTCAGACGATTCAATCTCGAAGGTCATAGTAAACCTACGGAAAATCTGGTACAGCGAAATATCGTATTAATAGATTCTCGAGGATTGAGGGACATCGATCCTTGCGATTCGCTGAAACGGACAATAACGATGTATTTTTTTCGCGGTTTTCTTATTCGTTAGTGGTCTCGAGTACATCCATAAAAGCGGTTTCACATATATAACACTGCTACTGTCGTTTACATATACCATTTACCGATTATTTATCCTATGCTTTTTGATTGTACTCTTCCCTTCGCAATCCGGCAAGGAAGCGAAACAAAAAGGAATAAAGAAGAAATTGTGTCCACGTTCCCATAAAATGGCCACGTTTTGTTTTTTTTTTAGAAAACGGTACGCGACGAACGTAACATCGATCGATTCTTTTGCTTTTCTACTCCTTTCTCTTCTTCTGTTCCTTTTAGTGTAACGTGTGCCACATGTCGATGGTTTTCCTCGGTGATTGAGTCATATGAAGCCAGTGCTCTCTTCCTTGACTTCCGCTTCCTTCCACTCCCCGAATCACTCCTGTGGCTGGACCAACGATACAGGAACCGACGATCACGTTCCCTCCGATAAACTCGTTGCTCGAGTCCATCACACATACCTTGCGAAAGAATTAGTTCAATTATTTTATCAATTTGAATCTTTCCCATTTTTTCTTTTCTTTTTTTTTTTTTTTTTACATACGATGAAAATGTTTTTCAGGAATACACTCCGGGTATCAAAATCGATGGATGTAGCAATTAGATCTATCGATATCTCGTCACTGGGTTCAATCCGTTTCCAATAATGATGTTTCGTTTGATGAACGATGAATCGCTATTTGTTCGTAATATAGAGACTTGCATGTTAGAGTCGCAAGGACTACTTTTGCAAATTTATTTCCTCCATTTAACTTTCTTCCTATACATCCTATACATCCTATACATCCTATACATCCTATACATCCTATACATCCTATACTTCCTATACCATTACATTTCGTTTTACTTCAGAAAATATTTACAAATTTTCTTTCATCTATGAATAGCCTTCTAAAGATCTATAAATCTTTACTATCGTTGTACGATATATATCTGATCATGCATATTCCACGAGCTTCAAAATTTTAGAGCAAAACGTGATCACGCGAAAGAAAAGATAGCGTGTCTATAAGACTATTCTGAAGTTTCCAATCGGCTGGAATTGCCTATTTTGCAACGTTGGATCGGTCGCTTGACTCGAGAATCATCGTTGAGGACTTTTACAAAAAACCACGGAAGTTCATCGATATTCAGTCTAGACTCGTCGTACGACTACGAAGGTCGCCTCTTTCTTGTTTGCTCTTTTTTTCTTCGAGGCTTTTTTCCGGACGCGACAGAACGCTCGTCGATAATCGCGACCGACAACTCGCCAACTCGCTATGTAAACACGCGATTTCACAAAGCAAATAAATTCTCTATTCAACTAGTACAGGTTTCCACAAGGATAGTATAAGCAGGAACTTCTGTTTTTCGTTATTACTAGCGTAGCGTTTAGCGTAGACGAGAGACGCGATATCGCTGCGGTTTTGTAAATCACACATTTGACAGTTCAATTTACCATTGTTAATCCTGTAATACAATAGTAGGTCTAGTCTACGTTCTCTACTTATTTCTTTTTTCTCTCTGTATAGTTTTAAGAGACGACTGGTCGGTTCTACGGATGCTTCCTGATTGTCTTTCTTTCTCTTTTTCTTCTTTTGCATGAAAAAACTATTTAACCGTATTTAACCGTAGCGCTACGTTTGCTCAACGTGGTTGTTATACGTACGTATACGTTTGTTAACAGATCATCTTTTGACAAAATCATCATCTTGCAGAAAGTACTATTATGATTATAGAATCACGGTAAATACGATATAATCTTTGCTAACCGAAAGAGAACGACATATAAAAAAATAAGAGATCCCTAAATAAAGCAATCGTTATTTAGTATTTGAAAGATTGGTGAGATCAATTCGAGTGGCAAGTTAATTCGTTTCTCATAATTGTTAGACTAATGAAATTTCTTTATTTATGATTATCGGCTTGTGTATACGTTTCAATACGATCTCGTAGTTTTGCAGGATCTAAGATACAAATTTGTCACTGCTGCAAAATTTCACTAACGACTCACGTTCAAAGTCTATATCCGCCGAGTAACAAATAAAAACGTATCGATGAAAATTGTTCACTACCGAAGTTGCGAGAATTGATTGGAATTCAACTCTACGGGGATCTGGTGTTTTCTAAATTGTTGCTAGGTTTTGTAGGCGACCCTATGATGTAAATCAATAACTTGTAATCGACGGAACTCGTTTATAGTTGGCAAGGTTGCGTGATCCCGAGAACAATACTGCAGAGTTTTACGTTTCGTGGAAATGGCTGCGGAGGTATTGCTTTTGAAATATTCGATGCAAAGCAGATGGTGTCTATCGCATGTAAAATAACTTGACTGTATTTTACAAAAGTACGCAGATACATAAAAATAAGGAACTTTGTATTTAACGAAAATATATTTTACGTATATCTTATGAAAAAGTCGTACTCAGAGCTAATTATTCGTGAAACGAAATTTTTGAATATCATTTTAATTTTTATATCGTTTGAATATCATTTAATTTTAATGGAATTCGATACTTTTAGTTAACTATATCGATATCTATAGCGATAGCCTTATTAAGGTCAAAAAAGGATGGTCATTTTTTATTCTTCTATACTTAATTTAAGATAGATTCGTCGATATTAAACGAAACGGATGTTATTGGAAAATTGTTCGAAATGCACAGGACAAATAATGTCAAAATAGAAATAGATGATACATACATGTGACTATATTGTAACTTTGTTCCTTTCTTTTTTTTTTTTGTTTTTTTTTATCACACTCGAATTACAGAAAAATCGAACGTATACACGTACTATGCCAATACGTACGTCGATTATCGAACAATTTTAATATCTCGAGCTACTAAACAAAGTTGCAAAGTGTGTTGAATTTTTTCGTTAATACGATTTTTATTTTAATTTTCGCACGATCTTTGACGAGAAGGAAAAAAAAAAACGGCGAGCTACGTTTCGCAACATAAAAATTGAAAATTAAATTTTTCCCATGCTGCTGAAAATGTGATTTTTCTCTCTTGTTACAGAGCCGTATAATATAGTTGGAACGCTCAGCCTCGTGGAATTTTGTTACGCATATCAATACACGAACCGTTGATTTAAATAATATTTTCAATGGGACAACCCACCGACATCTGACAGTGGTCCGGAAGATAAATCTTTTTCGAATTAATTAATATCTTTTTAATATATTTAATATATCTTTTATTCATCATGTGTAATAATAGATTATTCTATGCGAAATTGCAAGTATGTGAAAACTTTAATGGAAGATCGATATAATCGTATTATTTTCCAACAATAAGATAAGATAATCGAGGAGACGATTCATAAAATCTGTACTTATTAAATGTATAGGATTTTGTTTCGAACAAATCTCCAAGGTTTTGTGAAAGAAAACAAGAAAATTTCAGTCGTATTTCCCTTTTAGTTCACCAAAATTTGCTCCGATTTTTGGTTTAATGGAGTAGCTTTTTATAAAATGTCATAGATACAACGAAATTTACGAAAGGCGACGGACATTATATCTTTGAATCAGTTTGATTTAAATTATTCCTCCGATATGAAATCGATATGATCTTCGTGCAAAACACTTTGAAATTGCTTCTCACCAGGACAATGGTTTTATTTACTCGACGATACGAGAGCCTGCATTACGGTGGAACTAGAAAAGCTTGATTAAACACGTTGCACGTATATCTACCTCGATGGCTGACGATGCAAGATAGTTGGCAGGAACATTAAAGGACATTGCCTCGTTCCAAACGGGACTGGTGGTCGCTTTTCTTACAGCAGTTTTCTTCTTCTTCACCCTCTTCTCTCCGCAAAGGAGATTTACTTTCACGAAGGAATCTAAGGTTTCTTTGTCCTGCGTAACACAATCAGGCGCGTCACGTGGAATATGAAAATGCTCAAATTGTCGATATCTTTCATGACGCAAACGAACGACAGCAAGAAGAGACGTCAATTTCAGACATCGATTAAAAACGGAATCAGCAATCAAACGAAACGAAACGAAACGAAACGAAAATGATTAACGTTTTAATAGTCGCACGAACCAAAGTTAAGTGACAAAAGTTGATGGGAAAATTAGAGAACGAAAAGTAGAACTAAAATATTACTAAAATATGTAAATAAAGTAACAAGGAAATTTGGTAAATTCGATCGAGTTACCTGTGGTGGAAACAGATTTCGCGCCTTCAAAATCTGTACTGTTAATCGTTCGGCACTGGGCAGATAAGAGAGCGACAGTAGAACTTCTTGAATTTGTTCGGGTGGCTTCCGTTCACGTTCAATGTCTCCCCAAACTTCTTCGGTCGAGGTAGGAGAATCTAATCGTAAAATATTTAGCGGCACTTTGACAGAACCTACTATGTCATTCCTGGAGAAACGATCGTAATCGAGCACCTGTCAGACAGAAAAAGTTTGACTCGATTAAATCACCGATTTTCTGGTGCGCGTAACGTGAAAAATGTAATTTATAACTCGTATCGTAATAAATGTTAACGAAACATTAGCCTTCGTTGATCGAAGGTTCTGCTAATATTTCTGCTATATTAGGGTCGATGACCCATATTACAAAAAATCTTTTCATGCGCCGAAAGGAAAATTAAGAAAAAATTAAATGTCAAAAAATATACTGTTTAAATAGAACTGTGTTTGCACCAAAGAGAAACGAATAATACCAGTACAATTTAATCGAAGATAAAGGTTTTGAAACAAAGTAAGGACCATCCGAATTTGATACGTCTGTTTCTCCATTTACATAAATCTATTGATTTCAATTTCGTAGAAACCCGATGTTTTTGCTATGTCGAGATGATTTATTGCATTACGAATGTTATCAAACCAATGAAACAAACGTAACAGATTCCACTTTTTTCCAACGAAATAACACACAAACGAAGATAATTGTCGCATTGTTGTTTGATTTTGATATATCGAATAAAAGTAAAAGTAAAATGGAAAAAAAGTACTTGCGATATTTATCGATGATAGAACTTAATAGCTAACACAGTAATAATGTGTCAATTGCCTGTAAAACTAGGGTCCTGTCTTGAAGTTCGTCGTTGCTGACGGGGAACTTGAATTGTTGGTCGAAGAACGGATTCGCCTCGTTACGGTATATCTGTGTCTGTCGTTTTCTCGAATCCACTTCAGGGCTGAGCGTCAGCTTCACGTAAGGATCGTTGAATCCTCCTTGATCACTTCCAGCCAGGTCGTGAGCCTCGATCAGGTGTACATGCAGGTCCGATCGATCGAAGTCGTATTTGAATCGCAAATGCAGCCGGCCTAAACTCTTTCCATTTCTAAAATGACAGCCAGCACGAAGACGCGCGTTATTTCCACTTCTATTCGTTTCTTATCGAACGTATCTGTATCGAGTGATCTGAATTCGAATGACACGTGTTCTCGTGGAAATGTATCGTGGATGTATGTCAAGTTGACTCGAGTTGGAGAACCAATATTAACAAGCGTAAAACCGAAGATGATATTATACACGACGATCGTTGTTTTCCTTAAGTTACGCAATATATAATTGAACGAACTTTGGCGCTCTAAAGAGCCTCGTTTAAATTAGCGAATTCCGGTGCTTGAATTGAAACGAGGCAGAGTTCGAACGAGAGTCATAAGAGAGTTTGAGAGCATATATTTTTCTTGAAGTAAATAACAAACTGCGGCAGACCAAACGTTCTTAGATTGCTTGATCTCGAGTAAGCTAATTAATCTGAACAAGATCCGATAGGGGCAAAGTGATTTCAAATTGTTCCAGCTCGTACCGATCGATGTCGTACAAATTATGTAAAATTCCATACGTTGGATTTAATCGGAACAACGTATCACAATCAAATGGAACATAAAATTCTAAATATTTGTTTCTATTTCGAATCAAGCTCGAAATACTTATCAATCAGTTATTTTCACTCGGCGTCGAATAGGTTGCATCGTATTTAACGATAAACACGGATCTACGTGCGCACATTGCTTAGTCGTATACGTGGTACACGTTCCAATTAGCAGACGCGGTAATACGAAGAAGCATTAACGCGTTCTTTGCCTATTGACCAGGGGATTGATCATTCGCGTGTCTCGCGTTCAAGTCAAATAAAACAGCTGACTTTCGTATCAGATTGCAGTATATCCGGTAGGTGCTTATCCTTTTAGGTGGTATATCCTTTTAGGTGCTTTGCATGTTCCGGGCAGGAATAGATGGACATGTAGGTCGTGCGTATATGCAAATATAATATGCGTATCTGTAAAGTGGGCTAAAGTTGCGTTGTGTTTCGATCGTATGAAAATATTAAACGTCCACGATAAATGATGGCGCGTAATAATAGAAGCACAACGTTTCAATGGTATCGAATGATTTAACGGGAATACGATCGTGATCCGATTATACTCCATGTTTTCTTTAACTGGTTTCTGGAACAACTGTAGCGACGTGAATTGGCGTGTTACGAGCACGCACAGGATGTTAATATCGTTTTAAAGTTGCGACCTTTAGATTTTTATACGTATACATATATACCGTGAATTCTATTGATTTAATCATCGAATAAAATTAATTTAATATCGATAGACTTTGTTGGTTGAACGTTTAATAAATTTTATTCGCGTTAACCGTGCTCTCTTATGTAGAAATAAAGAAGGAAAGCGAATATTTACGCGTTGGATGATAAAATCTTTTACACGTACCCGCGAGCCTTAAGATAAATAGGTCCATCTCTTCGTTGGTAAAGATCAGGTTGTATGGAACCGAGTGGTGATGCCGGGGGAGGTGGTCCACCTTCGCTGTTGCATAAAAGGAGTACATATTACGTTTCAAGATTATAGATCAAAGGTAATCCTTATAACGGAGATTTCTTTTTCGGATAAAAAGATTATATAGGTGGGAAATGATTGCGAGAAGCAAAATAAAAATCAATAATTTATTCAGCCATGCACGATCAAACTGTGATTATATCAATGGAACTTGACGTCCATGTAATTCTTCATTCGTTATCTACTACAAATTGACTTTAATCGATTACGTTCAAGATTACATCGCATAGATTTTAAATGACAAATAACGATCATCGTCCGATCACGGAATGATCGGGGAATGATCGGGGAATACCTCACCTTGCAGAAATGCGTGATGGTGGAATAAGAAGAGGTGAAAGACTTCGACCAGCTGATCTGGAAGCTACGTGGGCAACGCTTATCGAGGAACCACCACACGAGGAGCTCACACCTGTTGCCAGAGACGACAAAGAGCTCTGAGATGGTGACGCATTGTTGCTCAGAAGACTTCCCGAACAACTGGCTGGACTCCCACAGCGTGCATCTAACGATGCTGCACGTCCAGGTGATGGTGATCTGTGCGTTTCGCAATCGAGTGCAAGGTGCGTGTCAATTCTTCTTCGTTATATAATCAATTACGAATAATATAGACGAAGATGACGGGTGCAGTGAATGGCCAATGAACGACTAATAAAAAATCGATGTTTAACGACATGTACTTTGAAACAGTGGTATCGATAACGATAACTGTAACGATAACGAGCAATAATACAAAGATCGATCCCTTGTGGTAAATTAAAGACTTATTTTTATTAATTTTATCGTGGCAACTCAATTTATAAATATACCCCTGTTTAATATTTTACGATATGATAAAATTTAATCAAGTCCGATATTACTGTACTATACGGTTAATTAAGAAGTTCTTGAAAGCCGTCAATATATTTCTTGAAAAATCTGTCTCGCTTAATCGAGAGTAGCCGAAAAAGCTAGCTGGCCAAACTTTTCTCGAGGATCGCTTTGTCAGATTAAGAGTTCATTAAACATTCGTTATGCCTCGACCCGTCATGCCTCGGCTATGCCCGAGTAATTAACAAGATTTCATGGATTCAACGAAAACTCGGACACTCGTCCAGTGTCGTTTAATAATTCTAATGGAAACGTTTAATTTCGATGCATTATATAACGCAGAACGTCTACCGCTTATAATTATTCGTCTGCCAAGGAAGAAACAAATAACGCGAAACGAATCTTTCATGTAGAATATAACCATATGCAGGAAAGATTTCGTCGTGCAACTTTGTTCAATCATTTCACGTCAAAATCGCTTTACATTTTATAAATAGTCTCTCGTATGCAGAGTAGCGGGCTTGATCGAGATTGGCAGAAAAAAGCTCTTTTGTGTTGTCAAGTTATTCGATTATATCTTTAATTAAATCATACCTCGAACTCCTGCTGGGTGGATAAGAAGAAGCAGCGTGCAAAGGGTCCCGATGATGATGGTACCGTCCATCAGGGCCAAATGGTCGAATCTGGGTCGAAGTTCCAGTGCGATGGATGGACGGTCCAGGCGCACCTTCCAACGAGCTCTGCGAGCTCACCGACGAATTTCTCGTGAACAATCGTCCCATGCTTCCGGATCCGCCACCGCCGCCAGGATAGCTTCGACTTTGATGCGGCAAGCTCCCTGTTTCAGATGGTAATTAGATGTAATGTCGTTTACAGGCAATATTGACGAAGCTGGTAACGAAGCGACGATCAATGAGTCCCCGTCTACTCTATTATTACGTTCCACTTAACCTTTCGAAGACTCTCTAACACCATTGATCAGAAATTTCAGCATTCTCGCAGTGATATTTTTTTATGACCAAAAATGTGGTCGAAGCGTGGTGGACCGGTAGAACGTGAAGCGTTGAGGTCTGATACAAGCGTTGTTGTGACTTTACATTGGTGACACTGTGTGATTTGACAAATTTACATGTATTTTTATTCTAATTTCTATTCTATTATATTTCTATTCTGAAATGACAGAAATCACATGAAACGAATCACACGAAAACAATCAAATTCTGTAGCGGCACTCGACAGAAAACTTTCTAACGGTTTCTGTCCCGTGTTCTGTAACGTTCTGTCTGTCTACGCAAACACCCTATCCTTCGGACAAGACGATAGCCAATGATGTCGAAACATCTTCATAGCATATTTTTAACTAGCCTAAAGACCCGCTATAAATCGTAGGATTTCCCTGGCTAAGGTCCTTCATAATTTTAGAGCGCGACAGAAGAACTGGTATCTCTTGTCGATTGGTAATTTTCAATGTAAGGATGGAAGAGACTGTTGCGATATAGCGAGATCGTCGAAGATGAAAAGGTTTGTGTTATACTAATTTTCTAGCGAAGAATCTTACCTGATTCAATGACCACGGAGGAGCATGGCTGCACTGCGTGTTGTTCCTTGGCAACGTTAAACTCCTGAAACAGAATTTCTATTCGTTAGAAGCATCGTTGGAGTAGAATTTATTCGATTTCTTCCACCTGTCGTTTTGTTTCTCCGTTCCTGGATAAAACGGACTTTTTCAAAATACACGTATGTGTATTACACGCATGTAAAAGAAGTTTCTATAGAAAAAATGATGCCTCTTGCCACGAAACAACGCAATATCCCATCGCTGTCACTTATCCAATATGCTACACTTTTTTCTTTTCACCTTTCCTTTCTATCGCAACGGTCTTCTAAATTAATTGACCATTTTTTCACTCGTAAACCCGTCCAGTGATAACTCGAATTTAAAAGAGAAACAAAGCCAACAGTTCCCTTTAACCAGCCAGCGGAACGTTTACCCCCCAACATGCAAAAAAATGAATTTCGATTTCAAAGTTAAATTACGCGTACGTACGTGCTATCAAACGCGTTCGTGTTACGTGTGCGCCATACAATCTGGGTCAACGTAAAAAGAAGAAAAATATCGAAAACGAAAAAAATATTGGGATGGAAAAATGAGAGAGAAGGAGGAGCACGACGAAATGCAGCAGAATGTCTGTGTTTCGATGTTGCGTAATATCGTCCGAAGGAGCCACAAAATTTCCAACGATTCGTTCAATTTCCTCGAAATATTCGACACAATTTCTTCGCACAATTTCCCACCTTTTTTCCCTGTTCCCGAACGAATCGTGTTCCCGTTCCAAGAGATCCTGTTTATTCCTGCATCCGTAACTAATAATTGTAACACGAATACATCGGCAAAGGAGGAGGAGGTCTACGACTCGTCTGTGTTTTTGGATATTGGCAACGGACACACTCGACGCCGGGCCCAAGAAAACATGGAAATTAATCGTTCGCTGATTGGGCACAGTCATCGATCTATTTTTAGAAAAACGTGTAAAAAATTTTCTTGACAAAGAAATTTATTTATTTCTTTCTCTTTGTTTTTTTAATGCGGAAATGTCTACTGTTTTTGTTTGTCTGTATTCATAAAATCTTTTTGGAGAGTTGAAAAAGGTCTGAAACACGTGCCGTGTGTTTTTAGTGGAGAATTTCGAAGCTGTTTTTTTTTATATCGAATATTAATTTTTCATCGAATCAATTTTTTGCAAACAAAATTGTTTCAATACGTTTAAGTATACGTTCAATACGTTTACAGGTTGATGTTAAATATCAGTCGATAAAGAAATAGTAAGAAAATCGTTTCGCTACATATTGCGGTATTCTATTTGGTTTTGAAACGGGGAGGCATCTAAGCAAGCATTTCCGTGGTTACGTAAATATTTCCACACAATTCTGCTACCAATTTTGCAACCTCTATACCAGGTAAATATCGAGACGTTCGTTCGATCTTTCAAATTCGCCGATAGCAAATCTGTGTACACATGGAAGGTAAGCAAATAGAATTGCGTATGTTGAAAGTTGTTCGAATAAGTTGCTGAGAAATTGCAATAAAAGAAATTACGGAAAACGGTTTCCTTAAAATACTCGCTAAATAAGTTTTGTTATATCTTCTGCAAATGTTATCTAAACACTAACGTGGATAAAATAGCGAAGTAAAGAATTGAATATTTTCCAAAACATAAAACGACATCAATGACAAATCAAAAGTTCTTTGCATTTAACGATAAAAAATATCATGGATGGAGCTAAAAAATGTTGCGAATTAAAGAATAAAGAATTAAAAGTTGATCGGTCAACCTAATATCCTGCCGTTTGTCCTACCATTTATTCTTTAGCTTAGCAACAGTTTTGGAAAAAAAGTTTATACAACGCGAGAAGATCGCGTGAGATTTCGTGCGTTCTCCGCTTTTCATCCAGACTTAAATAGATACGCGTACAATGTATAACGTCACGCGCGTGGCTGAACGAGACAAAGTCCTTTTTTGTTCGTTCAATTTTTTTTTTTATTACCACTTTCTAATTCCTATCGATATTCGTGCGCCCAAAGGAAATGTTTTCTGGTTGTTTCGTTATGGACCGAATCCAGGAAACTCCGAATCCAAAAAATTGAAAGAATTGAGACTGTAGAACCGGTCTGTGAACGCTACAGAAAACTCGTAAAAATCCGAATATTCTGCTCGTGAAATCTTTCTGTATTTCCGTGAATATAACTTACGAGAGGGAAGTCTTTCAGCTTTGATAAAAACCAGAAACAAATACTCTTTTCATCGCTTCGTTTATAATAATAAAGGCTTATCAGATAAATTTCTAAAAGAGAAATCATTTTTCGTTAAAGCGTTTTTATTTTACTGTCAACTATAGAACGGGGAGACTCTATTTTGATCAGAAGCAAGACTAACAGATTTATCAACTAATTTCTAAGAACAAGTGATCTGTCTTTCTGTCAACTCGCTAAAACGTGTTACCTCGTCTTTTTTAAGCGACCTTTAAAAAACGTTATCGACGAATAAATGTCGCACGGTTAATTAATATTCCTTATCTGGGCGTTTCGGGAAACATCGTAGATCTTCTCTATAAGTTATCCTCGCGCTAATCTTTATAACCGTCCTTTAACTCTTACGAGGTAACAAACAGACCGCGATCGCCGAGCAATTTTAACCAGGTCGAGGATACAAGCTAATTTCATTTCCGTTGTCACGATTCATCGGTCGAGCTTCGTGTTTTTCAATGGCGAGCCCGTCTCACTTTCTGCGATTTCTAACGATCCGAGAAATATAGGATAGCTTCGTTAATTACTTCTCTGCCAGCTGACTACCACTTATCATATTTTCATACCACACTGTTTCACCTATTTGTTCACCTTTCCCATCTTTTTCCTCGTTTTCCGCTTTTCTTCGTCGTTTAACCTTGCTCCAATTTCTCCACAAAGGCGCACAGGTTCAACAGTTGCGAAGTGCGAAGAGACGTCCTGGTCTATCGATGCGTTAATTAAATTGTTTTGCCATTTCGAAACGCTACCGAAGGACGTTGCTGTTCAGAGATTATCACGGTGAAACGATTGCCAGATTGGAGAATATCGGATCGTTGAATCGTTTGATAAAATTCTCCGAGAACGCGAAATCTACTTGCGAATCGACGCTTTAATTCGCATCGAGATACCGTTTCGCGAAGGATATTTCTGTCTGCTCGGGGCTAAAAGGTAACAAGAAAGATCGTTCAATTCCCAGAGCATGGCGGAGAATCATCGCTTTTACGTATACTCAATGTATAAATGCTTTCTTGGTAAATATTGTCATTGAGCACGTCGCACGATACTGTAATACTTTGACTCTACTATTTTGCCAATTGACATAGGGTTTTATTTCTTAATTGGAAGAGTAGTTAAATAATGTTGTTCATTGATTGAATTATAGATATTTTTCTAATGATTTATTTGTACAAGGATTCATCGACTTTTACTATATCGTTATACTTGTACAAAGTACGTGTTGTTATATCCCATTTGCATATAGTAAAATTAAATTTAACTTACTTAAAGTTTAGCGTTCTTTAGATAAAATGTTTCATTTCATGTTCGAAGGAATTTGTAACTAAGAAATGATCCAGTTAAGGTAAGTAAGTATAGAAATACTTTGGCTGTTTGGTTCATCGCGAGAAAGGTTGTAAGTTTCTATGATAATGGAACGAATGTTTTAGAGCGGAAAAGGAGAGTTGCTTTCAAGTTTCTTTTTCCCTGTGAAATTCTGGCAATACTGCATCTTTTTAATCGTCGCGATAACGAGCGCCAGCAAACATATATGAAAATGAAATTAGGTCGTCGTACAAATAATTTTCAACCGTAAATTAAACGTCCTGTACGCGCGTATAGAAAATATTTTCATACATAAACACGAAGTTAGATAGACAGAACTTGAAAATTCTATCGTACGACGAGTTTCAAATGAAGTTTATAACTTCCTTGATGCGTGATAAATAAACTGGAGCCTGATTCCTTCAAGTTATCGTATGTCATGTATATTGTATCTTCATTCATGATCTCTTACTGAAAATCCACTGATAACCGTTCAAAATTCTACCGATTTTACGATACTCTCGATTCCACTGAGTTGCGATCCGAATTTAGAGGGAGACCGCGCTACAAGTAATGGAATACACATACAATCTTATGCATTCACCTGTTGTAACGGTGAATCAAATCAGGATCAATTCGTCATCAACAAGATTAAAGCGTGTTTATAAGAATACACATACAATAACATAGTAATAATAATAAAAACAACAACAACAACTACAACAACAATAATGATAATAATAATGTAATAATAAAACAGGTTATATAAGGCTAGGTATAACACTCGCTACGCTACTTGTCTGACTAGGCGCGGCAACTATCCGCTACATTCTACTTGTCTGACTAGGCAGAGCACTCGCTCGGTCTACTCTACTTGTCTAAATAGGCACACCGTTTCTAGCTGATTTACACTACTTGTCTGACAAGGCATAATGGCTGCTCGACCTATTCGACTTGTCTATCTATACTTATACCTACCGACACAACGGTCATAGTTGATCTACACTATTT
Source organism: Bombus bifarius (assembly GCF_011952205.1). Classification (NCBI taxonomy): domain Eukaryota; kingdom Metazoa; phylum Arthropoda; class Insecta; order Hymenoptera; family Apidae; genus Bombus; species Bombus bifarius. The sequence continues at coordinate 1,137,187 of NW_022884524.1, forward strand.
GGCTGATTTAAAAACAACGCCCGCCTCTGTTCGGCTTAAACTACTTACCTGATTAGGCATATCTTTAAGTGGCGCTTGTCTACACTACACTATCGAGCTGGCTAGGCATAATGGGTTACTTCATCCATATTACTTATTTAAATATGTACTTTTATTTCGCAACATAGAGTATGACACGAAACTAGCAACACGTTCAGTCGTGAAACTCGTTTATTTCATTACTATGGCTACACATACGTGTAACATTGAAAACGTAATCTACGATTTTCCTGAATCCTCAATGTACCCTGTTTATTCTACTTGTTCGACTATGCGCACGCCCCCAGCGAGCTTTCGCTTCGATAACGAGTCTTGCAACGAAAAATCATTCCTCGCATTATTTCGCAGTATTTCACATGTCGAATTTATTGTCCCTTTACACTTAGAAGAAACATTTTATACACGTGAATTTCAGAAATTCCTAGATAGCTTAAAATTTCTATCTTAAATACCTGGCACATTGGTTAAGATTCATTAAAATCAATTAATTAAGTACGGCCACGCTCGCACAATTACGCATTTTTCATGTTTCTCGCCTCGAAGGTCAATGACAATTTTTTGAACACCGCGATAGCCACGAATCGAACACAATATCTGTGTGGTTTAATCGTCAGTTTATACAGCGATTAGCGAATTTATACGACGAATATCGTTGAATTCACATTAGTATTAATTTTTATCATTTAATTTCTATCATTAGATTTACGTTATTCCCCCCCCCCTTTTTTTTATTTGATTTGGACTAGGATATCTGTGATTATTTCAATATGATTGCGACGATACAACGGCCAAGGCATATTTCTGTGCATTCAACAGAGAATTGTCATTTTCAGTTTGATTCTCCCCTTAGATCTCTTCATTATCCAAAGAACCGTGAAAAACGGCGGCTGAGATTAAAGAAATTTTATTTAGATATTCGGAACGAACGTCGCGAAAATTACGATAGTCATATTGCGGAATATCCTATAGATCAGTGATAATTGGAACTACTTTTTTATATTAAAGCAAAGTTAGAGATACTTTCTTCTTCAACCAATCTAAGAACGTTTTATAAAATATTAATTTCTAATTTCTATATATTTAAGTTTAACATATTCAAATCCGTATTGAATCAACACCTATTAAACGTATCGTAACAAAGAAATTTTGATATTTTAATACTTAAAAATATTTACAGATATTAACTTTTCCTTCCAAATATTCGAAAAATAGAACATTGTTTCGTCACTCATATTTGTCTACTGAGCTTTTGCTACGATTTAACGTTATGTTCATTATTCTTTCATTCTCAAAACTTAAAGGAAAACATTCCGAGGCTGCTTTATATTCAGACACCGCTGATTCTTGTCTAACTGTCCCACCATCGTTCTGTGTTGCAGCGAGCTCGCAAGGAAATAGGAGGAATAGGAAATAGGAAATAGGAAATAACGCTTCCTCCTACTAACAATGAATCGAGGCAAGATCGAGTAGAAGCGAACTCGTGCAGCGAAAGAGAATAATATTAAAAGCACGGAGATGCCCGTTCCAATCCCCTCGATTTCAGCAACATTCGGAAGCGTCGCTTCTTCGTTTACGTTTCAAACAATTCAGACGTACGAGAAAACTATCCGCCATTGTCAATAAAAATACGCAGATAAGCTTGATAGAGTGAATGTAAAATTATCTCTGTTAGTTCTTTCAAAGTGATGCTCATGAACGTTGTGCAAGCTTGTGGCAAGCTTCGTATGCTCAATAGATTCACAATCGATACTGCACGTTTCAAAATGGTCACCATCTTTATCGATAGGAAAAGTGATAAAAGATTGAACTATAACATTTCATCTAAATGCATCGATCGATTTTAAGCAATTAGAGATGTGTATGAGGAACGACGGTGTAGAAGTATGGAGAAGAACAAGAAGAATGAGACAAATGTGGCAAAATGGATGGAAATCAAAAGTTCGAAAAATAGAATATATATAATTAGGTAATTAGGGTAACTAAGCAGTTGATCATTAAAATGGTACTTTAAAGAACAAAATAAATAGATGAATGAGTGGCTAAGTTTAGTAATGTGATATTCATTAATATATTTGAACACCAAGTATTGTTCTTTCCGGACCTTCCATTTTAAGAATCAGACCATATCCTGACAAATTTTATGTCGAATAAAAGAAATAAAATAAAGCGAAGTAAAGCATTCACATTGGCATAATAAGGCGCGTAGGAATTTTGAATCTTCTTCAAAGGTGATAAAGTAAAATTCGTTTTACATAGAGCGTTTAAATAAACATTAAAATTTACCGTAGGTGACGACAGCGAAACGGCAAGCTCAGTTATAAACCGGGCATGAGACAATTCCAGTAGTTTCTCCAGCTCCTGTCGTATTTTCTTGACAGAAGAATCTCTTACTCGCAAGCTAGAGTGCTTAAGAATGCTCTTTTCGAACATGCTGCACGACTGTCGTTACCTTCGCACACGGTAGAACAGACGTTACAGTGTAATCAGTTGTTCGAGGAACTACTTTTAGCGATGAATCTTAAAATTGCATCATATTTGTTTATTTATTTTAATGGTCCTACTGTTAGGAAAGATCAATCGTTGAAAGCGCTTCTTTTCATCGTTACATTAATATATTAGCTTGCCCGAAAAGTTTCTTTCGCTTCATAAGGTGATAATAGATGAACAACAATTTCTCTTTTATATTATCTTATTGCATTAGCTATGATCCATTTCGTTCTATTTCCATTATTATGTTCGTGCATAATTCAACAAACTAATATAAAAGAAAAAACATTGTGCGTCTATTATTTACTTATAAAACGAAAGAAACAACAAACAAATTTCGGACAACCTAATAATTTCTTCCTCTCGTTTGGATTCAAACGGAACTCGACCATAAATAATAATTCGAAAAGAATACTGCTATTTCTTTAAAATTCTAATGGCACAAGTTTAACTTTTGATCTTCATAAAAATATCATTGCTCTTCCATTGTTTTGATTAGAATTAATCAATAGTTTTTGGTGACTGGTAAAAGGTGAAAACAACTCGGTGTTGTTTGTTAGTCTTTCTGCAGTTTCTCGATTTCCATTCAATTTTCCTTTTCTCGAAATCTTCGTGAATTGAAATCACCTGTTAAATTGGTTTACGCCAGCTATTACCTTTCTCGAATACGTCCTCTATCGCTGTATTTCTTGCTGGAATAAGGAATAACGTTTCCAAAGGTACCGAGTAAATCTTCATTGTTCCAGTTGGCGGTTGCACGGGTGGCTGTTCGCACAGTTTCGTACTATTTCTTCCGCCAGTAAAAACAATCCCTATCAGTTGTCGACATTCGCGCTCGTGTGCGAGAATAAAGCGTTACCTCAACATTGTTTTTAAAATCGGCCATTATTTTTTATTATCGCGGTTAATGCAATATTTTATACTTTATAAAGTTACGTCGTTCAACTTTGTTTAATTTCAATTTCCTTTATGATCAAAATTTTATGACTAATTTTTTGACTGAAAATTCCCCGTTATTTCGTTATTACCGAAATTTTACAAAAATTCGCGTATGTATTTTACGAAATTCAATATTAAATTTGGATCGTACCGACAGAAAAATGTCGATCTCCCATCGATATTTTGAAACATTCTGCATAAGTAGAAATTTAAGAAAAGTTCGAAAGATAAGTAAATATATATATGAAACCAAAAAAAAAAGAGGTAAATATCAGTGAAGTAAAAATACTGAAAAATATAATCGTGAAGTTGAATAACTTTTTCTCGATTTTTTCAACTACTTCTTCTGCTCGACATCGCCTCATTAATAGTTCTTACAGTCAGAAGAAGCGTACTCCATCAGGTATTTCACAGGACGCGGCATATGCGTCTTAGGACGTTTCGAGATTTAACACTGTACGACGCGCATAATGTGATAAACAAACTCCGGACAAAGCAATTTCGCTGCTACGTGCAACCGACAACCAGTGACAAGTTCAAACGTTCCGGTATCCCCCTCGACCAGTATAAACAAACGAGCATGTTCTCTAGACATGGTCAATCAGTCGCGCGAATCAATATCAATATCGAGTCATCGAGATCATCAGTCGGCCGAATAAGTATAACGAATGAGTCTAGCGAATCAGCGTAACAGTTAGTATCGGTACCGCAGTATCGCGCAATCTTATAACGAATATCATCGAGCGGACAACGTTTGCGATTAACTTTGTATTGTACATTTTAAAATACCTGTAAATATATTTAACGAAATCCACAAAGTAAATTCTCATTCTAATTGAAGTTAATTTTAATAAGTATTTGAAATACCAGCTTTTTAGATAGAAAATCCAACGGACAGGGGGAATCCTGCGAAGCGACTGAAATTTCTGTTTTGACAATTCTACAAATATAAATAACGTATACAACGTTAAAATATCCGATACGGTTGAAACATCGGATTGCTGATGCGAAACTCGAAAAAGCTACGATTTCAATAATGTAGCTGCGTACAACGTGACGGGCGTACTCTCTGTTTTAACAGCGTATTTCATCCGTGCCGAATGATTTCTGCATTCAGCAAGAGCGATGTTACGTAATTAAAAAGCACACTCTATTCGGCCATGTAGATGTAATCGATGGGAACAAATTTTTCTACCGCTTAATTAAATCCTCGTTCGTCTGCATCCGCAATTGAACCATTCGTTGAAACAAAATTTAAATTATTTTTTATGTTAAATCACGTTATCCACATGTTTTTAATACACGAGTTCTTCGACGAGACACGAACTTGTCCATGGTACACGGTACCTGTTACACGCGTTTCTCGAGCGGAATAACTCGTAGGTGATTTTGAAAACCCGCGTAATTATTCGCTTGAAAAACACGAATCAAAAGACAAGTGACAATTAACGAACATTCATTACGCCCGACCATGTAATTACGTTACGTTGCATCGAATCATGCTTGAGCATAGTGCACGCCTACTTGCATATAAGACGGCTTGAACGAAAACAATGTAACAATTTTCTATTTTGTTCGCTCGATCTAAATCTATCGTAAATGTTGATCAACGCTTTTGCGTTCATCGAAGCGTTGCCAAATCACTTAGACTTTGTGATTTTTAAACGAGAGATGTGCTTGTGCCTTTGTACTTTTCGAGGAAGCATCTCCGTCTTATTCGTCCGCAAATCCTACAAATTTGTGAATCTCGGCTTTTAGAAATCTAGGAATTTAGGAATCTAGACACCTGAGAATCGAGAAATCCAGCAATCTATCAAGATTCTGACGCCCGGAAATAAGAATAATGTCGGTATTTTTCAAAGCGAGAAAATTTGCGCTTGCATAAATTTTTGGTTAAATAATGGGATCCAACTATGGGGAACAGCGAGTAATTCCAACATGGAGATTCTTCAACGATTCCAATCAAAAACTCCAAGATCCTTAATAGGTGCACCTTGCTATGTTACCAACGAAACAATACACCTTGACGCGACCTTAAGATACCCACGGTTAAAGAAGAAATATCCAAATTCAGTAACAGATACAATACAAGAGTTAACAACCACCAAAACCTATTAGTTACCCAATTACTTGACACGACGGATCAGATCCGCAGACTAAAAAGACAATACCCTTTAGATTTAAGCATTAGATTCAATTAGAATCAAACATACTATAAACTGCTACAATCCAAGTTACAATACCACGCCAAAATAATTTACTTATAATTCTCGATGAGAATTGATTGTAAGTAGTCGTCTAGTCGTCTTGAGTACGTATGAGAAAATAAATCCTTGCATTCTTTATTTTTGTGGCGACACTCGACGACGGAACTTTCCGACGGCTTCGCGACACAAAGCGCTATACCATCAAAGCATAAGGCCGATATGCCTAATGTACCATCGATATCTCTACGGTCCTTCCGCCGAATATTCGGAAGAATGCATACGCGGCAACGGTCGCGGACGTCCAACGAACGTGTGCGTAGTGGGTATGATATCGAGGGGCAACGAAAGAAAAGAATCTTTTGAACGAAGTGCGAAGGGTCAACCGATCGAAAGTGCGAGGCTTCAAAACCGATAGGCTGATGACGGAACCCACCAAACGGCAAGGGAGTACACGCGGCAACAGGAGGTCCCAGGCCCAGACCCGATACCCGGGCGTCCCCCCTTTCCCCTTCCAGCCCCCTATTTCATAAGATAACCACTTGTATAGGGATGCGACCGAGTTGTAAGAGCTTCAGTCTTGGAAGTAAACTATCATTATTGTAGCCAAGATGTTAGTAAATAAAATCTCTCTTTTTTCTATCTTCATCTTCGATCTTCTACGTGACACAAACATAGTCGAGAAGCGGGGATTGTTGATTGTTGGTTGTTGACTGTTGATTGTTAAATAAATTATATCGTTGAACATCGAGAGTATTCCTTGGGCACCTTACATCAAACATCACCGCATTTTATTTGTTATCATAACTATTTAGGATCATGGATGTACATAGCGACGTATTATAAGTTTGAGCTTAAACTCTCATCTCAAATTCACGTATCAATTTTAATTCTTCCACGTAACATGATGAAATTTCTCCTCACGCATATACAGTATACACGAAATGCATACAAGAAAGTTCAACGTGTACAATGTCTTGTGTATCGAAAAGCATCGCATCGGTCGAGAATGCAATTTACATCATTATATCACGAAACGTATCACCAGTTTGATACGCTGAAAGCTTCTGCTCCATAGTAGACATAGGCTCTAGAGCAATTAGCAGCTACAATGACTATCGAGCATCTTGGGTTAATTTCAGACTTGATTACTGATATTCCTCCTCTTGCTCCTCCTCCTCCTCTCTCTCTCTCTCTTTCTGTCTCTGTTTGTCTGTCTGTCTGTCACTCTTATACTCTCTTTTGATCTTCACTGTTTGATCGAAATTAAACCTCCCAATAATCGCGTGAGCGTCTTCTTAGAACTAGAAACATGGCGATAGAGAAACATCAAACAAGTAAAAATTATTGTTCGAGCAAGATTAAGATAGTATTAGACGGTTACAGTTATGCAAGGTACGAAGAAAGGGAAAGTGAAACATTTCGATTATTGCGCTATAGAATGAGTTAAAACAGATTGGAATTTCCAAGACAAACTAGTCGTTTCCTTAAGCAGATTATTTGTATTAGCAACTATTTCCAAGATTATTGCTGTCAAATTAGATTATTGGAACTCTGCTAACGCGTAAAACGTGAATCAAACTTTCTCCAATTTTTTACATATAGATCATCCATCTTTTATTTAAATTAATTTCTACTTTTTCACTAATGGCTAATTCTGCGATCTAAATTTGTTATGTCTCGATCTTGCTTTCGCTTCAATGGAAAGAGGATTTTGAATATCTTAAGAAAATCACGTAATTGGAATCGGCAATCGCATACTTCAATGTCCTAACAACATACGTAACAGTGTCAATGTCACAGGCATCGACACAGCAATTTTTCTCATTTCCATAGGTTTTTGTCTGAAAGTTGATAGGTTTTTATATTCTGTCAAAACCCCAACATATCATATAACGAAACATACAGCGTTTGCAAGCTGAAAACTTTTGGTCACTTTAGGTATATGCCAACGTATAGTCCAACCACGAGTTACCGCAAAACCAGAATTACCGGATATTCGAAATAATCGGTGGACAACGGGCAACGAAATTCACGCCACCGTTTAATTACGTATCGACGGCCGAATCGTTTCTTACTAATTAATTCAGGACGTCGCGTAAATATTGCAATAATCATGCGGGCCCGTTAATATTGTTCAAGTGAATTCAGGCCACAGGTAGGCAAATAACGAAGTTTGGGATCAACGACCGGTGGGTCGGTGCCACTGCGACTGCAACATGCTGCCCTAAGCCTACAATAGCAATGATGCTTTCAGCGTGCCTAATTGAAAGTGGCAATACATTTCGTGTGTGTAATAATGGAAATTACATTGTGTGCACGTTACTTCGAGAAGAGGCGAGCCAAAATTCTACCCTCCAGAGACATAGTATCTGACGCACTCTCGATACTCGCTTCAATTTACAACGCAAGGACGTTTAACATATTTTACGATCTAATTTTGTTCAGTTCAAACAAATCACGTTGAAAAAAAAAACAAAAAAGCCAAACAATTGCGAGAAGCGAATTCGTCTAATGATCGATTTACATGTAAATATCATATTGGTGCAGTATGATGCTATTCGTGCGTAAGGTATCACACGGTATAGTTATATATTACTCGTATACTAGAAGATTTTTAATAAACGAATAAGTAATAAGTTATGAGTTTTTGACTTCCTAATTTTGATAATAATTCCGCTAGCTAAAAGCGAGTAACATAACGTAGTTGGAAAAGGGAACGAGCTTGTTAAATTTAAAAATTATTTCCTTGTAAAAGACAAAGAATATTAATCATAATTATAATGTAGGTATTATTCTGCTAATTGATGATCCAAGGGAAATATGTTTGAAGAGATGTTCAATTTATTTTATTTCAAATTCATTGCATTTAAGCTTCATTAACAATCGCATCTTTGATTAAGCCACACTTATCGGTAGAATGTACCCGTCGTACCGATATCGATCGATGGTTCATTAATATTCCTGTTGATGCGTGTTTCATACTTTTAGCATCGTGAATCGTCGTACTTGTTTGCTCGCTATAAGCGTACAACTAATTCGAATGTGTCGAACGCATTTGCATATTGTCCATAGCTAATCTTGCTTGCAAGAGTCTATAATTAACCAAAACGTAGTATACCTGTAATTTAGTAATTTGCATGTAATTCAAGAGACTGAGATACCAATTTGCTTGTGATTCACGTTACAGTACACACTTCTTTTAATTCGATATCCTTTTACCAATGTTTTCTAATTTCAAAAAAGGAATTTCTTCGATTAAATTTTCAATTCTCTTCACCTTAAATTTTAATTCGTCTAATAAATTATCTAGAATCAAACATACGATGAACACTTATTAAACACGACATAGTACCACGCCAGAATCATTTACTTATAATTCTCAATGAGAATTGATTGTAATAAAATTTCAAATAAATTCCAAACAAAGAAAAGAAACGAAAAATCTAATATATTACATACTTTTTGCTTGTATACTGCATTAACGTATAATTGGAATATAAACTTTCAATCGTATATATCTTTCCCGCTATAATATCGAGACCTCAAAAAATGAACTCTTTATCGAAAATAAAAATAATTCAATTTCAATTCTGAAAACATCCTAACGAAGCAGGAGAAAAGGGAATAAATGAAATAAATATAAGGGAATGGTATCGATTTAGATGTAAAGTGTCCAATGAAAAGGGACGAACGTAACATGAATAGAATAACACGTAATAACTCGGCCGGCTATCGCCCAACGACAAGGATACGATTATCCGACCAATTATTACTAAATGAACATGCAAATCGGATTCACATCAACTCGTATTATGGCACACATATCCAGCGATTATACATGCTCCAATTCAGATAGCGCAGATCTGCATACGTAAATAGCAATTTTGATTTCGTTTCGCCGCGCGATTCAAACGATAAACGAGAAGTTTATAGAATCTTTGAAATTTTTTACATTAAAATTTATTCCACGCCTCCGTGAAAAGCATTCTTGAGAAAAAAGAAAGAAGAGAAATTGGTCTATCGAATTGTTAGCATGAAGTTTTAACCTTTCTCCACGAGGATTTTTCGCTTTTCCGAACGATTTCTCCGGCAATTGGCCTATCCAGCTCTAGTAAATAACCAATCTGTGTGTTCCACTTTGGAAACATGGTCGTTTCCAGAAGCATCAGCGATAGTTGCACGTCAAACTTGAAATCGACTCGTTCGTTGCACATTTTAGAATATTAGCACCGGTAAGAGAAAATTCTATTCAAGGCACTACATAACAGACAAAGACAGATATAATGTAATTTCAACAAATTTATTATTAGCGTTTTTTAATGCGACATTTTTCGGAAATGTTGTGCTGCTAAAGGTCAGCTAGCAACAAAACACCTTTCTGTCTTGCTCGTGAAATATGGAATAATAAATGAATAAATAATGTGACATATATTTGAAGTTCATATAATAACTAATACAATCACCATGATTTAAGAACGTTCTTTAAGCCTACTCGTAAAATAAAAAACGACGGAAGATTAAATCCCAGTAGTTCGTACAAATCATAGATATTACATTCGTGAAAATGCAAATGTCGCTCTTTCGATTAAAATCCCTGTAGACCGAATCAATGGAGACCGGCGTAATATCTACCGTGTCAAACAGCGTTCGACGCGTGAAATCCTATCAGAATGGCGGCATCAGGATTTTACTTCAGGAACACGCGGAACCTTGGAAAGAGTAATTGTCACGATGAAAGGAAAAGCAGCGTTTTAACAGTTTAAGCATGAAAATCTTTTGTCCGTAATTACACGAATACACTGAGATGAATAGATATTTGTTTAACAATTAGCCTGTAACGAATCGACATGAACTTTTACAGCTTATTAGACAGTGCGTGTTAGATTGTCCCAAAAGCTTTTCTTGTTTTATAAGGAAATAATAGAACCACAACATTTTTTCCTTTATTTATACTATATTATTTATATATATTACTTATATTTATATGTCGGAGTCAGGTTGGCATTTTGGGGCGTTCTATGAATCTTTACTTACTGTACCGTCGCGAATGTAGCTAATATTTATCAGTACGAATGTGGACACTACAAGAGGCTATGAGTAATGGCAATAGGATGTTCGAAATGACGGTGACAACGAATTCAAGTTCGATAACGAATCCACGGTCCACGGGAGGACAAGTATCAACGTACTACTCGATTCGGGTAACTTCTCGACAACTCAGTCAGTAATTCGTCCAACGACTAACTAACAAACTAACTCTCTCTTCATTCAAACGAAACTGCCCTTATATATTCCTGTCCCCACTTCTCGGGTCAATCTTTGTTTTTAAGGAGAGCCATATAATCATTTCGTACCTCTGTCAGGTACACGTCCCTCCCGTGATCGTGGCTACTTCTAGTGACCCGCTATGTCACTTCGAGCCCGAATCCATCGTCATAAAGTCGGATTGGAACATTAAAACTATTCCTTATTTTTATTACTTAAGTGCAGCTATAGTAAAAATCTGGACTAGGGTATTGGGGGTTTTCCCAACATTCCGGACGGGAAATCCCGCTGTCCTTCCATCTCCGACATGTATTATTTTATTAAATTGCATGTGATATATTGGAACAATGGAGCAAAATGGATCATACGTAATTCAATAAAATAATATAAAATAAAAAATGTTGTGCATCAAAGCGAAAGAATCTTTTGGGACAACCTAATATATGTAGTACTAATGTAGTATCGTAAACAAAAGGCCTAAGAGATATCGGGCCAACTATAAACAATCTCGCGAGAAAGTTAAAGTGTCGACAGGCCCAACAATGTATCGTCGGTCCTTCGATCGAATAGTTTCGCGGAAAAGGTCTGCCTGACCCTGGCCACGAGCGTTTGCGAAACACGTGCGTGGTGGGGCTAGGACAAAAGACAAAGGGATGCTAAGGGACAAAGACGAATTAATAGTCAGTTTGAGTTGAGAAACCAGAGAGTGCGAATTGCGTTATCGAGACAGTGTTGGATCCGTAGTGACGAGAGTTGCAAATTTATCTAATCGTCTTAATTATAATACGTTATTGTGGTTAGTTCATATTAAATAATCATCGTTCCCTGTTTAATCAACATCTGTTTAATCCATTTATTTTAAATAAACTAATTGTAGTAATTTGTTTTTGTTTAACAAAATAAGTATTATATTTTACTGTGCTTTTGCATCGCATCAGAGTACAAAACATTCAAAATTATTAAAAGCTGCAAAGAAATTTGATTTATATTTTCTTAAATTTTCGAAAGTATCACATTTTTTGTGAAAGTCCATCTCTGTTCTCGATTGTGAAATTTTTATTTATTTCGTAAATATAAAGAAAAGAAAGATTTTGAACGATCATTGTTATAATTATATGCTCAAACGTAGAAAATAGTAAATTCGTCATTTCGTCTTACGGATCTTTCACCTTGTAGCGGCCCATAGTCGTGGAAGAAGTTTCGTAGCGACACTCGACAGCGAACATTTCAACGGATCCTATTCTTCGGACAAGATGATTGCCAATGATGTCGAAACATCTTCATAGCATATTTTTAACTAGCCTCAGTACCCGCTATAAATCTTTGGATTTCTCTAGCAAAGGTTCTTCAAACGAACAAATAGTCTTTGTCTTAGCATTCCCTAAATCTTCTATTACCAACTACGGAAAGATACGGGAAATCTGCTTTTTCTCTCAGGTACGATGCTTCCCGCTAGCAATTTTCTCTCGAGAGCGGTTAGCATCCTTCCTCAACCACCAACCTGGAGATTAACCAATAAACAGTAACGTCCATTTCCCTACATTTTCCTAACGAAGGTTTTCCTCGACGAATCCGACGATCTCGTATCCTTAGACACACCCCATCATGGTTTCCCTCTGCAGCATCATCTTGACGGAAAGTCAGTTGACTAGTCGACTAGTTGACTAGAGTACCTCGACGCATCTTGAGCAATCATCATCCGAACTCTGCTGAATCGCTATCGTAACGCATCGTCTAGAGGTCGAACTTACAATCGCGAACCGCTAAGTGCAATCGCAAAAAAGAGTTTTACGTAAAGTGTACATTGAGAGTGTTGTTAGTAAATATAGTGTTAATTATACTGTAGTACTTGTTCAATACCTATCACGACCTATCCACTTCAGTTTCAAGTTGAAACGGAAAAAATTCAAAACTGGGAGAGATCAATATTATTGTGCCTTTGAATACTAACCTTGTTTTAGGTTACAAGGTCTACATTGTTACTACCGTTTCTTGCAATCTTCAGCTAGAGATACATAAGACGGTTAACTTTTTCTGGTAACATTCGTTGATATAAATATATGAACGTGCTCCCTATGATATTATTTTTGGTATTGTAGCATTGAGTGAGCGACGATCAAAATCGGCATACACCATCTCTGAACATACACTTGTTTCAATATATCTTGTTATTGCACATTCAAAGTGGTGACCCCGACACGCGATGGAAAACGACAGTGGTGAACGTGCTGTGGTCGAAATAACAAGTGCCAACAAAGAAGTTAGCGCGACGGATGCCACGGACACTGTGGGATCCGTATTTTCCGTATGCGCTCCGCCATTCTGGCCCCAAGAAATCGAGCTATGGTTCGTCCTGTTAGAAAACCAGTTCGAGCTCGCTCGCATTACTGGCGACGAGAAAAAATTTTCTATGACTGTCGCGAACATCGAGTTACAATATTTAGACCAAGTTCTTGACATATTTGGCGATCTGCCGTCGACAGGACGATATGAATGGCTGAAAAGAGAACTTATTAAAAAATTCACCGATTCGGACAGTACGAGAATGCAAAAGTTCGTCGACGACGAAAAAATTGGCGATAGGACGCCGTCCCAGTTCTACTGGGACCTGAGGAAGCTCGCCCCCAAGTCGGTCTCGGACGACTTCGTGTTGGCGATCTGGAAGAATCGCCTTCCAGAGAATATGCAATATGTCCTAACCGCCGTGAGCGTAAATGAGGCGACGACCCTGACGAGGGTAGCCGACGAGATGCACGATATACGGTGCCGTGCCGAACGAATGTTAGCAAGAAATGCAACGAACAGCGAACAACGAACTCGCGCCTTAAGCATCGAAGACAGGCTAAGTCAAATAGAGGCGCGAATTGACGCGCTGAGCCTCGACAATCGGCGCCAACCAAGATCACGCTCGAGACGCCGCGGATCGCGTTCCACTAAAAGAGACCAGCTGGACAGGCTATGCTACTACCATGAGACATTTCGAGACGAAGCAAGAAATTGCCGTGTCCCTTGCAACTGGAACCAGAGGAAACGAGACGGTTCAGTATCCCGCCGCTGCAGATCCCCCGTAACAGACAGGAGTACGAGGATCTCCTTCCACGTGGACACCGGTGCCAACTTATGCGCAAACCCGAGCAATAAACAACGCGGAGGTAAAAATTGTATCATTGAAATGAATAAGAAAAACGTAACAGTTTCCATAAATCGTGTAAAATTCGCTTTTGTTGTACCAGACAGCATCGAGCACCAACAACAACACGAAGATAGAACCGAAATCCGCAGCGCGTTAATCCTGCCGGAAATCCGAAACGATCGAAACGAAGGGCGGGCAATTACGAAGGAGGAAACTGCGAGAAATAAGAACGTCGCGCGTGCGGCCAAGAAAGTCCGCTTTTCTGAGCGAGTTCAGGTAGAATTTAGATAAGTCAATGGAATAAGCTTGGTATGTAAAATCTACCTAAAACGTGTTGTCACTGGTAAGGGGGAAGATGTAGTACGGCCCATGGCCGTAGAAAAAGTTTAAATTGAAACGGAAAAAATTCAACACTGGGAGAGATAGATCCACATTATTGTACCCTTGAATACTAACGTTGTTTTGAGTTACAATGTCTAGATTGTTATTGCTGTTTCTTCTAATCTTCAGCTAGAGTTACACAAGAATGTTTTTTCATGTTTATTATGTTCAATGTTTATTATTGTATTGAGATATACACTATCTCTATACATATACTTGTTTCAATATATCTTGTTATTACAAATTCATTCACTCGTTCTTTTATCAAACAAGCCTATACGTCAATCATCTCATCCTAATATACTATCCAATTTCTTTCTGTTTGTCTAATTATTAAATAATTAATACCTATAACATACAATACGTACACGTATACACGTTTCAAGAATCATGATTCGCGAGAATTTCGTAACAATTCTCATAAAAACGACACCCAAACGTTGTGTTTCGTGGGTGTTAGCAAGGATACGCCCCTCCCCCACCCTCCGTTATCGCGACCTTGCGTCTGGAAAATCAGCCGTAAGCTTAACCTAGCCAACCCAGTATCTAATTCAAAGTGTAACGCGTCTGCCTAATAATCTGATTATGAAGATTAGGAAGTGACGTACTAATCGAGCAATCTGTCGGTTAAGGTCACTCGAAACTAAGGACGCGTTTCCACGGGGTCTAGTTCAAGTGCCCAGGGAGCTCGTCGTCGCTCGACAGAAATGGAATTAATTGTCCGGAGTTATTGGGATCGAGATTTAACTCCAGGAGAGAAAATGTGAAAGAGTCTTGCGGTGGATTTACGTGGGTGGCAGTTGCTGTCTCGGATATTATATTTATGGAGGGTAAACGTAAGTCGCTTGCGTAAAAAATATAGAACGGTTAAATTTGTAATTTATTTGGTACCAATTATTAAGATATAAATGTGGCATTTTCAAATTAATAGGAAATTTTTAAAATAATCTGCCGCTACTCTATATTATGGTCCGGTGCGTTATAATAATATAATAATAATATTGTAATTTTGGAAAAGACTCCAAAAATCTAATGAGTCTTTAGTGGCTTAGAAACAACATGTACATTATTTTATTTCTATTTTTCGACTATTGCATCGCGGCGTTTGGTTAATAGTGGAATTTAAAATAGGCATTTTTTAAACAACTATTTTTTAATCATCGAGATTCTTAGACGAACGATATTCTCCGTCAACTTCGTTACAAAAATACATACGTATTTCACACTTCAAACACATTCGATGCATATGTGAGAGAGTGGAACTTTCATTTTTCAGTATCCTCCTCCTGAGAAAACGAAGACCCTCGCAGATGAACCTTGTCGACAGATTCTATATCCTACAAGTTGATATGATTTGATTGGATAATAAAATGAATCAGAAGAATCGCAGGTGTCGCGATTGACGTCAACGAGGAATACCTATCATGTCATGCTCGTCCATGATAATGCATAAAAAAGTTTTCGAGAAAAGGGAGAGAAAAGTCTATATTCCTATGGGTATAGAAAATTGAACGATCGACGTGGAAACCACGAGGAAACCTATTATTTTAAATGTGTCAGGGTTGTGCCTGCCTCGTTATGCAAGGTCTTTCTCTCACTATGCATTTTCACTTTCAACAATTCTATCAGTATCGTTTTCATTTTATTTATGAAACTTTTATAGTTTATCTCTGATATGGAATTTAATAACCAATAGACAAACCTATCATTTTATTCTATTTCATATTTTTATGAGTCTAATAAAAAAAAAAAAAAAAAAGAATGGAATCCAAATAGTAACTTGTTTCATTTATTAAATATTACAACAAATATTCTACTTTGGATATTTTATATTACGTTTTATATATATATATATATATATATATATATGTATCTTTGTATTTTTACATTTTTTATAATTTTTTATAAATCAAAATCGACAGTCTAGTTGTATGTAAATATCATAAAAATGTTACTATACTCGTTAAACGTAGGAATATTATCATTTCGCAAATCTTTCACTTTCATCACGAAGATTCTCTGTCACTTGAAGATTAGTTGTTGTTCATTACAGCATCAAATAGACGACTCGAGGGGCTGGCAAGACGTTTCACCTGTTAACGAGTAACTGGAGGAGCAATGACGCGTCTGCTGGTAGGTAAACACCGGTTCCATTCCCTGCCACAATAATACGCTCTCCAGTCTGTTGTTTCTCGATCGATTCTGTATCAATTACCCGCCCCCTTTGCTCGAACTCTATTTTCTGTTCAGCTGGTAAACGTAAGCGAAGTTTTTCCCCTCGTTTCAAAGTACACGAGATATCATCGAGCGAGGACGATAACAAAAACGCAAATGCACTTTACCATCGCGCCTTCAAGTGGTTCCAACAATGATATGCACGATAAAGGCATCGAATGATAGAGCTAACGTTCTCACCCTCTCTCTCCTTCTCTCTCTCTCTCTCTCTCTTTCTCTACTCGTGACGTCAGAGTGATTGCTTATCACCTCGCGCGCCACTCTCAAAAGCGGTTTCTGCATAAAAGACGGGGCTGCTTGAAAGGCGACAGCTTATTCGTATAATCGATATGGAAAACGAATGACCATAGAGAAACAATTCAGACAAAATGCGAGGGTTGCCTATGAAGGTTCAGGTGTTATCAATTTTGCATTAAAAGTGAAGCACGGAGTTCGTAATACGTTCGTAATATGTAATATGTTCGAAAGGTTTGCGATAATAAGCAAGTAACTTTATATTTAAATTGTATTTGTTGGAAACGAAGAAACATATATATATGCAGATTTTATATTCAAGCTACGTATTATACGAGTGAAATCCAAATGATGGAAAAGATAGAGTCTACTTCTCAAGAATAGCAATCATCCTATCATTACTCTATCACAAACACTAACGCAAACACTGACACAAAAGACCATCTGCCTCTTCTGCAGGCTCTGACCTATCCAGATCATGCGATCCACATCAAAAGCCAGTATACAATAACCGGTTTCGATGCTTTACTGTTTCACCGTTAGCTGTAGCCTTTTGTCTTCGACTAAATTGTTCTCTTTGCTTTCGAACAAAAATTTCTGAAAGCGATGGCTATTTCCTCGTACCGATGACAACTTATCATTGGCATTATTTATCAAGAATCTAGAGGATCCTCGATCCATGGAGCTTCAAAGCGGATCATGTCTGTTCTTTTTCTGAATTCTTAAACAGCCCTGACTGCGTTTGTTCTATGTTGTACGAATTTAAATGGATCGAACGTTCGATGAATATAAATCCTGGACTCGTTTGAGCATCGAAAAAGTTATGTTTCATCTCCTGATCGTGAGTATAAAAATTTATTTCACGCTTCGTTGCCTTATTACTCGAAGCGAGGAGAATTCGAATTTCCTTTTGTCTTATTTTTCATATCAATCATAACGTTTTTTCATCGTTGTTAAAATTCATAATCACACAAAAGGTAAGTTGCATTCATAGTTATACAAAAGTTATTCCATCGAAGATATCTGATAGGTATTTAAAATCGAAAAAGAATTAGTAACTTTTAAAATCCTTCTTCGAGGATCTTCTCGTTGCAACAATGTAAATCTGATTATTTTTCAACTTCCAGTCTATATAATTATATAAGAAACTGATTTTTATCATTTCTAACGTGCTTTTGCATTTCTAATTTATATCATAGCAAATCGCACATTACTTTCAGAACGAATATTCATCTTTTTTCAAATAACATCGATCGATCAGGATCAGAGTCAGATGAACACGGGAGAACCGCTTACGCTACACGATCGAGTACTTTGTAACAAGTTTATCGCGTATTTCTCGCAATCCTGTCCTACTTACCAAGCAAATACGATACATAGTAATCGCTCGATCGAGCTAGACATATTCATCCAGCAGCAAGGTAATGTGGTTGAGCCTCTTAAGACGTTTCGCTCGTATTTTCTTCTGACTATCCTGACGTTTTAATATATGCCAGTTATCGATGCGATCCGATCGATCGAAATTATTAATCCAGGGCTGGCAATTTTACTCGATACATAAAATTGCACGATCGTTTTAATGTAAGACGTTGAAAGCATGAAAGAAATTGTGGAGAAGAAAATTTCGGAATTCGTTTTAGATGACACAGTGTCGTTACCGTGTTTGCAATTTCCTAATGTCCGGAATTCCATTAACAGGGACGCCAGTTCCGTTGCTTTGTTTCAAGGAGGAAGCTGAAAATTGCGAGCTAATGGTGCGTGACAGAGTTGTTACAGCCGTTAGGTTTAGAATATCGGTCGTTCGCTCGCGGAAACTGCGTTTTCGTTGTGTTTCACGACGTAAGCTACGCGATGAGGTGAGAAATTAAGGATGGCGCAGAAAATTTGTTGGTTGTGATGGATCTGTTCGGAGGCTGTAGATTGTTATTTCTTAGGAAACGAGAGAATACTTTGTTAGAGATCAAACTCGTTCTTGAGTCGTATGAGCGCAAGGCAAATTGCGTTATCTAATTTTTGTATTTTATTTAATTATTTTATTTTTAATAGTTTTCTATTATTAACAATCTTTCTTAAATTAATTAAACTTACATATAAACGGCAAGAATAGATGAGAACTGGGCTTTTGAGATTTGAAAAATTTGGAATGACGCGAAAGAGGAGAGGAGAAGGAATTTGCCAGGTCGGAAGAAACTTTGGCAGAGGCAAAGATCGGTTCACTGAGGAATAGAAACGAAACATTTCCACTGCTAGTATGACGTTCAGAAAAACTACGAATGTTACGATAGATCGTTATTTAACAAGAGTATCGTTCGAAAATATCGATAGAAAACGGGCGAAGAAAAGCAGGGTAAAAAAAGATCAAGTAAAAGGGAAAAGAGAAAGCGCAAGAGGAGAGAGAAAGGGAATGGAAACGGGAAGAAGGAAAGAATAAAAGCAGAAAGTTGGGCACGAATGTACGTCAGGGCTCACAGCTCGATCATAAACGTACCGTGGACGATCGTGTTTCTGTCAGCTACTTCAATGCCAATTAACCGCTCTTCCGTTTCTCACCGAGTGGAAAGCATCGATCCGCGGCACGAATACCGAGTGGATCGCCGGCTAGGAGGCTGCTTGCCGGTCTTTAATTAATCGCGCGTGACAATCATTGCCTGTCGTTCTTAAGTTGGAGCCCGGAGGGCGCGCTTTAGCCCGATCGGCGAAGACAACTCTCAACGACTTTCGATCGAACCTTGATAATCGATTTTCCGTCCATCTATTTCATTAACTGGGTATTAGCTGTCCCAACACTTGCTTTGCGCGAGACAAAGTTTCTTTCCATCACGACAGAAGTACCGAGAAATGGTTAAAAAAAAGAAAAAAAAAGAGTTGATCTACACGTGGAAAGTTCGAAGGATTTCAGTTATCTTTGAAATTGTAGACAATTCTTTATGGCTGTAAAACGGATTCTCCATTAATTAAAGCATAAAGCGTTTGTAAGAGGAAAAGTCTGTTGATTTTCGTTTGAAGTAAAGCAAGTATAACGCGTAGAATACTACGTTTTTCTTTAATTATCCCTTTTGTGCACGTTTATGTAGTTTTCTATGTGCTGTGTTACGTCGAAGGATAAAGTGAAATTTCGATTCTTCACATTTTCTACCATCTTTCTCGCTTATATAGAACTTGTTTTCAAGACTAAATTCCAAATTCGAAACATTCGGAACTATTAGTTGTCGCTGGATCGGTAAAGCGGCTGTTACTTTCGTGGTAACCACTTGGCAACTTGCAGTGCTGTGTTTATCACGATCCAAACTTCACTTCGATCTATCCAAATCCTCGATTAAAGATCGCGGTACCTGTTCAACGAACAGAAGAAGAAAAAAGATCGCGTTTGCATAAATTGAGAATTTTCTATCGCCTTGAAGATTTCGGCATAAATTAGATTCTAGCGAATCGACATTTCCCATGATCTTATAAGGTTTATAAGATGCACTATGGATCTAATTTGTCGAAGCGTGTTGTTATCAGCGAGGCAGAATATTTAATAGAACTAGCAACAACCTATTGATTGACTTTGAAATTGAAACTTCATAAGTGGGTCAAATATGAGTGTCACGACCGTTCGCGAAGAGACTCGATCGCGAGGAAACGCGTCAGCGAGAGGCGTAAATTCTCGCTACGATTCTGATTCTGTCGACGCCGTGAACCAGTCGTTCCCCTTTTTCGATTAGGATAACAGAGATAGTTTAAATGATTGTAACACTGAATTAACAGGATTAATATAATTTTCAACAATATTTAAAATAATTAACACGTTACAAACGATTTAACGATGATACAACCAGTTTATTATTATAATTCGACTCGACTTTATAATATTTCTTCACGTATTCGTTTGACTAAGCAACCTTGATTTTATTTCTCTGAACCTCTCTCTCTCTTATTTCTCTGATGCATTCACATATGCCGCCTTTTTTGCGTAGGTAAAATAAGTAGGACCGAAGGCGAATCCATGTCTTTTAGAACTCGCTGCTTGACGAAAACGAATACTACATTGTGTATATTTCGCCAGCCATGTAAGACGATCTGTCTGCGACACTGTAGTACCAAGGGAAACGGTTAGAAACACGGCCTATATTGAGCCTCGGGGCGTAACAATGAGTTTACGATCTTTTTGTATTTCAATGACCTGTATGAAAAATACAATATACGCTATACACGAGTATAATAATTTTTTCTTTACAAGCAACGATATTCAGCTGCAAATATCTAGCTGAAAAGTAAATGAAAAAAAATAACTCGATCGAATGAGATTTTGTCACGAGGTAATTCGAAACACTGCGCGAAGAACATTGCGTCGTGAAATATGTATCTCATCTATAATTGCAACGAGGTTAATTGCTTTTCCTAGCTTTTCCTTATTTTTCCTATTTGTATATTTATATCTCAGTAATATATCAACAGCCACTCGCTTACGTTTAGGATTTTTCATTTCTTCGAACGTATCGTACGTTTATTAGTTTTTCATAGAATGTAGTGACCCCAGGTATCGAACGACGATATATACAGAGAGTATACAGAGCAGAATACATAGAAATTTGTTAAGGTACAGTTCAATCTGTATGAAACATTTATTCAATTTGTCAAAAAGTACGGCCATAAAGTCAGGTCGTCGTTCCACCAATATCATTCAGCAACTGTCTACTTTAATATTCATTTCGTGCCAGGCCAAAAATTCCGTCAATCCAATTACCCCTGATTTTCAGCGTCAGCTCTCTCGGAGCAACATGAAAAATTCAAATCAAGTTTCACTATCGCGATTCGTTCGTACGTATCAGGCCCATTACGTACACCGATCGTTGAAACTCGTTTCGTTGCTGCTCGCGGTTTCGTTTATCTCTGCTGTGCATTTTCCTTCAATCTATTCCCTTCCGATCCGTAGAAGCCCATTTCCTCAGACAATCGAGGATCGCGACGATACATGCGCTTTATAACATCTAAAAACCAAAACAATTATCCAGGTTGCATATGCACCTTGCAATGAAATTGATGTTTAGTTTGCGTATTCAACGAACTGTGCTGGAAATAGAATCGTTCGAATTACGGAAATGGTCGGAAACACGATACAATTGGTCAAATAATAAAGAGAAACGTACGAAAGTTGAAATTAAGATCTTGTTTAGATTAGAATGGAGGGCTCGGTGGAAAAATTGTACGAGTACGTTTCCTCGAAATATTGTATTTTTCCTCGGGAATAAGATAAGTAGAGGAAATAACGTTGTCCAGATATTCACGTGTTTCCAGATAAATTGGATACTCTGTACGTCTTTAATTTTGTTTAAAATTTTCATGCCTCTGTGAGCATCTATAATATTATTCTTCGATATTTGGAAATATTCACGATCGGATACCTTCTCGCATTAAAAATCTTCTCAGTCATTCTCCTTCTTCCGCCGTTTAATTTTCTCCCTGAGCTCTTCAAATATTCTTTCAAACGACAGTTTCTAATACATATATTCTATTGTTCGAGCTTCACTCGCGAATAAAATAAACTTCATTTGCTCCGTTATATCCTCTTCCTTTTGAGAATATTTTGAGAACGATAGAAAGGTCACGGGTCATGCCAAATCTGTTGACCTCTTTTTCAACTCTTTTTTTCTTCTAATAATGATGTATCGAGGGAGACCCAAGTACATAAGAGGGACTTTGTTTGTGCAGCGTTAAAGTTAGCAGCGTAACAATCGTAGGGGCCGCGGAAATCGCATCTTCTTTCCTGTCCACTGGTAAACGATGTCCGAAGCAATTTCACCGTTTTGCCTGTTGTTATCACGTCGCCCGAGCTTCCAGACGTTATAATCAGGCTTGTATTTCGAACGTTTAGACCAATTTCCATATAAAGTCAAATATTCTTTCTTATATAAATTTTTCTAACTTTGATT
This sequence comes from Bombus bifarius, assembly GCF_011952205.1. Classification (NCBI taxonomy): domain Eukaryota; kingdom Metazoa; phylum Arthropoda; class Insecta; order Hymenoptera; family Apidae; genus Bombus; species Bombus bifarius. The sequence continues at coordinate 1,160,022 of NW_022884524.1, forward strand.
CGTTACTGGACTACGCCAATTTAGATCAATTTATATTCTTATAATCAGAACGTAAGAAACGCAATTGCAGGGATTCGTTTCGTTCTCTATAGTAAACATTTTACTTTGGATATTTGTACTATCTTTGCGAGTTCAAATTTTTCCTAAATGCATAAATATTATTTATTATTATTTATTATAAGCATAATATTCTAAATCGTGATAAACATTACGTTATCTTATAATATATATACATACACGTATATAGTTAGCACGAACTCCTAACGAAATACAATTTATCTCAAATAGCAATCTTAAAAGAGATCGTTATCACCGTAAACCGAACACGCGTTTGAAGATGATACAGCGGCTATAATCGAGTTGCAAGCTTCGATTTCACGTAGGATATTCAAGCACGCGGGTTACGAGCTTATAAATATCAATCAGACACCGAATGACCGTACAGCCGCGTACAATAAATTTCAGATTTACCAGTGCAGCGAATAGACTCGATAAAACGATCGTGGACGAGAAGTGACCGATGCGTTTCTTAATTAACACGCAAACAAGCATGACGCGCACACTTGTACACGCTTTCAAAAATAACATAAAACGTTGCTCTCTGTTTGCACAGTGGCCAATTTGCCTCTTCTCTGCAAATTGTCTATGATCCGTGTATTCTTCTCAATGATCCATGTCTGCCTTTGTCTTTCATTTAATATTGGCGAATGCAATTAATACGCGATTAATCGTAGGCGGGAGAAAATTACGTGTGAGAGCATGTCGGTGTTGGTGATATTATTAAATGCATTTTGCGCACATCTTTCTTATAATAAATTTATCCAACGTCTTTGTTGCGTGTTTAATAATCTTTGGATTTTTTCTGTTGCATCGCGTATAATTAACATCACAACAGCTTTTTCATTCAAAAGACAAGCAATTTTTTTGGAAAAGAAATTGTAATAGAAATCTGTTTAATAAAAATGCTGCTTGCAAACTATGGTCTTGCGAAATTCGAAGTTCGGACAATTTCAAGAGAAAATGTATGTGCAGAAACGTGAGACTGAGTATAGAGATATGTAGACATAGAGATTGTAGGGCGTGTGATGTGTTCTTCTAGCAACAACAGCCTCTCGTAACGATGGAACTTTCCGTGAGTGGAAATGTTGCCTAAAGAATACAGACAGAACTTGGTCATTTCCTTACTAAGCTGATTATTCTAAACGCGCGACCCAACAACAATGTTCAGAATCTCCAATAAATTTCGCAACAATATTCAAAATCGACTACGAAACTTATCTAAAACAACTTTGTCCAGGCTTGATAAATGAATACTTATACCAGAAGCATAAATAGATATCTCGCCATATTTTCTTCCATGTTAATATAACAAGCCAATTTCCATTATACTGCGGAATAGTCAATTTCTAAAATCTACAAGATAACGAAGCTTTATCATAGATAAAGGTCAAGTTACAAGGATCGAGGACGATTGTCCGTATCGGTTCGCAGAATTTCCAGACGTACGTTTCTCACGAATCACGTTCGTAGGCTTCGTTAACAAACTACTAAATGTAATCGAGGACGAAGATAGGAGATCGATGGCGAATAGAGGGAGTCGGTGGTTGGAAGCCGCCAGAGCAAAGGAGCCAATTAAAAAGCAATTTCGACGTTGCCGTAAAAATATCGGATTAATCTAATTTCGGCTTCGTTATCTTGGATTTAATCTTTGTCGAGGCGGGTCCGGCGTTCAAAACTAATTTACATGTATATGGGAAGCGAACAGCTCTCGAGCGACCATTTATATTTGCAACTGCTCCGTCCACTTCAACGTCTGCCGTCTAATCGAGACACGCTGTATGCCGGGAAATTTTCACCAACTATCTGTAACTACCATAGCTGATTGCTCTTTAGAGCGCGACCGTTACGTCGTTTTACGGAAACGATGCGAATTCCAGTTAACGTTCGCTGCGCTTCCCTCTGCGTTTAACAGAGTGACACGCTCGGTTTACATCGAAACGAGAAGACGAGAACGGACGCACTTATCATGCCGCTGTAGCTCAGTTTTCTCACTGCATGCGAAACCGAAGCCAATAGGTCACGTAGCACTTGTTTTACGTAAAACGATAGTATTTGGTGGTTTCAAGCCCCTGTGCGGTAGACGAATAGCATATTTGTTTCCGTATAGCCAAACCTTCTTACTTTATTAAATAATAGAGGGATCATTACCCTAACGATTATCATTATTTTCAAAAAATACTCGATAGATACTCAGCTGCGCTTGAAGGGATGTTTCGAGTCAAGCAAAACAACAGGCCAACGTTAATAAAGTGGCCTCGATTCGTTCGAAGTCGAGCGACTTGACGATGAATGAGACGACGATGAGTGTAGAAACTTGAAAAGATATCTCGTATCAGGTAAATTCTATAATTTAAAATAATTTATAATAATAATAAATAATAAAACTTGGATGTAAAATGTAACCGAGAAAAGTCCAGATTGATACTACACAAAGGGATCGATCAAACGTATATTTATCGGATTTAGGACAAAGTCTAGGATTTTCCAGCCGTTTTATATATTTTTCCTTGGTTTTTCTCTTTCGTCTTGCTTTGACGTCATGTCGCGGGATAAACGGCTGTAGGAACGATCGCAATCGCGTCGCGAGAACGACATCGAAAATAAGAATTGACAAGGCCTTGTCCGAACGAGTGTTATCGACACCGCAGCTTTACAGCGTTTCTGTCGTTAAAATGTTTCTGACGTTAAAGATGTTTCTGTCGACAAAGAGAATTGACGTTCCTTGTTAATTGAATCGAAGCGACCTTGGATCTCTGAAACGAAAGTTTTCACAATTAGCAGCATCACGGTCAGGGTCGGTATGATCCAGCACGAGGAACCACGAATCGAATCCTTGTATGGAGGATTAAAAGTCAAAAGTCCAAGGATACGTAATCGAAGAAACGTTGTTTTGCGTCAAACCACGAGAATGTAAAATTAATGCGTTGATGCAAGGACTTGGAATAGATCGAGTACGATGGGCTTTTAAATATCCTACGATGTTGAAACAAATATAATACGACAAAGATAATCTCGTTTCTTCCTCTTCTAGCTTTTCTCAATTCCTTCTGTATGCAGGATTTCTCATTCTCTATCCTTTTCTATTCGATTCGATTCCATTCCATTCCATTGTATTCGATTCTTAACTACAATAGTATTGTTAGATTATGAACGATACGATTTGCGTCAAAGGTTTGGGTTACATGATTTTCAAGTTTAATTTTTAATAAAGAGCGTAAAACTTGATCATTGTTGTGGCAATCTATGATATATCTATCTATCTATATATATATATATATATGAATCGAGATTCTCGATTTGAAATTTAAACATATTGTATCTATGCTCTTCATTTTACTAAAATATTCCACCATTTCAACTATTTAACGAGTACTATTTTTTGTTCACTGATTTTTCTTTGAATTGCAGCACAGAGAATTCTAGCCAATCTTTTATTATTTACGATTTTCAATCTATAATCGTGTGTTTTCTCAAGGAAAAAGAACGAGAGCGAAGGAAATCGTATACCTTTGTAGCCGTTAATTCCCATTGATGAATAAACTCTACGAAAGCTGATAACTCGTTCGAAGAACGAGGACCAATAAACAGCCCGTGATAACTGCAAATCGCGTTACTACGAGCAATCGAACTACTTGCAGAGTTTTCCTTGGAGACGTACTTTTCTTACGCTTTATTTGGCGACGTGAACGCTTCGTTATGCCAATTGCACAAGCACCGCGAGAAGAAATGTTCGCGCCGAGGCGAAAAGGAGAAGAGAAATAAATCATACTACAGACTTCGTTATCGTGATCGTACGATGTAACCAGAGTTCCTCTCTTTTCCCTCTCCCTCATTATCGTCATATGATTTACGATCGCTAGTCGAGATTTTATCGACCGAAGCCGATTTCAGACTAACGTGAATTTTTTCTAATCTGTATCGTTTCAACGGGTTGCATCGCGTTCCCCTGTAAACGAATAAGGGAGTCCTATACACGAATGAAAGGCTGTTGATTGTGACAGAGAAATCAGTTACCAATTGGCTGTTTGATTGAAACTGGAACGGCGATCTATGCCGATCTATGCCATCAACCGTATTGATAAGAGAGATTTTGCCACTTGGAAGATATAAAAGAAATTCGAAACTCTGTAGAAAACAGGTCAAATGGTATTTTAAGTATATCAGAGTAGACAGACTTTTTTTTTATTTTAAAAAGGACGCTAATCCTCGTACGATCTATTTCTATTCTATGATTCAATTGCTCTCTTATTTCATAGAAGAAGAGGAAATTTCAATGTTTCTTTAAGAAGAACTTTCAATATTTTAAGGAAAGCTTCATTATGGAATTGAAGCGAGAAATTACGTTCACGTGTTAAGAACGAAGACATTTTTTAATAATAATAGAAAAACACAAGTCGAAAATGAAATTATAGCAAGGATAGTTTTCATTTTATTGCGTTAGTTTGCATCGTCGTATTTCACTGATAAAAATGTTTCTATCGAATCTAACGAGAATACGAAGGTTTGTGCTTGTCTCTTACGTGCAGGCTGATATCCATCTGTACGAGGAATGTGACCTAATTTCAAGTTGTTTAGGACTTTTCTAATTTTCAAACCAAGTACAAAGAGTGCCGAGAAATAAATTTCAACTGCAAACAAGGTTCATTATCGCTTTAAACTCTTTAACTTTAAATTTGTAAAAGGACAAAGGAAACAGAGGAAGAAAATTTACTTCCTTTGGACGCTAACTTGAGAAATTCTTATTATTATGTACCAACTGTGTTGTAACTGACTATAAATATTCGTTTTATATATATAACTGTTCCGCTGGTAGGTATACTACTTATGCATCTCGTGGCCTTTATGTAGAATGCGATTGACGGAATTTGATTTCAAAGTAACGTCAATGTGTCATACGGAAGGTATCGATCTAACAAGAATCCATTCGAATCTTTTTATGCGGAGAAAAACCAATCGCTACTTAATACAACATTTCATTGAATAAACTTTTATCGAATAACGACTTGGTTATCTTTTTGGAGTTATACTTATTATACTATGTTCAAGTTGAACTACATTTATTATATTTATTACTTGATTTAAATCGTAACAATTATTTTCAATATTAAAATCAAATTTTCTATAATTTTCTTTTTTTTTTTTTGGTATATCTGCATTTTAAGCAACTTAATTTTCACAGTTTTTCAATATCAGAATTATTAAAATAATCCTCTGTATATCGATGTTGAAATATAAATAAATATTTCATATAATTACCATTCTGTGTATTTGTATTTTTAATTAGTTTAATTAAACGTATTTTAAAATCTCTTAGATGTATTGAATAAAATATGTCACGTAACCCACAAGCAACCGAATACAATAGAATCAAGCGTATCGTATGTAACCTTTGCTAGATTGGAAGCAACAGTAGCTATGCTTTAAACGCGATCAATTGTCGTCGATCATCGATACGTTTGTGTTTCTCGTCAAATATCGCGTCAAAATCACGATATGTTTAAATGCAATGACCGCAGCAAGATCGATGCAACAAGTGTGTCTACAGCTCAGACAACGACCACCTGCTTTTTAATGTGGAATGCCATGGAGCATTTTACAAGAAATTTCCGCCGGGGAACTGCAATGTTTATGAAAACATATTGTATCCTGAACGTCATGTCAGATTACCGAATTTACATACACGGCATATTTAGGAGAATACATTTTTGAAAATTTGCTGAAATTCGCTCTTTTAGAATCTCGAACAAACGGAGAACGAAGGTTTCTTTTTGGAAGTAAATGTTCTGTATTTTACAGCAGGGGACAAAATTATTCGTACACTCTACGAAATTGAAACAAATGAAAGTTTTTTAAAATTGTAAAAAGCCCTTTTCTAAAAATTGAAACAAACGAATAGAGTATTTTTTCTAATGTTAGATGAACTGGCTCATTAGACGACGCGTAGACAAAATTTTGAAAAAATTGCAATTGATCGGAATCGTGAACAAAATAGAGAACAAAGATCCTTTCTACAATTCTTTCTATTCGAGCCAGTGATAAAAATTTCAAGAACGCATTTTGAGAAAAATTTATGTCAGCTATATACACACTGAAATTTTATCGAAATTGTTTAACCTTGCTACGAGCTACAAATGGTTAAAAATGATGAAAATCGCAGCATGTTTAAAAATTTGAGTCTATAATTATAAGAAATCTAAGGATTCTTAGGTCTTTCGATGCTTGCCCCTTGTTTCCGCACCAGTCAATCAAATTTTCAGCCCGGTATACAACTAACATAAATCTGGAAAATCTGATACTTTGAAAATTTTCATTACAGACTGGAATAAAAAATTTTAGAATTTTTTCTATGCATAATCCAGTAAACTAATTCATTTAATTTCGCCAAAAAATTCAACTCGTTTGATCTAATTTTAGAAAAGCAATTCTGTTTTAAAGGGTGTACGAATACTTTCTGTCCCTCACTGTACGTATAGCCTATTTTATTTGTTACTATAACCATCAGGTTTCGTAATTCCATTAGTTTTGTACTTTTCCTATGAGAATTTCAAATCCGAAGTGATATGATGTTATCCCTGATCCATTTTTCTCTAACCCAGTTATTGGTCATATTGAAACCTGAATGACCTTTAGCAACTCTCTCTACACTGTTTTCCCCAATATCGTACTGCACTTCACCCTGGCTCACTATGTACGATGTCTACATCTACATTCTCACGATTCTTCTTAGAATTAAATTTTTCATTTCGGAAAATTGGATCGTTCGTATAGGACACCTTGCACGAGATTTTTCGCAAAAGTTCAACAATAACTTTGACTTCATTCGAATGCTCGCTTAGAGGAATTACGTCTCTAGTTCTCCTTCGTATTGTTTAAAAATATCGGATAATGTTCTTAACGTCATTGCATCGTACAGTTTCGAAAGAACTCTGAAAGAAATATCAATTTCTTTTAATCGTCGATGAAATGAGAATAGAAGAGAAGAGGGAACGAGATAGTGGAAAATAAAGCGCTACATCGTTGGCTAATAATACGTTTTCTTCGAATGCAATTTCCGTAAATATCGGCGGATGTATAAACGCACTTCATACGGAGGAAGAAGTGATACACTGGCAGAAACAGAGCGCCATCCCGGAATAGCGTGTTTACTCTAACCTGGGAAGACAAATTATAACGCCGGACTAGTATAGTTATATTCCGTTATCCGATCTTGAAACTTGTTATCGGGAAACGTAATTGGATATTTTTATATCTTTCCCCTTGTTTTTCTCCCCGACGATGATTTTTGCGCGTTCTCCTTCTTCGATATCGGCCGGCAAAGCGTCGTGTACTTCGCTTTTAAATAACAAATAACGACGTGATATCCGATATGTGTAAAGTCCATTTACGAGCGGGAACGAGGGATAAAAATTGAAGAAAAGATAAAAGCAGCAGCGGAACACGGAGCGCGTACAAACTTCGAAGCACGCCTCGTTGTTTTTAAATATGTACGTCGATTTTTCGTTTCCATTCTATTCCCGTTAGATGCGATCGACTTCAAAGCTTTCAATTTATCGAAACCTCCCGGGTGTATTCAAAGGAGAAAATAAATTCCGCGATTCGATTATCCGACGACGACGCGTCTGTAAAATAATATTTTATTGAAACACAGACATGTGCGTTCTTTGATGGAAATTGCACATGATCCCTTCTGCGCGGTTCGAGACCTGAATTCTTCCAGGAATAGATACGTCTATTTAGTTGATGTTTAATATATCGCGATAGGTAGAAAAGCTTAAAGTGTAAGTGGCGTAGAATAGCATCATAATTTTACAAAATTACGCTTCACCAACAGGATAAAAAAACATTCAGTAAAAAAGTTACTATTACTCACAAGCGCGAGTAACAACATTTCACTTTCTATTGTTCACCCCTATATTTTTCATGATATCCAATGGCGTTATTAATAAGTTATTAATTTATATGCGTGCTTGATTTATTAATGTTTTATTAAGATTCGTTAATAAGGTTAACAGTTAAAGGTTCGTTCAATTCAGTTTGCTTTTACGATCAGGTGAACGTATAACAGGTTGATGTTGCAAGTGATACGCCGAGACCAAAAATTGGTTTCAGAATTCGAGAACTGACGACAATTATATAGAAATTTAGCGTTGCAGATATTCGTAACATCTTAATTTAGTGGTTGAGTTAATCTTTCTCGCGTGAATGTCGGCATAATACGTTTCAAGGTAATAAAGGCTCTATTACAAAGAAGGAATTTGTTATATTTTTTCCGCCGCCACTGAATCACATACTGCAACACGTAATTTCATTATATTAATTCATAGGATTATATAGCCCGCATTGAATTTTCTTGAATTTCAGTATATTAAAATTCCTACTATTGTATTCTTGTATTGATTATTAAAAATGAAATCTGTCCGAAAAGGTCTCGTTTTCATCGTAAATATTTATACATTTTAATTAAATGTCTTTTTTAAGTGGGACATTCATGTGATTTCCCAGTGCTATCGTTTCCTCGTTAATTTCTCCCCAATTATGCATAAATCCCAGCAAATTCTCGCACAAAGCACGACATCACTGACCCATACGTGTTTCGTAATATATTTATATATTCTTCTAAAATGCATTTTACGAGATACGAAATTAGGTCCTGCGAAATATTTACCTGCCACGCTTTTAACGAAATTAAATCCAGAAAGAAGCGTTGGAGAAATTTCTAAGGCTTCTTGGCGAGTTATTTTTCGTCCGTGACGCTGATTTGTCTTTTTCCTAATACGAGCACGATGTCGTTAACTATTCGTCGAAAAGCGTCGATATTTAATCCCCGAACGACGGACCATGCAAATTCCTATCTCGATTTTCTTCCTTTTCTCTTCGTTCTTCCCTCTCCTTTTGTTAGATTAATAATGACAAACAGCATTGTTACCGCTTTTTATACGCTAAGAGGTTTCTCGTGTAGCTTTGGAAAAAGTTACGTTTAACGAGATCAACGAATATGCGAGGACAACGAAAGAAATTATAATAAAACGGGAGCTCGGCAGAGATGCCATCTCGAAACGCAACAATTTCTTTTCATTATAACCGATGAGCAATTTTTTACCGTTTACTACTCTTTCAAATAACTGCCGCAAATTCTCCATAGATACGTATGGCGTGTAACACCGTGAAATTTCATCGATGCTGTAACGAGAGTCTGACACTGTATATCCTATCTTGAAAATGTATATTTCAATTCGAATTATGTATAAAGAATGTCGCGTAACACGTTAAAAGTTCGACTAAATTCTTAGTGACAGAATTTGAACAACAGCTTTGTATACGAAAAGTCAGTCAACAACTTTTCCGATCAACGAATTTCCGATAAAAAAAAAAATTCTATTCTCTAATTTAAAGCTGCTCCATTGCCCCTAAAAAAAAGTATTCGGAACAAAAGTACTGACCTCCGAGCTGGTGGAAGTGGTGCTGTCGGCGCTGTCGGTATTGGCCACGGAGGATAGCGGTGATCTGTGACTCCTTTGAGCCCATTTGTCTCTTATGGTCGCCACACCGGTGACAACCCCAAACCTGTTCGCCGCGTTTCCAATCGACGAGTTGCCAGATTTCCCGCCAGCCTCGCTGCCTCTGCCGCTTCCGCCTCCGCTGCTTCCACCGCCGCCTCCTCCTCCGCCTCCCCCTCCACATGCTAGCTCCAGGACATCGCCCAGTACTTCTGACAATTTTCCCGGCACCTTGACGAAGGTGTCCAATACCACTTGCCGAGAATAAAAGACGTCGGGGTCCTCCGGGACCCCTCTTCGTCTTCTTCCCCGCGCTTTCTTCTTCTTCTTCTTCTTCTTCTTCTTCTTCTCGCGTGTTCGCTTCGATAAAGGTCACGGTAATTCCACTTGCGACGACGGCCGCTCGGTCCTCGCGTGTTCGCCGCGGTCTCGAGGCGAAGAAACAATCCGCTTTCGTGCCAGAGATCGATCAGTTTAGGTACAACCAAGCGACAGCCGACGTTCAACCTGGACTAACGTGAACGTAAGGTCACCGCGGCGATAAAATGCAGACCTTGTTTGTCCGTGTGTTTTGCGTTCACTGTTCCATCGTCGAAATTTTCCCGTGCGGATAACGTACCGTGACATTTGCCAGGAAGCAAATGTCATGATATCGCGCCACAGGATCGTTTGCTTGGTCTTCGACGCGAACAGGACGCGAGGGATATCTCGAGAGAATCGACGAGTTGCTAGGCTTTCGAATATTAAATGGAAGCCTTTAATGGCATCGTTCGAGATCTCTTGGGGAAAAGCGGCATCGAAATTCTCGCCTGGATCATTCTACTAGGCTGTCTGACGAGTTTAAGGACTAGAAGGACTCTCGTTGGTAGAGCTGTCGGATGCATTCGATACGATTTCGTGGAATAAACGATTTTATCCCGAGACGAGAAGAAAATACCACCAATGAAGGGACTCTGTTCAAACGAAAGTCCAAGTTCCATTCGGATTTCCATCTGCCTTGAGCTTGAACGCGGCAGAGACAGAGCAATGGATTCTATGATGTCGAAACAGCTTTGCGCGATCCTATTCTTCGATGCGTTTAGCAGAGAGATTTAGCGAGAATTTTCCTAATGATTTTTCTCTGATCAGCCACGCTGGCATTTTACGGAACGTGACGCGTATCGAATCGCAAGCCTAGAATTTTTATCGACCGCCGTTTTCTTTCTTCTTGACGAGATTAAACGCGAGATTAATTCGGCTGATGAAAGAAGATGTCCGAAGAACAACCGAATGCAGACGTGCGTGAATTTTTCTTCTATATAAAAATTGATCGCGTTGTAACTTTCTCTTCGTTGGATAATACCGACAAATTTTCCGATTATTCTTAACAACTACGTATTTCCACTAAACTATTTTGAGATCTTGGAATCTGTCAATTTCAAAATTCGAAGATTCGAAATCTTTTTTATGAAATTTTTTTTAGGTTTTTTAATGTCTTGCTTATGGAATTCTTGCCTCTAGATGAACAAGTTTAAGTATTTATTGCGATACGATGAAACTATTTCGTCTTCAATTATAGAAATTTTTAACAAATTTGGCTTTCGGATAAAAAGTGTTTTAAATACGCTACCTCGACACAGAGTATTGTCAAATTTGGTTTATTCGCAGTCCCCCGTCGCTAACCCCAACCTAACCCACCGCCCCTCGCCCCAAAAAGAAGAAAATAAAGAAAAGAAGAGATAACGCGCCGCTTCAAAACAACGATTGCCATCGATCTCCTCGACGCTTGCTAAGTTGAGAAATTAAGATTCGTTTCGCTAAACACGAGGGCCGAGGGGTGAAATTGCGATTTGGAAAGTTGGCGACGTTAGCCTTCGGTTTTTATTAGTCTCAGTGACAAACTTCGAAGGACACCGATGGCAAAAGGATTCAAAGACGAGATGAAAACAACGACATAGCCTCGTGTTGTATTTGAAACGAAGATCGAGCGTTCGTCCATAAATTCTCGCTCGAATGCTTTTGTGCATCCAGCGTGAACTTGCAAGCAAAATGTCTTAATTAGCTTAACGAACGAGACACGTGTAAATGTTCTGCAACTTCTGTATCTATTTTCACATCGATTTCAAATTTTATAGATACAATCGCGACTGTACTGTCTCATTACAGTGCCAATGGAATTTCCAAATGCGTGTCTGTGTGTATATTACGTAACATACATATAGTAAAGATCAGTCATAGTGTAGTAAGTCGTAAAATTCGCCTTGGCGTCAGTTACATATCCTATCAAGTCAGAAATACGTAGTGTCAAATCAAAGACCAATTAACTTTCATATCGAACATTGTTTTTTGTAAGGTTATTGGCCAGAAAAATGGTATATCAGACTGTACACCCTGTATATACTGTATATGCATGTATATGTAAAAGTACATATTCTACGTCTAAGGTGTCCAAATAATTTCGTAAGCCACTGTGTATGTTCGAAAGTAAATGATGACCCAGAAGAAGAGGAACATTTGTTCCTTACAATTTTTTCTCCATATGACTCTTCCTCTGTCCCTCTGTTTGTTCGAGTTTCATAGCGTTAGCTTTTTAATGGAAGGATAACAGTGTCCTTTGATGCGTCCAGGTTAAACTTAAAGCGGATGAATTTGCAAGGAAACGTGGAGAAACGAGGGTGGAGATGACGATACTTTAAAGTTGGCCAAGTTGAAACAGGCTTGAAGATACACTTTCCATACAACCTTGCACCTTCCCAACGAGCAAGTTACAAACAAAATTCCTTAATTACTTAAGCGAACCTGCCACTGAATCGCTGTAGAGTCACCAAGGACGCAGCTGATAACTTGCTACGTTTTTCTTTGCCTATTGATATCGATTCGTCAGGCTAAACCGTTCTAGTCGAGTTCTTTACACTGGAGGAATGTAGATTTTTTCTTTTTTTTTTTTTGTAGATTTTATAAATTTTTCGAATAATCGACAGAAGAACGAATATCTTCGTTGATACTCCGAACGAAAGCTGAACGTAGGGTAAAGGCGATTCTTTTCCGAGTAGTCGGTAATCAATGATTTTCCCGTGCAGCGAGTGATTTTTCAAAAAGAAAATAATCTCTTTACGGGAAATTTTTTTAAGTTTCTTTAATGTAAGAAGCATATAAACTGTCTATGGAAAGATGTATAAATTTGTGTAATTTTTATTACCAATACTTTTCTTCCACCTTTTATATAAGGTGATAAATCTATAATTTACGAGTTCCTCTAATTTTTATCATATCTTCGGTATAAAAAAAAAAGGTTAGATATTTTAACGAGAAATTGTACACTGTTATTCTTTAATTGCAAGACTTGAAATAAAATTTCAGCTATCCGTTGATGTTCATTAAACGGTCTAATATTTCCGTAATTCCAGCCATTAATATCAATGAAATGTGCAAAATTTCTAGCAATTTTCTTTTATACCAGTTACAATACGTTATATCGTGCTTGCACTTTATCGGATTTGTCAGTTTTATACCGATTAATTTCGTTATTCGCGTCACCATACACTACATGATATAAGGCGGTGCACGTTAAATTTTAGATGAAATTTGCAACTTATAAGCGGCTGAAGAATGGAGAATGTAAGGAGCAGTACGTAACCTCAGGAGAAAGGGAACTTTCGAGAAAAAATTCATTCGTCGACAGCTTCAAAGACTACACCTGCGTCGAAAGCTATTTGCAAAATTAATCAAGCAAATTCTACTTTGAGTTTAAGTTTGAGCACTTGATCCTTTCTGAAGGAAACGATGTATGAAATTAACGCTCAAGTATAATAGTTCCCTTCGTTTCTTCTAAAATGTTCTACGGGAAGATATTACCAATCGATAATTTGTCAAATATACAAGGTGCTCTTTTAGTTCCTTCGATGAATAATAGTAGCATGATTCACAAATATAAATACAAAAGATATTTTACGTGAAATTTATATCCACCCATTAACTGTAACAGTTTTGTTTCGAAATTGATATGGAAATATTTCATAGCGGAATATACGAAAGATGGATTTATTACGAGAATTATTTCAACAGAAGGAATACGATACGATAATCTATCGCTATCGCTATAATCGATCATTGTAATCGATCATAAGAAAAATAAAAAATAAAACAAAATTCATCGTTATGCTTATAGTCAAATTAGTATTTTTCTCCCCTCTTCACTGATAATTTCCGTTTATTGGCAGAAACGGAAGGCACTGTGTATATGTCGTGGCGTGTACAACGAAAAGGATTAATCGATCGGTGAAACAGAAATGGAAGTATCAAAGACGGAAAGAGAAATGTCAAACAACGCTGAATTGTTTTCCTACTGGAGAGTCGGAGTAAAAAATGGCCAGACCGATCACACCACCTGGTCACAATCGATATTTACTCTCAATTGTTGCTTCTGTTCTACCGACTTTCCTAGCGAAGTCGTCATCTCGCACCTGTACGTGTATGTTCCTTAATAACCATCGATAATCTCGTGTACAATCAATGTTCCAGGTTGGCAAGCGTCCCAATGGAAGAAGCGATTGTTCCAGAGCAAAAAGAAACCTGATAAGAGCGATCGATCGCGCGTGACACCACTGGAACGTGGGAAGAAAATAATTCACGATTAATCGATTAATTATGTGGCTCAATCATGCCTGTACAATTGACAAGGCTGCTTTTCTTTACACCAGGGGATACAATAAATTTATATATCGTCGAGTACTGACGTTTTTGATGATAGACAGGCCACAGAAAACCACCCAAACATTTCTATTTGATGTTCGATCTAAATAAAAATTTCGACAAATATGATTGCCACGTATGAGTATGTTGCACGAGTATACATCTAACGTAACTTACAATTAATCGATCAAATAATTTGTTAACCGAGGAATTCACCACTCGAATTGTCAATCATTTGTACATAGTAATCTCTTTATTCAATTACGTTATTCTGTTTTCGTTTCGTTTCGTTTCGTTTCTCTCGTCTTCTCGACTTCTTGACTGTAGAAGTTTCTGGTCAAAGAAGGATCCGGTTAACAGGTTAAATAGCCTAACAATTCACAATGCTACACTATTTGTTTCTCCGTCCATCAAAGGATACGATAAATATATACGGAACGATAGGGAGAGACTTTTAGAGCACAGAAAGAACGAAAAAGCTACGATGAATTTGGAATAAAACCATGGAAACAATTGGAACAACAAGCCGTGGTAACAATTCCGTTTGATACTCGATCCAAGTTAGAATTTCGGTAGATTCGGTTGGGACGAAGCTCGATTCAGAATTTTATCGGCGCATCTCGCGTATACGTGTATATTTCGCGGACGAACGAACGCCGCGTTCCTCTCAGCCGACTCTCTCTGCTGCCGAGCGGAAATCACAATTAATTCGACGCGTCGAGCGTAACTGAATAAAACGTCCTCGCATTACATTGAACAACTATAACGCGTTATATCGAATCGAGCACAGTCACCGACCAGATTCACGAGGTTCGGTAACCCTCTGCTGATTCGACATCCTGCCGAAACGTTCAACCTTCTGTCCGCCCAGGCACGTCTCCTTCTACTAAAACGCCTATCCGCGTATAAAACAGTTTCACGCACTTAAGGAAAAGCCATCACTGATGAAACGATACGACGCAGCAAATCGACAATATCCAGAGACATTTTAGAAACTTCCAACAAAGAGACGGAAATCCAATTCAGAATGTTCCGCGAATCCGATCAAAGCAGCTCGCGGCCACTTCGTCCGACCAAACGTCCAGCCGTACTACTTCGCGAGTTGCCTTCTTCGAATAAGATCGGGACACGTTGAAATCACGCGATCGAACGCCGACAAACCATAAACAACTATTGAGAAACAATTTACCGGGTCAGCTGGATTCGATATCAACCGGTGGTATAGCGACTGGATCTTCTTCTATCTGACGGAAAGCGTGTGTGTGTGTGTCTCCTCCTTCGTGCGCTTGATACGTGCGTCGTTCACCACGTACTACTTGTCTCTGTTTTCCGATATATCGCCACTCTAACCGTGTTCTAAGCGTGTTCTAAACGTTCTTTTATCGTGCGTAGTCGTAGTCTCGTCGTCTCGATTCTACTGGCGTAGTGGCCTGGCTGCGACTAAACTACTCTCGACCGTGTATGCGCTCCCTACGCCAGGGTTCGTCTGCCACCAGAAAACGGCGATTCGTGGATCGTAGCCAGAGACAGAGGGTGGTGGTCGAATCCCGTTGGTAGGGTGAACGGAGTCGCTCATCGACAAGCAAGACGGAGAGCTATCTATTCCGTTTTTCCAACGATAGACGAAGACAAAGCTATCGGGTATGTACGAGTGTTCGCCATCAGTAACATTGTGTGCGTTCTCGCGTGTACGTGTAATGGGTGAACCGCGAGGTTAAACGAAGAAGGACAGAGAGCGAGTATGCGTGCGTCGCAACAGGTTACTCTCCCCTTCGATACGCTCCTGGAATCCTCCTCGACCCTTTTTCCCTCTCTATCACCGCGCCTTTTCTTCGACCTTCTCTCCTCGTATTCTCGCTGTATCCTTGTTCCATCCTTCTCTTTCACCAGTTGCTATCGCTTCGCCGTTCCACCCGTTCGTCCAATCCCCTTCAAATTCCACCCTTAACGCCTCCTTCTCTTTTCGTCCCTTGGCTTTCTTTCTTCCTCCTTTCAACCACCCTCGTTCCGGATTACATATCCCCGCAAGTTGTTCTCTACGTTTTCGTCTATTTATTTATCTACCCCACGGTTTCTCTCACCCTTAGCCTACTTGCCTTTGTGCTCGTGCTTGTGCTTCGATCTCTCGACGACTCTGGAAATTTTAACGTACACGGAACACCGGCAAGCTTGAAAGCATCAGCTTTAGCCGCGACATATGTCGAGGCATATAACGATTAATACGTTTGTTTAAACACGATCTATTATAGGAATACGAAGTAACCCAAATGCGATTTCTGAAAAATATTTTACAGCCCGGCCATCCAAGTAAACTAAATAATCCGCTCTTAGTTTACGTCTACTAGCTGTCTACTTCTTGAATTTTTGTTTACATGCTTCTCGTGTTAAATTTTGATAAAGACCAAGATCGATCGGTAGAGCCTGATATAAAATAAGTCTGATTTTTCTAATTTCTTTCTTGAATCTCCTCTCGACGACGAGGACGAAGATACATGCCGATCGAGAAATTTGACTTTCTGTTCATTGAATATCGAACATCATCGTCCTGGAATACGCGTATATCGATCCAACTATCGCTGGATAACGAACTTGACGAGAATTTGTATGGGCATTTATTACTCCACTGGCTGATGAACGTCTTTTCACGTAACCCAACCTCGTAACCCAATTTTCCAGTTGATCATTAAGCTTAATTCGCATCTGAATTTTCATACGAGCACCTCGACTTCCGTCGTCGAAGATTTCCCTCCGTAGCACTTCGCCTTTATGAATGTTTATTACGCTGTATAATCCGCTTAAGTCGAAACGTATACATAAGTGCGAAATGTCGGTCGTTTCTAAGATCAGTTTACACGAATCACTGCGTAAGATCTGAGCGACGATCAATCCTTTAACGTCTTGTACTTGAAGCGTATACAGTTTATTTATATATATATATGATATGGTGATAAATATGATTTATATATATATATAAACTACATACACTTCAAGTACAAGGTATGTATAATATATATATATATCTAATATATATTGGGAGCATAATTAGAACGATGAAGCTTTTTATTTTATTTTATCGAGAGTGGAAGATGAAGAATTACGTTATATTATTTAAACTACTGGAATCTATAAAGTACGAGATTTGTATGACAGGAATCAAAATGGACGATAAATATATGAAACAAGAAAAACGGACTTCTGTCCATATATCTTATAAAAATGACTTACTATAAAATTTCTAAAAATGCATCGTTGTAAATATAGAAGAGTTCTGGTAATTCCAGAGTTGAAAAAACTATCGTACGTCGATCTTGCCAGATCTATCATCGATTACTAAACATTCGCCTTGTCGAATGCTTCGCCCTGCTGAAAGTTTCATAATTTACCAAGCATTACTGCGCTCACAATGCACGTTTAATTACGTACGCTTATGTTCGTTCGTTTATCACCGACGACGCCGTATTAATTATTACGAAAATAACGAAAGTTTATTTTCTCCTGTTGCGAGTGCACGAAATCATCTAATGTACATAAAGAAAAATTATTTTAAGAAGAAGAGATAAAGCGATCTGTAAATAAAGTTAGATGTAACAGAAACGAACAACGAATGTCCCCGTTCAACGAATTTTTTACGAAATTCGTAAAGCGTATGGTGTTCTTAATTCGAGCTTTCGACTGCCATCCTGTCATTTTTTAAATCTCATTGTGCAACGCGAGACAGATTCCAGGGCAACTATCAAACTGTATCAAATACAGTACCATAAATTTCACATCTCAATGTCATCGTATTTAACGTAATCATTGATATTTATTTTCCACAAGGAGTTCAAAGTATGTATCTTATATATCTGATACGAGGAACGCGAGAAATTTTGGCGATAAATAAACGATAATTTCCTAAATCGCTTAGTCTTTAGATTAATAACAACAACAACAACAATAATAATAATAATAATAATAAGAATTTATTCTTTGTTATTTTATCATCACTCTATCAAAGAATTAGAATTAAATATCAATTAAGAGAATGGACAACTAACAAACGATATGGTTTCGACAAGTACAAAGGAACGATGCTTCACCGAAGCTAGATAATGAAACGAACGATGGAGCTTACGAAACGGTCTAACAAATTAATTATAATTATCCGAGTTTATACGGAATATTTCGAAAAATAACTTTATTTCGAAAATCAGCCCAAGTTTGCCTGGTAAACCAATTTTCCCTAATGAATATCACACCGGTTCTGGATGGCTTTGAGAAGCAATAACAGAGTCGGGTCGCATATTGAATGTTTTAATACGAACAATGAACACACAAGCCCTTCTCGTGACTTTCAATCTTCGTGCCGCGGTACCAGGAAGAAAATTTCATTTTTCCAGCAAAGATTGATCCGAAGGTCAAGGGACCGAGTCAACCATCCTTTCCTGCTCGAGCAAAGTAGCGCGTCAAGGTCGTGTCCTCTCTTCGGCTCGTTCCGGCTTCGTTTACAACAGAGGATAAAGTTATTAAACCTCGCGGGAAATTACAGAGGGAGGCCGCAATACCGGCGACTCGAAAATTTCTCCGCAGAAGTTATCACTAATTTCGCGAGCCACTTATCTGGCTGGCAACGATCAGTTTAAACGATTTTTCAAGCAACATCGCGGCAACCCGTAAACGTGTTCGCAACTGTGTTCCGCTCGAACGACAACACTTTTGACGAAGCAGTCGAGAGTAACGGAACGTAGATAGGTAGTTCGTCTGGTAATTTTATAATCGGCCCCCGTGCGTCCTTTTACCCAGAACTGTATCGCTCAAAATATTCTCGTTTCAATTACAAAGTTGGAAACAGTTGCGATAGAGTGATTAAGAGGTATCATGCAAAATCCTGCCACTCTGGAAATTCTTGACACGGGGATGATGTTTGTTGTAGCGGGGCAACTCTGATTTACTAATTCTATAAGTTGGAAAAAGTTTCTTTAACTTTCTACGTATTAAGTATATGCTTTCGGAGAGTTTAACTTTCTTTTAACTCGTCAGAATGGCAAATTGATTTTTCATCTTCTGCTTTTGCAATTATTGAAGGCATTCGGATGGCCCTTTTGGCAAAATTGATCGATTACTTTTTATTATACTACTTGTTAAATTAACTACATTTCTTGTAATATTAATTATAATCATAATCTGTTTCATGAGGGATTTATGCTTTTTTCGAAAAGTTTAAAATATATAAATCTTTGCATGAACGTATGGCATTGACTAAATATATTTTTTATTAATTATTTTATGGCTCGCAATAAAGAACTCGAAACTACAGCTGGGAAATTCGACAAAAGATTCAACGTAATCCAAGTTTCGCACAGCCAAAGTTTGTATTCCAATCTGGCTTATTATTAACATTGTCTTGTTAAAGTTCACGGTATTAACATGTTTTCAGTATTATGCGGAAACATAATGACTCTGTTGAAACGGTAGAGGAAGGTGTTACTTGAGAAACTCGAAAGAAATTACCATTGAATTTCTACGTTTTTAATCTTCCTACTGAAATTAACTTGCACGCGAAACACCGCTTGAAACGTTCCGCGTACTTCAACCGGTGACATAATCGGTACATGAAAACGAAAAATTTCAAACAACGACATTCAATAAAGAAATAACTTTCTGTAACAATTGCTCTATTAAAATTAATTAATTAGAATTAAACGCTCTAGCAAAAAGCCTGAAATTTTCTTCCCAATAAACGACAAGTTTTATTAAGGTGGGTAATTTACTTCTACTTCACTAGGAATCAATAATAAATTTAGCGAAACACGTGAACATCCAATAGCATTCATCGGAATAAAAATCCACGCGTATAAAAATCACAGAGTTGGCTTCCTTGCTGGAATTATAGTACGTCAATGGCAGATTACAGCGAAGGAATCTTCCGTAACAAATACGCCATATATCCGACCAATCTTTCCACCGGACAACTTTTCAATCCTCCTTGAGACTTGGCGGACTTGCTAAAATCGACTACGCTAAGATCGAACGACCCTGTTTCCCTGATTTTCACGATTGCGATCGAAAGACCAGGAATTTCTTCGATCGATTCTACGGCAAACAGAAAAAGAAAGATCCTGCTCTCAGTCGGAATCGTTCCGCTCCGGTGCGCAACACAATGTATGCGCTTCACGTGTAACCTGTGCATGCTTACGCGTGGTATGCCGTGTCTCGATTCTTTCGCGCCTCATTCCCAACTACGCTTTTGCATTATAGATCATCGTGTCTCGTCGTACTTACTCTGTTGTATGGAATTTTAAACGAGAAACTTCCGTCACACGGCCCTGTCGTAATCTGCATTTTCAACTTTTCATCGATCGATAGCGGAAGATGTAGAAGGGTAGAAAATGAAGAACGAAAAAAGAAGCAAAGTAGACGGTTTCGGAATTGTCAATTTTTCTTATCGATGCGATAAGTTTCTTTCGCTTTTTATAAGGAAATAATGGATGCACATTTTTCGTTTTACATTATTTCATCGAATTACGTATGATCCATTCTGTTCTATCGAGATAAAAATCACAACGTTCGACAGATTAGGTTTCATGCTTCTATAGATATGCGTCGTTGTAAAAGACGTGCTGTAAAAGAAAGACACTTTTCGAACATCCTAATATATAAATAAATTTCGCCGGATACTGCGACGACTGATCCTACGTAAAAAATAAATATATAAGTAATAATAATAATAATAATAATAATAATTTAGAGCGAAGTTTGCTTCAGTTCCCGGCGGATCGACTCGGTTCTTGATAGACGATCGTGTTGCATGCACGTGATATGTTGTTATCCCTGGTCAGGTTCTTTACGTAAACTGGAAAATTTCATTACTTTTAGAAGAACGAACGATAGTCTTTAATCGATACTTGCCATTTTATTAAATAAATGTCGTTTTCTTGCGAAAAGAATCCACTGATTTTGGTCGATGACTTTTTTTTTATGATAAATTATATATCGGCTTAATAATTTTTTTTCTTTGTATTTGTTTTCTTGGTGAAGGTAATTGAATTTTATTGGCATCGTTCTTTTTTTTTCTTTCCTTTTCTTGTAGAATATAAAGATTCTTTCGTAATATGTATCTATAAAAGGAATCTACAAAAGGATACTTTTGTCTGTTTCTTCAATCTCATTAGACGCTAACAGCGTTTCCTTTTGTTGCAAACTTAGTCCAACTTTGGCGAATACATATTTTCATAGCAAATGAGAATCGATTCCTAATCTATATATATGTCGGAGATGAAAGAACATCGGGGCTTTTCTTTTGGAATTTTGGGAAAATCCCCAATACATTCGCCTAGACTTTTTATTATAGCTGTACTTAAATAATAAAACTTAGAAGTAGTTGTTTATGATTTAATCCGATTATGTTTGCCCGAGATATATGAATAGAGTTGTATAGCTCTCCTTAAAAATATAGTTGACCCGGGGGGTATAGAGAGGTACAGAGAAGAGTATATAAGTGCAGTTCCATTTGGACCGAGGGCAGTTTGTTAAGTTCTACTTGTACCGTGGACAAGTAAGTTGAGTTACACTTGAATCGTGGACAAGTAAGTTCAGTTCGACTTAGAATTTGGGAGAAAACGCATTTGCTATCCCGTCGACCGTGGATTCGGTATTGAAACTAAGATCACTGTCATTAGCATCTCGAGTATCTAATCGCCACGGTTGCTTGTCAAATGCTGCAATAATCATTAAATATCATCAATGAGAACTCGACATATATATTTATATCAACTATCCACTCGATTAACTCTGTTTATCTTTGCTATCTTATTATATCGTTATTCCTTCCTTGTTCATCGTAAAAGTAGCTTGATTTCGTCGAACAATTTTTCTTTCATTTTCATTTATAGAATATAAGAATCGTTCATTTATAAAAGATTTATGAGGAAACGACTCTGTTTGTCTCTCTGATGCTGTGGTAATAAATGGCAAAAAAGAAAAAATCGGTAAAAAACGCGTTGAATGACCTGTGGTTACGACCACCAGAAAAGTAAATACGAACACGTGGAAACAAGTTCACCGTGCAATTCCTTTTCACTTCGCTTTCATTTCCACTGCTTCTTTTACATCTCCGCATCGAAACGTTTCAGGCTACGATTTGCGTGCTTTGCTATCGGAACGTTCGTTGCGAGAAGCAACTAGTGGAGTTACAAGAGCGCGAGAAGAGAGTCCAGTAGGTGTTTGAACGAGCAGATCATAAATGAAAAATGTTTTTCTACGAAAAGAACCGTACTACTTACTATTCCCACTGATTGTAAAACAAGAAACGTTTCACTAGTTCTTAAAGGAATTTCAACATTATTTATTAATATATCATTTTCAATAGCGATGCAACGTGTGACCTGTTTTATTATTCATTTTTATAAAATGATAAATAATTTAAATAATCTTTTAAATAATATTCGAACATGTTTTCTATCTCTATAATTTCATAATATAATTATCCTTGATAATAATAATAATAAAATAATTAAATTATTTCTATAAATAAAATTAAAAAAATAAATAAATTCTCACTTTAATTATTTTCATTGGACGAATTCTTATTCTATTTTCATATTCTATTTGCTTAATTAATAAAATATCAAAAAAGAATCAATTAGTTTGTTTTTTTTCCTAGTCTAATTGATATGAAGCAACCATGGTGAAGATTATTCTTTTTTTTTCTTTTAATCGGTAGTTATAATTTTCAAACAGATTATGAAGCAAAAATTAAGACGCAGAAACTACATAAAAGTACACATACGTACATTTGCTGGTTTAATGATTTAATGATAAGGATCATTTATGTTATAATACAAACAAGATATTTCATTCGGTATTTCGAATTACTCGTATATGAGCTATATATACGTGTATATAGCAGTATATATAGCTAAAATCTGGCTTATACAAGGTTTATTGTGTTGTTCTCTGCCGATTAAGAAAAAGCACCGGGTCCGATTAAAATGCAAATTCCAGTGAATCGAGGTTCCTTGGTGTAGCAAGGATCAAGTAATTTCTTATTGGTGGTAGCGCCAGATTACGCGAAACATTAACCTGATTATGAAGTGAAATTCGTGGAATAAACCGCACGATATAAAACCGTATATTCTGTTTTAATTATACGATTCACGCTTCCCAAATGATCATCTTGCAATCGTGTTGCCCAATTATACATTCAACTATTTTTTAATAAACATATTTTTACGATATTAGGTTATTGATATTATCGGTATACAACAGCCAGTTCTATACAATGTTAATTGTTACGAGATAGACAGGGCGTCTCGATTAAATTGGAACATTTCATTTATCTTCAATACAAGACGACCTATGATGACCTATGGCATTATAGCCTTGAAACGACTATAGACACTAAGATATCGATATTTCGATTACCTCTTTCAGGTACATGTAAAATGCTCTTCAGCCACTTTATTTCTTTCTACACACGTCGTAAAATTTTTACAACATCGTAGGTATCGAAATAGACCTTGTTATCATAACTGTAACGTGTGTTGCAAATAAGATGTAAATAATATATAATAAGATGTAACGTAAATAAGAGCGGAAGAAATGCTTGTCTATTTTGAAATATCGTATAACGAGTTTGTTCGATTTTTTCGTCGTACAGCTATAAAATTATCAATGCAAAGATTAGCAAAAAAGTAAAGAAATTGTAATTTTTCTATCTAACCGAGCCAACTTTAAAATATCTCTGATCATCTGTGTCAGCTTGTGAAACGAGAACGTAGAATTGCCACGTGCTATCAAGAAACTGTAAACGTATTACTACAGAAACAGAGTTACGATCAGAATCATACAACGATAAAAAAAAAAAAAAAGAAAAAAGAAAAAAGAAAAAATATTACGCCCGATAAAACCATGTCTGTGTACGAGCACCCGTACGTGATATGCTTCTGGCCGCGATCCTTTATTAATACCTGGAAACATGGCAGCTTCGACGATACAAATTCCACGAGATACGCCGGCTACCTACACGCGTCAATTTTTTAAACGCAACATCCTCCAATGGATGTATTAGGTTGGCAACTAAGTGACTGCGGGTTTTGTCAATACCATCTAATGACAAAATCCACAATCACTTAGTTGCCAATCCAATACATCTACCAATACACCATTGGGCGAAATTCAAATTTCCATTGACTTAAGTTGAAACACGTTCACGTTGATACATATTTCGATCACGTATAGATATGGTGAAGATTCGTAGAAGAAGAAAATTAAATTAACGTAACGATATTCCTTTTGTATCTTCTTTTGTATTTCGTACAAATCAGCATATCGAGAGTCTATTTCCATGAAACGTGAAATACCGTTACTTCCGTTAGTTTCGTAGCATAGAAACCTAGAATCCGCTATTTGCTAGACTAAGCTCTGCAAGACTATATATTTTTGACAAATTTTCTCCTTGTTTTTTGTCAAAAGGCAATATCACGGATGGAGCTATCGAGGAAATAATAAAAATTTCGGAATCTATCCGAATCCCTGTCCGCCAGGCGAATCCCTGTGTGCCGCCTTTTCGCCATTTGTACCGTGTACGCGGCGTTTCGAAGGCACGATATCTATCGTTGTGGAGCGCTGTATCGATCCACATTCCATATTCTGGATTCCCGGTTGGAACGGCCAGTTTCTGTATCTGCGCGCGTACAGGTAGTAGACACGATAAAGGAGATTACGAATTTCGTTAAATTATACAGCGAACCGGGTGAATTTTAAAGCCAGGGAAAAATAAAAGCAATGGCGATATACTATGTTTCCCCGCGCTTATCTTTCTGTATCCCTGCCGAGTCCATTCTCGCGAGTTACATTCGCAACGATCGGTACTTGTAAGCGGACTTTGTCGAATCGAAAAGCGGAAGGTCATACGTAAACTGCGCACGAGCGACGAGTCTTAATCGGTTTATCGTGCGAAATTTCCATGAATTGAGCGCAATATAGCGTAAGTTAATAGATTTTCGCGAGAAGTTTCAGCGTCAAACTGATGGACGCAACGCGAGCAGTAAATTGTTGCTCTGTTTCTCACTGCCTCGAGAACATGGATTTCCTTGGTGTGCCATTAAATGCCGTGAACAACTGTCGTTTGATCGATCGTTCGAACAGAAACTTCGTTTGTCTCACGGCAAGGAGTATCATTTTTCGTTCAGATTCGATGAGAAAATAATCCTTATGCGATAAGAAGCAATTAAAAGGTGTTAGTTATTATTGAAATTCCTGTATAATTGTTTATTTCCTATTATTATATGAATTTTGTGTTATTATTATTATTATTATTATTATTATTATGAATTATAATGATTTGTTAGTTTGAACGTAGAATTATTAGCAGAATTTTAAGCTGCGGAAAGTTTAAGGTAGCAGAAGAAAATTTAATTTCAATCTTCCGTTAAATTTATCCATTTCAAATATATGAGAAATGTATGGTATTTTTAATAATTAACAACAAGTAGAATGATAGATGGAGAATTTATGTATTTTGAGTTAAATTGTGTAAAGAAATCCTGTTGTAATATACCCATCGTGATAAAATTTATCCAGAGTCGAAAAATAAATATCGATCATCGATAAAGGGAGAAGCGAAGACGAGGAATATGTGTTTCTTATTCATCGTTGGTATCTTAGAACATGGAATACAAAACACAGGCTAGACAGTCAATGGTAAATATAAAGTTCCATAAGATGGTAAGTCCATACTTTCTACCTCGTCTGTGTCTTCGATCCTCAAGACAGTCCTCTCTCTCAGTGGTAGATTTTGTAACCAATAAGTGATAAGAAGGATATCAACGTTATCACTAGAGAAACAACATAAAATACTGACAATCTGTTTTACCTACATCGAAACGACTAGTTCTCTCTAAGAACTTATCGATTACTTAAAATTTTTACCGACCCTGCTTTGTCGGTATTTTCCTAAACAGGTTTATAGGCCTGTACTTTATCCACAGAATAAAACGAAGAATGAAATAAAATGAAATGAAAATTAAATTTTAAAAATGAAACGAAAATTAAAACAGAATCAAAGAATACAAATCAAATTAACATAATTAAACATTGATTGCTTATCAAGAATTCTATAAACATTGAGAAACTAAAAATTATCGGAATGCCTAGAATCAAAGGTGATATAATTCTACTAGAAATTTCATATTTAAATACGTATCACAATTAAAGCATTCGCGATGCTCTTTTCAATTACATTTCTGTATGTACATACTGATTAAGATAAATATGCTCTACCAGCGAGATTTTCCGCTGACACATACGTGCATTTGTCTGTAATAACGAAACTACATGCTAACAAGCTGACACGTGCACAACAGCCACGTGGCTGTTACTAACGAGTCTAAAAATTATTTTTGACGAGTGACCTCCGTACGCGCTGTCTCGGAAAAACGTTCTTTGCGAGTTTTATAAATCAATTGACATACGCACGTTTATTTTATTACACGATCGTTTTCCTTTTTCATCATTATTTTATAGAAACATAATATAATTACAGTTTAGTAAAATATTTTTCTATTTTTCTCTTTTTTAAGCATACTTTTCCATAATAGATCAAAATATTGGTACCTTTATATCATATAATTTTATATTATACAATATCGACGATACTAAATTAAATGTTTGTTTATATTAAAAGCGAAGACACTTTTATCAATTTATAAGTAACAACAATAAATGATTAAAAAATTATTTCACGAATAAATTGTACGAATACGAAAAGCCATCCGGCATCAATCAAACACAGCGATTTTTAAAGAGCAAGAGTTATCCTGGATACCTTTGATCTTAAAATGGAACGCGCACGGCATGGCATTGAAACAATTATACCTTCGCATCGTGCAAACAATCAATTTTCCTTAAATTAGTAGCCGACTGTTAAGTAATTAGCAGAGCATGTAGTTCCAACTGATAGCAGTTACTAATAGGATTTCGAACAGTTATGGTACGCGCTATGCAACGAATCATTATTATCAAATTCGCATAGGTAATAATTTCTTATCGAGTCGTGAATTATTCCACTGTATATATATAAATGTTTAAATAAAAGTAAAAAATAACACAATCGTAAAATTTAATGTACAAAGAATTGGAAGAATTTACAAATTAAACGTTTTTGCCATTTTCCTGTAGAAACGGGAAAAACTTAATTAGAATGTTATAGATACAAGCTAATTTTTCATACATCCAGTATGTTAGTCGATCGATATGTTAGCGTTTGAGAATATGGCAAACTATAATGCACATGTAATGATGTGTATGTGTTCCGGACAAAGAATATACGGGTGTATTACTGCACTGAAAGTAACAGTTCACGCTATTAAGCTAATATAAACAATTGGGTAATTACGCAGCGGTTCAGGACGACTCCAAGTATGTTGACGTTGGTCAAATAATACCGAGACCATTAATTAATGGTTAACTTTTTTGCACGTCGAGTGATCTAACTGCAAGTGAATTAAGGACAGTGTCATTAAGGATCTATTACTCATCGATCGGTCGATAAGTTGACGAAACTTTCAGTCATCTTTCTATATCTAATTAAGTCAGCGCGATTTATATTTTAAATTTAAAGAAGAAATTAAAAAGAATATAAAATTGGATATGGAAAAATACCAATTTAATGCTATCATTTAGAACTAATTGATTTTTATAATGTTTATTAACGGTACTTTATGGTTATTGATTCGCTGCAGATTGGGCGGAGAAGAGAAAACTATTTCACAAAGTATTTCTGTCTAATTAGCCATAAAATTTGTCTACCTAAAGTAGTAAGTAGAAACTGAAATTAAAATGAATTGTACCATTGTACGAAACGCCGTGTCTGACTAATCACAAGCTTATCTACTTACAGTAGAATTGTATTAACGAAGCTTCGCGTCAGGCTACTTAAGACTTAACGTAAGCAGTGGAAAATAAGATTAAGAAGAATTGTACTAATGAAGCTCTGTGTCTGGCTGGTCACGAGATTTATCAACTTGAAAGTTTACGTGGTATTTTAAAAGTTTCTTTTACAAAATTACGAGAATTATATAAAAATATAATTGACAAATATTCTCGGAAATTTATCATACAATAATATAAAGAAGTAAAATTTCTTATTTCTTATTAAAAACAAAAAAGAAAAAAAAAAGGGAGAGATACTTTTCGATCCTTTTGTTAAGCTAAGTTTTGTCTTAAGGGCATGAAATTTCGCATTACTTGAAGTAATATTTCAAATTACGCGATATAGCATCTACATAGTTATAAAACTATCCCACGCAATTTTGTGGCATAGATATAAGTTAGGGGAAACTTGTGCGTGGTATTTAACCTGCTAGATCGCATCAAACTTACATATAGAGTATAGCTAACCTATAATACCTCGACATGTGATCAGAATAAATCTTAATCAAGCGGAATAGACGGTTATAAAAATTAGCTGCTTCAATTAACTACTCACTAATAATTTCGCAGATATTAGAATTAAATATTCGAAACAAATTATACTTTTTCATATCGATTAATAATTCGATATTTTTCACTGAACATTCTAAAAAAAAAATATCAATCTTAAGCAAAAGGAAATTATAAAACTGTCCGAAATTCTAAATTTTACAAGAGCGAATTACTACAAAATTTTAATATTGTAACAAACTATGATTCAAATCGGAAGAATGTGCGCAACATCTTTCTTAATTTATCGCGTTAATCTACGAACGAATATCCCGCGATAAAAATATTTATAAAATCAAACATACGATTTATAAAACTTATGAAATAAAAGAGTTAGAAAAAAATTTTTATTTTCCTATATGACAAGGCAACTTCGTAATTTTTATTCGAGGCACGTATAGCGATTCATATAGAGAAGCATATCTTACATACCGTAGTCTGCACTGCATGGTAATTCTTCTGCTGTTTTCGCCAACAATTGAGCACGTGTGACGCGGAGGCGTCGTGACAATGCTCGGAACAGCCTTCTTGTCGTGTTTCCGACTTCTTCGTGCCCGGTGGATCTGGCCAACGATCCAGACTGCTCCAATATTTACCCTTTCGTCTCACCGCGTAATATCGATACACCACTATCGTCATTGCGACGAACAGGGCCAAGCCAGTTCCAGCGGCTGCCCCGAAGATCGCCGAGGAAACCATATCCTCCCTCTTTTCTTATCGCACTTTTCGCTCGATTTTTCCTCCTTTCTGAACCGTTGCCGCCAGTTAGATTCTCTTCAGCCTGAGGTCTGAAAAAGGTTGGTCCCATTAGAACGAAAAAGGAAGCTTCCAAGATTAGTTTCATTGGATCGTACTCGTTGTCACGTTATACTTTCCCTATTTTTCCTTCTGGAAATTCGTTGGCATTATTGCAACCGAAACATACTACATTTTTAAGAGATCTTTCTGTGAGGTTACGTGACACGTGCGGCGTCGTGTTCCTGCCTCTTGCAATCTTAAAGATGAAAGTCTATTTATTCGAAAATGATTTGGGATCATTTGAATGGATACTAAAGTTTTACATTTATACGGTTTGAATAGTACGATATGATATATAGGTTTATGATATATAGCATTAGCGAATAGAAAGTTATTTTATGTCTAAATACAAATTGGAAATCTACAATAAAATTCTTTCACTTAAAGTCTGAACGAATTCATAGGTATTTTGCCAAGAATTAATCTTCACGTTCAATTTTCACGGAAACGAGGGATCAATTAAAAAATTATGCTCTACATTTTTAACTGATTTTGCACCACGCGTTCTTCGCGTCACATTGTGTATTTAGCAAGAGTATCCGAAGCTTCGGATAATAAAAGGATAAAGAGGGTGGAACACGGTTTCCCACTTAAAATTATCATTAAGCAGCTATGAATTAAATCGCTGTAAAATATTCCCAGCTACTTTACTGCTCTCCACACGTATTCAGGTATATATTTCTTTTTAAACTTTTCAACCTCATGCATATTTATTCCATGTTGCTCCTGGAATCGTCCGAATGATCGGCGTTCATTTTACTAACTTGCTTCGGGGAAGAATGAACATAGAATGGGAATTACCGAAGCGTGCCGAGGCTCCAAAGGTCAAAGTTTATTGGTCAACATCAACTACGTGAGGAAAAAAAGAAAGAAGCAAGAACGATGAAAAAAGTTTAATACGCTTGCCAACATATTATACATTTCGCCGTAATCTTTGCGTTACGATCGCGTTTACGAGGGTCTTCTATGCGCGGCCGACCATTTAACGCGAATGGAGGAAAACGGCGAACGGTGCGCAGACAACGGATCTGTGAATTCCCGACCCTGTCGATTTGGACAGGAATCTTATGAACCGTCCTTTCTTTGTTTGCTTTTATTTGCCACGCAAACCGAATTCGCGCGTCGAGGAGGCAACGAGAAGGGAAGGAAGAACAGAATTATGTCGTTGTTTTACGGTGTTATTAATAAGATCATAATCGGGGAGAGTGATACAAATTGCGTGAATAAATTGCGACAGAAGAAGAGTTTCGAGATGTTTAATAGATTTCGCGATATAGTATCATTGTTTGTCTCAATACGCTGCTCATTGGTTTATGAGAACAGCCCTTTATGCGTTAATTGATGCGCTATATTAGTGAAGGCAATTCAATTTAAATATCATCCATTTTTCTGGAGTTTTGATATTTCAATTACGGCTTAGTTAAATCCTCTAAAACAACTGTAAACGCGCAATAATGTTAATAAGAATTTCTTTAGGCTTAATATTGTTAGTGTATGTATACGTATACATATATTCTTTCGATGCTCGCTTGAGTCGACGGTTCGATAAAGAATGAAGGAGACACCCTTAGGTGTCTTTCTTCTCTCTCTCTCCTATGAAAACCTATGAAAACTGAAACCGAATGACAGACGTGGAAAATTCTTCGCGAGAGAAAAATTTTGTTGAATTTTATACAGACGTCTATAATGATATGTGTATGTATATATATGTATATGACATATACATTTGCATATACTATTTGTTTTTGACTAGCCGTTTTGACATATTTGTCTTTGACTAGCCGTTCATTTCACGATCATTGTATGAATTTAATTATCGTATAAATGGTTAAAAGTTATGGGACTAGCGTGGAAATTAGCGTGTCCTCGTTATCGCTCGAACTTCAGGGATCTGAGCTTCTATCTCGTACCATACATTTTCGTCATTGAATCGTGACGCTCATCGTGCAATTTCCCAGTCGAGTAGAACCAACAGCTTCGTCCAGCACGCACATGCACAATTCGACAACGCAGGGCTTTTGGCAAGCTCGTTGAACTTTCAAGTTGACATCTTGCTCCTGCGTCACGGTGCGTATACCGTGGATTAATCTATTCAGTTGCTATGGCGATGGCTTATCTTACTGTGGCGCCTGGTCTGAATCAACGTATGATAATAAAAAGGAAAATGGTGCATCTCGTGAATAAGAAGATCGTGGAATCTAGGAAGATATAGAAGGAAAGAATAAAATAGACTGGAATAGAGGAAAAATTGAAAAGCTGATCGAAGAACATAGGAGACACTCGAGCAGGACATATAAAATGTCTTATCTAGCTTTGAACGAAACAAAAAAAAAAATTCCAATTTTAGAAGAACTTTTTTAACGATAGAAACAAACAACTGAGCGTTATTTAAAAGTGAATAAGAATTCATTAAGTCAATTGTACGGACTGTTGACGTGCACGATCCGATCGACTAACATGCATATGCAATAGCGTCGATCGTACGATCCATAGAGTCCTCTCATCGATTAATCCTTTAATTGGCCGCGTTTTCACGTTTACATCGAGGCGGTGATTACATAGTTGCTTCTTCGCTATCGCGAAGCATATTACAATGCTAACATGATCAATGAATCGTACGCAATCATCCTACCTTTTCACTTGTCACGCAAAGCTGTTGATTGATTGATCAAAACACGTTTCGATTTTCCAAAATATTGTTCTCCAAAAGTGAAATATTTTACGCGGTAAGATAACTTCAGTATTTGTGATACATATGTACGTACAATACACGGATGCAAATTGTTAACAAATGAGAAGCTGGTGAAATCGATAGGATGTGGGGCTACACAAATACGGGCTGACCTATTTTCAGTTGTTAATATGCATATTTTCGAATGTGCTCAACTCTCTATTTTTAAGGCCAAGCAAGGGAAATTATTGCACAGGGGCTGCAAGAGAAGTTCAATGTCATTTATGATACGCCAAATTAAACTATATCTATGGATATGCGACTCTATCACTGTGTTATGAAAGTAAGTGGAAATTGAGTTTGGATGCTATCGAATAACTCGAATCTTTCCATGTCAAAATGTTCCCAGAAAATATAGATAGCAAAAAGCTACTGTCTTTTAAAAGTATAGTAAAAATACAGTAAAAATGGACAGTAGAAAATCATTCATCGGAATTAGGCTAATTCTTGCTGATGAAAATGTTTGTCTGAACATAATTATAAATCCTATTATTTGAAAGAGAAAATATAGATAGCGAGAATAATCAGTTTGAACATAGATTTCTGCCATATGTATATGGCCTTCGATCATATAAATGCAGTTCCACCGTATAGTGCTGACATAGCCATATGGCTTAATCTTTTCAAAGATAGAATTACACTAAGAACGATCAATTTTGCTAGAATATGTGAATTTTAATCTATCTTATCTGCGTTCTCCTCTTCTTTTGATAGAGTATGTGAATTTTAATCTACCTTCTCCTCTGCGTTTTCATAAACGTGATTAATATTCACTGCGCAAGAGCGGCGATTAATCGAAGCTCGATATTCCTGACAGTTTTAAGACAGTTTTAACAAATTCATGAGATTCGTTTGAATTTAGACACGCGTACCATGCAGACGATGTCTATCGGATTATAATCTTGTTAGAATTGCAAGAAATAAAGAAATGTATACACGCGATTGCGCAAGACGTTCTTCAGGGGAGAAATTGGAGAAACGTGATCGAAAGGGATTGGTCGAAATTGAGCATCAACGAGATTCTCGACTTAATGAAAAAGAATGGTCGAGGTTCTTGTCAACTTTGATGGCAAAATATCTGCAAGAACATTTATTACGATACATATCACAAACAGGAATTACAACGTGGAAAAAGGATGGAGATGAAGAAAGAATCAGGAGACGTAAACGTTCAAGATAATCATCGAAGAAACATAATCTTTTTCTTGTAAGATTTATAAAATACCCAACTGTTTCGCTTCGTGTTAATTTCTTTCCGTCTTTCATTCCTCTTTAAATGTCGGAATGAGCTCTTTATTGAAGTAATCCTTAATAGGATTGTCTGTTAAATAATCGATCAACTACAATTTATATTAATTTTATAATGGTTTGCATAATTTGTATTTTATAATAATTAAAAAGTGTATTTAAATAATCATATAAGCACTTATTGGATTAGATTTTAAATGATTGAGTGGCATAATTAATTGCCCACATAGAATATATCTGAAATGTTAAATTTCATTTGAAACTGAATATGTGTACTTTGAAGAGCGAAATAAAAATTTTCCATCAGTCGTTTCTTTGTTCGACGCCAACGTAATATTCAAACAACACGAGGTGGCCTGTGATAATTAAAAATGCAATAAGACAACGGTGAAACTCGGTGCACCGAGTGGAGACGAAAAGTGAGATGGTTATTGTTCAGGGATAATATGGCGATATTCTTAACTTCTTTTGTCTTTGGCTATTCACAAATAGGCGAACATTTCATTTTTCTGTGGGAAAAGAATTTTATTTCCCAAATGCATCACCCATATTCATTAGATTTCTTCTTTTATGAATAATATATACGAACGTGAGTGTAACTCTGTTGTACAAAGAAAATAATTCCACGTGTCTGCATATTGCAAGCCTTTCATTTAAAAGCATCTATATATTTATTAGATTCTCTTTGAAGAAATCGCATGTGAATAAACCACGAAAAAATATTTCACAAAATAAACGCACGATTATTATCCTTAATAATGATATCCTTATCATTGATAGAATATTAGAAAATCTTGAACCTAGAAATTTTCGACGATATACATTTGATATTGATTTACATACTACTAAAAAACCGAGCGAGTTTGGTATAAAATTTTATAGTAATCTATGTGTAGCACATATGTAAAATTTTAATGATATAGCAATAAGCTCTGTATGAAAATTATTTGTTTGGTAATTAGAGCGTTGAGTAAAATTCATTCTTGTTTGGTTTAATTCATTAATACGAGTAATTAATCTATTTCTATTTTTTGTTTATTGTATTTATTATTGTGTAACTCCATACGAGCGCGAACAAAAGAACTAAATATCACAATTATTCTCTAAAATGTAATTCCGTGAATAAAATCACCTACACGTGTTCGGTAGTGCACAATAACGTGTGATTTCGCTCCATCAGGGAAAAACAGACGAGATTTGTTCATCGTCACAAAAAACGTTCATCCTTGTTGGAAATTGAACCGTCACGGAAATAACGATTTGCACGGTCGATTGCACCGCAATCGAATTCATACAGGTCAACGTGAAAGTAACAACAGACACGATACACAAATCTAGAAAGAAAAGTTGCACCAACTACGAATTAACGGCTTACAAGTTAAACACGAGAAAAAGACTAAAATAAAAATGTTTGAAACATTAATTTATCAATGGCCGACGATGTCAGGCGATGAATCGTTTCTGTCACCGACGTTTCTAACGTTTTCTCCGAGGCTTCGACGTCAATGTCAATTTTATTGCGAGGGTAATCAAAACCAATTTAGCTTGATATTTACGCAGTTCGATCATAAAGCTGCTTTTATAGCGAGGGATAACCGAACTTGCGTTTCGCGGACGAGAGTGGCTAATTCAAAGTTTCAGATTTCCTAACATATATAAATAAACGTGTTCTTCCTACATGAAATGGATGAAGCCAATAAATCGATCGCGTCTAATACGAATAAATTGAAAATTAAAAGTGTAGGAAACGTAACACGCACCAGTTAGAATAAAATGTGTTCGCGGAAAATACGCGGCAAGTTGAAATTCACATCGTTACAAAGTTATGGAAACAATCACGAAATTGTTTCGATGAAAGGCTTCCCAAACGGTATTTTGGATCGTGGAAATATGCACAGGAAAAGACTGTCGATACGAGTTAAAACTTTTGCCGATTTTTTCCATTCGTCCAATTAAATTATCGCGCGATTGCTGTTTTAAAGCTATTTTTAATTACAATGGTTTAACGATTGTTTGTAAAAATTCGACGTATATAATAACTGGAGAAAAATAAATTATGCAAATGAAGATTCCATTGCCTTCTGCGTTAATGATATTGAATTAACTATCGTACTACCAACACGAATCAATTGTCGTGTTGTCGTAAATTGAAATTCATTGTATCGTTGCCACAAACCGCAGTCACAATTTAGAGTGGATGTTTACTTTGCGGTGGACAATAATCGTGATATTCAGTTCTGTTCACGGCTGTTCGTGTAATATTATGTTTTCTCATAGCTGAAGTAGATACAGATAGACTAATTATATCTAATTCTATAATAGAGTCAATGACCCTAAGGAAATGGGCATTATTATCAAGGAGTTATCAAGGAATTTCTCATTTTTTTCTTAATTATGAAAATTACCATCCTAAAATTTGGCTTCGTGTTAACTATGCTACGGTAATCGGTATTATGGGATTAATTAGGGGAACTTACCATTTGCTATTTTAGGATTTTTCTATAATTACCGATTAGAAGTATTTTAACAAGCCAAGTGCTAGGGAAAAGGTATGATTTTCGCGTGACGCAAGTGAGTTTCTGAGCGAGAGTAAACGAGCCAAACAGAGTAAAATTAATGGAAGCATGGAAGCTGGGAACAGAGGGACAGCCGTCTTTGATTATTTTGCCTAATCTCGATTCCACCTGACGTTCTACTCCATTCAGATATTTAATCGTCCGCGAAAGAAATGATTACTCCCTCGAGATTTCCGTCCTTGCCTCGTCGAGGTGGTATCTGCAAGCGCGTAAAGTAAGATGTATTGATCCTTCGTTAATTACTGTGGCCGTTCACGCCCGGTCCTTCGATCTCGAATAATCCATTCCGAAGGCTGGATCCCCTCTGTCTTCCCCCGGTTCAATTCCCCCGATTAAACATCTCGAGAAATTAAAAAATTACACCAAGGAAGAAACTTAGTGGATGATAATTAACATTGGCGCTGCTATATGGTGTGCGCAAATTAACTAAAATTTTGTCCGCACGATTGAAATTTGATATATAACTAATGTTATCAATACTTTTCATTCAAGTCCCAGATTAAGTGGAAAAATAGTACCGATGTGGAATTGATTGGGAGGACAGAATATCCAATCACCGAGATTATATTAGATCTAAAGTAATTAAACAATTTGAACGGAAGAAATTATTTCAAGAAGTAATAACGTTAAGAGATGAAGCGAATTGATGAGAAATTTATTATTCTGAGAAATGTAAAGACGCGGTTATAGGGAACGTAAATGTCTATATTGTACATGTATTTAACTTGTGCAAGTGTCGTTATAGAATTTCATGTGCGACGACTTGTGCATAAAAGAAAATTTGAGCAAGGAACATCTCTGAATCAAAACACGTACCTAACGTACGAAACACTGCCCGGATCATGGGTTTATAACATCTACTCTGACAGGAGCATGTTCAGAGTAGTATAATATAACGGATCGTGACACGGATCTTCTACAAACATACGTAACTTTAATTCAGTGGTATCTGCGATTCTAATGACAATCTTCAAAGAACCCTAAACGAATGCTAAAATGAACCCTTTTGTTGCATTATTAAAATTACTATTAATTTACTACATATATATAAGATATTGTATTACTAGAATTAAAAATATACTACATACAAAATATACTATTTTTCAGAAAAAAGAGAAGATTTAAAAACGACAAGAGTTAGAATGGATGTTTTTATGTACCGATACAGTAACGCTTATATAATTTATATGACTTCTCAATATAACGTACACGTACTTCATGTTTTTATCATACTCTATATTCTTAAGAAATGATCGACGGGAAAGATAACTTAACTCTTTGCACTCGAGGACTTTTTCGGTCGGGCGTAGCAGCTACTCCGGGTGATTTAGCTTATACGTGACGCGTGTCTTACAGCTAGCGTAAAATGATTTTATATTCAAATTAACTTACAAAAAATAAAAAAAATTGTAAATATAGATAAATTATTGGAATATAATATTTTTTAATATTTGAAAATATGATTTTATAATATTAATTTCTGTATTTCTTTTTGTATGATAATTTATAAAGCATTCACCAAGATGCATTCTTGAATATAATTCACCTCATTTTTCAACAGTTCAAAGTCAAGTTAATTTTCATTTGAGCTAATTTCACTTCCGAAAACCATTTTTTTTATGGTTTCCAAGCTATAATACTTTTGCCATGATCGTCGAATCCGAACTAACGTTGGAGACGTTGTCAGAACCATAGTTTCGCAGTGATATGGGATTAAATATTTTATCTCCATTTTAAAGTCTAACTACTTTACACTTCCTAACAAAGAACACAAAGAGCTAAGGAACCAATTTACAAACCAAGATTGCACTTTCATCAATTGGAGATGTCGAAATCTAGCATGAACAGGGACTGTCGCCTCTCGCTCGCCACTGGAGTTGGATCACGGAACGCCGTGGTGACTGAATAACTACAGTTACAAAAATATTCAAAATATTAATATTCCTCCGGAGAATTTAATTTCGATATCAAAGTCGCTATACACCGCTCAATTTTGCACCGGGAAACTACTTATTAAGAGGGATCGACTCATTACGTATTCGCAACGTGACTGAAAATCAAGATGGAGGATGAGAAAGGTACTCTCGGGCACAGGATTCTCTGTCAGAAGATACCAAGATTAGAGGATTTCTCGACAGTTGTCCGAGCATTAGCGTTATTTAAAGAAACTCACGAACTGATGAAACTCAAAGACGGGATATCTCATCGGAAGACGACCAACGTTCAACTATAATCAATTTTCTATACAACTGAGATGTTGCACAGAAATTATTATAGATACAAAAATAGAGTTTGTTATTCGTTTGTATTTTGTTAGGCGTTTATTCGACTTCATTTTGTTATTTTATTTCAATTTCTTTTGTATTCTAGTGACCAGCTTTCGCCTACTTTGACAAGAAGTATCGACAAGAAGTTTCTCGAGAGATTTAAATAGAGATTTCATTGATCTCGTTATTTCCTTTGCCTTTACCTTTCCTTTCCACCACTTGAAAGTAAAATTATTTATAACTCGAAAACACATAGCTTCTCCATAGCGTCTTCCGTATATTATATCTTCAAAAGTTAAAGTTACGTCCGAATCATTCTAACGTATGTCATATAAGGTACTTGCTTTTTAAACAAACAAGGCAAAATCGAATTCTTCCTACTTGAGACTTTTAAAATTCCCCGAACGAATTTTGAGCTTTAAATTCAAATTTCTTCGTTCCAACATGCCAAGTCTTTATGTTAGTGAATTTTAAGGTTTTTGCTAATTAAATGGAAGAAAAAATCAAACTGAAATTTGCCGCATTTCCTATTCAAAGTTACAGCACAGTAATTAAACAGTTAGTAGTTGATGCATCGAAAAATCAGTATGCATTAAAAAAAGACCATTACAGTATGCAAAGGCATTTAAAAAAGGATGTATCAATATCATTTATCTCTACTTTATATTCTGTTAAAAAATGGAAAATATTTCTTGATATTCTTACATACGATATTCCTTGCAGTTTTATCATAAAACTTCCTTTAACCTTTTTCTTCCTCTTTCTTTTCTTGTTTCAAAGAACAGACTATTTGAGATGAGAAACAGAGGCACGATTTGTTCGTTTCAATAGCAAAATTCGTTAGAATGTAGGGGTGGCTGGGTTCTGAAGAATTCTAGAAAGAACAATATCATTTCCATCGGTAATTCGGCGATCGATAGCGGGTCTGATCGTTTCGATAGCGTGTCTTGAAAGCAAATGATGAGAAAAATCAGAGCTATGGGTACGAGGGTAGAAAGTTCTTGATTTATCAAAAGTTACGGATTTCTAAAGATATGAGACTCGTGTGTACACGACGAAGTAAATCTAATTTCTTTCTGGATATCCCAGCCACACTTTATCTCGTAACTCAATCTCGAAACGAAGAAATTCTGCCGACATGTGTGTGCAGAGGTTTCTGATGCAAAGTGAGATTAATTATTATGTAATAATTAAATTTAAAATTAATTTTAAATCCAATTTTCATATCCCACTTTCGCCCCTCTTTCGATAGATAACAACATTTTACCATAGATATGAAACAATAAATCCTGTGTTATATATTAATAAAGATTATTTCATATTTTTCTTCAAACTTAAGAAATCGTTTAATGACAAAAGACGAAACGATCTTCCAAGCAACGACTAGCATTACATTATTTCCTCCATATATTTTCTCAATTGAAATATAAACGAAGTTAATCATTTCGACTACGTTAGAGTTTAAATTATCAATTTTAAATATGCTAAATATTTCTTCATTCGTCGTCAACATAATTTCTTACGTTATACAAACTGTCTACGCTGAATATTTTTTTAATCCCGCTTTAATCCTGCACCGTGATGAATCCGTAAAGTCGAAAAGTTTCTTACTACGACGAAAAGAGAACGATTCTTTTACAAGTAAGACCATCCATTCCGAAATCCATCCCTCGTGGAATACCTATACACGTATACCAAACTAAGGACGAAACTTTCGGACGACCAAAGAAACAAGTAAATTCCCGGTCTTTCGCCGGTATCGAAGATATCGGATTCGACAAAATTAGAATAACTAGAAACGATACGTATTTCTAAATTTTCGATAGACTGAGCTTTGTAGAGAAAAAGAATCTATCGCAGCAAATAAAGTAGTAAATTTTTGGGCGACTGTGCAATGATGTTCAAGAAAACTCCTTCGACTTTTAAACCCTTTTCATATGTTGTACAATGAAGAATCCGAAGGAAATGGAACGTTTTAAGGACATCTTAAAAACGCAACTCCTGCGTGAACAGGAGAATCTATTGGTAAATGTCGCACGATTGTAGCGTCAACAAGTACGAAGGATAGCGTTAAAATCAAATTAGAATCTTTTTATTATTGTCTTAACTATTGGTATTTTGGACGAATAGTGTCTTCGTTCCTTAATTAAAATTTGTTTCGTTTTGACATTATAATAAACGTATGATAGAATAATAAAAGCGGAATTCTTCTTCAAGATTCATCTATCCGCTTAAAGCTTCGTAAATGGAATTCGAAGATTTCATCGGTGATATTCGAACTTTAACCTTTTTCATCCTGTTAAGGATTTCTAGGAAATTGTTTAAAAATCGATAAAATGTTCTCTGATGCTTTCACGGCGCATTAATTTCTTGTTGAGCGCATTAACTTCTTCGTGACTATAATTTATACAACATAAAAATGATATAAGGAAATTTTCAAATTAGAATTGCAAAAGGTGGAATACTGATATTCCGTGTGTCATGGTGTACGCTTCATACAGAATGTCTTCGAAATACCACGGCTCATTCGCGAGATGCCAGATCATTCTCTTCCTCGAATTAATGGTGTTTCAGAACGTGGAGTTTATCTCCATCATAAGTGTCGAGCCGATAGCTACACTGAGTATGTACCTATCCACTTAGCCGTTTCTCTTGGAACTTCATGAAGGATAAACCTGGGCTAACACGCCTGCTGCCCAAGTGCATTAATCGATTTAGCAATATATCAATCACCTCAGCTGTCTCTCGTCGCCGAAATTCCAGGCTATCTGTCCCATCAAAACCGCGACAAACAATGATAAGCGACGACAAACTACGAGACTAATTTGATTTTTGATCTAATCATGACGTGCAATTGATCTCGTCACATGCATCCTCGAACTTGCGTACTATAATTTTATTTGTAACGGAAACTATAATTTAATTATCCTTGTTCATTTTTACCTTTTTTCAAATTTTCTTTTTATTATTCAAATATTCTTTGCCAGATATGTTTCACTCGTTCGATATATGCAGAGAAATGTAAAAATCCGTTTCAACCCTTGAAACCAGAACCAGAATCCTTGAAACCTGAATTGACTCGATGAATAATTACACTGTTCACAACGTATCTAATTTTGCAACCTCCGATAGACAATTTTTGTAGACTTTTGTGAATCAAACACAAATTTGCGAAACGTTTTTTCCCTAGAACCAACAATTTCCGAAAAAATCAATTCTGAAAAAGAAATTGCAAGTTCTCAACTTTGCGGGTGTTTTGTGCTTTTACAGTAACAGCTATCGATACAATATACTGCCCCGAATAAAATGATACGTATTGTTATTGCATTCTAAACATTTAAATATGTTTGAAGAACGATGAAAGTGAAAAGGACACCTAAGACGCACCATTTGTTGCTTACATTTTTCACTTTATTTCAAAAACTGAAAATGTAGGCGAACATCCAACCCTAGTACGCGATACAGCAGATATTTCTTTTAAGGAAAGCATCAAGAAAAACTAGAAAATCATCTTTTGTGTCCAATATAATTCGCGCATTTAACGATTCCGTTATGCCGAATTTTTATATCTTGATAAAGTAAGTCATCTGACGAAATACTACGCGTTAACGCGGCAAATAACTTTTGTTTGTTGTTCTAGCCAGAGTTGATCGATTTTGCAATCAATTAATCAAGCCGAGCAATCAATCAAATCGGTATTTCTGTGTTGTCGTTTAACAAGGACTTTTCAGGGTGAACATGCGCCGCCTCGTTACACGAAAAAGAGGCAAAAGAATGGAGGACACGTTTCAATTCCGAATAACCGAGTTTGATTCCCAGAAAACGAACCGTGGCGAGGGGTTGAAAGCCGACGACTGTAATCGAATAAGAAGAAACACGAACTTCGAAAATTAGAAATTTGTGAGTAAAACACGACGCTAATTGATCTGCAGATGAAATTACAGATTTCAGTTGACATTTGACATAGACTTTTTATAGATTTCAACTTTATCTATCTTCTATCTTCTGTTATATCTTTATTATTTTCAAAGATATCAATTTCCTTGTTCTATTATTTTTTAATTTTTCCATATTTTCATTATCCTCTCTCCTTGCTTATTATCCTTTCTCTTCTTCATTTTTACGTTCCCATTCTTCATACTCGTCTTGTCATCAACTCTCTTTCTCTCCTTTATTCTCTTTTCTTATCCTTTGGAACTTCTTTTCTTTCCTCCTCTTTATCGTCCTTTTTCCTAGAAACCATTCTCTAAGCAAATGACGTAATGAAAGCGAATACGAGACAGTGATGTCTCAAGACTCAGATGTCTAAGTTTGTCCTAATTAGAGTCTTCGCTTTTATTGTATGTACAGCTATCGTATCAAACGTATTACAATATTTTACTCTTAACGAGCGACGCGTTATCAGTGAGGTGTTCGCGAGATATAATTAATGCAATTACGGTATTCGGCAGATGAACTTACGAAACGAACTATCAGCCGTCTACAAACACAAAGACAGGTAATCAAGCATCGATGTGTCTCGGGTACGTTTCAGTCGAATACATCGAAAGTTCGTTCACTGTTA
Organism: Bombus bifarius; assembly: GCF_011952205.1. Taxonomy (NCBI): domain Eukaryota; kingdom Metazoa; phylum Arthropoda; class Insecta; order Hymenoptera; family Apidae; genus Bombus; species Bombus bifarius. The sequence continues at coordinate 1,202,894 of NW_022884524.1, forward strand.
TCACTCTGTAATTAACGCGTTGTGTAATCAGTTTCCCGATAGAGAACAAACTGGATGCGCGCCGAATACGAACAACCCCAAAAAAACAGATACATAGAAAGTGATCAAATACGATGTTCACTATGATGCGAATAAAAATTCTTCTATTTTACATTCATTGGCTTCTAATTCTGTCTCAAATATGAAATGTTAAACAAATTAAAAGTACTCGACAAAGGTATACTAAATTTCACTGAAATTGTAATACTTTTGTAATTAAATCCATATACAGTTCAACTATCTGAAAAGAGAATTTTCTAGCTATTTAGCTTTAATAAGTTTAGAAAGATGAAATAACAAGACGTTTCTCTCATGGAACACGATGGGAAATGGTCGCAGGAAAAAATACGAGCGTAAGAATATGAAACGAAAAAATATATGATGTATAACTGATACTACGTAAAAGTCAAGGGACGAAATCGACATTTTTTTCATTTTATTCAAAGCATGTTTCATTGAAAGAAATACTTTAAGAGCCTTTCTTTCCACGAATTATGTGTATTCTCATCGGATCTAAGTTTGAATTAATTGCTAATAGACGGAATTTCCACTTGCTCTCAAACTATTAACACGAATTTTAATTGCACAGTTAATTACACTACTTTGAAAATTAACTATTTCGTTGGAAACACTTATTTATACATTGATAAGTGTTTAAATATCGAATTACGTTGTTGGTAACGTTAATAAAATCAGTACGCTGGTTTCCTTGAAACCAATTAAATCTGTAAATACCTCGATCGATAGTCTGCTATCAATTCGCAAGTTATAATACAAACATCTACTATTGGGAGTAAGTATACCGAATATGCAACACGTTAATTAGAATGTATTGATTATTTATCGTACACACATCAAAGGGTATGTTGGAAATTCTTAAAACAAATTCAATGACTTATCCCAAAAATTTATTTGAAATAGTTAAGAATGAAACAATTTTCCTACCTCTTTTCTCAATTAAAATTAAGAAATTAATCCTCAAGGCCATGTTCTCTCTACTTCAATCAAAATCCTGCAATACTTAGTGAATTTAATCAATAACATGCCATAAATTATCTTCAAAAAAAATATTAGAAATTTCTGAACCGACTCGAATGACTTGTAACAGAAATCGTTCATAATAGTTGAAGACAAAATTGTTTTCCAGATTTTTCTTCGATATTGAAAATCCTCAAAGCCATGCCTTTCCTAATTCAATCAAAACCAAATAAACTTCGTTAATTTAATTAATAGATTGCTATTAATTATATTTAATAAATTACATATTTTACATACAGCATAGATGGACATTAAACCGCAAAATCGCTCGGCCGCTTGAGAATATACAGAAATCAATACAAACAATTGCTATAACAGGATACATCGGACATCATTTTAGCTTATTTCTGTCATCTAATTCATCGAATAAACCTACAAGTGGTTCCGTGGAATAAGATATCGATCAGAGGCGTATCAGTCTATCAGTAGCTGATTAAACCAATCAACCCGTTAAGTTAATTCGGTAACTTCTTGGCATTTGGGAATTTGCAGTCTAAATCCGTCACTCTAATCGATATTCGTCGCATCGATACCTGTTAATGTGATTCAAATTTGCTATAATCATTTTCATTAATCCATAAGTTATTGTCGTTAACAGTTTAATTACAAGAACCAGGTGAATGAACTTCGATCCAATTTGAAATCACCCGCGGTATACGTGAAATTTCTCCCTTTCCTTTGTCTCTCAAGTGTAACTTAGACAGTTACAAGGGGCAAAAACGAGACGACGATTCGACCAAATGCGATATTCAACCGAACTGCCAATTCGTTTCATGCTCGTGTAACGAACTAATTAATTGTAAATTTTAGATCCCGTCATCGAAAAATATATATAAATATCTATATGTTACATGGCTGGCTGAGAATCATAGTGATTTAAATCGTTCCATTTTTACGTTTATCTTTTATAAAATAGTATTCTGTACTTATCGTTATAAACAATTCCTTATATTTCATCACATCATGAAAAGGTACTACGGTACTACGGTACTACGTGATTAAATAAAAAAATTTTCTCAAAATTTTAATTTACGCCGCAATGATTTCCAGCTTGTCGTATATGTAGAAGAAATAAAATGAATTTTTGCTAATAAGAAAGTTTCTTTTGCCAGATATATTTTTACCGATTTGAAAGAAAGGAGTATCACAACAATAGTGGATGGATAACGTGTGGGCGACAGCTTCTACGACTGTGATCATTGAATACCAATGAGGGAGGCTGCGTAAATAGTCCTGCTCCTGTAAACAGCCTCCTCGACTCGATCGAAGTTACGAAAAATTAATGGATGGTCTAGGCAAGGACGAGGATGGAATCGACAATTTCTATTTGCATTGTTTACGACAAGCATGATAGATTAACTTCTGTAAGGAACAGCTTTTGAGCTAACACGTGGCTTAGAGTTTGCCCTGCAAATGACGTTAAAGTATAACACATAATTAGAGGTACTATAGAAGGATCAGATCTAATTATACACGAAAACCAACCGTAGGATTTGTAATAAGCTAATAAATTCGGATAGGAATCTAAGGGACACAGATTTTCGGATAATACCGAAGAATATTAAGAATAACGTTATTATGTGTGGTTTTTGCATCTTTGATTTGCATATCGATCGTAGAGAATTTGGACGCGACTGTCGCACACCGATTAACGTTCAGAGTTGCTTCGACTGCATTTGGCACTCTCAATATAAATCGAGATATCGTAAACTTATGAAAGTGCTGCACGTAATCGGTTTAGAATGTACGAACTACATATCTTCTCCTCGAATTAAAATGTTCTGCAGCGTTTTTATGAAAATATTTTCCGAGTCATGTAAAAAATCTAACAAGTGTAGAAAATCTAACAAAAAATCCATTGCTGTGCATTTACGTTTTTAACAGCTGTACTTTAATATTTGCGTTAAAAAATTGTTTGTATACTCAATTGTCTACTTCCACGAGGTGGAATCTTTTTAATATAGGTATACACGGATATGTATATGAAAAATGCGAAAAAAGTATAAAATTCTATGATTCTTTTGACATAAACGTGACGCTTGCACATATTTTTTATCAGACTTTCGATTTTATATTTTTCCGTTTTAAAATTGGAACGACAAATTTTTCCCAGATATTAATTGGACGAGACAATGGAAGATTTAGTCAGAGTATTACAAAATTATAAAAGCTTTTACAACATTCTATTTTCGGATAGTTCATCCACTCTGGCCCGGAAATAGCACAACGGTCCTTTAATCGAGTTTATCGGTTTTTCTTTTGTGTCGCTTAATCGACTTGATTGTAAAAAGAAACTGCGATAACGAGTTATTAAAATACATTTGTTTGTACAGTGAAATAAGAAAGACGTTCCTGTATGATAGTTTATGCCTTTATATCAGTCGATAAAATTCGCCAATTAAAGAAAAACGGAAACTTGCGACTTAATCATGAACGTTGATGTATGTTTAATCGCAATATTCCAACGAGTAAATAAGATCTTTGATATGAAGGGTAATTAATGAGTGGATTTATAAACTAAGATATATAACGAATCTTTGAAAATGATGAAACGACTGGATTGAATATTAAGAAAAAAATACTTTTAATCGCAAAATTTCTTAATTTTAATATTTCTTAGAATTGTTTTCATACCTTTGTTCTAATATGAAACGAAGGCTGTAATGAAACTCATAAATAGTTCTATCAATTAGCATTAAGAATATCCTATTTTAAATAAAAAGATGTTGGAAATATAATTATTTAACAAAATGTCTTCTAAATGATTAATTCATTCAAGGCGGGATTCTGAAAATGGCATTTATGGCGATTTCATCATTATAAATAACAAAAGCCACAGGGAGGTTCTTGCATAAAGTTGCAAGTTATGCGAGCAACTGCACAGTGGGATTAAGTACTATTTCAGAAGGATTACCACAAGAACTGAGAACGAATAGAATACATCGTATACTTTACCCTTGGGAAAGTTTCAAGAAATTGAAGTGCCTTCCCAACTACGTATCTCTCGCCGACAAAGAACAAGAAAGTGTGCAGAGCGGATGGAACTTCCCGAACAAGAATTATGTACTTCGGAAATGAGAGGACAGTTTCGAGCATCGTTATTCTTTTTACTTCGATTCAAAACTATTCGTTCAACGTGGTACAACAAATTTCCGTAATAGTTCTTCGGTAAGCCGTTTTATTTTGTATTATTCTAAGTATAATTATCTGTTGTATCGAAATATCAATGCAAAAAAATAACGCGCATTGTAGTTCGAAGCACGATCTTCCTTTCTCTTAATGTAATAAATATGTAATTACGTACAGACTAGATGTTAATAAAATTTATTATTTTTTTTTTTTTTTTTAGTTTAACAGCTCGAGCTTCCGCTAAGGAGAATACGACTTATTTACATTTCATGGAAAATAAAACGACTAAAATATATTTTGCTTGTTAATTGCATTAGTCGAGCTTTCCCAATATTAAACCCCCAAAATCTACACAGATTTTAGAGAAACATTGCCTACAACTTTGTCAACAATAGTACAAATTCCATTAATAACATCATAAATTCCAATAGACATCGTAAATCGCTATACTTGATGTTGTTGACAGTAGTTACTGTCGATTTCTAGACTACAATATCTGTCGTTTGGCGAAATTTGCAAGTTTGCAACAACACGACAATCTGCCAAATGTTTAGTAATAGAAGTCGAACGCACACTCGTAACACGACGTTATTAAGAAAGCTAAGAAAAATCAAACGTCCAAACTCTAAACTGTCACGTTTCAACCTCGTATCAATTACGTTTTGAGTTATTGTCGTTGTATATTTAATAATAAATTAGAATAAAGAAGAATAAAATGACTCCACTTCCACAAGGTGCTCACGCACTTATGCGGTTTATAGCGTTAATATTTAAACTATGGTTAAGCTGAATACATGTTCTGACGAACGAAGTATCTAAAGAAAAATGTGCAATTTTTAATAATGTTTGTTAGCTATGATGAATACATCCAAAATTAAATAAACTTCCGGACAACTTGTTCGAAAAGCAAGTAATATTAAAATCAAAATAACTAAATTAAAATAAAATAAAATAAAAAATGACTATATTAATTTCGCGATTTTTTCAGTGTACAAAGTAAAATAGATAAGACAAAACCAAATGAAAAATAAAATTTCATTTCCGAGTAAGAAATAATAAATAAATTATTTTTGGCATAGTTTAAATGATTTTTATTTAAACAAGAAATTAAATTCTTATTCGCAGCTGAAATATTATTTTAATTTGTTATTTATTATTTAATACGTAAATAAAATTTTGCCCAACACTCATCGCTGATACTCGCAAGATCGGTGACTGAAAAAGTAAGAAGAATGAAAGGGAAAGAGGCAGGAAACTGTCAGACATTTAAGCCTTATCGATCCTCGACGTTAATAATGCCGGTGATAATATCTTAATTCCCATAAAGATGATACTGAACATCTACTTGTTGGTTAAACATATTAATCTAGCTATTCCACTAGCTTTTAATTTTCTCGACAGTTACATGTATCATATTGTGTATCACATTGTGTATGTATCATATCATGTATCAATTTTAGACGACGTTGACAACATATTGTCTCCGAAGAACAACCGTATCGTTTGCCAAAGTGCCGTGGTTCGTAAGATTGACCGATGTTCTCGAGCTTGACAACGGTTACGACGAAATTCAATCCCACACTAAAATACGTCTACGTGTAAGTACGTATCTATCGCAACGATTGACTTCCAATATATGTATCAATTGTTGTAAAAGTATTCGAGTTATTAATGTTTCCACCTCTGCACTTGATCCCGTGATCGTCCCAATTATTCTTTCTACTGATAATTCCGAAAAAAGCTAAACTGCCGAATTTCTCTTATAAACGAACTTCTTTAACCTCTTTTTGTTTCAATTGTATCACAAACAGGTTCGCAGAAGACGTTCAGATTCGTCCGTTTTCAATTTAAATCGAATCGTATTTTACTTAATTGAATTTGACAATATGTAGATTCGTTTTCTCTCGCGAAAAAATCATATTTTACATAACCTTTGTTCTGTTTTACAGTATTACTGCGTTCAAATGGAACAAACGAATCGTTAAACGCTGAACCTGAACGTATTCGATGAAACTTTCATTCAACGCGACTTGCCTCGTAAGAACTCCCTTTTGCAGCTTGCAAATGCCATGAAACGTTGTTTTAGAATTTGCCTTATCCGTGCATGTCTTTAATATTTTACTTTGCATCACATAATCTCACATAATCTCTAGGCGATACCTACCAGCTAATTCGAGTCACGACTAGATGCCACCCAAGTGAAATAAAACGTTCTCTTAAATTTTAATTATTCGTAACGTGCGCTTCAAACTACTTTTACATGAACGTTGATTTCTTCTCGCATTTTGCATTTATACGGTATTATACACGTAACAATTTTTAAGGAAATAATTAAATGTTACTGCAATTTCAAAATTAATTTGCCACAGCGTATAATAGCAATAGAAAGAGAGGCGAAATTGTGCTTTTTATGCAAAATTGATACGATCGAGACCATGCAATTCTGGATAACGACAACGAATTTTTACCAACGCCGTGCCATTAACGCGAACTCCGTGTACCAGGAATGGAAGCCCATTAAATTCACCGCCAATTGTTCATTTCACTTAGCTTTTTCGATAATTCTCTCATTTTCATAATATTCGATGCAAAGCCTAATTCATGTATGAGCAACGATGAATTTCGAATTGTATGAAAAATGGAGCGAACTATTATACAATGTGTCTCGCAAGTACTTCGATTTTTCAAGAAACAAAAAATTCTATAAGAAACTGATTATTTTTCAACTTAAATAAAAAAAAACTGTTAATTTAAAGCTTTAAAAATGATCTTTTTTTTTGAGTTGGCATAGTTAATGTCAAATAACTCGATTCTCGTATTTATAATCTGTAAATGTAAGCAGGAGAAACCTTACTCTTGTCATATGCATACGTAGAAAATGTAAATACGGCAGTCGAATCCAGAATTACAGGAAAATTCACACACTCCTTCATATTTATTATAGGTTACGTTAGTTTCATGTAACGATGCTAAATGACAAATATGGATGCTTAGCGACGATTATAAACTACTCGAGATGGCTAGAGGGCAACCTGCTCCCAAAGGAGGTCTTGGCTAAATAAAACGTAATATGTTTAGGAACACTTCGGGATGCTGCCTAAGCGTTCTAAAATTATCGGTTGAAGTTAAAGTTTTATCGGTTAAAATCAACGTAGGAATATAAACTGCGTCCTTTGCTCATCTTTTAGAATAAACATGACATTTTTATAATCAGACAAAGGTTAAAATATCACACGTGTAAGAATGCAATTGAAATTCAAAAGGAGAGTAATCTTTAAGAAAAAAAAAAAAACAATCCCTAAAAGTATCTATCTTATAAAGAAAGCTGATGCCGTGAAATAATCTTTTCTTCGACAAAATTTGTCTAATATTTAAAATATAACTTCGCCGGACTTAAGGAATAAATCAATAGTAAGGAATTTGATTAATTTTTTTTAACTAATTCTGCTCATTTTTCTACCCTTCGATATTTCCTATCAAGTCGAACCTATTCCGATTTTTTCGATGTCGAAAATTCTCAAGCGACTCTTATTGAATTCAAGCAAAACCGTTCTATTCTCTGATAAAATATCGGAACTTTGCCAAAAATGAAAAGAAATAAAAGTAACTCCGGCAATACTTCTGCTCGTTGCTTTCCAAGTGATTGATAAAAATAGGCGATTTTCTTTGATGGAGTTGGACCTAGTATAAGTTCATTTTATGCTTGAACATCCAATATTTTATGGTTAAAGGGTCGACATAGCCAGTAATTATGAGGGTTAAATTACAGAGAAAAAGTCCTTTGCCCAGAAGAGAAATACTTAAGTGAGAAGAATTGAACATAACAACTAAGCCATTATTACAGTCAATTTGATCGTCACTGCTTCTTTCATACTTCACTCTCTGACATCTAAATAATAAAGTTAAGAAGTAAAATTAATTAAATAATTAATTAATTTCATAAAATTGATATCGACTTCAAAAGACAAATTTTATTGTTATTAATTCGCAGTAATAATGCTCTTGTTGCAAATAATCACTGATGTAACAAATAACCGCAATCAGTTATGAAACAGTTCGAAACAGGCGGGCTATAAAATCTGAATGACACGAAATTATCTGACATTTACCCGTCAATCGTTCGGGTTTAATTAAATCATTTCACGCAATCGTATTAACAAATCGAGCAAATCAATTTGTAGGTATCGTTTCTTCTCGATAGTCCGTCGTTCCATGTGGTAATTATGCGTTTGATCTTTCCACGAAAATTCACCTGAAAATGGAAACAAGATTTGATTCATAGACATGAAAAAGAAGAGAAATAAAATGTATTTTTTTTTCATTTTCTCTTTTATACGACCAATACCGCTCGTTTTTTTCCGGTGTCAACTGCAACTCACGCTGTACATGACGTACATCAATTACACAGATCATTGCTCATCCATGGATGGTGAAAAAAATGTGAAAACGTTGCTAGAGTTGGCGTAAAAGATAATTACGTAATAATTTTAAACTTGAACGCTTTTATACGAAACATTTCTATAATCTTTCGATTTAACAACTGTTGTTAAAGTGATTTTATAGTGAAATTACATTGGCATTTAACTTTTGTAAATTAAAAGCATAAAAAAGGAGCAATAAAATAGAAGAGACCGGCCCTTGTTGCGGCATTAACAGAAATGGCAATAACTGTTGAAGCAACTTATAACGAGACTGTTATTCGATAATGTTTTTTAACGAGGATTATTGGAATTTCTAATTGCGAATTCTGTGAACGACGAGATAAAAGTGAGTGCAAATTTAATTTTGCTGAATTTATCGATAATTTGATTGATTAATCACAGAGATCAATACTTATTAGCGCCCTATTTTTATTCCTCGTAAAGAGATTTCATAAAATTGGCGGAATTTTGTTAATTCACGAAATTCCTTATTCCCGAATTTATTTTCAAATAAATAGCACGGAAATATTCATAAATTTGTTGATGTAAAACCTGTATAATATTTATGCGAATATTATACCTATTCTTTATCTAAACATGTATGTCCACGAATCACTTAATTAATCATCTTAATTAATCATTAATTACAACGTAATAAAAAGTCAGATACATTCTACGTTGCAAATAAAGGAATTTATCGTATGAACAGTCGAATGCTCCATAAAGCCATCTTTCATTTTATGCAATAAAAAGACACAATGTTGAAGAATTTTCTTTGTTTTTCACTCAACGTACATGTTATTGCCACAATAAAGAAAAAGCTATTAGACCTATCTATATTTAATATAGAAGTAAAATTAGAAATACGAAATGTGATAAAGGTGTCCAAAATATTTGAGAAATTTAACGCCGGTACGATACAATTTGAGATATTTTGTGTTTAACATTATACAGCTTTACATATCGTGAGATAACAAATACAATCTGATTTTCCTTCCGTCGCTTGAAACGTTAAACCGGCGTACCTTCGAATCATTTACGTCCTTATATTTTGTCGTTATATCAGAATGACTAGACTGTGACAAATGATTAGAGTCGGTGACAAATCACTGTTGAGAGAAGAATATTGTATATGTGCCAGAAGGGACACTGATTTTATGATTTCATCTTCACAAGAAATATTTCCCGCGAGAAATTTCTAATTCTGAGATACGTAATTTCAAATTTCATCTAACGTGATTGGAAAATCGAACTTCAGTTTATAAGGAAAGGAAAGAAAGGAGAAAAATCAGAGTTGTTGCAATAAGATCAAACTAAATTTCCTGATTAATAACTTTGTCGGTGAAAATAATGATTTATGAAACGATGTCGTGTTTCAAAGTAATGCGTATTAAATATTATATTAAACAGAGAGGAAGCAAAACAGAAAGAAAGAAATAACGTCAAACTAGATTTTTATATACCCATATTCAAAAACTTATAATTGCGTTGGAAACTCGCAACGTAAACTAATTTATCATAGCTTCTTCAAATTTTATTTCCTCTCTGTACATGCCGTTTCTCCACAAAATGCGTATCGAGATTTGTCTTTGTCATAGTATTTTCACTTTATAACAATATTTCGCTTTAAAACAATTCTATATTAATAACACAGTGCACAATGAAGTAACGAGTATCTTGACTTTAATAGATTCATGAAATAACTTCAGAATCGTATTAAATTTCCCGTGGAATGGCAATGGTTTACTTAATATTTCGTTGAAAATCTGTCCAATATCTGTAGGGCCTGAACTAGGAAAAGAAAAAGGGGAAAAGGTTTCGCAGCGGCGAACAAATCTAAAATAATGTTAATATGGCTGTTGTGAAAAAATTCAATTTGCATGGACGTTAGTTACTTTTTTATGGAATTTCACGATGATAAATTCCAGAATCTTTAGGCTTCGCGAAGTTTACATTTGCTCCAGAAACATCAGAAATTAAAATCCGCGGAAATACAATATGCAAATTATCTGTTATGCAACTTCGTTGACATTTCGACATATTCTACATATTGCCGTTCTATCTTCCACGATAGTGAAAGCTTTTGCTGAGCATTCAAGATAAAATAATATAAACTACTGGCAATCTTTATTATTTGAATTTTATATTATTTTGCTTTCGAATGTAATATATTTATTTTGCATAGTAAAAGTATTAAATTTCGATAAGGAAATTAGTAATACTGTCATCGCGATCAACATGTTTCATGAATTATCTCATTTTATGACGCAATATTTTTCCTTTGCGGTGATGCCTACGTTTGTTTTCTAAACAAATGAAATAATAAAAAAGATAAAAATTTACAAACAATTAAAATATTAAAATTCTAATCTGCCCAAATTATTTCAATAAAATAATTTAAATTGTATCATCATAAATAAATATTTCACCATTCGCAGAAGTTATTTACCCAAAATTCAATATTAATTCTCAAAATCTAATAATGACTTTAGAAAGCATTTTATTGATCTCATTACATAGCAATGGCACGCCGAAAACCTCGAAGAATTTCATAAAACTGTGCGATATCTGAATCGTATCCTGTTATCTCGCCAATATTAAAATTTCCAAATATTCACCCCCGTTTTATATAGGTACTGTGTGCTACGAAATTACAAATAGAGCGAGACAAATTGGAATGTTGTTATAAACTGTCTGCATGCATGACAAAAAGAGAAATTTTACGTGATAGGTGAAAACAATTTAAAAAAACATGAACGCCTCAATGGGACAATAACACTTTTTTTCGCGTATACTAGAATTTACCCTTCGGAAAGCTGTGACTTGCGATTAGAACCGTTTACACAGCGAGCTCGATAAGCAGTATTGATTCGCGTGAAAATTTTCCTCAAACCACGGTTTGTTATCGGAATATCGCCCAGTTCAACTTGGTAAGCTTTTGTGCCATCGGTATCGGCTATCTTCACAACGCATTGCTATTTCCTATAACGATCGGATGATTGAGAGAGGTAACCAACTAGTGCTCGTATTTCAAAACACAGCTGCCACTCTCGAGCGCAATTACTTGCGTAGTTCATACGATCGCGCGAGAATTGCCTCAGGATATAACAACAACAACAACAACAACGACATACTTGGATGTTTATGCTTGAAGAACTATAGAAGAGATACGTTCTTGAAAAACAGACAAATTTTATTTATGAAACGAAATTATAGGAATTATAAGAAACAAAGTCCACTTCGTGTATGTTTAATAATTACAACTTCTATTTAATGTAATGCCAGTGTTAGAGATTGTATGGTTTTTTAATTTTACGTAATAAATAGACTACAAATCGAAACAATCGAAGCTTGATCGTTATACAATGCGTTGTATTGATTATACATTGCGTGATTGAATATGATTTATAAGAATTTTAACTACTATGTCGCTAGTTTACAATTATTTCAAACGGCTTGTACGTTTTAAAAATGAATTATACCCACAGTTACAATTCGTAGAGACTCCAGGGGCAGCAAATGGTTAACGAAATCGCAGGAACGCGCCGATGTTGAATCCGTTTGTCAATGTGCACGAACGCGCATATAAATCCTTTTACGAAAATTGAGTCCTAGGCAACTCTTTCAGTAAGGAAATCCCAAACACTATTCTACGATTTCACAATTAGTTCCCAGTCGGTCGTTCAATTTCTCAGAAAAGAGGAATAAAAGAAGAAACAAATGAAAAGTAAAAAGAGAAATAATAAACACGTCTTTTAATCACGAGTAAAATTAATTAATAAAAATTCTTCCGACTTGTTTACTTTGAAACGAATTGAAATGAGAACAGTTTATAGATTGATTTTGTGAATTTGCGAAAAATTTATTAACCGTATCGATAAACGAGCTAGCGAGTTACTCGAAATGCGAAACAGTTGTTGCTCGCATCACGGCGCGCCGATAACTGAACACCTTTCGACGCTGCGGATTCGCTAGAGGTCGGTGGAAGGAAAGCGAGTGGGGTTTAGATTAATATATTAATATAAAATATAGATATAAAATATAATATAAATAAATTAATCGTTAACCGAACAAAAATGATTGTTAATTGCACGTTGTTCAATTATACACATACGAATAAGACTTATTTTATGTATTATTTTACAGAATTTTGATAAATTATTTATACTCATATAGAATACACTATCGTTTTAAAATCCTTCACAGACGTCTTGTGCTAGTTCAAACTAATTGAACATCATCGTTCACAAACAGAATCACAAACAGATTACACGTGTATATAGTATTTCGCGTAATATAGTATTTCAATATATTTAACTTGCCATCTGCATACTGGTTCGTTTTTAACTAGTAATTTTAAACAATTTTTCATTTTTCTCATATTTTCCTTTTCTTTTCAATTTAGTTAAAAAGATTAAGCTGACCTGTGGCAAATAAAAACTATCGGATCATATTTTAGAAACTGAAAAAGTATTCAAGAATTTTGAAAAATTGTTTAATACACAAAAGCCTCTAAAACACTACATGAACTTAAACGGTCTAGTATGCATGTTGTGGACGACATCAGTAAAAATAAGATTACAGCCGGAAGATTATATACTATGTTTCATTATATTTCATTTCGGACGATGCAATCGTACATTTTACTTTTATTATACTTATTCACTGAAATGTACTTTTCAAATATTTAATGGTGTAACTTCAAAATCATATACATAGCGTATTAATAAAAGTATATTATTATTACTGTTGTTATTTTCGCTCTAAAATCTAATTTAACTTGCCTAGTAAAAATCTAAGTTTTCATAAGCTCTATCTGTGTGTATACATAAATATCTGAGTGTAATAATGAGAGAGAAGAGAAAGGTATTGTATGAAACGCAATCATACAAACCGGTGTCGACACTCGCTCAAAAATTGAGTTGTCAGAAATCAACATGGATGGCAACAAAGTTCTTACAAGATAGACAGAGATAAGTGAAGTATCTCTGTTTCTGTCTGAGACATTCATATCATATCACGCATGAGCAGAACAAAAATCTTGTCTTCCATGTTGACTTTTTGGATTTGTTTGTACGACCTGTTTGTACGGCATCATACCTCCAGAGTCTCGAATACTCTCCATGCATATACAGGATGGTTAGAAACTGGTGGTACAAGCGGAAAGGGGGTGATTCTACGCGAAAAAAGAAGTCGAAAATATAGAATAAAAATTTTTCGTTTGAGGCTTTGTTTTCGAGAAAATCGACTTTGAATTTTCGCTCGGTACGCATGCACTTTATCGCGTCTCGTTATAACGGATCTCACTGTAGATTTAAAAAAAAAATTAAAAAAAATTAAAAAAAAAAATTTTTTTTATTCTATATTTTCGACTTCTATATCTATATCTATATCTATATATATATATCTTGTGCATCTCTTTCCACTGGTTTTGAAGAAATGGCTGAAATTAACTTAAAACTAGATTAATTTAAACGAAATTGGAAGCTCTTATATAGACCCTACCTATCAGGAACCTAATTCTATCAAAAATCTAATGATTTCCTCATAAATCTTACCTATCAGAAATCTAAAGGATTTTTTTTATAATTCCTGTATATATGTACAAAAATTTAAAGATCTATTTATGAAAATACTATCGATATGAAAGCAAGCATGATTACCAACACTAAAGTGATACTTTATCTTGCCAAATTCCCGCCTAGCTGTCTCCTGATTGGCTGGAGTGCGAAATTGTATTATCATCAAAAAAATATATTATAGAGTAAAATGTACACATATACTGTTTTTTTCTCAATATTATTTAATCAAACATTAATTGCCAAATATGTATTATTTTTAACGCAATATTATTAATATTATTAATCCTAGGAACTAATTTTCTTTTTCAAGTAACTTTTATGTTTTATTTCTTTTATATTATTAAATATTTCAACATATAATCTGGAATTATAAAACATTAAATTATTCAAATTTACTATTATTTGCAACTTTATGTAAAAAATAATAATCACATGGCACATGCACACAATTATAATTTATACATAGAAGCTATAACAGCGTTTAAATATCTTTTAATTACAAATGTTCTAAATAATTCTGTTTTTTATATTATCGGATTGTATGTGGATAAACAACATGTTTTAATTTTACTTTAAATTTACTTTTATTATTTTGGCAATTTTTTACTTTAGAATCACATTCTTCTAGTATTCACCAGAATGCATCGTGATTTGTGCGCGTAGTTCCGTTCTTTTCTCTTCATCATGGCGGTGAATGTGGAGCCTTTTGGTTTGGTTCGGGGCGAGGGTAACACGCGGACGGAGAGCACTGCGGGAAAAGTAAAGTGTGAAGGGAAAAGGAGAAGGAAACACAAAGTGACACGAAGAAGGGAAAATAAAGGGTGAGCATACGAGGAGAAAGTGAAAGAAAAGCGAAAAGAAGACAGGAACGAGAGAGAGATACAAATAAGAAGAACTAGAAGAGAAGAGGTTAGGAAGTCCGAAGCGCGGCAAACAAAGTAAGGTAGGGAAACGACAGATGGCGACAAACAGAGGAAGACCAAGGGTAAAGCGGGAGATAAGGCAGATTTTAAAAATACACTGGATAAATACAGCTTGTCAGAAAAAGAAACAACAAACAGGGAGAGAGGAATGGAGGTAATGATGGAACAAATGGAGAAAATGGAAAGAGGATTCGAGGCAATGATAAAGGAAATAAAAAGTATAAGACTTATAGAATAGTTGCTTATAATACTAGTTCAAGAAATTAATATGAATAACATTAAACATCTTGATATCATAATTTATTGTTATAAAACAAGTCAATATTTCGAATATTTTTTATCTTTGTATACAGTATTTAAAATGAGCAGTTTTTATTAAATGAAGCGTATTGACAAACTTTTTTACAGGATGTAAAGGAAGTGACAGCAAAAAAAAGTGCAGAAAGAGCAAAAGGATTCATCCAAGAATGTGATGCGTGAAGTACGCATTCGTAAACTTTGTTTAAACATCTGTGTCGGTGAATCTGGTGATAGAATCATTCGTGCTGCAAAGGTACCAATTATAGATGTTTTCTGTATTTTGTTCATTTCAAATTGTTTTAACTTCTTCGTGTTCTTTTATTACATCATAATTATTGACATATAAATATATATGTACTATATACATATTAGAGATGTAGAAACACACATATATATATGTTTCTATATCTCTAATAATAAAAGTTGGTTTCTTAAAAATTAATCTTTTTCGTAATTAAATATAGATTAATATAAATAACGATTTTCAAATTATGGAACAAATTTTTCATTTCTATTAAGATTTTTCAAATTTTTGTAGGTGTTGGAACAATTAACTGGACAACAACCTGTTTTTTCTAAAGCAAGATACACTGTGCGTTTGTCGCCGTAATGAAAAAATTGCAGTATATTGTACGGTAGGAGGTGCTAAAGCAGAGGAAATTCTTGAACATGGATTAAAGGTAATTCTATCACTGATAAGAATATTTTACACTCAATTTCTTTTTAAGTGTTCAATTTTGCTTTTCCTTTTATAAAGGTACGGGAATATGAATTGAAAAAAGAACATTTCTCTGGCACTGGAAACTTCGGTTTTGGTATTCAAGAACACATTGACTTAGGAATTAAATATGACCCCAACATTGGTATTTATGGCTTGGATTTCTATGTCGTACTTGGACGACCAGGTTAGTTTATTACCATTTGATATTCTATAATAAATCAATATATTAAATATATGCACATCTGGCATAATAGTTACTACTATATTCAAGTTGTATCTATATTTATACAATATGTGCTAGAATATAGGTTTCATATTTGCAACTCATGCCCACTTATAATACTGGGTGTGTTACTTAAATGAAGCTACAGTTTATATTCATATTTATTTGAATATTAACATTGTTGTTATAATTCTATTTTGATAAATTAAGAGTTTAAACTGCAGAATATTTATCTGTTACGTCGCATGAGAAGGTCCGTGCGACGTCCTCCATTGTCTGACCGTCAAGGCCCAAGCACCGTTATACAGACCCTCTGAACTACAGATCAGTCACTCGTGCTCAGAAGTCAAGTCAGCAGAATCGCCAAGTCGAAGACAGTCAATCGACAGAAGATACATCATTACAGTCACCAACACGAAACGAGTCTCAGGTCGTACTCGTTCGTAGTTTGTCATACCACATACGTAACATTGTATCACATTGAAGTTGTTGGATCTTTGAAAATATATATTAACCTGTTAATATCAGCGTTATATTCATTCAACCACCCTTATCATCTTAACCGAAATAAGGGATCGAACGAACGATTCGTGGCGTCGATTATTCAAATCGTAACGGGAATTTTCGACTCCCGTTGGCGCGCTTCGAGATCGCGTTTCCTCGCGAACGGTCGAAAGTTCATTATCCTTTTACTTAATTTTAGAACTAAGAGCTATTTGATGCTGTAGACACTTTATTTTATATCAATTCATCTCTCTAACAAAATGACCTTTCACTTTTTGTTCTAATCAAAAATTTAATAGAGGATATAAATCTCTGTAGATGACTTAGACATGATATGAGATATGAGAAAGGAACTTCATAGTTGTAGTTCTGCATATCTTTTAGAGCAAAGAAGCTACTTAGAGATGTGAACACATCGTTTAAAACTAATTTTGTCACACATTTCCTTTTAATTTCAAATTTTATTTTTTCTTTTTATGATACGCATGAAACATATTAGACTCTTCAACTTCAAATAATAAGGGTAACTAAAGCAAAACGTTCACACTTCTATTACAAACACATTCTAAATATATTTTCCGAAATGGAAATCAGAATTTGATATTTACCTAATCGTTATATCTTATTTTTTTATCATCTACCTTCAACATATATCTATATGTCGGGTTTACATTAGAATTAGGGTTAGGGGCGTGAAACGAATCTTCGTTTGGGTTACACGTTGTCGTTATGCAATAGAGAAGACATTGACTAGTGCAAATACGATTATCATAGAACCGGACAAGTAACCGTGGTAGTTAGGTACTCGAGAAACTAATGACAATGATCCTAGGTTCAATAACGAATCCGCGGTCGACGGGATGATAGATGAACGTACTCACAAAATCTAAGTCGGACGCGTAATATTCACTGGTCGTAAAGGGTTACTCCTTTCATCAATGAGATCGCGAGCGAGAATGCCTTTCCCGTCCCGATGATGCCACAGAGGAAAACTATACTGGGGTGTGTCTAAGGATACGAGATCATCGGGTTCGTCGAGAAAAGCCTTCGTTCAGAAAGTAAGGGAAATTGGCGTTGCTGCTAATTGGTCAATCTCCATATCGGTGATTAGAAAAAGATGCTAGCCGCCCTCGAGGGAAAGTTGCTAGTGGGAGACGCCGCTCGTTGAAAAATATGTCTCCCCTATCTTCCTGTAGTTGGGACAAAGACTGTTTGTCTGTTTGAAGGACTTTAGTTAACTAAACCTTAAGATTTATAACGGGCCCTTGAGCTAGCCGAACATGTACTGCGGATACGCATCGACATCTGGCAATCATCTTACTCGAAGAATAGGGTCTGCGTGTGACGAGCCACGGGACAGAAACCGTTGGAATGTTTACTGTCGCGTGTCGCCACGAATATTTCTTTTAAGGAGAGCTATAGAATTACTCCATACCTTTGTTAGACAAAGCGTTCATCCCGTGACCGCGGCTACGTTCGGCGACTGACTGTCGCCTCGAGCCCAAGCTCATTATCACAACTCTCGAACAATTACAATCGGGTTGAATAACTACAATTGTTCAATTACAGCTATAGTAGACTCTAGGTTACAATGTTGCGGGATTATCCAAAATTCCAAAGGCTCCGGTGTTCTTTCATCTCCGACATATAAAATTTCTCTTATTGAGACATTAAAGTACAAACTGTTATCGTCCTTTTGTTAAGATCTTTTCGATTGATTAAGAGATCTATCCAAGCATCTGTAACTTAATATTACAAAAAAATAAGCTAAAATCTGTCATATCAAATCTAAGCGTGCAAAAGCCCAATGTGTGTTGCTTTCTAGCGATATACTGTTTCAAACGAGTTATCTCTATTACAGCTGGTACTGTAGAAATCCTTCATCAAGGCACTCGTTAAATAAGAAGAAAATTCTGAAAGAACGAAAGTCTTCGTAGAGATCGGAAAAATGAAAATTGAATAAAATCTGACTTTCCAACGAAAAATTATTTTTCGAACCTCTCTGCGATACTCGTCTTAGAATGAGAATGGAAACTAGTCAATTTGAGATGAAGATGAAGATGCGTCAGGCTTTCCCCAGATTCGAGGATAATCGTTACTCTTCCTCCGTCTTTCGTGTAATTTCTCGATGGCCTAATCGCAGCAACCTGGAGACCATACTGAGCGTGTATCATAGTTATTAATCGCGGTATGTGATTTACCAGGAATAACATGAAATAAATTTTTAATAAAAAAAAACCAGCTACAATGGATCGAATCATTTTATACCTTTCTGCGAAAATTCACACCCATGAAATCCCCGACAAGTTCACTCCTGTAATGATTAATTACCTAATGATTTTTAAAACAGTACGAGTTTACGGTTGTACGAACTATTTTACGAAAAAGATAGTTATCCGACGATGTTAAAAATCTGAGCATAATGGAGATGTACGTACAACAGATACTCATGGGAAAAATCAACGAGACTAATAATAAAATCAATGAATTAGAAAAATAAAAGAGCTATAGGCAAATATTTTATAATATACAGAAGCATAATCTGCAATTTATTCTAAAATAATTGATCCGAGCAAAATTTATTATGAAAGAAGGTTGCTAAATTTGATAGACATTGTCGAATACTAATCGAATAAAATCATTTAGTTAATTTTCATAGAATTTGATACTCCTTCAAGCCTAATAAATCCTTTGATAGATCTAACGAAGAATATTATTCGCTACATAATTAATATCTGTATCACATGCATCGATGCATTGAAGAAAAAAGAGCCATTTTATGTTACAACTATAACGAGAAAATTTACTCGTTTAACTTGAGAGGAATTAAAAAAGAACCTGACTTTTAAGTAAGTATTAAATAAGAATTTTAAATATCGTATACAGTGAAGTAGGTGTTATTCAAGAAAAAGGAACATTTTATTTTGTAGTTAGAACGAGTAAATGAACGAATATCGATAATATAATATAATGCTTAATATGAATTTTATCTGCCTGATTATTTAATATCTTAACTTATTTCACAGTAACGTCATCCATTG
This sequence comes from Bombus bifarius, assembly GCF_011952205.1. Lineage (NCBI taxonomy): Eukaryota > Metazoa > Arthropoda > Insecta > Hymenoptera > Apidae > Bombus > Bombus bifarius. The sequence goes on from NW_022884524.1 coordinate 1,222,815, forward strand.
CCGTTAGGCTTTTTTCCCCTTTTTGTTCAAACTAAGTGATAGTCGAAAACTAGTATTAAAGAAGTGTGAATTTAGTCTTAGCTTGTAGAAACTATTAAAATGACAAAAATGGATATCGTATTAAATCGCTGAAGGCGCCAATTTACGATAAAAATTAACAAATCGTTCAATTTGATTTTGTTATAATGGAAAAACCGTCTCCTGCTATGTGAAAATATCGTTACCGTTTGATTAACAAACCGGCATCTTGTCAAGGTATATAAGGAACACGGAAGTCGCGCGCGAGCTCTTTTGTGCCTGAAATTCCGGAGAGTGAACATCGAAGAAGAATTTAAATATAAGGTAAATAAAACAAAAAATATCAAATAACAACATTGCAACTAGCAATTTACAACGTCTAAACCATTAATTTACAACACTTAAGTTATTAATTTATAACATTTAAGCCATTAATTTATAACATTTAAGGAATTAATTTATAACGCCAAAACTATTAATTTATAACATTTATGCTATTAATTTATAACATTTAAGCTATTAATCTACAACATACAAGCTACTAATTTACAATATTTAAACTATTAATTTATATCATTTAAGCTATTAATTTACAACATCTAAGCCATTAATTTACAACATTTAAACTGTTATTTTATACATTTATGCTATTAATTTATAACATTTAAGCTATTAATTTATAACATTTAAGCCATTAATTTGTAACTTTTAAACTATTAATTTATAACATTTAAGCTATTAATTTACAACATTTAAACTATTAATTTATAACATTTAAGCTATTAATTTATATCTTCTAGGCCATTAATTTACAACATTTAAGCTGTTATTGTATACATTTATGCTATTAATTTATAACATTTAAGCTATTAATTTATAACGTCTAGGCCATTAATTTACACCATTTAAACTGTTACTGTATACATTTATGCTATTAATTTATAACATTTAAGCTATTAATTTTTAACGTCTAGGCCACTAATGTGTAACTTTTAAACTGTTATTTTATACATTTAGCCATTAATTTATAGCATTTAGACCATTAATTTATATCATCTGAGCCATTAGTTTAAAACATTTGAGCCATTAATCTAAAACAATTACTCCATTAATTCTTAACAGTTATACCAATAATTTATAACATTCTCCCATTTATTCAAAGTAGTTATGCTCTTAATTTATAACAGTTGTACCGTTAATCGGTTGTAGCTCTACATTCATTGATTTAAATCAATACCATCAATTCGTAGTGAGTGAATTAATGATTTATTTTGTTTCATTTTATCAACGAAATCTATCAAGTTTTTGAAGTACTATTTTATTTCTATATAGCATTAATTTTTAATTTTAAATACAGTATTTAATTTCTCATTTCACTATTTCGTATAAAACCTGTCTTAACACAGAGTGTAATCTTAAGATGTAATTTTCCATGTCTGCTCGAAAGTAAGGAAGCAACACCATATCCATGGAATCAAGGAAGCGAGTGCAATTTAACCGAAGGCAACCACATCTTATCTGTAGCTGGACATAAGTCAGAGGACATTTCAAATCATGTTGTTGCTTTGCCTCGGAGTATCAAAACCGTTAGATTGCAAGTAATGTAAGAACAAATAAACTCCGGGCAAAACAATATCGCCGCTACAATGTCGCTTTATTATAAAATAATTTTACATCTCTGCTTCCAATGCTTAAAAACTGTTTATATAAATGGGACCCGAGCGTAGTTACCTCCTCGTGGTGGGTCCCGGTAATTGGTATCGTTTCCCAAATAATAATACACCAAGTACTATTTTGAATATTAGTATTATTATTTGAGAAACGATATCAAGCTAAAAACTACTTGAATATAGTCTGGTCTTGATCATCCAAAATAGTTTTGGTGATCTAGACCGGACTAAGACCCCCCGCGGGGGCGCCGTGGGACATCGTGGGACACCGTGGGACACCGTGGGATGCGTGCGTCTTAGTCTTAATTAATCGTAAGGTAGATACCTATGTTATGTGCATTGTGAGCTCATTCTGTACAAAGATACTTATCTATCTTGGAACGAAAAATAAAAATCTCGTCTCTCATGATCCCCTCGCTTACCACACTGGAAAAATTGTTTCCGCGATTTATCGGTTCACGGTCGCTCAGTTCTTTCAAACCGTAGCGTGACGTGCTCGCTCGTGCGTATTCCGGGTACGTGCGGGTCAACGTACACTGGACAACTCTTTGGATTCGTAAGTCGCCCCAAGGACACCTCTGTCCTGGTGACTGCTCGACGACTGCTCGACGTTCGCATCGTATCGCGGGAGTTGTCGTCGCGCCGGTGATGCTGGCGAATCTGTTGGGGATTCAGTCGTGGATCTGCAGTCCTGTCCGATTGGTACTTTGGTACTCGGTCAGGGACCTGCAATTTCACGTCCTCCGTAATTCTGTTCGGGCCCGCGGGAGTGGACCCCACTGTTCAGTTGAGGTCAATGCCTTCGTAATCCTGTTCAGCGGTCCCTCCCCGTGAGTGGACCCCACTGTTCAGTTGAGGCCTCTTGCCTTCGTAATCCTGTTCAGCGGTCCATCCCCGGGTTCCACATGTTCAGTTGGAGTGTGTTAAGTTGCTGGTCTATGTGCTGGATCCACGGCTGAATTACCCGTGGATCACTAGCATCATCGGTCGGCGCCATCGACCGCGACTCGTGTAAGTTTCGAACGGCGAAACAGGAATCGAGTTACGATCAATTCTTGGGCTTTCCGCTGAACCTCGGGGTTATCTCGTGTACGGGGGTACGTCGCGTAGGTTTGTGAGTTCTTTCGAGAGATCGCGATCTCGTTCGTTTCGGGCGCGTCGCGATTTTTTCCTTTATCATCTGATTCATCGGGAATTTTCTTGTTTACCCATTTTTAAGGGATACTTATTGAGATCACGTGAGAGTTTATAAATTTTTAGTATCTTCAATATCTTACAGTGTCGCAAAAATAGAACGATAACTAGATTAGTAGAGCGACTCGTATGCCCCTTCTGCGAGACACGAAATGGTATATACAGTGTCAGTAGCTACGTTTTCTTCCTTTCATTCCAAGTTAGATAAATGTGTGTTTGATACCGAATGATGCCAGTAGGGATGCGAATTATTGTACGATATTTGTACTGATCGATGTAATCGTTGTGTGGGAGATGGATGTTGCGTTACGTAGGCTTTGTTCTACGTTTGTAAAGATTCATGTAAGCGCTGCGTCGGGGATATGTGTTTCGCAATTAGGCTACGAAACAACTATTTCCATACGCAGGCCCATTGTTAAGTAGAGTCAAAACTCGACATTCTGCCAACAGGTTGAATGTCGAGATCGATGTGTAGTGCTACATATACCCATGGGCGGGTCTCGTGCGTAGTCACCTCCTCGTGGTGAGACCTGGTAATTGGCATCCTTTTCCAAAAATTAATCAGTTGATTAATCTTTGGAAAACGATGCCAAGCTAAGAACTACGCAACAGTCCAGTTTGGATCACCAAAAGCCTCTAAGAGAATTTTGGATGATCTAGACTGGACTGCACCGTGGGACATCGTTGGACACCGTGGGACGTCGTCGGTCCAGTGTGGGTCACCAAATGCCACGAAAAGAATTTTGGATGATCTACACTGGACTGCAACGTGGGACACCGTGGGATACCGTCGGTCCAGTTTGGGTCTCCAAAAGCCTCCAACAGAATTTTGGATGATCTAGACTGGACTGCATCGTGGGAGATCGTTGGATACCGTGGGACGTCGTCGGTCCAGTGTGGGTCACCAAATGCCGCGAAAAGAATTTTGGATGATCTACACTGGACTGCAACGTGGGACACCGTGGGATACCGTCGGTCCAGTGTGGGTCACCAAATGCCGCGAAAAGAATTTTGGATGATCTACACTGGACTGCAACGTGGGACACCGTGGGATACCGTCGGTCCAGTTTGGGTCTCCAAAAGCCTCCAACAGAATTTTGGATGATCTAGACTGGACTGCATCGTGGGACATCGTTGGACACCGTGGGACGTCGTCGGTCCAGTGTGGGTCACCAAATGCCGCGAAAAGAATTTTGGATGATCTACACTGGACTGCAACGTGGGACATCGTCGGTCCAGTGTGGGTCACCAAATGCCGCGAAAAGAATTTTGGATGATCTACACTGGACTGCAACGTGGGACATCGTCGGTCCAGTGTGGGTCACCAAATGCCGCGAAAAGAATTTTGGATGATCTACACTGGACTGCAACGTGGGACATCGTCGGTCCAGTGTGGGTCACCAAATGCCGCGAAAAGAATTTTGGATGATCTACACTGGACTGCAACGTGGGACATCGTCGGTCCAGTGTGGGTCACCAAATGCCGCGAAAAGAATTTTGGATGATCTACACTGGACTGCAACGTGGGACATCGTCGGTCCAGTGTGGGTCACCAAATGCCGCGAAAAGAATTTTGGATGATCTACACTGGACTGCAACGTGGGACGCCGTGGGACAACGTTGGACACCGTGGGACACCGTTGGACACCGTTGGACACCGTTGGACACCGTTGGACACCGTGGGACACCGTGGGACACCGTGGGACACCGTGGGACACCGTGGGACACCGTTGGCTATGTCGAATCCATTCTGAGCCCATTCTGTACAATGATACTTATCTGACTTGGAACGAGATATAAAAATCTATTCTTTTTTTCCACTGAATCTTGCGGTTATTTTGTGCACAGGAGTGCGTCGCGTGAGTCCATTGATTCTTCTGAAAGATCCCGATGTACGAAATCATTCTCTTATTTCAAACCAATTTTTAACGAATTATCTTATTGTTTCAAAGTGAGTTATAACGTCATAAACTTGCAAATTAGTAACAGGTAGATTCAAATACCTCGAAACAAGGTTTCGCGCGCGTTTGCACAGTATTCTTTAAATATATTTAGTGGCGAACTTTTGAATTCTTGCAAATATTTTCCATTATTTAAAACACGCGACTGTAGTGTATTTTTGGAATGTATATTTCGTATTCTAATAACGAAAATTCACAGTATATATTCTAATTGCGAACAATATTATTCTTGCAAACGATTGCATTGCATTCACGTTATTCATGAGCATTTGTTTGCTATCGAAAAATACTCACAATTTTCAACTAAATAATATTTTTCAAACTTGTTCCAATTTCTTAATAATAATCTTTAAGCGTAAAAAAATAGCAGTATTTTCTAAATAAACGTTCGATAGGAAAAAGAAGAAAATTGTCGAAACGACGTTTCGCTTCTTCCTCAAACACCCCCCCCCCCCGCCCTTAAACAACCACCATTTCCACCACTGGACTTTACACGGTTCCTGCCTGATGTTAGTCTCCCTGATGATATTCGCTGGGATACCGCAGCATCCAGGGTAACGTCCTCTGTTTCTCCGCATCGAACGGTGAGTCGCATGCATTTTTGTTCCTCCGGTCACTCAATCATGTCGTAGGATGAAAGGTCCGAATCGGCACGGGTGACTGGTTGTATTACGTAGAATTTTATGAGCATAGTGACCGCGGGTATTTTTTTATACCCGTGAGTAGTAACGTTCTTTTTTTAAATTTATTAGTTTAGGATAGGTCTTCTTGCACAGCGCGATTATAATAATTAGTTTAAATACATACACTTGAGAATATATTCGTGTTATTTATAAGCATGCATGTTAACATTCCGTATGAATATTTGCAAATGGCAAATATATACACGAATATACTTGTTTGACATAAATATACTTGTTCTTAAGCAATGAATTAATCGTGACAATATTAAGTCACGTTCGTTTATTTCACTTTAGCTAGAATTTAAAATACGAGTTAAAATTCATTTTTTCCCGTACAAGAATATGTGAAATTTTACGTGCAAGAAGACACTTCGCGACAGGCAGATTTTTGAATCAAAGCAATAATTTTGAACACTGCTTCTGCACTTTCGAGTATATGCTTTGATAAAGAGATCGCCTGAGATTATTTCTTTCTTAGTAATATATTTGAAGTCAATTACTCCATTTGATCGAGTCACAGTCTTTTTCAATTAACGCTACCTTTATGCAATATTAAAATTTTGTTCTGATTTATTAAATTAATAAAGTAGAGTTACTTGATTACTATTAAATTAATAAAGTAAATTTAATCAGATACAAAGTAGTAAAATATAAAATCAAAGAACGTTAGTCCGTTAAATAAAAATTACACAAACTAATCATCTTTTTAGATCAGGATTTTCAGGTTTAACCCTTTCCGTGCCCATTGTCAGGATCTCATTCACGTGCCCAGGTGCTACTTGAATGGGAGAGAGACATTGGGCACGATGATCTAGAATTAAGTAATGTAATAATTTGTCAGCGACTGACGATGTGTTAGTGTATCGTGCACGACGTATTTTCCACATTATGTGTGTGTGTTGTTAGGCCGTGGAACTGCGTCGCTTTTTCTCATTCGTTAAAACTTCAAATATTAAAAATGTCGAGACATATATCGATTCAATTTACGTCTCGATAGAATCACAATTTGTGGTAATACCGTCCACCCGATTAAGTGTAACCACGCTTTTAATATTGCCGTCAATTACAATTATAATTCCAAGTTTACTTACATTTATTTTAACGATATCATTTCCTCAGACGTGTTTTATCATGTTTTACGCAATGGTCACTAGCCTTCGTCAGTCGATTTCAGGAAAACGGTACGTACCTTAGAGTGTGCATGCTGTGTATTAAGCTCGGGTGTCGGAGGCGTCCCGGGACGTCCTCTCTAGTGTAGGACCTTTGCGCCCGAGCGTTTGTGTGAGAACCGTGGAGCGAGTGTGTTGGTGTGCCTGTTTTGCCATTTTTTTAAATATAGCGCTAGGTAGGATAGGTAGTATACTTTCTGGTATGTCTGTTAATTATAAGTAGGTAGGGCCGGGCAGGTTGGCACAGTCTCTGGTCGGGTAGGCGCGTTTTCGTGTGACCAACCTGTTTCTGGAAATCTGATTTGAAAAATCGACGGCGAAACTGGCACGAGTAGAGCATGCTCTCGTCTCTGGTTTTGCCTTTCGATTTTTCGAATTTCGCGGTCGCGGTCGCGAATGGGTCGAAACGAACGTTTATTGCTCGAGCACGCACATGCGAGTGAGCAACGATCACTGCTGTGATCGTTGGTCAGTCCATGTGCACTTCAATCGGCTTCCGCGGTTTATATTTTTATTTTTCCTTGGTAAGTTTTTTTTTTGTTTGCGATTTAGAAGTCTCGAGCTTAGATTTAAGTTTCAGCGGGCATTGCGCCCGAAGAAAGAAGAGGCTATAAGCCGAAGAGGCCCGGCAAACTGCCACTCAAGAGGGCAACTACTAATGGCTCCCCATCCTCTGGGTCATCCAGAGCATGGGAAGTCATTATTGTTACTACTTTGTCACTATGCTCGATTTTAGTACTTGTAGTAGTAGTAGTAGCAGTAGTAGTAGTAGTAGTAGTTTGCTTTTTTGACCGATGTATATATCGGTCCATCGTCCCATTGGGCAAATCGCGATTTTTCTTATTAGTGTTGCGGCAAATTAATTACGGGTTGTATTAGAGTTGCGAAATAACATCGCGGCTTTCCATTAGTGCGGCGAGAAAATGATTACGGTTTGAATTAGAGTTGCGATAAAATGATAATCGCGTTTGCTTTAGAGTTGCGAATTACGATATCGCGATTGTCTTTTGCAAATTTTATTATAAATTTTTAGAATTTCTTATGGAATTATACGTATCAGAATTTATTCTGTTTTCTATTGTTAAAAATTAGATTATAAAAATGTTAGTTTTCAGTTAATTTTATAGAATTACAAGTAGCAATATCAGAATATTTAAAGTAGCTTTTTCATATAGTAAATAGTAATTTTTATTTGAATTCACTATAAGAATTAGCGTTGCGATAATGAATGATCGCGTTTTGTTAAGTAGAGTTGCGTTTACAAAATGCCCAAACCCCCCGACTGCATTGGTCGGACACTGTTCCTGGATCACACGATACAGCTGCAAGAGTTGTACAAGTGTGATCGTTCATCGGCAACCTCCTAAATGGTTGCACTGCGATATGTCAGCCCCCCACTCGCGATTTTTCTTATTAGTGTTGCGATAAATTAATTACGGGTTGTATTAGAGTTGCGAGATGACATCGCGGCTTTTTATTAGTGTGACGAGAAAATGATTACGGTTTGAGTTAGAGTTGCGATAAAATGATAATCGCGTTTGCTTTAGAGTTGCGAATTACGATATCGCGATTGTCTTTTGCAAATTTTATTATGAATATTTAGAATTTATCCTATTTCCTATTGCTTAAAATTAGATTATAGAAATGTTAATTTTCAATTAATTTTATAGTATTGCAAGTAGCAATATCAGAATATTTAAAGTAGCTTTTTCATATAGTAAATAGTAATTTTTATTTGAATTCACTATAAGAATTAGCGTTGCGATAATGAATGATCGCGTTTTGTTAAGTAGAGTTGCGTTTACAAAATGCCCAAACCCCCCGACTGCATTGGTCGGACACTGTTCCTGGATCACACGTATAGCTGCAAGAGTTGTACAAGTGTGATCGTTCATCAGCAACCTCTTAAATGGTTGCACTTCGATCTCTCGCAATTAGTGTTGCGTATTGCTTAAATACGAGTGCGTAGATTTATACTTATTAGCGTTGCGTATCAAATTTCGGGAATTTTCAGACTTTCCTTTTCTTTTTTTTTAATGGTAGATTAATTGGTATTGCAGATATAACAAAGCACTCGTCGTGTTTGATTTTGAGAATTTTCTGCTTCATAAATATTGGTAGTAAATTAGCGTTGCGAAACAAGAATATTCAGTTCCACACTAATCGGGTTTATATAGAGTGGAAGACGATTGAATTTTAGTAGCCCTTCTGGCTACTGCTTCGTTTCTTTTTCAGCGCCCCTTATTAATGCGCCCCTTATTACTACGTTTATTACTGAAAATACTGCTATAAGACATATTCTTAAAAGTTAAAAGTTAAAAGACAAGGCAGTTGATTTTATAATAATCGGGGTTTCCCTCATCTTAGTTATTCCAAATGAACTTTTTAATTTTTAATTCAGATTAAATTCAATTACTTAAAATTCTTGTTCTCATCGTAACCCTTCGTTTCGATCAAAAAGATGCAAATGATTCTCTATATTTGCTAAAATTTAATCAATAGTAATTTGATATATAATTGATCATTATTAGTAGTTTATTTTTCATTTTTGAAATTGTTCTCGTCTTAAAGGTGACTGTTTCTTTCATATACCAAAACCAGAAAATGAATTTGTTCCAGAGTTATCAATTTGCAGAAAGTACATTTCAATTACATATATGAACATTTCACAGCATATAAAATATGTATGCTAGATACCCACATGATTTTTCTTCCATTGCCTGATTGTTCAGGCTTCTTCCCGTTTCCCCATTTTTAAAAGAAGCATATTGCGGTTACGTTGGAGTATATAACTTTTCGATAATTTCATAAGTTTAGTACAATGAGTCGTATGTCTCTTTTGCAAGACTCTAAATTGTATATGCAGCGTCAATAGTTTCATTTCCATTCCTTCGTTCCAAGTTAGACAAATGTATCATTGTTACCGAATGTTGCCAGTACGGTTGCGAATTATAGTACAATGTTTGTACTGATGGATATAATCGTTTTCGCAGATTAATCAGTTGCTTAACTTTTGGAAAACCACTATATCGATAAGTACAAACATTGCACAATAATTCAATACCAAGCTAAGAACCACGCTATTACAGTCCAGTTTGGATTACGAAAAGCCACGAAGAGAATTTTGGATAATCTAAACTGGACTGCAACGTGGGACGCCGTTGGACACCGTGGGACGCCGTTGGACACCGTGGGACGCCGTTGGACACCGTGGGACGCCGTTGGACACCGTGGGACGCCGTTGGACACCGTGGGACGCCGTTGGACACCGTGGGACGCCGTTGGACACCGTTGGACACCGTGGGACGCCGTTGGACAACGTTGGACGCCGTTGGACAACGTTGGACAACGTTGGACAACGTTGGACACCGTTGGACACCGTTGGACACCGTTGGACGTCGTTGGACATCGTTGGACACCGTTGGACACCGTTGGACACCGTTGGACACCGTTGGACAACGCTGGACAACGTTGGACACCGTTGGACATCGTTGGACAACGTTGGACACCGTTGGACATCGTGGGACACCGTTGGACACCGTGGGATGCGTGCGTCTTAGTCTTAATTAATCGTAAGGTAGATACCTATGTTAAGTGCATTGTGAGCTCATTCTGTACAACGACATTTATCCACCTTAGAATGAAAAAAAGAAAGATCTCGTCTCCCTTCACTCGCTTACCACACAGTACTTATCGTACTCGCGATTTATCGGTTCGCGATCACTCAGTTCTTTCAAACCGTAGCGTGACGTACTCGCTCGCGCGTATTCCACGTACGTGCGGGTCAACGTGCACTGGACAACTCTTTGGATTCGTAAGTCGCCCCAAGGACTCCTCTGTCTCGGTGACTGCTCGACGACTGCTCGACGTTCGCATCGGATCGCGGGAGTTGTCGTCGCGCCGGTGATGCTAGCGAATCTGTTGGGGATTCAGTCGTGGATCTGCATTCCTGTCCGATTGGTACTTTGGTACTCGGTCAGGGACCTGCAATTTCACGTCCTCCGTAATTCTGTTCGGGCCCGCGGGAGTGGACCCCACTGTTCAGTTGAGGTCAATGCCTTCGTAATCCTGTTCAGCGGTCCCTCCCCGTGAGTGGACCCCACTGTTCAGTTGAGGCCTCTTGCCTTCGTAATCCTGTTCAGCGGTCCATCCCCGGGTTCCACATGTTCAGTTGGAGTGTGTTAAGTTGCTGGCCTATGTGCTGGATCCACGGCTGAATTACCCGTGGATCACTAGCATCATCGGTCGGTGCCATCGACCGCGACTCGTGTAAGTTTCGAACGGCGAAACAGGAATCGAGTTACGGTCAATTCTTGGGCTTTCCGCTGAACCTCGGGGTTATCTCGTGTACGGGGGTACGTCGCGTAGGTTTGTGAGTTCTTTCGAGAGATCGCGATCTCGTTCGTTTCGGGCGCGTCGCGATTTTTTCCTTTATCATCTGATTCATCGGGCATTTTCTTGTTTTCCCATTTTTAAGGGATACTTATTGAGATCACGTTAGAGTTTTATAACTTTTCAGTATCTTCAATATCTTACAGTGTCGCAAAAAAAAAAAAAAAAAAAAAATAGAACCATAACTAGTTTAGTACAGCGACTCGTATGTGTCTTCTGCGAGACACGAAATGGTATATACAGTGTCAGTAGCTACATTTTCTTCCTTTCATTCGAAGTTAGATAAATGTGTGTTTGATACCGAATGATGCCAGTAGGGATGCGAATTATTGTACGATATTTGTACTGATCGATGTAATCGTTGTGTGGGAGATAGATGGTGTGTTATGTATGTTGTTTTACCTTTGTAAAGATTCATGTAAGCGCTGCGTTCGAGATATGTGTTTCGCAGTTACGCTACGAAACAACTATCTCTTTACGCAGGCCCATGATCAAGTAGAGTCAGAACTCGACATTCTTGCCAATAGGTTGAATGTCGAGACCGATGCATAATGTTAAATAGCTCATGGGCGGGTCTCGTGCGTAGTCACCTCCTCGTGGTGAGACCTGGTAATTGGCATCGCTTTCCAAAAATTAATCAGTTGATTGATTAATCTTTGGAAAACGATACCAAGCCAAGAACTACGCATCAGTCCAGTTTGGATCACCAAAATCCTCTAAGAGAATTATGGATGATCTAGACTGGACTGCACCCTGGGACACCGTTGGACACCGTGGGACGTCGTTGGTCCAGTATGGATCACCAAAAGCCACGAAAAGAATCTTGGATGACCTACAATGGACTGCAACGTTGGACGCCGTGGGACAACGTTGGATAACGCTGGACGCTGTTGAACACCTTTGGACACCGTTGGACACCGTTTGACACTGTTGGACACCGTTGGACACCGTTGTACACCGTGGGACACCGTTGTACACCGTCGGACACCGTTGGACATCGTTGGACACCGTTGTACACCGTCGGACACCGTTGTACACCGTCGGACACCGTTGGACATCGTTGGACACCGTCGGACACCGTTGGACACCGCCGGACACCGTTGGACACCGTTGGACACCGATGGACACCGTTGGACACCGTTTGACACTGTTGGACACCGTTGGACACCGTTGTACACCGTTGGACACCGTTGTACACCGTTGGACACCGTTGTACACCGTCGGACACCGTTGGACATCGTTGGACACCGTCGGACACCGTTGGACACCGCCGGACACCGTTGGACACCGTTGGACACCGATGGACACCGTTGGACACCGTTGGACACCGTCGGACACCGTAGGACATCGCCCGACACCGTATTACACCGTAGGACATCGTTGGACACCGTTGGACACCGTTCGGGTTAGGTTGGGGTTAGGTTGGGGTTAGGTTAGGTTGGGGTTAGGTTGGGGTTAGGTTGGGGTTAGGTTGGGGTTAGGTTAGGTTGGGGTTAGGTTGGGGTTAGGTTGGGGTTAGGTTAGGTTGGGGTTAGGTTGGGGTTAGGTTGGGGTTAGGTTGGGGTTAGGTTGGGGTTAGGTTGGGGTTAGGTTGGGGTTAGGTTGGGGTTAGGTTGGGTTAGGTTGGGGTTAGGTTGGGGTTAGGTTGGGTTAGGTTGGGGTTAGGTTGGGGTTAGGTTGGGGTTAGGTTGGGGTTAGGTTGGGGTTAGGTTTGCGGAGAACTTCGGAGAAGTTGGCGGGCCCATGCCTGTCAAGACCACTCACCTCACCTTCTCGCGGGGCTCCCTGTCGCCCTGCACCGGCTTCGACCGGGGCAGGGTGCGAAAGAGTGAGTGGCACCAGGACGGAGACTTCGACGACGACCTTGGCGAAAAACAAACAAAAAAACATGGAAATGGAGAACAGAAACGACAACGTTTACGGTGCAGGGGAGGGATACCCCAGTACCGGCGCAGTCGTGGGTAGTGAAGTGGGCCCCGCTGCGTCGATATCTCGCGACCACGGCCGTTCGAGGGTGGACCGTCAGGCCCCCGGACGCGTTTATACGACTGGCGACGGAACAGCAGGAGAGAGGAGGAGGATAACCACAGGAGGACATCCAGAGGATGACAGGACGGAGACCGCGGAGGAGCCTCCGAGGAAGGCGACGAGACGTTCGCCGAGAGCCGCGAACAGGTCCGAGTACGTTTTTCTCGCGCCGACCACGATGGACGACGGTACGACACCGCTGGCGGGGGGATCGCGGGGGCGGGCGAGGTCCGACGACGAGGAGTCGGTCGCCTCGTTCGCCTCGCGCTCGTCGCTGGCTTCGATGGCGTCCAGGTGCAAGAGGAAGAGAACGGGAGCCACGACAACACCGGAGGTGTCGGAAGAGCTGGAGGTGCAGATGAGGACGAGCTCCCCGGCGGAGATCAGCGCGGGTTTGACGATGCACGTGTCGGAGATAATGCACGTCGCGACGACGTCGTCAAACCTGAAGGGGACTTACATCAGATCCCTCAAAAACGCGGCGAGTTACATCACCGCCGCCTGGAACGAGGAATCCGCGAGGAGGGCGAGGCCAGCGCGAGGCGCCGGCGACGACGTGGACGCGAGGCTGTCCGTGCTGGAGGGGGAGAACGCGGCCCTCCGCCAGGAACTGAGGAGACTGGCCGCCCACGTCAACGAGTGCCCGCGATGCGCCGACGCGGCGCCCGAATACGTCCGCCCGCCGTGGGAAGGCGGAAACGACAGGACGCGGCTGGACGCCCTGGAAAGAGCGGTCCGAGAACTGGGACCCTCCATTCTCAGGACAATCGAGGAACGATTCGGGGACGCACGACGGCAACGCACCCCCGAAGGACGACCCAGCGGGGACCGCCCCGTCGAACCTCCCGCGGCCCAGCCGACGCCGACCCGAAGGGAACGGGACGACGGCGGATGGGAGTTGGTGGAAACAAAGAAGAAGAGGAGGAGAAACAAGAAGACGGCGAACCGGACGAAGGCAGCCGTCGCCGCCGCCGCCGGAGGAGAGGCGGCGAGGAAAGGATCGACCGCGCCACCACCGACGCGGGTACGGCGGCAGCAGCAACCCCAGCCGGGCGGCGACACGACGGGCGCACCGAAGGCGAGCGCCCCCGCGACGCAGAGAGGACCACCGCGGGCACCCAAGGTGGTCACGCCCCCTCGCGCACCGCGAACATCCGCGGTGACTCTGACGTTAAACGAGGGAGCGAGGATGTCGTACGCCGACGTCCTGGAGGCAGCGAGAACGAGGATTCCGCTATCGGAGCTCGGGACGGAGCGCCTGGAGATGAAGAAGGCGATGACGGGCGCCATTATAATACAAGTTCCCGGCGACAAGGACAGGGGAAAGGCGACGCTACTGGCGTCGCGGCTGGCCCAGACCCTGGACCCGACGGCGGTGAGAATCGCCACCCCGACCAGGATGGCGGAGCTACGCGTGACCGGGATAGACATCTCGGTCAAGAAGGAGGAGCTGCGGAGAGCACTGGCCTCGGCGGCGGGATGCGGCAGCGCGGAAGTGCAGGTGGGCGAGATCGGCGCCACCAGAGGCGGCCTCGGGTCGGCGTGGATCAAGTGCCCGGCTGCAGGAGCCCGCAAGCTGGCCCAGGCGGAGAAGATAGCCCTGGGCTGGTCAACGGCGAGGATAAGGGCCGTGCCGAAGCGCCCGTTGCAGTGCTTCAGGTGCCTGGAACTGGGGCACGTGCGCGCCACGTGCGTATCCGGCGAAGACCGAGGGCACCTGTGCTACAGGTGCGGCGGGAGCGGACACCGCGCCAGAGGCTGTCCCGCCTCCGCTCCCAAGTGTCCGCTGTGCGAATCGCTCGGGGCACCCGCGAATCACAGGATGGGCGGAGAGGCGTGCAATCCCCCGAAGGTCAAGAGGAGGAGACCGACCCGCCAACCAGCAGCGGTAGCAGCAGCAGCCGCCGCGGTACGGACACCAGGAAGCGCCGCCGAACCACCAACAGCAGCGGCGGATGGCCGGGAGGAGGCCATGGAGGTGACGGCATAGTTCAAGCGCCTGCTGCAATGCAACCTCGGTAGGTCGAGACGAGCGCAAGATCTGCTCGTCCAGACCATCCGGGAGAACGAGGTGGCCCTAGCGGCGGTGGCCGAACCGCACCGTATACCCGACTCGCCCAACTGGATCGGGGACCTGGACGGATCCGCGGGGATAACGTGGACGTCGGCCTCGTGCGTCTCGCTGGACCGTGGCAACGGCTTCGTCGCGGTCGAGTGGCTAGGAGCGGCGGTGGTGGCGGTGTACGTCTCTCCGAACATCGACCTGGCCGCGTACGGGGACTTCCTGGACCGAGTCGGCGAGTGCATCCGAGGATGCCTCCCCCGCCAGGTGCTCGTGCTGGGGGACTTCAACGCCCACTCGACGCAATGGGGAAACCCAAGGACCAACTCCCGTGGAAGGATGCTCACCGACTGGGCAGCGAGTCTGGGGCTCCTGCTGGCGAACAGGGGCTCGGCGAGCACCTGCGTGGCGTGGAGAGGATCCTCCGTGGTGGACATCACGTGGGCTACCCCGGAGTTGCTCAGGCGAATCCGCGACTGGAGAGTGGCCGAGGGGGTGGAAACGCTGTCCGACCACCTCTACGTACTGATGGAGGTGACCCTGGGGACCGAGGACGACGCCGGGACGATACGACGACGACCGGGAGAGAACCGTCGCCGCCCGCCGCCGCCGCCGCGATGGCGCCTGAAGGAGATGGACAAGGAGATGCTGCGGGCGGCCACGACCGTGTCCGCCTGGAGCTGGGACGCCCGACGGACGACCGAGCGAGGAAGTATCGACGAGGAGGCGGAGGAGCTCCGAAGATACATGACCGCGGCGTGCGACGCCTCGATGCCGCGCTCCGTCCCGGGGGGTGGACGAGACCGGGGAACGTACTGGTGGACCCCGGAGATCGCCGAGATGCGAGAGAACTGCGTGCGTGCCCGCAGAAGATTTCTAAGGGCCCGTCGTCGCAGACTGACGCGCGACGAGGAGGAGATTTCCCGCTTCTACGAGGAGTACAGAGAGGCGAGACGGACTCTTCAGCGGGAGATCAAGACCGCGAAATCTCGGTGCTGGGCGGAGCTGATCGAGGAGGTGGAATCCGACCCGTGGGGACGGCCGTACAAAGTGGTCACCAAGAAGCTACGACCTTCGGCGCCCCCGCTGACCTCGGACATGGACCCGACGCTGTTGGACAACGTCATCGGGACGCTGTTCCCGCCGGAAGACAGGGACGCGAGCCGACCGGCGCCATCCTCCCCCTCCGCCGACGACGACGACGAGGAGGCGGCGACGACGACCGCGACGGGATGGAGCGAGGAGCTGCGAGTCAGCGACGAGGAACTCTTCGAAGCAGCCAGGAGGACGGCGTCCCGCGACGTGGCGCCAGGCCCCGACGGAATACCGGGCCGAGCGTGGGCGGAGTCGATCGTCACCATGGCTCCACGCCTGCGACACCTGTTCGACAGATGCCTGGAGGAGGGCGCCTACCCCCGGACATGGCGGACGGCCAGGCTGGTGCTGTTACGGAAGGAGGGCCGCCCGCCGGACTCGCCGTCCGCGTACCGGCCGATATGCCTGCTGGACGAGGTGGGCAAGATGCTGGAGAGGATCGTCGCCGCCCGGCTGGAGGCTCACGTGACCCGGAGGACGCCCGGATGGCACGACAGCCAGTACGGATTCCGCCGCGGCCGCTCGACCGTGGACGCGGTGAAGAGGCTGAGGACCATGGCCGAGGACAAGGTCGCCCGAGAAGGGGTAGCGGTGGCGGTGTCGCTCGACGTCACCAACGCCTTCAATTCCATCCCCTGGGCTAGGATCGTGGAGGCCCTGCGACACTTTGACGTCCCGGCGTACCTGGTGGGGATCGTCCGCGCGTACCTTTCCGACAGATACATCGTCTACGCCGGAAGGGACGGGGAAGAAAGAAGACGGATCGAGCGCGGCGTTCCGCAGGGGTCGGTGTTGGGTCCGATACTCTGGATCACGGCCTACGACTCGGTCCTCCGATGTCCGATGCCCCCCGGGGCTGGAATGGTGTGCTACGCCGACGACACCCTGGTCCTGGCCGGGGGACGATGGTGGCAGGACACGGCGAACCGCACGGAAGACGCCGTGGCGTGCGCGATGGGCGCCATTCGGAGGCTCGGCCTGACGGTGTCGCCGGCCAAGTCCGAGGCGCTGTGGTTCTTCGACCAGCGACGAAGAGGAACGCCTCCCACAGGATCGACGGTGAACATCGGCGGAGAAGAGGTCCCGGTGAGACGCCAGATGAGGTACCTGGGTCTCACGATCGACAGCGGATGGACCTTCGGACCGCACTTCGAGCAACTGGTCCCGAAGGCGACGGCCGCGGCCAACGCCCTGTGCGGCCTCCTACCGAACATCGGCGGAGCAGGATCGAGAGTACGCCGACTCTACGAGGGAGTAGTCCGGTCCCGAGTTCTCTACGGGGCACCCGTCTGGGCCAGAAGCCTGGCGACCAGTCGCCGCAGCCTGACCTTGCTGCGGAGGCTGCAGAGGACGACCGCTATCCGCATCGCGAGAGGCTACAGGACGACATCGTACGCGTCGGCGACCGTGCTAGCGGCGTCCCCGCCGTTCGAGCTGCAAGCCCTGGCGCTCGAACGCGTATACGAACACCAAAGGAGGAACCCGACGCCATCCACCTCTGGCCAGCCGGCCTCGAACATCCGGGAGGAGGCGAAGAAGGAGGTCTGGGAACGATGGCGCTCGCAGCTGATCCAGGAGGACGCCGTGCGGCCGCACCGGGCCGTTCGCGCCGTGCTTCCCAACTGGGAGACGTGGAGGGATCGAGGCGGAGCACCGCTGACCTTCAGGATGACGCAGCTGCTCACCGGCCACGGAGTATTCGGCGAGTACCTGCTAAGGATTCGGCGAGAGGCGACGTCCGTCTGCCACCACTGCGAGGAAGAGGAGGACACGGCGCAGCACACGCTGGAGTTTTGTCCGGCGTGGGCGGAACCACGACGCGTCCTACGGCTCGAAATCGGCGAGAGCTTAGCCCCAGAAGCGGTCGTCGCGGCCATGCTAAGAGGGCGCCAGGAGTACGCCGCTGTCCGCACCTACTGCGAGCATGTGATGCTGGCGAAGGAGCGGGCGGAAAGGATAAGGGAACGAGCTCGCGACCCGTCCAGGACATCGCAGCGCCCTAGGAATACCGCGCGCCACAGGGGCGCGACGCCACCACCGGCGCCACCACGCCCGCCGTAGCAGCGCGTGGAAACCAGGAAGGGGCTTCAGGGGACGGGGTCCCAGGACGAAGCAGCAGGAGCGAGGCGCTAGGGGGCGTGGTCCCCCCCTAGCGGTCCAAGAAGAAGAACAGGACGCCTCCCTTCGACGAAAGGAGAGATAGACGCCCGGGGGTAACCGGTAGTAATTCGGGAGAGATCCCGGGTGCATCTCGACTCAGGCGTCAGGACAGGCCACCGTGGAGTTTTAGTCGGTAAGAGTCCGACACTACCCGCTAGCGGGTGTCCATGAGGATTTCTCCACGTTAAAAAAAAAAAAAAAAAAAAGGTTGGGGTTAGGTTGGGGAGCACGAGGCGGGCATGGGTTCCCGGGGCATAGGACCATGCCCTGGGAAACCCCGATGGATCTGATGTTCTCTTACAGTCGGGTGGCGGCCGATCGGTGCCCTTGGCACCCGTCGGTTCGCCGATCCGGTGCGGAGAACTTCGGAGAAGTTGGCGGGCCCATGCCTGTCAAGACCACTCACCTCACCTTCTCGCGGGGCTCCCTGTCGCCCTGCACCGGCTTCGACCGGGGCAGGGTGCGAAAGAGTGAGTGGCACCAGGACGGAGACTTCGACGACGACCTTGGCGAAAAACAAACAAAAAACATGGAAATGGAGAACAGAAACGACAACGTTTACGGTGCAGGGGAGGGATACCCCAGTACCGGCGCAGTCGTGGGTAGTGAAGTGGGCCCCGCTGCGTCGATATCTCGCGACCACGGCCGTTCGAGGGTGGACCGTCAGGCCCCCGGACGCGTTTATACGACTGGCGACGGAACAGCAGGAGAGAGGAGGAGGATAACCACAGGAGGACATCCAGAGGATGACAGGACGGAGACCGCGGAGGAGCCTCCGAGGAAGGCGACGAGACGTTCGCCGAGAGCCGCGAACAGGTCCGAGTACGTTTTTCTCGCGCCGACCACGATGGACGACGGTACGACACCGTTGGCGGGGGGATCGCGGGGGCGGGCGAGGTCCGACGACGAGGAGTCGGTCGCCTCGTTCGCCTCGCGCTCGTCGCTGGCTTCGATGGCGTCCAGGTGCAAGAGGAAGAGAACGGGAGCCACGACAACACCGGAGGTGTCGGAGGAGTTGGAGGTGCAGATGAAGACGAGCTCCCCGGCCGAAATCAGCGCGGGTTTGACGATGCACGTGTCGGAGATAATGCACGTCGCGACGACGTCGTCAAACCTGAAGGGGACCTACATCAGATCCCTCAAAAACGCGGCGAGTTATATCACCGCCGCCTGGAACGAGGAATCCGCGAGGAGGGCGAGGCCAGCGCGAGGCGCCGGCGACGACGTGGACGCGAGGCTGTCCGTGCTGGAGGGGGAGAACGCGGCCCTCCGCCAGGAACTGAGGAGACTGGCCGCCCACGTCAACGAGTGCCCGCGATGCGCCGACGCGGCGCCCGAATACGTCCGCCCGCCGTGGGAAGGCGGAAACGACAGGACGCGGCTGGACGCCCTGGAAAGAGCGGTCCGAGAACTGGGACCCTCCATTCTCAGGACAATCGAGGAACGATTCGGGGACGCACGACGGCAACGCACCCCCGAAGGACGACCCAGCGGGGACCGCCCCGTCGACCCTCCCGCGGCCCAGCCGACGCCGACCCGAAGGGAACGGGAGGACGGCGGATGGGAGTTGGTGGAAACAAAGAAGAAGAGGAGGAGAAACAAGAAGACGGCGAACCGGACGAAGGCAGCCGTCGCCGCCGCCGCCGGAGCAGAGGCGGCGAGGAAAGGATCGACCGCGCCACCACCGACGCGGGTACGGCGGCAGCAGCAACCCCAGCCGGGCGGCGACACGACGGGCGCACCGAAGGCGAGCGCCCCCGCGACGCAGAGAGGACCACCGCGGGCACCCAAGGTGGTCACGCCCCCTCGCGCACCGCGAACATCCGCGGTGACCCTGACGTTAAACGAGGGAGCGAGGATGTCGTACGCCGACGTCCTGGAGGCAGCGAGAACGAGGATTCCGCTATCGGAGCTCGGGACGGAGCGCCTGGAGATGAAGAAGGCGATGACGGGCGCCATTATAATCCAAGTTCCCGGCGACAAGGACAGGGGAAAGGCGACGCTACTGGCGTCGCGGCTGGCCGAGACCCTGGACCCGACGGCGGTGAGAATCGCCACCCCGACCAGGATGGCGGAGCTACGCGTGACCGGGATAGACATCTCGGTCAGGAAGGAGGAGCTGCGGAGAGCACTGGCCTCGGCGGCGGGATGCGGCAGCGCGGAGGTGCAGGTGGGCGAGATCGGCGCCACCAGAGGCGGCCTCGGGTCGGCATGGATCAAGTGCCCGGCTGCAGGAGCCCGCAAGCTGGCCCAGGCGGAGAAGATAGCCCTGGGCTGGTCAACGGCGAGGATAAGGGCCGTGCCGAAGCGCCCGTTGCAGTGCTTCCGGTGCCTGGAACTGGGGCACGTGCGCGCCACGTGCGTATCCGGCGAAGACCGAGGGCACCTGTGCTACAGGTGCGGCGGGAGCGGACACCGCGCCAGAGGCTGTCCCGCCTCCGCTCCCAAGTGTCCGCTGTGCGAATCGCTCGGGGCACCCGCGAATCACAGGATGGGCGGAGAGGCGTGCAATCCCCCGAAGGTCAAGAGGAGGAGACCGACCCGCCAACCAGCAGCGGTAGCAGCAGCAGCCGCCGCGGTACGGACACCAGGAAGCGCCGCCGAACCGACAGCAGCGGCGGATGGCCGGGAGGAGGCCATGGAGGTGACGGCATAGTTCAAGCGCCTGCTGCAATGCAATCTCGGTAGGTCGAGACGAGCGCAAGATCTGCTCGTCCAGACCATCCGGGAGAACGAGGTGGCCCTAGCGGCGGTGGCGGAACCGCATCGTATACCCGACTCGCCCAACTGGATCGGGGACCTGGACGGATCCGCCGGGATAACGTGGACGTCGGCCTCGTGCTTCTTACTGGACCGTGGCAACGGCTTCATCGCGGTCGAGTGGCTAGGAGCGGCGGTGGTGGCGGTGTACGTCTCTCCGAACATCGACCTGGCCGCGTACGGGGACTTCCTGGACCGAGTCGGCGAGTGCATCCGAGGATGCCTCCCCCGCCAGGTGCTCGTGCTGGGGGACTTCAACGCCCACTCGACGCAATGGGGAAACCCAAGGACCAACTCCCGTGGAAGGATGCTCACCGACTGGGCAGCGAGTCTGGGGCTCCTGCTGGCGAACAGGGGCTCGGCGAGCACCTGCGTGGCGTGGAGAGGATCCTCCGTGGTGGACATCACGTGGGCTACCCCGGAGTTGCTCAGGCGAATCCGCGACTGGAGAGTGGCCGAGGGGGTGGAAACGCTGTCCGACCACCTCTACGTACTGATGGAGGTGACCCTGGGGACCGAGGACGCCGGGACGATACGACGACGACCGGGAGAGAACCGTCGCCGCCCGCCGCCGCCGCCGCGATGGCGCCTGAAGGAGATGGACAAGGAGATGCTGCGGGCGGCCACGACCGTGTCCGCCTGGAGCTGGGACGCCCGACGGACGACCGAGCGAGGAAGTATCGACGAGGAGGCGGAGGAGCTCCGAAGATACATGACCGCGGCGTGCGACGCCTCGATGCCGCGCTCCGTCCCGGGGGGTGGACGAGACCAGGGAACGTACTGGTGGACCCCGGAGATCGCCGAGATGCGAGAGAACTGCGTGCGTGCCCGCAGAAGATTTCTAAGGGCCCGTCGTCGCAGACTGACGCGCGACGAGGAGGAGATTTCCCGCTTCTACGAGGAGTACAGAGAGGCGAGACGGACTCTTCAGCGGGAGATCAAGACCGCGAAATCTCGGTGCTGGACGGAGCTGATCGAGGAGGTGGAATCCGACCCGTGGGGACGGCCGTACAAAGTGGTCACCAAGAAGCTACGACCTTCGGCGCCCCCGCTGACCTCGGACATGGACCCGACGCTGTTGGACAACGTGATCGGGACGCTGTTCCCGCCGGAAGACAGGGACGCGAGCCGACCGGCGCCATCCTCCCCCTCCGCCGACGACGACGACGAGGAGGCGGCGACGACGACCGCGACGGGATGGAGCGAGGAGCTGCGAGTCAGCGACGAGGAACTCTTCGAAGCAGCCAGGAGGACGGCGTCCCGCGACGTGGCGCCAGGCCCCGACGGAATACCGGGCCGAGCGTGGGCGGAGTCGATCGTCACCATGGCTCCACGCCTGCGACACCTGTTCGACAGATGCCTGGAGGAGGGCGCCTACCCCCGGACATGGCGGACGGCCAGGCTGGTGCTGTTACGGAAGGAGGGCCGCCCGCCGGACTCGCCGTCCGCGTACCGGCCGATATGCCTGCTGGACGAGGTGGGCAAGATGCTGGAGAGGATCGTCGCCGCCCGGCTGGAGGCTCACATGACCCGGAGGACGCCCGGATGGCACGACAGCCAGTACGGATTCCGCCGCGGCCGCTCGACCGTGGACGCGGTGAAGAGGCTGAGGACCATGGCCGAGGACAAGGTCTCCCGAGAAGGGGTGGCGGTGGCGGTGTCGCTCGACGTCACGAACGCCTTCAACTCCATCCCCTGGGCCAGGATCGTGGAAGCCCTGCGACACTTTGACGTTCCGGCGTACCTGGTGGGGATCGTCCGCGCGTACCTTTCCGACAGATACATCGTCTACGCCGGAAGGGACGGGGAAGAAAGAAGACGGATCGAGCGCGGCGTTCCGCAGGGGTCGGTGCTGGGTCCGATACTCTGGATCACGGCCTACGACTCGGTCCTCCGATGTCCGATGCCCCCCGGGGCTGGAATGGTGTGCTACGCCGACGACACCCTGGTCCTGGCCGGGGGACGATGGTGGCAGGACACGGCGAACCGCACGGAAGACGCCGTGGCGTGCGCGATGGGCGCCATTCGGAGGCTCGGCCTGACGGTGTCGCCGGCCAAGTCCGAGGCGCTGTGGTTCTTCGACCAGCGACGAAGAGGAACGCCTCCCACAGGATCGACGGTGAACATCGGCGGAGAAGAGGTCCCGGTGAGACGCCAGATGAGGTACCTGGGTCTCACGATCGACAGCGGATGGACCTTCGGACCGCACTTCGAGCAACTGGTCCCGAAGGCGACGGCCGCGGCCAACGCCCTGTGCGGCCTCCTACCGAACATCGGCGGAGCAGGATCGAGAGTACGCCGACTCTACGAGGGAGTAGTCCGGTCCCGAGTTCTCTACGGGGCACCCGTCTGGGCCAGAAGCCTGGCGACCAGTCGCCGCAGCCTGACCTTGCTGCGGAGGCTGCAGAGGACGACCGCTATCCGCATCGCGAGAGGCTACAGGACGACATCGTACGCGTCGGCGACCGTGCTAGCGGCGTCCCCGCCGTTCGAGCTGCAAGCCCTGGCGCTCGAACGCGTATACGAACACCAAAGGAGGAACCCGACGCCATCCACCTCTGGCCAGCCGGCCTCGAACATCCGGGAGGAGGCGAAGAAGGAGGTCTGGGAACGATGGCGCTCGCAGCTGATCCAGGAGGACGCCGTGCGGCCGCACCGGGCCGTTCGCGCCGTGCTTCCCAACTGGGAGACGTGGAGGGATCGAGGCGGAGCACCGCTGACCTTCAGGATGACGCAGCTGCTCACCGGCCACGGAGTATTCGGCGAGTACCTGCTAAGGATTCGGCGAGAGGCGACGTCCGTCTGCCACCACTGCGAGGAAGAGGAGGACACGGCGCAGCACACGCTGGAGTTCTGTCCGGCGTGGGCGGAACCACGACGCGTCCTACGGCTCGAAATCGGCGAGAGCTTAGCCCCAGAAGCGGTCGTCGCGGCCATGCTAAGAGGGCGCCAGGAGTACGCCGCTGTCCGCACCTACTGCGAGCATGTGATGCTGGCGAAGGAGCGGGCGGAAAGGATAAGGGAACGAGCTCGCGACCCGTCCAGGACATCGCAGCGCCCTAGGAATACCGCGCGCCACAGGGGCGCGACGCCACCACCGGCGCCACCACGCCCGCCGTAGCAGCGCGTGGAAACCAGGAAGGGGCTTCAGGGGACGGGGTCCCAGGACGAAGCAGCAGGAGCGAGGCGCTAGGGGGCGTGGTCCCCCCCTAGCGGTCCAAGAAGAAGAACAGGACGCCTCCCTTCGACGAAAGGAGAGATAGACGCCCGGGGGTAACCGGTAGTAATTCGGGAGAGATCCCGGGTGCATCTCGACTCAGGCGTCAGGACAGGCCACCGTGGAGTTTTAGTCGGTAAGAGTCCGACACTACCCGCTAGCGGGTGTCCATGAGGATTTCTCCACGTTAAAAAAAAAAAAAAGGTTAGGTTGGGGTTAGGTTGGGGTTAGGTTGGGTTAGGTTGGGGTTAGGTTGGGGTTAGGTTGGGGTTAGGTTGGGGTTAGGTTGGGGTTAGGTTGGGGTTAGGTTGGGGTTAGGTTGGGGTTAGGTTGGGGTTAGGTTGGGGTTAGGTTGGGGTTAGGTTGGGGTTAGGTTGGGGTTAGGTTAGGTTGGGGTTAGGTTGGGGTTAGGTTGGGGTTAGGTTGGGGTTAGGTTGGGGTTAGGTTGGGGTTAGGTTGGGGTTAGGTTGGGGTTAGGTTGGGGTTAGGTTGGGGTTAGGTTGGGGTTAGGTTGGGGTTAGGTTGGGGTTAGGTTGGGGTTAGGTTGGGGTTAGGTTGGGGTTAGGTTGGGGTTAGGTTGGGGTTAGGTTTTCCCGGGGCATAGGACCATGCCCTGGGAAACCCCGATGGATCTGATGTTCTCTTACAGTCGGGTGGCGGCCGATCGGTGCCCTTGGCACCCGTCGGTTCGCCGATCCGGTGCGGAGAACTTCGGAGAAGTTGGCGGGCCCATGCCTGTCAAGACCACTCACCTCACCTTCTCGCGGGGCTCCCTGTCGCCCTGCACCGGCTTCGACCGGGGCAGGGTGCGAAAGAGTGAGTGGCACCAGGACGGAGACTTCGACGACGACCTTGGCGAAAAACAAACAAAAAACATGGAAATGGAGAACAGAAACGACAACGTTTACGGTGCAGGGGAGGGATACCCCAGTACCGGCGCAGTCGTGGGTAGTGAAGTGGGCCCCGCTGCGTCGATATCTCGCGACCACGGCCGTTCGAGGGTGGACCGTCAGGCCCCCGGACGCGTTTATACGACTGGCGACGGAACAGCAGGAGAGAGGAGGAGGATAACCACAGGAGGACATCCAGAGGATGACAGGACGGAGACCGCGGAGGAGCCTCCGAGGAAGGCGACGAGACGTTCGCCGAGAGCCGCGAACAGGTCCGAGTACGTTTTTCTCGCGCCGACCACGATGGACGACGGTACGACACCGTTGGCGGGGGGATCGCGGGGGCGGGCGAGGTCCGACGACGAGGAGTCGGTCGCCTCGTTCGCCTCGCGCTCGTCGCTGGCTTCGATGGCGTCCAGGTGCAAGAGGAAGAGAACGGGAGCCACGACAACACCGGAGGTGTCGGAGGAGTTGGAGGTGCAGATGAAGACGAGCTCCCCGGCCGAAATCAGCGCGGGTTTGACGATGCACGTGTCGGAGATAATGCACGTCGCGACGACGTCGTCAAACTTGAAGGGGACCTACATCAGATCCCTCAAAAACGCGGCGAGTTATATCACCGCCGCCTGGAACGAGGAATCCGCGAGGAGGGCGAGGCCAGCGCGAGGCGCCGGCGACGACGTGCACGCGAGGCTGTCCGTGCTGGAGGGGGAGAACGCGGCCCTCCGCCAGGAACTGAGGAGACTGGCCGCCCACGTCAACGAGTGCCCGCGATGCGCCGGCGCGGCGCCCGAATACGTCCACCCGCCGTGGGAAGGCGGAAACGACAGGACGCGGCTGGACGCCCTGGAAAGAGCGGTCCGAGAACTGGGTCCCTCCATTCTCAGGACAATCGAGGAACGATTCGGGGATGCACGACGGCAACGCACCCCCGTAGGACGACCCAGCGGGGACCGCCCCGCCGACCCTCCCGCGGCCCAGCCGACGCCGACCCGAAGGGAACGGGAGGACGGCGGATGGGAGCTGGTGGAGACGAAAAAGAAGCGGAGGAGAAACAAGAAGACGGCGAACGGGAAGAAGGCAGCCGTCGCCGCCGCCACCGGAGCAGAGGCGGCGAGGAAAGGATCGACCGCGCCACCACCGACGCGGGTACCGCGGCAGCAGCAACCCCAGCCCGGCGGCACGACGGCCGCACCGAAGGCGAGCGCCCCCGCGACGCAGAGAGGACCACCGCGGACACCCAAGGTGGTCACGCCCCCTCGCGCACCGCGAACATCCGCGGTGACCCTGACGTTGAACGAGGGAGCGAGGATGTCGTACGCCGACGTCCTGGAAGCGGCGAGGACGAGGATTCCACTATCGGAGCTTGGCACGGAGCGCCTGGAGATGAAGAAGGCGATGACGGGCGCCATTATAATTCAAGTCCCCGGTGACAAGGACAGGGGAAAGGCGACGCTACTGGCGTCGCGGCTGGCCGAGACCCTGGACCCGACGGCGGTGAGAATCGCCACACCGACCAGGATGGCGGAGTTACGCGTGACCGGGATAGACATCTCGGTCAAGAAGGAGGAGCTGCGAAGAGCACTGGCCTTGGCGGCGGGATGCGGCAGCGCAGAGGTGCAGGTGGGCGAGATCGGCGCCACCAGAGGCGGCCTCGGGTCTGCATGGATCAAGTGCCCGGCGGCAGCAGCCCGCAAGCTGGCCCAGGCGGAGAAGATAGCCCTGGGCTGGTCAACGGCGAGGATAAGGGCCGTGCCGAAGCGCCCGTTGCAGTGCTTCAGGTGCCTGGAGCTGGGGCACGTGCGCGCCACTTGCGTTTCCGGCGAAGACCGTGGACACCTGTGCTACAGGTGCGGCGGGAGCGGACACCGCGCCAGAGGCTGTCCGGCCTCCGCTCCCAAATGTCCGCTTTGCGAGTCGCTCGGGGCACCCGCGAATCACAGGATGGGTGGAGATGCATGCAACCCCCCTAAGGTCAAGAGGAGGAGACCCATCCGCCAACCAGCAGCGGTAGCAGCAGCAGCAGTCGCCGCGGCAGGGACACCAGGAAGCGCCGCCGAATCAGCAGCAGCGGCGGATGGCCGGGAGGAGGCCATGGAGGTGACGGCATAGTTCAAGCGCCTGCTGCAATGCAATCTCGGTAGGTCGAGAAGAGCGCAAGACCTGCTCTTCCAGACCATCCGGGAGAACGAGGTGGCCCTAGCGGCGGTGGCGGAACCGCATCGTATACCCGACTCGCCCAACTGGATCGGGGACCTGGACGGATCCGCCGGGATAACGTGGACGTCGGCCTCGTGCTTCTTACTGGACCGTGGCAGCGGCTTCGTCGCGGTCGAGTGGCTGGGAGCGGCGGTGGTGGCGGTGTACGTCTCTCCGAACATCGACCTGGCCGCGTACGGGGACTTCCTGGACCGAGTCGGCGAGTGCATCGGAAGATGCCTCCCCCGCCAGGTGCTCGTGCTGGGGGACTTCAACGCCCACTCGACGCAATGGGGAAACCCAAGGACCAACTCCCGTGGAAGGATGCTCACCGACTGGGCAGCGAGTCTGGGGCTCCTGCTGGCGAACAGGGGCTCGGCGAGCACCTGCGTGGCGTGGAGAGGATCCTCCGTGGTGGACATCACGTGGGCTACCCCGGAGTTGCTCAGGCGAATCCGCGACTGGAGAGTGGCCGAGGGGGTGGAAACGCTGTCCGACCACCTCTACATTCTGATGGAGGTGACCCTGGGGACCGAGGACGACGCCGGGAGAAGACGACGAGGACCGAGAGAGAACCGTCGCCGCCCGCCGCCGCCGCCGCGATGGCGCCTGAAGGAGATGGACAAGGAGATGTTGCGGGCGGCCACGACCGTGTCCGCCTGGAGCTGGGACGCCCGACGGACGACCGAGCGAGGAAGTATCGACGAGGAGGCGGAGGAGCTCCGAAGATACATGACCGCGGCGTGCGACGCCTCGATGCCGCGCTCCGTCCCGGGGGGTGGACGAGACCAGGGAACGTACTGGTGGACCCCGGAGATCGCCGAGATGCGAGAGAACTGCGTGCGTGCCCGCAGAAGATTTCTAAGGGCCCGTCGTCGCAGACTGACGCGCGACGAGGAGGAGATTTCCCGCTTCTACGAGGAGTACAGAGAGGCGAGACGGACTCTTCAGCGGGAGATCAAGACCGCGAAATCTCGGTGCTGGACGGAGCTGATCGAGGAGGTGGAATCCGACCCGTGGGGACGGCCGTACAAAGTGGTCACCAAGAAGCTACGACCTTCGGCGCCCCCGCTGACCTCGGACATGGACCCGACGCTGTTGGACAACGTGATCGGGACGCTGTTCCCGCCGGAAGACAGGGACGCGAGCCGACCGGCGCCATCCTCCCCCTCCGCCGACGACGACGACGAGGAGGCGGCGACGACGACCGCGACGGGATGGAGCGAGGAGCTGCGAGTCAGCGACGAGGAACTCTTCGAAGCAGCCAGGAGGACGGCGTCCCGCGACGTGGCGCCAGGACCCGACGGAATACCGGGCCGAGCGTGGGCGGAGTCGATCGTCACCATGGCTCCCCGCCTGCGGCACCTGTTCGACAGATGCCTGGAGGAGGGCGCCTACCCCCGGACATGGCGGACGGCCAGGCTGGTGCTGTTACGGAAGGAGGGCCGCCCGCCGGACTCGCCGTCCGCGTACCGGCCGATATGCCTGCTGGACGAGGTGGGCAAGATGCTGGAGAGGATCGTCGCCGCCCGGCTGGAGGCTCACGTGACCCGGAGGACGCCCGGATGGCACGACAGCCAGTACGGATTCCGCCGCGGCCGCTCGACCGTGGACGCGGTGAAGAGGCTGAGGACCATGGCCGAGGACAAGGTCGCCCGAGAAGGGGTAGCGGTGGCGGTGTCGCTCGACGTCACCAACGCCTTCAATTCCATCCCCTGGGCTAGGATCGTGGAGGCCCTGCGACACTTTGACGTCCCGGCGTACCTGGTGGGGATCGTCCGCGCGTACCTTTCCGACAGATACATCGTCTACGCCGGAAGGGACGGGGAAGAAAGAAGACGGATCGAGCGCGGCGTTCCGCAGGGGTCGGTGTTGGGTCCGATACTCTGGATCACGGCCTACGACTCGGTCCTCCGATGTCCGATGCCCCCCGGGGCTGGAATGGTGTGCTACGCCGACGACACCCTGGTCCTGGCCGGGGGACGATGGTGGCAGGACACGGCGAACCGCACGGAAGACGCCGTGGCGTGCGCGATGGGCGCCATTCGGAGGCTCGGCCTGACGGTGTCGCCGGCCAAGTCCGAGGCGCTGTGGTTCTTCGACCAGCGACGAAGAGGAACGCCTCCCACAGGATCGACGGTGAACATCGGCGGAGAAGAGGTCCCGGTGAGACGCCAGATGAGGTACCTGGGTCTCACGATCGACAGCGGATGGACCTTCGGACCGCACTTCGAGCAACTGGTCCCGAAGGCGACGGCCGCGGCCAACGCCCTGTGCGGCCTCCTACCGAACATCGGCGGAGCAGGATCGAGAGTACGCCGACTCTACGAGGGAGTAGTCCGGTCCCGAGTTCTCTACGGGGCACCCGTCTGGGCCAGAAGCCTGGCGACCAGTCGCCGCAGCCTGACCTTGCTGCGGAGGCTGCAGAGGACGACCGCTATCCGCATCGCGAGAGGCTACAGGACGACATCGTACGCGTCGGCGACCGTGCTAGCGGCGTCCCCGCCGTTCGAGCTGCAAGCCCTGGCGCTCGAACGCGTATACGAACACCAAAGGAGGAACCCGACGCCATCCACCTCTGGCCAGCCGGCCTCGAACATCCGGGAGGAGGCGAAGAAGGAGGTCTGGGAACGATGGCGCTCGCAGCTGATCCAGGAGGACGCCGTGCGGCCGCACCGGGCCGTTCGCGCCGTGCTTCCCAACTGGGAGACGTGGAGGGATCGAGGCGGAGCACCGCTGACCTTCAGGATGACGCAGCTGCTCACCGGCCACGGAGTATTCGGCGAGTACCTGCTAAGGATTCGGCGAGAGGCGACGTCCGTCTGCCACCACTGCGAGGAAGAGGAGGACACGGCGCAGCACACGCTGGAGTTCTGTCCGGCGTGGGCGGAACCACGACGCGTCCTACGGCTCGAAATCGGCGAGAGCTTAGCCCCAGAAGCGGTCGTCGCGGCCATGCTAAGAGGGCGCCAGGAGTACGCCGCTGTCCGCACCTACTGCGAGCAGGTGATGCTGGCGAAGGAGCGGGCGGAAAGGATCAGGGAACGAGCTAGCGACCCTTCCAGGACATCGCAGCGCCCTAGGAATACCGCGCGCCACAGGGGCGCGACGCCACCACCGGCGCCACCACGCCCGCCGTAGCAGCGCGTGGAAACCAGGAAGGGGCTTCAGGGGACGGGGTCCCAGGACGAAGCAGCAGGAGCGAGGCGCTAGGGGGCGTGGTCCCCCCCTAGCGGTCCAAGAAGAAGAACAGGACGCCTCCCTTCGACGAAAGGAGAGATAGACGCCCGGGGGTAACCGGTAGTAATTCGGGAGAGATCCCGGGTGCATCTCGACTCAGGCGTCAGGACAGGCCACCGTGGAGTTTTAGTCGGTAAGAGTCCGACACTACCCGCTAGCGGGTGTCCATGAGGATTTCTCCACGTAAAAAAAAAAAAAAAAAAAAGGTTAGGTTGGGGTTAGGTTGGGGTTAGGTTGGGGTTAGGTTGGGGTTAGGTTGGGGTTAGGTTGGGGTTAGGTTGGGGTTAGGTTGGGGTTAGGTTGGGGTTAGGTTGGGGTTAGGTTGGGGTTAGGTTGGGGTTAGGTTGGGGTTAGGTTGGGGTTAGGTTGGGGTTAGGTTGGGGTTAGGTTGGGGAGCACGAGGCGGGCATGGGTTCCCGGGGCATAGGACCATGCCCTGGGAAACCCCGATGGATCTGATGTTCTCTTACAGTCGGGTGGCGGCCGATCGGTGCCCTTGGCACCCGTCGGTTCGCCGATCCGGTGCGGAGAACTTCGGAGAAGTTGGCGGGCCCATGCCTGTCAAGACCACTCACCTCACCTTCTCGCGGGGCTCCCTGTCGCCCTGCACCGGCTTCGACCGGGGCAGGGTGCGAAAGAGTGAGTGGCACCAGGACGGAGACTTCGACGACGACCTTGGCGAAAAACAAACAAAAAACATGGAAATGGAGAACAGATACGACAACGTTTACGGTGCAGGGGAGGGATACCCCAGTACCGGCGCAGTCGTGGGTAGTGAAGTGGGCCCCGCTGCGTCGATATCTCGCGACCACGGCCGTTCGAGGGTGGACCGTCAGGCCCCCGGACGCGTTTATACGACTGGCGACGGAACAGCAGGAGAGAGGAGGAGGATAACCACAGGAGGACATCCAGAGGATGACAGGACGGAGACCGCGGAGGAGCCTCCGAGGAAGGCGACGAGACGTTCGCCGAGAGCCGCGAACAGGTCCGAGTACGTTTTTCTCGCGCCGACCACGATGGACGACGGTACGACACCGTTGGCGGGGGGATCGCGGGGGCGGGCGAGGTCCGACGACGAGGAGTCGGTCGCCTCGTTCGCCTCGCGCTCGTCGCTGGCTTCGATGGCGTCCAGGTGCAAGAGGAAGAGAACGGGAGCCACGACAACACCGGAGGTGTCGGAGGAGTTGGAGGTGCAGATGAAGACGAGCTCCCCGGCCGAAATCAGCGCGGGTTTGACGATGCACGTGTCGGAGATAATGCACGTCGCGACGACGTCGTCAAACCTGAAGGGGACCTACATCAGATCCCTCAAAAACGCGGCGAGTTATATCACCGCCGCCTGGAACGAGGAATCCGCGAGGAGGGCGAGGCCAGCGCGAGGCGCCGGCGACGACGTGGACGCGAGGCTGTCCGTGCTGGAGGGGGAGAACGCGGCCCTCCGCCAGGAACTGAGGAGACTGGCCGCCCACGTCAACGAGTGCCCGCGATGCGCCGGCGCGGCGCCCGAATACGTCCGCCCGCCGTGGGAAGGCGGAAACGACAGGACGCGGCTGGACGCCCTGGAAAGAGCGGTCCGAGAACTGGGACCCTCCATTCTCAGGACAATCGAGGAACGATTCGGGGACGCACGACGGCAACGCACCCCCGAAGGACGACCCAGCGGGGACCGCCCCGTCGACCCTCCCGCGGCCCAGCCGACGCCGACCCGAAGGGAACGGGACGACGGCGGATGGGAGTTGGTGGAAACAAAGAAGAAGAGGAGGAGAAACAAGAAGACGGCGAACCGGACGAAGGCAGCCGTCGCCGCCGCCGCCGGAGCAGAGGCGGCGAGGAAAGGATCGACCGCGCCACCACCGACGCGGGTACAGCGGCAGCAGCAACCCCAGCCTGGCGGCGCGACGGGCGCACCGAAGGCGAACGCCCCCGCAATGCAGAGAGGACCACCGCGGACACCCAAGGTGGTCACGCCCCCTCGCGCACCGCGAACATCCGCGGTGACCCTGACGTTAAACGAGGGAGCGAGGATGTCGTACGCCGACGTCCTGGAGGCAGCGAGAACAAGGATTCCGCTATCGGAGCTCGGGACGGAGCGCCTGGAGATGAAGAAGGCGATGACGGGCGCCATTATAATACAAGTCCCAGGCGACAAGGACAGGGGAAAGGCGACGCTACTGGCGTCGCGGCTGGCCGAGACCCTGGACCCGACGGCGGTGAGAATCGCCACCCCGACCAGGATGGCGGAACTACGCGTGACCGGGATAGACATCTCGGTCAAGAAGGAGGAGCTGCGGAGAGCACTGGCCTCGGCGGCGGGATGCGGCAGCGCGGAGGTGCAGGTGGGCGAGATCGGCGCCACCAGAGGCGGCCTCGGGTCGGCATGGATCAAGTGCCCGGCTGCAGGAGCCCGCAAGCTGGCCCAGGCGGAGAAGATAGCCCTGGGCTGGTCAACGGCGAGGATAAGGGCCGTGCCGAAGCGCCCGTTGCAGTGCTTCAGGTGCCTGGAACTGGGGCACGTGCGCGCCACGTGCGTATCCGGCGAAGACCGAGGGCACCTGTGCTACAGGTGCGGCGGGAGCGGACACCGCGCCAGAGGCTGTCCCGCCTCCGCTCCCAAGTGTCCGCTGTGCGAATCGCTCGGGGCACCCGCGAATCACAGGATGGGCGGAGAGGCATGCAATCCCCCGAAGGTCAAGAGGAGGAGACCGACCCGCCAACCAGCAGCGGTAGTAGCAGCAGCAGCAGCAGCCGCCGCGGTACGGACACCAGGAAGCGCCGCCGAACCACCAACAGCAGCGGCGGATGGCCGGGAGGAGGCCATGGAGGTGACGGCATAGTTCAAGCGCCTGCTGCAATGCAACCTCGGTAGGTCGAGACGAGCGCAAGATCTGCTCGTCCAGACCATCCGGGAGAACGAGGTGGCCCTAGCGGCGGTGGCCGAACCGCACCGTATACCCGACTCGCCCAACTGGATCGGGGACCTGGACGGATCCGCGGGGATAACGTGGACGTCGGCCTCGTGCGTCTCGCTGGACCGTGGCAACGGCTTCGTCGCGGTCGAGTGGCTAGGAGCGGCGGTGGTGGCGGTGTACGTCTCTCCGAACATCGACCTGGCCGCGTACGGGGACTTCCTGGACCGAGTCGGCGAGTGCATCCGAGGATGCCTCCCCCGCCAGGTGCTCGTGCTGGGGGACTTCAACGCCCACTCGACGCAATGGGGAAACCCAAGGACCAACTCCCGTGGAAGGATGCTCACCGACTGGGCAGCGAGTCTGGGGCTCCTGCTGGCGAACAGGGGCTCGGCGAGCACCTGCGTGGCGTGGAGAGGATCCTCCGTGGTGGACATCACGTGGGCTACCCCGGAGTTGCTCAGGCGAATCCGCGACTGGAGAGTGGCCGAGGGGGTGGAAACGCTGTCCGACCACCTCTACATTCTGATGGAGGTGACCCTGGGGACCGAGGACGACGCCGGGAGAAGACGACGAGGACCGAGAGAGAACCGTCGCCGCCCGCCGCCGCTGCGATGGCGCCTGAAGGAGATGGACAAGGAGATGCTGCGGGCGGCCACGACCGTGTCCGCCTGGAGCTGGGACGCCCGACGGACGACCGAGCGAGGAAGTATCGACGAGGAGGCGGAGGAGCTCCGAAGATACATGACCGCGGCGTGCGACGCCTCGATGCCGCGCTCCGTCCCGGGGGGTGGACGAGACCGGGGAACGTACTGGTGGACCCCGGAGATCGCCGAGATGCGAGAAAACTGCGTGCGTGCCCGCAGAAGATTTCTAAGGGCCCGCCGTCGCAGACTGACGCGCGACGAGGAGGAGATTTCCCGCTTCTACGAGGAGTACAGAGAGGCGAGACGGACTCTTCAGCGGGAGATCAAGACCGCGAAATCTCGGTGCTGGACGGAGCTGATCGAGGAGGTGGAATCCGACCCGTGGGGACGGCCGTACAAAGTGGTCACCAAGAAGCTACGACCTTCGGCGCCCCCGCTGACCTCGGACATGGACCCGACGCTGTTGGACAACGTCATCGGGACGCTGTTCCCGCCGGAAGACAGGGACGCGAGCCGACCGGCGCCATCCTCCCCCTCCGCCGACGACGACGACGAGGAGGCGGCGACGACGACCGCGACGGGATGGAGCGAGGAGCTGCGAGTCAGCGACGAGGAACTCTTCGAAGCAGCCAGGAGGACGGCGTCCCGCGACGTGGCGCCAGGACCCGACGGAATACCGGGCCGAGCGTGGGCGGAGTCGATCGTCACCATGGCTCCACGCCTGCGACACCTGTTCGACAGATGCCTGGAGGAGGGCGCCTACCCCCGGACGTGGCGGACGGCCAGGCTGGTGCTGTTACGGAAGGAGGGCCGCCCGCCGGACTCGCCGTCCGCGTACCGGCCGATATGCCTGCTGGACGAGGTGGGCAAGATGCTGGAGAGGATCGTCGCCGCCCGGCTGGAGGCTCACGTGACCCGGAGGACGCCCGGATGGCACGACAGCCAGTACGGATTTCGCCGCGGCCGCTCGACCGTGGACGCGGTGAAGAGGCTGAGGACCATGGCCGAGGACAAGGTCGCCCGAGAAGGGGTAGCGGTGGCGGTGTCGCTCGACGTCACCAACGCCTTCAACTCCATCCCCTGGGCCAGGATCGTGGAGGCCCTGCGACACTTTGACGTCCCGGCGTACCTGGTGGGGATCGTCCGCGCGTACCTTTCCGACAGATACATCGTCTACGCCGGAAGGGACGGGGAAGAAAGAAGACGGATCGAGCGCGGCGTTCCGCAGGGGTCGGTGTTGGGTCCGATACTCTGGATCACGGCCTACGACTCGGTCCTCCGATGTCCGATGCCCCCCGGGGCTGGAATGGTGTGCTACGCCGACGACACCCTGGTCCTGGCCGGGGGACGATGGTGGCAGGACACGGCGAACCGCACGGAAGACGCCGTGGCGTGCGCGATGGGCGCCATTCGGAGGCTCGGCCTGACGGTGTCGCCGGCCAAGTCCGAGGCGCTGTGGTTCTTCGACCAGCGACGAAGAGGAACGCCTCCCACAGGATCGACGGTGAACATCGGCGGAGAAGAGGTCCCGGTGAGACGCCAGATGAGGTACCTGGGTCTCACGATCGACAGCGGATGGACCTTCGGACCGCACTTCGAGCAACTGGTCCCGAAGGCGACGGCCGCGGCCAACGCCCTGTGCGGCCTCCTACCGAACATCGGCGGAGCAGGATCGAGAGTACGCCGACTCTACGAGGGAGTAGTCCGGTCCCGAGTTCTCTACGGGGCACCCGTCTGGGCCAGAAGCCTGGCGACCAGTCGCCGCAGCCTGACCTTGCTGCGGAGGCTGCAGAGGACGACCGCTATCCGCATCGCGAGAGGCTACAGGACGACATCGTACGCGTCGGCGACCGTGCTAGCAGCGTCCCCGCCGTTCGAGCTGCAAGCCCTGGCGCTCGAACGCGTATACGAACACCAAAGGAGGAACCCGACGCCATCCACCTCTGGCCAGCCGGCCTCGAACATCCGGGAGGAGGCGAAGAAGGAGGTCTGGGAACGATGGCGCTCGCAGCTGATCCAGGAGGACGCCGTGCGGCCGCACCGGGCCGTTCGCGCCGTGCTTTCCAACTGGGAGACGTGGAGGGATCGAGGCGGAGCACCGCTGACCTTCAGGATGACGCAGCTGCTCACCGGCCACGGAGTATTCGGCGAGTACCTGCTAAGGATTCGGCGAGAGGCGACGTCCGTCTGCCACCACTGCGAGGAAGAGGAGGACACGGCGCAGCACACGCTGGAGTTCTGTCCGGCGTGGGCGGAACCACGACGCGTCCTACGGCTCGAAATCGGCGAGAGCTTAGCCCCAGAAGCGGTCGTCGCAGCCATGCTAAGAGGGCGCCAGGAGTACGCCGCTGTCCGCACCTACTGCGAGCAGGTGATGCTGGCGAAGGAGCGGGCGGAAAGGATAAGGGAACGAGCTCGCGACCCGTCCAGGACATCGCAGCGCCCTAGGAATACCGCGCGCCACAGGGGCGCGACGCCACTACCGGCGCCGCCGCGCCCGCCGTAGCAGCGCGTGGAAACCAGGAAGAGGCTTCAGGGGACGGGGTCCCAGGACGAAGCAGTAGGAGCGAGGCGCTAGGGGGCGTGGTCCCCCCCTAGCGGTCCAAGAAGAGCAGGACGCCTCCCTTCGACGAAAGGAGAGATAGACGCCCGGGGGTAACCGGTAGTAATTCGGGAGAGATCCCGGGTGCATCTCGACTCAGGCGTCAGGACAGGCCACCGTGGAGTTTTAGTCGGTAAGAGTCCGACACTACCCGCTAGCGGGTGTCCATGAGGATTTCTCCACGTTAAAAAAAAAAAAAAAAAGGTTGGGGTTAGGTTGGGGTTAGGTTGGGTTAGGTTGGGGTTAGGTTGGGGTTAGGTTAGGTTGGGGTTAGGTTGGGGTTAGGTTGGGGTTAGGTTAGGTTGGGGTTAGGTTGGGGTTAGGTTGGGGTTAGGTTGGGGTTAGGTTGGGGTTAGGTTGGGGTTAGGTTGGGGTTAGGTTGGGGAGCACGAGGCGGGCATGGGTTCCCGGGGCATAGGACCATGCCCTGGGAAACCCCGATGGATCTGATGTTCTCTTACAGTCGGGTGGCGGCCGATCGGTGCCCTTGGCACCCGTCGGTTCGCCGATCCGGTGCGGAGAACTTCGGAGAAGTTGGCGGGCCCATGCCTGTCAAGACCACTCACCTCACCTTCTCGCGGGGCTCCCTGTCGCCCTGCACCGGCTTCGACCGGGGCAGGGTGCGAAAGAGTGAGTGGCACCAGGACGGAGACTTCGACGACGACCTTGGCGAAAAAACAAACAAAAACATGGAAATGGAGAACAGAAACGACAACGTTTACGGTGCAGGGGAGGGATACCCCAGTACCGGCGCAGTCGTGGGTAGTGAAGTGGGCCCCGCTGCGTCGATATCTCGCGACCACGGCCGTTCGAGGGTGGACCGTCAGGCCCCCGGACGCGTTTATACGACTGGCGACGGAACAGCAGGAGAGAGGAGGAGGATAACCACAGGAGGACATCCAGAGGATGACAGGACGGAGACCGCGGAGGAGCCTCCGAGGAAGGCGACGAGACGTTCGCCGAGAGCCGCGAACAGGTCCGAGTACGTTTTTCTCGCGCCGACCACGATGGACGACGGTACGACACCGTTGGCGGGGGGATCGCGGGGGCGGGCGAGGTCCGACGACGAGGAGTCGGTCGCCTCGTTCGCCTCGCGCTCGTCGCTGGCCTCGATGGCGTCCAGGTGCAAGAGGAAGAGAACGGGAGCCACGACAACACCGGAGGTGTCGGAGGAGTTGGAGGTGCAGATGAAGACGAGCTCCCCGGCGGAGATCAGCGCGGGTTTGACGATGCACGTGTCGGAGATAATGCACGTCGCGACGACGTCGTCAAACCTGAAGGGGACTTACATCAGATCCCTCAAAAACGCGGCGAGTTACATCACCGCCGCCTGGAACGAGGAATCCGCGAGGAGGGCGAGGCCAGCGCGAGGCGCCGGCGACGACGTGGACGCGAGGCTGTCCGTGCTGGAGGGGGAGAACGCGGCCCTCCGCCAGGAACTGAGGAGACTGGCCGCCCACG